>NC_141685.1:295489550-296689550 GCF_964263255.1 Lissotriton vulgaris
TCCCGTTACGTGCATGTGCTTACACACTCCTTCCCACATATACAACGTCCGTTGTTTGCTTTAAACTCTTCTTTAATAATTTGCCCCAGCACTATCTGCACTTCGTACCGAGTAATCCACTGCAGCGCAGCACTCCTACACATACATCTCTGTTCGCTCTTACACTGATGTCGACTCCGTTCTCCTGTTACTTAAAATCCACCATCTAATGCAGGTTAACTGCCCACATTACCCTATCCTTATTTCTCCTCTCTGTCATCATTTCGAGAATTGTTGTTCTAATCCTAAACCCTTTGCGCCTCAGTACCTCCCCGGAAACTGCTGCCTCCACACCTTTCCTCGGGACCCGCAAAGATCCCGCAACCTTCGGCAGCTCCGAGCCGCGCGGCAGATGTCAGCGGCAGTAAGTCCTGGGGAGCAGAGGATGCGTTCCAGCAACTCTCCGGGCAGTGCGCTCAAGCGCGGACCCTCCGCTCCACCGCATTCGTCGCTCGGACTCTCCAGCCCGGCACTCGGCTCCCCCGTTGTCGCCATCTTTAGTGTGTACAAAAGTGACAGCTCCGAGGCCCGCCCATAGCTCGCTGCTGAGCCGTAGACATAGAAGAGAGACACGGCCCTGAAGACAAAACCTGATAATAGTAAAAGAAGAAAGACAATACCAGAGTATAGAGACTGAAATCGAGGCATTACTGCACCGCCCTCCTCCTTGTCGTCATCACGCACGTCGCGTCGTAGCCAGCGCTAGGTCCCGGCCGGCGCTACTTTCAGGGGACTACTTTGTTTACAAACGTAAATTTTTAAATGTACTTTTTTTTAAAATTTATATAGCCTATGTTCATCTACACACCCTGACATGTTCATAGATGTATCGGGTGTGTAGATTGGCGCTGTGGTTCCCGAGTTTACCTGGCCAAAAGGTGCAAGTTCTCTCTTTATAATAGTAGTATAGACTAGCAACCCGCCCCGACGTTGTCCGGGTATGAATTGCTGAGGGCCAGTAGTATATTGTTTTGTAGGAATTCATTTAGATAGCATTTCTTATATGTGACAGGCCTGTGAAACGCTCCGATTCACAATGCACTGCTGATGCGCGTTCAGTAGTGTGTGAACTCGAGTTTCCCTACTTTATTTTTCCTTGCAATATTATATAGCGCGAACTCGACAACATGGCATGAGCACAATTTACATTACAGAAGAACACATTCATTTGTGGTAGGCACGGGGAGACAAAGCAATTTGCCTGGAATCACAGGATGTTGAGCTGATGCCGAGATTCGAACGTAGCTCCCGAGCTCTAAACTTCGCAATTCTAGAACTTGTGGCGGGAGGTGTGACTAAAAGTGTATGTCGGTGCTGGCCATCAATGAGAGAGACCTGTGCATTTTTCAAATGGGTGGGTAAAAAATATGAGTATGTTGCTGGAGATGTGGGCCGCCGTGCCACCAATGTCCTTACCGGGGGAGGGTAAACACCCATTATTCCGCAACTTTCTTTCCGCATACCATCACTCCTCATACTTTCATTACGAAAGTACCATGACTCCGCAATGCCATTATAACGCATGGCATTACCGTGTATATGCTTTTACCACGCATACATTTACAACGAAATTCAATGTAAATGCATGAATGGTAAAAGCATGTTTTTTTTAAAAATATTTGGGTAAGGTAAGTATGGGTATAGGGGTATATGTTTTGGGGTACTGAGGTATATGTTTTGGGGTGTTTGGGTATTTTAAGGGTTGAGATATAGTTTTGGGTCATGGGGTACAGGGGTATTTTTAGGGTTTAAGGGTTAGGTATGGGGTTTGGGGTACAGGGGTATTTTTAGGGTTCAGGGCTAGGTTTGGGTTTTGGGGTATAGGGGTATTTTTAGGGTTCAGGGGTAGGTTTGGGTTTTGGGCTACAGGGGTATTTTAAGGGTTCAGGGCTAGGTTTGTGTTTTGGGGTACAGGGGTATTTTTAGGGTTCAAGGGCTAGGTTTGGGTTACATGGGTATTTTAGGGTTCAGGGGTAGGTTTGGGATTTGGGGTACAGGGTTATTTTTAGGGTTCAGGGCTAGGTTTGGGGGTACAAGGGTATTTTTAGGGTTCAGAGGTAGGTTTGGGTTTTGAAAGTACAGGGGTATTTTAAGGGTTCAGGGCTAGGTTTATGTTTTGGGGTACAGGGGTACTTTAGGGTTTAGGGGTAGATTTGGGTTTTGGGGTACAGTGGTATTTTTAGGGTTCAGGGCTAGGTTTGGGGGTACAGGGGTATTTTTAGGGTCCAGGGATAGGTTTGGGTTTTGAGGTACAGGGATATTTATAGGGTTCAGAGCTAGGTTTGGGTTTTGGGGTACAGGGGTTGTTTAGGGTTTAGGGATTGGTTTGATTTTGGGGGCACAGGGTATATTTATAGGGTTAAAATGGGTTAGTGTTTAAGGGTATTGGGTTTTTAGGGAGTAGGGGTGTGTTATGATTATGGGGTACATGGGTATTTAAAGGGAGCAGGGTGGGATTAGCACACGATATGAGACATGGCATGAAGGGCGGAACGTACCACATGCCCCCAGCGTTTGTCATGCCCCCAGCACACGTCCACAGCCCAACGCAGACACGCCCACAAGAGACTACTTTGCTGGCGCGGTTCTTTTACCTTTTAAATGTATATGGTGGGCATCTGCATAGCCTATGTCCTTCTGCTGCAACTGCCCTTTCCAACGCTGTATTGGGTGTTGTGATTGGTGCTGTGGTTCCTGAGATTACCCGCTTCAAAAGTTTGGGCTCTCTCTTATATTAGTATGGATGGTCTCTTTATCAACTTGCTATCTCTCCCCACCCCCTCTGCTCTCTTTCCAACCTGTCTCTGTATCATCATGCTCTCTCCTATCTCCTTGCCTCTCTCTCACCTCTTTCTCATCTGTATCTGTCTCTTGATTTACCTCACTCTCTCTCCACAGTCTCTTTGTCACCTGTCTCTTGATCATGTCCACCATCACTTCTCCCCTCTTTCTCTCTCTGCCCCATTCTCACCTGTCACTTAAGCACCTCTTTTAGCTTGTCCCTGTGTCATCTCTCTCTAACCTGTATGTCTTTCTCATCCCTTTCTATTGTGACTGCTTATGCTCTCTAAAGGCTATTGCTTTCTTGACTATCTCTTTATCACCTCTCTAATCTGCTACCCTTTTTACCTCTCTCAGTTGTCTTTCACCTCTCTTCATTTCTCTCAATTGCCTGTCTCCTTCCTATCTCTCTGTCTATTCTACTCTGCAGTCTTTTTTTACTTCTCTCTTTTAATCACCCACTCTATTTTGCTTACCTGTCTTCCCCTCCCAGCCCTTCTCCCTCTACCACGCCCCCTCTATATGTCCTTTTAGTTGTCTCTTTACCATCTGTCTCTGTCTTTTTCAACCCTCTCTCACAGATGTAATGTAATGTAATGTAATGTAGAAGACTCTTGTATAACGCAGGCTTCACTCCAAGGAGCATCTTGGCGCTTTAGAGAGGAAAAGGCAGTGGGCAGCAGGGCTTGTTGATGTTAAAATAGAGGTCAGTATATTCAGATTAGGCTTTTGCAGTGGGTATCGGATAGGATATATATCCAAGTTTTAAGGGTCTTTCTGTAGGCTGTTTCTGTAGTAATTTGCCAGAGGGGTGGCAGGAGTATGTTCCAAGCTTTGGAGCCCAAAACTGCCAAGCCCTTTCCTCCTCTTGTTTTCAGTCTGAATTTGGGGATGGTGAGGAGGTTGGCTTTTTGGGATCTCAGACAACGCGAAGGAGTGTAGTGTAGGAACATACTCTGAATGTAGCTAGGTCCGTTTCCATGGAAGGCCCTAAATGTGATTAGGAGGATTTTAAAAAGAACTAATTTGTGGATTGGCAGCCAATGTAAGATGTCCATTGCTGCTGTGGCTGATGTCCTCCTGTTCCATCCCAGCACCAGTCTTGCCGCTACATGTTGCACCATTTGCAGTTTATGGCAGACCGTCCTATTTGTCCCTGCATATAGGCTGTTGCAGTAGTCGAGGCGTGATGTTATAAGTGCTACTGCAACCATTTTTCATGACGGGAATGGTATAAGGTCAAATAATTTTCTGAGCCCCTTTATGATGCCAAAGCAAGTTCCTGCTACGGCCACTGCTTGTTGTTTAAAGTTCAGAGAGAAATCAAATCTGATCCCTAAGTTTCGGACTGAAAGAGCAGTGTTTGGAGGGACAATGGCGTCCTCCGGCCACCATAACGTGGGGTTGAACATATTCCCTTTTCCAAATGGTAAGATCTCAGTTTTCCCAGAGTTGCATTGAAGGTGGTTCATGTTCATCCATTGGAACGTGGCTTCGAGGCAGTTTTTAAGCTTCATTTCAGCCTCACAGGTATCATCCTCCATTACCAGCATGAGCTGCGTATCATCCGCATACGAGATGGTATTTACATTGAAGGATGATATGAGAGCAATCAGGGGGGCCATATATATATATTGAAGAGTGTCGGGCTCAGGCAAGAGCCCTGCGGCACTCCTGAGCTGAGTCGCTTTTCTTCTGACTTAAAATGACCTAGGGTGACCACTTGTCGCCTATTTGCTAGAAAGCTTTTCAGCCAGCCCAGCACATTTCCGGCTATTCTTGCCGTGGCTAGACGGTCCACCAAGATTGTGTGGGAGACCGTATCAAACGCCGCGGACAGGTCTAGGAATACCAGTACTGCTTTCTTTCCCTGGTCCATTGCGGCTCTTAGTGTTTCGGAGGTGAAGATTAGGGGTGACTCCGTCGAGTGCTGAGCCCTGAAACCCGCTTGGTTTGGGTGCCAGATCTTTTTAGCCTTTCAAGAATGCAGTGAGCTGCTTATTAACGGATTTTTCTGTTAGTTTGCAGAAAATAGGAAGCAGGGAGGTGGGTCGCGGATTTGTCAGAGTTGTAGGGTCTGGTAATTGTTTTTTCTGCAGTGGCTTCACTGCTGCAAGTTTCCATTCTTCAGGGACTGAACCTAGGTTGAGCGAATGGTTAATGATGCTGTTTATGATGGGGTTGACACTCTCCACCATTGTGTGGAGGACAAACGAAAGGCAGCGGTCAACAGGCGACCCTGATTTGATCTTTAGGATTTCTGTCCGGGATTCCTCTAGACTAACTGATTGAAAGGAGGACATGAGGGCCATCATTGTGCCAGCTTTTTTTTGATGGCTCCTCTTGAGGAAGAGGATGAGGGAAATCCTTAGTGAGCATTTGAATTTTGTCCTCAAAGAA
Organism: Lissotriton vulgaris; assembly: GCF_964263255.1. Taxonomy (NCBI): domain Eukaryota; kingdom Metazoa; phylum Chordata; class Amphibia; order Caudata; family Salamandridae; genus Lissotriton; species Lissotriton vulgaris. The sequence goes on from NC_141685.1 coordinate 295,494,771, forward strand.
GTCCGCTATTGTATTACATAGATTCTGAGAGGGGGGATATCTCTCTGCATGGTTTAGGGTTAATAAAAGTGTTGACAATTTTAAAGATTTCTTTCTGTTTATTATTACTTTTTATTATAGCCTCCATAAAGTGTTCTTTTTTAGCCGTTTTTATCATCCCATGATAGTGGCGGCGGGCGGCTTTATAGTTGATCTGATCAGATTCCACATCATTTAGGCGCCACATCCGCTCTAATGCCCTGACCTTCCTTTGCTCTTCTTTTAGGACTGAAGAGAACCATGGGGCAGAAGGCCTCTGCTTCTTTCTGGCACCTGGTCTCGGTGCAGCGTAGCTGTTTTCTGAACTTAGAGCATTTATCCACTCCCTGAAAGACTGACTGTCCCTAATAGGATCTCCCGTAGGGGTTGGTCTGGATCCTGCTGCTATGGTAAGAAACTCTGACTGTCCTAGCATATTTTTCCAACAGGGTTCCCCCTGGGGGAGTCCAGACTTCCTACCCAAGTTGTTTATAGTTTTGTTAGCCATCACTGAGAGGTTAAAAGGAATAAAGCTGTGATCTGTCCATGTTAGTTCTTGGGATGTTTTAGCCTTGAGTGTCTCCAAGTTTGAGTAGATGCAATCAAAGATATGACCTGCCTTGTGTGTGGTGATAGTTGTAAGTTGAGTTAGGCTTAGGACATTCATCGTGTCCCTGAAACATATTGCAGCCTGGTCCGTGGGGGAGTCTAAATGAATATTGGCGTCTCCCAGGATTGTAAAGTTGGCCGATTTAATGGCTAGGTCACAGACAGGTTCTCCGATGCTTTCTGTAAACTCTGTATGTATCCCAGGTGGACGGTATACTAGTGCTCCCATAAAAGTAAATGAGTCATGTACCTTTATTGCGAAGCCCATATTTTCAGCTCCTTTAAGGCCTGGGATCATAAAAGTCTGGCAGTTGAGTGTATCACGATAGACAATCGCGATCCCCCCCCCTCTGGTCCAGTCTATCCTCTCTGGAAATGAGGTATCCAGGGGGGAGGGAGTTTGTGACGTCCGGGTTACTGTTTGGTGTCAGCCATGTCTCTGTCATGAAAAGGCAGTCCAGCTCCCTTTCTGTTATTAGGTCGAAGATGTGTAGGGCATGCTTACCCATAGACCTCGCGTTGATAAGCCTGCATCGTAGGCCTTTCATTTGCCTGAGTACCTGGGTGTTTTTGTTTGGCCCAAACCTGTTTTTGCATATCTTGCAGCTCCATGGTCCTACCCAGTTTGCCATATTTAGTGGCTGTGTGCAACTAATTGGGCCGGAATTAATCCCTAATAAGGATTCCCTTGTATATTGTATGATTTGACTAGGGGGTGTGGCCCCGGGCCCGGTCGAGGCGCGGACGGGCGCAGACGGGCTTACCTTTGGCGCACCTTCGGTGCACCGCCGATGCGCCCGCTGCGCGCGTCTGCTGCGCGTAGGGGAGGACATGTTCTTTTCTCTCCTTCTATATCTCTCAGCCGTGTTTGGCGTATCTCCCTCTTTCTCAACTATCTCTTTCTTACTGTTCTAGCTCTATCACTTCTCTACCCTTCTATCTATAGCTGTCTCTCACTTGTCTGCTATCTCTCTCACATCTGTCTCCTCCGCACTGTTATCCTCAATTGTCCTTTATAACATGGTTGTCTCTTTGCCAACTCCCATCTCATTCACTCACTCTGTCTCTCTTTCTCTCTCTCTTTTCTTCTTGCAGTCTCTTTAGTACCTCTTTGACTGGCCTCCCCTTCTATCTCTCTCCATAGTGTTTCACTATCGTTCTCGCACCTGTCTCTTCACCCTGTTCTTTTCTCACCTGCTTGCTTCATTGTCACCTCTCTACTCTCATTCTCTGGCAGCTGTCTTTCACCTATTTCTGTTTCACATCTGTCTCCTCTCTAATCTGCCTTTTTATCACCTCTCCCACATGTCTCCGCCTCTCTCTCTGTAACCTGTTCTTTAGCACCTAACACAAGTTCTCACACTTCTCTCTGTCTCTTTCTCCCTCTCACCTGTGCCTTTTACGTGTCAGCTATCTCTTGTTTGCTTTTCTCCTTCCCTGTGTTGTCTTTCCCCTCTCTCACCCGGGGCTCTGTAGTAGTTTCCTTCTTCACTGACATAAAGAGACGTGGAGGCATGTTTCCCTTGTGGGCCTTCTCTGCCAACAACAATTGATTTTGCAAGTTTGCTATGAGTGTTTCACTGTGCTGGGATATCCCATTCCGTACAGCAGGCTTCAGCAAGGCAGCAGTGGCTGTGTTTTGTCCTGCAGCCTTTGCAAGAAAGCTTCAGAGGTGGATGGGGTCTCCACCCCTCCAGAGTAAGAGTACCTTGGGGCCCCCCACACCGCAGGGGCTGCGGGGGACTGTATTAAGTTCCTGTCTTGGAACAAATAGGCCAAACTAATCTCAGTTATCCACTATCTTTTTATTTGTAGTCCTCGCTGTTAGTTTTAAGGACACATACTAGAACGTGATGTCCTTGCTTTGTTTTTTGCTCGTAGAAGACTCTTTTGCCCAACCTAAGTAAAGCTGTTTTTCTTCATCTCTTGCAAAATGAAATCAAGCCGGGGTTTTATTATTTAAACAGTGCCCATTTTGAATTCAGTTGAGAGGCCCTTCGCGTCAGAGTTATCACGGATACTATGGAGAGCTCCTCATATACATTCTAAGAAGGAAGATAGCTGCGCAGGCAGAGGTGCGTAGTCTTGCACACTGAGGCGAATTGAATTTGTTAATACACTGAGGCCAGCGTCCTAAGACATTAGACCAAGATATGGGGTTAGATCATTCCACCTGGATCTGGCAGAAGGGCAATCACATGATGCTCTCGCTGGTGTAGGGGAATTACTGATTGATAGGAGTAATATTAGAAATAATGTGGTCAAATTATTCATATTTTTCACCATACTAATAATGCTTATAACAATGATGTGTCTCATCTGTCTAATAATCCGTCTAATAATTGCAGTTCATGTTTTAATTACAAAGATTTGATCTTTTCAATAAACATTTAAAAATATATTATTGTCTTTGCTCTTTGTGAAACCATCAGCATGCAAAAGTGATATACGAAAGGGTTAGATCTGTGTCCACAAATTCCTTGGTAATAAGGGTGGTCATGTTTGAGGTTTTCGACAGCATCAATAACTCTGTTTAGATGCTGTATTGTGAGCTAGCCAGTCCAACATTTACTGATGATATAAGAAGACTTGGTCCCTGTATTATGAAGTCTTGTTGTTCCAATCCACAGTCCTACTAAATCCGTAGGGTCTTCTGCTATGCTGTGCTATGCTATGGAATAAGACCCTCTGCATAGGTCACATATATAACATGAGTACACGTCACTGAACCTAGCTGTACCCGGCTGAGTATCCCATAACTAAGGTGACACCAGTCCTGGGTTGCTTGTGTTCTGGTTCAGGGAGGACCTGGCCTAGCAGTGCAGGCTGGATTGCTCCCATGAGGGGCCAGGTCAAGACCGATTTGCATATGGCTGGGTCCAAACTGAGGTGGCATGGTGAGTAAAATAACGATGGCTTGGGATGCTACCTGAGCGATTGCTAGTGGGTAGACAAATTCCTCCCATCACCTTTTGTGTGTTTCATACAAATGGTAGACTTGCAGTCAGTTTTGAACTGTCACTGTAGTGGGTGGCACAATGGGTGCTGCTGTCCACTAGTGACGTTTAACTTACAGGTCCGGAATACACTTTGGACCATATGCTAGGTACTTATAGGTAAGTAAATATGCCAATTCACCAAGTTAAAGTGGGAGCACATGTAGTTTATCACTGATTAGCAAGGGCAAAGTGCACAGAGTTCTACAGCCAGCAAAAATATAGGGTTCAGCAAAAGGTGAAATATCTGGGGTGACACCGGAGAAAGGGTAAATTACCTACAGCTGCCATCAAGATTTCTTCTGAGGGTGCTGTGCAAGGGGTTGCTTGGCCAGTGAGCTGATCCCTGGAGTTGCCAGCTAGGGGTAGAGGAATGATGTGGCATCCCTGGATTGGGCAAGGACTCTCAGATTCTAGAAATGTCCACCTTCATATTTAAACGTCTGCACAGGAAAAGGCTAAGAAGAAGGCGAACAACAGATTTAGGAAGATGGACCTAGGCAATAGATGAACCCCTAGCTGGAGAGTGGATGATCCACTGTGGACTTGTACCCCTGGATCTTTTACAGACCCTGTCTCCAGATCTGCAAGGACTAGAGCCTGTTACTGCTAAGGAAGTATTAGCAGCAGTGGCAGAGTTTGTAGTATGTCACTAAGTTAAGCTTTGGGGTCAGGAGACCTTACACAAGCCCAGTACCACTGGGAGACAAAACCCCCCACTTAATTTGGCCCATTGGTCCGGGTGAAATCTTCAACAAAAGCAACTTCTTGTTTATGGTGCTAAGAAGCCTTCAGCAGGTAACCCTACAATCAGGGCCACCAGCCCCAATGTGGAAATCCCAATTATCATTGAAAACTTATCCCCAGGGAACCTGTAAATTCAAGGCTCCCCACCCCTTGGGAGACCAGGGTTGCTGATATTTGAAGACCACAATCACCAGGGGGCCTGGAGTACAACTACACTATATACAACATTGCTCCCATACTGCAGAGGGGGGGCCCACCAGTACTTTTCACCAATCAAGGAAGTCTCCGGCCTGTCCTGTGTGATCCCACAAGGAAGGGAGTATCTCCGGGTATACCAAGCTTCATCATGCTGCCTGCCCGCTCCCCACGGGGTGAAGACAGAAGCGCACTGTTAGCAGTTGACAGTGTCGTCTTATTCCATTGCTATGAATTGAAGCGCTAGGTGAATAAAAAAGGAGATGGGATCGTACAAAAACAGAAGTGGGACTACTTGAGGACTTGGTGGATCCCTTAGAGGAGCATGGCACCCACACAAAGAATAGGCTTACTGTGTTGTGCCTCCCAAGAGCTTAGCTGGCCCCTCCATAAATCCACAGGGCTGGGATTAAAAGGTCCCCCAGAGGGAATATTAGTGACTCTGGTAGAGCCTGGGGTCAATCTGAAAGCTCAGCTTTTGTTTGCCTTGAGAGAATGTGAGCCCAATGGAATTTTGGGTCCCTTGAGGTTACTGGCAACCTAGTTGAACAAAAGAACTATGGCCATTCATTGAAATGTTCACTGTTGTAAAACATTCATTTCGGAATGTGTGTTAAAGACAGTAGGTATGGCTTTTCAATAGAGAAAGTGAAATATCATATTGAAAGGCCTTTTTTTTATTATCTGACACTCTTTGGACAAATCATGTAAGCCTGCCTTTTTATATTTGCATACCTTACATGATTTGCGGTTGGCATAAATGGCGGTATATGTGGTTTTTAGGAGATATGGTCTGCCGGTGCTCAGACTGTTAAAGGTGCCCCACACCTTCAGGGCCAATCTCTTTTTAACGGATTAGTTGACCACTGTGACCCTTCTTTCGTGGTCACCTCATGTAGTTTGCAGGCACTTTGGGGGAAAAGCTGTTCCAATTGGTCCCTTCACCTGCAATTTTGTAGCTATTATTTATGTGTGTGTTAAAGTATTAAAGTACTCACTTGATAATGATTTTGTTGAGTGTATTTTTTTGCATTGCTGACTTCTGAGTTTCCAGTCCTCAGCCCTTCCCTGAGTCCATCTTGGAGTGCTTTGCTTCTCTATCTTGAGTGTGAATTGCTAAAACTTTGTTTGGCCCTCAGTTTTGAAGGTTTACAATTAATAAGCCCTCGGACACCACAAGTGAAAGACTTCAGTTGGCACAATTGGGGTCTAGTAGCTTCTGAATCCCATAGGACCTAGCGCAGATTTCTCCTGCCCTTTTAGTTAATATGTTTGGAAAATAGTGGTTTAAATCAATTGTTTAGTCCCATTTAAAAAATATAAATGCATTAGTAGAGAACTACCTATTTATTTTTTTTTTTCTCCGCCACAATATTTTGACTGTCAATATTTTAAACTAGCAGCCTGTCCCGACGTTGTACGAATTGCTGCCGGTATATTGTTTCGTAGGATTTCGTTTTGATAGCATTTCTTATCTGTGACAGGCCTGTGAAACGCTCAGATTCACAGTGCACTGCTGATGCACTTAAGAGTGCGCATTCAGTAGTGTGTGAACTCGAGTTTCCCTACTTTATTTTTCCTTGCAATTTTATATAGCGCAAACTCGACAACATGGCATGAGCACAATTTACATTACAGAAGAACACATTAATTTGCGGTAGGCATGGGGAGACAAAGCAATTTGCCTGGAATCACAGGATGTTGACCTGATGCCGAGATTCGAACGTAGCTCCCCAGCTCTAAAGTTCGCAATTCTAGAACTTGTGGCGGGAGGTGTGTCTAAAAGTGTATGTCGGTGCTGGCCATCAATGAGAGAGACCTGTGCATTTTTCAAATCGGTGGTGAAAAAATATGAGTATGTTGCTGGAGATGTGTGCCGCCGTGCCACCAATGTACTTACCGGGGGAGGGTAAACACCCATTATTCCGCAACTTTCTTTCCGCAGACCATCACTCTGCATACTTTCATTATGAAAGTACCATGACTCCCCAATGCCATTATAACGCATGGCATTACATTTTATATGCTTTTACCACGCATACATTTACAACGAAATTCGTTGTAAATGCATGAATGGTAAAAGCATATTTTTTTAAACGTTTGGATAAGGTAAGTATGGGTATAGGGGTATAGGCTTTGGGGTGTTTGAGTATTTTAAGGGTTCAGATATAGCTTTGGGTTATGGGGTACAGGGGTAGTTTTAGCGTTTAGGGATAGGTATGGGTTTTGGGTACAGGCACATTTTTAGGGTTCTGGGCTAGGTTTGGGTTTTGGGGTATAGGGGTATTTTTAGGGTTCAGGGGTACTTTTGGGTTTTGGGGTACAGGGGTATTTTAAGGGTTCAGGGCTAGGTTTGGGTTTTGGGGTACAGGGGTATTTTTATGGTTCAGGGCTAGGTTTGGGTTTTGGGGTGCAGGGGTATTTTTAGGGTTCAGGGGTAGGTTTGGGTTTTGGGGTACAGGGGTATTTTAAGGGTTCAGGGCTATGTTTGGGTTTTGGGGTATAGGGGTATTTTAGGGTTCAGGGGTAGGTTTGGTTTTTGGGGTACAGAGGTATTTTTAGGATTTAGGTATAGGTTTGGGTCTTGGGGTACAGGGTATATTTATAGGGTTAAGATGGGTTAGTGTTTAAGGGTGTTGGGGTATTTAAGGAGTAAGGGTGGGTTTTGATTATGGGGTGCAGGGGTATTTAAAGGGAGCAGGGTGGACACCTGGAGCTGGAATGTACAGAACCTGCGGAAATAAAACAATGAAATATTTGACACAACGCGCGCCCCGCACACACCCACACCCCCAGCACATGATATGAGACATGGCACATACATTCACCCCAATACAGAAATGTGGGCCTAAATCCATCATTTGTTTTGCACTCCACTCAACACCACCTCAGCCTTGACCCTGTGCCCCAGGGGAACAATTCACGCAGAACTGCCAAGCCATGTCTTTCCTGTACATGACTCAAACATCCTAGGACTGATTTTTGGCTATCAACTATTTTCAGCCATGATAGCTTGACTCCAGAGGTGTGGAGAGCATGGGACTCACGTCTGAGCATACCCATCCCACTCGGGGTGACAAATGCAAAAACAACAGTTGATGGACAGAATGCAGAACAATGTCATACATTCACCCCAGTACAGAGATCTGAGCCTAAATCCACAGTTTTTTTGCACTCCACACCACCCCAGTTCAGACATGGCCATATGCAAATCAGCCTTGACCCTGTGCCTCATGGGAACAGTCCAGCCCAAAGGGCGGAACTTACCACACGCCCCCAGCATTTGTCACGCCCCCCCCCTGCACAAGCCCACAGCACAACACAGACACGCCCACAATGGACTACTTTGCTGGCACGGTTCTTTTACTTTTTAAATGTATATTGTGGGCGTCTGCATAGCCTATGTCCTTCTTCTGCAACTGCCCTTTCCAACGCTGTATTGGGTGTTGTGATTGGTGCTGTGGTTCCTGAGATTACCCGCCTCAAAGGTTTAGGCTCTCTCTTTATTATATTAGTATGGATAGCATGTATATCCCAGTCAGTTTGGCATTAGCAGTTTTGGATGGGCACATGATGTAGTGTCTTGCAAGTTTTATGACCCTTAGGGCTCCTAATAGACTCTGTAGAGCTGTGATGTGGATGTCAGAGCGGAATGTAATGAAAGCTTGTTTTAGAATGTTGAGTTCACGGTTACACACACATTAATAAAGACATGTAATTCTAAGCTCTGTGTGTGGTGTAGTCATTGGGGAATACCCAGGCTGGGGAGGACACTGCAACTGGTGATGAGATAGGGGACACGTAACCCGAAGAACAATGTGCTATCCCAGAGAGTTTGCTGTGGTTCCAAGAAAACTGCTTGTATGTGCCATGTGGGTTGCTGTCTAAGAACGGAATTGATGCTTCATGCATGTGGAGTCAAATCTCAGCTCCAGCCTCTGTAAAGCAGTTGAAGACAAAGCGTCGATGGCCGAGAACTTGCTAGTCAGGCTATACATGAATGTACCGCACTGCCACGCACAATAAAGTTGTACATTATATGAAGTATTAATGCTGAAGGCGGATTCAACAAGGTTTACGAAATACAGCTACTGATAATTATAACTTACAAAATAACACTGCGAACAGAAGTGCTGGCTCAAAGAATAAGTACGCAAGAAATATATTATCATTGACCTTACCAAAGCCTCGATAAGCAGAGCTTTACGACCTCAGCATTAGGCGAGGAGATCCAAGAGGAAGCACAAGGTTTATGCTTACTGAGCAGTCCAATACCTGAAGTGGCACACCACCAAAGCTGGCAGGTGAGTTGACCCATGTTTCCCATATACCCTACACGGTCAATCCAGCCTTTGCGTCAGGTGAGGAGGATAGATATGAATCTGGGTACCCTACTTGAAAGATATGTCCCTCAAATAATTCAAACTGACTACCTGTCCCTCTCAATCTTTAGTTTTGAAAAGAAACGGGCCCCTGAATCTAGGAAGAAAAGTGACACCTAGGCACGGTGGTTTTTAACATATTGCAGGCATATCAATTTCAGACATTCATTGAGATAATATTACTTCCAAATCCAAACTAATTTAAAAAAAATTATCTGGGTGACTCTAGTTCTATTCTTAGGCCATTTGAGTGGCCGTCACTTCTGAACTTTTGAGCACCATTTGTTTTTATTTACTAACACTGTGTCAACTTGATACACCTGTAAAATATATTTCTTAAAATGTAATAGTGTAACTAATTATTAGAACACATTAGATTTATCAAACAGGTACATTAACTCCAGACCAAATGTTGTCTATTTTTCACTCAGTAACCACTGTGACGGAGTCCTGATGAAGGACTAAGCCGAAACGCGCATTGTCTGTCAACAAGCCGCCAGTTTACCCATACCAGCATAATGATGCATGGTTTCAATATTGATTGTATGACCATTTGTTAAAGAAGATTGCCAGTCTTTTTTACATTGTTAAACTGATGAATGGTGCTAATTGACGACTATAGGACCATAAATATGATGGTAAGGTTATTGTGTATAATAATGAATAGAGAAATATGACAACTGTGAGATGCAATATTTGGAGATATATTTTTGTAAACAAATTTTTTTTATCATAAAAACAGTGAATAAATAAATGAAATATTTATAAAATCAGTTTGCATTTGAAAGTAATGCTATCTCAATGAATGTCTGGAATTGATATGCCTTCAATATGTTAAGAACCACCGTGCCTAGGTGTCTCGTTCACGCTTAGGCTCCTATAACATTTTGACCACATAAGGTATCCACGTCAAAGTTGCGTCCTTTTCTTCGAACATCATTGGGATTCTAAAGGTAGCCAGGGTTTGTGGATTCCCCTGGAGTGGACCCAGAAATTAGCCAAAATATAGCAAAATGTTTATTTTTGGGGGTAAATGGGAAAAAAGGGCTACAGATGAGTGTCTTGTTTTTTCCCTGCAAATGGTATCAAAATAGGGTTGTGGTGCTGAAATCACCATCTTCCCAGCTTTCAGGAACAAGCAGACTTTTGTCAGAAAACCACATTTTTTTACACAGTTTTGGACATAGCCTATTTTTACTATTTTTTGTGCTTTTAACCTCCTTCCAGCTAATAGTAGAAATGGGTATGAAAGCAATATTGGATCCTGGAAAGCTATACTTTTAGAAAACTAGACCAAATTCTAAATTCGGCAAGGGGTCATTTGTGAAGATCCTTCAAGGTTTCTTTATAGAAACTAACCATTGAATATAGGAAAAATTGAAAATTAGTTGAAAAAAACAGCCATCTGTGTCAACGTTTTCACCTGTAACTTCTTCTAATTACGACAGCTGTTTGAAAGAAATATGCTGTTATATCTGCTGGGCCTTTCTGATTGTGGTGATATATAGGACTGGTAGGTTCACCAAGAACCCGACGAACCCAGAGCCAATAACTGAGCAGCGTCTTGCAATGTTTTTTTATTATGTATCTGGTATATAGCAATTAATTTGGGAAAATATATACATGGAAAAATTGGTATGGAGACACCTATGTATTTCTGAAATTGTAATAAAATATAGAGTTTAGAAACAGTAGATATTTGCACATTTCCGAAATTGTGAGTGCCCATACTAACTAGCATTAGAATTATAGGTTATTTTTCAAAATTACTTCTTTTTTTACACATTGTCTTTCATTTGGAAGGTAGAAATGCATCGAAGGTCAATAGGTAATAACAGTTCCTCTACAATTCTGTGTTACCCTAAGTCTCCCGATAGAAATGGTACCTCACTTGTGTGGGTAGGTCTCGTGCCCGCGACAGGAAACAGCTCAAAACGCAACGTGGACACACTTTGTGGCAGATTTACAAGCCCCTTGCTCTACTTTTGTGTCACTTTTAACATGGGAAAAGTGACTCAAAAGTGGCGCAAGGGGCTTGTAAATCTGCCCCTTTATTTTTACAGTGAAAACAGACCCTTTTTTTTGCAAAGTGCCTAGCTGTAGATTTTGAACACTAGCTCTGCCAGCACCTAGGGAAACCTAGCAAAACTATACATTTGTGAAAGCTAGACACCCAGGGGAATCAAGGATGGCGTGACTTGACTGGCTCTCACCAGTTTCTGTTAGCCAGAATCCCTTGCAAACCTAAAAATTTATTTTAAAAAAAAAACACATTTCCCTCACATTTTTGTGGTGGAAAGTTTTAGAATTTGCATGGATCCACAAAATTCCACCCACCCCGTATTCCCCAAAGTCTTCAGAGAAAATTTGTCCATCACTTGTGTGGGTAGGTCTAGTGTCTGCAACAGGAAATGGCCCATAATGCAACGTGGACACACCACATTTTCACAGTGAAAACTGACCCTTGATTGCAAAGCGCCTAGCTGTAGATTTTAAACCCTAACTCTGCCAGCACCTAGGGAAACCTAGCAAACCTATACATTTTTCAGGACTAGACACCCAGGGGAATCCAGGATGGGGTGACTTTACTGGCTCTCACCAGGTTCTGTTACCCAGAATTCCTTGCAAACCTAACAATTTGTCAAAAATTCTACCCACCACGCGTTCCCAAAAGTCTTCCGCGAAAAGTGGTACCTCACTTGTGTGGGTAGGCCTAGTGCCGGCGAAAGGAAAGGGCCCAAAATGCAACGTGGACACACCACATTTTCACGGTGAAAACAGACCCTTTTTTTTTTGCAAAGTGCCTAGCTGTGGATTTTGAACCCTAACTCTGCCAGCACCTAGGAAAAACTTAGCCAACCTATACATTTTTGAAAACTAGACACCCAGGGGAATACAGGATGGGGTGACTTTACTGGCTCTCACCGGGTTCTGTTACCCAGAATTCCTTGCAAACCTAACAATTTGTCAAAAATTCTACCCACCACGCGTTCCAAAAAGTCTTCTGCGAAAAGTGGTACTTCACTTGTGTGGGCAAGCCTATTGCCTGCGACAGGAAAGGGCCCAAAATGCAGAGGGGGTGACTTGACTAGTTCTACCAGCTTCTGGTACCCAGAATCTCTCGCAAACCTAAGAATTTGTCCAAAAAAACAATTTTCCTCACATTTCTGTGGTGGAAAGTTATAGAATCTGCGTGGATCCACAAAATACCATGCACCCCGTGTTTCCCAAAGTCTTCCAAGAAACATGGTACCTCACTTGTCCACACAACTAATACCCGTGGTAGAAAACACCCAAAACGCAACGTGGACTCACCACATTTTCACAGTGAAAATTGACCCTTTTTTGCATAGTGCCTAGCTGTAGATTTTGAGCCCTAGCTCTGCCGGCACCTAGGGAAACCTAGCAAACCTATACATTTTTTAAAACTAGACACCCAGGGGAATACAGGATGGGGTGACTTGTCTGGTTCTCACCAGGTTCTGTTTCTGAGAATCCCTTGCAAACCTCAAAATGTGTCCCCCAAAACAGATTTCCTCACATTTTTGTGGTGGAAAGTTCTGGAATCTGCGTGATCCACAAAATTCCACCCACCCCTTGTTCCCCAAAGTCTTCAGAGAAAAATGGTACCTCACTTGTGTGGGTAGGCCTAGTGCCCCGACAGGGAAACTGCCCAAAACCAATTGAGTTGACATCAAAATTACCTATCACAAAACAACCTGGTTTTGCAAGGGGGGTCCCATGAGTTTTTGGTCCTGGGCTCGGCGATCATCTAGGGAAGCCTACCAAACCCACACATTTCTGAAAACTAGGTACCCGGGGGGGAGGTCCAGCAAGGTATGACTTGCGTGGGTCCCCTAACATTTCCCTACCCAGAATCCCTGGTAAACCTCAAACTTTGTTGAAAAAAATCAGTTTGGTCTCATATTTCTGTCCGAGAAAGTTGTAGGATCAACAGGCTGACACAAATTTCCTATCTACCCACCATTCCTCCAGGTCTCCCGATAAAAATTGTACCTCAAATGTTTGGGTAGGCATAGTGGCTGCAACAGGAAATGGCCTAAATCGTACTGTGGAGACTTCAAAATTACCTTTAACAAAACTAACTGGGTTTGGGGGGGGTCTTGTTTCTTGACACTGGGCTCGCTGCCATCTAGGGTAACCTACCAAACCGACACATATCTGAAAACTAGACGCCCGGGGGAGTCCAATGAGGTATGTCTTGCATGGATCCCCCAATGTTTCTCTACCCAGAATCCCCTGCAAACCTTAAATTTAGCTGAAAAACCCACATTTTCGAGATATTTTTGTGTGGAATCACCGTGCTGGCACAAATGTCCTACCCACAGCATTCTCCAATACAAAATTGGCTATAACCGTATTTTTAAAACTATTTTGCGCTTAGAGTTGTCAGTGATATACCCCAAATCCCTATGATTTGGGCTCTTCCCAGTCACAGGCCTTTGCCCTATTCACACAAGTGAGGTATCATTTTACTTGGGAGACTGAGAGGAATGCTGTGGGGTAGGATATTTGTGCCGGCACGGTGGTTCCACCCAAAAATATGTGGAAAATGTGTTTTATTCAGCTACATTTGTGGTTTGCAGGGCATTCTGGGTAGGGAAACATTGGAGGATCCATGCAAGCCATACCTTGCTGGACTCCCCGTGCGTCTAGTTTTCAGAAATGAGTGGGTTTGGTAGTTTCCCAAGATGACCGCCGAGCCCGTGGCCAAAAACCCAGACGACCTCCCTTGCAAAACCAGGTTGTTTTGTGATTAGTCATTTGTGGATCCACGTAGATTCTAGAACTTTTCCAGACACAAATTTGAGAAAAAAAGGATTGTTTTCAGCTAAATTTGAGGTTTGCAGGGAATTCTGGGTGGAAAAACGTTGGGGGACGCATGCAAGCCATACCCCGATGGACTCCCCTGGGTGTCTAGTTTTCAGAAATGTGTAGGTTTGGTAGTTTCCCAAAATTGCCACCGAGCCCGGGGCCAAAAATCTAGGTGACCACCCCCTTTTAAAACCAGGTTGTTTTGTGCTAGGTCATTTTGATGTCTCCTCAATACGTTTTGGGTCCTTACTGTCGCAGGTACTTGACCCACCCACCCACACGAGTGAGGTATTATTTTTATTGAGAGACCTGGGGTAACGCTGCGTGGTAGGAAATTTGTGGATCCACGTAGATTCCAGAACTTTCCGAGACAGAAATTTGAGAAAAAAGTGATATTTTTCAGCTAAATTTGAGGTTTGCAGGAGATTCTGGGTGGAAATGCGTTGGGGGACCCACACAAGCCATACCTCGCTGGACTTCCCCAGGTGTCTAGTTTTCAGGAATGTGTGGGTTTTGTAGTTTGCCAAGTCTGGGGCCCAAAACCCAGGTGACCTCCCTTGCATAACCAGGTTGTTTTGTGATGTCATTTTGATGTCTTGCGGGTACTTGACCCACCCACACAAGTGCGGTATCATTTTTATCGGGAGACCTGGGGGAACGCTGGGTGGGTGGAAATGTGTGGATCCATGTAGATTCCAGAACTTTCCCAGACACAAATGTGAGAAAAAAAGAGATGTTTTCAGCTAAATTTGAGGTTTGCAGGGGATTCTGGGTAGGGAAATGTTGAGGGACCCACGCAAGCCATACCTTGCTGGACTCCCCGGGGTGTCTTGTTTTCAGAAATGTGTAGGTTTGGTAAGTTTTCCTAGATGGCTGCGGACCCCTGGACCAAAAACGCAGATGCCCACTATGTATCCAAAAATGACCTGGTTTTGCAAGGGGGGGTCACATGAGGTTTTTGTGCTAATCTGTTAGAGTAGTACCACAAAGAACCAGCGAGCCAGGTCCACAAACCAGCGCACAGAGGCAGACAAACATGGACCCCATACATCCAGGCATGTGTATGGTTCAGTACAACAGACTTAGTCTGCACGGAAGGAAGGACAGAGGGATGGACCGACAGAATTATAGACAAATCTGTGGATGCAGATTTTATACCCACTTCATACTTTGGCTCCTTGCTCATGAAAGCTAATTTGAGGGAGCGGAAAGATTGCTATCCATGCTTTGATGCTCATGTCTTTTTTTGGCCTTTATGTGACATTTGTAATCTCTAATCAAGCTATTTCTACTTCTTTTACCATGACCAGCTATCTGCATCTGTTTTATTGGCTGGCAATTACTTTCATGCGATTAATTGCTGTAATGGCAGGAGGCTGTGTATGTTTTAAGACAGGCAAAAGACACACATTTTGATGGACGGAATACAGAACTAATCAAAACATTCACCCCCAGTCAAGAGATCTGGGTTTGCATATGGCTGGGTTCAAACTGGAATGGCATGGGGAGCAAAAAAACAATGGATTTAGGCTCAGACCTCTGTACTGGGGTGAATGTATGACATTGTTCTGCATTCCGTCCATCATCAGTGTGTCTTTTGCCTTCTCATCCTAACTGCGCTGGGTATGCTCAGACGGGGGTCCCATGCTCACTGTGTCACTGCATTCAAGCTAGCTTGGCTGCTGAGGGGGGATGCCGCTAAACTGGTCCCAGGATGCTTGTTTCCAGCCCAGTGAGGACCTTGCCGGGCAGTTTGGGCTGGACTGTTCCCATTGGGTGCAGGGTCAAGAATGATTTGCATATGGCTGGGTTCAAATTGGAGTGGTATGGGGAGCAAAAAAATGATGGATTTAGGCCCAGATCTCTGTAATTGGGTGAATGTATTAGCGTATATTTAACAAGGACCCCCCTGAGTTCATAGAAAATAGATTCCTAGACCAGGGAAGGGGAAAAATAACCATTTGATATTTAACAATCTAGGCAACCATAAGAGACAATCAAAGAAGTTTTAATAAATGAAAGGGAATTAAGCTACAAAATGTTTGTAAAGAAAACAATTTATTAAGAGTTAAAAAGAACAATATCACATTCACAGATTTAATATGTACGTTAAGAGTGTAGTTTAAACAAACTAGACTTAAAACAACAATCTTTAAATCACATGGCATGAATCACAATGCAAATGAGAACATATATAAAGTAAAAAAACACTGGAAGTGGCAGATTGGTACTCTACGCGCGTTTCGGCGGCCAGCGCCTTCTTCTGGAGTAGCCACAAAAAGTTTAAAAAGTTGTAATGATGTAAGGAAAATACTTTTCTTTCTTAGAGAGCGGTTCTAGCTGTCTGGTAACAAGAGTATGATATGTAGATATAGCGTGTAAAGCTCAATGGCGACGTCTAGTCAAGATAGGACATTAGTATTTTATTTCCTCGATGGACGGATTCCAAACAAGAAAATATCACGCTGTATGAAAAAAAGGGTTAGTAACTGATCCCGCCGACCGGAACCTCTTATTCATTCAAGTGAAGGATATACTTGGTAATTTAAAATAGCGAGATCCTCCTGATGTGGAGATATTTGGTAGAGCAAAACCCCTCTAATAAGGTGGTTCTTCTTCCAATTGAGATGATTAGTTAAAGGTTAAAATAACTCCCTGTCCAAAATGATTCAACAGGGCTCTCTACTTCCGGCGGCGGGACTCGAGGTTTGTGCAAGCGTGAATGAATGACATTGTTCTGCATTCTGTCCATCAATTGTTCTTTTTGCATTTGTCCCCCCGAGTGGGACGGGTATGCCCAGACATGAATTCCATGCTCTTTATGCCACTAGAGGCAAGCTATCCTGGCTGATGAGGGGTGAAACCGGTCCTAGGGATGCTTGTTTCCAGTCCAGGGAAAACCTGGTCTGGCAGTATGGCCTGGACTGCTCCCATTGGGCACAGGGTCAAGACTGATTTGAATATGGCTGGGTTCAAACTGGGCATGGTGAGCAATAAAACATGGATTTAGGCCCAGGTCTCTGTACTGGGGTAAATGTATGACATTGTTCTGCATTCAATCCATCAATTGTTCTTTTTGCATGTTTTAAGACAAGGGCATGCCTCACGTAGATATGATTCACTGGAGTCAATGCTTTCTGTAGAAACTCCTTGTGTTTATACCAGACAGAGTCCGTGGACCACCAATGAAAACAAGAGACAATGAAATTCGCAAGTGACCAATGGAAACTCCATACCCCTCTCTCTCTTAGCCACTCACGAAGCCGTTCTACAGACCAGCACCCAGTCCCTGCTTCAATACAGGAAGTACACGTTTGCCATGCATCTGATTGACGCAAACGTCATTACGTTAAACGTACAAACAGCGATCTGATGTGTACAGTTTAATAAATGTACTGTAAAAGTGCCTTTCAATATAAGTATATTATCATATTCTACGTGGCTACATATTGTTTTTATTTAATTTGAATACGAAATGCTATACTTACTGTTTTGTATATTTACGTACCCAGTTGTCCTCCATACACTGAGCACTGCCCCACACACAATTGACCAAACTGGTTCGTAACATGAACCTTTTTAAATTCTAGTAAAAGTACAGGAATCAATCCCACCACAATGTACAGCTGGACTGTCCCCATGCGGCTTGGAGTTCCGCGTAGTAGGAACTAAAACAAATTTCGCAACGCAGAGCGTTGTTTCAATGAGTTGGACTCTGCCTCCACCTAGTGGCAAACAGATTGTTTTTCATTTTTAGAAGAATGTCTTGGAATAAAGAGTGGAATTTTACGGTTTCCCGTAATGCATCATCACCTCATTTAGATGAAACGCCGCTTGCATGTACCGGAGGCCAATTTAATTTAATTTAGAGATGCCACACTAGATTCACATTTTGAAATACAACGGGGCAACTTGCAGAATATGCCTCGCTCTGCAGCCCCGGAAGCAAATAGTCAGTAGGCCACGCTCAATAAAAAAAAAAAAATTGAGGCTAGCACCTGCCGCGTGTGTAAGTTTTAATTTATTTATTTTATTTAATGCGATTTGATATAGCGCAAACTTTAACCGAGGTGTCAGAGCGCTTTACAAAAGGACCAGTTACATTACATGGCACTGATCGACAAAATAGAAAGTTTTCATTTACCTCTCCGTGAATGTTTTAGAAGCTAATTGTGGGTAAGACAGGTGTGGGGTTGGTAGTTTTATTTATTTATTTTCTATAGCGCGAACTTTACCCGAAGGTGTCAGAGCGCTTTACATAAGCACCAGTTGAGAAACATAAGGATTTAGGATTACATGCGTTACAAAAAGGATACACACGGAAAAAAATTGCAAATGTACAAGATGTAAAGTCACACAAGGAGGCGATACACGTTGATATACTCTAAGATGGTGTAAAGGTCTACTGCATATACTAGTGATTACTCTATATACATAGGGAAGGGATAGACATGGATATGCTCTAGGAGTCACATAGAAATGGAAGAGAGCACAGCGCTCTACTGCATATACTAGTGATTAGAGTTATCTCTATATACATAGGGAAGGGATACACATGGATATACTCTAAGAGTCACATAGGAATGGAAGAGAGCACACCGGTCTACTGCATATACTAGTGATTAGAGTTATCTCTGTATACATAGGGAAGGGATATACTCAAGGGTCACATAGGAACGGTATATGGTACAAAGATCTACTGCATATACTAGTGATAAGAGTTATCCCTATAAACAAAAATAAGCACACATAGTAGAGATCCTCAGGCAGAGTTCCCTTAAGTGGGATTGTAGGGGGGATGAAGTCACAACACCAAGGTAGGGTGGGAGGGAATCAAGGGTAGGGAGAGAAGGCAATGCATAAAAGTGAGGAAACATTTGAGGAACATCAAGGGGGAAACGAGGGAAAAGGGTAAAAGACGAAGGAATGGGCAAGAAGACAAGCCGGGGACAAGAGAAAAACGTCCGAGAGCAGCAGCAAAATGGCGGACTTGAAAAGTGAGGGGGTCCATGAGAGTCTGTGGTCCACCAATGCAGTGCCTCAAGTGTTTCCCGTACCAGGGTGAGTAGTTAAGGTCATCCGACACCCCGATGCATCTTATAAGAGTGCCCCTGGCCAAAATGAAAGAGCCCTGTTCGGCCTGATGCCTGCTTGTAGACAGAGATGGTTGGTATGAAACATTGTCCTGCAAGGCTTCGATATTCCCTACCACAGTCATGGTGCAGGCATGTGGTATTCTTCAGCACGCTGTGTGGTAGGCTGGCGCGCGCACACCACCATGAGCAGGTCCGTGGAAATCCAGATCAGTCTTGCGTGACCCCGGGGCAGTCTGGTGATGTCAACAGCCTCAGCGCTCCAAGTGGAGGAATCCAGCAATTCTTAAGATCAGGGGCAGCTTTTGGTGTGTGAGGGCAGTGAGAGTTGGGTTCAGAAGCTCAATAGGGGGAGCCGAACACCAGTTGCAGGTCGCCGCCAGCCGCCATTTTAAGGTCAGGCATGCGCGGGAAGGAATATCGTTATGAGGACTGCCTCCCGTGAAATGCCGCTAATGAAGCACCTGGGTTTTGTAAAGCTTGTGTCAGCCTCTGTGCTGCAACCTTCAACCGTACCTCCTGTTTGGGATAGCAGCTGTCGGCGCTCTCGGCAAGGTTGCAACCGCCATTTTGTATGCTGCCGCCTGCCGTATAAAAAGACTACTAAGAATTAAAAATACAATTCTATATACAGCTTCTGCACATGCTTAAAAGCATGACTGGGTGTGCAGCAGAAAAGCAGCCAGTGAAAACCAGGATTCCCTGCTATGGTGGAGAAAAAAAAAATCTTACTGCCTGCCTACTATGTAATGCAATTTCGTTCTGTTTTTTACAGTGTTTATGTAAAGCTCTCTGATGCCAACGGGTCAAATTAGCGCTATACAAAACTTTTAGATAAAATAAAAAAAATTGAATAAAACCAAGGCAACCCCTGAGGGCCCTGTGCAGGAGAGGTCAGGTTGTGCCAGTCTATGGTGGTGCACTGTGTGCAAGGCATATGTGGCGTACACTTTCCAGTCAAATCTACAAGAGCACTGATGCTGGGAAACATTTCGCAAATGGGGCAGCAGCACAATGGTGTATCACCAACTCTAGTCTCCCATGGTATAATGGGAACATTGGGAGTAGATGGAGCAACTTACAAAGCACCAGTGCTTCCGAGGTCCTTAACAGCACGATTCTCCACAGACCTGCGTGGCACTGGTGCAATCTCAATGTCCCTTTTGTTGAGGATCATGTTTTTCAACCCTTTGGGCTGATGCCATGCTGGAGAAAACACATTACAGGCCCATCCAGAGCCATAGACTAACTCTAAACTGATAACAAGAGACTCTGAGCCAGAAGTCCGTTCAAAGCGTAGGGTTTAGAGACCACAGCAGTGGGTAAGGTAGAGGAGGCTTGGATAGCCCACCTAAAGGGTTGGATTGGGATTGAAAATCGGCCCGGGCAAGCTAAAAAAGTGGCCCACATTTGCATATTGCCTTTCCGCAAAAGACTGCTTTGGAGACATTTTTTTAAAAAAAGGGGCGGGGGCGTTTAAAAAAATGCACAGATTTGTTTACACTGGTGAAACACACCTGAAAACAAGTTAGGCAACTTTTTCTCAGGCTCCCTGGCCCCGCTCAAAATGCATTAATTATTGGGTGGGCCAGCAAGAGAAAGGGAGAGAGACCTCTGCCGTTGATAAAAGGAAGGTAATGAACGATCGTCTGCCTCCGGAAAGGACACTCAGCCACCCACTGGGCCGCTAGCAGCATCGAGCAACGCAGAAACCACCCAAATCGGTCACCAGGCTGCTAAAAAAAGCAGCCCACAGCTGGAATTCGGATACCTGCCCATCGGGCATTGCCCGAGTGCCCGTGTTAGCAATCCGATGCTACCACCTCCACCTCTAAACAGTGACAGGCCAATGATTCTGAACACCTTTCCTACACCCCCCCCCCCCCCATCGTACAACACCAGTGACGGTATGGACTGTATCCTGTAGTCTCTCCGTAACCTCAGGCCAATTGATTGTACATCATGTTTGTACATTTCAAATGACAATTTGTTCATGGATGCTACCTGAGATTTCAGCACCAAGAGTATTGACAAAATGTCTTGCAATGGGTGCAGTGCATCTTTTGTGCTGTGCCGTGTTGTCGCCGTTAATTGAACTGTTGCCACAAGCCAGTAAAAAAAGTAATTCATCTTTTTGTGTTGATAAAATCAGATCCATTTCCCGCATTTACAGACTTGCTTTTATTCATGCCCCCTGCCTGATAACGCAACATGTAGCTGGGAGAAATCTCACATCTGCAACTCCAGCATCAGTTTTTACCAACCAGGATGGAAGGAAATGGGAAAATTCTCGTCATCATTTGGATATACCCAGGCAGTGTAATGTTAGTTGCTTTCACTATCTGTTTTTGTGTTTCATCTCACAGATACTCCTTTATCAGAGCCTTCTGCTTGAGCTCCTGTAATGGCCGGATTTTTCTGAGTAGATGGGATCGGCCCCCAGGGGCCCCTATGACCCAGCCAAAACGTACTCACCTTCCCTCCTCAGATCGCATCCACAATGGAGAGCTATACAGATATATATATATACAGATTGCACCTAAGGATGGGGAATGACAATATACATGTATGGATTTTCTACAATATCTTATTCACATCAGTTGGTCTCGCGGCCACCCTGACCCAGACCGTTCTACCCTAGGGCAGATATGACACACAATCCGGTGCGTCTACACACGGGCCTGCAGAACCCAATGCTCTCTTTTCCACAAGCGTTCGCGATCCTGCGAAACTACACACTAGTTCGACCACCTAGTGCTCTCATTTATTCAACTGATAACACCACAGTAACGAAAAATCAAACCACAGTACTTGAGAAAAGATTCAAGACTGGATGCTAATTAATAGCTTTTTATTCTTATTTATGATTTTATCACAAAGTACTTTTTTTATTTTTCAAGGACAAACATATAAAAAACAATTCAATGACCAAACTCAAAACTACAGGTACTCATTCATCATGTCACTCATATCACAACCAAACGATCAGCAATCATTCGGGGGGAGAAGGGGAACACTGAATAAAGGAACTACAAAATTTATCAAAACATACAATATTTACAATATAATACAATACTGTACATGGGACAAGAGAAGCCAGGTGTCTGCAAAAACACTTAAATAAATTCTTTCAATAATCAATCACTTTTGGCGTACATTCCTACAACTAAATATTTGAAATAGTTCTTAGATTTTCTAAAAAAGGATAATGTACAAGGATTAGTGATAAGCAACAGTTGTTATGTCATTTATGCTTATCGCTAGAGCAGACAATGAGATGGCTGGGGCCCCAGCCATAAAGGAACTACAAAATTTATCAAAACATACAATATTTACAATATAATACAATACTGTACATGGGACAAGAGAAGCCAGGTGTCTGCAAAAACACTTAAATAAATTCTTTCAATAATCAATCACTTTTGGCGTACATTCCTACAACTAAATATTTGAAATAGTTCTTAGATTTTCTAAAAAAGGATAATGTACAAGGATTAGTGATAAGCAACAGTTGTTATGTCATTTATGCTTATCGCTAGAGCAGACAATGAGATGGCTGGGGCCCCAGCCATCTCATTGTCTGCTCTAGCGATAAGCATAAATGACATAACAACTGTTGCTTATCACTAATCCTTGTACATTATCCTTTTTTAGAAAATCTAAGAACTATTTCAAATATTTAGTTGTAGGAATGTACGCCAAAAGTGATTGATTATTGAAAGAATTTATTTAAGTGTTTTTGCAGACACCTGGCTTCTCTTGTCCCATGTACAGTATTGTATTATATTGTAAATATTGTATGTTTTGATAAATTTTGTAGTTCCTTTATTCAGTGTTCCCCTTCTCCCCCCGAATGATTGCTGATCGTTTGGTTGTGATATGAGTGACATGATGAATGAGTACCTGTAGTTTTGAGTTTGGTCATTGAATTGTTTTTTATATGTTTGTCCTTGAAAAATAAAAAAAGTACTTTGTGATAAAATCATAAATAAGAATAAAAAGCTATTAATTAGCATCCAGTCTTGAATCTTTTCTCAAGTACTGTGGTTTGATTTTTCGTTACTGTGGTGTTATCAGTACTGGCAATTTCTCTTTTGTTATGTTCTATGCAGGCTCAGCCATACTGATTAGAGCCAACCCTTAGTAGTTTATTGCTCATTTACTCAAGCCACAATCCAGTGGGTATACACACTGGTAATCCCCCCCAGTGCTCTCATTAACGCCGCATATCAACGACGACCACATTCCTATGAACAGTTATCGGGATAATATCTTAGTTATCTACTTGGGATAAAGCTACAATAATAACTTTGAATATAGTTCCAAATTATATAGTGTACTCCCTGCTCTTGGCATCAAAGGTCCACTCACTCCCTCTTTATTCGATCACCATTTACCTGATCGGGATTTCTCATCCGTTCACCTAAACGGCTTGCGACTAGAAATGCAGTTTACCTAGATTGAACACGAACACCAGATACACAGTAATTCTATAAGAATTAGGATATTTATTAACAATAGACACAAATCACATTACTATGCAACATAAATTCTGCAGAGAAAAGGTAAAGATTAGAGTGCACATTCTATTAGAGTTAGGCAGAGGTCACCTTGTTAGTGGGAAGTCTGGACTCGGCAGTCATCTAGGTTCCCTTCTCGTCTCTGTATCCTGGCACGCCTCGCAGTCACCCTCAGCCGTCACAAGTACACGTCTGCACCGCTAGGCTCAACCTCGTCTGCTTCCCCTCAGGACACCGGAACCTTGCTGATTATTAGCTACCGTCTCTCTCTCTCTCTGTATCAGTGCGCTCCGCGCTACTTCTCGTTCAGTCTTTCTCAGAGAGTTTCGGTCTTAAATCTTTCTCCGACTTCAAAGATGGCGACTTGTCCACCATGAAAATGAATAATGGCAGAGATGCTAATGGCTAGATGCCGCCTACGGACTAACTGACAACTGACTAACACCTTCGCTAATATCAAAGCCCGTTCCTTCATGGAAATTCACGGCCAGTAACCTGCCGCCCACCAAATTCTTGTACCTCCCCGTACCAAGGACACTTTCCCAGCCGGCCGGCCTGAAGTTGTGTCTTCGGAGTGGAGAAAAATACATTCCTTCGATAAGGGTCAGCCTGAACCGGTTCTCTCCAAGCGAACAACAGCTTGAAACTAAAACATCACACTTCACCTAGAAAGCCTTCTCGAGCTACCGGGCAGAAAGCAAAATGGAGTCTGTCCCGTTTAAGGCCTACGGAGCCCACAATATGCATAGCTCCATGGAAAATAGCCCAATATGTTAGCAAATGAGCGAATCATGACTAATACTTATGTATCTATCCCCTAACTTAAATTCATAAGCCTTACTCTAAGGAAAATAATACGAAAATGCCCTAATATATGTAAGGCAGGGTCCCTGTCTATCGGCCTAATCCCTATGCTATGGGGGTGATAGGCTGGAGTCACTCTCCATCATTCTCCTTCTCCAAAGAGCTAGCAAAAAGGCAGCCATAACATTACACCCCTTGACTCCAGTCTATTAACCACAAACTAAATGGAGCTAACATCAGTAGAAGAATAATATGAAACAAAACTAACAGATCTACGACTCTTACTAAGTCTAAAAAATTGGAGCAGGGAAGGGATGCATTGAATAAAGCAACAAATGGCTATCAGGACACAAATAGCGACAATAACCCCCCCTAAGATTTGTCGTAGGGAATGCATGTCGGGGAGCCAGTTAAAAAGCCAGTCAAAGAAGCCTTGATCTATATGTTCTCTAATTTCTGCAGTCAAGTCGTGGAGTTTGTTAATGTGAGATTGGATAGCTTTAGAATGGTCAGACAAATTAAAACAGCATAGACCTTCAAAATCAGAACAATCATGTCCATGTTTCAACAGTAAGTAATCGATAGCGGCGCGATTCTGTAAAATAGCTCTACGTTCACCTTGGGAATCTAATAATAAATCAGATAAAACAGTAGATGTTTGGTTAATGGACTTGACCATCCAGCAGGCCATTTTGCCGATTGTTTTGGCATTATAAACGGCCAATGCTGGCACTCCAATAATAGAAAAAGCTAAACCCAGATATTCTGATTTGGAAAAAAGATGAACAGAGGAATCACAGTCTTCATGCAATGACATTGAATCACGTACAATACGGGAATATGAAGTAGGACGTGAGGAAAACATTAGCAAACTTAATCTAGTGATGGCACATGGGCCACCAGAAATATTCGCAGGAATATAGGGCCAAGATGAATTCCCACAGGAAAAGAGCCATCCAGCTGGCAATAGCATTGAACGATAATGGCTAGTGGCCACTAATAGTCGTTTACAGGTCATATTATTTTTAACGGAAAGACATGAATCAGGAAGTCTCTTCGAACATAACAAACGTTGATGAGATGAAAAAGTAGTAGCGGCTTGGAGCTTCAGCCGCAAACACTCAGCAATAGCTTTAGGGTTACAGGTCATAATGAAGCAAAGGTCTCCAGGGGTAATATTAAAAGTAGTAATTCTGGAATTAATAGGGACATCAAGATCTGGAATAAGAGTACATGAGGGACAAAATTCATGGGCCGCGAAATCACCCAGAACAACATTAGGTCGGGCATTAGATATATGAAAAACATGGCGAAGAGTCTCGGTGGATGCAGGGACAGCAACCAAACATGTCGCTAGAATATCAGTAACGCTCTTCATGGGGGTAAGGCAAAAATGCGGAGAGTTCGTCACCCGCCTTGCGAGTGTGATCCAGAAATTAGAAGACTGATCCCACGCAGATCGCGGGGCTCGAATTATCCCATCAACCGGCGTCGGTGGATCCTTCCCTCTCCCGGCGTAGCAAGCCAAAAGGAGTCCAGCGCCGACACATCCTGCAGCAGCAATCCAAAGAATGATCTGTAACAATACAAACACAGGCCTTAATCATTCTCGTAAGTAACATTTATCGGCTGGGACAGCTTCCCAGCCATCTTTCCCTGGCTTCATCACCAAAACGGTGTTGTCATGACCGGTCGCAATAATATCAGCCTGTTCAGGAGGATTTTTAGGCGATTGCACCCATATTTTAGCTCCAGGAAGATCAGACGATCCGAAGCCTTTTTGTCCTCGCACAGTTAGCAACGTTGGGGCAGAGCCTTTTTTGATCTCACCACTGAAGACAGGCATAATTAATAACTGAGCAACACGGTCAGATTTTTTGATGAACAAATCAGTCTCACTGCTATTAAGCAGGAGAACCTTAATCTCTCCCTGATAATCACTGTCAATTACTCCTCCGAGCACTTGTACACCTTTCAGGGCCAGGCCAGATCTAGGGGCAATTAATCCAAAGCTACCGGCAGGTATACAGACACCAATGCCAGTTTCAACAATGATTCGATCTTTTCCTGGAAATTGTGCATCATTTAAAGCATGCAGGTCGAGGCCTGCGGAACCTGGGGTTGCTCTACATGGAGCCAAAGCACCGGGGGTAATTTCCCAATATATGACAGTGTGTGATATAGAATTAGGTTTTGCATCAACATGTGGAGGAAACAAACGCATCAAAGGAGATTCAGCATGTAACAAAGGACGATTATTTAAAATTAACAAAGCTTGAAGTAGAACATCTCTCCACTGGTTGTAACGGTCATCAGTCAACTTGCGCAACTGTTCTTTCAACAAGCCATTCATTCTCTCAATCAATCCTGAAGCTTGTGGGTAATATGGAATATGAAACACCCAATCAATATTATTTTCCGTACAGAATTCCTGCACCAATCTTCCACGAAAGTGGGATGCATTGTCTGATTGAATCTGAAATGGGACACCATAGTACAGAATAATTAGCTCCAGGGTTTTAATTGTATTCACTTGGGTAGCGTCTTTGCAAGGGAAAGCGACCAAAAGGCCACTATAAGTATCAACCACTGTGCAAATATATTGACAATTTCTGCTCATAGGGAGCGGACCAATATAATCAATCTGCCAAATTTGGGCGGGCAATTTACCTCGATGTAAGTGACCTCGAACAATCTGAGGCACCTCTTTTTTCCTAGAATGCTGGCAAATGGGACAATGTAGAATGACATCTTTAATTAAAGAAAAGGGAATATGAATTCCTCTATCGGCAGCCCACCTGCTAGTGGCTTTCTCTCCAAAATGTCCTGCTTTCTGATGGGCCCACTTCGCCAATCCCGCCAAATCAGAATCTTGCATGTCAACCACTGCCTCAGAAATTTTAGACTGTTCATCTGCAATATTATGAAAAAATTTGTCAAGGGAGTCAATTGGAGTATGAGCATCCACGTGAAAGATTGTTACAGTACTCTGCGGGAGCAATTCCCAAATTTCTTGCCACAGCTCTTTACCCCACAACTCCTTGGAATGCAATTCCCAATTATGAGAATGCCATGTTGGTAACCACACCGCTAATCCATTCGCAGTGGACCAGGAATCAGTGAAAATATGACATGTACCAGGTAGTTCCTGTTTCAAAACTTGGTAAACTGCATAGAGTTCTGCATATTGACTACTCTTACCATCTCCAGTGGTGCTTATCAATTTCTTTGTAATCGGATTAAACGAGACAGCTTTCCAATGTCTTTTGTCACCAATGAATCTCGCAGAACCATCCGTAAACCACACATGTTTTCTATCCTCCGCGGACAGATCATCAAATGATTTACCCCACTGCACGGGAGACTCCTGCACTACGGGAACCGAACATTCACTTTCCGCCTCATTGGAGGGCGCCTGCGCCACTCGCTCATGTAAGACAGCCACACCTTTCGGACCCACACGTGCCCTGTCCTGAATGTACCATTTCCATTTAATCACACTAGCCTCCTGAGCATGTCCAATTCGATGGGATTTAGGTGAACTCAAAACCCACTGCATAATGGGAATTTCGGGCCGCAAAATCACAGCATGGCCTAGGGTCAATTGCTCGGTATCCACCAGAGCCCAAGCCCAATAACAAGCAAGCAACTGTCTCACCAGCCTCGGGTAACTTTTTGGTCCAAAAACCTAATGGCACTTTTTGTCTGCCCTGCTTTTGCCACAAACTCCAATTGGCATACAGGCCTTCCACGGACACATTCAAATCCACAGCACCTTCACTCACGGGCCACAAATCCAAAGCATACTGAATAGCTTCTTTAGCCAAATTAAAAGCAGTCTGTTGAGGTTCACCCCATTCAAACGCATTCTTTTTACGAGTGACTCGATACAGTGGAGCTAAGATTTGACTCAAATGGGGAATATGCTGACGCCAAAATCCAAACAAACCAATAAAACATTGAGCCTCTTTCCTGTTTCTGGGAACAGCAAAATCAAGTATTTTTCGTTTAACCTGTGGAATCACCTCTCTGTGACCCTCATGCCAATTGATTCCTAAAAATTTCACAGCTTGGGATGGGGTTTGTAATTTGTCAGGATTAATTTCCCAACCTTTCGCTCGCAAACAGTCAATGATCTGATCTAAATGGGACTGCACCTGATCTTGCGTTTCACCTTGAATCAAAATGTCGTCAATATAATGACAAACCTGAACTTGTGGATTCGTGGGCACTTCAGACAAATGTTCAGCCACCAGCCGGTGACAGATCGTAGGACTATGTACATAGCCTTGAGGAAGACTCCGGAACGTCATTTGACGTCCATTCCATGTAAAACTGAATTGTTCCTGACATTCGGGGGCAATCGGAATTGAAAAGAATGCATTAGCAGTATCAATGGAAGCATACCACGTACCTGGATGTTTTTGAATTCTCTCAATCAGTGTGACAATGTCAGGCACTGCAACAGTCAATTTGGGCGTATTTTTATTCAATTCTCGATAATCAACAGTCATGCGCCAAGAGTTGTCACTTTTGCGCACGGGCCAAACGGGATTATTCCAAGCAGATGTGACCGGAGTAATGACTCCTGCGTCAACCAAATCCTGAATCGTAGCGGTAATTTCTTCATGACCACCTGGGATGCGATATTGCTTTTGAGAAATCACTTTTGTTGCCAAAGGTATTTTAATAGGTGGCATGCGTAAACGGCCAACCCGTACGGGTCTGGTCGAAATGTACTGTCGTGTACCAAATTGATAGTATCCATCATCCAAATGTAAAGTCATACCTTTCAAAATGTCAATTCCAATAATGTATTCCAAAAGTGGCACAACCAACACAGAGTATTCTCTACGAGGGATTCTACCAATTTTAATTTCGAGTGCAGTCTGAACCGCGGGTGTTTCTTTACCACCCAGACCAGTAATCGTAAAGGACTGTCCATGATACTTTCTCGATTTACCATGAATTAAAGTGGCCTCCGCCCCAGTATCAACTAACGCTCGGGCCCTTTGGATATTACGATGTTTCCAAAAAATCTCAATATCTACATAGGGTCTGTAATCTCTGTGGGCCCACTTGCGTACCGGAGCTTGACCTATTTCCTAGTCATTTTTCCTGCGGTCTGACAACCAAGACAAATCAGGGTAAATGCTCTCAGCTTTCTTTGGTATTAAAATGTCTTGTTCATATCCGTCTCCAGTACGAAACGGATTAGTATCATGTTCAAAAAGTTGTGAATTGCGGTCAGAGAGTCTATTACGATCCTCCCTCTTTCGTACATCAGGGGAATAACTCCTTGCATCTCGTCGTCTGTTAGAAACACGATCATCTCTTCCCCTCTCACGATCATCCACTCTCCCCCTCTCTTCATTACGACGAGGGGATCCATCACGTTCATAGCGCCGATCATCACGGCGATCAAAATTCACACGTCGCCTCTCATCACCACTGTCATCCGAACCACGGTCATACTCATTCTTTCGCACACGACGGGCACCCTCTTTCCGATCCAAACCACGCTTACGAAACATATCCCACAGGATATTATTAGGCTCACCATCAATGTCTTCCCTTTTGACACCATCAGCAACGAGAGCAAGAAACATGTCACGTCTAGAGAACTTATAGTCCCCACCAGTGCGACCCTCAGATCGAGATTGCCTTTCAGGTTTAAACCATTCACCCAGCTCACCAAGCTGACGAACAGACTCAAGCACAACAGACAAAGGATTGCCAGTTTGGTTAATCAATAATGTCATCATGACCTGCTTGTAAGCAACAGGAGAAGAACGGATAATGCGATTACGCACAGAAGATGTTAAAAGACCATCCAATAACTTGTCAGCAGTACTAAGGAAGATAGCCGTCTTCATGACTTCCTCTTTTAAACGTTGCGACGCATCGCGCAGAGTGTACCACGGTTTCTCATCAGTGGGCCAATCAGATTCAGTTGGATATTTATGATTACAGCCGTCAGACGCAAGCTGGAGCAAAGAAATTTGACCAGCACCATTATAATTCCGAAAATGATCCTGAATCGTAGAATCAGAACTCAAAGAACAAAATCGTAAGCAATCAACAGCATCGAGCGTAATACCGGCAGCGCCAAGCTCATAAAGACGCACCATCCAGGTAAGCAAGGCCTCACCAGGCCGTTGTCGAAATCGTTGCAGAATGTCACTAATCTCCTGCTGAGTAAAGTCTTCAATACAATCAAGAGCAATACCACTCGGATTACCAGGGGCCTGCTGTAATTTTCGTCGAAAAATCGGGTGAGCAGAAACTGCAGAAAGAGCTTCCGAGGAAGCCCGCATTTTAGATTTAAAAGCACAATCAGGGCAAGCTACGTCATCCACACGGGAAGAATGAGCACGGTCACAATCAGGACTTAAATCGATACATGAAGCAGATTTACAATCACGTCCGGAGCGAGAGGACTCGCGCTTACCACCCTCCTCTGCCGAGGAGTCAGAAGTATGAGAATCCCAGATATTACCGTCCCACTCATCGGGGTTCCAATCCATTCCAGCTTTCGCTACAACCATACGCACTTTGCGGGAAGACACACGCCCACGACGATGTTTATATTTATATCGTGCAATACGGACCGCAGCTCTTTCGGCAATGGTCTGATATGTTTCAAGTTTGTCGGCAAGCAGTTTATTTTGACAACGCAACAAAGTATGCGCATTTTGCAACTCAACACACTGTCCTTCCGTATCTTTAAACTGTTTCTGTAGTTGAACAAACCTCTCATGTAATATTCTGTATGCATTAAGAACAATCCACCCTCTGCGTCCTAAAATAGGAAGCTCATCACCCTTCACTACTGGCGCTTTCTGTAGGCACGATACCACATCGGCAGGCTCCGCCTGCTCCAAGCATGAAGACCAATTTTCACTCAAACCAGTAGAATCAGCCCACTCACGGGCCAATGCCTCGTAAGGCGTAGACTCCCAGCCGGGAATCTGAATCGGTAATTTGAAAACCGACGATGATTTTTTCGCAAACATAATGATACACAAAAAATTATATACACAATTATAAACAAAATTTAATACGTACAAGCCGAGCGCAAACCAATAAGATTAAAACAACACACTGCACACAGGCTTCGTAAACAGTTCGTGACGCCAGATGTAATGGCCGGATTTTTCTGAGTAGATGGGATCGGCCCCCAGGGGCCCCTATGACCCAGCCAAAACGTACTCACCTTCCCTCCTCAGATCGCATCCACAATGGAGAGCTATACAGATATATATATATACAGATTGCACCTAAGGATGGGGAATGACAATATACATGTATGGATTTTCTACAATATCTTATTCACATCAGTTGGTCTCGCGGCCACCCTGACCCAGACCGTTCTACCCTAGGGCAGATATGACACACAATCCGGTGCGTCTACACACGGGCCTGCAGAACCCAATGCTCTCTTTTCCACAAGCGTTCGCGATCCTGCGAAACTACACACTAGTTCGACCACCTAGTGCTCTCATTTACTCAAGCCACAATCCAGTGGGTATACACACTGGTAATCCCCCCAAGTGCTCTCATTAACGCCGCATATCAACGACGACCACATTCCTATGAACAGTTATCGGGATAATATCTTAGTTATCTACTTGGGATAAAGCTACAATAATAACTTTGAATATAGTTCCAAATTATATAGTGTACTCCCTGCTCTTGGCATCAAAGGTCCACTCACTCCCTCTTTATTCGATCACCATTTACCTGATCGGGATTTCTCATCCGTTCACCTAAACGGCTTGCGACTAGAAATGCAGTTTACCTAGATTGAACACGAACACCAGATACACAGTAATTCTATAAGAATTAGGATATTTATTAACAATAGACACAAATCACATTACTATGCAACATAAATTCTGCAGAGAAAAGGTAAAGATTAGAGTGCACATTCTATTAGAGTTAGCCAGAGGTCACCTTGTTAGTGGGAAGTCTGGACTCGGCAGTCATCTAGGTTCCCTTCTCGTCTCTGTATCCTGGCACGCCTCGCAGTCACCCTCAGCCGTCACAAGTACACGTCTGCACCGCTAGGCTCAACCTCGTCTGCTTCCCCTCAGGACACCGGAACCTTGCTGATTATTAGCTACCGTCTCTCTCTCTCTCTGTATCAGTGCGCTCCGCGCTACTTCTCGTTCAGTCTTTCTCAGAGAGTTTCGGTCTTAAATCTTTCTCCGACTTCAAAGATGGCGACTTGTCCACCATGAAAATGAATAATGGCAGAGATGCTAACGGCTAGATGCCGCCTACGGACTAACTGACAACTGACTAACACCTTCGCTAA
Source organism: Lissotriton vulgaris (assembly GCF_964263255.1). Lineage (NCBI taxonomy): Eukaryota > Metazoa > Chordata > Amphibia > Caudata > Salamandridae > Lissotriton > Lissotriton vulgaris. Next base: position 295,527,291 of record NC_141685.1, read on the forward strand.
TATCAAAGCCCGTTCCTTCATGGAAATTCACGGCCAGTAACCTGCCGCCCACCAAATTCTTGTACCTCCCCGTACCAAGGACACTTTCCCAGCCGGCCGGCCTGAAGTTGTGTCTTCGGAGTGGAGAAAAATACATTCCTTCGATAAGGGTCAGCCTGAACCGGTTCTCTCCAAGCGAACAACAGCTTGAAACTAAAACATCACACTTCACCTAGAAAGCCTTCTCGAGCTACCGGGCAGAAAGCAAAATGGAGTCTGTCCCGTTTAAGGCCTACGGAGCCCACAATATGCATAGCTCCATGGAAAATAGCCCAATATGTTAGCAAATGAGCGAATCATGACTAATACTTATGTATCTATCCCCTAACTTAAATTCATAAGCCTTACTCTAAGGAAAATAATACGAAAATGCCCTAATATATGTAAGGCAGGGTCCCTGTCTATCGGCCTAATCCCTATGCTATGGGGGTGATAGGCTGGAGTCACTCTCCATCATTCTCCTTCTCCAAAGAGCTAGCAAAAAGGCAGCCATAACAGCTCCTCAGCAAATACAGAAGTGTAGTGAAACATCAGACTTCACCATAAGTGTAGGAATGTGCCCCTTTTTGCATGGTTACCCCCTAAAGTTTGGCCTAATATCTAATGCGAACTTGACTGAGTTTGTGCTGATACCCTGCTAACCGGGCCCCAGCACCTGTGTTCTTTCCCAACCCTGTACCATTGCTCCCACAATTGGCACAACTCTGGCCCACATACAAGTCCCTTGTAAAAGGTACCAGGGTACCAAGGGCCTTGTACCAGAGAGGGTCCCTTAGGGCAGCTGCATGTATTGTGCCACCCTAAAGGGCCCGCGCCAAACACATATTTCACTATACTAATTCAACACTAATCCTTTAATGGGTTCTGGAGTAGCGTGCTACTCGCCAAAAAAAAGAAGCACTTCAACACCCAATCAGGGGTAACAAGCGCTATATAAATGCAAACCTTCTTCCTCTTCTATCCCTCCACTATCCTGTTAAATCCAAATAACTGACTAATATCACCCCACTCAAATTACTTTCATATTTCACTAAACTAATTCACCACTAATCCATATGGGTTACAGAGTAGCATGCTACTCACCAACAAAGTGCTTCAACACCCCATTAGGAGTAACAAGCGCTATATAAATGCTAACCTTTTTTCCTTCTTCTATCCCTCCGCTATTCTTCACAATCCAAATAACTGACTAATAACCACCACTCAAACTACTTTCATATTTCACTATACTATTTCACCACTAATCCTTTATGGGTTCCGGAGTAGCGTGCTATATACCGTAAAAAGCACTTTAACGCCCCATCAGGGTAACAAGCGCTATATAAATACAAACCTTTTCCCTCATCTATCCCTCCGCTATCCTTCTGAATCCAAATAACTGACTAACCTATCCACCACTCAAATTACTTTCATATTTCACTATACTAACTCAACACTAATCCTTTATGGGTTCCGGAGTAGCTTGCTACTCACCGAAAAAGCGATTTGATGCCTCATCAGGGGTAATAAGCGCTATATAAATATAATTATAATACAATACAATACAATACAATACAATTACATAAAGACTTCAGAGTGCATAAGTTACTTCAAAGATACAACCAGAAAAACTCTAAATTCACATAAGAATGGTACTAAGTACAAAGCGCTGTGGCCCTTATTTATGAGGCCTTGCGTCAGTTTTGCGCCGCCGATGCGTCACTTTTTGTGACGCACCAGCGGCGTACAAAATGCGCCTTGTTGCGCCATATTTAAAAAGTGACGCATCTAGGTAGATGCGTCACTTTTTAAACCCCTGCGCCACATTATACCTGCGTCAGGTATAATGTATGCAGAGGGGGGCGTTCCCCCGCAAAAAGCCTCGTAATAGTGACGCAGTGAAATCTATGAGATTTCACTGCGTCACTTTTAGGATGCTGTTGCGTCAAAATCTTGCGCCTGCCTCACAGCAGGCGTAAGACTGACGCAAGCCCTTTCACATGGGGCTTTCCCCATGTGAAAGGATGCATTGCTGAAGTTGCGTCACTTTTGTGACACACTCCAGCAATGCGTCACTTTTGCGCTTACAGATGCGTCAGAAATACTGACGTATCTGTAAGTCCTTGCCACATGATGCGTCATACATTAAATATGACGCATCATTGGTGTCGCAAGGAGTGCGCAGTGAAAAGTGACGCATCGCTGTTTTCACGCAGCGATGCGTCACTTTTCATAAATGAGGCCCTGTGTTTTTAGCAGCCTGTGGCACCAGGGGAGCATTCCGGGGATATAGTTTGCATTAAGAGCAATAGGATGAATTTTTGCCCCCAGTCTGAGGCGACAAGGCAACCACTGGTCCAAACGACAGCGGGCTGGTATTTTGGTGTTGACGGACCACTTTCCTCGCTGCGTCAGGCACGGGACAGACTTCTAGAGCAGCTAGATGGCCTCTCGCCCATCCCACCAAAGGGAGCACTCGTCCAGCGGGGCCCGGAGTGTTGAGGAGACCGGCGGTTAACATGACGGGGTGGGGTAATAATCAATAAATAAATAATAATCAACCCTAATCGTTTCAACTCTTCTTAAAATGTAATTTTGAGGGAATTTGCAACGTGTATATATGTAATCTAACCACTAGCATCTGTAGTAGACTTATGTTCTTACTACCATTCTTATGTGACTTTAGAGTTTATCTGTTATATTATTCATTATGTGTAACTGGTTCCATTGTAAATCGCTCTGACACCTTCGGGTAAAGTATGCGCTATATAAAACAAATAAATAAATAAATTCAGGTGGGGGTTGTGGGGGGGAGAAAGCGAGTGTATTTTAGAGCACGCTGTCCTAAATGTATGACTAACACATGGTATAGGGCGGGGTGGGGGGTACTCCCATTTAAAAGAACGCCTCTCCATTGAAGTGGCTTCTTGAAATGGCCATTGAATTTGCATCAGACATGGAGTTTTACTGCTTACTCGATGTCAATATATTTTGAACTATTTGCGTATTTCATTTACAACTATTTAAATGCTGTGTGTTATGAAACAGCTGACATCCTACAGCCTTTCCTGTATCCCAACAAGATTTTGACTTAGTTCGCATTACACATTTCAATCACCATACAGGAAAAGTAAACACCAATCTACATGTTAAAGGAATAAACAGCAATTTGTCAGGAATCAGTGTCTGGCATTGGGCACCTCATGGTGGAGCTGTTGCTCGTCTTCCTGACGTCATCGGTTTTCCATTGACTGTATATTTCCTGGGGTTGTCTTCCATGGATGGATATTTTCTACTTCTTGAAGTTTTAGTGTTTGTTTTGGGAGTGTAAGTGTCTTTTTTCCCTTTTGACTGGATGCTTCATTGGTGGACATGGGATTCTTCCCAATATTTTGATAATGATTGTTTCCGCTTTTCTTCCTTATCTCAGGATTTTCATCTTTCTTTCGGGATTGCTTTATTTTCTATTTTTTTGGGTAGTGGGGGGGGGGGGATAATTTTTTTTTTTATTGTGACAAGAGTACGGAAGGAGAGGTTGATTTTTTTGACATCTCCTTCCTTATTGTTCTTGGACCTCAATGAGGGTCTTGAAAATGGAGACGGATCTTCAAAGCGGACCCTGAATTCAAGTAAACACGCAGGGGTCTATTCACAAAGGCATTTTGGAGAAGCACCCATACACTTCCTTCTGAACTGGCCTCACAGCATCTAAAATGGAAATAAAACGAAGATAGCCAGGGGATATCCATACGCAATTGGTGCAAACAGAAAAGACAGGGGGCCTGATTCACAGAACTAACTTAAGACTAAATCCTAAACTTACTACTTTCGGTATTCACAGAAGTTAGGATTTTGTCTTAAGTCTGTCTTAAGTTTGTCTTAAGACAAACTTAAGACAAAATCCTAACTTCTGTGAATACCAAAAGTAGTAAGTTTAGGATTTTGTCTTAAGTTAGTTCTGTGAATCGGGCCCTGTGTCCACTTTGCACTTTAACTAAGTCGTTGGCTTTTTCCAGCTCACAAAGGTTTGCTTACTCACAAAGGCATTTAAGAGTATGTAAAATAGTGCTCTAGTACCGGTACTTGCCGTACTCCTAAACATTTTTGTGAGTCAGCCCATAAGTTGCCTATATTTTAAAATTAATTTCACATTTGTGATTTTATTGTGAGTGCAACAGAAGGTAGTTAGTTTATTTTGACAAGATGCAATAACTTTTTCAAATCTGTGAAGTTTCAGATGCATTTCTTTGTGTTTTTGGAGGTGATCTTAATACAGTAGATTGTTGGGACGTTCAACATTTTCACACTGCTCGCTTTGGATTCTTCTGTTGTGCCAACCTTGGCGTTGATTGTTTTTCCTTTTTTGAGTGGCAGATGTTATGCTTCAATTTTTTATGTACTATTTATTCATGAGTTGTGTGTAGTGCCTCATGCCCCTGAGGCCACTTCAGAGTGTTCCCCGGTAGAAATTTGCACTGGAAATGTAGGTTGTTCTCCTAGTTCTTGTTCTGCCTTGCAACCCTGTCTCCTCATAATTAATCTACAGAACCACAATAAATTGTTAATTTTCCTTGCAATATTTTATGTATGTTTTGGCTATCGTTTGCAAGAAGAATCTCTTTCTAAGTCCTGTGCATTTCTCACCGGAAGTTCCATAGAGGTGGATCAATAGTCATAGGGGCAGATTTACAATAACTGGCGCATCCCTGCATATCAGCAGAGATGCGCCAGTTATTGTGCGCCACGGCTCCGCCACCATGGATGCGCCGCATTTAGAATGCGGCGCACTATGGGGCAAAAACAGCACAGATGTGTGACACATCTGTACCGTAACAGCGGCATATTGCTGGATTTGCGTCGCAATCATGACGCAGCTCCAGCAATGCTCTGGGGGGCCTTATTCTTACAAGGCTGCGCCAATCCTTACGCCTGCTTCAAGCAGGCGCAGGGTTTTGACGCAGCATGAGCCTAAAAGTGACTGAGTGAAATCCTGTAGATTTCACTCGGCCACTTTTAGGAGGCGTTCCTGCGCTGGAACGCCCCCCCTGCGCCGAAACGCCTACTTCTGGCACAGGGCTTTACAACATGACGCATCTCCCAGATACTTCACATTGTAAGTACCCCACACCATGGCGCATCTTTTGCGCCGCCGCTGCGTCACAAAAGTGACGCAACGGCGGCGTCAAAGGGGCGCAAGGGACTTGTAAATCTGCCCCATAGAGTCTCAACTCAAACTGTAGGGACGCAGCAGGAAACCTCAGACCCAGAACGGCTCCAATGCTGATCGGTCCCCATTTCCTAAAAGTCTGTATTAGCGGGAGTTCTCTTTCTTTCTACAGATTTGCAAGCTGTGGAATATGCTCCCAAAGAGAAGAGGTGTGATCAACAGTCATCCGAAAATCAAGACTCACCTGAACCCTCTGACACACCATCACAGGCCATACCTCAACCAACACTCATTCCGGATATGCACAGCAAGTGGGAGGAGCTACTTACAAACAGAAAGCCCTTTGAGGCTTTGTACAAGGGCAGTGAGTGACAAATGCTGCCAGAATACAATAGAAATTGAGAAGCTTGTTTTACTAGCACAAAGGCTCTGGCACAATCTGGTTTAACATGAGATGAAGTTCCGAGCCCTCAGAGTTAATTTATTTTAGTACTGGCTTACCCGTCGTGTGTTGCTGCGATCTCAGAAGAAGGGAAATTTAAGGAAACTTGTTATGATAACATTTAATTTACATTGTGTCATTTTTATTGAAACATTCATTTCAATATGGAAACATTTTAAAGTGTTGTTTTAATTCTGGTTATTTATTAGAGTGCTTGTGGATACACAGTATTTTTTGTTTTTCCGTCTGGTGCGTACACGAATAAGTCAGAAGCTTTTCCGTCGCGTGAGCTGGCCACATACATTTGTCCATGTGATAAGCACGGATTCTCCAAATCTAGTCCACACACTTGCAGCGATTGTCCTTGTGCTTTGTTGATGGTAATTGCAAAAGCGAGTCGCACCGGAAACTGTAAACGTTCAGTAATGGAAAGATTATGATGGGGGCCAATATTTAACACATTTTTTTTTGCCAGTAACCTTCTCAAGAGTGTACTCAACAACTTTTAACACTTTTTTTTTTTTACATTTTTTTTTTCTTTTTGCCAGAAACCTTTGCGGGAGTGTACTCAACAACTTCGCAAAGTTTCATGCCGATCGGATGAATGGTTTAGTAATGCATAAAGGACAAACGGATATACTTTCGTTTTTATATATATAGATAGATATTTGACTTTTGAATGTTGCACCATCCGTTTGTGGAAAAAAAAAAGTCTGCGGAACTGGGTATCTGGAAAAATGGGAGCACGTGCATTTATAGAACTCTATTTGCAGATGACCATACAGATTCTAAGTTCACGTTCTTCAAACCATCTCTTTATATTCTGGAAAAAAATATCTGCTCTTATTAATCGTGTTTATAAAGCACTACTGCATACACATGGGAATTGTTCCTTTTCAAAACGACTTGTATCACACAATGTTATTTTATGTTTATATTAGTTTTTCTATTTATTTAGTTTAAAACTTATATTGGTATGCTATGTATGCCTTGTTCATCTTTTCTGAGGCATGAGAGTTCAATTTCCATTTTGTCATCTCTATGCTTTAAGCAGTGTACTTTCTGTTGAATATATACCCATTGGTTTTAAGAACTCATCAACAGATATTTAATATTTAGTTTTTCTAATTTAGCTGCTTTTATGTTTTTGGGGATATTTTGTTATGATCAGCGGCGGCCAGCATGACGCGTGGGGGTGGGGGGCGGCGTGGGGGGTTTGAGGTGAGAGTGGGGAGGTCGCAGGTGGTGTCGCGCGGAGGTGATGAAATAAAAAAAAAATAGAGGAAAAATACAATCTTACCTTGAGGCCGGTCCCGTGTCGCTGCTCCTGCTCTCCTGTCTCCGAATACAGAAACAGGAAGCAAGAAGCCAAGTTCCCTCACCTAAGCCAATCACAAGACTGCAATGCAGCATTGTGATTGGTCTGAGCGCCATGACACGGCACTGAGCCTGGGGCTGGAGGGGGAGGCATGTTCCCCATTCAGGCTGCAATGTAGCCTGCATGGAGAACGGGGAAAGTGCGCATGACTGATTTGGGCGGCCTGAGAGGGCCGACCAGACAATCATTGTGAACTCAGAGTGGGCAAACCACTCCTCCTTTGGCCAGCTCCTTAAGCAGAGCAGTCCTGCCTGCAAAGCAAACATAAAATCGAAATAACAAAAAGGTATTACCATTTTATGTTTTTTCTTCTCGCACTGTGAGCGGAGGAGCCGCCCATGGTTATGTTGTGTTGATCAGAATGGTAACTCGTCACTGTTTTCATAATAAACAAACATACTATTTTCTCGAACTAGGTTTGTTGGGTATATTTTGTTAGACTGGTAATTCAGAATTGAGAACTCATGCGTCTTATTTATGGCTGCAAATGAGTTGGAAGACAACTGTAAGGCAGATGTTATTCTCTTTCTTATTCTTTCTAGGTGCATCCTCCCAGGGGTGCTCCTTTCCCATGCTCACCTCCAGTGGTCCTGCTATCCTTGTCTTCCCAGCCTCTGCTTCTCCACTCTTTAAATGTTCTAACAGTACACGGAGACCATCTCAGCCTTTCTCATATACCTGCCTTCCCTGAAGTTGGCCATTCTCCTTGGCATTGCCTCTTTTAGCTATCATTAATATTGCAGTTTGGCAACTCGTCAAGCGATATAATCATGGCGTACTCATGCTGCAGGAGATGCATCTTCTTTGTAGCAATTGTGTCTTCCTTGGTGGACGTAGCTTTTACAGAGCACATCATGCAGGTCCCTTTGGGAGCATGGCCGTCTTCTATATAAGAAAGTTCAGTTGATTGTTTTAACCCGTTGGCTGCTGCTGTCGGCCAACGGTCATTGCGAGCACTATCTCGGTAGTGTTGCGCATATCCGTTGGCCGACGCGGCCCCATCCGTTTCTTAGAACGTTCTGCACTGGCGCGGAACGTTCAACGCAGCCAATGGGTTAAAGGTCCACCCAGATAAACCAGGCCAATTCATTGCAGTGTCAGGGTACTTAAAAGGAGATGCATGTTCTGTGATCAGTGTGTATGTACCGCCTCTCTGTCCCCACAATAGAGACCCTAAAATGAACACCCTGGTTTGTTGTCTAAAACACTGCTTGATGCCACCATAATAATTTGTGGGGACTTTAATGTTACAATAAGTAGCATAGTAGGCACCTGTTGAATAAACCCTTCTCAACAGGATAGGAACTCCATGATTTTGACTTGAGCACACTGTTTGGGATTTTGTGATGTCCGGAGAAAGTGGCATCCCTGGGTCCCTAGATAGGGAGTACGTCTTTTACTCTGTGGCGCACTGCTCTTTTTCCCAAATTTATTTTGTGTTCTTGCCCCCAGCATTAGCTCTGCTTTATGTTGAGGGGATAGGGGATAGAAATATTGCCATGTAGTGTCTTGGCTCACTTGCCACTGTAGTTAAAGCTGAGGCGAACCAACCGGAGCAAGAATGAACTTGTGGCTGATGGATAGTGAGATTGAATCATTCCTGTGCAACGGAACAAAAAGTTACTTCGAACCAAGATGCAGGGAGTCCCTGGGCTTTAAGTGGGCCGGGTCTCACTGGTGCTGAGCACCAGCAGTTTTTTAAAGGGGGCCTTGAAATGGGTCTCTATTGGGCTCTGTTTTGTGCCCTGGCACAGGTGGTCCGTTTTTTTCCGGACTGCAGTGACAGCAGGCACAAGTGGAGAAGTTATGGCATGACGTCATGCCAGGTGAGTATTGTAGGGGAAGGGAAATCCTTTAAAGAGAGTAATTTTCTCGCTAGATTTCCCTTTTCTTTTTGAATCTAAGGAGCACTAACATTGTCGTGGTGTCAACAGGGCTTTAAGTGGAAGCTTTTTCAATATTACATACAAGCCATAGTCGCTGCTTATTTATCTTATGCAACTAGCAACCATTTACAAAGCCAATAGTCCTGACTTGTAGGTATGATGTTACTTGTTGTATCATATATCTGGATGCAATGACAGAAACAACAAAATACAAGTCGGGCAACACACTATGCTAAGCACAGATTTTTAGTTTACTTGTTTTAAGCCATGCCCTTAATTAGATTGACCACGCCCCTTTCAGAGACCCACAATTTTTTCATCCCACTTAAAGCCCTCGGGAGTCCTATGGGAGAAGCATACAAGAAGGTGTTTGGGGGCAGGGTGAAGGATTACCTTGGGGACCGGTAACGAGACAAGGAGGCTGTAAGTGTAGACCTCAAAGGCAAAGTTAGGGAGTTTGAATCGGAATATATCTCGACAAAGGTGGCAACTACATTTCAACAACTAGAAGTAGGAGAGAATGTGGCCAAATGGCTAGGGCGGTCGACCTCGGAGCTGGGGAACGGTGTTCGAGTCTTGGCAGGGACGCTCAGCATTCTGTGGTTCTGGGAAAATCACTTAACCTCCCCGTGCCTAACAAAAATGAATGTGTGTTCCATATGTAACGTAACTGGTGCTCATGTAAAGCAGTAGTTACTCACAAGATTAAAAACATGCCCATGGTGGCAGCAAGTGTGCTTCTTTTAGCCTTCCAGAGCTGTGTCTGTGAGCTGGGTGACAAACCAGGATAAAGATGCAGCTACTAGAACCATAGCAGGGGTGGGGATGAGTCCCAATAGCTGGTGTCAGATGCTGCTCTTGGAGAGAGTGGAAGAGGCTGCTGTCTTTGGAGTTCTAATTCCCCATCTTGACTTGCACTGAGCGGGACCTTTTGGATGCACCTCTGATTAGAGAAGACATTGCTGGAGCATTGGGCGCTATGCAACCGGGGTAAATAGTGCGCCCCAATGGCATCCTGGTGGAGTATTTCAAGAAACAAGCATGGTTACTAATCCTATATCTTTTGATATTATTCATTGAGGCCTCCAAAAGGGATTCATTCACCCAGAATCTCAGGAAGGCTAAAATATCATATATTCTGAAACCAGGGGCGGCCACTGGACCAATGTCCATTATACTGGGCTACCTTCTTAATACTGAGATCAAAATCTTGGCAAAAGTGCTTGCAAATAGATTGGCAGGTGGAATCACTTCCCTGGTGCACAGAGACGAAAAGGACTTTATGCCAGGTAGGGGAACCTGACAGTGCCTACGACAAGTTCAAAGTGCACTTTCATTTACCCGTAAGATCAAAGACGATGTGTCATAATGTGGCAGTGGACTCATTTAGAATGGAGCGCCTGTGATAGGCCTTACGAAAACCGAAGGTTGGACTCCCCCTTCACTGCTTACGCGCTTGATCTTTACCGAAGAAACTCGGTCGCAATTAAGGGAGAGAGGTACGAGACAGGATTGTACACACTCACTGTTGCTATTTGTCCTGGCGATTAAGTTGCCATCAATTTTGGCAAGAACAGATGGTCTAGTACAGGGTTTCTAATGGGACGATGAATCAGAGAATCAAGTTGCATTATATGCAGACGATATCCTGCTTTTCCTTTTTACAGTTATTGGCCTGCTGATCAGCTGATAAAAATCTTGGAGACATCAGGTGAACTGGGTCAGCCATAATCCTGGTAAGGTAGACAGTATGGGGAGTGTGCTTTAGGGCTGGGACTGTTAACTAACAGTTTTAAATATCCAGGGGTAGACATTTCATTAGATTTAACATTATCTGAGAGCTTCACCATCCATCCCCCTCTTATTGTAATCGTACAAAGGACCCCTGATCATTGGACGGCCTTCCCATTAACACTCTTAGGGCCACATGTATCAACTAAATTTGAGATCACAAACAGGTTGATTTGCAGTATCGGCCCATTTATGAATGCAAAAAAGGCTTTTTACATGTATCATAACCCATTTTGTGATTCAGTAACCTGGTACCGAATTGTAAAATGGGTTTGCGATTCGATATTTGGAAGGGACCTGTTTAGGGCGTCCCTTCCAAATAGTGAGTCCTAATGGTATACATAAATGTTTTGTGAGCGTGAATGCGGTTGCAAAACATTTACATTTTGCCACCTACTTAAAGAAGGTGGTAACCCATTTGTAAATGGAAGGGATCCCCATGTACTCCTTCCCCTTTGGGAATGGTTGTGCTGCTCTTAAAAAATACAAACCAAACTTTTAATTTTTTAAACGCAACCCGTTTTCCTTCAAGGAAAACGAGTTGCATTAAAAAAAAAAGATTTCTTTATTTAAAAGCAATCACGGACACGGTGGTCTGCGGAGCCCAGCAGGCCACCATCCCCGTGATTTTAGTGATTCCTAAGGGGTCGCAAATTGCAATCTACCTCATTAATATTAACGAGGTAGGTCGATTTGTGACCACCTACGAATCAGTATATGAAACTCTTGGAGTTTCATACATTGGAAATTGCGATTACCTAAATGCAATTCTCAGAAAATCGCAATTTCCAGTTTTGATACATGTGGCCCTATGTTCTATTGATCTCTGCAAAATGATATCTATACCCAAACTCCTACACCTGATTCAGAATTATCAACAAGAAGTACTGGAGTGGTTTTTTGACACTACTAAAGCCAAATCCCAGAAGTTCCTGTGGGATCAAAATAGCCCTGGATCCCACGGGAAAAGAGCATTCACGTCACATGCGGGGGTGAGTTTGGTATGGAAGATATACGATCATATTATTGAGCCTTACAACTTAAAAATATTAAATCAATGGCTTTTCGGTGGCCGGGATGATTCAGCGACTCCTGGAAAATGTGATTTTTTTTTTTTTTAGGGATCTGCAATGTTAAAATACTTATATGGTATCCAGTTCCACGACTCCCTGTTAGGACTGACCAAGGCAGTTTTGATCTGCTGCGGAGAACTTTGAGGTGGATTTGATTGGTGGTGGAACCCATGCAACAACATTGGCCGCATAACACCCTAAGTGATGATGAATTGGATTGATGTGGGTAATGTGCAGAGCATGTGGTGATTTTTCTGTCTTTCTTTTATTTCTCATGTGCACAAATGCCAGACACAATCAAGCTTCAATGCACACACAAAAAGACATGTCAAACGATACAATAATCCGAGGCATAAATGTAATAATTAATAGTCCGGCAGCTATAGTGACTCAAGACCACCCAAGATGTTCTTTCAACTTTTAAAATATAAAATAATGAAAAACAGAAATGTGGCAAAGGTTTGAGGACAGAGCATTTTGCAGTTAGACTTCTGCTACACTGAGCAGCTACGGCCAAATTGGAAACATTTCCATCTGTAGGATCAGTTTGTGTCTCCTGTGTGTCTTTTTTTTAATTGGAAACAATCTTTCCACCAACCAGGACTGGACCACCGCATGAACCACTGTTCAAGGCCAAAATATTTGAGCTGAATTAAGTCCGCAATTAGAAGCCGTTCGAGTGCCTTGTGATTGTTCTGGCAAATAATCTGTTTTTCTTGAAACCGAATCCAATTCGAATTGTGTGGTTTTGTGCCTCCTGCAGCTTGTGCAGGTTGTTCTGGGCCATCACTAAATGTATTGCAGAACAATCTATTAATCTTGATAAAATACTGCTTCTTTCTGTAGACTGAGCTGTGAAATCCCTAGTAGTGGTAAAACTTTAGAAAGATAATACAGATGGTAACGAGATACCTAAGAAGCAGCAGCATCAGCTGAGAGTTAAAGGATATAGGTGAGTCAAGCAAAGCGGCTAAACTCCTTCCTTTCCCTGCTGGCTGAAGGGAATCGCCAAATCCAGCAGGTCAGAGCCCTAAAGCTAACAGAGTGCCACCCAAGATCAAGGTCCCAGTTTTGCTGGCATTCAGAAATAAGACACGTATTTATAATTTTGTTCATGCAGCGCAACGCTGAAAACCACCCTAATGTGCTGCGTGACAGTGAAAGGGCAGGAATGCGCCGTATTATAGCCTTATAGCCTGCCGTAGAGGGCTATACCGGCTATTAAAGGCCCTCTCCAGCGTTAAAGGCCCAGAGCCAAAGGTGAGGGCCTTTAACAAGGGAGAGGGACTTTAATAGCGGTATAGCCCATCTACGAAGGGCTATAAGGCTATTAGAACATTGTCACTAGAGGACAGAATGTGATAACAAAAAAAAGAAAGCCTTTTGGGAGCGTGAGGGGATTGGAATCCCCTCAGGCTCCCTGAACTCTTTGTTCACAGCCAGAGCTGTGAACAAAGAAACATTGGAATGTTGGACCTCCAGGCTTAAACCAGCCATTATAAGCCCAGAGCACTCCATTGTTTTCAATGGAGCTTCCAACATTCCAGTTCTAATAAACATTATGTAGCACATTCCTGTCCTTTCCTAGCCCCAGCACACTTTTGGCTGCTTAGTGCCAACGCAACACCCTTGCACCATGGTGCAAGGGTGCCTGCGATGTAGGCAGGATTGTTTTTGTGCAGGAAGAGACACCTTCCTGCACAACAACAATAATGAGAGGCATTTTCTTCTTCCTTTGTGTGCTGCAGAATACAGCACACTTGAAACAGGAAATCACAAGGAGAAACAGAGATATTTCTCCTTGTTAGGCCTCACCTAGGGAAGCGTAGCATTGTGACGCATTCTCAGGTCTACCACTAATTGCATATCTGGGAATGAGCCAAAATCCATGGATGGCTGTGTGGGAAACACACACTCTACCCATGGCATGCCTCCCTGCCGCACAGTAACTCAAAGTAAAGATTTGCACTGCCTTGAGTTATTCTAGATTTACCAAGCCATGCAATCTCACTCAGGGCGACGCAAAACCTTGATAAATCCGGCCCTAAGTGACTAACAGTGCACCAGTGTCTGATTTCTTTTTAGCAAGCAATGATGCCTGAGTGACTAGAAGACTTGTCATACTGATCTCTTGGGATATGAGCTTTATCTAAGTCCAGATAAAAGTTTCACTATATCAGCGTAACTTATGTCATTTTGGGAACTTGGCGTTATTCTTCTTACGTGAAGTTTCGGAAATTAAATTATCTCGCTATGTTGTGTACAAAAGCCGTGTTAGGAGCAAAATTATAACAGGGGGCCACAGGAACATTGCAAGTGACCAGGACACGAGCTGCAGTTGTTTGCGGTTCTTGAGTTTTTGGTGCTATTTTCTAACATAAAATGTGTACTTGTGTCAAAAAAGGATGCATTTTGTACTAAAATTTAGTGCTAAATGTTGGATTTGCTTTTTGTTTAATTTTTCTGGCAATTTTGTGTAAATATGCAAATATCACACAGCACTGATATTTTCTGTGTATATCTTAAACCAAAGGCGGTGGACAAGGGAAATAAATCATATAGCTGTTGAACAATAGAGACAATAGCGTGTAGCCCAGGAAATTTGAATAACTAAGGCGGCAGAAGTTGATGTAAAGGGGCCTAATTGAGGACACTGGGCCCATTCCATTTAAAATGATTGCATCCATTCCCAAGCATTACTTCTTATTCCCAGCTCCAACTCTAGTCTTTGCGATGCAGCCTAAGGTTTACTGTCCCACATGCTCCGGAGAGATCTGTTAACATCAGGGCCACTAAGGGGTCCTCATCTTGTAATGATAATATAGAATAGCTGTTTAGTCCCTCTATAATGGTGAAGCACCGATTGAGAATCTGAGAAAATAAAATGTTCTTCTCAATAATTTTACAGTTTTCCTGTCACTATCAGTTCTGTTATTTTGCTATAAAAAGAGGAGTTGAAATAGGTCTGTAGTTAACAGGCAACCCCAAATGCAGTGTCTTATATTTTATACAAAAGGTGTCACTATTGCACTGTTTAAAGGTGTGGGATAGACATCTTGCCATTAATAAAGATAGCAAATGTACCCTAATTTGGATTCAATGTTCTCTACCCCACTGCAGCTGGAAAAACATCTTCTTTTGGATGAAGGGGCCTCAGCTTGACCACAAATTCCTTTGAGACACCCTAAACCGAGGGTTTCCCTCCTGCTCTCTTATCACATCCCCTCCTCTCTTATCACATCCCCTCCTCTCTGACTATGGACTGACCGCATAACGTACACTGTTGTTTTAAAAACCACCTTCCCATGCATAGATCCTACCTTTGACTCATTGCCTCATGAACCTATCACAGTGAATGCTTAATTTGTGCAGGTGTCTGCCAGTGGTCTCTACTGACACTTATGTTTTCGGATTGGTCCCATGGGTGGCAGGGTTACCCTCAGTAAAGTAGAAATGTCCCTAGCTATCTTGTCTCCAAAGCCCATCAAGGCCCATTTTGCATCCATTAGGCATGGGTCGGTCAGGGTACCATGAGTATTACCCCATCACGTTTGCCCCGTCACCACCAGTCCTCTTCTGACACTACACACTTGGCTCCCATATCCCAGTCACAGCTTACATCCCTGCCACCTGGCTGGGTCTTTGAGTGTGTGGGAGCAAAGCACTGCCCCCCAAAATCAAGACACCCCAAAATGTACTTCATGCAGTGTTCCCACATTTTACTGGATCGGAGACAAATGTTGAACCTCAATTTCATGAGACAGTGTGTCCCTGCGTTAAGGCGCCTCCCAAACCATGAAACTCAGGAGCAATGCAATTCATTAAATAACTCCAGGTTAAATTAATTCAGGCCCACTCAATAACGGAGTTCTACATTAATGAAAAGTTAAAAGGTTTTTTTTCAAAAACAAAATTAAGCAAGTACAGAGTCAATGCACTGAAGGCTCTTGATGCAGATTCAAACAGTGTTTGTAAAATCAGAAATTATTTTAAGGCCAAATGGGCAGCAAAATCAATATAAAAAACAGACAGCCTCCCTAGCTGCTTTAAGGAAAGTGTCTAAGAAATTGTCTCACCCCCAAAATCAAGAGTTCTTTTTATACATTATTCTTGCAGATTAAATTGACATTTCTGCAGATTCATCATAGTGTGAGCAAATGTATAATTTCATCATCTAACGAGAGCACATGTAAAATAAATTCATTTTGCGTTTACACCTAAGCACTATCTCACTACATGAATAATTTTTATTCAGCATTCTTCAAGCAAATGTCATCCGGAGATGCTCGAACAGAAGAAGACATAAGCAATAACGTCCTGATTACGAGTTTAGGTGTTATTTATCAAACATGACAAACCGCTATCCAAGAGGGAACTTTAGATATTGTGTACGATAAATAACACCTATTCCGAGATTTTGAGGACTAACATGCATATTTCGGTGTTTAACGTACCAAAATCCACATGGTATGGTACATGCTGTACAATTTCCCCTGTTAAATTTCAGCACGTTAGACCTGCCAAATTTTAATGAAGGTTGAGGTATTTAATGCATCTGATAATTATTGGGTGCAGTGCTTAATTTGTAAAATATGAAGTGCAGGTGCTCAAATGTGTGTCTGAGGCCACACCTACTTTTCTCTGGCTCCACCCACTTCATCCACTGGCTCCACCCACTTACTATATTAGCTCCACCCACCTTTTCAACTGGGACTGCTAAAAGTCAGAGGTAATATATATCTGGCTGATCCGAATTTCAGCATTGTGAACTATCTCTCTGACAAATGCAATAGGAAGTGTTTTTTACATTGTGAGCCATCCACAAGAAAGGACTTTACATATTTTATCACTTACACACTTTCTTGCACAGATCTCTACTTCAGGAGGGCTAAAAATGTCTGGTTTTCTTTGTGTTCATTTGTAATTTTAAGTTTTGTATTTACTCATGCATGAATTAAAGCATGTTTTCTTTTAAAAAATAAAACACAGATTATTTTTTGATTTATTCAGCATCAGTGTTTGCTTGGTGGAGTTCTGAATTTGTAACACGCTCTAGTTCTCTGAATAAGTCTTGCACAGCAATGACGCGCTACCCGAAAAGTCGAGTGCTAAACGGGAGGGGATAGTGCTCGGTCTGGATCCAATAGTAATGTTGCCACAGGATACGAGAGACTGTCAAAAGCAGAGCCCAGTAACCCCGCAATACACTGGCTGGGACCACCCAAACAATTACCAACATTTGAATCTGAACTGCAATATAGATGCAGTGTTAGCTCCCTCTGCTGTGGAATCACACACTTCAATGGCTGCAGTGCTTTTCAGTGCTGAGAAAAACAGCTGTAGCATTGCAATGCATGAGTGCCGGCAGCAGGGCTTGTGTTCATGAGAAGTTGAAGTTCCTCCATCTTTTGACTTCCAACGGACAGATCTGTGGGACAGGGACTTGCTTGTTATTTTCTGCTTGATGTTTGGGTAGCAAAAGCAGTGTGGTCTGTTGGCTTAGCAGATGAATAGGTCCACTGTATGGGTCTGTGTTCGACCTCATGGTCACAGGTTCAAATCCTGATAGGTCCACTCTGCCTTTCATCCTTTTGAGGTCGATAAAATGAGTACCATTGAGTTGGGCAACAATAAACATCTGTTATTCAGTGGCAAGAAGCCTACGAGTGAACGTGGGCTTTACAAATACACTTTATGTGTGGTACAAAGTTGACATAGAAAGCAGCAGTTACCAATGACCTGGAAGAAAATAAGAGGCAATGGCGGGTCTGTGATATGATAATAAAAGGTGGGTCTCAGTGTGAGTTGTGGTTCTACTGCAGTTACTACAGGATTTGTATTGTATCAAAAAAGTAATCTTCTCATGGCATTCTAAGACCTTGAATTAGTGTTAACTTTGGCTAGGAGAAATTCTATACCCGACAGCAATATATTTACCATGCCTGGCACAGGAGCAGGAGAAAAGCTGCCCATTTCAGATTTATTTGTCACTGCAGCATGGAAACATTAAATCTGGCAGTGGACGACAAGTAAAATGTCAGGTACCACTCATGGGTTTACATTAAATGAGCAAATCCCAATTAATTTTCCAGCATCCATCTATATGATGCTGTATCTGGGATATTCAGACAACCGTGCAGGACAGGCAACAGATTATTTTTATGAGGCTGCGTGCCACGGCCCGCGTGCGTGCCCTCCCTGCCCTGAAAAAAAACGAAACCGAATCTGATCTCCACTGCCCTGCAAAAACGAAACCGAATCTGATCTCCACTGTCCTGCAAAAACGAAACCGAATCTGATCTCCACTGCCCTGCAAAAACGAAACCGAATCCGATCTCCACTGCCCTGCAAAAACGAAACCGAATCTGATCTCCACTGCCCTGCAAAAACGAAACCGAATCTGATCTCCACTGCCCTGCAAAAACGAAACCGAATCTCCTGATCGGTCCAGCAGCCAGGCAGTCTCCAGTTCTGAAGGCGCATGGCCAGTCGGTCTGCATAAAACGGTTGAAATTTGAATAGAAAGAAAAGACAAGTGACACGAAAGGGAGTCGGGGTGAAAAAGAAAAATGGAATCATTTGAAGAGGTCAGAGGATGAATAAAAGGAGATAGGAGCTTGGTAAAAAAAAAAGACAAGAAACAGAGAAGTCAGAAGAGAAATGAGTAGGTGACTGTAGACGATGAAGATACGACACTGAGGTTGGAAAGGGTGACGTGACAAGTGGAAATGCGGCAGGCAGAGGAGGGGAGGGGGACAGGGGCGGGGAAGGGCAGAGGGTACGGGCGTGAAGGGGAGAAAAGAAATGATCAAGAATGCGAGGGATGGGGAAAGAAGAAACAAATTAGTGGGAGAAGAAGGGTCAGATTGATGGCTGCGTGTACTGTGGCGTCATAACCAACAAAAACCCCATATAGGGTAAGACCTGGTGCGATAAAGAGGAAGCATGATGAAACCAGCTTTATGCAAAACCCATAAACATTCCCATATCATTCTTCTTGTATCCATCAGCCCTGCCGCAACTGCGCATTAATAAATAGCCACTTCCTGGGCACTACTGCCCACTGCAGTGCACTGGCATTCTGGCAACAACATGATCGCGTTGATGACGATGACGTCGATGATCAAACCAGGCGGGGATCAAAAACAACATTAACCAGTGACTGACGTGACCCACGGTCCCACCGTAGGCCTCAACTGCGCAACTTTTTTTTTAATGGCACCGGCCGGGCCGGCCTACTACTACAGTCTGCCCCACCGTAGGTAGGCTTCAACTGCGCAACTTTTTTTTTAAGGCACCGGCCGGGCCGGCCTACTACTACACCGCTTATCGTATCGGTCCTAAGTTAACGTCAGTGTCACCACCAGTCTCAGTCACTGACCACCAGTGACCACCCACCAGCACCAGTAATACTACACTGGCTACCAGTACCACCAGCCAGCCACTCGACCCTGTGGCGACCTGACCCGCTGCTGCCTGCAACTGGCAGGCGAAGTCAAGTTTTGAAGAAGTTGAACAGTCAGAGACAGTAAGGTAGGACTAGACTACCTACTACTCACGTGATGCTGACAAGAATCCTGGAGAATCGAAACAACAAGTGCAGTGGACTGGCTCACGTCACGTCACCCCCCCTCCCCCTCCACACTAAGACTATCTGTCAGTGTCAACGAGCCCGGCGGCCGGCCCCGCAGTAACTAACACTCAGGGTCGGAATGCAGTTTTTAACGCACGAGTAGTCACGACTAGAGACTTTAATTTACACAGTCACAGGTGCACTTAATCAATGCCGCGGCTGCCGTGACATAGACCCGGCCCTCAAAATTAGGTGCCGTGCTAAGCACCGGCAAGCCCCGGCTCAAATTAAGCCCTGGGTGCATTAAATAAAACTAAACTCATAAGTCCAACCTGTGCATAAACCGGGGTTTAGCATGGGTCGGAATTAACTGACCCATAAAGACGCCTCAGTAAACCAGTGAAAAGAAGCTATACATGTTACAAGATGCAGCTGAATCTGGTAAGGTTCTTGGTGAGCAGAACATCAATAACAGTGGAAAATAATTAAATTCATTATAACTTGACTTTGCGGAGCCTGTGCACGGGAGAGCACTGAACGAGTGACAAAGATTACTTCATTTTGGATAGTATGACAATTTACACAGAAATGTAGCATAGTTCACACACATTAAGAAAAGCAGTTCTACACATCATAAGAAATTTGTTTTAACCCCTTCCATGCTCGGGACGGCCCCCGGCCGTCATTCGTCACGGTGGCCGTGTGTGGCAGACGGGAGGGGGCCTTTCGAATCCCGCCCTCTATTAAAATAGCCCGCACAGCTCGAAAATTTGCGCCGCATGCAAGGGATTAAAACCAGTCATATCAGTCTGTATATGTGATGTTCTGTGTTTAATTGAATTTTTCACACTATAAATGATGCATAAAAATACAAATGCATAAAAAGAACAAATGCTGTTCAGCCGCTGGAGTCTGAACTCACCAACATCTCAGTAGCGATCCTGGTAACCATGAAAGTTCTGGAATATTCATTAGTGCCATTTCAGGGCATGTGGCTTTTTAGCAAATTTAAGTTAATATGGTGGTTTAAAATGTAGTACTTGACCCATTTGTTCCAAAATGTTCTCGAGAGTAGAACCCCAAGAAAACCTCCTGAATAAGGCTGGCTTTAGTAGATCGCCCAAATT
This sequence comes from Lissotriton vulgaris, assembly GCF_964263255.1. Classification (NCBI taxonomy): domain Eukaryota; kingdom Metazoa; phylum Chordata; class Amphibia; order Caudata; family Salamandridae; genus Lissotriton; species Lissotriton vulgaris. The sequence goes on from NC_141685.1 coordinate 295,547,746, forward strand.
CAGGTGTTACACCACAGCACATTAAAAAACCACCAGGTGTCCCCTGTCTGAAATGCTTCATTTTGTACACTTTATTTTTTGAGCCCTTTTGGTTCATTTGTATTTCAGATATGTTATTAGGTAACCTCTGCTCCGCCGAACTGGCCTTGGCCACCATCCCACGGATCCGCAAGTCCGCGGCTGGAGGAAGATCCTTCTGCTACCTTGTTCCAAAACCTGCAACTCCCTGTCTCTGCACCTCAGGCAATCACCATCACTGCCGCAATTCAGGAGGGACATCATTGAACATTGGATTGCACCTACCATATACCCATCACATGAATACGTGGCATTTTTTGGCAACACTCGATTTATAACAGCAGTACATTGCCACACAAGGCAAAGTAAAGGCTGAGCTACCTGAGAAAACTAAAAGCATTCCTATATACATCGGAACTTAAAATGGCGGTTCAGGCACTAGCTATCTCTAGGTTAGAGTACGGATGCTCAACCCTCTCTGGCCTACCCAATGGCTCCCCTAAAAGCTTGTCTCAACGCAGCTGCAAAACTCTTAACAGGTTAAAAAAAAATCGACCACATCTCTCTGCACCTCAACGCGCTGAACTGGTCTCCGTACAAAGTCAGAATACAACTCAAATTGGCCTGTGTCACACACAAAGCGTTACGCTCTAACTCTCTCTAGCGTATCTTGCCCAGAAAATCGTGATTTCCAGAGGAGATAGGCACATATTATCTTCAGCTTATCTAGAACACAGAAAGCTTTAAATGTTAAGCTGATTCAGAGCAATGTAGTGGTTGTGATTTTTAAGGCTCGCTGGATGCTTGGGTGATAGTTTCTGTATTCCTAGATTCGCCTTCCGAATTCGGTTTGAAAATTGAACTGCCACACAAGCTTGTGGTGATCCTAGTCATCTGTCAAGGAACCCCAGAAATTCTTTGTTTTTATACCGGTTATCTTTTGAGCATCAATGTCCAGCAGTCTGCAACTTTACCAAGCTCAGACCTGCGCAGTAGTTTGCTCTGTCGAGGCGCCAACCTGTGAATGGGCAGACTTCAAAATTTAGAACAGAACTCCACTGACAGCACTTGGAAATCAGAGCTTCTGACTCGCAATGAGAGTGGAGCTTCCTTCTGAGGACACCCGGTGTTGGGCCATTTAACCCCTTCGACGCTGATGACGAGTTCAGCTCGTCATGAAGTATACCTCTCGTATGCTCATGACGAGCTAAGCTCGTCATGAACCGCAGGATTTTTAAATCTTCAGCGCACAGCGGGAAAATGAGCCGCACCGATAGTGTTAAACGTAAGTGGTAAATATGGCTGCAAGACACACCTGAAAAGGGATATTAACATCCAGAAACACTAGTTGGAACATTCTGCAGGCATTATTACAACTAGTGTCACGGGTTAAGAAGGGTACTGTTCTGTGCAAAAATAGAAGTGAGCACAACTTGTGCTTGACTCCTAATAGCCATTCGTTCTAAGTGTGTGCAAAGGCATCTGTTTACTTTAGCTCTATTGTGTGGGTCTAAATGACCAAGAAGATTCCTCAGTACTGGGCCACTTGCCGGAATATTAAGGCAGCTGCAGCTTCTCGAATCTGAGGGCTGAGTTCATTCCTTGGGTCTGCAATTCTGGGACAATACAATCATAAATCAAAGTGGGTTCTCCAATACTCCCCAGTCCTATAAGGAGTGAAACTGAGGAATAACATCCCTGCCCATTCCCACCTGAGCCTTACACCAAAGGGGGGGGGAAGACACAGGCATTCCTCACTCCACTTTTAGGGAGGGAAGGAAAGAGTGTAATGAACCCTAGCTCAAGGGATTTTTAGCTTGCTTCTGACTCCTCACCTCCCCATAGAATTACACCCTGGTGTCAATGTGGGTCCACATAGTGTGGTCAATTGCACAACTGGGTGGAGTGCGTGGCTCAGCCACTCTCTAAAAGGGATCTTCTGCATACCACCTCCTGCAGTGGCCTCTACTTTTTCCCCTTTAATTGTGCCAGCTACTTGGCAGTCATGTGCAAGCAGGTGAGGTCCTGCAACTGGGGCCACCTGAAAGGTAGTGAGCTTTACCCGTAGACTCACACAAGGTGTATGCATCGCAAGGTGTACGTCAAAGGAGATACAAATGGAAGAAATTAAGAGCAAAACAATTGAGTAAAGGGAGAGTAGATGAAAAAAAATACAACAAGCATTGACAAATGTTGAGACTGCAAAGAGAGTCAGGCAGAATTAAATGTGCAGAGGACGCCTGTATATAAAGGACGCTTGGGGCCATCACAACCATGGTGCACATTGCCAGGCCAGTAAGTAAGGACTAGTTGGATGAGTTGTTTTACTACTGCTGTTCCAAAGTCAGAGTGGCCAGTCCAGGGAGGAACTGTACAAGTGCTTGTGCAGACCCCTTTCCCACCATTCAGGGATCTATCCGGCCCCCGACAGAAAATCTGGCTAGGGAGTTCGAACTAATACCTTACCGGCACCAGGGAGATGGAATTCACAGTAAACAATCAGAAACGCTGTTCTATGCAGGCAAAGAAATATACAAGTTCCAGAATCTTCCAGAAACTTGGGGTGATGGGGACCATGGCAAGGCAGATGTAGCCCTTGAGGTGCACCTCAACCTCCAGATAAATCCAGGGTCTGAGGGACTCGTTCTACAGTAAGTGCAGCGGGTGGAAGGCTGGTGACAAGTTCAAGGCCCGTCTCCGCGAATTGGCAAACACATGGACTGATGATGACCAAGCAAAAGACTTAAGAGAGCCAATAATACAAGGAGATCAAACTTTAGGGCTCAGAAGACAAATCCTCATAGAAGCCAGAATGGGCCTTCACAGCGTCCTTGTTCTGCAGCGGTCACAGGAGCTATCCAGCGCACGTGCTATGAAAATGGAAAAACTCTAGTGGAGACAGAGCCACATCAATGAAGGCCATCAATGAAGAAACCATGGATGCCATCAAGGGTATGACACCCTCTCGAAACAGCGACTGACCATAGACCCAGGAATCCCAAAGCAAGACTTGGTGGGTGTTGTGGTGCAGAGCCACATCAGAGAAAGGCAGACTTGCTTCACCTGAGGCAGACAAATCCACTTTGCACTTGCTTGCAGGAGCCCTGGGTGGAAACAGATGTGAACAGACACACTGAAGGCAACCGCGCCTCCCTAGAAAGTGCTTACAGTACCCGTTGAAGATGATTAATGGGAACAGATAATGGCTCGTTAATATAACTTGGTGCCAAAAATGTGTCAGCCAAAGGGCAAGGTGGTGGTGCAGGCGTTTCACGTGACTCTTCTACTTGACATAAAGTTCTCAGTCTGTGTTATCAACAAAGAGCAATTTCTCCAGGTCCAGCTCTGGTCCAAGCCAGATAAGAGCAGCACCCAAGCACATGCCTGTGGTGGTCTGGAGCCCCTCTCGCTAGTGGGAACCTTTATGACTATGTTCTGCGATTAAGATGTTAATGTAAAGGCAAACTTCTACGCGATGTTAGGTGGTACAGAGACGCAGCTAGGTTCCGGCACTGCTGAAGACCTGACTTTAGCATTTCGCATGGAGTATCAACAAATGCTGGAGTATCAACAAATGCTGGAGTATCAACAAATGCTGGATTGACTTGATCGCGCATACGTTTCAATGGCTGTTTGCTGGTTTCTCCTTCATCCAAAAGCTGAGCTGCTGAAGCATGAAGAAGATGGAGTGAGTGAGAAGGGCTCGAGTCCAATATACTGGGTAACGCCCATTGTGATAACCAAATAAACAAAGCAGCTGGGGGCAGTCTGTATCTGCATTGACGTGCGAATCCCCAGTCACGTGATAAAGAGAGCACGTCATAATGCAGTCACAGTATACGACATATCAGCACGTCTGTATGGGGTCAGGTAAATTTCCAAGCTGGATCTACTACTAATAGAGTAGCTTGAGGGATGCATCCGTTCTATGACACCATTCTCCACATGTATCCCATCAGCTGCAGAAGTATTTTTAAAATACTGTCCATGGAGCAAAGGGGTCATGAACACATGAGATTAAGAATATATATGGCATAAAAGGGGATGATCATCATTGAGGACTGTGAGCGATGCTTCACTGGTTATCTGACTGTGGTCTCACATTGCACCCAAACATTTGGGGCCTCATTTATGAGGCTGTGCGTCACTTTTACGCCGCCGGTGCGTCACTTTTTGTGACGCACCAGTGGCGTCACAAAAAGGTAGATGCTAGGTAGATGCGTCACTTTGTAAACCCCTGCGCCACATTATACCTGCGCCAGCTATAATGTATGCAAGGGGGGCGTACTGACGCAAGTAAGGGTCGTAGAAGTGATGCAGTGAAATCTATGAGATTTCACTGCGCCACTTCTAGGACGCAAATATCTTATGCCTGCCTCACAGCAGGCATAAGACGGACGCAGGCCCTTTCACGTGGGGCTTGCCCCATGTGAAAGGACATATTGCTGGAGTTCCGTCACTTTTGTGAGCCACTCCAGCAATGCATCACTTATGCGCCCTATAGATGTCAGAAATACTGACGTATCTGTAACTCCTTGCGACATGATGCGTCATACAGTAAATATGACGCATCAATCATGTCACAAGGAGGGAGAAGTGACGCATCGCTGCGTGAAAGCATAAATGCGGCCCCTGGAGTCTTGAACCAGCATCTCTAAAACTGTGAGTACATATTTTTGACACAAGATGTGAGTGCAGATCTTGTGTGGCTTGCCTCCTTTCTGGAAAATAAGACACAGGCCATCCACCTTACTCCACTCAGCGCCTCAGAAATAAAGATTGAATGTGGCTCTCCACAGGGGTCTGCCCTTTCACCGCACCTCTTTAAGATTTATCTTTAGCTCCTTGTAGAGGAACTGGTCAAAAAGAGGGTGTCAGATTTTCAGCTATACTTCTGTCTGACAGATTATGCTTTGACTTGATACTTTGACCTCAGTTCAGGATAATTTCCAAGATATGATGCAATTTATCAGCAATTAGATGAGGCTTAATCATCTAAAATTGAACGCTGATAAAACAGAGATTGCGGTGTTTAATCAAAATCCCTTGCTCTGTTCCAGTCAGTACTGGCCTTTAGAAATTGGTGCTTTGCCAATGCTGAATCCGGCTGCTAAGAGTCTGGGAGATCTAACTGATCGACGTTTCTCGATGAGACTGATTATAAATGCAATGGTCTCAAAATGTGTCTTTATACTGTGACCAACCAAGATAATCCAACAATTCCTCTCCTTTGAAGTAGTAAAGACTATTACGGCAGCGGTTATCGGTGCTCAAATGGATTATGCTAATGGTATATTCTTGACCCTCCCAGACTGTGACCTCAGTAGGCTGCAAATGATTCAGAATGCTGTGGCCAGACTGGCTTTTGGGGCCTCCCGTAGGGCACATATGACACTGTATCTAAAGAACCTTCACTGGTTTAAAATTTGCTGCCTAACTATCAAGGGAGTGCATGGACTAGCCCTAAACTTCATAGCTAACCACTTCATGAGATGTGTTCCTAGGAGAGCCCTCCACTCACCTGCTGGTAACTTATTGATGGTGCCTAGATTCTTGCCGGCGCAAACAATAAAAATGCGCTTATTGTGTAATGTGGCCACAAGTGAGCAATCGAAAAATTTCTGCAAGTCGATTGAAAGATCCTGCACGGCTTGATGGGTGCATCGCTGCCTCTGTAATGTGTGCTCGGACTCAGAATCTAATTTTCCAACCTGGGCTCTATGTGCAGCCTCACGTGTGACAGCGTCCACCAATGAGAGAGTCTGGCACAGTCATAATGTCTTGGTCAACATGGTCAAACATATCCTTATTGGAGATCGCCACACCATTGGGAAATGTAGGATGCCCCTTGCAAGTAGTTACGGGAGGTAATTGGAATCAATTGAACAGTGGTCACAGCAGAAAGAAATGGCGAAAGTTTGACCAGGGACACTTCCTTCCTTAAAAGGCTTCCCAGAGACTTTTGTGACAGGGCAGACACAAAACTGGTGGGCAGCAACTGCCAGAGTGTGTTCACGTGAGTGCAAGGGCTGCATTTGTCCTGCTTGATGTAACAGCAGCCTTCGACACCGTGAACCACACGGTACTAGTCCGAAGGATCCAGGACCTTGGTATCAGTGGTACAGCACTTGCCCTTCTTACCTCCTTTCTATCATCCAGGGAACAACTGATTTTCTGAGACGGCTATCAGTCTGAAGAGTTTACACTCCCTGCTGGAGTCCCCAAAGGCTCAACCCTATCTCCTACGTTGTTCAACATATAGGTAGTCCCGCTGGCTCAACATAAAAAGCTACGACTTTACACTGGTGTCATATGCTGATGAGACACAGCTTATAGTGTCTGTAGCATAATCAGTGGATGTAACGGCTGCCCAATTCTGCAAATGTCTTTCTGCTCTGATGTCTAGGATAAACTCTAATTTCTTAAAACTGAACGCAGATAAAACAGAGGTGGTGGAGTTTGGACAGAAAGTATCGGTTTGGAGCCAATTATGGTGGCCAACTGCAGCCTGTACCTGTCCGGCTCTGGTTAATAAGGCAAGGAACCTTGCCTGGCTTTATGATCGACAAGGACACCACAGATCAATCAATTCTCCTCTGCCTGCTTTTTCACATTAAAAGGCCTAAGGAAGATTCTCCCGTTTATCCGTCTCTCCTTGAGAAAAACTCTGGTAGGAGCCATGGTATTATCGAGAATTGATTATTGTAATACTCTTCATTTGGAAGCAGGTGCAGCTCAACGCTCCAAACTTTCATCAATTCTAAACGCCGCAGCAAGAGTTCTGCTTAAACTACCCAAACATCATCCCACATCCACTAGTATAAAACAAATTCACTGGCTCCCAGTGTGACGACCAGTCAATTTTAAGACACTCTGCCTGGTACATAAAGCCCTCTTTGGTGGTGGGGCTAAGGATGTGCAATTGCTGTTTTTTCGATACGTGCCGTCGCGTCCTTTAAGATCCTCCTCTCTTGGATTGGTACACCTTCCAAAGATTAAGAAAGCAAGGTGTGGAGGCAAACGTTTTTCCTTCTTAGCGGCCACATTGTGTAACTCACTGCCCCTACAGTTGAGACTTCATCCTAGGAGATCAGTGTTTTAGAAGGAAATTAAAACATGGCTCTTTACCCATCCCTGAACCTTTTGGTCACTGTCCTTGCACACCATTTAACGCCAAGACACCTCGGCAATAGTTTGCTCTATAAATAACTCAGTCAGTCAGTCAACATAGGTCACCATGAACTGTGTGACACTAGTCATAGGGAGTAGCCACTTGGGGAAAAGCAGGCAGGGGCAATAATTCTTGCCGCTTCTAAATGCTACGGGCAGGTCAAAACATTGCTTTAACCGCTTAACCGCTGCGGCAGTTCCGCCGCAGTGTGGCGGTTTAGCGCAGTGGGCGGGCCGAGACGACCAACGGAAGGGGTTAAAAATAAAAGTGTATCTCATGATAACATATTCTTCACCTCTGTGTAGGTTCAGCATGCAACCTAAGTTTAAACATGTACACTGCATTGTGCTACTGCTATGTGTGTATTAGAGAAATTCATGTTTCAATTAATGACAACTCTCCCTTTTTAGGTCCAGCCTAGGCAGTGCATGCTGTATTCAGGAATGGACGTGAAGCTCCACCCACTCTCCACCCATCTTTTCAATTGGCTTATGTTACTGTCCTTTCTAAATGGTTGCTTCAGATTCGTTATTAGGCTTGCTAGTCCCTTCTTAGTAACGGCTTGTCCGGATTTGTAACCTCCCATGGGGACTGGATTTGTTACTTGTGTTGTTACAAAGTCTGTTTTACCTACAGTCTGTGAGCACTATTTTCTTTAATGTCTTTAATCTAGCTGCTTTTTCAGGCAAGACAGGTTCTCCCTAACCCACCATGTATTCATGACAGAGCGGCGCCCGTTCATGAACGCTGCGCTTTATCTTTCAAATATGCTCCCTGCACAGAGCAGCACTTTTGAAAATGCTATGCTGCTTATTAAAGGCTTTTTTATTTTTAAAAACACCCTATACCGCGCTTTTACTTTAACCCCTTGGGCACGGCTGCGATTATGCGCCTGTGCGGCACTTTTATTGAGTGGGCGGGTTCATGACGCCCTCAGACGTCATCAGCACACGAGCACCGTGATGCATGACGGCCGGGGGATAATAGTGGCCGCACCTCTCTTTACTCGAGCCACATCTTAAAGAAAGGGACATGGCTGACATTAAAGTGAAAGAGCAGCATGGGGAGCTTTTACAAAAAAAATGCATTTGTTTGCCAACTTGACAAGCAAATGTTTTTTTTTTGTAAAAGTGCCGCATAATGTGCGGCTCGTGTAAAGAAAGGTGTGACTGCTATCAAAGCATGGCATGGGGCGCTTTTACAAACAAGCATTTGGAATGCATTCCAAGAGTTTAAGCTATTGGCATAGTATTTATTGTTTTAAAAACCAAACCATAAATAAAAGGCATTGTCATTTACAATACTGTTAGCTCAAAATCACATATATGCGAGACCTATTGTACTGCAAATGCCTGTTTTAAGTGCCTCTCTCTCTCTGACCAAACATTATTTAACATCTTTTTCAGGTTTTCTTTCCTCTGTCACCCATCATCAGCTGTTTATACCCCCAGATTCCATGTCCATCTTTTGCCCTCAGTGGGCTTCCATCAGGTTAGTGCTTGGAAGCGGACTTAGGGTGGTATAAGTAGATTATAAATAAACAATGACATAATGCAGGACACCAAGGCTAATGCACTGACACAGGGGGACTCACACAAACTGACAGAGGGACACCAACAAGCGCCAAGAAGGGGGACACGAACCCTATCACTGCTACAGGAGTACAATCACTGACGCAAGAATACTAGCATCTGGGACACTGACACCACCCCACCAATCATGAGAACACAGTGATTCTGGATTATTACATGAGACACGTGCACGAATGCTGAGACCATGCCAGGGGGTAGTTTCACTGGGACACTGACAAAGTAAGGCTGTGGCACAATGATGCTACGACAGTGACACTAGCAGTGCTTAATTTGGGCCAGTGCTTTCCAGTGCTCAGCTCCAGGACTTTATTGCAAGCACCGGGGCTTATGACTGTCTACCACATGGTAGTGGTGTCTGCAATTTAGGTACGAGCACAACAACTTCTACTTAATATTTAAAATTACATTTCCAATTATTAGTATTTGCCTCCAAAGCCATTCTAATAGCTTTAGGGGCCTGTAATAGTATGACTTGTCACAGTTTTAAGCGTGTGATGATTAGTAGTGTGTAAGTGCTGTCATTGGCAGTGCTGCCAGGGGCAACAGCTGGTGCAAGCTCTAGTGTCCTCCTGTCGAGGGCCCCGGCACTACGGGCCCGATTCACAGTATGAACTTAAGACTCAATCCTAAATTTACTACTATTTTGGTATTCACAGAGTGCACTTACTACTTTTGGCATTCACTGAATGCATTGACTACTTTTGGTATTCACAGAATGAACTTACTACATTTGGTATTCACAGAAGTTAGGATTTTGTCTTAAATTTGTCTTAAGACAAATTTAAGACAGACTTAAGACAGACTGTCTTAAGTTTGTCTTAAGACAAATTTAAGACAGACTTAAGACAGACTTAAGACAGACTTAAGACAGACTTAAGACAAACTTAAGACAAACTTAAGACAAACTTAAGACAGACTTAAGACAGACTTGAGTTAGGATGTTGTCTTAAGTCTGTCCTAAGTATGTCTTAAGTCTGTCTTAAGTCTGTCTTAAGTTTGTCTTAAGACAAAATCCTAACTTCTGTGAAAACCAAAAGTAGTAAGTTCATTCTGTGAATGCCAAAAGTAGTAAGTGCATTCTGTGAATACCAAAATAGTAGTAAGTTTGGGATTGAGTCTTAAGTTCATTCTGTGTATCGGGCCTTACATTTTTTTACAAATTAAGCACTGGACACTAGGGCACAAAACCTGAACAAAATACGGACAGTGACACAGAATACAAATGGGAGGATGCAACACTGGTGCAGTAACTTGGAAATGCTGACACAGAGCCACTGACACAAGGACGGAGACCCAGATACTGACAGCCACTAGACATGGACCCTAGAACACTGACGGGGCGCAAACATCACATAGGGGTGTTGGAATTAAGTTAGTGACACTGGAACATTCACAAGCATTAACACAAGGACTCTGTGGCACCAACACTGACACTAGGACATTGACACAAAGGCACCGCACTGTCTCACTGCCAGTGGGATACAGATACTGAGACACTGGCACAGGCATGCCAACACTGACACAGTGAGGGCAGTGATACTGGAAAGGTGACAGAGGGCACAGACATGTATGCTTGGACAATGGTGTTGCACAGAGACACTAGGAGCTTAGTAAACACATTTCAGGATACTGACACTAAGATTCGGATGCTTAGTCAAAACACTGGGGTTATTGACACTGGGATACTGACTTTGAAATATTGGCATACTGGCCCTGCACACAAACATGAACATTATGCACTTCAACACTGCCTAGGGTTACTGCCCAGTGACACTGACACGGGGACACTGAAACTAACACAGAGACAATGACATTCGGATGCTTTTTTTTGTAAAACTAGTACTGGGACACTGACCCCGGGACGCTACAACAAGTGTCACTAGCATTTAAGCATGGAGGCAGTGACACTGGACTGTTGACACTATAGCACGAACACTGACGTAAGGAAGCTGCCACCAGAGTCACAGATGCTGTAGCACAACCACTTGCACATGAGTACTGTAGTAAATGTCCTCTCCACTGTTCTTTACTAGATAGACTGTACTATGTCATCTGTGACATCATAGAATGCCTGGGTGACTCTCTGGCTCACAGTGTCTCTCTCTACCTGACTGTGGCAGTTGGTCAACTCAGGCTGAGCTGCTAACAGCTAGCTCCTGGTGGGGTTTACTTCTCTACTTATTATCTTGGAAGGAACTTACAATAAAGTATCTTAACCTACACAGTGGACTGTGCATCTTCCTTTACTACATTTTGGCGACGCTTTGAACTGGATTAACCTATGTGTGCAGTTAAGAATAAGGAATTAAGCAACTACAAAGAAAAGAACCCAAGACATCAAGAATTGTGGAAAAATTCGAATTTAAACTAAAAGGTAATGCCCAGCTGACCCCACCAGTGTCGTGTTCCACCTGGACAGCCTGCACCCTGGGCGTGTGTCTTTACTTTCAAGTTTACTTGTGTCTGGACAGCCTACAACTTGCTTTGGTGATTTTGCTGGAAGATTTTCAGAGGGATCGATTCTGTATGGGAATTGCTTCTGCCTGTGTCTGCCCTGTGAGTAAAGCTTGCGTTAACTTGACTGAGCATCACATTGGAATAAGGCAACGGTCTAATGAGCGACGTTACATCTGTTTCACTGTCGTGGCAGCACTATTCAAGGTGAGCGTTCTGAGTGCATTCAAGCGGGCGCTTACTGAAGGGAGACTTGGAGCTAAGCTGTGCATTTTGGAGGTGGGCATCGGCTCTCTTTGTGACTGGGACGAACTTTGGCTTATTGTCCTGTATGTCGGACTGTATGTTCCCGGTGAGCACGGGGACATTTCTGTGTGTTTTGCACACTCGCAACATGGTTTTGGCAGTGACGGTTAAACCGCTACATTTTAGATGAACCACTGCTCTTTGCAAAGTTCGTCAACTCACCGTCTGATGTGTTCGTGACAGTTGGGCAGCAGAGTTCTTCTCAGTTCCCCTGCTAGCATACAATTGATGACGTATCTGGATTTCATCTGGGTGTTAGCGAAGGTGCTCACGTTCTATCCCCTCGTTCCTGTGACCATTGTGACGTCTGAAGACATGCCGAGCTTGTTTCTCACGCTGCTCACTCCTCTACGTTCGACGTGGCGGCCATTTTGTCTTCAGTTCTGTTACCACGACAACAGTTTATTTGCCAGTTTCTTTACAGTTTCAGTGGTATGCGGAAGGAGAACATTTTGTCACAACGGAGGATGATTTGCATGTCAGCGGCAAGCGGATGGTGAGAAATGGAACTCGTTGCTCCACTTCACAGTTTTTGGAACTATTCAATGTTTGAACACTTCAAGTCTTCTGTGTGTTCCAGGCCTTTATTAAATCGCTCTGCCCAATTGGTGTTTGTCACTATCAGGAGGAGATGTCGATGGGAATCCGGGTGAGAGATCGCTCACCGGAGCTAATATTATTAATGTATTTGTATAGCAGTCCTCAACGCCTAATGCGTATCATTTAACACAGTTTTGTTATGTATCGGAGTGTGATTTTAGCATGGGAAATTCCTGGTGCTTCTTTAAAAGTGTGTCGTAGTATGGTGTGGTGGGGTAGTCAATGCTCATCCATATGGTCAGGGTTGGTATCCTGAAGTGTACCCTATCTAGGGGAGGTGGTGTCTGTGTGGGTAATCCATGCCCCATGTAGTGGTGTTTGCGGGTACTCCATGCCCTATTCTTGTTCCCAGGTTTATTATCCTGTGGTGTACCCTACTTAGGGGAGATTGTGTGTTTGCGGGTATTCCATGCCCCATGTGGTGGTGTTTGCGGGTAGTCCATGCCCTATTCTTGTTCCAAGGTTTATTATCCTGTGGTGTACCCTACTCAGGGGAGATTGTGTATTTGTGGGTACCATGCCCCATGTAGAGGTCTTTGTGGGTAGTCCATGCCACATTTTTGTTCCCAGTGTTATTGTCCTTACCCTGTGGTGTACCCTTTTCAGGGGAGGTTGGGTATTTGCGAGTAGTCCGTGCCCCATTTTTGTTCCCAGGACCACTGTCCTGCGATGTACCCTTCTCAGGGGAGGTTGCGTGTTTGCGGGAAGTCCATGCCCCATTTTTGTTCCCAGGTTTACTGTCCTGCGGTACATTCATCATACTCTGTGCTGTCCCTTGCTTTTGGTGGAGACTGTTTGTGCACTATGTTCTGGTCGAAGTCTATCTTCTTGTAACTTGTGGCCAGGGTTTCATGTTGGTATGACTTTGAGCTGTGAATTTATCATATCTTTAGTGTCAGCACGTCTTTATCAGGGGAAGTTCTAGTTCTTTGAAAAGATTGTTTTTCTTTGGTGAATTTTTGTGAAAGGGGTTTGCTCTCTTAGGGTTGTCTTGAGTGAATTTTACCCCTATTGTGTCTCTCTCTAGCGTCTCCGTCTACACACACTTTTGTTCTAGGGTGTTTACCCTGTGGTGTACCCATGTGTGGGAGGTTAGGAGTGTGACCACTTAGCTTAGCTGCTTTGGTTCGTTAAGGGAGGGGGTGTGGCATATAGTATTACAATTTAGTTTTCTTTGTTCACTTTTCTGCTTATGATACCTCATGCTAATGTTATCTCTGAACATCTCATTTGGCTCATTCTTGTACTTTCCTGCTGATGATGCATTTGAGGTATTTGCCTATTGTGTTCTCTATTGTGTTCTTATTCCATAAGGGAAGAGGATGTGTAGCAAATGTCCTCTCCACTGTTCTTCACTAGATAGACTGTACTATGTCATCTGTGAAATCATAGAATGCCTGGGTGACTCTCTGGCTCACAGTGTCTTTCTATACCTGACTGTGGCAGTTGGTCAACTCAGGCTGAGCTGCTAACAGCTGGCTCCTGGTGGGGTTTTACTTCTCTACTTATTATCTCGGAAGGAACTTACAATAAAGGATCTTAACCTACACAGTGGACTGTGCATCTTCCTTTACTACAAATACCTACAGGGGTGCGCTATACAGTGATACTGACACTGACACCATATATGGGTACTGTAGGAAGGTACATCCTGACTATGGTTGCCCCCAACTTTTTGCCCTGTGTTTTAGCTGGTTTTGGACATAGTCGACCTGGGACCCTGCCAATCAGGACCCCAGGCCTACTGCTCTCTCTTTAAAATGGATTCCATGTACCCTAGGTGCATTTCCAATTGGTACTGGGCCACCTTATCAGACCCCGTAACGCAGGGCATAGGTGTACCCAGGGCCGCCAGGGGCTGCAGCATGTATTATGCCACCCCTGGCTGGCCTCCTAAATTTGACACAACTGGCTGCATGACAGCTGGGGCGAAGTCGTGTAATCACACTTTGCTTTAGGTATAGTAGCTCTATATCTAACCATACAATGGACACCCGAGTTCCTATCAGTCACTCCTATGGCAGGCCTTAACAATCCTGAAGGCAGAGTGCGTGGGCTCGTGTGAGCTAGGTTCAGGCCCGAGCCGAGCCCGGTTGCAGCTTGCGGAATCAAGACCCAATAGCTGTTCCATGATAACGCGTACCATATCGGTAACTCCGGTGTCGCGTTATCAAGGCATGTCGAGTAAGGTGTCATACGAATCGGGGTGCTGCCCTCTCACCAATTCTGGCGATGAGGTTAGCATCCCACCCTTCTAGAGGGACACGACATGTACGTAACTGTGAACCCCGGTTAAAGTTAACTGAAGCCTCAGCTCCACAAAATGGATGCTGCCACCACAGACACGAGTCTGACCTCCTGCTGCTGGGAGTCCTTCCAGCGAGGAGCACTTGGACAAAGGGTTTCCTGTCGAGGGCGCTGTTCGCACCGTCCCAGACAGGGTTTGTGTATTCTGGGTAGGTAGGGCTTTGGCGAGAAGGTGACTGCGGAGTGGCACCCCGGTGCTCACTACGCATCTGCCGGTTAGAACCAGTTCCAGGGGCGACAGCCCTGGCCTGGGGAAAGTCCGGCAGGGGAGAGGGGCGTAACTACCCCCCTTCCTGGTCCCACCCTTAGGGCAGGACCTAGTCATGTACCCACCCCTTTCTTTAGGATAAAGACCGGAGCGGGGACCCTTCCAAATTAGATCATCTTTGAATCAAGAACTACTTTCTACGAAAGGACTTCGAGACTCTTCTCAAGATTTCTCCCTTGTGACTAAGGAGTAGTCACCCTGCATCAGCGGGCACCATCTAAGAACTCTGCGGTTTGCTGCAAGTCCTTCCTCAAGGATCCGACGGCCCAGCTCGACGAGAACCGGCTTCCCTGGCACCTCTGACCTCTACCCACGTCATCAGCTCAGCTGTGATCTGTGGGTGCGACGAGACCTCGAGGGACCGGCCATCATCAGAACCTGCACGCTCTTAAAAACCAGCACGACCATCGAGGTAACTCTCTGGTGAGTGCTCTGGGGTCCGAGAAGCCCCGACCCTGAGCCGCTCTAGCACCGAAGTGCAGTCTCCCAGCATCTCCAAGATCTGCGTGGGGCCCTTCTGCTCGCTGCTCAGCACGTTGTCTGGTCACTCGCCGCTGGCTTGTGCCCTTCTGTGACGACATCCGAGAATCATCACTGCTGGTCTGGTTGCTCCAGACTGGCCCTTGCTTCCATCTTTGCGAGAAGCACCCCAGACCCTCCTGGTCCACTCAAGACGCCATCTTAGGCCCACCACGTGGCCCTGAGATCTGCCAAGGCTTGTTGCCCCATCCTGGGCCCAGCGACGCCGACAGCATCATCCTTCGTGGGACAGCTCGCACCTCCACCGTGGTCGCCGACAACGCCTCCTGGTCCGAGAGACTGCAGCGCCTAGCGTCGCCCACTCACCTGGTCGAGGTGACGGCCAACCGGTGCCTTCCTGGTACCCTCTGAGTACTGGCTAGTAGTACGAACTTGGTCCCCTCTGCTTTCAGGTTTCATCAATCTCCGATCCAGGCTTGGATCTCTACGAACTATTCAGCACTGGTCGCCGGCCAGCAACTCCTTTTCCTTCCGGCTCCTGGCTCGTCAGCGAAGACCCCGACGCCTGTAAGACTTGTGCAGCCGCAGCCCTCGTGGCTAGGTAACTCGGCATTTCGGTGCCTGCATAGCCTCCTTACTCTAGGGTCCTGAGTCCGTCGCTTCCGACTTGCCTTATCGGGTCCGCCCGAGACCTTAACCTTTCCGTGTCCCCGGACACTTGTTTTAATTGTGCACTTGAAGTATTTGCTAAAGAGATTTGGTTTGTGCTTAGTACCCTGTCCTCATAAAGAGTACAGGGCTGTTGTGATTCTTAATAAATATCCTGTTTATTTTCATAACACTTGTGTGGTGTCCTTTCACTGGGTGTTCAAGGGGTACATGTGTGGTAAACAGCTGGCTTAACGCGCCCTCTCGAGTCTTTAGCCTTAGACTGCTCGTATCCACGCTACTAGGATAGCTGGTCTATAGGTTGACTTACAACCAAACACCATAAGGGTCGTTGGAACGATACATAGCGGTCGCTAGAATAGCGAACGTTGCATATCGGGCCAACTTCTCACAGGTACATCGAAGCAGGAACAGCTAGATAGGAACACTAGCATAGGTATTGGGAAGGCCAATGCTGCCACAGAGACACAATCGCAAGTATTCAGAGACATGGACATTGGAAAGGTGGCACGTATAAAAGGACACTTTTTTGGTGAAAGGAGCCAAACGAGGAACCAGGGGCGGCCTTAGGCATGTGCAAGCTATGCACCTGCACATGGCCCCCAAACCCCAGGGGCCATCACACAAATATATATCCTTAATATAATAATCCTCTGAGGATGGATACATATTTGCCTGGCGGCCCCTGGCAGGGATTTGGCCGCCTCCGGCTCTGTTCCAATTCCAAACACCCTGACCCCCGCTCTTCACTAGCCTCCCCGCTCCACCCGGACCCCCTCTACCGGGGCCCCTTACCTACGCTCCCTGCCCAGGGCCACCTAGAGCCGACCCTGGAGGAGCTGAAACTGTTGGAGTCCGACTCCGGGAGCCCCTGTGCGAGCAGCCGACCCCCGCCCACCTCATCCCCGCTGGTGCCTTCCCGCACCAAAGCTACTCGCTGCTGGCCGAGCAGATGAGCATCACCGGCATCTGCAAGAAGACCGTCAACATGACTAAGTGCTTGCTGGCGCCCAGGTCCGAGCATGTCGTTGAGATCATGGGCCGGCAAGGTGAGTATCAGGAGTTTGATGAGAGGCGAGGGCTGGGTGACTGCACTGTGCAAGGCCTGCGGACTGATCACGGGGTTCGGACTGGGTGCCGGGCCCTTGGATCCATTTGGGTCACATTATCAAACTTACCAACCAGTGGATATCATAATGCTATGCTATATAACATCATTATGCTATTTCTTTCTTCTTTGCGCTCACTTCCCGCCAATACTTTGTGCTCACTTACCACCAAGATTGGCAGATTATATCTATGCTTTTAGTTTAAATTGCACATCGTTCAATCACACAATTGTAGCATTTGATTATTTTGTTTAGACACATGTATCTGTTTAGTATCTTATATGTAATTCATGTACTCTGAAGTCCTAATGTAATGTAACAGGTTCTATTGTAAAGCACTCTGACACCTTTGGGTAAAGTACGCGCTATATATCAATCAATCAATCAATCATGTGTTTGTTAAGTGCAACTACTCACCAGTAAGGGTCTCAAGGTGCTGGGGGAGGGGGAGGGGTTGCAGGTTCCAGTTCATCAAAGAAGGTGTCATTTGAAGAGGTGGAGAGGAAGGTAATTCCATGCATTGTCCATGAGGAAGAAGGAGCGGCCTCCCAATCTGGTCATTCAGGTGCGGGGGACCACGGCGTAGGAAAGCTGGGCTGATCGTAGGGTCCTTTGGGGTGCGTGGAATTTGAGTCGCCTGTTCAGGTATGCTGATCCGGTGTCGTGGAGGGCCTGGTGAGCGTGGGTGAGCATCTTGAAGGTGACTAGCTTCAATGGGGATGCAGTGGAGTGTGCGCAGGTGCTGGGAGATGTGGCAGTGTCTTGGTGGGTTGAGGACCAGTCTTGCGGTGCCATTTTGGATGTTCT
Source organism: Lissotriton vulgaris (assembly GCF_964263255.1). NCBI lineage: Eukaryota > Metazoa > Chordata > Amphibia > Caudata > Salamandridae > Lissotriton > Lissotriton vulgaris. The sequence goes on from NC_141685.1 coordinate 295,565,527, forward strand.
GTAGCTTGTGGTGAGGTTTTTGTTTATTCTGGCATAGAGTGTGTTGCCGTAGTCGAGTCTGCTGGTGACCAGGGTATGAGTGACGGTCTTTCTGTGTTCAAGAGGATCCATTTGAAGGTCTCACGTAGGAGGTGGAGAGTGTGAAAGCAGGAGGAGTTGATCTGGTGGTTCATTTTGAACTCTGAGTCCAGGATGATTCCCAGGTTGCCTGTGTGCATGGTCCGTGGGGGTGGGAGGGTTTCCAAGGGCAGGGGGCCACCAGGTGTTGTTCCAGGCGTCGGGGTTTGGGCCCATGATGAGTACTTGGTGTTTAGTTGTAGGCAGCTGTTTTTCATCCATTTGGTGACTGCTTCCATACCTTCTCGAAAGTTGTGTCTGGCGGTGTTGGGTTCTTTGGATAGGGAGCCGATGAGTTGGGTGTCATCTGCGTATGTTGAGTCCATAGGTTCTGACGATGGGGGTGAGCGGAGACATGTAGACGTTGAAGAGCATAGGGCTGAGGGAGGACCCTGGGAGGGCTCCGCAGGTGATTGGTGTAGTGTCCGAGAGGAAAGGAGGAAGTCTGACCCACTGCGTTCTGCCAGAGAGGAAGGAGCGATCCAGTCGAAGGCTTTGTCTTGGATTCCTGCGTCATGGAGTCTGAGTATTGGGGTGCGGTGAGAGACTGTGTTTAACGCTGCTGAGAGTTTGAGGAGGATGAGGGCTGCTGTTTCTCCTTTTTCCAGTAGGGTGTATATGTTGTCTGGTGCTGCGAGGAGGGCGGTTTCCGTACTGTGTTTTTTTTCTGAAGCTGGATTGGGAGGAGTCAAGGATGTTGTGCTCTTCAATAAACGTGGCGAGTTGGCTGTTGATGGCTTTCTTGAGGTCGGTGAGGTCAGCCTAGGGTTTCTTCAGGAGGGGTTTGATCTCGGAGTGTTTCCAGTCATCGGGGAAAGAGGCGGTTGCCAGGGAGTGGTTGATGGTGTGGCAGAATATGGGTGCAATGGTGTCTGTGACACTGTTGAAAATGTGGTGAGGGCAGGGGTCCATGGGGGCCCTGGAGTGGATTGACTTCATCGTCTTCAGTGTGTCTACGGTGGTGAGGGTTGTCCAGTTGTTGATCGCTGGCTTCAGGGTGTCGGGGTGGTTGGTGAGGGTTCAGTGTTTTGGTTGTCTTCAACGAAGTTGTCGTAGATGCACTTGATTTTGTGGTGGAAAAGGGTGCTAAGTTTGTCGCAGAGGTCGTGTGAGGGAGGGTTGTTGGTGGACTCGCTGGTGGGTTGGGCGAACTCCTTGATTATGTTGAAGAGTTCTTTGCTGTTGTGGGCATGAGTGGAGATTCTATCTTCAATTGCTTTTTCCCTCGTTTTTCTGATGTGTTGGTGGTGGGCGTTGGTGGCAGCTCTGAAGTTGTTGTGGGCTTCTGTGGCTTTGGTGTTCCTCCAGGCCTTCTCGAGGTGGTGGCAAGCGCGTCTGAACTCTCGAAGTTCAGTGGTAAACCATCTAGCTTTCTTGGCATGTTTGTTGTTGTTTTTCTTGAGAGGGGCCATGGTGTTGGCGCTGTCGGAGATCCATCTGTGCAGGGTTCGGGCTACGGTGTTGGGATCGTCGTTTTCCGCAATGGTTGGGGTGGATTTGCTGCGTGATGAGGTTAGCTGGTCGTCTGTGATTCTGGTCCAGATTCTTCGTCGGGCAGGTGCTGGTGTCTTTGGACGGTGGGTGTTCTGAAGGTGAAGTGGACGCATCGATGGTCAGTCCATGGGAGTTCAGTGGTGTGGCCGAAGTTGATGGATTTTCCTGCTGTGAAGAGGGGGTTGAGGGTGTGTCCCACTGAGTGCATGGGTTCTGTCACTATCTGGCGGAGTCCAATGTTATGGAGGTTGTCCAGGAGGGATGTGCTGGGGTCCAGTTGGTTATCGAGGTAGAAGTTGAGGGCTCCCAGTAGGGTGTAGTTGGTGGATGCGATGGCATGCGGGGAGGTGATGTCCGTGATGGAGTTGGTGAAAGGTCCGCGGAGTCCAGGGGGATCATGGATGAGGGTTCCTCGGAGGGTGGAGATAGGGCTACCCTGTATCTTGAAGTGGAGGTGTTCCATCTGGTCTGTGCGTTCATCAAGGAATGTGCTCAGGCGGAGGCTGGATTTGTGGACAATTCTTCTTCACGGGCGGGTGGGGCAGTCCTTCCTGGAGATCTTGTATCCCTGGAGAATGGCGATAGCGATGTCCGGTCCCGAGATGGTGTTGGTCAGGTTTCGGTGAGGAAAGCTGCGTCGGGTGGTGCTGTCGAGGAGGTCCCAGATTTCCATGGCTTGTTTCTGGAGGGATCGGACGTTAAGGAGGATGCATTGCAGGGTCTTCGGTTCGGTTGTGTTCTTGTGGGTGGGTTGTGCTGCATCCGTGTTCTTGGTGGTGCTGCAGGTTGCTAGCAGCTGTGACAGGTGAAGGGTCAGTGGTTGTCTGCTGGTGATGCTAGCTTGCAGTTGTTGCAGCCTCTGTTGAGAGCGTGGAGTGCCACTGGGTCATAGCGTTGGCGGCACGGAGGTCCAGGGTACCGGGTGCTTGTCGCGGACTGGCGCAGACAAGCTTGCCTTTGGCGCCCGTGCAGCAGCCACCATTAACTAGTGGTCGGGGAGGGCTGGACAGCTCGGAGGTGGGAGTGGGGAGGGGAGCTGGATTGGGCCAGTCGTGCTGGTGGGCTGGGGCCGTGGGGGCAGCAGCAGCAGGGAAAGGTAAAGGGAGGAAATAAGGAGTAAAGGAATGGGAGAAATAAGGAAGAAATAAAGCAGAAAAGAGAGGAGATGCAGAAAAGTGCAGAAAGGTGAAAAATAAAATGCACCTTCCCTACTAACCAAGCAAACACAAGGAGCTTATCTCCTTGTGTTTAATTCCTTCCCTACTAACCAGCACAAGCGGCTGTAAAGGCAGAACGGTACTGTTACTTTGAAGATACTACAAAGCTGGTTGCGTTCCTAAAATCTCACCATATTATGCCCTTTTTGAAAAAAGATTGTGTTGGGGCCTCACCTGTTTTTTATATTTAATTTTTTTTTTATTTCAACATGTTTTATTACATTTTTAAGACAAGAACACATTAGTAATTCTGCAACAGGGTTTGTATCTTTTAATCCATTCGCTTTTGCCTCTATAATACTTTGCATTCCCTACCTGTCTTAACAGTCAAGAAGGAAAGAAAAAAAGAAAAGAGCATGAAAACAAGGGGTGAGAGACACTTTCCGGCACCCCATGTGAAGTCCCGCCCTAGCAAGAATGTAACGTTTTGTATAACCAATGTAAATCTTGGAGCCTCACCCGTTTTAACCCTGAGACGGTGTTTGTTCCTTGGCGGCATGTCACCCTATACATATCTACCTCTGGGTACATTCTTTCAGTCTGTACTAGTGGATATCCACTAGATGGCAGTCTTGTCACGCAGTGGAATGCTGCAGGAGCAGCATATGTTAGGGAGCCAAATAAAAGCTTGTTCCGTGTTGCACATTTTAAACCTTAAAATTGGGGGTTTGTTGCTGAGAAGATCGCGTGCAGCGCGGCTGACACATGGAATCATGCACGGATTCCAGGCTGAGGGCCTTTGCTTGGGGAGGGGGAAGTCTTAAATGTGAAAGCAACTCAAGCCAGTTCCTTTGTATCTTTGGAGTCAGGAAGTGGGCCGAGCTCGTTGGGCCCGTCACTGGGGCAAGAGGGTGCTGGGTAGGGCATAGGCGATGCTACCCACGAGAAGCATGGGATGGGATATAGGTCCAGATTCATGAAGCTGAAAACCGCTCGCAAAGGAGCAGATTCTCAGAATCTGCCTCTTTGCGACCGGTATTTTTGCCTTTGGGATGCATCATCCCAAAGGCAAAAATCGCAAATTAGGAATTCGCTAAATTGCGATTACTTGCATTTAAGGAGTCTCAAATTGAGATTCCTTAAATGCAATGCATTAAAGTTTAAAAAATTGCGATTTCGCTAATAGGGCTCGCAAATTACTATGAAGTTCAACTTCATGGTAATTTGCAAAAACTTTGAAAAATGCACTGAAGTGCATATTTCAAAGTTTCATGTTGCACACAAACATGCCCTTAGGGCAGGGGTATTCAAACTGTGGGGCGCGACCCCCAGGGGGCCGTGGAGCGATGCAAAGGGGGTCGCGCCTTCACAGTGTCACTTCTGCCCTGGCCTCCAGGGCTTCAGCCCCCCTCCTCCCCCATCCTGTTTCTCAGCCGGGCTGCTGCAGTGCAGCTCGCGCTCCTGAGGCCTTGCTGGGCAGTGTCTGGAGTCTTATCTCTGGCCCGAGTTTTTCACAGGTCTTTAAAGACCATTAGCATATTTACATGCCTTTGTTAATTGATTACCAAAGCTTAGTTTTTTTAATGGTTCCAGTACCCCCTGGGCCCCCACTCTGCCTATTCCTTACATTTGTAATTTTACACTTACTGCTGTAGTGTGAGAATGCATTTAAAGAAAAAATATATAAATTTGGGTTGCCAAAAGAAACATGCCTGCTATGTGTTGTTTAAAGATCCTGCAGAGACCTGCTCTTGACACTAAATTGAGTTATAAATAAAAAAGAATGTATTAATTAGTGATGTTACTTTTCTGTCTTTATTTTCTTTAATTATTAGTCATGGATCATTGAGGCATCCCTAGAACACAAGTGCTTTCTATTTATATTTGCTGTTCTAAGTATTCACAGATAAGTGCAAAAAATACAGCTTTAGGTGACTGCTTATTTCTGGGCCATCAAAATAATGAGCTGGTAACCCTAATCATTAGACTGGAAGTTTGTTACAGGATCGGCACATTATTTATTTCCTCCACCCTCGAACCCTGATTAATGCCATTAAAGCAACAGTTTAACTTATATCTGAAACCCTACGCTTCAAGTTTCTGGGAATGCACCCTGCTTTCAGACTACTCACTTCTCATTCTCGCCTTCACTTTCACGCTCACCCAGCACTCCCAGCGACCGCAATGCACTCACACTGATCACCATGCACTCACACTGATCACCATGCACTCACACTGATCACCATGCACACACACTGATCACCATGCACTCACACTGATCACCATGCACTCACACTGATCACCATGCACTCACACTGATCACCATTCATTCACACTGATCACCATTCATTCACACTGATCACCATGCACTCACACCAATCACCATGCACTCACACCATTCACCATGCACTCACACCATTCATCCGCTCACCCTGCACTCAGTGATCACAATGCACTCACACTGATGACCGTGCACTCACACTGATCACCATGCACTCACAACATTCACCCACTCACCCTGCACTCACAGTGCTCACAATGTACTCACAGTGATCACAATGCACTTGCACTGATCACCATGCACTCACAACATTCACCTGCTCACCCTGCCCTCACAGTGATCACTCTGTACTAAATCTTTGCTTGCATTGTTCACTCTGTTCCCCACCCTGCAGTCACACGAGCACACTTCTCACCCTGCCCTCAAGTGACACTTCACTCACCTGTCCCCCCTTTACTGCTCAATCTGTAGCTCACTCAAACAAGGCCATCACTAACCATGCACTAATTCGTCCCACTCTGCACTTACAGCCGAACCCAAATTCATATGGTCACCTCACTCACCCTGCAGTCACTCCCTTTACCCTACTCTCACACTGTTGCATTTCTCACCGTGCAGTCACATGGGCACTCTTGTCACCCACACAGTGCAGAAGGTTAAAGTGCCTGGTACAAAGAAGATGTACCATGCACATTACAGAACTGAGTGTGAGTAAACTATGAGTAGCGCTATAAAAAAATGAAATGTTTGTCAGACAGGTGCTATAGAGAGATGTGTATTGTTGGTGAATGGTAGTGAGGGAATTCATGGAGAAGGTGGAAAGACTGTTGCACCGTGTGCGTTCAGTGCTTGGACAAGCCCTGGCTGGGAGTGTTACCCCCCCCCCCCGAAGTTTGGGTCTAGTGGATACCCTGCTTCTGCCTATTATTTACATTTGTAGTGCGCTACTGTTACCAAAAGGTGTCCTGGGACTAATAACCATCTGCCTGCAATGTGAGAGAGGGATCCGGGGTTGGGAGAGGAGAGAAGAGAGGGATGGAAGGAAGGGGGTGAGAGGAAAGGGGCATGGGTAAACTGCTTAACTGCACAAGACCGCCACGGTTTGCATGCACCCTTGCTGCTCCCGGCCATGGCCAGGTGAGCTTCTAATTTGGCAGCGCGTATTCCTGCGGATTGGGAGGCCCTTCACAGAGGTTGACTAGACACCTTTCTGATGTTAATTGCTGTATTTTGGTTATAAACTGGTACTGATGGGGTGAAATCTTTCCTCAGTATTACTGTGTTTAAAAAAATCTAAATAATAAAGCAATGCTACCCCAAAATACGCAGCATCACAGAACATTATTTTCATTTTCTACTCTCACAATTTAGTCAAGCCTGTCGCATAATTTGGTCCTCACCTTCCTCATAACCTAGAGGTTTAGAAATTTTTGTCAGGAGGGGGTCCTTACGCTTGAAAATGTTGACAGGGGGGTCTCGGCATCCAAAAGTTTGAGGACCTCTGCCTTAGGGCATGTGTGTGTGCACACACACATGCCCTTAGGGCATGTGTGTGCGCAACATATGTGCACAGATACATTTTATTGGTGCAACAGGGTGTCCTTTGGACACCCCTGCACCCTTGAAATCGCATTCTCATTTTGCGATTCGCTAATTGCGATTTGCAAATTGAGAATGTCTTCCCATTCATTCCTATGGGCCTATAGGCCCATAGGAATGAATGGGGAGGTATTCCTTAATTGCGACTCGCAATTTGCGAGTCGCAATTAATGAATTTTAAGAAATCGCTATTTTTAAGTGATTTCTTCTCGCATAGCATTTTGCTATTCCTTATTAGCGATTCCTTATTTTTCGCTAATAAGGAATCGCAAAATGGATGCTTGATGCATCTGGGGGATAGACTTTCAGGGAATGCCTACTCCCTCTCGGCCTGCAGCATCAGCACTTTTTTGCAGTTTCGTATAGCGCGGACTTACCCTCATGCCTTTGAGCACTTCACAAGGGAACCAGATTGTTACTCATATTTTTAGCACTGGAGATTAAGTAATTTGCTTAGAATCACACCATGTTGAGCCGAAGCCAGGATTCAAATCTGGTTCCAGCTCTAGATGTTCAGCCACTTCTACTTGATCCAAGAATAAATATTCTGTATTTACAGAAGACTGTTCTGAATTATTTGCTGGCGTTCCAAGAGGAGTGACCTTGAACAGTAAGAATGTGGACCACATCGGCTGAGCCGAGACACAGCTTTAACAGGATAAGACACAGTTTTAATAGTATAATACACAGTTTTAATAGTCTAAGACACCGTTTTAATAGGATAAGACACAGTTTTAATAGTATAATACACAGTTTTAATAGTATAAGACACAGTTTTAATAGTATAATACACAGCTTTAATAGTATAAGACACAGTCAGCTTTGATAGTATAAGACACAGCTTTAATAGTCTAAGACACAGCTTTAACAGGATAAGACACAGTTTTAATAGTATAATACACAGTTTTAATAGTCTAAGACACAGTTTTAATAGGATAAGACACAGTTTTAATAGGATAATACACAGCTTTAATAGTATAAGACACAGCTTTAATAGTATAATACACAGCTTTAATAGTATAAGACACAGTCAGCTTTAATAGTATAAGACACAGCTTTAATAGTATTAGACACAGCTTTAATAGTATAAGACACCGTTTTAATAGTATAAGACATAGCTTTAATAGTGTAAGACACCATTTTAATAGTATAAGACATAGCTTTAATAGTGTAATACACAGATTTAATAGTATAAGACAGTCAGCTTTAATAGTATAAGACAGTCAGCTTTAATAGTATAAGATACAGCTTTAATAGTATTAGACCCAGCTTTAATAGTATAAGACACCATTTTAATAGTATAAGACATAGCTTTAATAGTGTAAGACACAGCTTTAATAGTATTAGACACAGCGTTAATAGTATAATACACAGTCAGCTTTAATAGTATAAGACACAGCTTTAATAGTATAAGACACAGTCAGCTTTTATAGAATAAGACACAGCTTTAATAGTATAAGACACAGTCAGCTTTAATAGTATTAGACACAGCTTTAATAGTATAATACACAGTCAGCTTTTATAGAATAAGACACAGCTTTAATAGTATAAGACACAGTTGTAATAGTATAAGACACACCTTTAATAGTATAAGACACAGTCAGCTTTAATAGAATAAGACACAGCTTTAATACTATAAGACACAGTCAGCTTTAATAGTATTAGACACCACTTTAATTGTATAAGACACAGTTTTAATAGTATAAGACACAGCTTTAATAGTATAAGACAAAGTTTTAATAGTATAAGTCACAGCTTTAATAGTACAAGACACAGCGTTAATAGTGTAAGACACAGTTGTAATAGTATAAGACACAGCTTTAATAGTATAAGACACAGTCAGCTTTAATAGAATAAGACACATCATTAATAGTATATGACAAAGTTTTAATAGTATAAGTCACAGCTTTAATAGTATTAGACACAGCTTTAATAGTATAAGACGCCGTTTTAATACTATTAGACACAGCTTTAATAGTATAAGACAACATTTTAATAGCATAAGACACAGCTGTAATAGTACAAGACACAGCTTTAATAGTGTAAGGCACAGTTGTAATAGTATAAGACACAGCTTTAATAGTATAAGAAACAGCTTTAATAGTATAAGACACAGCTTTAATAGTATAAGACAGTTTTAATAGTATGAGACACAGCTTTAATAGTATAAGACACAGTTTTAATAGTATAAGACACCGCTTTAATAGTATAAGGCGCCGTTTTAATAGTATAAGACATAGCTTTAATAGTATAAGACACAGTTTTAATAGTATAAGACACAGTCAGATTTAATAGTATAAGACACAGTTTTAATAGTATAAGACACAGCTTTAATAGTATTAGACACAGCTTTAATACTATAATGCCAGTCGCTTAAACAATCCAGATATAAAGGCAGAAAGGAGTCCCAACCCTCCAGTCCGCCAAGACCCAGCTGAAAGGACTAGAACCGTGTTTCAACCTACCTGCACAAATCCTCACCTGGGGGCACATTTATGAAAAAGTGGCGCATTTCTGCAAGTCTCCTTGCTCTGCGCTGCATCACTGGTATAAGGATGGAATGTGCCTTTTTTAAGGCATATGGCGCTTTCCTGACTTTACCCCCTGCTCTGGTGCACAATAGGCTGCCTAGCACCTACACATGCCCACCTACGTTGCATGCAGGATTGTTTTTGTGTAGGGAGGGACATCTTCCTGCACAAAAGCAATCCTGAGAGGACAAGGAGAAATTAAGATATTTCTCCTCCTTACGCCTCTCCTGGGGAGGCATGTATTTTTGGCACATTCCCAGGTTTAAGTCATGGAATGCGTCAAAAACTATAGAAGTTGCATAGGCACACCCACGCAACACCCATGGAACGCCATCCCATGGCAGAGTAACGCAATGCAGTGATTTGGGCTGCGTTGCTCCAGATTTTTTGAGCCATTCAAAACCACACAAAGGGGCTTTGCGTGGCCTCAAATATCTGACATACTGGTTTGCGTCACGGATGAACCATGTTGAATGGCGCAAACATGACGCAACCCTCTCATAAAAATTACCCCAGATACCCTGTAGTGTAACACAGGCCTCTACTGCCACAGCTATACAAGGGGGCGCCAACCCTTCATAAAGGCCCCTTTCAATCCAACGATATGAGTATCTGTGAATTGTGGGAGTCTTAGGGTCCCCGCACTATACATACAGGACTCACACAAATACCAGCTGTGACAAACATTCCCCTTTAAAACACACACTCGACTCACAAACCCACACAGGCATACCCACACCAGCTGATTTCTATGAAATGTTTAAAAAAAATTGAAATTTGGCTGGTCACATTTTGACCCACACTAAAGATCAAAATTGCATTCTTGCACCTCTGCAGATGTGATGTTTCACTCCTTGTCAATCACATTACCAGGGGGGCTACCTGTGGGGATTTCCAGTATTCAAATCTGCTTTTGAACCGTCTGCTATATCTACACACTGAGGTTCAGCCTCTTGCACACTCTTCTGAATATCCAAATCATTGTAAATCCATGTCTAATGTTTTGGAAATCAGTCTGCTTTTCTAGCTAAAAACTCCAATACCCAGAATTCCCTGCTCACTGCTTCACCTCCACCCCTGCAGGCCAATGGCGGGAGGAGGAATTCAGCCCTCTTGTAGCTTGTAGGTGGGACCCCGCTCACACCTGAGGCATATGAGCACAGTGAGCTGTTTTAAACCCCATTCCCTTCAGCCCAGCGTTGGCCATTGTAGTAGTGTTCATGTTTGACCGACCCCTTGGTTCCCAAGATGATCCTGAGCGTTTGCTATTCCTTGTTTCCTTAATATTCCTGAGCCTTGGTTTATCCTTGTTCCTTGAACTGGCACTGCCTGCAGTGCTCCCTTAACTATTAAGCCAGCATTACTTTAGTGCATCCTTGAACAATCTCTCTCCTTCTGTAGTCACCTTTTCCCATTCCCAAACTTTTACCTTAATTCCAGTTTCTAATTTGTTACCTTCCTATCACTGCTGTCTTAGCTTCTGGTTTCCTGGTGTGTTTTGGTGCTTGCTGCTGCCAAGTGATCTCTTTGTTTCCCCATATTTCATGTAACTACTATTGCTCTATTGCTCATGGTCTATTATGGCTGTCTATTTTAGTTCTCTACCCTTGCTGTTACCACCATGTGTGTTCCTTTAAGATTGCCAGGATCTGTGGGCACAGCTGACAACCTAGGTGGTGTTTCTCATCAACAGTGATTATTGCCATTATGTTACTTTTATAACATCACCATAGGAATCAGCTCCACAGACCTTGCCTCTGCATGAATATCCTATTTTTGAGTACTTGTGGTTAGTGTCTGTAACATGAATTATGGGTGAGGAACCTACTGAGCTTCAGTCTTACTGTGTGGAGCTCCTGAGTGCTTTACCCCACATTCCCTTTATTGTTAATGTTGTTATTGTATGTCTTGCACGTCTGTCTTGGGTGTTAGTTACTCTGAATGCAAAATAGCCTCTTCAGTACCTGTATTTTTCTGAGATTTGACTTTCTTTGTGCAGATCTTTCCAATTGGATTTCTTTTCTATTCTGACTCCCTGTGTGATCTTGCACTGCTCTATACCCAATATTCTCTTTACTTTGTCTTCACTTCTACCACTTTTTACCAGAGTCTCTAACATCAGACCTGCCAATTTCTAAAAAATATTTTTATTTTATTTTTTTTTTATTTTTTTTTTGCGTAAGACCTTTATTAACATAAAGCAGAATACACAGCATGAGCCTACAACCCTGAGGCCGGCTCGCCACTTCGCCGTGTTAGAGCAGTACAATCACAGATAAATATGTAGAGCTACTTGTTGACGATAGATAGAACCATCTGGTATCATCCAGTCAGGGCACGCATTTTACAATCGACATGAGTCTTACATTTTGTGATTTTATCAACCAAACTCTAACTTCCCCAACTTAAGACCTCTCATTGCTCTCATTTACATCCTATACAGTGAGCTAAGCAGTGTTCCATAATTCCCTCCAAGTAGTCTCCAGGGGCCATAATCACCCGGCAGTCATTCACCTCACAGCGACACCCGTACATCAACTAATCCTCCCCGTCCTCCTGTAAGGAGGTCAGATAGTCCGTCAAAAAGCACCACACATCTTTGGGCCTAGATTTAACAGGCAAGTCCTCCTCATATGTTTGTAGTTTATCCCTACAAATAGACATGCTATGCATCCACACCTTTACAGTCGGTACCTTACGGCTGTGCCAGCATTGTGCCACCTGTCGTTTGGCTAACAGGAGCGCGATAGCACAGAATTTGCGCTTCAGCGCTCTGAGTTGGGGTATAATACCAAGCAGGCAGATCTGTGGTGTGCAGTGCACCTCTTCTTCTAACATGTTCGACAACGCGGTTGTGACCTCCTCCCAGTAACTTGCTACACGCTCACACTTCCATGCCAAATGTACGAAGTCCGCCCCATCCCTGTTGCAGCGCTTACATTTGTCTTCCTCCTGTAGCCCGTATTTGCGCATTTTCACCGGTGTGTAATAGCTTTGGTGGATGAACTTGAAATGGATAATCCTCAGATTCCCGTTTGGTGTAAGTATCTGTGTCAGTGCGCATGAACTGTACCATTCTACCTCTGTCAGTGGAGCATCCAGTAGTGCATCCCATCTTTCCTTGGCTTTAAGTGTGTGGCCTGCTATGTCCGATTGTGCAGCAGTGTAAAGTCTGGATACTAAGTGAGACAGATCACTCGTGGTGATCAGCATCTGTAATGGCGCTAGAGTTTCCGGCTCCTCCGGGAATGAAGGGTAATGTCCCTTCAATGCCCTTGTCAATCTGTAATATGTGAAGCGGAACATAAGAGTCTGATTTTGTATATAATCCAGATTATCAAGTTCTATAAACGTGCCACCCTGAAATACGTCGCTCATTTTGTCGATCCCAGCTCTGGACAGGAGCGACATCCCCACTTTCTCGCTAGTAACTGATAAAGCCTGATGGTACTGTAGCGGCATGTTCGGCGCATATAATGGGGTCTTGTGTGCCAATTGTCCTAGTTTATTCCATGCCTTGATCGTGGTGTCTACCGTGTTAATGTCTTTTGAATGGAGCGGGGGTCTAGTGTGTGACAATATCGCCGATAGGGGGACCGGATGGGCATCCCCTTCCTCAATGGCCACGTGTGTAACGTAGGGGACTTCATGGTACCAGTACGCTTCGTACTGTGCCTGGGCACAAAGGTAATATAGAAGAAAGTCGGGCACCCCGAAACCACCCTTTGCTACCGGGAGCGTTAGGGTCTGTAGTTCAATGCGAGCCTGTTTACCCGCCCAGATCAAGGTTAGTACTAGTGATTTGATGCGCCGAAAGACCTCCCGTGTTGGCGTGATGGGAATGTTGTTGAAAAGATATAACAACTTAGGCAAGATGTTCATTTTGACGATCGCTATTCGATCAGCCATGGATAATGGCAGGTGTATCCAGCGACGGACTTTATCTTCCAGTTTGGTGACTACCACTCCATAATTCGCACGCATGACTTCGTCTGGGTCCCTATGGAACATTACACCCAGATAGCGTATCGGGTCCCTCTGCCACTCTAGTGGATAATCTAGCGCAAAGGAATCAGTGGAATCGGTGAGGGGTATTAGTGAGGATTTGGACCAATTTATCGCCAACCCCGAGTGGCTCCCAAACCGGATGTACTCCCTGAGGAGCGGGTTTAAATGCGTTTCTGGATCGCGAACATAAAGCAACATGTCGTCCGCGTAGAGTGATATGTGCAGTGGTCTGGACACAAATTGCAACGCCGATTCCCTGTAGTTTTGACGCACTATGCACGCCAGTGGCTCCAACGCCAGTGCGAAGAGTAGGGGTGATAGGGGGCATCCCTGTCTTGTTCCCCGACCAATGTCGAATGGGGCCGAAACGTACCCATTTATCCGGACCCTCGCACACGGCTTGGTATACAACAAGGAAATCCACTGAACAAATCTCTTAGGAAAACCCATCCTATTAAGGATGGTCAACATGTAGCGCCATTCGATTGAATCAAACGCTTTTGCGGCGTCGAGTAGTACAGCCACTGCTTTAACCGAGGGTTTTAGATAATGCGCCAGAGCGAACAGGGACCTTGTGTTATGTGAGGTGGATCTTGTGGGGACGAACCCCGCTTGGTCCGGGAGCATTAGGCGAGTCAACAGGGGGGACAATCTGACAGCTAGCAACTTTGCAAGAATTTTTGAGTCCACATTTATTAGGGATAGGGGCCTGTAGGAGTCACAATTGTCCGGGTCCTTGGCCGGTTTGAGGAGTGCAATGATCATAGCCTCACGCAGAGTGGGGGGGAGCAGGGAGCCCTCAAAGGAGGTGCCGTACATGTCCACCAAATATGGGGCAATGATATCGACACATTTTTTGTAAAATTCGGACGTGTATCCATCGGGGCCTGGCGCCTTACCATTCGGGAGCGATGCAATCACTTCAGTGACCTCCTCTACCGTGATCGGCCGAGCCAGGTATTCCCGATGGGCATCTGACAGCCAGCCAATCGCCACATCATGGAGGTATTCGTAAGTTTCCTCCGCTGTAGCTGTTGGTTGAGATTGGTATAGTGTGCTGTAGGAGTCTGCAAACCATTTGACTATGTCTGCCGAGTGCGTTTGAACTACACCCGCCCCTGATTTGACCCGAAGGATAGCCGAATGCCCCCGCCCTTCACAAATTTTCTGCGCCAGTACTCGCCCCGGCCTGCCCCCTTCACCAAAAGCCCTGGCTGAGTGTTTGCGATCCAGATATTTGATTTCTGACGCCAGGAAGTCGTCATGTTCTGTGTGTAAGTCTCGCAGTTGGGGTAATATCAGTATGTCCTGTGTGTTTTCATATTGCAGTTCAAGATCCCTCATCTGACTTTCGCAGCGGCGGATCTGGCACCTGATGTCTTTGAGGACACCTACGGTGGTACTAATGCAGACGCCCCTTATCGTGGCCTTAAAGGCTTCCCAGAGTAGACATGGGTCGTCAGTAGTTTGAGAGTTATTAAGGAAGTAGTCCTTGATCGCCTTAGTCAGGGTGTCGACATATACTGGGTCCGTGAGGGCCTGGGAGTTAAATCGCCAGTGAAAGGGGGGGGGGGCGTGTAGTGTGGAATGTCCAGCTGTAGCACAACCGGATTGTGGTCCGACAATGTGCGTGGGAGCACCTTTACCGTACGTGCCCATAGTGCTATATCCCTGGACCCTAGCCAATAGTCCAGTCTGGACCAACTATTGTGTGATGCTGTGATGTGAGTAGCGCCAGGATCGTCAGTATGTTGCAGTCTCCAGATATCTGCTAATGCTAGATCGTTCATCATGTGGTCTATCATAAGCCTCGCCTGCTTGTGTTGTTCCACTGATTGGGAAGACCGGTCCAGCCCGTCCCGTAGTGTTACGTTCCAGTCCCCCCCACATAAAATGTGTGTGCCAGTGTGGTTCTGCAAGTGTCCCCAGATTTCCCGATAAAAGTCAGGTGCATCAATGTTCGGGCCATATAAGTTGAGGAGTGTTATGTGTTGCCCCCTAAGCTTGCCGGACACCAGCACGTATCTACCAGCTGGGTCTTGTGTCACATGTCTCTCTTCGAAGTGCACCCCTTTCTTGACCAAAATGAGCACCCCCCGGGAATAGGAAGAATATGAGGCTCTGTAGGACGATCCCGCCCATCTCGACCCCAATGTAGCGTGAGTGTGCGGTGCCAAGTGCGATTCCTGCAGGAATGCAATGTCAATATTCCACCTGGTGAGACTGGCAAACACTTGCCTGATTTTCTGTGGGCGTGAGAACCCCCGTATATTCCACGTGAGGACGTTTAGTCCGTTCCTGCTACTAGTACTGGAGCCTGGCGTACCCATTTGATACAGTACCATTCATTCCTAAGCACGCAAGCAGCCCGCCCTCATCCCGACTCCATCCAGCTTCATGAGCACCACCTGCACACACAAGCCCCAGCAGGGCCAACATGTAGAATGTACTGGTTAGCAATACCTTCGGTCTTAGTAAACAGTGAAACATCCCCCCTCCCCAAGTCCCTCCCACTCCAGCAACCCCAACCTGCCGAAGCCTCACCCTCACAGAGCACAACTCCCTCAACAGTGTAACCTTCAACTTGGTGCTCATAGCAAAACTCGTGTAGGGTTGTACCCTCATGGAGGACCGCTAGTGGCACAGCACTTCACCCGATATACAGGTGCAGGCGACATTAACTTGAATCAAACTAAAACGCAAAATATGTGTCCATTAATCCACAAGCCCACATTTCCATTACCATCCCTGCGCTGGATGTAGGCAATGAAGCAGACCTAGAGCAAGACATAACCCCATTCCATAATGCACAGACGTGCAGGGGAGGGGCCAGTCCCCTTCAATGCAGTGTGTCCCATTCCCCGCACTTAATAATTGTCCGGTCATTCCCAATCGGGACCTCAGCAACCCGTGCGGTCAAGACACTTCCAGTAGTGCACATCTCGCAACGTGGGACGGAGCATAATGTTCACTGTTCTGCGACTCTCTAGGTTGTCCCCCTTCCAGTTCTGAGGGCTTGCGAGCATAGAGTACACAAAAAGACCCAACCCAGTGCTCTCATGAGAGGCAGGAGCAGTCGCAACATGGTCGTTGTCCTGAAGTCTCCTGAGGGAGGCCCGGTAGCTTAGTACGGACACGAGTGTTTGCGATAGGTCAGGGCAGGATAGGGCTACAGTCTCAGTTAGGTCAGCCGCTCCCCACCCTTTCATCGCCCACTGCACAAATCAAAAATAAAGCGCCAGCAGCTCACCTCAAGCAGTTGTTCATCGACATACCTTGCATAGACAGCCGAAAGTGGCAGTGTAGCGGTACCTCGCGGTAATTTGTGCAGAAGTCTCTACGGCTGTGTGACGTTTGAGTGGTCCCGGCGTCTCAGTCCGAGTCTCTGTTCTGGTCTCGTCTGGCTTCCGACCTCGCCTCTTGCTGTATTTTCTTGACAAGTTCTAGGGCCGCCTTAGGTGTTGGTAGCACTATCGTCTGTTCCTTCCACACCACTCGCAGCCGGGCAGGATACAACATGGAATACCCCACGTTTAAGTCTCGCAGCTTGGCCTTCACCGCAGTGTATTCTCTACGTGCTTGCTGCACAGCGACCGTGTGATCGGGGTAGAATTCCAGAGTGTTGCCCTGGTGAACGATTTTGCCCTTCTCCCGTGCAAGCCTGAGGATCACGTCTCTGTCCCTGTAATTTAGGATCCTCGCTACTATCGGTCGGGCGTAGCACCTGGTGGCGGTTTGGGGCCTAGCGATCTATGGGCCCGTTCCACAATGAAGATCTGCGATAAGGCTTCCGCTCCAAAGATATCCCTGCAGAGCCCTTCGACATACTGTTCCATGCGGCCTGTTGGTGGATTCTGGCAGGCCCGCTATTCGCACGTTATTGCGCCTCGAGCGCGCCTCCAAATCCTCCTCCTTTGCTTTTATTACCTCCAGGATGCGCTCCATTCCCGCGCATTTCGAGGTGGACGCGCGCGCCTCATCTTCGACCGCCGCGATCCTAGTTTCGGCTTCATCCAGTCGTTCACCGTGCTGTTCTTGTCGGGCAGCCATGCCATCCATCCTACACGTTAGATTGTCCAACTTCCCGTTGATGTCCTGTAGATTTGATTGAATCGCCAGCAGGATCTTCTCCATGTTGGTAGATGGTGGCGAGGCCGAAGACCCGCCGGCCTCCGTTGCGTCATCCACTGTCTTAGTCCCCTTCCTATTATCAAAGGAGAGTTTTGGCTGCTGCTTGTCTGGCTTGCCCATGGTGGCGGGCGGTGAAGGCGCCTTTCTCAACTGGGGTCTAGTCGCCCTCGTCACTCTGGTCGACGTCGCCGTGTTTCCGTTTTAGTGGTAGTCAGCAGATGCACTCACTGGCTAGGTCGTTCCCAAAGTGGCCCTCTCTTGTTGTAGTAGTCCTGCAGGACTATGGAAGCGGCGTGCACTGGCCAGTGCCCCAGCGTTGAGGGTCGAGGGAGATGATTGCTGACGTGCCTGTGCAGATAGGGCGCCTCGCTTTTAGTCCATCCGGGGCTTCTGCCCCTTGGTCGTGTTATTCCTTGCCCCCGATGTCTGTTCGCTCCCCAGTCCCCTGCGCCTTGATCTCTGAATCGGCGGACGTCAGAAGGCCTCCAAAGCGCTGTGCCCAGACGTTATGTGCGCTGTAGTGTGCCCAGTCCTGCTATCCGCCGGTACGCCGACAAGGCGCCTTGTTATGGGAGCAGGGGCCCGCCTGTGTTAGTCCGCCGAATCGCCATTGCTGGAGGGGGTGCCGCCATCTTGTCAGGCAACCCAGGCGATGTGGAAGCGGACTCCGCCGCTAGTGCACAGGCCTGCAGCGGTGTGGACGTGTTCTCTGGCCCTGGCGGCCCGTGTGCAAGGATGGGCGCTGATGTCGGGTTAGGCGGCCTGCCTGTTCCCGCTCGTGCGTCGCTCGCGACATACCTCCGGTCGGCCGCCGGCCATGTTGTCAGGCAGTCCGGTGCGGGTGTCAGCGACCTCGGTTTTTCTCCGTGAGGAAGGGGAAGCGGCCGCCCCCGCTAATATCCAAGTGTGCTCCACATCTTCCCGCACTCGATCGTGGTCTCGCAGGGTGGTTTGGGGGGGCTTTAGTGGCAATGAATCACATCGTGTGATATCGCCCGGCGGAGCTGCAGTTCAGGCAGCCATTCCGCTGTGCGCCCCCTAGCGCCTCCAATTTCTAAAAAATATTTTCCATGTACAAGGAGGGCCAAGGAGGAAGCAGGGCTCACTGCCGAGCACACATGAGGCACTTCTTTCCTCCCCTCAAACCTCACCACGAAGGAAAAAAAAGTTTTTTAAACTGCTGCTGAAGTTTTAGGAAAATGTCTCACCCCATAATGGGCGTCAGCTGTGGAGGGCCTTGAAATACCTCAGTAAATCTGGAAACCTACTGAGTGAAGGGGTCTCCAGCTCATCTTTTGTGCCACCATGTGATATCGGGTTTTCATCGGGATGCCACGTGATGGAGGCCAATATCCTGTGTCACATGGTGCCTCATCCTCTTCACTTTTTGAACCTTGGGACTCTAAGGAGCACCCTCTGACTCCTAGAGGGGCACCATTCATCGTCCTCAGTGTAATCCAAAGTCTTATCCCCATTGACCTCTTCCTTTGTCCTCACCGCAAGAAGGAAAAGAGTGAACCCCTAGAATAAGTGGCTACCTGAATTCCATCACCATGTGAGAGGTAGCAAGGTGGGCATATCAGCCTTTTATTTATTCTCTTTGCTCCTGACATTCCAGAGGTAGGCCCCAATGAGGAGAGGTGAAGTCACATGATAACAGCTCTCTTCACATAGTCACCTGGTGAAGAGCTAATATCACACAGTGAGCACAATGTGACCTGGAATCTTATACACATGTAAGCTTACAGCTTGTTTTAGGAGACTCTGCGGGTATAAATTAGCCCATGACCATTTTTATAATTTCCCTAGGACTCAACAGACTGCTAAAAATCATTTTGGTTGCTGTTTGTGGAGCATAGGTGTGTCTTCTCAGGCAAGGCAATGCATAAAACCTCATCCCATCAGCAGGTCCCACCTCCTTCAATATCCCTCCATGGATATTCTCCTATTTGCCCCCAGGCAAACAAGGGAATATCCTCTTGAGAAAGTGCTGGTGCTACTTTTGTGTCAGCACTTTCAGTAACACAGAAAGGGCGTTACAAGCATCTGCAGCCCCTTCTGTAATACCAAAGTGCCCCGGGGGCACAAATAGAGGGCACACCTGCCCGTGGTGCCCCCGGGGCATGGTCTGTTATACGCCCCTGAAGTTCCATGAACTCAGATTCATCTGCGTGAGATTATAGAGCTGGCTGGACGGTGGATTGGCCTACGGCATCCATACTTTTAACCCTTCTCCAGAACTGCTGCATGGATGTTTTCAGGCCAGGCTGAGTATGGTCATGGGAGCATCCAACGGAGATGGAGCACTGAGAAGTTCCCTGGTGGTTTCCTCTTGGAAATACATTAATCCAGAATGAGGAAGATTTCGATGATGTCCTTTGAGAGAAGTGGAGAAGCAACAATAAAAACATAAGTCAGCAGTTTGAGCCTGCGCAGACGGGATTTATACAGCAAATCAGTCAAGATATCAAATCTGACATGTTGTATATGTTTTATTTCAGCGCGCATTCTCAAGAAAATGCGTTTGTGATGCCTGATACAAGGTGAACATGGTCATGTTGAATGTGAACTGATTTATCATATTACCTCTGCTTGCAGTAAAGATAAGATAGAGGCCTACAGGGGGCAAACATAATGAACCCACCTTATTTTGTGTACTGAGATTGAGGGTTTGTTGTTGGGGGTGTGTTAGTGATGTGGTTTTTGACACCATTGGACAGATAGACTATTTTTCATCTTTTCCACTGGAATGGGAATCAAGGACCAGGTGCTGTGACGGGTTGCATCGTTCTTTTCTGGCAGATCGCAGTTTGTTAAACTTCCCTTCTGCTCTTCTACTCCACTGGTAAGATGTAGTGTGCACTAAGGCTCCATGATTTCACCCTCACTATTCAATCTCTATTTGGAACTGCTTGGTGAGATGGTCTAGGCAGGGCACAAGTCCTAAAAAACAGAAGTGGGGGGACTAACCTAGTTAGACATCACGGCGCCCAACATCACGACGCGTGACATCACTGCTCACATCACGGCTCACGACATCACAGTGCATGACATCACAGCGTATGACATCACACATGGCATCACAGGAATTGACATCATAGAAAGTGGCATCACAAGCCACGACTTTACAGGAAGTGGCATCACAAGAAGTAACATCATATCTAAAGCCCTCACATATATGTTTAGCAGGTCTATCAAGTATACGTTTGAGAGCATTGTGAGGATAATAGCACAGTGAGCTATGGAAGATCATCTGTGACTTCTACACCATGCAATCCCCCAGTTTTAGCTAACACATCCTGTACATTCATTTACAAACGTATATAATGTATTGTACATGTAATAGGCGCATGTTGATGTAAAGAGCTCTGACACCCTGCATTGGGATTAGTAGGCCTATACAAGAAAAAATAGTGGTACTTAAATTATTTCAACGCCTCCTCAGGTGTGTAAATGCAATTTGTGAAAACCAACATATCTGACATTCTTACAGTGCATGCATATCTCCTAAACAAGGACAGAACAAAGTGAAAAGCTGCCTTTCTTAATTATGTGTGAAGTGCTAATCTTTGTTTCCCCTCCTCTTCATTTGCATCTAGGTGTGAGGCTCCTGACTGCTCGCAGCCAAGGGACTCACAAAAGGAGGCCTGATGACCCCTCAAATTTAGCCTTTGTTATGGGCCCAGCAGGATTAGAGCCCAATCCCTGCCCGCACGTTGTTGCTTGTTGCAGATGGAAAGCAGACAACGTGCAGGCACTGCTGTATGTTGTGTCCCTATGTTTGGAAATTACACCGGGACGAGTTCAGCACATTATTCAGTGGGACCCACATTCCTGGCAGGGTGGACGGTGTTCAGCCTGTGAAGTGGAGAGGTGTGGTACAGCGGCCAGGGTTCACGGTTCGATCCCCGGCAACTCAGCACCATGTGACTCTGTGCAATAACTCACTTAATTTCCACAGGGGCCCCCAGAGCCTTGCGACTCGTAAGGGTGAGTAGTTCGAGCTTTACAAATACGGACTTACATTTACAAAATAGTGGGTAGATGCCGTCCACCCACATGTACCTCCGACTCGTGGCATGGGTCCAGGATAAAGAGATGTGTACAAACCAATATGCAGGTTATACGCAACTCTGTCTTAAAGTAACCAGTTGAAACTATCTGACATTACGCCCTTCCCCTGAACACTCGCAAATTTGATGGACTTAATCTCTCTGAAATGGAATCAGCAAAACTGAATTCCAAATTCTCTGCTTCAGGGAGAGAGTCCAAAAATGACCCCTTTAACAATCACACTTTGGCATCCATCCCAATCTGGTCCCATCTGCCCAATCGTTTAGTTTCACCATCGACCGACATCTCACCATTTTACGTCACATTGAGGGCCTTGCAAAAACTGGCTCTTTCCATGAATACCTATTAAATAAACTAGAACCTTACATCCCTGAGACTGATGTCAGGATAGTCTCTAGCCCTCTTTCTGTAGAAGTGGAGAACCATTGTAATTCCATTCTCCATGTGAGGCACTTTCATCAAAAGTGAAAAAAGATCACATTGCATAACGCAACGAGAACTACTCGACAACAACGCCCACAACAGCAAGGAACTCTTCAACATCGTCAAAGAGCTCTCGAACCCTAGCGCCGGAAACAACAACATCACCCCCTCGCAAGACCTCTGCAACTCGCTCGCCTCGTTCTTCCACAGCAAGATCGCAGATATAAACAACAGTTTCAGCACACAGCCGACACACCCGATGACCGTACCAACGCCCCCCACCACCCTCTGCGCCTGGACCCCGGTCAACACCGAAGACACCATCCGCACAATGAACTCCATCCACTCCGGATCACCAACCGACCCCTGCCCTCACCACGTCTTCAACAAGGCCGACTCCATCATCACACCCCATCTCCGGGACATCATCAACGCCTCCTTCGACACCGCCACCTTCCCAGAGAGCTGGAAGCACGCCGAACTCAGCGCCCTACTGAAGAAACCATCAGCGGACCCCACCGACCTCAAAAACTACCGCCCCATCTCGCTCCTTCCTTTTCCTGCCAAAGTCATCGATAAGACCGCAACAGACAGCTGGTCACCTTCCTCGAGATGAACGGATCCCTCGACCACTCGCAGTCCAGCTTCCGGGCAAACCACAGCACCGAGACCGCCCTCATCGCAGCCACCGATGACATCCGAGCCCTGCTTGACAATGGGGAAACAGCGGCCCTCAGCCACCTGGACCTCTCCGCAGCGTTCGACACGGTCTGCCACCGCACCCTAGTGCAGCGCGTCAACAACATCAGAATCCAGCAGAAGGCACTGAAGTGGATCATCTCCTTCCTCGCCGGAAGAACACAGAGAGTCCGCCTCCCCCGTTCAGATCAGAGGCCACCGAAGTCATCTGTGGAGTACCACAAGGATCATCGCTCAGCCCCACACTGTTCAACATCTACATGAGCCCCCTCGCGGCCATCACACGCCAACACAACCTCAACATCATCTCCTACGCCGACGACACCCAGCTGATCCTCTCCCTCACCAACGACCCCACAACCGCCAGAACCAATCTACATGAAGGGATGAAAGACTTAGCCGAGTGGATGATGAACAGCCGCCTGAAACTGAACTCAGATAAGACGGAGGTCCTCATCCTGGGATCATCACCCTCCGCCTGGGATGACTCCTGGTGGCCCCCTGCCCTGGGCAGCGCACCCAAACCAACGGACCACGCACGCAACCTGGGCTTCATCCTGGACTCCTCCCTCTCGATGAACAGACAAGTCAACGCCGTCTCCTCGTCATGCTTCAACATCCTACGCATGCTACGGAAGTTCTTCCGGTGGATCCCCACCGAAACCAGGAAGATGGTCACCCAGGCCCTCGTCACCAGCCGTCTGGACTACGGGAACACCCTTTATGCCGGAACGACAGCCAAACTACAGAAGAGACTCCAGTGGATCCAGAATGCCTCAGCACGACTCATCCTGGAGATCCCCCGTCACAGCCACATCTCCGGACACTTGAGAGACCTGCACTGGCTCCCCGTCAGCAAGAGAATCACGTTCTGACTCACCCACGCACACAAAGCTCTCCACAACCAAGGCCCCAGATACCTCAACGACCGCCTGACCTTCTACACTCCCACCCGCCAGCTACGATCGACCTGCCACGGCCTCGCCTCCGTCCCCCGGATCCGAAGAGCCACAATGGGAGGAAGATCCTTCTCCTACCTGGCTGCCAAGAGGTGGAACTCCCTCCCCATCCACCTCCGCCTGACCCAAGACCACCTCGCCTTCAGGAAGCAACTCAAGACCTGGCTGTTCCAACAGTAGCGGACCCCCCTACCCCAAGCGCCTTGAGACCCTCCGGGTGAGTAGCGTGTTATACAAATGCTTTGATTGATTGATTGATTGATTGATTGATAGCTTCTACCAGAAGCCAAAATGAACGTAAAAATGACTGGTACCACACACAAAGCCGTACATTTACGCCTACAGAGATATCAAATATAAGCTATGCACTTGAGTGGGACGCACATTTCAATCTCCAAGAATGTGGAACTGATAGAGCGCGCAGTTCACCCTGGTCACCGAGTTCACCAATTACTTACACGCACTGGGCCCTGGCGTGCACAAGATTTAATACACCATTGATATTTGGGGTGAACTGGGTGATGGTTTCCGTTGCACGCTTCTATGAGCAATTAAGGGTTGGGTTTACACCTCTGCTTACCATGTACCTGTCTTACCCAGGCACAAATACATATGACAGATCTGGAGCTAACAGGGAAAATAGTAGACAGGGATCCTAGGAAAAATACTCTTTATAAACAGTAAATTTTTATCCACAATTTTTGTAAAATGACCACAGACACCTGAGGATGTTCAAAACTTTATATAGAATATTTAAAGAAAGTATGACAAGGCAATAAGTGATATGCAGAATAATGCGTCAAACATCAAAATCAAAAACACCAGGTAACTATGTATTAACACTAGGACCATTGAGTATATGGGAAGACTAAAGGTAGGAATTTTAAAACAAAGCTAGTCACTGCAACTTTATACTAGAACATGGGACAGAGATGGGATCTAGAACATGTACTTAACCTAAAATCTTTAAAACTATTCTTGCTAAGTTCACCGCAATCATGCTAAAGGAAAGGGGAAAAATTGGAACATGCTAAAATATAACAGTTTTGCAATTCCCTAAAGGTGGGGAGAGAAGTGGAACAATTCTAACAACTAATGGAATATAACTTGCTTTTCGAGATGATAGAACGATATCACAGGCAAGAGTGCTTTAATAAGAAAATGGAGAGAGAGAAAAGAGAGAGAGAGCAAGAGAGACGCAAAACCCACAGACTGATATTTACCTAGTTCAGAATGAAGACCAACCCTGGCCACGGGTCAGTTGGGAGGACAGGGACAAGGACCCTCAGGAAGGAATGCCAAAGTGCGAGCAGGTACAGCTCACGGGCAGTCAGGACAGGATACCCCTCAGGTTCAGGGTCAAGACTGGGCCACCCAGGGTACGACCAAACACCCACAGCTTCGGACAGCAACGCCTGCGTTACCCCCTCTCCTGCAAGTAATCCGCCAGCAACCCCGATTGGGTTTTCGAATTTCCCCAGCAAAGTGCTTCGCCAGCACTTAGGATTATTTCCACCCCTTAGGAGTTTGTGGAAAGTATGGACAGAGTGCTCCGCAGCACTTTCAGATTGAGCACCTATAGAGTTCGTAGGGTCAGTGACAGGTCTGCTACTCGGACAAGTCGGACAATTTTCCTAAGCTAAACTAGGGCAATTATACTAATTTGGGGTCCCTCAGACCACCCCCTAATGTTGCAAGTGACAGTTTCCCACATTATGATTGGTCAGGAGAGGTGGTGTGGTCATTACCACCTCCTAGAATTCAACTTTTTCATCTCAAATATTAAAATTTTCCTACCCGCCCCTTGGGTTCACGTTCCCATGCATAGAATACAGCAGTACAGTAAAAAGTCACAATAGGTAGCAACAGAGTTGCATCGTCCAAGGTAAGATTCTGTCTTCCCAGGGAAGTTCTCAGGCGCATTGTGCTTCAGGAGCCAGCTGGCTTGTTTCAGCTTCTGCGCAGTAGAGTTTTTCTCCGGTCATGTGATGGTGCCCAGCAGAGCCTCAAGTATGGCTCCGCTCCCGATTTCCCAGCCCCAGAGACGCGGTACATGAAAAGTAAGCGAGAACAAATAAATATCACATATAAAATGATCACACTGTATACCATGATGAAATTCTAACCAACCCTTACTTTATAATGACTACAGCATTACTGTTTAGTGCGAAAAGACAGAAAGGCTAAAGCAGCAGTGGCAAGCAGAATGCGTGGTGAGAGACAAGCGGCCATGTTTGCAACAGTGCGCATGAGCACAGATTCCCTCCAGAATGCGAGTG
The DNA here is from genome assembly GCF_964263255.1 of Lissotriton vulgaris. Classification (NCBI taxonomy): domain Eukaryota; kingdom Metazoa; phylum Chordata; class Amphibia; order Caudata; family Salamandridae; genus Lissotriton; species Lissotriton vulgaris. The sequence continues at coordinate 295,591,279 of NC_141685.1, forward strand.
CGTCACATCACATGGGTATGACCGACGCATGCGCAGACTGAATTTCAGCAAAGCAGCCGATTCTTTAGTGCAAGCTTCGTTAATATAGAAAAGACATACGAGCAAGCATCCTGGGGACACCCGCGTGTTTGGGAAAACATATAATAAATGACGAACAACTGGTTTAATAGGATTATACACTAGGCGAGGTTCTTGCACTAGAGCAAGGCGCTTTACGTGTGAATCCTTGCTCCATCAATCCCCTCTTTGATGATATTTACTATCATCACCACATAAAGGAAACAGATGCCAACTTTTCATTCATCCACATCACTCATTTGAATTTCAACGAATTTATTGTTGAGTTTACTTTCAGCTTCCCTATGAGAGTGGTGATTTTTTACCTTTTTGTAGACTTCATTTCTTAATTCCTCTAATTCTAGTTCATCAATATTTCTCTTCACCCCCCTCTTAGGTTCTAGAGACTTCTTTTTGCATTTTTGGCATTTGCAACAGATGAAAATAATCAATACGACCACACCTATCACAACTATTGGCATCAGTATTTTCCACAGAATATTTCTACCTAGGTTAGAAAACCAACTACCTATAGAGGAGAGACCTCCAGTCAGTCTCGTCCAGGCACTGTCAACCTCCAATGGTTTGAGTTCTTTTTCCAAATTAGTTATGTTCTTTACATATTGTTTTAATTCGATACTTTTATCAGGAATGTAAGTGCAACAATGTTGCGCTTTCAGCATTCTACAGACTCCGCCCTATTTTGCTAATAGGGTGTCAAGGGCAAGACGGTTTTGTAAAACCATTGATCTGATCGCAACCATTTCAGTATTGACCATCAGGAATCCAGCAGCAGTGTCCGTTGATAGCCGGTCCACTACTGTAGATAATTTGCAGATTCTATGCGTGTTCAGAACTACCCCATTCCAGGTATCAGTGCACTAAAAATATCACCTATAATTTCACCTACACTTTCACGTTTACTACGCACTAAGCCATTAGTTTCCTCATCGCTTCCAGCAGCATTATTCACATGGTATATTTTTGGGAAAACAATGCCAAAGTAGCAGCTTCCATACCAGTGATCCGGCAATTTGAAATAAGCCTTGTTCCCACATATATAATATATTCCGGGAAACACAGGTTCTGACCCATTTTTGAAACCCCAACCTCCAATCACCTTGTAATTATGTTCACACTCGCTGGAACCGATGAATACATTGTTATAGTACTCTGTCTTTTCCCTATGGATACAAAGTTTCCCTTTTCGTTCAAAATCCAGCAACAAGGCAGGATTAGCTTCGCCTTGCGAGGTGTTATCCATGTGCTCAGCCCACTTAGGGACTCTATCCTTTTCGTCATTTGCCTTCTTTTGAAACTTTTCTCTCCTTCTGTCTGCCATCTTAATGAACATCTTTTCCTGCTCTTGCAGAGAACAGGTCAGATTATCTTGTCTTGCTTCATCTAAATCTATGTTGCCTATAGTCAGAAAATATTCTCCCATATAACGGGTCACGTCACTTTTGGTATGTACAAGGTTCAGGTGTCCTCTAATAGGAAGTTCAGAAAATACTACGTCAGCATTTGAATAATAGTACTGTAAAGTGCTCCTATAAAACAAGCTAGCTAAAATACTGCAGGAAATTCCATAGGTTAAAGGTAGATGGTGATATGTCACGCCTTCAGCCACTGAGGTAGGTAGCTTCATGCAGACATAACAGTCCTCTATTTCCATAGCTTCTACGTAATGCACCAACAAGTTAGCAAAAACATTCAAATGTGTCCTGTTTCTCATTTTGTGAAAGTGTAGTCCATCCTCATCTGATGCTTCTAAATTAGGTCGTGTGTGTGTCAATCTTACTTGTTTGTCGCGTCTTTCTAAGCTTCGTGGTGTTTCTACAGTCTGTACAGCCCCTACGTCTACTGCTTCTGGTTCCGTAGGGGACAAGTTAGGATTTTTACTTATCATAAAAGGTAGAAAAACTGTTAGTCCTATCCACATTACTATAAGCATTGCTATACTACACAAGCATATTTTACAGCAAGTTTTAAGACACCCACAACGGGATCTTCCAGAGACATTCGGATCAGACATTTTTATCTTACAGGTGGCTTTTGCTACTCCTCTTCTTTTCTTTGTATCAGTGGCTCACTTTGGGGCTTTCTCAAGGAGGGTCTTCGTCAGAACTCCGACCAGCAATGGACTCTTCGTCACTGTTGCCACTGTGGTGGGGCTCGTCAATTTCTTCCAACACAAAGTAAGTCCATTCAGGGCTCCGATACAGTCGGTTCTGTTTCTTTACTCTGTCGCTCTTTCTTAGCGACTTGCCTTGGGCTGCCTTTCTTTCACTTTCAGCCCTTTTTCGGTCTTTCAGTTTTTCTTCGACTGTCTTTAGTCTGAGCCTCAGTCTTTTGACATATCGGGGTGCACTTCTGCCTCCGTGCCTCCCAGTGGTTGAGGAAACTTGGCCTTCTTCGTGCAATCTCTTTACTTTTTGTTGTGGCACTTCTGTTTCCCTGCCTGTCTGACTAGTTCCAGGTCTTTCATCTATGTCTTCTGCCTGGTCCCTAATCTGACCCTGCTCAGATTCAAATCGTACTTGCTTTTTATTTCTCGTTGGTTTTATTTCGGTTGTCTGAGCACGTTGATCTATTTCTATCTGTTCCTGTTCATGCTCTTCAATCTCTTCGTCTTCTTCTGCATGAACGTCAGCTCTAATTAGTATCTGTCCCTCTCCAGTCTCCGGAATTTCAAGAGGAGTTTCGAGGTCTTGATCTGACCCTACTTGGCCTACTTCCTGATCAGGTGTGATGTGATTCTCGTTGACCTGATCTTCTTCTTCTATTTCTAGCTCACCTGGACTATCCCACTCACTGTCTAAGTAGGAATATTTCCTGGTTCGTATTGGATCATGAACCTGGTCGTTGGCGGGGAACCATTCAACGTCTCGACTTGTGCTCGGCAGTTCGATGTCAGCTAGCTCCGGACTCTCCTCCTTGGGAGCTTCTTCAGCTGCGCTGCCTTCAGCTCCAGTCGCGTTTTCTCCAGTTACCCGCTTTGTGTGGCTGGCGTGGATCCACTTCGGTACACCAGCACACTTTACAGCAGTTGTAGTGACGAGGATCACTTGTCGTGGCTTTCCCCACCTTGGTTTCAGGCAACTGCTCCGGGTGTGTTTCTTTAACGCCACCCAATCTCCTGGTTGTAGTTTGTGTGCTGGAGTCTTTGGCCACTCGTCTTCTGTCTCTCCAATCTGCTGAGAGAGAGAACGCACTTGGTCACCCAGCTGCTTGCAGTATTCTAGTACCATATCATCAGAAATGCTTAGCAGTTTGTGTCCGGGTACCCATGCCTGTCGCATCACTCTTCCCATTAACACTTCATGGGGACTTAGGCCAGTTTTTCTGTTCGGGATACTTCTCAAACTCATCAGCACAAGGGGTAAAGCCTCTATCCAGTTCATTTTTGTGGAATCACACATCTTTGCCAATCTGGATTTCAAGGTGCCATTTATCTGTTCCACTACCCCAGAAGCCTCTGGACGGTAGGCACAATGCAGTCTTTGCTTCATTTTGAATGCTTTACAGAGCTCTTCTAGGACATCGTTGGCAAAATGCCCACCTTGGTCCGTTTCGATTGTCTCGGGAATCCCGTACCTAGGTATCAACTCCCTGAGCAACAATTTGGCAGTAGTTAGGGCATCGTTTTTCTTAGCGGGATAAGCTTCCACCCACCGGGAGAATAGGCAAACTATGACTAAGATGTATCTATACCCTTTGCACCTAGGCATGGTAACAAAGTCTGCCTGCATTCTGACAAAGGGACCTACTGCCTTTCCAACCGTACTTTGTTCTACCACAGTCTTTTTCCCTGCATTGAACTGCTGACACACTAGGCACCTCTGGCAAAGCCTTTCCGCCTGGTTCCTGAACTTTGAATTACAGAACACCTTGTCAAACACTCGACACATTGCGTCTCTTCCCATATGTGTTGGTTCATGTATCATTCTGATCATGGGGTCGATCAAGCTATCAGGCAGTACAGGCACCCCAGTCGAGTTTACCACCACACCATCATCTCTCAATTTGCATCCATCTGCTGCCCACCTGCCTTTTTCTAGCCTGTCTGTTGCCTGTTGCAAATCCTTTAATTCTTCCCACGTTGACACATTCTCAAACAACATAAGTTGGCAGCTGATTCCACCCCACAACGCAATTTGGAGGGACATTTGGTATCGAGCACAAAACTGTGCAATTTGGTCAGCGTACCTATTACCGGCGGTCACATCGTCATTCCCAGATTTGTGAGCCGCACACTTGACCACAGCCAATTCTTTGGGCAATTGGATAGCTTCCAGTAAGTTATGCACCACCTTGCCATTTCTGATAGGGGTGCCTGAGGAAGTCATGAATTCTCTTTGCAGCCATAATTGGCCGAAGTCATGAACAACCCCGAAACAATACTGGCTGTCGGTGTAAACAGTTATTCTTCTGTTCTTACCCCTCTTACATGCTCTGGTTAACGCGATGAGCTCTGCCACTTGTGCAGATTTCACCTCGCTCAGGTAAGATGCTTCTATGGTTTCTGTCAATGTAACCACAGCATAGGCAGCACTCAGACTCCCACTCTCATGTCTCAAACATGAGCCATCCACGAACATTGTCTTATCTCCATCAAGTAACGCTATTTCACGGATGTCCGGACGGGGCTTTGTACTGAACTCAGTTAAATCGATGCAATTATGTTCCCCTCCCTCTTCTATTTCTACATCCAGAGGGACAGGTAACAACGTCGCAGGGTTTAGGACATTGCACCGGGAAATGGTTACATTTTCAGCACCAATCAGGATTCTCTCATACTTAGTCAGCCGACTAGGTGTGAGGTACTGGGTCTTAGTTCTGGTCAGTAGGATTACAACAGAATGAGGAACATATACAGTGACGTGATGTCCCATGACAATGTTCTCACTCTGTTCCAGACTGACGCAAGTAGCAGCAACTGCTTTCAAGCATCCAGGTAATCCAGCAGCCACCGGATCTAGGGTGGCCGAAAAATAGGCCACTGGTCTTCTGACTAGCCCGTGTTCCTGGGTCAGGACTGAAAGAGCAAAATTCTCTCTTGTGTCACAGAATAGCTCAAAGGGCTTGGTGTAATCAGGCATGCCCAATGCAGGAGCGGTACATAGACAGTTTCTCAAAGTTACCCAAGCGTTCATGCTTTCGCTGTCCCAACTGACTGGGTCTTCTACTCCTTTCTTTGTCATTTTTATCAGGGGTCTGGCTAGAGCCGCAAATCCTACAATCCACTGTCTGCAGTAACCCACAACTCCTAAGAACATTCTCACCTCTTTCTGAGTTCTGGGCAGTTCCATTGCTTTAATTATTTTTATTCTTTCTGTAGTAACTTTCCTGATTCCTTTTTCTATCTGGTGCCCCAGATACTTCACTGAGTTTTTGCAAAATTGTAACTTGTCAGGTGACACTTTATGTCCTCCTTTTCCTAAGTGATTCAACAAGGCAATTGTGTCGGTGACACAGTCCGTTTGGGTTTTAGATGCCACCAATAGGTCATCTATGTACTGCACCAAAACAGACTCTCTTGGCAGCACTAGAGTTTCAAGGCACTTCTTTAGTATCTGGTTGAAAATCGATGGACTTTCAGTGTACCCCTGGGGGACACGATTCCAGACATAGATATGACTGTCAAATTCAAAACTGAAAAGGAACTTGCTTTCTGGATGCAATGGGATGGAAAAGAATGCATGGCACAGGTCGATGACAGTGAACCATTCTGCATTCCAGGGAATCTGATATAGTATCACGGCAGGGTTAGGCACAACAGGACAGCAAGGCACAACAATTTGGTTTACCTTGCGCAAATCTTGCACCACCCGGTATTTTCCACTAGGCTTTTTAATTCCAATGATTGGCGAATTACAGGGACTGCTCAGCACTTCTTCTATTATTTCCGCTTCGAGCAGCCTGGTAATTTCAGTCGCTACTCCTGCCTTTACTTCTGCACTCATTTTGTACTATCTAGTTTTGGGGTATACAGCATTTGCTTTTATTGCTATTTTAACTGGGTCCACATTTGCCATTAAGCCTACATCTTTTCCTGTGAAATCCCACACTTCTGGAACTACTCTTAACTGGAGTTCTTCAGGTAAATCCTCAATTGTTAAAGGTTTGATATCAGAATCTTGTCTGACCAACATCAGTTTGTACAGACCATCTTCATCAGGGGTCTGTATTTCGACGCCTTTTGGTGTGCAGTAGATGGTACAATGCATCTTGCACAACAAATCACGTCCTAACAGGTTCACGGGACTGGAATCACAGACTACAAATCTGTGCATTTCCTTGAAATTTCCTATAGAAATTTCCATTGGTTCAGTTACTGGGGTACTTATTATTTGATTGGAGACGCCCACTACTTGGATCGCTTCTCCCGAGAGGGGTAGGCTAGGAACATCCACTGTTCTTACAGTAGATCTGGTAGCACCAGTGTCCAATAGAAAGGTGACGTCTTTTCCCTCAACCTTTCCTTCAATGTATGGTCCAGTCTGGTCTACCGGTAAGGAGGCGCCAAGCACGCACTCCTCGTCCTCCCCTCTCAGGCCCCGTCAATCTTGATTTTCATAGAGGAAGGTGTCATTTAACAAGTACTGTGGTATGACTGCATCGCTTTCATTCTCGACTTCCCATACTTCCGCCCTCTCATTCTGCTGACCCTGATTCCTAAAATTTTGTCTAGGAGCGCGAGGTACTGGAGGTAATTTTACCTGTTGCTGGTTCTTCCTTGTCCCCTCTTTCTGCACCTGTGGAGTTAAACCATTTACAGGGGCATTACCGGCCTGCAGGTGTGGACACTCGTCTCTCCAATGCCCTATCTGGCCGCACCCGTGGCACGGAAACTTCTTCATAGCCTCTTCTCTACTCATTTTAGTTCGGGGCTTTCCTCCTCCCCCAGCAGTGGTGTTCTGAGTATTGTTATTAGAAGTCAATTTACTTAACTGTTTCTCCTGCTGTTCAGCTAATTTCACCTGTGCCCACATGACCTTCTCCTTGAGAGCCTTCTTTTTATTTTCAATTTCATCTTCGCAATATTTTGCGTATTTCAAGACATCATCTATAGGTTTTCCCTGTCAACTGATTTTATTATCTCGAATCCATTGTGATATTTCAGGCCTTAGTCCTAGGACAAATCGGTAACTGAAATGGGTCATGTCTTTCATGTCCACATTATCGATACCACTGTAGGTTTTGAATACTTGCAGTAACCTTTCATAAAAGGAATGTACAGTTTCATCACGCTCTTGGGTTGTTCTATCTATTCGGGTCCAATCTGTCTCTTTTGCGGGTACCTTTTTCTTGAGATACTGTATGACCTGGTCATATTTCCTCATTACATCAGGTGAGGGAGCTCCGGTTTTCTCATCTCTGGGATATTCATCATTAGGCCAATCAATTTCTATTTTACATTCGGTCCATAGGTCTACAGGGACCACAATGTCAAAAACCCATCCAGGTCCTTCAGCAGACACTTCTGAACTTTTATGAAGCGTTCTACCTGCCTGTACCAATCAACAGGCTTCTCTCGTAATTTCGGGAAGTCATTTGTAAATGACACAATATCCTGTCGGGACCAAGGGACATGGACATATTTTCCCCCCGGGACTTCTCTCATGGGGCACAATTTTTCTGTGGGAGTTACTTCCTTTAACACGAATTCTGAAGCCTGAGACTTAGCCCTGCTGTCTTCCTTTTTCTTTGCCCACCGGGTTCTCCATTTTCCCACTTCTCCCCACTTCTGCAAGAGCTTCAACAATTCCTTTATTTGGATCTGTTTTCCCCCCACATTCAAGTTTTCTAAATCTTTGTCTGAAAAGTCTACTCTATAAGGTTTCTGAAGGATTTTGGAACGACTAACATCAATTCCCATTTCTGTGGCTGTATCCATTATCCTTTCATGGAGCAACCTAGCACTCCGGGTAAGATTTTTGCTGATAAACAGTAACTCTTCTTCACTGTACGAGCTTAGGCGTTCAACTCCTACATTTCCAGCCATCATTTCTTCTATCTCTATCCTTAATTTATATATTTCTAATGCTTTGGGTTGGGGAGTGGTCTCCTTCTCCAGCTCTTTTGTCCATCGGTCTAATTCTTCTGGGGATACTACGGTGGCACTCCTAACCCTCGAGGCACCTTCGATCATCACCTCTTTTGGTCTAGTCTGACTTCTGGCCCCCGACGTACTAGTCCTAGGCTCTCTAATGGGCAAATCCATCAGAACCACAGATTCACACTCACTCTCTTGATCTTCATCTATGAATACTTCCTTCCTCGGAGAAGGGACACTAGGAGTAGGCAATATTGGGGTGATAACAGGAGGACGGGGACTAGCCAGGTCATTTCTATACAGTGGAATAGCTGGACCAATAGTTACTGGAATAGTCAGGGAATCAGGATGGGGATGTATCTGGGCAATAGTTCGAACTAAATCCTCTCGCTGTCTAGCCAGGGCTTCCTTTTCCTTTTCTCGTAAGGCCTTTTCTGCAGAATTGTCATGCAATACCTGAGGTACTAAGGGAGGATAAATACTTGGAGCAGTTGGAGTGATCAATCGGGCTGGATTTTCTCCGAACGGCTGATAATTTGGGACCGTGGATTTAGGTCTGCAAAACCCATCCCCGTCACTGGTTTTACTGTCTGTACCCGTTCCATCTGTATCACTATCCCTCCTACATCTGGGATATTTTGAAAAGGGATTTGGAGAGTGCACAGGTTCTGACTCTGCAACATAGGGAGGTGGGTTTTTCATTAACAAATCTTCCAGGTGCTCATCTTCTGAGTCCCCCACAGGCATTAGATGATGGGTCTTTTCTTTACATTTTCCTTTCTTCTCTTCTAATACCCCCATCATAGGAAATAGTCCTTCAGTCAACATAGATTGCCTCCACTGTTTCATTTTCTGCTCTTTGGTCTGCGCTTGAACCCTTGGATACCATTTACTCACTCCCTTATCCATCCGGGGTCTATCTCGCTCTACAGCCTCAATCTCCCATTCCTCCAGGGCTTCATACTGGGTCAACCTAGGTCTAGGGTGTAATTCATTCATGCGGGTCCTTAAGTTAAACAGATTCCGACCATTAAATGTACCTTCAACAGGGAATGCTAGGACTCCGTCATCTGCAGTATACTTTGCCCAATTTTCTAACCAGACACAAGTATGGTACCCTTTATCAAACAGCATGAAAGAGGCAGGGGTATTTGGCGGGGGAATGAGCACGCCTTCCCTCGTCCTAATGGGCTTGTCAGTCTTGAAAAAATTCTTTATTTTATCCGAAAATGACAATTTCCTCTTTACTCCATACATCATGTGCGGTCTACCTCGTATAAGCTGATCCTTATGAAATCCTAGGTACTTTGGATTTGGTATGAAGTCTGGATACCACATGCAACTCTCCAGACTCGCTTCTAACTCGGCCTGATTAATTTTGTTTACCTTTGTGCTTCCAATGCCAGCGCGACTTTTATTTCGCACTACCCAATCAGCACAAAGAACACAAAAGATCCTTAACCAATGGGTGCGCGGCCTTTCCGCAAGACAGAGTCTCACGCTTCGGCACTCACCCCTCCTTCACAAATTCAGCTCCACTATGCACCCGCTGTTTTGACCAATACCAGCGCGGCACGGAGTGACATCAGAGCAGTCTTCCGACCGACTCCCTCCTTCACAAGGTAACGGAAACTTTTTACTCTCTCTAAAGTGCGAATGCAGATTTTAGTCGACAACACGCAACGTCTGCCACTATGTCTGAGTGTTCTAAACAGATAAAAGAACTTTCTTTCGCTACTAGTAAACCACTTCTGTCTACTTTTCATTCACTCTAGGCAGACTTCTTTGCCTACCCTCACACACGAGTAATATAGAACCCGTTATTCTTCCGACTCATCCACTTTTGTCAGGGATATGTACTGAGCCGGGATTTCACCAGTGAACTATTTTACTTACCAAACAAGCCTCGGAGACCCTACTACTCCTTCCGTATGCGACCCTTACTAGGTGATATCGCAATGAAAGTTTTATAACGGACTCGTAGCTATCATTTATTCAGATGCAAACAAAGGTCCTAATTAGTGCTTCCAGTTATTCCTAACCCTGCACTAATGGCTCAAACCAGTGACTTCAACAGCTAACCGGATTCTGCTCACCGTTAGCTAAATACTTCCCCGGGGATTCGGACTACACTGAACACTTACAAACAATTTTTCGGTTAATATAGCATACACACTAATAGCAGCAATGCAATATTCATATACATAGACATATATCCTTAAAACATTTCAAAATCTTTAAATCAACGTAATAAAAATCAGCAGCATAGAAATTTCAGCAGCACATTTTATATTCACGGTTTATTTATCAGCTATCCTGTCTACCTAATCTAACTAGTCCAAACCATCCTCTGGTTACCAGAAAATTACTGATAGAGCGCGCAGTTCACCCTGGTCACCGAGTTCACCAATTACTTACACGCACTGGGCCCTGGCGTGCACAAGATTTAATACACCATTGATATTTGGGGTGAACTGGGTGATGGTTTCCGTTGCACGCTTCTATGAGCAATTAAGGGTTGGGTTTACACCTCTGCTTACCATGTACCTGTCTTACCCAGGCACAAATACATATGACAGATCTGGAGCTAACAGGGAAAATAGTAGACAGGGATCCTAGGAAAAATACTCTTTATAAACAGTACATTTTTATCCACAATTTTTGTAAAATGACCACAGACACCTGAGGATGTTCAAAACTTTATATAGAATATTTAAAGAAAGTATGACAAGGCAATAAGTGATATGCAGAATAATGCGTCAAACATCAAAATCAAAAACACCAGGTAACTATGTATTAACACTAGGACCATTGAGTATATGGGAAGACTAAAGGTAGGAATTTTAAAACAAAGCTAGTCACTGCAACTTTATACTAGAACATGGGACAGAGATGGGATCTAGAACATGTACTTAACCTAAAATCTTTAAAACTATTCTTGCTAAGTTCACTGCAATCATGCTAATGGAAAGGGGAACAATTGGAACATGCTAAAACATAACAGTTTTGCAATTCCCTAAAGGTGGGGAGAGAAGTGGAACAATTCTAACAACTAATGGAATATAACTTGCTTTTCGAGATGATAGAACGATATCACAGGCAAGAGTGCTTTAATAAGAAAATGGAGAGAGAGAAAAGAGAGAGAGAGCAAGAGAGACGCAAAACCCACAGACTGATATTTACCTAGTTCAGAATGAAGACCAACCCTGGCCACGGGTCAGTTGGGAGGACAGGGACAAGGACCCTCAGGAAGGAATGCCAAAGTGCGAGCAGGTACAGCTCACGGGCAGTCAGGACAGGATACCCCTCAGGTTCAGGGTCAAGACTGGGCCACCCAGGGTACGACCAAACACCCACAGCTTCGGACAGCAACGCCTGCGTTACCCCCTCTCCTGCAAGTAATCCGCCAGCAACCCCGATTGGGTTTTCGAATTTCCCCAGCAAAGTGCTTCGCCAGCACTTAGGATTATTTCCACCCCTTAGGAGTTTGTGGAAAGTATGGACAGAGTGCTCCGCAGCACTTTCAGATTGAGCACCTATAGAGTTCGTAGGGTCAGTGACAGGTCTGCTACTCGGACAAGTCGGACAATTTTCCTAAGCTAAACTAGGGCAATTATACTAATTTGGGGTCCCTCAGACCACCCCCTAATGTTGCAAGTGACAGTTTCCCACATTATGATTGGTCAGGAGAGGTGGTGTGGTCATTACCACCTCCTAGAATTCAACTTTTTCATCTCAAATATTAAAATTTTCCTACCCGCCCCTTGGGTTCACGTTCCCATGCATAGAATACAGCAGTACAGTAAAAAGTCACAATAGGTAGCAACAGAGTTGCATCGTCCAAGGTAAGATTCTGTCTTCCCAGGGAAGTTCTCAGGCGCATTGTGCTTCAGGAGCCAGCTGGCTTGTTTCAGCTTCTGCGCAGTAGAGTTTTTCTCCGGTCATGTGATGGTGCCCAGCAGAGCCTCAAGTATGGCTCCGCTCCCGATTTCCCAGCCCCAGAGACGCGGTACATGAAAAGTAAGCGAGAACAAATTAATATCACATATAAAATGATCACACTGTATACCATGATGAAATTCTAACCAACCCTTACTTTATAATGACTACAGCATTACTGTTTAGTGCGAAAAGACAGAAAGGCTAAAGCAGCAGTGGCAAGCAGAATGCGTGGTGAGAGACAAGCGGCCATGTTTGCAACAGTGCGCATGAGCACAGATTCCCTCCAGAATGCGAGTGCGTCACATCACATGGGTATGACCGACGCATGCGCAGACTGAATTTCAGCAAAGCAGCCGATTCTTTAGTGCAAGCTTCGTTAATATAGAAAAGACATACGAGCAAGCATCCTGGGGACACCCGCGTGTTTGGGAAAACATATAATAAATGACGAACAACTGGTTTAATAGGATTATACACTAGGCGAGGTTCTTGCACTAGAGCAAGGCGCTTTACGTGCGAATCCTTGCTCCATCAGAACCAACTCCCCACAGAGAACCTAAAACAGAGATCCAACCTGCTTCCAAACTGAAAGCCTAAACGACGCCAATTTTCAAATTACACCTAGTCATGTAGACACTCCCATAGGCAGGGCTCGAGTTGGGGCAACACGCAGGTGGACGGCGTCCCCCCCACCTATTTTACCGGGTGGACGCCGTCCCCCCTGCCAAACAGCTGGACTTCACTCTTTGGCCTCTCTGGGACGAGATCGGAGCTCACATTTCGTGACGTCACTTCCGGTCGTGACGTCACTTCCAGTGACAGCGTCCCGCCACTTCTCTTTTTAGGACTCGTGCCCTGCCCATAGGCGTAATTATTATAACTGTTCCTGCTCATTATCAAGAATCATTGTTGTCTGTTACTTGTAAACGCTTCGTTGTCCTTGGGGCTAGGTCCGTGCTACATAAATAACTAAAATATTGGGTGATAACAATGGAGGTTCACGAGTTAATTCACCGAGGTTAGAATCTTCATAGTCATTCCTCTATGTTCGCTGCTCTCTGGGGATCTGCTTGCTGGTGACTCGGGACAAGCTACTGCTGACGAGGATTTTCACCTGGCTCGTGTTTTATCGGCATGGCGGGTAACTATTGTTATGTTTGTGCTTGTAGAAAAACAGTCTTGTATTCAAGCACAGGAGTATTAACCCGTCAACCGTGTTGGGATTGGGGTAGAGAACTATATATAACACATGGTGTCCCAACTGGTATAATTTGAAGACAATTAGTAAGGATATGAATACAACATTATCCGGAGTGAAACAAGGAGACTCTATTTGATTGTAGCATGTGCTCATGGCATCATTTATGTAAACAATTTAGATAAGGGGTCAAAACATACAGCAGTTGTATCAGCACTGTAGATTACAAATAGAAAATTGAAAAACAACCCAAATATTACTAGGTGCTCAAGTGTGTGAGTGAAAACACGGAGGCGACGCAGGTGACAATGTGGTCAGCGTGGACGGCGCAAGGTGAATAGTGCATAGATATGTACAGTGAATAAAGACAGAGTGGTTCCAGATGATTTTGAATGGTTATTCTAATGTTGATTTTGTTCGTGAACCACTTTGTGGGGGGTGCCTATGGTCTTGCTGAGTAGTCGACGGCGTTTCGATCCACTTTAATTGGGATCATCATCAGAACTGGGTGGGGTTGATAGCAGTGCTGTACAGGGGAGAAAGAAAAGGGAGGTGAGGGGTTGGGCTGGTCTAGGGGAGAAGGTCCAGAATTGTAAAGTTTATGATAGGAAGGCCACTGGAGGGGGGGGGGGGAGGAGGGGAGGAAGGAGCCCGTACGTGGTACTTAAGAAATCAGGTGGGGCATGGTGGGTCGTATTAATGAAGGCACACAATAGAGGGGCGTTAGTGCGTGCCGGAAGACTATGGGATTGGAGCCTGGCTGACGGTGAAGGAACAGGATAACAAGAAAACAGTGGGAGCTACCTGGGTCAGATGAAGTAGACGAGTCGGTCAGCGTCCGGAACGTCAGGACAATTCAGGAGTATGGCCAGCAGTCGTCTAGGGATGGAAAGAAAGGATATCAGAGGGGGGGGAGGGGGGGTGCACAGGGTGTGTGCACAGGCTTGGTCCGGGCACTCACCGTTTCAAATTGAAGATCGGTATGTGGGGGGATCTGATCGACGGGGCTGGTCCGCGATGGCTGGAACAATCCAAGTACCTCGTGGGTGGTCAGGTACGGCGATTGAAAAAATCTGATCTCAACATGATCGGCGCTTCGAGGAGAATGAATCTGGGGAGATAAGGCGGGGGAGGTCAGGAAAAGCGTAAAAAGGGGCCGCTGCTGTGGCCAGTTACATTAGAAGCGCCCGTCTCAGAGGTGACGGGAATCCATACCTCTCTTTGCTTGTAGTCGTGCGAATCGCAAGCTGTTCTGGCGTTGCTAGGGGAACCAAAGCAGGAAGTGAAAGCTAAAATGGGATTGGCCAGGGGAGGAGACTGAATGACGCGACTCAGCCGGGCAATGAAAGTCTAGTTGTGATTGGTGCGCCAGGGCAAGGGGGTGGAACGGAGGTTAGCGATGTGGCTTGATAGATAGAGGAACACATCACGGAATGACAAGTAAAGGAATGTGTGCACTAAGGGATCAGAACCAGCACTCATGTTGTGTGTGACTTTGTAAATCGAAAACAAATGCAAATTAAATCCATACACAAATTAAATACAGCCAACGGCAATTACACACAATATACATGATCGGTACAATATTTGAAGTGCAGTTCGGAAAAAGCAGTGGTAGGGAAAAAGACATTTATACGGGGCACAGTTGCATGAGAAGCATATAAGTATCATGAAACTGGAGAGGCCAGTGCAGGCTAGGATAAGCCATTAGAGAACTATATGTGTATACCGAAATAGGGGTAGGAGAGGTAAGCGGGTCACAAGTCCATTGGAAGGTAATTTGAGCAGCACGGTAACTGGGGGGGCCAGTGTGGGACAGGATCCGCACTTAAAGGTGCCAGTGTTGGACAGGTTCAGAAATTAGAGAAGGAAAGTTGGGGTGTGTGGATTCAAATGGAGATGGTGCTGTTCCACTCATCAATAGCGTTCAGTCCATTGTTAACGGAATCGCACAATGTCATCCATTTACATTCAGTCCTGTTTAGGAGGGATCTGATGTCTCCACCTCTTATGGGTAGTGTAATTTGCTCAATCACCTGCCAATTGATGTATGTGTCCTTGTGGTTTTTGTCCAGGTAGTGTGATACCAAGGGAGCCGTGGTGACTTTGCAGTTGATCCGACTTTTATGCTGGACAATCCTGTTCTTGATGCTTTGAGTGGTCTGGCCGATGTAGAGTAATTTGCATGGGCATTCAATAGCGTAGATCACATTGGTGGATCTGCAATTAGTGTGGTTTTTCAGGGTGTGGGTTCTGTCTTTATATTTTAACACTTTGGTGTTGGTAGTGAGATCACAAACCGAGCAATTCTGGCATTTGAAATGTCCCAGTACTGGCAGTAGACCCCATGTGGCCGTAATGGTGTGGCGGTCTGTTGTCTTTTCCGGCTAAGTGATTGCATGGACCAGATGGGATGACAGGTTGTCCCTACGTTGATATGAGAAGAGGGGTTCTTCTTTAAAGGGTTTAAATGGTTGAAGGATGGACCAGTTTCTCTTGATGATTTTCGCCACTTTGTTACTGCTGGGGCTTAATTTCGACACAAACGGGATTCTTTTTAGGGTTTTTTTTTGTTTGGCTGGAGAGCAGATGTTCCCTGTGGCAATACCACGCTCTTTTTCGGGCCCTTGAAACAAGCCGTTTCGGGTATCCTCTTGCAATCAATTTTTTTGCTAGGATTTCTGCTTCACGAACGTAGTCCTGACGCCACTTACAGTTTCTTCTAATTCGAAGAAATTGGCCAAATGGCAGTCCATCTCTGAGTCCTTGTGGGAGGTAGCTGGTATATTGGAGTAGTGTACTTCTGTCCGTTGGCTTCCGGAAGAGGCAGGTGCCCAGTTTACCTTCCTCAGCATGCATTGTTACATCTAAGAAGGGTAAATCATTTTGTTTGCACTCACATGTAAAACGTAGATGTTCCTGAAACTGGTTAAGCCAGTCTATAAAGGCGGTGAGAGCCTCTTTTGTACCATTCCAAAGCAACAGGATGTCGTCTATATACCGACGCCATAGGCTTATGTTGTTACAAAAAGGGTTGCTCGATTGTAGATCAATGTTTTTTCCATATGGTGTATACCACAAAGAAGTATCAGAGGGTCAAGAATAAGACAGGCTAATATTGAGGACAGTGAAGGTGTAACGCTCCCACTCGCCATATGGCTGGAAAAGGAGTGGTGTTAAACATGCCAGATCAAGATCGGTGTCTGGTCTCTGGCACCCATCAGTCACCACTCGGAACCGCCCTTCATCATTTGGGGCTCCGAGGACCAACACTATACTGGATCTTGTTTCTCTAGCAGAAAGAAATTAACCTTCCTGTTAGTTAGTATGTGTTGGTATTAGGGTCAGAAACGTGTATGTTGGTAAAGTAACTGACGGGGTAAAAAAGAGTGTGCAGTGCAAGGGGAATACCAAGAAAATAAAGAAGGTGAGTAAAATTGGTTTAAGGAGCAGAAAAAATAATTTAATAGGGTGTAGCTCCTAACACCAATGTTAAAAATAGCCAAGACAGGGTAAAATTTATGACCTGTCTAGTGGTGTAACGTGGTCGACATGTTTCAGCAAAACCGGCCAATAGCCTTGCTTTCTTCAGGACCTTAAATATACAGCTACTGCAAACAGAAAAAAACCCCCATTGTGACAGAAGTGTTAAAAAAGTGAGTGAAATATAGTATAGGAACGACACTTAAATGTCACCTGAACCTCTAGGTATGTCTGTTCCAGGTCTTCTCACACAGTCAGCGATGGACTGGTTAGTAAGAAGTATACACCTCACCCCGCCTGGCTGCGGCTCAGGACTTTAGTGAAGCACCGCTCTATCCGTCGGTACTCCTAAGCGGCATCTGTCAGATGCCGCTTAGGAGTACCGACGGATAGAGCGGTGCTTCACTAAAGTCCTGAGCCGCAGCCAGGCGGGGTGAGGTGTATACTTCTTACTAACCAGTCCATCGCTGACTGTGTGAGAAGACCTGGAACAGACATACCTAGAGGTTCAGGTGACATTTAAGTGTCGTTCCTATACTATTAAGTCCTGAGCCGCAGCCAGGCGGGGTGAGGTGTATACTTCTTACTAACCAGTCCATCGCTGACTGTGTGAGAAGACCTGGAACAGACATACCTAGAGGTTCAGGTGACATTTAAGTGTCGTTCCTATACTATATTTCACTCACTTTTTTAACACTTCTGTCACAATGGGGGTTTTTTTCTGTTTGCAGTAGCTGTATATTTAAGGTCCTGAAGAAAGCAAGGCTATTGGCCGGTTTTGCTGAAACATGTCGACCACGTTACACCACTAGACAGGTCATAAATTTTACCCTGTCTTGGCTATTTTTAACATTGGTGTTAGGAGCTATACCCTATTAAATTATTTTTTCTGCTCCTTAAACCAATTTTACTCACCTTCTTTATTTTCTTGGTATTCCCCTTGCACTGCACACTCTTTTTTACCCCGTCAGTTACTTTACCAACACACACGTTTCTGACCCTAATACCAACACATACTAACTAACAGGAAGGTTAATTTCTTTCTGCTAGAGAAACAAGATCCAGTATAGTGTTGGTCCTCGGAGCCCCAAATGATGAAGGGCGGTTCCGAGTGGTGACTGATGGGTGCCAGAGACCAGACACCGATCTTGATCTGGCATGTTTAACACCACTCCTTTTCCAGTCATATGGCGAGTGGCAGCGTTACACCTTCACTGTCCTCAATATTAGCCTGTCTTATTCTTGACCCTCTGATACTTCTTTGTGGTACATGTCTGTCGGGCATGTATTCAGAGCAGGTCATTAAATTGCCCTTGGGTCCCGTTTAATGTATGTAGTTTGGAGATTTTCCATATGGTGTACATAGAGAATTGCAAAATTAGGGGTAAAGCAAGCGCCCATGGAGACTCCCTTCATCTGTAAATAAAAAGTGTCTCTGTAAAGAAAATAATTGTTCTGAAGTGCAATGCGTAGAAGGCCCATACTGAAGTCAGTGGGTATCTTGGTGGGCCTGGGTCTGGCCTGTAGGAGAGATTCGATCTCCTGTAAACCTTCGGAGTGGGGAATGCTCGTATACAGGGATTCAATATCTAATCCTGCCATGAGATCATGTTCCATGTCGTAATTTAGGTCTTCAATAGTATTGATTAGATCTGTAGTGTCCCTGATGAAGGTGTCAGTGGTGGGGATGAATTCTTTAAGAATGGCATCAATGTACTTCCCAATGGGTTCTAGAATCGATCCACAACCGGACACAATGGGACGTCCGGGTGGATTGAGGCGGTCCTTATGGATTTTAGGCAGGACGTATAGGACTGGTGTGCATGGGTGGGGGTTGTTGAGGAAGAGAAATTCCTTGTCAATCAATCACGGCATTTGTAAAGCGCGCTACTCACCCGGGAGGGTCTCAAGGCACTGGGGGAGGGGGTATATTACTGCTCGAACAGCCAGGTCTTGAGCTGCTTCCTGAAAGAGAGATGGTCTTGGGTTCGCCGAAGGTGGGTGGGGAGGGAGTTCCAAGTCTTGGCTGCCAGGTAGGAGAAGGATCTTCCTCCGGCGGTGGCTCTGCGGATGCGTGGTACGGTGGCGAGGGCGTGGCTGGTCGATCATAGCTGGCGGGTGGGCGTGTAGAAGGTCATGCGGTCGTTGAGGTACTTGGGGCCCAGGTCGTGGAGAGCCTTGTGTGCCTGGGTGAGGAGTCTGAACGTGATTCTCTTGCTGACGGGGAGCCAGTGTAGGTCTCTCAGGTGTCCGGTGATGTGGCTGTGTCGGGGGATGTTCAGGATGAGTCGTGCGGAGGCGTTCTGGATGCGTTGGAGTCTTTTTTGAAGTTTGGTTGTGGTTCCGGCATAGAGGGTGTTCCCGTAGTCCAGACGGCTGGTGACGAGTGCCTGGGTGACGGTCTTCCTGGTTTCAGTGGGGATCCATCTGAAGACCTTGCGGAGCATGCGCAGGGTGTTGAAGCATGAAGATGAGACGGCGTTGACTTGTCTGGTCATCGACAGGGAGGAGTCCAGGATGAAGCCCAGGTTGCGTGCGTGGTACGTTGGTTTGGGAGCGGTGCCCAGGGCCGGGGGCCACCAGGAGTCGTCCCAGGCGGAGGGTGATGATCCCAGGATGAGGACATCCGTCTTGTCTGAGTTCAGTTTAAGGCGGCTGTTCCTCATCCAGTCGGCGACGTCTTTCATCCCTTCGTGCAGGTTGGCTCTGGCGGTGGTGAGGTCGTTGGACAGGGAGAGGATCAGCTGGGTGTCGTCGGTGTAGGAGATGATGTTGAGGTTGTGTTGGCGTGCGATGGCTGCGAGGGGGCTCATGTAGACGTTGAAGAGGGTTGGACTGAGTGAAGATCCTCGTGGTACGCCGCAGATGACTTCGGTGGCCTCGGATCTGAATGGAGGGAGGCGGACTCTTTGGGTTCCCCGGCGAGGAACGAGATGATCCACTCCAGTGCTTTCTCTCGGATTCCGATGTTGCTGAGGCGCTTCACTAGGGTGTGTTATTATTTCCATTGGGTTGGCTTGCTCTGTCACACTCAAGATATTTTGTCTGATATCTTGGAGTGGGTCTTTTGTAAGAGGGCGGTAGTGATCAGCATTGTTGAGCTGGCGTTTAATTTCACGGTGGTATTAACAGCTTGCATCACGACGATGCCGCCACACTTATCCGCTGGTTTAATGATGATGTCCGTATTGTTCTTAAGGGTCATTAATGCCTATTTTTCCGAGAGGGAGATATTATAAGGGATGAATTGTGGTTGGGATTGTAGTTCAGCGATGTCACGAAGTACCAATCGTTCAAAGGCCAGAATCTCTGGTGGCATTGTGGCAGAAGGAGGATTAAAGGTGGAGACCGGATGAAAAAGTTGGATCACTGGTTCGTTAGGTTCTGCTTCATTTATAAAGAATTGTCTTAAACGTATTCTGCGGAAGAACCTTAGCAGACTTGACTGTAATTCCAGATAGTTGATCCGCTCAGTGGGAACGAAGCTAAGGCCTCGAGAAAGGATGCATGTTTCTTCATTAGTCAGGACTTGGTCCGATAGTTGAAGATGGGTATAGTATCTTCGTTGAAGGTAGTAGACATACTGTCATATTGGAGAGCTAGGTCCAGCTACTGGAGTGATTATTGCGGAGGGCCCCATTGGTAGAAGCGGTTACGTGTCTGTCTCTCTCCTGCCAGTTGGGGTTGATACTGGCGAGCTCTGGGCGGTCATACTACAGGTTGGCCGCGTCCGCGGCCCCGTCCTAAAAATGTAGAAAAACAGTGGCATTCGGCATTTTATTCTTTTACTAGAAAACTAAGCATGAAAAAAAATCACAAAAAATATTTGATAGCTGTCTAAATTATATTTTAATGATTATTAGAGCAAGGCGAGGGATTTTACACAACTCCTTTTCTCCTGCCAGTTCTCTGCCCTTCTAGAATAGCAAGGCTAAACAAATGGCCTGTATTTTTTCTGAGGAAAGTGGTGACCTTAGAACCTTTGGTTCCCAAGAGGCCACTCTCACATCTTTGAGTGCCCATCCCTGACTTTGGACCCTCCAACAGTATTCTTCCAATTCTTCTTCTCCACAAGGGGGACAACGCTGAAGCGTTGTACCCTAGTTTGCCTGGTGAAGTAACCCCTCAAACCTCCCCCATTGCACCTACATAACCCCAAGTCACTGAATTGACTTCAGCAAGCTTGCACTGAGACATGTGAGGTCCTCAACCAATCAAACGCCCGAATACACTGCCACTCACCATACTCAGGCCTTGCTCACTGCATCCACTCTCTGGGTATCTGCACCCTTGAAACCAAATGTGATGCATGAGATATGATTGAGTAGGCACAACATTAACCTACATCAGATTGATAGATGCTGTTTGAACGTCACCCAAAGAGGTACGCCTTTGTTTGTTTATGTTTATGTTTTTAGTACGCCTTTTAGTGTGGGGAAATACCATTACCAAGACAGGCCCATGACACTACTAATAGTTGATACCAGTTGATTATCGGGGATAGGGGGCAAGGGGGGTCATCAGGCCTTTTTGCCTGTACCCCAGTAAAGAGAGTACATAATGGCTTCCCCCGGTAAATCCATGAAGTTTGTTATGACAGGGCCTGTCATTTCCCCTGATTTTATGTGGAGTGTGACTGCAGGTGCCTGGGTAACATGTGAGATGTGGTATAAATGTGTTTTTATTTGTATATGCTTACTTTTATGGATACGTTGTTATCCGAATAAAGTCTTTGGAACTGGAACTGAATTGAGATGTGCTATAAATGCTGTTGTCCCCCCTTATATGCATGTAACCCTTAATGATTTGGGTGTTTGGTAGGGTTAGTGTTAGCTACATTTAGATGTCCCCCTTTTTTTCCTGCATATTGCTGCTTCTTCAGCTCTTCCCCTCCCACAGGAGTTTCATCGTGAAGCTAAGTGCATTGCCTGGTTTTGAATTATCATTCAGCGGAGAGAACCTTTGTTACAAGTGCCTAAAATTGAACCAGTCCAGCAGTTCAAGGTATAAGCTAGCCAGACAGCAACACTTGAACAAGAACTGTGGTCTGAAAGCCTCCTATCTCTTGTTCTTAGATGAAACTATCTACCTGAAATCTGCAGAAGGGAGGTTGGCAGTGTCACCTCCAAAATATTGCCATTGAGCTGAAGCTAACCAGAAGGAATATGCTATTCGCTGTGTTGCATTCCCACTAAATGTTTGGGTGAGAACCTTGAACTTGAATGTACATTTGGATAGGCCGGCACCTCCCTGACCTTCTAGGACATCCAGTATTCACCTTTTCATTCTAGGACCTCTGTATACTGGTGAAGATGAAGGTACAGACCCTGGAATGTCTATCCGTTCTGCGTAGCGTAAGCGTGTATTTTTACTTCTAAAGCGTGGACCTAAGGCCGATACTCCTAATCCTGAGACAAAACTTTGGTGCTATAGTCGTGGAAGGACTTAGGTGGTTGAGTGTCCATTGTGGAGAAAACGTGCTTGTCCATACAGAAACTGAGTTCAACGTGAGTGTGTTGGGGTTCCCATGTTTCATAGAATCATGAGATTAGATTCCATGGAAGGTACGTAAAGGGACGGTCGAGCAAGGAGAGTGAGTCACTGATGGTTACCTGGGGATTACTTATAGAATAGAGGGGCGTATTATCAAGGGGGTTTATCTCCGCTTTTTTGGCTTTAAAAGCCAAGAAAGCGGAGATAAAATTATCTCCCTATTACCTAGCTGTCGCTAACACCAGTTAGCGACAGCTAGTAGGAGATAGCGACCATCTTGAGCCCCGCTTTGCATGTCAGTGATATTTATCACTAATGACATGCAAAGTGGGCGTGCCAAGATGTTAGCGACTGGAAACAGTCGCTAACATCGCTATCTCCTATTACCAACTTTTGGAGATATTCGCGCTAAGCGCGAATATCTCCAAAAGCTAACACCTGCCCTGAGCAGTTCTTAGCCATGTTATCCAATGGGAGGTGGATAACATGGCTAAGAGCATTTGCTCGATAATGCATGAACATCACTGACTTTTCAGCGATATTCATGCATTGCGGCCGTTTTTTATCGCATTTGCGATAAACCTTGCTAATAGCAAGGTTTATCTGCGTTAAAAATCGCCGATTTGCGGCGATAATTTTTGTCTCTAAACAAGTTAGAGACAAAAATTATCTCTATTGGTTGGTAATATGCCACAGAGTCCTTTACTCGCCTGAGAAAGGTAATACATTAACATGAAAAACAATTAATATAGCAGCTTAATGTGCAATGATGAATATAAAACTTAATGCAGAAAAGACAAGCATTTGAAATCTGCTGATTTACAATAGGCAGTCATAGTTACCCATGTAGGCCATAGAGAAGGTATGAAAAAATGTCTTAATTTAACTAGAAGCAAACATAATATTGCTGAAATGTGCACAATGTGAGTTAGGAGCTTGACCTTAGATTGACATGCATAGAAACGTTGTCATAACTGCAGTATGTTCCGGTTTAACAGATGAATTTTCTCAAAAGCAACATGGTATTATTAAATTTCATGAACGTCCTATTTTCTCATGTTTCATATGATTGAATAGATTCACTCGTGCATTTTAAACAATAATGCTTGATTCGTAGTAAAAGGAATGCATTACCTAACAGTGATTGTGTCTTTTAGTTAATAGTTCATTGTTCTCGTGGTGAAACAAATTGAGATGTAGAAGGTCGATCTGTGTTTAAAGGCTTATGGGAGCCAAGTCTTATGTTTCCAGAATCTAGCTATGCAAGACTGTCTCCAGCTAACCTTGTGATAAAGTTTACCAGTTGCATGTATTTTTTGAGAATGGAGGACCTGAACCTGCCTACAGCAGAAGGCGGCCATCTTATTAGTCCATGCAAGAAGAAACCTGATACAAAGTTTTAACATGTTTACCTGACTTTTATATTAGCGCATCTTTCTAGGTAGAGGACACTCTTTTTCCTTTTTCCCCTTTCCAGACCTTTGACGATTGTGGCTTCTACTGCAATTGTTTTCCCTTTTGCCTCACTTTGCTATTTGATTTTTAACATATTGCTACTTCAACTGTATGCTGATTTACTTGGATTTATTGAGATTCGTCTGAGTCTTATGAACTATTCTTTATGGAAGTTCTGCTACTCTAATTTGGCTTTGAAGCTTTAAACTACTCTGATCCCACTCTTTTCTCTGAAATCAAACTCTTCATAGGTTATGAAATCTAAAACTCTGATCCTGATCATTAGATGTGGGAATTTGTTATTTTATGAAATAAGTTTAATGCAAAGTATTTTTGATGCTTTGTTCTAACCATTCTTTTGATGAGATTTCTGTAAACTTACTTGATTTATGGAGTGACTGAAATAAAGACAAAATAAAAGAGAAAATAACTTTACTAATCTCTTGAATGAGAATAAAGGTTTTAGGAAATTATCCCAACTCTCATCATTGACTGAACTTAAATATTGTTGATGCTATTTGAGTTTGAGATATCTGATTTGCTCCTTGATTCCTAATACAACATTCCAAGATCCATCACCAGAAGGAAGAATGACTTAGTTTGGAAACAGGGCTTTACCCTCCAGGTGATTATAGATTTGTGATAGTACTGTAAATGAGTTTACTATTTTAGGTCCTAGACCATGCTCTCACACTTTTTTCTGGAGTATGGCATCTTTTTCAGTGGCCCACCATCCCTGCAGCTGCCTATGAGACCTTGCCACAACAATGACCACTAGCTTGCCTCCTGCTACTGTCATCGACGACCATGCAGCCCTTACAGTTTAATTGCTGGAGTGTTGTTCCTATGTCCAGCAGCAAGCGCAGATGGCCAAAGATTGAGGTCTGACATCAGGTTAAGCGCATTGTTGTTAATTGATGTGCATGCTCACTGGTGTACCTCCTGCCTGCCATCTTTAAATCACAACACAAGATTGTATTGGAAAACAATGCAGTACCTGTAGTTTACAAGGGTTGCAAGGTACCGCTATGTTTCAGAGATGGTATGAAAAAATAATTAACTTATTTGTGTAAACTTGATATCATTTAACCTTTTGAGCGATAAGAATGGTTAGCCCCGATCCTTCTTGCCCATAAACCTGACCAAACGTTAAGATTGTGTGTTGATTTATGTGATTTAAAAAGTAATATCTGGGTGGATACTGAACCTTTCCCCAAGATTAATGAGATGCTGTGCTCTTTGAGAGGGGTGTGATTTTCACTACCCTCAATAAATCTGCAGCATTTCATCATGTAGTCTTGACAGATGATTCCAAACACCTCACATCCTTTGTCAATCCTGTGGGTCTTTCCATTACAAATGCATGACTTTTGGCCTTGTGTCAGCCTCTTTGGATTTTGAGGTAGGAGAAGGTGCGTCATCCACTGTAGCTGCAGTGTGAGTGAGGGAGGTGGAGCGCAGGTGTCTGTAGGATTGGTAGAAGTTCAGGCGGTGGTTAATGTATGCAGGACCTTCATCATGGAGGGCCTCGTAGACATGTGTCAGCATATTTAATTGGAATCTTTTCTGGATGGGGAGCCAGTGGAGGCTCCTGAGGTAGGGGGTGATGTGGGCCCATTTGGGGAGGTCGAGGATAAGTCTGGCAACTGAGTTCTGTATTATCTGGAGTCTCTTCACGAGTTGGGTGGAGATTCCTGTGTAGAGCGCATTGCTGTAGTGGAGCCTGCTGGTGACTAGAGTTTGAGTAATGGTTTTCCTGGTGTTGACGGGGAGCCATCTTAAGATCTTTTGGAGCATGAGAAGGGTGTGGAAACCGGCAGAAGCAACAGCGTTGATCTTATGTTTCATGGTGACTTTCCTACCGAGGATGATTCCACGATTGTGGGCGTGTCCGAGTTCGAAAGACACCAGGTGTCATTCCACTGGGAGGTGTTATTCCCAAAGATCAGCACTTCCGTCTTGTACCTGTTGAGCTTCAGGCAGTTGGTCTTCATCCAGTCGGCGATGCTCGTCATGCAGTTTGGAAGTTGTTCCAAGTGGTGGAAGGGTTTCTCGAGAGCGAGAGGATCAGCTGGTGTTGTCTGTGTACGAAATGATGTTGAGGCCATGGATACTGACGATGTTGGCTAGGGGCATCATGTAAGTGTTGAAGAGGGTGGAGCTGACGGATGAACATTGAGAGTTGCGGCAGATGGTGTTCTTGAGTTCCGAAGTTAAGGGTGGGAGGCAAATTCTCTGTGTGTTTCCTGTGAGGAAAGATGTGATCAACCTGATGGCATATGCCTGGTTCTGGATGCGGTGGAGTCTCTTGAAGAGTGTGTTGTGGGATATGGTGTTGAACTCTGCTGAGAGGTCCAGGAGGATTAGGGCTGCTCTTTCCCTGTGGTCCAGGAGCACTCTGATGTTATTGGTGGCAGCGATCATGGCAGTTTTAGTGCTGTTGTTGGCGCTGAAACTGGACTGGGAGTTGTTCAACAGGTTGTTTCTCTCCAGGTGTTCTGTGAGGTGGTGGTTGATGGCCTTCTCTAGAACTTTGGCGGGGAAGGGGAGCAGAGAAATAGGGCGGTATTCCAGGAGTTCTCTGGAGTTGGAGGAGGGGTTCTAGAGGAGGGGTCTGACCTCGGCGTGCTTCCATCCGCCGGGGAAGGTGGCCGTGGTGATGGATGCATTGAGAATGGAGGTGAGTTCGCCGCTGATTTCCTTGCTTCCAAGATTGAAGAAGTAGTGGGGGCAGGGGTCAGTGGGTCAGTGAGTGCTCCAGAGTGGATGGAGTTCATGGTGGCTGTGGTGCTCTGAACGGTAAGCTGTTCCCATGCGGTGAGCGGTGGGTGTGGGTGGCGTCAATAGGTGTGATGAGGTTGTAGAGGTGGGATGGAGGTTGGGGTTCAAAAGTTACTGTAGATGGTGGATATCGTAGTCCGCCAGGGTGTTGCAGAGTTCCTGGGAAGGGGAGATCGTGTTTCAGTGGCTGACGAGCATCAGAACTCTCTGACAATGCTAAAGAGTACCGTGCTGTGCCGGATGATTGTGAGAGGCTGGGTGCTGTCACCCTGCATTGAAGCATGATGATCAGGAGAGGCCAGCAGTGGTGCTGGAACCATTTTAATTTTAGGGGTGCTGCCACCAATGTTACATCAGGGAAACCAGAAGGATTCTAAAAAAAAATCCAAGTGTAAAAGAAAGAACAAGAAGAGAAAATGAGCCACGCCCATTTAGCAAAATAGTAGTAAACTTAAAGTATGTATTTAGGGGTGCATATTGGAGCAAACTATCACAAATGTATTACTAAAGGATGGAGTAGTAGCGCACAGTCATTTATAGAGAGCCTATTTTTCATTTTAATGACCACTGAATTTTCACATACATGCTATTTTATTGACAAAACCATATAGCGCACAAACAATAGTGTTTGAAAAACAGGTTTCAGTGCATATTTGTCATTTGTGTACCACCAAATAAAGAGACTTACGTAATACATGACAGCCAGAGATGCAGTGCCCGTGACACCAAGATAATGATATTAGTAATCAGTTTCCTCAACGACACATGATTTATCACTCAAATATTAGCTGTAAATATGTTTTGGGAATTTAGCCATTCTTCTCCAAACATCAACATATGAGTTCTGAAAATACACACATTTTCATCTAAAAAATGTGACATGCAAACATGAATTTAACCAAGCAAAAGTGTTTATTTTAAGTACACTGGCTGCACACACGTGAGCTACTTACAGGTAGCTGGAGATTTACAGTAGCTCACGAGCTACTCGTTGAAGAAGCATGAACTAAAATGTAACCTTATGGAGCATGCCACATCAGCTACATATCAGTAACTGGGACTGGGTCCCAGTCATCTCCAACCTTTTCTACCCTTGCCATGTGAGGCATCACACTGGATTCAGTGAATTTGTCTTCCCACCACATAAAATCCAGTCACACTCCATGTTAACCTCAGGTCAGTCCCCTACTTAATTTACATGGCTAACTCCATCCAAAATCAGCAGCGGTGTCCGGTCATTTAATACTTTTTAATTGAAACTGACCCCCTGCCTGAGGGGTGGGGGGGACTCATAGAGTTGAAATGGGTGACATGCTGGTGCTGCAGATCTCTGCTGTTGCTGCAAAGATGGGTAAGGCATGGGCATAGTGGGCAGATACCCCTGAAACTAACCTTCTAAGGGAGTAATCGCAGGAGTCCAAAGTCCTGCTGTCATAGTATTAGTTGTGTGCAGAAAGAAAACACATTCTTTTTTTCAAAAAACGACCACTTGCCATGCACACTTCACAGAACAGCCTATCCACCTTAACACTTGCACCTTCAGGCAGTAGGTGGCATTTAATTATAAAAGACTCTTTCTGTCTAATGTCTCTTCTGTCACAATACAGTTTTGCTTTCTTTCTCTCTATTGTTCCACCTCTGTGTATCCCCTCTCTAGCACAACTCTCTACCTCTCCTATGTCTGCTTCACCTCTCTCTACCTCAGTACTGCATCCCTCTGTCTGTTTCTCAACCCTGTATCTGCACCTGACTTTCCATCTCACCTCCCTGCTCTCCTACATTCACTTCAACTCACACTAACCTTCCTCTACCTCATCTCCTTCTTTTTTAACTCACCTCTATCTCAACCTTCTCTCTACCTCACATCTCTCTCACTGCCTCATCTGCCTACCCACCTCTCTCAACTACCCAACCTCGCAATTTACCTTACCGTTTGTTCACCATTTCACTCCACCTCACCACTCCATCTCCCGACTCGAACTTTCTACCTCACTACCTTACTATTCCTTGCCACCTCTTTTTCTTTCTCTGCATTGGTGGCAGGCTGTGGCAGACCTTGTGTGAGGACTAGAAAAAGAGGCTGAAAAGCAATAGAGACTTAGACCCTGTCCACCTGTGGTGATCTGTTGGGGCTTTTGGTTGGTCAGAAGTTGTGTGTTTCACCTAAAAAAAAGAGTGTTTGTGTTGCACTTTTTGCCCTGTAGGAAAGCTTATGCTCAATTCAGAAGCTGTATTGTTTTATTGTTGCATTTTTTATCTCTAAAGCAATTCATGCTAGGAAAATAATGTCCCCTATAATTTTTGGCACTGTATTGTTGACTTTTAATTGCACCAGAACCGTACATTCCAATGTTTTAATCTGTTTCATGATATGTTGTATTTTATTGTATATAACAAGTGCTTTTATGGCCTATGCTATTAGCGCTGAAATAAAGATCTTTTGCCTTTCAGTGGCCTTATTCGGTTATGGTGTCAAACCAATGATCAAGGCTATAAGCCCAATGGGTTCACTGGCAAAAGGCATGCCAGATGCTAAAGTTATGATCAGTTTTTTTATGAAAAGTTACAACAAAGACAGTCGGTGTGACTTATTTATTCATTTTGATTATTTGGCAATTAAGTGCTATATATATGTGACATTTTTACAATTATTCACTAATTTACTAAACACCCACGAAGCTACCCTCATCTGTTGTAATCCAAGCGCAAAAAGGATATCATTTTTGATTCTTATCCAAGCTTTTCATCAACATTGGAACCAACTCTGACAGTATGGAGTGGCTCCCTGGTGCTGCTCTGTGGCAGTCTGCTGCGGCAGCAGCTAAGCACCGCCAGTATTGGAATACAACTTGGTACACAGTTTGTATATCAAGCAATGTGTATGTCTCTATCCACGCGATCACTAGTGTACAGAGAATACTACAGGAGAGTGCAGCTGCAACAGGGATGTCCAACATAGGTCCAGGAGGACGGCAGGCTTGCCAGATTTTCAGGACAAATACTGACTAGGTAAATTAGCTCCATTTAGCTCCATGGGAAGTTCATTTAATTTACATGGTTCTCTTGCAAATGTGACATGGAACTGTCCATCAGGGACACATGTTGGTTATCAGTGATATAGATCTGTATGTTGAGGGTAGCTGACACCACAGGGATTTTTTTAAAAAATATTTTTATTTCTGCATACTTTCATTATCAAGTACAATTGCAATCGATGCCTCGTTTATCCATTACATGTCAGGGAACTATTTATGCATAAATTATACACAACACTGCAGTCCTTTTTCGTTTTTCCCCAGTTACATCTATAACCCCCCACCCACAACCTCCCTAGCACTTTGAAAACCGTGTTCACAGTCGCGTTGCACCGTGTTTGCATTGGTCATAAGATAACATTCAGTTCAATTCCTGCCGATGGCACCTTCCTTTACTTGCCAATTATCTCTGCATTAGTACCCTATGCACCTGTTCATGTGTTCCCAGTTGTCACTGGGGGGGGGGGGACAGCGCAGGAGGGGGGGGAGGTGGGTAGAGGGGGGGAGGCAAAGGGGGATAGGGGAGGAAACGGGAGGAGGGGGGTGGAAGGGGGAAAAAAGGGAAAAAGGGGGGGGGGGTTACTTTTAGCTCCTCCATTGGTGCATCAGTTCCAACAGTAATTTATTGACTCAAAACGTTATCCGTATAGGCTTCAAATTCTGTTAGCAATCCATTCCAGTCCATAGATATAGGTGTTTTGCGGAGTCCTCTTCGCTCCTCCCTCTGCAGTTCCAGGCCCTCCGCCCGCCCCCATCGTACTATCTCCCTATGCCAGGCCTCAGGGTCCGGGGGCCTAGCTGATTTCCAGCGGACACGGGATAAGGTATGTTGAAGTGTAAGAACATAGGAAATAACAGGAAACAATATTTAGAACAGTCTTTACTTCCTTACACAGCATGTATGGATAAAGATGTCTATAGAATGGGGGTGTCCAGTGTAGGTGCAGGAGGGGAAGGTCCATGCCAGATATTCAGAATGTTCATGTTAGCTAAACTTACTTTTCTACGTTGAAATGAAATGAAATGTAAATTTGTAGAGCGCGATTGCTGCCCTTAGGCGTCCAAGCGCTAGCGGCAAGTATGATTTGCTTAACAGAAAGAAGTCGCTGAGGAATTAATGAGGGGCATTAAAGAGGAAAGTCTTCAGCTGTTTCCGAAAGGAGGACAGATTAGGGTTGGACCTGAGTTGAAGGGGAAGTGAATTCCATAGCTTGGCGGCATTATGGGTGAACATCCTGCCGCCAGCTCTTGTCTTCTTTATTCTAGGTACTATGGCCATAAACGCCTGGCTAGAGCGAAGATTTCTAATGGGATGATACTGTGTTATTAGATCACGGACGATAGCCGGTCCTGTGTCCCAGAAGGCTTGGTGGGATATACACAGAGCCTTAAAGGCAATTCTTTGTCGTACCGGTAGCCAATGCAGACTACTCAGTGCATTTTAAAAAATGCATGAAAGATTCAGCTTTCCTGGATCTAAGTTGGACATCCTAACTACAGCAACACTCTAGACTCAAAGTAGGCACTCAAAGCGTTTTACCTTAATTTGGAAGAGACAGGACACACAGCTAGGCAATATACAAACCTACGTCTTCCAGATATCACTGAAAAAAAGCATCTTACTTTGAACATGGTAAATACGATTACAATGTCATTTCAGTGAAAGGTTAGACACAAATAATGTTTTATCCAGGAATTTACAAATGCATGGGGGGCGGATTTCTCTTGTGGAATGGACCCCATCAAACATTCAGCCGGTCCCGTCTATACACAAGTACTAAAAGGTTCATTCCAGAGAAAATACATCATTTATTTTCTGGTGAAAAAGGAAATATTCTAAAGAATGGTTCAATAATTATGTTTGGCCTTTTCCCACAAAGTACAAAGGGGCAGATTTGCAAGCCCTGTACGCCACATTTGCGCCGCCGTTGTGTCACTTTTGTGACGCAGCGGCGGCGCCAAGCCAGCGCCATGCTGCGGGGTATTTACAACGTGACACATCTGGGAGATGTGTCACGTTGTAAAGCCCTGCACCACATGTGGGCGTTCGGCACAAGGGGCGTTCCGGCGCAGGAATGCCTTGGAATTGTGGCTGAGTGAAATCTACAAGATTTCACTAAGTCACTTTTACGGCCATGCTGCGTCAAAACCCTGCGCATGTTTGAAGCAGGCGTAAGGATTGACGCAGCATGTTAGGCATAGGGGCACCCGAACCTTGCTGGAGCTGCGTCGTGCTTGTGATGTGACTCCAGCAATGCGCCGCCCTTTCCGCTGGGGGATGCGACAGGCATCTGCCCATCCGTGCGCCACGGTGCGCTGCATTGTAAATCAGTGGTTGCGCACGGGTGTTTTGGCGTGTCGCAACTGTTCTGGCCCATCCCTGCTGATTAGCAGAGATGCGCCAGAAGTTGTAAATCTGCCCCAAAGTTTTTATTTGAGGTATTACATAACGTGGATCATATCATTGTCAGACATCGGAGAGCTTTCGCAGTTGGAAAATGATAAACGCCAAAATGTACGATGATAGGGCATGCATATCATGACGTCACGTGGCCGCTAGCCTTCTCCGGAGCGTTTCTTACTCACACCACTATCTGGAGAGCAAAGGGTGTGTATTCGGTTTACCTTCCACAACTGTGATGGCGGTGGGAGTATGTAGGGTGACCCTGTACTAGACCAGTAGTTCTCACCTACTCAAATCAGAGCATATTATTTTAATACATAGAACAGTCTGGATTTGTATTTCTAGCAAGCTGGCCTCCTTAGAACAGGAATAGAAACCATTTTTGGAGCAAATAAAAGATACCATTGCCTTTGAGCCGATGTCGTGTGTCACACTGTGGCACCGTGTGAGTTGGCGGGTATGCCTGTGGCAGCCTGGAAGAACCACTTGGAGGGAAAAGAACACTGGTCCGCTCAAGGCCCGGAAATGGACAACAGCAAACTTGACTGGTATATAGACGTGGTGGGATGTCTGTAGGTCACGGGCCTCCTGCAGACGCCATTTCGTCCCACATTGTCTAGATTTGCACAAAACGTATAGAGAGTGGGGGCAGAGAAGCGAGAGAGAGCGCGAGGCGACGGCATTGTCTCCGAGCGCTTCTGTGCCATAAAGTGGGATGGATTTCACCGGCAATAAAACACTGTATTAATAGGTCGTCCTCTCGCGCCCAATGAAACATCCCAGCGCGCGGCGGGGGCGCGTCCCCCAGCCCAGCTTTATGTACCATCAGATGATTTCTTATGTTCTTTTCTCTCCTTTCTTGGTTTGCCAGCGCAAATTGCGTGACATTTGCCGCTAAGGTGCCACGAGGGAATGTGTGCCATTAAGAAATTAATTGTGAGCAGATCTGTCTACACGCGCGATTTTCATTCATGGCGCTTGCGTCAGAATATTAGATCCGGGCAGCTGGGCTCGGATTTGCGCATTTACACTCGGTAATTTCCACCGCTTGTGGCAAGGCGCTAGCAGATGAGGTTCTATTTTCACTTTTAATCTCCATTATTCGATTACTCACATCGATCGGGCCTCTGGTGCAATCCTTTTCAGGCCGCAGGTAAAATTATATTGTTGACATTTGGGCACCTTTTTTTTCATATTAGGAAAGGCAATTTGTTTGGCCTTTCATTATATTGTGTGCCCTCTAGCGGCCATTTATGGTAGGGTAAGAAGGCAGTTGTCTACACTGGCCTGAGCGATGCCCTAGTCATGTATGGAATGACGCTAGGACAGTGAATGTCAGAACTAGGGGCCATATTATCAAGAAAGGGCGATACATTATCGCCGCTTTTATCGCCAGGAAACTGCCGCTAAAGCGGCGATAATGGGCTTGATAATATGCCCTTCTGAATTCCCATTCAAGCCCAGGGTCTGGTGTTAACTTGGGTTCTATGGGAATTCACATGGGTATATTATCAAGCCCATTATCGCCGCTTTAGCAGCAGTTTCCTGTCGATGAAAGCGGCGATGTATCGCCTTTCTTGATAATATGGCCTTACAGGGGTGACCTTCTTAAATTATTCGAGTAGTTAAAACTGATTGGAGCTTCCAGTGGCCATATTGAATAACTCTCAGTAGCTGACAGCAAAGTGATGTAATTGTTACATTATTCAGTTCTAGTTCAGTGTCCACCTCACTCAGGGTCACCACGGGAAATGTTGGTACCCTAGATAAGGTTTTCTTTTTGCACTATCTTTTCTTTTCACCATTCCTCTGCGCACTCCTCTGTTCAACAGGTGCCTACAGCAAGTGGTGGTGGTGAAGGCAACTGCTTGTGTGGCCTACGCCCCACTATTAGGGCTTTGGTGTGATTGTTGGTTTCTTCCTATGATGAACTTGGAGCCTGATCAATGTATTTATTTATTTATTTGTTTGTTTATTTGAGGAGTTTTATATAGTGCTGGCTAGACCTGGAAGTATCAGAGCGCTTTACATGAGGACAAGTGAGTTACAAATTACATCAGTTACAGGGTTACCCAGTACAACAACATATAAAAAACAATGTTACACGATCGATGGGGGGGGGGAGGGGGGAGGAGACTCAGCGGAGATACGAGGAAAACAATGTCCAATTTCCGGCTGGGTAGGTGACAGCAGAGGGGGTGAACCAAAGCCGATCTCCTCTATAGCGGTCAAGGCAGCTCCACCGGGCTTCAGCCATATTGCTCGGTCTCCGCGGTCAGGGTAATAATCACGGTTCCTCTGCAGATTTCGAGTTTAAACACTGGAGATTGGAGAGATGAGAACCGCAGTTGGATCTAATCCCAGGTTATCCCCCAGGGACATCCAGGGCTGGCTTCTCCAGGGATCTCCCCTCCCCCACTGTTGTACCTGGAGAGTTTTTGTGTGGTTGTGAGATGAGTAGCAACACACTGCAGCGAGATTGGCTTCAAATCAACTGCATCTGCCACACTATGGCAGCAGGGATAAGACGGTGCTGATAATCTCCGCGCAGCGCATCCGCCATTTTAAAGTCAGGCATTGAATACTCAGACCTACCCCAGCGCCAATGTATTGCCGGGTGTTGTGAGTCGCACGGGAGGGCATGCCAAGTTGGGGTAAAGTTGACACAATTACCCATTACCAGGTCTGTTGTATGTCACTAGTTGCTGGAGTCTGGAACAGGAGGCGCATAATGCGGAATACAGGCGCATACGTTGGTGCTGGCAGACAGATCTGCAGTGATTCACAGAGAAGTCACAGCCACGTGACCCAGCCTGAATGCAAATGGTCTTTCTCCATTTGTGTTGACTTGGATTTTTGTTTATGTACCTTTCTTCCACCCTCCCCTCCACCATCTCATTTTTTGTGTATATCTCAGGCGGATGGAGTTCACAGACTTATCTGAGAAAAGTCCTTCTTGAATCTTTTCAGTACCGAATGTTTGGTATCACTGGGGCACAGGCGATGTGGCAGAGTCACAATTGAGTTTTTGTGCTTGCTCCATATGTTATGTTTGACCATTCTTTTAGAGCGCACGGCTACCCCAGGGGGTGTCCCGGCGCTTTGACAAAGAGGCCTGAAAACCTAGAAACACAAAGGCTACGAAACGCTACAGTCACAGGGGTTACATGGAAAAGAGCGTGGTCTTAAGCTCCTTCCTGAAAGCTAGGAGGCTACTGGCTTTGCGAAGGGAGAGAGGGAGCTCATTCCAATGGCGAGCCGCCAGAAATTGGAAGGACCTTCCTCCCATCCGAAAGCGTTTAACAGCCGGTGCCTCCATTTTAGCCAATCGGCTGACCGCAACATCCTCCGCGGCACATAGAAAGCGGTACGCTTTCTGATGTAATTAGGACCAACAGAGTGAAGAGCTTTGAACGCCAGCATAAGGATTTTAAACGTGATTCTTCTAGAAATAGGTAGCCAATGCAACCTATTTAGAAGCAATGAGGCACTGGCTCTCCTTGGCAGGCCAAATATGGCTCTGGCCGCCAAGTTTTGAACGATTTGCAGTCTAGCCAGAAGGTACTTGGGCAGACCTGCATATAGCGCATTAGCGTAGTCTAACCGAGACCCCACCAGCGCCTGGACAACAGTCTTCCGATACTGCAGGGAAAGCAGTGGAAGAAATTTTCTGAGCATCTTGAGGATGCCGAAGCATTTCCCTGATAGCCCCATAATATGGGGTCGAAAAGAAAGGTCGTCATCAAACACAACTCCAAGATTTTTCACTTGGGAGGACGACTTCTCCGGAGGGAACATGTCCTGGGGCCACCACGACTTCCAGCCGGGATCAGGGGCACAGCCAAAGAAAAGCAACTCAGACTTATCCGAGTTGCATTTTAGGCTGTGCCGCTGAAACCACGCAAAGACCGCACTCAGACAGTCTTTGATCCTGTCGCCGTCAAAAACCTCTCCTTGCCTGCAAGTAAACAGGAGCTGGGTGTCATCAGCGTATGAAATGACCTGGGCCCCATAAGCCTCCGCTACCATCGCCAGAGGGGCCATATAGATGTTAAAGAGGGTGGGGCTCAGAATGGACCCTTGAGGAACCCCTACCTCTAGCCATGGCATTTCAGCGGAGAACGGTGGAGCCCAGATCACCTGTCGACGGCCGGATAGGAAGGATTGAAACCAGTCCAACACCGTCCCATGCAGTCCGATCTCCCAGAGTCTTGAAAGGAGGCCTGCATGTGGGACGGTGTCGAAAGCGGCCGACAGGTCCAGCATGACTAACATAGCCTTTCCCCCAAGATCGAGCATCTCCCTGATGGCTTCGGTCACCTCCACGAGAGCTGTCTCCGTGCTATAATTAGCACGGAAACCAGATTGAGAATCATGGAGAATGTTGTTACTCTCAATAAAGTTGGTAAGTGTATGCTGAACATGTTTCTCAACCACCTTCGCCAGAGCAGGGAGGAGGGAGATCGGTCTATAGTTAGCCTGCAGCAAGGGATCTAACAGAGGTTTTTTGATCAGCGGCAGAATCGGTGCGTGTTTCCATTCCCGAGGCACCACTCCGGAGCTCAAAGACATGTTGAGCAGGGGGTTCAGCAAGCTGTTTACTGCCGATGCCACTCTGCCCAAACACTTTGCTGGACATACATCCAGGGGTGAGCCAGATTGAAGCAGGGACAGTAGCTCAAGCGATGTTGCACAGGACATCTGCGGAAAGACCGATAGTGTAGGCCCATGCTCTGCCTCTAAGGATGGTACAGGCCTCCATTTGCAAGCTGAGGCGTCGGTGTCCATGGAAGAATCCGCGGGGGGAAGGAGTCTTGAATAGTTTTAATTTTCGTGACAAAAAAGTCAGCAAGCTGCCTAATCCACCCTTCAGTATGAGAGTGTGAAAGGGCACCTGCGTGATACATATACAAATAAACCTGCAGGACAAGGCATAAAGGCACGTGTGATGATTGTTTTCATTCCTTTACCAAAATTGTATGTACGTGATTCAGAAAGTGGGAACCTATATATAAAGGAAAGAGGGCTGTAACAGAAAAAAGTGTAAAACAGAGACATGTGCAGTCAAATGCAAACAAATCACTCCTCTAATTAAATCAGTAAATGGCCTGGCCCCTAACTTCCTCTCCGACACCTTGCCATGCTAGACCCGAACTCAGGGGCTTATTTACAAGCCCCTTGTGCCACTTTTGCGTCATTTTTTACACGGGAAAAGTGACATACAGGTGGCTTAAGGGACTTGTAAATAAAGCCCTCAGAACTTTAAAAACTGTTGGTCACAACCAGTGCTTAATTTGTATAAGAATAAGTGCTGGTGCCTAAACTTTTTCTCAGAAGCCCACTGCTGAGTTTCAGGGTTGCCGAATACCTTGTTCTACCTCATGCCTCTTTTATCCGCCGCCACATACTCCCTAAACATTTAACTCACTCTTACAGGTTCCTTTTCATCCCTTTCCTTTTGTCACAGTTGTTCTGTTTTTCTCCTCCACCGTGTTGCTCTGTTTTCTTACTTTCTCTCATTTGGTTTGGGTCAAAGCCTGATGATGTAAAAATAAGTCCCGGTCCCCAGAAATATGTGCCGATGGAGCCCACCTGCAACTACTGGCCCAAATTAAGCCCTGGGTGGGTCTTTGTTCACCATTGGCTGTTTCGCTCACACAGGCAAACAGACCCTTTTTCCATTCAAAGATCGTGGATATTCATGGCACACTTGCATGCTCCTCCTAAAGTCGGGAGTTGGTCTGGCAGACATCCTCCGAGTCTCCTGTCCTTCTCACTCCTGAGCTGATGATCCAGCTTCTGGACACCACTAAATCGGGCTCCCCTTTAGAACCCTGCCCGCTTAAAGTCCTTAAGGCCTGCTGGGAGGTGGCTATTCCCCCTCTCATGAATGTCATGAATCGTGTAATCTCGGAGGGAGTTTTTCCCTCTCTATGGAAGATGGCGGTTGTTAAACCTATTCTGAAGAAGTCCACATTGGATCCAGGGTTTTGAAAAACTTCCGCCCCATTTCACTTCTTCCTGCCCCTGCAAAGATGCTGGAATCTCATCTTAATCGGCACCTCAGTTCTTTCCTTGGGGACTCTGCCCTCCTGGATGTCTCCTAGCATGGCTTTAGGAGAACTCATAGCACTGAAACTGCCCTTACTGTAGTTGTTAACAACATCTGCTCTCAGGTCGATAAGGGCCATACTACCCTCTTGGTCCTGCTAGACCTGACGGCGGCTTTTGATACCCTGTCTCCATCTATTCTGGTTGCCCGCCTCTGGGAGATAGGGGTAGGAGGCCTTGCACTGAGCCTTCTGGCTTCCTTTCCTAATGAAAGGGAACAGAGAGTGAAGTTGGGCCAGTTTCTATCCGCCCCTAAGCAAGCCTGTGCACTGTGGGGTCCCCCAGGGCTCTTCCTTGAGCCCTACATTGTTTAACATCTATGTGGCCCCACTTGCCAGGGTAGTTAGATCTTTTGGGCTGGAGGTGCTGTCCTATGCTGACAACACCCAAATAATGGTCTCTCTCACGCAGCCCGTGAAGGACTCTGCCCTGAACTTCAGGAACTGTATGGAGGCTGTGTCTCAGTGGATGGTACAGAACTTACTGAAACTAAACGGGGAGAAAACGGAGGTGCTGATCTTTGGGGGCAGTCAGGATATCTGGTCAAATGATTGGTGGCCGCCTTCACTCGGGGATTGCCCTCCACCCCGCCAGTTTGCTTAGAACCTAGGGGTTCTAATGGACACTGCGCTTTCCTTTGACCGCCAGGTCAGTAGGACTGTTTCCACCTGTTGTGGCATCATCAGGATTCTCAGAAATATTGCCCATTGTCTTTCCCCTGATGCCCGGAAACAGGCCACTGTGGCATTAGTCTCCTCAAGACTGGACTATTGTAATGCCCTCTTTGTGGGCATAAATAAGAGCCTTATCCATCGTCTTCAAATGGTCCAGAATGTGGCGTTGAAGATGGTTTTAAACCTTCCTAGACTTGCCTCAGCCTCGTTAGCCCGGAAAAGCCTACACTGGCTTCCCATTCAGTCCGGATCTCTTTTAAGATTCTCTGTCTTGCCCATGGGGCTCTCCACGGTACAGGCCCAGAGGGGATCAGGTCACTTGTTCACCCCTACTCCCCTAGTCGATCCCTTTGTTCTTCTAACAAAAATCTGCTTGAGGTTTCCAGGTTTGCAAAGCGAAATGGGGAGGCAGAGCATTTTCCTCGGTTGTACCCAGGTTATGGAACTCTCTCCCCACCGAATTCTTAGGGCAACCTTCGCTTGCTCTGTTCCGCAAAGCATTGAAAACCTGGCTCTTCTCTGAAGTGTACCTGTAAAAGCCTACACCGGTGGATTACATATTAGATGACCTGCTTCGGCGCCTTGTTGCCCTTGGGCTAAGTTGCGCGATAAAAGATTCCCTTCATTCATTCATTCATTCATTCACCCTGAGAAAAGATAGTGCAAACCATGCAAATCAAACGATCCAAGGATTTCAGAGTGTCACACGCATGTTAGGTCTATGGCGTCCACCATGAAGTGAGAATAGACTGACCCACAGTAGTGGACATTACCGGGCACCAGAAGGCGTAGGCCTCATTCAGAATCCTGTTGAAGGATTCCTCATAGATTTAAGAAGCTA
The DNA here is from genome assembly GCF_964263255.1 of Lissotriton vulgaris. Taxonomy (NCBI): domain Eukaryota; kingdom Metazoa; phylum Chordata; class Amphibia; order Caudata; family Salamandridae; genus Lissotriton; species Lissotriton vulgaris. Next base: position 295,630,812 of record NC_141685.1, read on the forward strand.
TGGCACAGGCCAGGGGGAGGTAGAAGGAAGAATGTGGATGGGGCAAACAGCCAGGGATTCTAGGCTCTTCGCAGGCCTAAAGGACCGTAACAATGGAGTCTCCTTTGGAAGTCACCCGTAACCTCTCCGATTCTTATCTGTATGCTCCTGGAGGAGAGGTCCGAAGGATCAGCGGCCAGTGGTTAGGCCACAGGGACCACATGACCGAAGGTTGTGGGCCGCACTTTCGCCATCAACGAGGACGTGTCCAGGTAAGGCATGTGTTAAGGACCAGGGGTGGGCCCAGCAGCACAGTGACGTCATGAGTGGACAGTGGCACAGGAAAGGGAGGAGAATGGAACTAGGTTAGATGTAGAAACAGTGGGTACTTCAGCAGCTATGAAAGGACTTACCCCATGCAAACAACACAATAACAATACACTTTGTGCAGGCGGCGCTGCACACAAGTCTTTATTAGTAGTAAAGACAGTAAAAAATAAATCACTATTTAAAATCATCAAAAATATTTTGTGCAAGTGGCAGTGGCATTGATATTGTTTGTCGGTTATTGCCATCATGCGCTCAGCTTTGCCACGTCACAAGCCAGTCATTGACATTTCCAAGCTCACTGTGCCACTGGATTCAAGCTATCCTGGCTGAAGAGGGGTGAAACCCCGAAACTGGTCCCAGGATGCTTGTTTCCGGTCCAGGGAGGCCCTGACTTGGCAGTACGGGCTGGACTGTTCCCATGAGGCTCAGTTTCAAGACTGATTTGCATATGGCTGGGTCTAAACTGGGGTGGCATGGTGAGCAAAAGAATGATGGATTTAACCCAGGTCTCTTGACTGGGGTTGAATGAAAAGAAAGCTCCCCAAGTAATTGAAGAAATTGAAATGGTAGAGTGTTAAAGTTGGCATCTGGTTCATAAATTTGTGATGATATAAAATATCATCGAAGAGGGGATTGATGGAGGAAGGTTTCACATATACAGAAACTTTCTCGTACTCAGCCCTCTCTAAATAACCTGCAATATATTAACCAACATGTTTTGGTAATTAATATTTACATTTCACGACATTTTTAGTATCTAGGGGAAGCTTGCGTATGTGCTTTTACTAACATTAACTCAAATGTCCTAAAATGGCCGCCGCAACGCTGAAATTTCACTGCGCATGCGTCTGCCACACTCACATGGTGTGACGTCTTTGCTTCTGCGCACTAGTGCCAGAAATGGCTGCTTTAAATCTCACATGCTAATGCTTATGCTGCAGCTTGTAGTAAGCTTGTTCGTTCTGCTTAACTATTAATGCACAAGTTTAAAAAAAGTAATGGGGTTAGAGTAGAGATAAGTGGTATACAGTGCATTCTTTATTTTTGTATTCTAATATGTTTCTTTTTGACTTTGCTACTAGCTCGTACTTTGGGCCTGAATACTATCGCATCCTCCATCTTAGGCGATGCGCACACACGCGCACTCTGACTCTGAGAGTGCTGAAGCATTGGCATTGAATGATTGTCAACACCCTTCTTACCGATGATGTTCCTGGGTCCTGTCCTACTGACCTCTAAAGAGGAAGCAAGGAGACTCAAATAAAGTACAATGTATATGATTTGTATGCCAATATTGTTGGGCGGAATAAAGTCATGGGAAAGTAAATTATGGGTGGGGATTCAATCAATATGAAACAAACTGAAATTACATCTTCATAGTATGGTGTGATGACCTCTCCTCGTCTTTCCAACCAATCACTGAAGGGGAACACATAGATTTGCAACATTTAGGGGTGGTAAGTTGCCCTCGAAATGGTAAAACTAAGGTAGGTTTAGATAGAGAATTTTTCCGATTTGTCCGAATAGCTGACCTGTCACTGAGCCAACGCACTCAATAGGCGATCAAGAACAGAGGTGCTGGTGGAGCACTCTGTCAGAAGAATCGATTACCCAGTCGGGGCACCAAAATTGCTAGAGAGGGGTGTGACGCTGATGTTGCACTTAGAGGAGGTCACCTGTCCTGATCTGCACCTGTCTTGTCCCCTGGGCACCTGATTAGTTGGGAGCCTAGCTCTGGTCTTTTTGCCCCAGCCCATGACCAGGATTGGTCATTGCACCATTCTAGGTAAATTTCATCTATGTGGTATGTCCTTGTGCTATTTCCCTTTCTCACCCTTCCCAGGTACCAATGTCTAAAGGTGTTACTGTGATTTCTTACAAACTTCATGCCCTACTGGTTATATTCTTATATGTAAAATTTATAGTTCCGAGATTGTGGCTCTATCAATTTGACTCGGAAAATCTCTCATAGATAAAGGTTTTAAAACTTTCCCCGAGTGTGTGGTTTATTATAAGAAAGTAAATGTGTTTAAATATTGCCTGATTATTCTAACTCCCTTTACAAACCCTAGGACTTATAGCCAAGGTGACAAGGATTGGTAAGTCATGGTTTACAGGTATAAGTCCTAAAAGGACTCAAGGCACTGATAGAGTGATTAAATTAGTAATTAGTTAGGCAGGACTGCTAGTTCAAAGTGTGAATGTTATATGGACCCAGGTGAGTATGGTAATATTGAGCTAGTTGGTCCCTGCACGCTCTATCAGTGTGTCTATTGATTTCCAGATATACAGCATCATTTGCAAGTCAATTCACCCGCCAGGTATGCCCCAGTTATCAGTCAATGCTATATGTTTATTTATACTGCTTCATATGTCAGTCATTTATTTACATGCAACAATGTATCTTCCATGCCAGTCAATGCCAGTGTGCTCCGATATATCCTATCATTAACCAGTCAAGACAGGTAACCCTCAAATGCAAGTCAGGGGCATGCACCTGGGTACAGCTTTTGATATCCCAGCCAACGGCAGGTGCCCAGGCAAGAACTCTCATATTCCTCCCAACGCTAGTGCCCTTGTATCCTCCATACAGTGCTTAATTTAACCCTGTGGTTTCTGGTGCTTGGCACTGGTACTTAATTGTCAAAACCGGCACTTGTGACAGTCTACCCCATGTTGGCGCTGTCTGGCTAATTTAGGGATGACCTCACTGTGAGAAGTTGGCCCGATATGCAACGTTCGCTATTCTAGCGACCGCTATGTATCGTTCCAACGACCCTTATGGTGTTTGGTTGTAAGTCAACCTATAGACCAGCTATCCTAGTAGCGTGGATACGAGCAGTCTAAGGCTAAAGACTCGAGAGGGCGTGTTAAGCCAGCTGTTTACCACACATGTACCCCTTGAATACCCAGTGGAAGGACACCACACAAGTGTTATGAAAATAAGCAGGATATTTATTAAGAATCACAACAGCCCTGTACTCTTTATGAGGACAGGGTACTAAGCACAGACCAAATCTCTTTAGCAAATACTTCAAGTGCACAGTTTAAAAACAAGTGTCCGAGGACACGGAAAGGTTAAGGTCTCGGGCGGACCCGATAAGGCAAGTCGGAAGCGAGGGACTCGGGACCCTAGAGTAAGGAGGCTATGCAGGCACCGAAATGCCGAGTTACCTAGCCACGAGGGCTGCGGCTGCACAAGTCTTACAGGCGTCGGGGTCTTCGCTGACGAGCCAGGAGCCGGAAGGAAGAAGTTGCTGGCCGGCGACCAGTGCTGAATAGTTCGTAGAGATCCAAGCCTGGATCGGAGATTGATGAAACCTGAAAGCAGAGGGGACCAAGTTCGTACTACTAGCCAGTAGTCAGAGGGTACCAGGAAGGCACCGGTTGGCCGTCACCTCGACCAGGTGAGTGGGCGACGCTAGGCTCTGCAGTCTCACGGACCAGGAGGCGTTGTCGGCGACCACGGTGGAGGTGCGAGCTGTCCCACGAAGGATGATGCTGTCGGCGTCGCTGAGCCCAGGATGGGGCAACAAGCCTTGGCAGATCTCAGGGCCACGGGGTGGGCCTAAGTTGGCGTCTTGAGTGGACCAGGAGGGTCCGGGGTGCTTCTCGCAAAGATGGAAGCAAGGGCCAGTCTGGAGCAACCAGACCAGCAGTGATGATTCTCGGATGTCGTCACAGAAGGGCACAAGCCAGCGGCGAGTGACCAGACAACGTGCTGAGCAGCGAGCAGAAGGGCCCCACGCAGATCGTGGAGATGCTGGGAGACTGCACTTCGGTGCTAGAGCGGCTCAGGGTCGGGGTTTCTCGGACCCCAGAGCACTCACCAGAGAGTTACCTCGATGGTCGTGCTGGTTTTTAAGAGCGTGCAGGTTCTGATGATGGCCGGTCCCTCGAGGTCTCGTCGCACCCACAGATCACAGCTGAGCTGATGACGTGGGTAGAGGTCAGAGGTGCCAGGGAAGCCGGTTCTCGTCGAGCTGGGCCGTCGGATCCTTGAGGAAGGACTTGCAGCAAACCGCAGAGTTCTTAGATGGTGCCTGCTGATGCAGGGTGACTACTCCTTAGTCACAAGGGAGAAATCTTGAGAAGAGTCTTGAGTGTCCTTTCGTAGAAAGTAGTTCTTGATTCAAAGATGATCTAATTTGGAAGGGTCCCCGTTCCGGTCTTTATCCTAAAGAAAGGGGTGGGTACATGACTAGGTCCTGCCCTAAGGGTGGGACCAGGAAGGGGGGTAGTTACGCCCCTCTCCCCTGCCGGACTTTCCCCAGGCCAGGGCTGTCGCCCCTGGAACTGGTTCTAACCGGCAGATGCGTAGTGAGCACCGGGGTGCCACTCCGCAGTCACCTTCTCGCCAAAGCCCTACCTACCCAGAATACACAAACCCTGTCTGGGACGGTGCGAACAGCGCCCTCGACAGGAAACCCTTTGTCCAAGTGCTCCTCGCTGGAAGGACTCCCAGCAGCAGGAGGTCAGACTTGTGTCTGTGGTGGCAGCATCCATTTTGTGGAGCTGAGGCTTCAGTTAACTTTAACCGGGGTTCACAGTTACGTACATGTCGTGTCCCTCTAGAAGGGCGGAATGTTACCCTCGTCGCCAGGGTTGGTGAGAGGGCAGCATCCCGATTCGTATGACACCTTACTCGACATGTCTTGATAACGCGACACCGAAGTTACCGATGTGGTACGCGTTATCATGGAACAGCCATTGGGTCTTGATTCCGCAAGCTGCAACCGGGCTCGGCTCGGGCCTGAACCTAGCTCACACGAGCCCACGCACTCTGCCTTCAGGATTGTTAAGGCCTGCCATAGGAGTGACTGATAGGAACTCGGGTGTCCATTGTATGGTTAGATATAGAGCTACTATACCTAAAGCGAAGGGTGGTTACACGTCTTCGCCCCAGCTGTCGTGCAGCCAGTTGTGTCAAATTTAAGAGGCCAGCCAGGGGTGGCATAATACATGCTGCAGCCCCTGGCGGCCCTGGGTACACCTATGCCCTGCGTTACGGGGTCTGATAAGGCGGCCCAGTACCAATTGGTAAATGCACCTAGGGTACATATCGTAATTTAGAAAGAGAACAGCCTGGCTGTGGGTCTGATTAGCAGGCCCACAGCCAGAGAAAGTCGTAAACCAGTGAAACAAAAGCAAAAAATCCGGGTGATCATAGGATTGCAGACCCTACTCTCCTACATGACCCCCCCCCAAACGTCGGAACAATAAGCTAACCTTGACCAGGTGAGTCTTCTTGTTCTAAGTGGAAATATCTGGAGAGCCCATCGGTATTGCCATGATCAGTACCAGGTCTATGTTCCACTGTAAAGTCCATCCCCTGTAGGGAAATGGACCACCTAAGCAGTTTGGGGTTTTCACCCTTCATCTGATTTAGCCACAAGAGGGGCTTATGGTCGGTCTGAATCTTGAAGTGAGTGCCAAACAAGTATGGCCTCAGCTTCTTCAGGGCCCAAACCACAGCAAAGGCCTCCCTCTCAATAGCTGACCAATTCTTCTCTCTAGGGGTCAGCCTTCTGCTTATAAAAGCAATGGGCTGGTCTTGACCATCAAAATTCAGTTGAGAAAGAACAGCTCCCACACCCAACTCAGAAGCATCTGTTTGGACAATGAATGGTTTGGAGTAGTCCGGACTCTTGAGGATAGGCGCCGTGCACATGGCCTGCTTTAGGTCATCGAATGGTTTTGACAGCTCGCTGTCCACTGAACCTTTTTTGGCATTTTCTTACTTGTCAGTTCGTTTAATGGTGTCACAATGGAACCATAGTTCCTGACAAACTTCCGGTAGTATCCAGTCAGGCCCAAGAAAGCTCGAACCTGAGTCTGGGTGGTTGGAGGAGCCCAGTCCCTGATTGACTGTATCTTGCTCTCCAGTGGCTGAACCTGGCCTCCACCGACAAGGTGGCCCAGGTATACAACCTGTGTCTGCCCTATCTGGCACTTGGTGGCCTTGATAGTGAGGCCTGCTGCTTGCAGGGCCTCCAACGCTTTCCGCAGGTGGACCAGGTGATCCTCCCAGGTGGAGCTAAAGACAGCAATATCGTCAAGATACGCCGCACAGAAGTCATCCAGCCCAGTAAGGACTTGATTCACCAACCTTTGGAAGGTGGCAGGTGCATTCTTCAGACCAAAGGGCATCACCACGAACTGATAATGCCCACCAGGGGTTGAAAATGCGGTTTTAGGCTTGGCGTCCTCAGCTAACCTGATTTGCCAATACCCAGCTGTTAGGTCAAACGTACTTAGGTAGTTGGCCGAAGCCAATCTATCGATAAGCTGGTCTGCCCTCGGTATTGGGTGGGCGTCAGTCTTAGTGACTGCATTGAGACCCCTGTAGTCTACGCAGAACCTCATCTCTCTCTTACCACCCTGGGTGTGAGGTTTCGGCACTAGAACTACGGGACTAGCCCAAGGGCTATCCGAGGGTTCAATGACTCCCAGCTCCAACATTTTCTGCACTTCACTCTTGATGCAGTCTCTAACGTGATCAGGCTGCCGGTAGATTTTACTCTTAACGGGCAAGCTGTCACCAGTGTCAACCTCATGGGTGCACCAATCGGTCTGGCTGGGTGTTAGAGAAAACATATGTCTGAACGACTGAAGAACCTGTTTACAGTCGCTCTGTTGATGGTCGGAGAGGCTGCCACAAAAGACAACACCATCTACCGATCCATCGTCAGGATTCTGAGTGAGCAGGTCGGGGAGAGGGTCACTCTCCTCCTCCTGTCCCTCATCTATGGCCATGAGCAAACTCATGTCCTTCCTGTCGACATATGCTTTAAGCCTGTTGACATGAAGCACCCTGTGGGGGCTCCGGGGAGTTCCCAGGTCGACCAGGTAGGTGACCTCTCCCTTTTTCTCCAGGATGGTGTAGGGCCCGGACCATTTGTCCTTGAGTGCTGCTGGGGCCACTGGCTCCAACACCCACACCTTCTGTCCGGGCTGGTAAACAGTCAAGACAGCCTTTTGGTCATGCCAAGCTTTTTGGAGTTCTTGGCTGGCCTTAAGGTTTTCAGATGCCTTTTCCATGTACTCAGCCATCCGCGAGCGGAGGCCAAGCACATAGTCCACTATGTTGGTTGCAGGCTTTTTGAGAGGTCTCTCCCATCCTTCCTTCACCAAACACAGGGGTCCCCTTACAGGATGCCCGTACAAAAGTTCAAAAGGGCTGTAGCCAACCCCCTTCTGTGGGACTTCTCTGTAGGCGAACAAGAGGCAGGGGATCAGGACGTCCCATCTACGCCGAAGCTTTTCAGGTAGTCCATGAATCATCCCTTTTAGGGTCCTGTTGAATCTCTCAACAAGCCCATTGCATTGTGGGTGATAGGGTGTAGTGAACTTGTAGTTGACACCACATTCCTTCCACATAGCAGTTAAGTAGCTCGACATAAAGTTTGCACCTCTGTCGGAGACGACCTCCTTAGGGAAGCCCACTCTGGAGAACACTCCAACTAGGGCTCTTGCCACAACAGGTGCTGTAGTGGTCCTAAGGGGAATAGCTTCAGGATACCTGGTGGCATGATCCACTACCACCAGTATAAACTTGTGCCCTGATGCTGTAGGTGGTTCCATGGGACCGACGATGTCGATCCCCACCCGTTCAAAGGGTACCCCCACCACAGGCATTGGTATAAGGGGGGCCTTTGTCGTGCCACCTGACTTACCACTGGCTTGGCAGGTGACACAGGAGCGGCAAAACTCCTTGGTATCTTCGTTCATGTGTGGCCAGTGAAAGTGTGAGACCAGCCTGTCCCACGTTTTCGTCTGGCCCAAGTGACCTGCTAAGGGAATCTCGTGGGCCAAGGTAAGTAGGAAACCACGCTGAGACAAGGGTACAACCAGCCTCCTGGTCATGCCAGGCTTGGGGTCTCTTGACTCAGTGTACAGGAGTCCATCTTCCCAGTATACCTTGTGGGTACCTGTGGTGTTCCCAGCAGCCTCAGCAGCAGCTTGCTGTCTGAGGGGTTCAAGAGAAGGGCAGTCTAACTGGTCCTTCCCCAGGTCTTCCCTTGAGGGTCCCCCTGAACCCAAGAATTCAACTTGATCAAGTTCGAATTCCTTAGGCTCAGTTTCCCGCAATTCCTGTAGGTCAGCCTCCTCTGAGACTTGATCCTCGACCTGGGGCAAGGGGGAAGGCGCAGCCTTAACCCTACTGCTCTTTTTCTTGGGAGGTGTCTGGTCCGTTGTTCCAGGATCCAGCACCTGTTCAGTGGGGCATCTCCTGACCTGTGACCTAGTCACAGCGAACACATGTGCTGGCAAACCTAACATTTCCATGTGAGTCCGGTGCTCCACTTCTGACCATTGTGACGACTCCAAATCATTGCCCAACAAACAATCCACTGGGAGGTCTGGACTAACTACAACCTTCTTTTGGCCAGTTACCCCTCCCCAGGAGAAAGCTACAATTGCCATACTGTGATTGGTAGTGACATTGCTTGCATTGGTCACCAGGAATTCTGTACCTGGCATGATCTGTCCAGGGTCCACAAAGTTAGGCGTCACCATGGTGACGCTGGCACAAGTGTCCCTATAGGCCTGAGCCATCTTTCCATTTATGAAAGGCGTCTGTCGGTATTTGCCCAAAGTATTGGGGCTTCCGTCAGGGGATACGTCCGCGTCCCCTGTACTGACAAGGACAGCCTGAGTGAGTGTGCCAACTAAGTTGTCACGCCCCTCAGAACCCAGGGTTAACCCTACTAAACCCTTGGGAGGCGCACTACCACTGCTGACTGTACTAGGGGGCACAGGTGCCTTAGGGGCTGCAGTGGCAGGAGTCTGCCCTCCTCCTTTCTTGGTGCACTCACTAAACCAGTGAGATTTACTTTTACAGTACTGGCACCATCTTTTGGATTGGCCTTCTTTCTTCTTTTGGGGAGCCTGACCCCCACCCTCTTTGGGTTGTTGTGGACCTGTCGAAGACTTCTGGTCACTTTGTTCCCCTTTAGAATCTTTACCCTTTTGGTCTGCTTTCTTCTGACCACCTTGATTCTGGCCCTGGTTCTGTTTAACTCTTGTACGAACCCATCTGTCTGCCTTCTTTCCCAATTCTTGGGGAGAGGTCAGATCCGAGTCGACAAGATGCTGATGCAACAACTGGTTCTGACAATTGTTTAAAATTTGCTCTCTCATCATCAAATTATACAATCCTTCGTAATCAGTAACCTTACTGCCCAGCAACCAGCCCTCAAAAGCCTTAGTGGCACAATCGACAAAATCAGACCAATCTTGAGACTGCGTTTTCTGGGTATCCCTGAACAGCACCCTGTACTGCTCAGTGGTTAGGCCGAACCCTTCAACGAGTGTATTTTTCAAGATTTGGTAATTGTTAGCATCCTCCACCCTTGTGGTGAGGAGCTTGTCTCTTCCTTTTCCTTCAAAGGAGAGCCACAAGATAGCTGCCCACTGACTCTGGGGAACGCCCTGCACAGTGCAGGCCCTCTCCAAAGCAGTAATCCATTTGTGGATGTCGTCCTCTTGTTTAAAGGGGGGCACTATCTTACCAAGGTGTTTCGTATCAAAACTCTTTTCCCTATTACTAGGTACATTGCTGCCACCAGTGGGGACTACCCCACTTAACTGTTGCTCTCTTGCAAAGGCAAGCCTTTCTTTGGCCAGGGCAAGTTCTTCCCTTTCGATCCTTAGATTAGCTGCCCTTTCCTTAGCTTCGTACACTCTCCTCTGAGGGGACGTCATCCCTCTCTGAGACGAGTTGTGAGAGCCATTGGTTTGAAGGGATCTGCCAGAGCCTCTTGACAGAGATCTGGCTCGTCCATTCCCAATGTTAAGCTGACCTGATAGTGGCCCCAGGGGTCCCCCAGTACCGCTATCATGTTTGCTTAAGTTGGACCTGCTTAGTCTGACGACTTCTACCTGTCCCTTATCTGCCTCATCCCCAGAGAGATCCTCATCCTCATCCTCCTCCACATCTTCGTTCTCAGTTGCGAGGTGGATGAGGTCAGGATCGTCCCGGGTTCCCTCGAGGGGAGGCATGTCTCCTTCTGGATTAGAAGAGCTACGCAGTTTCTCAGCTCTTCTGGCATCATAAGTCTCCAAGAGACCAATCAGAAAGGACGTTGTGGGGTTAGACCCCTGCTGAATCTTCCTGGAGTGACACAGTCGTCTTAACTCCTTGAAGCTCAGCACAGTATATCCTGAAGGGATGACCTGTGGAGGGTCAACTGACATAAGGGGAGACCCAGAGTTTCCTCCTTTGTCCGACATACTGTTTCTAGTGTGGTGTAAGTGGTGCACTTACCTACACTACGTGTTTACCTACTGTACCCTTGCTAAGAGTTGTAGCCAAGGTGTGCTAAGGCTTGAGGAGCTACAACAGCTGGTTCAGTAGAACTCAGAGTATTCTAAGCATTGGTTATATGTACTAACAGTACTTGTGCGATCTTTCAACAAGATATTCTTAGGATACGTGTGGCAAAACAACAGCAAGCTCAAATCCCAACCGCTGCTCACCAATGTGAGAAGTTGGCCCGATATGCAACGTTCGCTATTCTAGCGACCGCTATGTATCGTTCCAACGACCCTTATGGTGTTTGGTTGTAAGTCAACCTATAGACCAGCTATCCTAGTAGCGTGGATACGAGCAGTCTAAGGCTAAAGACTCGAGAGGGCGTGTTAAGCCAGCTGTTTACCACACATGTACCCCTTGAATACCCAGTGAAAGGACACCACACAAGTGTTATGAAAATAAGCAGGATATTTATTAAGAATCACAACAGCCCTGTACTCTTTATGAGGACAGGGTACTAAGCACAGACCAAATCTCTTTAGCAAATACTTCAGGTGCACAGTTTAAAAACAAGTGTCCGAGGACACGGAAAGGTTAAGGTCTCGGGCGGACCCGATAAGGCAAGTCGGAAGCGAGGGACTCGGGACCCTAGAGTAAGGAGGCTATGCAGGCACCGAAATGCCGAGTTACCTAGCCACGAGGGCTGCGGCTGCACAAGTCTTACAGGCGTCGGGGTCTTCGCTGACGAGCCAGGAGCCGGAAGGAAGAAGTTGCTGGCCGGCGACCAGTGCTGAATAGTTCGTAGAGATCCAAGCCTGGATCGGAGATTGATGAAACCTGAAAGCAGAGGGGACCAAGTTCGTACTACTAGCCAGTAGTCAGAGGGTACCAGGAAGGCACCGGTTGGCCGTCACCTCGACCAGGTGAGTGGGCGACGCTAGGCTCTGCAGTCTCACGGACCAGGAGGCGTTGTCGGCGACCACGGTGGAGGTGCGAGCTGTCCCACGAAGGATGATGCTGTCGGCGTCGCTGAGCCCAGGATGGGGCAACAAGCCTTGGCAGATCTCAGGGCCACGGGGTGGGCCTAAGTTGGCGTCTTGAGTGGACCAGGAGGGTCCGGGGTGCTTCTCGCAAAGATGGAAGCAAGGGCCAGTCTGGAGCAACCAGACCAGCAGTGATGATTCTCGGATGTTGTCACAGAAGGGCACAAGCCAGCGGCGAGTGACCAGACAACGTGCTGAGCAGCGAGCAGAAGGGCCCCACGCAGATCGTGGAGATGCTGGGAGACTGCACTTCGGTGCTAGAGCGGCTCAGGGTCGGGGTTTCTCGGACCTCAGAGCACTCACCAGAGAGTTACCTCGATGGTCGTGCTGGTTTTTAAGAGCGTGCAGGTTCTGATGATGGCCGGTCCCTCGAGGTCTCGTCGCACCCACAGATCACAGCTGAGCTGATGACGTGGGTAGAGGTCAGAGGTGCCAGGGAAGCCGGTTCTCGTCGAGCTGGGCCGTCGGATCCTTGAGGAAGGACTTGCAGCAAACCGCAGAGTTCTTAGATGGTGCCTGCTGATGCAGGGTGACTACTCCTTAGTCACAAGGGAGAAATCTTGAGAAGAGTCTTGAGTGTCCTTTCGTAGAAAGTAGTTCTTGATTCAAAGATGATCTAATTTGGAAGGGTCCCGCTCCGGTCTTTATCCTAAAGAAAGGGGTGGGTACATGACTAGGTCCTGCCCTAAGGGTGGGACCAGGAAGGGGGGTAGTTACGCCCCTCTCCCCTGCCGGACTTTCCCCAGGCCAGGGCTGTCGCCCCTGGAACTGGTTCTAACCGGCAGATGCGTAGTGAGCACCGGGGTGCCACTCCGCAGTCACCTTCTCGCCAAAGCCCTACCTACCCAGAATACACAAACCCTGTCTGGGACGGTGCGAACAGCGCCCTCGACAGGAAACCCTTTGTCCAAGTGCTCCTCGCTGGAAGGACTCCCAGCAGCAGGAGGTCAGACTTGTGTCTGTGGTGGCAGCATCCATTTTGTGGAGCTGAGGCTTCAGTTAACTTTAACCGGGGTTCACAGTTACGTACATGTCGTGTCCCTCTAGAAGGGCGGAATGTTACCCTCGTCGCCAGGGTTGGTGAGAGGGCAGCATCCCGATTCGTATGACACCTTACTCGACATGTCTTGATAACGCGACACCGAAGTTACCGATGTGGTACGCGTTATCATGGAACAGCCATTGGGTCTTGATTCCGCAAGCTGCAACCGGGCTCGGCTCGGGCCTGAACCTAGCTCACACGAGCCCACGCACTCTGCCTTCAGGATTGTTAAGGCCTGCCATAGGAGTGACTGATAGGAACTCGGGTGTCCATTGTATGGTTAGATATAGAGCTACTATACCTAAAGCGAAGGGTGGTTACACGTCTTCGCCCCAGCTGTCGTGCAGCCAGTTGTGTCAAATTTAAGAGGCCAGCCAGGGGTGGCATAATACATGCTGCAGCCCCTGGCGGCCCTGGGTACACCTATGCCCTGCGTTACGGGGTCTGATAAGGCGGCCCAGTACCAATTGGTAAATGCACCTAGGGTACATATCGTAATTTAGAAAGAGAACAGCCAGGCTGTGGGTCTGATTAGCAGGCCCACAGCCAGAGAAAGTCGTAAACCAGTGAAACAAAAGCAAAAAATCCGGGTGATCATAGGATTGCAGACCCTACTCTCCTACACTCACCAACAGTCAATTATTAATTTAATAGTTTATAGTCTAAATTGTCACACTTGTAGGAGTTTTTACAAATTAAGTACTGCCTCCAAACCACAGTTGAGTGCATGTTCTGGGATATGTCCTGTCATATTACAATCAGTGTCATGTGCACAGGCATGTCCTCGAACTTCACAGGCACAGAGTGCATGTGAGGCCTCTGACTGAGCAGGTGCCTTTCAGTTTATTGGCTGAAAGTGGTCCCAGGCCATCTCTACCCTACCCTGGTTTCCCACTGCGGCAGCCACCACTGCAGAAGAGGGAAACCAGGGTAACTATGTAACCACAGGATTGGCTCCAGAAACCAAGCAAATAATTCACAAAGGGTCTCCGTCTCCTGGCGGCGGCCCGCCATCGTGGGGAAGTTTCCGTACATGGGCAGAACATCCGCCATGTTCTCATTGCGGAGATCCCGCTCCGAGTGCAAAGACTTCCTTACTTCCTTACGACTTGTGAGACTCAGCCCAGTAGTTTAGCAAATGCACTTGCGGTGCAGGGGGTGAGGGGGGCTGAACTACGGGGCCCCCCTCCGGCACTGCAAGGCCCCTGGCCAGAGAGATTCGGACTAGGTTCTGAGCGTGAGGGCCCCTGCATATACTTTGCAGGGGGAACCCTCAATTTGGTTACACCACTGCCTCCGCCATGAGTGAGGAGATCCTTGGTGAATCAGGCCTGAAGACGGCAGGCTAGTGTTACCTTTATTGATTGGCCTACAGATTTATCTTTAGGTCAGCCTACAGATAAATAATGGAATATTTATAGGGTTGGTGAAGGCTCTGTGGTCACCTTAAACCATAGGGGATCTGCAGAGTAACTCATCTCAGCCGACTAATGCAAACTACGCGTGCACAATATATTACTTCACTTTTCTCCCCCGGACCGTTAAACATTGTGACCCCTCACAGGATAGGAGCACCACGCTGGTCACTCATGCAGGACCTCAAGATGGTTCTAAAGTACACCTCGCTGCAAATCCAACACCCTTCAAACCTAGCTCTCCCCATGGCGAAGTATGCTACCCAGCGGATTCTGCACTCGCAATGGGGTATGAAGATCGATCTGTCTGTCTGTCCGTCCGTCCGTCCGTCCGTCCGTCTGTCCTATCTTATACATATAGAATTTCATCGGGGACAAAGGAAAGGGGTTTGCATCAGAAGGGCATGTCCTTGAGAGGACAGCGTAAGCCCTATCAATAGTGAAGGACACACAAACCCATGGAGCCTCATTTATGAAGCCCTTGCGCCACTGGTACGTCACTTTTTTTTCACCCCAACCATCCAATTGCCAAAGCCAGTACTCCGCCCATAGACACAACGTATTGGCATTGTCAATGCTTGTTTAGTTCAGTTTTGAAGGAGTTCCACTGATGAAGAGCCATAGTAAAAAAAAAAAATTACCACTTTAAAGAGGGTGTTGGGGGAAAGGGTGAGCAAGAAGGGAGGAAGATCATCTAGAAACGGATTTGCAGATTAATTTTTTTATGCTTTCAGGCTCTTCTGTACACAGACATTTGTGTAAAATATAGAGCATTTTTAAAAGAAATTCTACTTTGAATACAGTAAGGCTAGCGGCATGGTGGGCAAATAAAAGGCATGAAGTACCAGTAACCAGGCTGGTAGCTTGATTATGAAATATTTGTAATCTTTGAGAAAGATTTTTAGAGATCTCACAGTGTAGGAAATTACATTAGCCAAGTCTGACATCAAAGTTTTGCAGCATAGCTGCAAAATCGGCCCTGTAACAAAATCATCCAGAAACCGGCCCCGGCAAAGAGCTCGGTCGTACCACCAACCTTTACCCCCTGTCCCCCCATCCCCCCCCCCCCCCCCAGGCGGCCGGCCGAGCACTTTGCCAGGGCCGGTATTGGTTCCCAGTGCCCTGAACCCAATGCAGCCCTAGCAATTTTGTCGGACCAGCGTTCTCCATTCCCCCCAGATTGGGGTTGTGTGCAAGTGTGAAGCACTGCTGCTTTTGTGAGTGAGGGCCAATATTAGAGCAGCAGCACTGCTAAACCATCCTCCAGTAACAAATCTGCCCGCCACCCTTCCAGCCTCCCAGAGAAACGCCCGATGCCCGCTACGGCCAATCCGGCCCAGATAATCATGCCAGGACTTTGTAGCCAAGCTTTCAATACTGGACATGAGTATCAGGCAAAATAGAAGGTGACCGCGGCAAGATTGACATTTTTTCTAAGTTTACTCTGAGTCCATTTGGCTTTTTCCAGGTCTTGATGTTACACATGCAGAGAGGCCATTTGATGTGACAGAGGATCCACTAAGATAAAAAAAGAACTGAGTATTCTTAGGGTAAGTATAGAACCTGCAGCCATAAGGGATTATTAGTTTTATAAGAGGGAGTGTAATGAAGCAGGAAACATAGGGCCCGATTCACAGAACTAACTTAAGACAAAATCCTAAACTTACTGCTAATGGTATTCACAGAAGTTAGGATTTTGTCTTAAGACAAACTTAAGACAGACTTAAGACAGACTTAAGACAAAATTAAGACAGACTTAAGACAAAATTAAGACAGACTTAAGACAGACTTAAGACAGACTTAAGACAAACTTAAGACAAACTTAAGACTGACTTAAGACAAACTTAAGACAAACTTAAGACAGACTTAAGACGTCTGTCTTAAGTTTGTCTTAAGTCTGTCTTAAATTTGTCTGAAGACAAACTTAAGACAAAATCCTAACTTCTGTGAATATCATAAGTAGTCAGTTTAGGATTTTGTCTTAAGTTAGTTCTGTGAATCGGGCCCATAAGCAGTATTTGTTTCAGGCACAAGGACTACACCTTGCTCAGCTCCCTCTACCACCTTCGACTGTCATTGTCTCCGCACATTCTTATAATCAAGGAACTTTTCAAAGAACGCTCCTATTACCCAAGTTCCATGCACATGCGTGGAATATCACAATATACCACAGGGAGCCTGTAAACATTCATTAAACAGGAGGTAAGAATGGAGGTATATCAGAGGGTAGATTTTTGAGTCAGATTAGAAATTGCCTAGAAGGACTCTTTGAGATCTATTCTCTAGAGAAGAAGAAACCCAGGTCAGCACAGCAAGTACAATCTAGACCACAACTATTTAGTCTAGAGAGCAAGTCGGCATCATCCAGAGGACAGATACCAGGGCTGAGTCTGTGCTTCTGTTAAAGCAGAATCCCATCTAGACAAGATCTAGTAAATCGTTAGCTTCTGTGAAGGTAGGAAGTTGGCTTGCTATGGCACTAGTCAACATATTGGTGTGGGGTTTGGGTTTTACCTGTCTGATTTACAACCTGAGTTTCTTCAGAGACTTACTGAACCACGGTCAGGTTTTAAGGGGGGATCTTTGTTGTTGTTCTAATGGAGGAACGAGTTGTTACATAGGCATAGTGCAGTTGATATAATTAGAATAACTGAATGAAAACTTGACAGCTAACAGTAAGAGGAGAATAAGAAACTTTATTTAATTTATTTTGGGTGGCTTTATTCCATGGTCTCTAAGAGCTATTCATATTTGGGAAGACCATGTATTAACCTGGAAGAAGGTTAAATGCGTTCCGTACAGACCTTTGGAAGGAGAGACCCCACTATGATCAAGGTCCATTACCCCTGCAGGGGATACAGCGTCTGCAAATGTTTGATGCCACCTCAAAGAATAATGTTGAGCAATGGATGAATCTGGTGTCAAAATTAAATGAGCAATTGTAACTCTTGCTTTGAGATATAAAGATTAAAATGTCCTTGAGGTTTGTTCTGTATTGGCTTGACCAACAGAAAGGCGAAGGTACAGAAGCAAAAACACATAAGGTCTCTAGAACGGTGAACACATTTCTCCTGCTCTGCTAACCCTCTAATGGCTTCCCATTGAAGCGAGGGTCCAATTCAAAACCACCTGCGTTACCCACAGGGCGCTGCTCTCCTCTTCACCCTCCTATCTGAACAAGAAACTGAAAATCTCCGGAGCAAATTTCCAGAAATGCCCAATCCCTGCTCATGGAACCCTCACCTTCAGTCGAGAACGATATAGGAGCCAGTCTTTCTCTAGAAGTGCCACTAGAATCTGAAACTCTCTGCCTCCCTCCCTCCACCTAACCACCTGCCTAGTCACCTTCAAAAAGGACCTCAACCTCCTCCTATTTGACAGATACTTTGGTTAATCACCCTCGACCAGACTTAAGTACTCCCTCCACCCACCACCTTCGAACTATAGGCCTCATTTATGAGAAGTCGCACATCGCTGCGTGAAAGCAGCGATGCGCCACTTCTCAGTGTGCCCTCCTTGCGACACCAATGATGTGTCATATTTACAATATGACGCATCATGTCACAAGGAAGCACAGATACGTCAGTATAACTGACGTATCTGTCAGCATAAAGAGTGGCGCATTGCTGGAGTTGTGTCAGAAGCCTGACGCAACTCCAGCAATGTTCCTTTCACCTGGGGCAAGCCCCATGTGAAAGGGCCTGCGTCACCCTTATGCCTGCCATAGGGCAGGCGTAAGGTTTTGACGTATTGGCGTCCTAGAAGTGGCGCAGCGAAATCTCATAGATTTCGCTGCGCCACTCCTACGACCCTTTCTTACAGGGTACGCCCACCCTGTATACATTATACCTGGCGCAGGTATAATGTAGCGAAGGGGTTTACGAAGTGACGCATCCACCTAGATGCGTAACTTCGTAGATATGGCGTAACATGACACATTTTTTACGCCACTCGTGCGTCACAAAAAGTGACGCACCGGTGGCGCAAAGTGACGCAGGGGCTCATAAATGAGCCCCAATCTTTGTTATTTGACCCCACCATCTAAATTGATGCTGAAACTGTGTAACTGAACACTGACCAACTGCTGTGACTGTCTCAGGTGGAGACTCCTGCATGCATCTACCGAGATAAAGGTCTGAGTTTATTTACTGTAACTGGAGCCTTCTGTAACCCATGTATTCTGCTACTGTTGTTAAGCGCTCTGGTGCCTTCGGGCCAGTTCTGCACTGCATACCATTGCAAATAAATAAGCACTCTCAGGACAGGGAGGCTGACAACAAAATTAGTTCAGCATTTCAGAGAAGTATGCCATGGACTTTTGAAGTTTGGATGAACGGAGCTTGAAAGACTAGACCGGAGACGTAAGGCTCTAATCAGAAAAGAAGCCAGGTGGATTTATTCTGATTAAACAGATAAGGTTGGGCTTATTGATTAAGTGGAATAGCATAATATACATACTAAACACCCCTACTGCATGATTAGATCGCAGCAGTACTCGCTGGGTTGGTTCAGGGGCGGCTCTAGGCTCATGGTGGCCCTGGGCAGGGAGCGTAGGTAGGGGGCCCCGGAAGAGCGGGTCCGGGTGGGGCGGAGACCGCCCCGGAGCTCAGGAAGGTGTTTGGAAGTGGAACAGAGCCGGAGGCTACCAAATCCCTGCCAGGGGCCACCACGTAAATATGTATCCATCCTCACAGGATTATTATATTAAGGATATATATTGGTGTGGTGGCCCCTTGGGTTTGGTGGCCCTGTGCAGGTGCACAGCTTGCACATGCCTAAGGCCACCCCTGGCTGGTTGAATTCTAGGCTGGAAGAGGATTTTCTAGCCCTTCAGCATTATGGTCCCATTTTCTCTCTGTCCTTTTCTACCTTGTCCCTCACTCCATAACACATTAGGATGGCTTTTGGGGCCAGCATCAGCATTCACAGCAGTTTGGGTGTGCCTTTACTGCTTTAATTAATTTTTATCTCATACTTTGTAGGTGGTTCATTCAAGATGCCATTGAACCCGTTGACCACTGGTAGCCGTTCACCTGGTGGCGATGTGTATATGAATATAAATAGTTCACTTTGTCTCACAGACATGATTCCTTTTATCTACCGATATGTGTAATGCATGTTACCACCCATCATCATCTTTTTTTTTTATCTTCCTCTTTTTTTTTTTATGTGCCCTGATGGTTTTGCCAAAAAACTATACAGGCAATGAAACATGTCAGACGTTCATTAACCTGCAGTTTGAGCATGTAATTTTTCTTTTAACCGTGTGCCGAGGGTCTATATGATTGAAAGTTGTTGGCAGTCCCTCTTACATATTGTTAGCTTTTTTGTAAGGGTTACACAGACCTACAGAGGAGTAAAGTCTCACGTCTTGGGGACCATACCCAGGTTGCTGCTGGTATTTGTGTAAAAGTCCTTATAAGCACTATCCGCCACACACCATCGTATTCACCTAGCCCAAGAGATGTAGGGCCCGATTCACAGAATGAACATAAGACTCAATCCTAAACTTACTACTATTTTGGTATTCACAGAATGCACCTACTACTTTTAGCATTCACAGAATGCACTTACTACTTTTGGTGTTCACAGAATGAACTTACTACTTTTGGTATTCACAGAAGTTAGGATATTGTCTTAAGTTTGTCTTAAGACAAACTTAAGACAGACTTAAGACAAACTTAAGACAGACTTAAGCTAGGATTTTGTCTTAAGTCTGTCTTAAGTCTGTCTTAAGTTTGTCTTAAGTCTGTCTTAAGTCTGTCTTAAGTTTGTCTTAAGATAAAATCCTAACTTCTGTGAATACCAAAAGTAGTAAGTTCATTCTGTGAATGCCAAAAGTAGTAAGTGCATTCTGTGAATACCAAAACAGTAGTAAGTTTAGGATTGAGTCTTAAGTTCATTCTGTGAATCGGGCCCCAGGTGTGGGTAGGACTCTTCAGTGGATGCATTAGAAAGTGCCAATAATGACAATTTTGTTTTTGTTTTGTGTATTCAGTTTTCCCATACTTCAATATCATACATACATGTGCGGCTGAGCAAAGAACAGAATTTCAAGCATCATGTTCAATACCAATTAGAACAGTATAACACAGTAACAATACCACAGTACATCACATGCATTGCCTCTTGTATTAGCTAGTCCATGAAAACGATTAACACATTGTGGCTGTCATGGCTGAGAGCTGTAGGTCCTATCTCTGCGCATATAACAATCTAACACATTTATTGCAATACATCCGGGTGTTCTGTAAGATAAACCTCAACAGGACTCCAGATATCCTTGGGTCTTGAAACGACCGGCAGGTCCTCGGCATATATGTTTAATTGCTTCTTACAATATGCAATGTCTGTGAACCAGGAAGCAACTGTGTGTGCGGCTCTCCCACCCCAGCGTTTAGCCACCACCCTTTTGGCCAGAAACAAATAGACAGCCGCCAATCTACGATTGCATACAACAGCCTAACAGACACACCTGCAGAGTACAGGACAATTATTCCAATAATTTCTTTATTAGATGTAGTGTAACAATGCCCCAGAACCGTGACACTAAGGGACATTCACAGGCTAAGTGTTTGAAATCCACACCTACCACTCCACATCTCGCCCATCACGGGTCTTCCCGCAGCCCATATCTATGAAGTTGAGCAGGGGTATAGAACACATGGTGTAAGAACTTAAAATTAATTATCCATCAATTGCAATTTACCATAAGTCGCCCCGTCAGCGTACAGCAAGCCGCCCAGTCCTCCCAAGATAATGGTTCGTCCAATTAAGTGACCCATTTTTCATGCGCCCCAGAAGTGACCATCGGATTCTCCACTAGCGATACCCTACGTAGCCTAGTTATCAAGCCCCTTCTACTGCTACTGGTCAGGATCATCTGATGGGCCTTCAACATCTACGGTTCCGCCAAAAATTCAGGATATTCAGCCCTCACAGCTGCCCACAACCTGACATATGTAAACCCAAGCATGGCAGAACAGACTGTCTTGGCCGTGAGGTCCTCCAGTGCCACAAAAGAACCACCCTGATACATATCCCCCAGTTTGGTTATTCCAGCCTCGCCCAAAAGTGCTAACGCCTTCAGCTCCTGGTTGATAGAGATACCCGGGTGCGCATTAAGAGGTAATGACGGTGCATATAGATGCTCCCTACCAGCTCTATTCTGTAACCCCATCCATGCATGGGTGGTGCAGGTCACCGTATTTATACGCACCTTAGAATTTAGCAGCTGAGTGTGATACAACATGGCTAGCAGTGGAATTGGGTGAGCATCATCCACTTCCACTGCCAAGTGTGGCAAAAAACTCTGCGGAAGCTGCCAATAATGGGCAAACTGGGCCTGTGCACACAGATAATATAGTCTCATATCCGGTGCTTCAACTCCCCCCCCTCACCCCCCATATCGTTGCGTCATGTCATCCCAACGACATTCAGGCTGCTTACCAGCCCATGTCAAAGTCAGTATGCACGACTGTAGAGCTTTAAAAATGCTTCGTTTAATATAATGAGAATATTAACAAAGAAGTACAAGAATTTCGGCAGGATATTCATCTTAATCACAGCGATACGATCCACCAAGTATAGCGGTAGACTTATCTAACCAGCCACCCTTTCAGTCAGTACCGACATTGGCTGCCCATAATTCATCTGAAGCACTACATCCGAGTCCCTGATATTTGACAGCATATTGGGCCCACCCCAAGGGGAATTCCACCTCGTGCGCAACTGTGCTCTGTTTCAGGGGCGTCACAATAGACTTACTCCAGTTTATCGTTAAGCCAGAGAAGCCCCCAAACTTAACATATTACCTAAGCAATGGCCCAGATGTGCCTCTGGCTCCTGAACAAACAATTGCAGATCACCAGCATACAATGGTATGGCCAACGGTCTATGCCTGTATCCTAGCGTGGCATACCTACGCTGCTGCCTGGTTTTTCATGCCAAAGGCTCGAGGACAAGGGAGAATAACATAGGTGATAATGGGCACCCTTGACTAGTACCCCGTTCTATCTGGACGCAATTAGACACCCAATCATTAGCCTTGACCCTACCCGTCAGCTGATTATATAATAGCCTGTTCCACTGCACAAATGCGGGAGGGAGCTCCATCCTACTCAGCACCATAAACATGTATCCCCGATTGATAGAATCTAAGGCTTTGGCGGCATCCAAGAATACCACCGCCACCTTCATCTCAGGATCTAAATAGTGTAATACAGCGAACAGTGTTCTGAGGTTATGCGTTGTTGAGCGCTCCTGAACAAACTCAGATTGGTCTGGCAACACCAAGGCTGGCACCAACGGCTGCAGCCTCATTGCAATTATTTTGCCAGAGTTTTAACATCAATATTTATTGAGGATGGCGGGCGATATGATTCTCATTTGTTTGGGACCTTGTCAGGCTTCAGCAACATCGCAATCAGCACCTCACGCAAAATGGGAGGCAACACACCACCGTCATAAGCCTCCGCATAAACCTCTAACAATGCCGGGCCCGTTAATCCATGCAAGTTTTATAAACCTCGCTGGGTAGGCCATTAGTGCCCACCACCTTGCCCGCCGTCAACTTCTGTATAGCTTCCTTGATATCATCTACGGTCAGTGACTAAAGTAAATACTTCCTCTGACCTGATGATAACCACCGCAGAGCGATATCTTCCATATACATCACAAATTCAGTTGGCTTAACCTCGGGTCGCTGCCTATACAGATCCGTGTAGAAGTTCGCAAAGACCGACACTATTTCTGGAGTGGCCTAGCATGGCACTGAATTTTGATCCAAGATTTCAATTATGTGGCCTGCTCTCTGTGCCCGGCTAGCTTAGCCGCCAATGCACGCACCGCTCTACCCCCTTCCCCATCGGCTCTGGCTTTCCATGATCGGGATTTATAGCATACCTGCTGTTCATCTAATTCTGCATATTCTGTATTGCCTTCCCTTATTTTTGGTAATAGCTCAGGTGCTGGAGCACAGTTAAATTGCCGCTCCAGAGACAGCAGCTTAGCCTCAAAGTCCTGCATCCTGCTACGCAGAGATCTCAGGACACCAACCTGGACCCCCATACATCCACCCCTTATCGTGACTTTGAAAGCCCTGACCGATCTAGCATTCTCGTTAAAGAAATGTGTGATAGCAGCACCTACAGTGGTGCGTAATACCTGGTCAGATAGGGCCTCTGGATGCAAGCACCATTGAAAAGGGGGCCTAATATATGTTGGTATGGCCAAAGCTAATATCATCGGTGCATGATCAGACAATGTTTTTTGCAAAGCCGCCACAGTCTCAACCCATGAGTCAGCGGTGTCCGATATTAACCAGTAGTCCAATCTAGACCAGGAGTTATGAACAGCAGACGTGAAGGTACCCTCTTTTATCCCTGGATTCCTCCCCCTCCAGACATCACTCAACCTTTCCTCATACATGATTTCTTTGACCTTACTAGCTGCTATTTTGCCATGCCAGTCAGTGGATGTCGATCTGTCCATCCCCGGGTCGAGATAAATATTCAGATCGTGACCCCAAATAATCTGCGATGGTTCCAATGCATGGCCATCTCTCCACGTCACTATAATAGGCCGGATCGATCACTTTTGGCCCATAACTACCAACCAAGGTACTTAAGGACTCTCCCAGATAGCCCTGCAGCAGGACAAGCCTAACCTGTTCATCACCTTCAGTGTGTGCCTTTTTTAACTAAGATCATAACCCCTCTGGAGTATGCCGAGTAGGACGAGGTCACAACCCCGTCCGCCCATCTTTTACCCACATGAGCTACAGTATGTTTGGTCAGCTGTGTCTCTTGTAGTAAGGTTACATTTATAGCATGTCTATCTAAATATGCAAAGACCTACCACATCTTTTTCGGGTTGTTGAGTCCCCTTATATTCCATGTTATCATTTTAATCCCCCCACCCTTTGATGCCATTCATGACTTCACCCTGCATACTTGAGCAGTGTATACGCTTCCCTCATTCTAACAGACCAGCGTTCATAATGAGAAAAGACCTGTACTTTGGTCGCAACCCAAACAGACCCCCCCAATCCACCCACACCCACTTCAGCCTCCTCAACTGTCCTAAGCATTTTTTTAAACGACAAACCCAAAAAGACATTAGGGGTGCACCCAATTGGGGGGTGTCACAGGCACAAGGCACTTCCTCCTGGTGGAGAAGGGGATGACCAAGCATGCATTTGGCACCGCAATCTGTGCCCACATACGTGAAATTACCATCAAACCACACCAGCACCTCTAAACAATATAGTATTGGTTCAGTGTTACCATGGATCTAAGAAAGCCTTCAGCCAACCCACCCACCACTGTCTTCATCACACTTGAGGCCCGTAGAACATTTTACTGAGCAAATTACCTATGGCACCTTCACAGGTGCAACTAAATAAGTTCAACTTAGTGATACGTTTTAAGGACAGCGTCCCACCAACTCTCCCACTGACTCCTATGCCCACATCAAATCACTCAACTTCCGACATTGAGGCATCCATAGATTTCTGCTTCTTCTGCCACTTTTTTACATAATCCATAGCACTCTTTGGACTCCCGAAAAGTCTCTGTTTACAAATCACTTCCACCCGCAAGCGGGCTGGATAGAACATCGCATTGGGGATCTTTTCGGCTTGCAGTTTCTTCTTCAGAGGGATAAATTCCCACCTTGCTGCTTGAACTGTGGCTGTGAAGTCTGGATAGAACTCAATCACATCTCCTTTGTGCGTTATTTTCGGTTTCTCTCTTGCCATAAGGAGTATTGCATCCCGATCACGATAATTAAGGAGACAAGTGATCACAGGCCTTGGCAGGGCCCCCGGAACCGGGCACGCCACCAGCGATCGGTGGACCCGCTCCACCAGCATTGCATTAGAAAGGTTATCTGGCCCGAATATATCCATGACTATTTGTTCAACATACACCTCCATCTTGCCCGTGTTGGTTGATTCGGGAAATCCAAGAATGAGGAGATTACTGCGACGAGACCTCGCTCCAAGATCTTCATTCTTTGCCTGTATCACCGCAAGAACTTTCTCCATATCCAGATTCTTTGAGGTCACAATCTGTGGAGCGTCCTCCCCCATGGAAATCATCTGCTCGGCCTCGCTCAGTCACGCCCCCTGCTTATCCAGCTTAGTGGCGAAGTGGCCCCTACGCATATTAAGGGCATCAATTTTACTATTGAATGACTGCAAGCTGGTTTGCAATGCCATTAATGTTGCTTCCAGAGCAGTGGGAGTTTTATCTGGAAGTTCCTGCTCCGAATCAGACAATGCCTGCTGATGAGATTTAGTTGGTCTCTTAGCTTTAAAAGTCAGGCGCGACTGTTGTTTGTCTGTTTTCCCCATTTTGGAATAATCGCAACCAGCTCGGCAGACAGCAAGTAGCCACGACAATGTAACTTGCCAGTTTATATCACACTCCTGATACTGCAACCCTCTGGACAATTCTCAGCGAGCCTGTGTCACCTGTAGAGACCCCTCAACTAGCACTCACCACTTGCAGTCGAACAGCTGCCTGGCTGTGGTCACTCACTATTGCCTGTCGTCACAGACCAGCAAATGTCAGATTCAAACCCCCTAGCCCTGCGCAGGATATTCGGGAGTGTGTCCCTGTTAACTTGATGTTTGCTCACTACAATCATTCAGGCTCACCGCCACACCTGGAGATCAGAGACCTCCAGCCCCTCAGGTAGAGCTTGCCGAAGTTGTGTGGCCCTCTGCCCTTCTGTGTCCCCAGTTGTTCAGTTGGCGGGCTCCTACACCAGGCCTTCACTCACCTAGATTTCCGCTGGTCCGGCCTCCTCTAGTGCCACCAATATGACAGCCTTGCACCGGTGCCCCACACAGTGTTGCTCGCTTTCCTGGTCCGCTCAGTTCCACTTCGCCACGTGCTCATAAGCCTCACTAACTGTCGCACATCCCAGTGTGCGATCCCAGCCACAAATTAAGTGATGATGCTAATCACGCAGAATGTGCACTCCGGCATCCATGAAAGCGGGCTGCACTCGATTTTGGCTCCCGACAGCCTCATATGCTCCTGTCTGGGCCATTCAGCACTCATTCCCCAGCGATCGCCTCCGCAGCCCAAACCTGCAGCTCCGGTGCACAGCAGATGGGTCCCAGCAGTCCTCGACACGCTGCCCCGCGGTCAGTGCATATCACCTCATCTGACGGTGTACAGCTCCCACTGCAACACCACTATTCATCGGCTCCGATGGCAGCCGCCATCATACTTGGTGTCCGTGATCGCCATTCACGGGCGCTAGAAACCGGATTCTCCGACATCCGCAGAAGTCCGCAAGAGGCCAGCGGGCTGGCCCAATTGCTCCGGTGTCCGAAACTGGTGACGGTGGGCACAGAGCTGCAGTTTAGCAAAGGATAGTTACGGATTGTGTTACTCGGTCGGCAAAGCTGCCCTAGCAAGCAGCCATCTTGCTGCCGGCCACGCCCCACCAATAATGACAAGTTAAGCCAGTTGATAACACAGTCCAACAGATGTCGGTCGTTAACCTGTGTCTCATTTACTTGCCCAATGTGTGCCAACAGCTTCGTCCTGGAGGGGTGTAGCCCTGACACACTGTGGTGCTACCAGATGGACCCGTCTCTACGGGGCCGATTCATAGAACTAACTTAAGACAAAATCCTAAACTTACTACTTTTGGTATTCACAGAAGTTAGGATTTTGTCTTAAGTTTGTCTTAAGATACACTTAAGACAGACTTAAGACAAAATCCTAACTTAAGTCTGTCTTAAGTTTGTCTTAAGACAAACTTAATACAAAATCCTAACTTATGTGAATATCAAAAGTAGTAAGTTTAGGATTTTGTCTTAAGTTAGTTCTGTGAATCGGGCCCTACGTGACTAAATCTTGTAAATTAGTATAAAGCTGTAAACATTCTCAATGAGAATGACAAACACGGACTAAAGTTTAAAAGCATGATTGCTCAGATGTTAACTACTGCAATTTAGGAAAACGGACCCCACACATATTTCTGGTGGTTGCTTATGGGAGGCACTTCCTTTTTGTTTTTATTAAAAACATTTTTCCATTGACGCCACATTTGGTTTTATACTGGTACACCCCCAAACTGAAGGCCCAAAGTGTATGGTGAGTGTCCTTACCATGCACGTTTTCGATAGGGCCTCATAATGGATAGATAGTTTAGGGGTGTCGGAAAATGGGGTGGGGCGTTCTTTGTTGGAAGATTGTGAGTTGAGGGCAAACTGTTTTCTCCTTATTTTTCACTCTGCTGTGCCACTTTTTTGTTGAAATGCGAGAAAGGGAGACAATATAGGTAGGCAGGATCCCATTCTGAACCGAGTGAGTGACCTGCAGAATCTTCTGTGTGATTTGTGAAAGTGCTCCTAGGTTCAGGGTTTTCACGCCACATGGGTCTTGTAGGCGCTACACAGAACGCTGAAATGAATAAATACATATTCAACATTTTCTTTGATTTCTCAGCACTGAACAAAAAGTCACAAAACTGGATCACACCGCATTTTGATAAACACTCCGCGGCTTATTTTTATTTTTCCCATGTTCAAAATGACGCAAAAGTGGCACAAGGGGCTGTGAATGAGCTCCTCCAGGTGCAGGCGTGAGCAAGGACTGACCCCTGCAGGGCCTCTCTCCACAAGGTCAAAAGTACTCAAATATTAGAAAATCAGACCTGTTACTGAGGAATGATTCGGTGTAGAAACCAAGGGCCTCATTTATGAAAAGTGACGCATCGCTGAGTGAAAACAGCGATGCGTCACTTTTCACTGCGCCCTCCTTGCGACACCAGTGATGCGTCATATTTACAGTATGACGCATCCTGGCGCAAGGAGTTACAGATACGTCAGTATTTCTGACCTATCTGTATGGCACAAAAGTGACGCAGAAGTGGCGCATTGCTGGAGTGTGTCACAAAAGTGACGCAACTCTAGCAATGGGTCCTTTCACATGGGGCAAGCTCCATGTGAAAGGGCCTGCATCAGTCTTACGCCTGCTGTGAGGCAGGCGTAAGAAATTGACGCATTTGTGTCCTAGAAGTGGCGCAGTGAGATCTTATAGATTTCACTGCGTCACTTCTATGACCCTTTCTTGCGTCAGAACGCCCCCCGCATACATTATACCTGGCACAGGTATAATGTAGCGCAGGGGTTTACAAAGTGACGCATATACCTAGATACGTCACTTTGTAAATATGGTGCAACAAGGCACATTTTTTATGCTGCTGGTGCGTCACAAAAAGTGACGCACCGGCGGCGTAAAAGTGACGCATGGCCTCATAAATGAGGCCTCAACAATACAATTTGGGAATGTATTTTGCCAAACATTAAGGTATGGCCCTGGCAAACTTCAAAAAGCAAAGGTTTCCCAGGGGACAGACACGTGAGGCTTTTACATGAAGGTTGAGCCCCCTCGGTTTCAATCTACTCTTTGCTCCAGTCACGTGACGCTTGTTAAGATTATCCACTGCGACTCCAAATTAGAAGCTCCGATTAACTGCTCCAACCTGTCAACCCACACCCGCCTGCTTGATTGGACACGAGGGAAAGCCGCCGGACACACTGAAGTAATTATGGAAGGGCCAAGCCTCCGAGATGAGTCCTTCTCGGAAAGGTTAGGAGTCAAAAATGGGGTCAGCTGTGAAATCGGACAATAAACTTTTCTTTTAATCTGCCCTCAAGAGAGGCGGAGGCAAGGCGTGTCACCTCCTCATCAATGCCAGCCTACAATCTGCACACGATGCGCAGGGAGACACGCCGTCTGATTAAGTTTGTATCCACAGGCTTGGCCTATGCGAGATCTCTTGACTTTGTCAATTTGTTTTATGTTTAAGTTTTCTTTATTGGTTTTCAGGTTAAGCATACAACATAAAAAATTGAAAGTCATGCTGTCATCACATTATGTACTGTATATACAACTGCAAACATGTATATTCTTTTTTTTATATTTTAATAAAAAGTAAAAAATAAAAAATAAATAAAAAGAAAGTCATGCTGTAATTATTGCTGTGTGCCCCAGCAGGTGGGCTGGCTGAGATGGAGAGACAAAAGAACAGAAAACACGAAAACGGAAGCTCCACCCAGCCCCACCTCCCTTCCCTTTGAATCCCAAGGCGTGTACCCCAACCGTTCTCAATCCAAATAACTGACTAACCTATCCACCACTTAAAATGTACTTGCATGTTTCACCATACTAATTCAACACTAATCCTCTATGGGTCACGGAGTAGCGTGCTACTCACCGAAAAAGCGCTTCGACGCCTCGTCAGGGGAAGTAAGCACTATATAAATGCAATTACAATACAATACAAACAATAGAGTAGGGCCCACATACATCATTGTAACATTTTGCGAATTCTTAATTGCGAAAATTAAGCAATCGCAATTAAGAAATCGCAAAATGCTATGCATTACAAAATCGCAATATTTTTTGCGCTTCAGTATTTTTCCTTAATTGCGATTCACAGTTTGCGAATCGCAATTAAGGAAAACCCTTCCCATTGATTCCTATGGGTCAAAAGGCCCATAGGAATGAATGGGAAGGCATTCACATTTTTCGAATTTCAAATTGCGATTCGCAAAATGTGAATGCAATTTCAAGGTTGCAGGGGGGGTCCAAAGAACCCCTCCCTGCAGCCCTGAAATGTAACTTTAAGTGCAATTTACACACACACATGAACCAAGGACATGTGTGTGCAAATTAAAACTTTCAAATATGCAACTAGTGCATGTTTGAAAGTTTTCGGTAAATTAGCATGAAGTTCAACTTCATGCTAATTTACCCCTTCCAAAGTCCGAATTCGCAATTTAAAAATAATCATGCATTGCATTTAAGAAATCTGAAATTGTGATTTCTTAAATGCAATCACAATTTTAGAAATCGCAACATGGTTGCGATTCCTAAAATTGCGAAATGCATGATGCATTCCAAATTAGTCAATTGCATTCGCAAACAGCCGAAAATTGCGATTCGCACCGTTTGCGAATGCAATTGACTTTGATGCATGTGGGCATAGGTGCTCTCAGGCTCGCCCACTGGCTTGGGCTGCCCGTCCCTGTGTAGCCTATGCTCGCTGGAGCGTTGTGTCGTCCGGTGGAGCAGTTTGTGGTGGGTCTGCTAGGCGCAGCAATCTCAGATATTTTGGGTTTGTGACTTCTTTAAACTCCGAGGTTAGCAGCGTTAGGAAGGGCTCCCATAGGTCTTGGAAGGAGGCCCCTGGATTAAAGAGGGAACCACCCAAGTTAGGTGGGTGGGGTTTCCGTCCCCCAGTGGGATAAGATATTTTGCAGAGCCGCCCCCAGCGCTAGAGCCATCTGCCTGCCCCTCCGTGTTCTAAGTGGGAAGATAAGAGGATTTGAAAGACCCAGGAGAGTGTAAGCCGGGAAGCGGGGTATTTTGATGTTAAAGTGAGTGTCAATATCGTCTAATACCTGCTCCCAGTAGCTTGATAGTTGGGGGCATTCCCACAGCAGGTGAGTCAAGGTACCCAACAAGCCACACGCACTCCAGCATTGGGGGCTATGTGTCGGGTTGCCTCTATGGAGACGTGGGGGTGTTAAGTACCAATATTTTGCTATTTTCGTTGCGGTTTCTATGTTTGCAATGCTGCGTGCCATGTGGCTGGCCCTATAGTACCTATCCGTCCACTCCTTCTGCGAGAGCGTCCTACCCAGTTCCCCTTCTCACATCCAGCTGTCCGGGGGATTTATCTGTCCCAGGGTTGTGTCTGAGGAGCCTATAAAGTTCTGTTGTCAAGCGCGTGTCTGTGTGATTCGTAATTAACCACTTTTCGAATGGCGTATGGGATCTCTCCGCACCTCCTGGTACCTCTGGTTGCATTACCCGATGCCAGATGTGCTGGTATCTGTAGTGCTCCTCCTCTGGAAGGTTCTGCTGCGTATGAAGGCCAGTGAAAGACAAGGGCTCCTCCACGTCAAAGAAGTGTCCTACGGAGCGGCAGCCGTCATTTGTCCAGTGTGCAAACGCTATTGTGTCAAGCCCTGGTGTAAAGTCAGGATTGTGGACTATGGGTGTGATCGGAGATGGGACTGTTGTGAGGCCCTGTCCCAGGCTGATAGAGTAGAGTGCGTTACTTTTGATAAGTATAGGTTGCGAGGCCCGGCTGCTTTTGCGAGAAACCGGACTCCCCATAGTGGTTGTCTAGCTAAAGCTCTATCCATGAACAGCCAGTGTTTCCCCGATTCTGCAGCTGCACCACCAAGTAATAATCTTGCAGGTTCGGGATTGCTAACTCCCCTTCAGTTGGCTCCCTGTAGCCTAATTCTCTATGAAATCTGGGATGCTGATCAAGGCAAATAAAGCGCTCAAAATTCTGCTGTAGTGAATGCAACACTCCTGAACGTGGGGCCAGCGGGAGGGTCTGAAATAAAAATATTATCATTGGTAGTATTGTCATTTTTATCGACGCTGTACAGCCCAGCCAAGACAAAGTGTGTTTTCCATCTACAGAGGCATTCGCGTATGTGTCGCAATAGCGTTATATAGTTCAGGAAGGTGGTGTTTTGTATACTGGCTGTAAGCAGGTCTAGATAGAGGATGGTTTCTCGAGTCCATTGGCGTTGGTGCGTCTTCTGGATCACTTCTAGTGTGGCTAGACTGAGGGATAGACTGAGGGCCTGTGACTTGTGATCATTGACCTTAAATCCCGATGCTTGTGTGAAGCGTTCTAACTCTGTCAGAAGGGCGGACAAGGACTCCCCAGGCCGTTCCAAAATGGCAACCACATCGTCAGCGTAAAGGCTAATTTTACGCTCATCACCCCGAATTTCACCCCCGATATTAAGGGATCATCGCACACCCTTTGGGCCATGAACCCCATATACAGGGCAAATAAAAGTGGCGAGAGTGGGCATCCCTGTCTTGTTCCTTGTTGGATAGTGAAGGGGTGCGAAATAAAGCCATTCACCCGGACTGAGGCAGCAGGATTGGTGTAACTGCCAAGCACTCAGTTTATAAAGCGCTTTGGCAGGCCAAAATGGCACAAGATTACCTTGAGGTAGGGCCAGTGCACCCTGTCAAATGCCTTTTCGGCATCCACAGAAAGTATCATGCGTTCAACCTCAAAGCATTCAGGTGTATCTATTATGTGCAGAAGGTGCTTAGTATTATCGGAGCACTTGCGGCCCGGGCCAAAACTCGACTGGTCTGGGTCAATCAACCCTGGAAGACAAGGAGTCAGTCTCTGCGCCAAGATCCCAGTGAATATTTTAAGGTCCACGTTGAGGAGGGAGATAGGACGGTAGGACCACAATGTCATTTGTTTTTCCCCGGCTTGGGTTTAACATTAACTAGTGCTTCCAACTTCATGGATGGTATGGGAGAAGACAACCCGATCGAGTTATATACCCTCACCAACAGCGAGGCCAAGGTGGCGCAGAAAGTTTTTTATAAAAGATTGACTAAAATCTATCCGGGCCCGGGAATTTAAGAGGTATTTGCTTAGAAATCGCGAAGATGACTTCCTCCAGCCTAATCGGATATTCGAGGTCTTCAACTTTGTTCAGAACCAGTTTGGCAGTCTTCGCACCGTTCAAGTATTGGGAGGGGGCATCATCGGGAAGGCTCTGCGCTCCGTATAGGGACGCGTAGTATTGCCTAAATGTGTCTGCAATGCCTTGGTCAGTGGTTTGCTGTTGCCCATAGGGGTCAATAACAATGGATAAGTTAGATGACTGCCGCTGAGCCCTTAATCTATTGGCCAAGAGTCTCCCACTTCTGTCACCCCAGAGTAGAAAGCATGCCACAGCCGTAGGGCGTCATGCTCTGCCCTATCCACATCTAGGCCCGCCAGCTGAGCTCTCGCTGCTGTAAGTTGCTTTTAAACCCTTGGCGCCCAGTTCTTTGGTGTATTCGCTGCAACTCTGTTACCTCACTGGAAAGTTGCTCCCTCTTTTCTCTCCGGACTTTATTGCGATACGCGGATATAGCTAGGAACTCTCCCTTGACTACAGCCTTCAGGGCACCCCATAATATAGCAATAGGGGTGTCCGGTGTGTCATTGATGGCCAGGGAGTCAACTATACCCTTAGTGATCTGCTGAACTACTATGGGGCGCTGTAGCATCATCTCCTTGAACCGCCACAGCCGGCTGGCTAGGCGAGGACAGGACAGGGCTAAAGATATACACACTGCCGAGTGATCTTACAGGGTGCAGGGAAGTATCTCAACCTGCTGTGTCTGCTGAGTCAGTGTGTTTATGGTCAGTATGTAGTCAATCCTAGCATATGTCTTGTGGGAGTGCGAGTAAAAAGTGTACTTTCTAGACGTCGGGTGATGGGACCTCCATATATCCATCAGACCCGCCCCAGTCAGAAGATGCCTCCCCTTGATGCCTCCCCTTCTTAGTAAGGGTCCCAGTCTTTCTGTAGTGCTGGCTAGATCTATCTATTTCATTATCAAAGGCTAGATTGAGATCCCCCCCTATGATCAGTGATATGTCAGGGAAATTGGATATTCCCATCACCGCCTCCTGAAGAAACCCTTCTTGTCCGTTGTTCAGGGCGTAGACTGCAGCGATGGTGAAGGTATGCTGGTCTAAGGTGAATGTGGGCGCCAGCAGCTTTCCCCTGATTTCGGCCCTCTTAGGGCCTACTTTAACCTGGAACTTAGCGGAGACCAAAATGGCAACCCCTGCTATTTTGGAGGTACGGGATGAGAATAATTGTTGAGGGAACGCCCTGGCTCACAACCTATGAGTGTCTCTTGACAGTAGGTGTGTCTCTTGGAGGAGACAGATATGCACATCTGAATTTTCCGGGAACGACAGGACAGCCCATCTTTTAATTGGGCTATTGGGGCCTTTTACAGTAAATTATATTATATTAAGGGCCGCAGCCTTGGGGGCGAGTTCTTGGGAACGCAATATATACCTGTAGGTATACAAGGGCCAGCCGCATTTGTGAATGTACAAGTGCTATGTGTCAGAGACCTAGCCCGACAGAGCTTCCTCAGACGTGAAGGCATGTGTGTTGGGGAGGAGGGAACCCTGTTAGCCCCAAAACAGTACAACTAAAAGTAAACATACGAACAGCATAGTAGTCATGGGTGGTAAACCCCATGGAAAAGTGTGAGATGTCGGCAGGTCCCATTCCGACTCACCGTCCCACCTTAACCCCAGAGTGTGAGAACCAGGAAGTGTCCTACTGTGGGCCATTGTAACCTCCACCGCCTCCCCACTGACGTGATCGAGCAGGGTTCAGTCTGTGTTAGCTGAGTCCATCTCCACAGACGCAATGACTGCTTGCCTCTCTTTAGCCATAGTCTCAGGGTCTGGTCGGATGCAAAGTGGGTACCGGCCAACCCTCCTCCATCTCTCTGTCCCCGGAGACCTTCTCTTGGTTTCTTCCTGTGCTGGAGCACCCGGCTCATCGTCGGACATACTCAGCAGCTGCTGGGCCTCTTGCATAGAGCGGATTTGGTGCAATTTACTGTCCCATTTAAAGATTAATAGAAAAGGATGACCCCAGGAGTAGGGAATTTCTTTAGAGCGCAGGTGAGCAGTGATCGGTCTGAACTACCTCCTCTTTTGCAAAGTGGATGCTCCTAAGTCCTGGCACAGGTGGGCCCAGGAGGAGCAGAATTCTATAGGGTGTTTATCTCTGGCTTCTTGGAGGATCCGCTCTTTACGCTGAAAGTCATCGACACACATGATGATGTCCGGCGGAGGAGCCGTCACCACTTTCTTCGGGCCCACCCGATGGGTCCAGTCTAGCTTGATCCCTTGTTCCGGCGGGGCTCCCAGAATGAAGCGAAAGAGTTCTTCCACATAAGCTTCAATGTCCTGCCCCTCCGCTCCCTGTAGGAGCGCTCAGATTCTGATGTTGTTCCGCAAGGAGTGGTTTTCGAGGTCATCCGCATGCGCCTGAAGATCCAGTTGCTGATCTTGTAGTTGGAGGACCTCCTGTTGGAGCTGATTGATCTCCTCATACCTCGTTGTAGCCTGCGTCTCCAATGTGTCGACCCTGTTGGCCATTGAGTCTCGGTCCCTCTGTACGTCACAGAGCCCCTGGGTTATTTCCTTCTTCACAGTGTGGAGGTGCTCTTTCATGGAGGTGAATAAGGTTTCCAAAAAGGGGCGAGTGACAGTGCCTTCTGCTTCCCTGGGTCTGCGTGGCATCCAGTCGAGGACGAGACCGCCTCAGAGCCACCTTCACCAGTCTTAAGGAGGAGGTCCTTGACAGAGCTTTCTTTCTTGGTTTTATTGGACGCCATTTCTGGAAACCACGCTGCTTACTAGTACCGTGGGAGCTCAGCCTCAGTAGACGTCCTGTCAGAGCTCATCAGGCTGTCGGTGTAAGTTTCTCTGTCCCAGTAGCTCCGGCCCCAGCTCAGATAGTGCTATAGGCTTCTTTCCCCGAATTGCCAGTTTTGCGGCTCTGATGCTGGCCCCCAGGGGACAGGGAACCGCGCCGCAGCTCGGGCCTTGAGCTCTCAGGTGGAAGAGGGCATTATGTCTCCCCCGCGCTGCTTGGAACCAGGCCTTAGGAAGTGGGTTGAGTCTTGGAGGTTGAGTCTTGAAGGCCTACCAAGTATTGTTGCTGCGCACACCCAGAAAAGGCTCTTGCTTCGTTGCTGTGTCTCTCCTCCCCTCGTTTCACCAACCTTCTCCCTCCGGGGACACTCTGGGGTATTGCTTACTGTGCTGCGCCGTGCTATGTGTCGATCAGGGGCTTCCTCAGGTCCCAGGTCTTGCCGCTCTTCCCCCCAGCTAAGCGATGGCAGCTAGGGTCCCCCTTCTCCAGCCAGGAGGTAGCCTGGCTCAAGTTTCCGGCATGGCCTTGCCCTCCACGGATCCCAAGACCTTTCCGCTTGTGCAGGCTCCTTGTTGCAGGACACCACCTCGTGTCTCACTCGGGGAGGGGAGAGGGAGACGCCGCTCACCTCTTCCTGAAGCTGCTTGTGGTAGCGCGTCGTCCCCTGCCGGCCGTAAATGCAGTTCTCCGGGCCTTGAGCCACCGGAACAAGAACAGCTTGTCAGGTCTCTCTGTAGTTCCCGCTCTCTCCTCTCCAGAGCTTTTCTCAGTGGCCTGACCTGCCGCTCCGAGGCGACTCTCTGTCACCAGGCTGCCAGTCTCCTTCCGCTTCTTTCCGGTGGCCGAGGTCCTGCCGGACAGCTCCAGTCCCTGGCTGAACTCCGAGCTGCCAGGTCACCCTTCGCAGGCTGCTGCAGCGCCAGGCACAGCCCCACTCCGGGTAGTTGGCCGCGCTCGGGCGAAGGCTCATACAGCACCTCCAAAACTTATCTCGGCCCGAACTGGCACCCGGGTGTCTTCGGGGAGAGGGGGTGATGGTGCTATGCCTCTCTCGTCAGCTATTCGCTGCTATTTCGGCGGGTCACAGGCATTGGAATGGAGTGGCGAGCAGGCACGTCCTACTCGGCCACCATCTTAGCCACGCCCCCCTCTACTTGTTTTTAGGTCTCACCTACCCAGCGCGCATGCGCTGCATAGGAGACCTTTAGCCGTCGTACAGCTCTTTTTCTAAGCATATACTCGTGCTTGTGGAAGCCTACAGCTTGCGGGAGTGCATAGCGGCGTGCCACAAGCACAAGTATGTGCTTTGAAAAAGAGCATACTTGTGCACGCACGCACCACCGCCCACACACGCACTCATGCCTGCTCCGTTACTGCCTCTCTCGCCCCATTCCATCGCATGCATTTTGTCTAGCGCACGTACGCACCACCGCCCACACACGCACTCATGCCTGCTCTGTTCCTGCCTCTCTCGCCCCATTCCATTGTATGCATTTTGTCTATCTTTCCTTTCTGCCCTCTCTCTCCTTCTGCTGCTCCGACCCCATCCTTGTTTCCGTTGTCGCGTCTGTTTTTTGTATTTTTCTTGTTATTACATTGCAGTGGTGCATCTGAAAACCTTCCTGCAACCGCACTGTGTATGGGGTGATGGAACCTTGCCTCAAACTACCTTATATGTATTAACTAAAACTTCAATAATACTGCCCTCTATCATGTTTACAACAAACTTTAGGAATTGTTGTCTGGCTAGAACATCCAGAAAAAGGCTGGAGTTCACTGGAAAGCCATTGATTGAATGACCTTCGCTAATGACTGATTAGTTGAAAGACATTCCGTCTTCAACCACAAATAATTTTGTGAATTTCATTTGTCATGGTATTCTTACATTTCTGCTAGAATCAATGGCTGATAGTACTTGGGTAAGTTGTTCTCTTTCCACCTTGTTCCTAGCAAGCCATTTTCCTTGATGTTTACCTATACATCATTAAAAGTGAGGTTAAAAAAAAGTTTGATGTAATTCTCTTGAAGGAGACGAAGGCAGTAGGAAACAGCTAGGCTTTAACCCTTCAGAGCTGGGATGCGCCCTACTGCCTGCCCCCACGCTCTTTATACATTTCTTCTAACATTTGAGAATTTTTTTTTTAAGCCTTACTAACTCTTTTCCGCATCAATTATTAAGACCAAGCCCGAGTCCATTTTTTCAGATATATTGGGGAATTGTAACAGGTTTGTGTTTAACATGGAGAGACCTGTAAAAATAGCCTAAATGGGGCTTTAGTAAAAACAGAACAAGCACTGGCATAGCCAATAGGTCTCGCCTTTGGGAACTTATAAATGTTTAGCCATGCAACAGTTACTGTTGTTGCAGTAAGGATATTGTGCTGCATAATTAGATACTTACATGGTCCCAAAGGCGAGACCTATTGGCTATGCCAATGCTTGTTTTAGAATTGCAAGTAGGAAGTATACAAATGAACTTCCTTCTATGTCCCGAAATGTGATCACTCAGGCAACATTAATGAAAATGTGTCAGTTTGTGATAACCTCTGTGCCATTTATGTGACAATTCTCTGGGTACTCGCCACCTGTATACATTGTATAAAATTAAAAAGGTCGAAGTAAAACACTAGTAGAATAACGCAGAGATTTTTTTTTAACCATTTTAAAACTGCTCTTCCATTCACCGACCTTGCTAAAGAAAAGTATTCATATATTGCGTAACAATCATTTTAAAATACATACTGACCTCTAATCAATAGAGGATTGGAATCAACACTATGGGAATTGATAGATTTGTCCGCTTCTTGAATTATACGGGTGCGTGAAAAGTATGTTTTCTTTTCTTAGTGCATGCCTACAGAATTATGGAGTCATCTTTCCTCTGACTCGCTTGTTCAGTCGGTTATCTTTCGGTGGGAAAAACCTGCATAAAATCTCTCTCAGTGTTCCCTCGCGTTAGCAATGTTTTGCCCTTCATTAAAGGTCTTTCTGACGGGTGTTAGTAATATGTAGCACAGCATGAGCTGCTTTGGCAATATGTCTCACCGTGAAACGGGGAGAGTAGCGCAGATTAATGTCCTGCTGCTGGTAATTAGAAATGCCATCTATGAAAATAGCCCAGCCTCCCAGAGATGGCACCATGCCTTTCTGGTTAGCATGCATGCATTGTAAGTGAGGCCGACAGCGGAAGGCAGGACTGCTCCGGAATGAGATGTCAAAATCCCGTTCTGAAGCAGCGCTCTATGCATGGAAGCCTTGAAAAAAGTACTTCAGAGTAAAAAAAAACAAGCTTTGGCCGTGCGGCCCTGAAAGTGACACGGGCGCGAAAGCGAAAGTGTTCTGCTTAATGAGGTTGGCACGGCCCTAAAAGTGACACGGGAAAGCGAAAGGGTTCTGCTTAATGAGGAAAGAGTTGTGTGCATGCTCGCTAAACCGAAATTATAAAAAAAGCACCCAAGTGGTGACGTGATCTGTGGTGGGGAGGGCGAGGGGGAGGGAATGGAAGCGCAAGCAAGGCGGAGAGAGGCACGCAAGGCAGGCTTAGTGAGCCTTGACAGAAACCCACATGGTGGCTGCGCGCGTGCACGCACGCATGAACGCAAGCTTGAGGCCAGCAAAAGCCTCAGATAGCACTTTTAAAAAGCCACTCACTAAATTTCTCGCAGAGCAGCGCATGCGCTGGCTCAGCGAGACCTAAAAAAGAGCGCTGCAAGAAATTGTCACAGAAATATGTTGTGTTTGTTATTTATCAAACAAATTCGATTACCAGGTCATCAACAGGGTTGTAGCATCTTATTATTTTTCATTGTGTTTCGACTATCTTCAGTTCACAAGAGAAAATCAAATGAATAGGAAAAGCTTATTGCGCAAAGATTGGTATAAAGTATTTGTGATATATGTTCAAGAATCTGACTTTATATTTAAGGGTTATTCACACCTCTCTTAACTTTATTTTACCCATAATATCAGGTGACTCTGAGGGTGATTTCCAAAGTGTGTTTTTGTATTCCCTGAATGACAGTTTGTAAGCCAAATTTCTTGAGAAAATCAACATATAGTAATACAATGTCCTACCATTCAGCATTCAGCCTTTCTGCTCTCCTCCTGATTAAAACAGTACCCTACATGTGTGAGTGGACATATCTGGACAGAAAAGGCCCACAAACAGAAGCATGTAACGAGAGCAAATAATAATTGAATAAAATAGACTACAGTCGCGATAATGGTCTGCAGAATTTTGGCCTGGGGTTGCCTGGCACCCAAGGAAGCCAGGCATAGCTTTTATGTTTTTCTGGGAATTCCAAGTATATGAAACTGAAGAGATCTATACAAGCCACACCACTCTAGACCTCCCTCGACCTCTAGCTGTCAGAAACAGGCATTTGCAATGCAATAGGTCTTGGAATGGCTGTCCTCTTTTTTATCTGATAGGACCCAGCAGGTCTGGCTGCCCCCCCCATGCCTCTGAGCCCAAGCCTCTACTTACAGGGGTCCCGCAGGGGTCCACTCTTAGCCCCTTACTGTTCAATGTGTATATTACACCCCTGGTTTATCTAGCTGAACAGTTTGGGGCTAAAATCTTGGGGTATGCTGATGATACTCAATTGCTGTTCACCTGGCCAGACGACAATCTGGACACGTCTACAGTTCACTTGTGTCTGTCCTCGGTATTTCGCTGGTTAACACAGGCCCAGCTGAAGTGCAATGAGGACAAGTCCGAAGTGCTCTTTTATGGCTCCTTTCCTCCCTCATTTATGAGCACACTTTGGCCTTCTAATATTCCCTGCCCAAAAGAGATGGGGAGACCAGCTAAAAATCTGGGCATTTGGTTTACGGAGGATCTCAGATTTGAGCATCATATCAAAAAACTTACAGGCACTTGTTTTGCCACTCTGAAAATGCTCCGTAAATGTTTCCCCCTACTCCCTAGGGAGGCCAGAGAGTCGGTTGCCAGGGCGCTCATACTGACTCGCCTCGACTACGCGAATGCACTGTTCAGTGGCATTCCGGCATACCTGGTCAAACGCCTCCAAATTATTCAGAATGCGGCTGTACGTCTACTATTTAACATCCCCATATGGAAGAGCGTCCGCGCTGAGCTGCGCTCGCTTCACTGGCTTCCTGTAGCACAACGCATTTTGTTCAAATCTTTGGTGTTGGCGTTTCGTGCAATTCATGACCAAGGCCCCTTGTACTTGAGAAAGAGATTCATAAGGTACATCCCGGCACGCGCCCTGAGATCCGCTTCTTTGTTTAAGCTGTCCCTTCCCCGTTTTAAACGTGCCAGACTGGGCGGCCAGTCGCTGTCTGTTGTGGTGGCTCGGGCCTGGAATGCACTCCCTCTCCATCTGCGCTCCACGCCGACAGTGACTGCTTTCAAAAAGCACCTGAAAACTCACCTATTCAAGAGTGGAGCTTAGGAGGATCCCTCGATGTTTTGTTCTTTGCCTGTTTGTTTTCCCCCGCGCCAGGATACTCTCCAGTAACAGAGCGCGTTACAAAATGGTTTATACTATACTATTTGCGAGAGATTGAGCTATTGGCATTGTAAATGACAATGCCTTTTATCTATGTGTTTTGAGACCCTGCAAGCAGTGCGTAAACATACACTTTGCACTTATAGCCCTTGCTTATGAGAAGCAAGGCTGGCAGTAAAATAGGCGCAGTAACTGCCAGTCTTGCTTCTTGTAAGCAACAACTATAAGTACAAAGTGTGTGTTTACACACCGCTTGCAGGTTTTCAAAACAGATAAATAATAGGCATTGTTATTTACAATGCCAATTGATTAAACTCTCGCAAATGCGAGACCTATTGCAGTGCAAATGCTTGTTTAGACATGTTGCACAGCAGCCTAAAAAGCATTATGATGCTGCCAGCATTGACTGTGTCATGGAGCTTTTTTTTCTTTAAGCTGTGTTGCACAGCAGCCCATACTGCTGTGCAATGTCTAAAAAACATTCACAAAGTCAAATCGCTCTTGCATAGGCAAAACCTATTTGCTTTACCAATGCTTTTTCATTCATGACACTAATGGTTTAATGTATTTTGCGTACTAAAATAGTTTAATAAATAGTGCCCTGCAGTTTCAAAGTTCACAATGGAGTGGTGGCATTTGCAAGAGCCAGGATTCAGTCTGAGTCAGACGCCTCGTATTGAAGCATCACATACAGGTGTCTTTGTGCAGGATCAGACTCCTCTCTGCAGTGTGAATGGGAGCATGGCAGCTGCTTGAGTCTCATAGGAACGCTTACTCCAAATACAGCTGGTCAATGTTGAGTAGCCGGTATGTGATTTGTTTCTTTGTGTTGGACTGGATTGTTGGAGGGTGAATCTGTGGTGGGAGCAGCAGCAAAAAAACACATAGCGGGAGGAGGGTGAGGAGGGAACAAGCAGCAACATAACGGACAGTGGGAGGGTGGCGGGCACAAGCAACATGAGGGCGGTACGGGGAGTAGGGAGGGAGCAGCAACACAATTACTAGTGGGAGGAGGGCAGGGGCCAAGTAACACAAGGGAGGAAGCAGCAACACAATGAGACACATGCACTCTTATAGAGTGCATGAGAAAAAAAGTAGCAGCCAGTGGAAGGACATTGGCCACAGACAGGAAGCTGTACTTGGGCCATGCTCCATGGCATGGACAAACACTCAAGCCCCATGAGGAAACAGGAGGCACTGACGAATAAGAAGCACTGAAAATTGATACTTGTATAGTGTAAATTGATACTTGCATAGCGCACTACTCACCCATAAGGGTCTCAAGGCTCTTGTACGAATACCGCTGTGGAACCCATCCTGGCTATCCCTGTGAGGCGTCCACTCCTGGGCACCCCCAATGTGGAGGCCAGTCATCCTTAGCGTTGTGGAGATTAAGCAAGCTATTGCCCAGAGTTGCAGAGTGGGACTCCATGATTGGAATAGGCACCGAGGTGAGAATTATCAGGTCCGTGGAATTTTTGAGCCCAAGACCCGCCGAGGCGGGGAATTGAACCCTGGTCCCAGGCCAGACCTCTGCATCAGGGTCTGCCGCTCTAACTATTGAGCCACACTTCTTGATGTGAAACAAAAGTCACATCAACAAGAATAAGAAATCAAGGGTTGTTAATATTGTTGGTTATCTTGCAGTTCTACGGAAATCAAGTAGAAACTATACCGACTTCCCACAGAAACGTATATAGTGACAAGCATGAGTTGGTTATTTTGATAATAGGGGAGTGTGCTAATGTACCTATATAATGTATGAGGTACTCCTTTTTTTAGGTTTAATTTTCAGGAATGACAAGTTTTATATAAAAATACAGAAAGTCAGTTACAAATGTATTGCTAAGGGATAACCATTCATTATCATAGTTAACTGCTAAGTTGTGGCGGACATGGCTTGCATATTCTCCATGCTGCATCTACTTCTGAGAACAGGGCCGGACTGGCTACTGGTGTATTGGCAAGCTGCTGAGCTGGGTTCTGAATTCGTTGATGGGGACCTGAGTGTGCTGAAAGAAATTCGTTTTGCTTTGTTTATTTCGAAGCACACGCAGGTCTGCATCATCGAAATTAGCACCACCGCAGTGACATCAGCCCCCAGCTCGGCAGCATGCCAAAATGCCCGGTAGCCAGTCCGGCCCTGTCTGAGAATATCAATGTCAAATACCTGCACTATGGGCAGGTATTTCCTCTCGAATCAGTGGGATTCTGTAGTATCTTACATATCTGTCCGTACTTGTTCTTCTCCTCTTTCATCACATGCAATGCCTCTAGAATGTTACGGGGTGATGATGCTCTGTGGAATGTTGGGTGTCTCTCAAGAAAGGCATAGTTGAGATGGGCTGAGCTGCCTCCTGGTTGCTTGCTAACCCATTGAGCTTTGCACACGTGTGTTCGTATCCCATCCTCGTCGACATAAAAATGTAGTAATGAGACTGGACACGTTGCGGTATTTCAAGTTGGTTCATTGAAGATAAGTAGTTGAGTCCAGAAGTAATAATGTACAAACCCCACCAGGAGCAGTCAGCAGGCCGCTCAGTCCATCTCAACTGTGCCTTTCTTGAGAGACACCCAACATTCCACAGAGCATCATCACCCCATAACATTCTAGAGGCATTGCATGTGATGAAAGAGGAGAAGAACAAGTATGGACAGAGGT
Source organism: Lissotriton vulgaris (assembly GCF_964263255.1). NCBI lineage: Eukaryota > Metazoa > Chordata > Amphibia > Caudata > Salamandridae > Lissotriton > Lissotriton vulgaris. The sequence continues at coordinate 295,674,295 of NC_141685.1, forward strand.
GTAAGATACTACAGAATCCTGTTTCAGGTCCCCATCTCTGGCTGCCGGAGAGGCTCGCCCCTTCCTGAGTTACATAGTTGATTATTTCAGTGACATGCATCATGCTATTGGCACTGCAGTCACAGACATTCGAACTGAGAGCAGCCATAGACAAAAAATCCAAATTTCCTCTCATTTCCCATGGGAATGACTGAAGTATTCAGTCTCTGGGTCAACAGGCACCTTACAAACCGCGGATATTTCTGATATATGGAGACCTAAGGGAATCCAGAGTGATGTTGTTGGCATGGATCCAAGCATATGTACTTGCCTAGAATGCCCAGCGAACATTAAGGTATGACTCATAAACACTGTGTTTCCATATTTATGTGACCAAAATATCTGGCCTTTCTACCCAATGGCCAAAGTCTTACTGACCTTAGTTCCCGCACTTCTCCTGATAAAAATGCTACAGCTTAAATGTGGGTGGACCTCATTAACATTATAGGGAAAGACCGAAACTGTAACCACGTGAAGACCCCCATTGACTCTAATTTGACCTCACATGGTCAAGCTTTTGATAGTTCCTGTTAAGGATGATAAGCTCACCCACACAAATGGGATACCGTTCTGTTGGAGTAGAAGTTTGGGAAGGGTGGTCAGACTATTATCAATCTTCAAAGATTCTGGAACTTTTTGTCACAGAAAAGTGAGAAAATTCTGTGAATTTAGCCAAACTTTAATGTTTTCTGGATAGTCTGTGTAAGAAAAAGTAGTAAGATGAACACAAGCAACCTTGCCCTAGAACTCCCCTAGGTGTCTAGTTTTCAGAAATGGTTTGAGGTTGGTAGGTTTCCCTCAGTGGAGTCAACCCTGAGTCCAAATGCTGCAGCGAACCAAATCACAAGAATGATTGAAATTCAGTGGAAAAATCTTTATGTTTTCATATTGCATTTTGGGACCTGTTGCAGGCGGTAGGGAGCAGTTGTTATTAAGAGAAGTATGAGAACTCAGGAGGGAAGAACTTTTGCAAACACTCACAGAGATTCCACAACTTTTCCTCACAGTAATGAGAGAAAATTCTGTGATTAGCAGAGCATTCTGTGTGAGATTGCAGCCAAACCATACTAGACTTCTGTGGGTGTGTCGTTTTCAGACATGTCTAGGGCTGATAAGTTTCAATGAGTGCCTGCTGAATCGTGGCCAATGTCTGCAGCTACTTACATCGCGAGTATGATTGAATTTCAATGGAAACATCTTGTTGGCTCCATGTCGCATTTTGGGGCCTTTTGTGTTGTGGGCACTAGACCCAGCCACACAAATGTAGTAACTTTTTTACCGAGAGAAGTGTAGGAATGCTGGATGGTAGGAATTGTATGGCTCCATGCAGATGTTGGAACTTTCCCTCACAGAAAGGTAAAGAAAATGCGTGCTTTAAGTCAAATGTTGAGGTCTGCTGGGGAACTGTTGGTCAGAAAACAGTGTGGGGTCCACGCAAGTCACACAGCCTTGAATTCTTTTGGGTGTTCCGTTTTAAAAAATGTCAGGGATTATAATAGGTCCCTTGGAGTCCATCCACTACTCAAGGTCAGACTCATACTGGTTGGTTTTGTGCAATTAGTTAGTTATATATGTGTACCAACACAATTCCTGCCCATGCAGATGCCTGTAAAGAGAAAGATCAACAAAGGTGCAGAGCCAAAGCCTTGAGGCCACCCACCTATAGGACTCAAGCTGAGGATCATAAAGTTCCCCCTTTAGCACTAGCAGTGAGGCAGAAACCAAGAAATCCCCATAGGTACTGGAAGTAGGCATGCGTAGGTGCTGCAGCACCCCCAAAAATAACAATGCTGGAGTTCAAAAGGGGAATGAGCAATAAAAATGTCTTTACATTTTGTGTTTATCTTTTCATTAGCTGTGAATTAAAAAACAGAGGTCAAATTACAGGCTATGTTATCTTACAAATTGCTGCTTAATGAAAACATTTTGTTTACTTTTATTTTTCTGACTGTAGTGAGTTATATTTGTTAAGGTATTGAGGTGAGAAACTTGCTTGGATACAGGAAAGGCTTGAGGCTGTCAGTATTTTTTGACACACAACATAAATACGGGTAAACAATCTGTAAACATATTTCAAAATATACCAGCAATTGAGAAAGAACAAATTAAGTTAATCTTTTTGTAATTCTGAAGTGTAATGGAATCAGAAATGTAATAAGATCAAAACTGATAATAACAACAATTGAGATTTAGGAACAGTCATGTTAAATGATAAATAGACCATTTAAATAACATTAGTGATCAATAAAGGTTGGGTAACATCATGAACAATATTCTACTTCATTAACAATGAGAACAGGGTGGGATAATTTTCGCATCAGAGTCCTTAATAGAATTGAAAATTCTAGGCGCATTAGATACAAATTCTCTTATTCTATGTCAAGACCGGAGGCTTCGGATTACATTTGTTTAAAGCTGGTCTAATACAACTAAAGCAACTTACAATATCAGTTTACAGTAAAACGTTTTAAATGTAGACTCTGAAGACCAATCAACAGCTCTCATGCTAGCCTGTAACTGAGAGCCCAGGAGAAAAGATTTTGAGACAGAATGGGTCCCAAATTTGGATGTATCAATGCCGGCTTCCTCCATTTTGCTAGGGCGGCTGAGGAGACTGCATTAAATTATTTCTGAAGGGAAACCAATAACTGACCCTCAAATGACCTTCAAAATTTTCTGGTGTGGTCTTCGTACTCCTTTAAACAATTAAATATACACAATTTGGGATTATTTGGAATCTGTGAGTATGAAATCATTTTAGAATAAGGTTTTGTCCTTCTGGATAATGTGAATGAAACAACATTGGTAGTAAATACTCAACCTGTTAGATCCAGAGCCTTCACTTCAGAAACTCTTCTGCATGATACCAAGCAGAGCAATATTGTGAGTTTCACAGAGAGTTGTTTTCTGGAGAGATCAGAATTAGCATGCCACCTTTGAAGGAAGGACAGAACAACATTGACATCCTATAAAACTGTATATTTAGGTCACAGAGGATTGCTTAAACGAATACCTCACATGACCTTGCTCACTAAGGGATGATCTCCGACAGGTTGTTATTCACCAAACCACTTTTTGCGGAGATTGGTGAACGGTAATTATTAATGGAGCACTACGCTAAACCGGAAGATGCCGAACTCACTAAAATATTGATTACAAAGACAATGGGGGCCCCCAGGGGATCCAAACTCCGTTTGTTGTACCAATTAAGCCAATGTCGCCAAGCAGAGGTATAGTGTTTATGGGGGGTGTCTGACCATGAGTGGAAGAGGAAGACTTCAGCCTGTTCCGTAATGTCAGACAAGAGCCAGCAGCCTGTATAATTCACCACGCCACTCGAGGGAGATGGCCCTGTGTCAACAAAGGATGTCAAAACACTGACGGGTCCAGAAGAAGATCCAGGAATCGGATGATCCAGAATGGGCAGTCTCAGGCCATTTCCATTAGAATTGGAACCAATGGCTGGGATCTCCATAATGGGGTGGTGAGGATAAGCTCTGATTAGTGGAGGCGGGTGTGGGTTGACACCCTCGGAATCAAGAGGAAACAAGGGAAGGCATAGTATATGGGACCATTTCAGTCGTGGAGAAAGGTGTCTGTGGTGACTGCCATAGGGTCCGGGCACCAAGAAAAAAACTTGGGAAGTTGATTGGATAGGCAAGAGGCAAAGAGGTCCGTGTCGCAAGGACCCCACCGGTTCTGGAGAAGAAGTAAAATGGAAGAATGGAGTTTCCACTCACAGAAGTCTGGAATTCCAGTCTGCTACAGTGTTCTCGCATCCTGAGAGGTACTCTGCAAGGATCGTGATACAGTGTTGAAGACAGTATTGCCAAAATTCCTTGGCTATCCCCACTAGAATCTGGGATTTGGTCCCGTACAACATGTTGATGTACTGGACAGCCGAGATGTTGTCTATTCCCAGTAGTACACAACAACTGGAGTTGTGAGGCACTACAGTCTTGAAGGCAAAAGAGCCTGCCAAGAGTTCCAGGCAAGTTATGTGGAGATGAGATTCCTCTGGTTGCCAGCGTCCGATGGTGGAAATACTTCCACCTCTGGCTTCCCAACCCCATTGCTGGCATCAAAATCGATAACGTGTGGTCAGGAGCCGAAAATGGCCCTGCCATTTCAGGCTAACATGTGTTCGAGAAACCAATGCAGTTCTGTTCTGATGTCTGGGGTGAGAGAGATTGTCTCTAAGTAGGAGTAGCAGCGTTGTAAATGTTGCATCTTGAGCCGCTGAAGGGCTCGAAAATGTAAGGGAGCTGAAAATATGGCTTGTATTGAAGAAGCCAGAAAGCTTACAATCCTGGCTAGAACTCTCTTTGAGAGTTTATCCTTGGATAAGGCTGCTCGAATTTCTTTCTGGACCAATTTTAATTTCGAAAGCAGTAGAGAAAGAAGGAACGATAGCGAGTTCATCTGAAACCCCAGAAATTCTATGCACTAAAGTGGGGCACAGAATGGATTTCTTCTGTTTGACTACAAAACCCAGATCTTGGAGCAACTGGATAGTCCATGTGACGTGAGACATGAGTCAAAATCAACTGATTGTCCTGCGCCATCAAGAGGATGTCGTCATGGTAGATTATAAGCAAGACTCCTCTGGCACGTAGTTGTTCCACAACAGGCCGCATCACCTTAGTGAAACACCAAGGTGCGGAGGACAGACCAAAAGGAAGGACTTTTAAGTGGAACCATTGACTCTCCCATTTGAACTGAAGGAATTTGCAATGAGGGTGAAAAATGGGAATGAAGAGATAAACGTCCTTCAGGTTGAGGTTGACCATTTAATCCTCATCCTCATGGAGGTCTCTGAATCCTTTCCATTTTGAAGTGCCGATATATGGTCCAAGAATTCTTTCAGGTTGATGACCAGACGAGACCCTTTATCTTTTTTGGGGACCACGAAAATATTGATGCAAACCCTGATGGGTTGGGGTCGCAGAGGGAGAGTGCCCCTTTTTGGAGTAACTGAGCTAACGTGTGTCAAATAAAAGCTTGATCTGGTAGAGAAAAAAGGATAGGGGGTGGGAGAAAGGGTTGGTGGGGCATTCCGAAACAACTACCTTGAACCCTGAGAAGGCATCCAGAACCTATGGGTCTAGTGTAATGGACTTTGAGTTGTGGAGGAAGTGTTGTGTTCTGCCCCCAACTGAACCGAGGAAGGAGGAATTAGGCTCACCTGTAGTGTTGGAGGAAGTGGTGTAATTTCCTTGTCTTTGTGGGTGGCCACGGTTGTAGCAGTTGCGACCTCCACAATTCCTAGATGTGTAGAAGGAGGATCGAGGCTCTGTATTGTAGGAACGATTTACGCCCTGGTTGGGTCTGAAGGGTATGGACGGCTGTCAACCACCCTCTGTATCAGCCGGCCGTCCAAAAAGGTGTCGGTTACGGAATACCTTTTGCAGGGATGGCTGTGCTTTATCTAGTGCAGTGAAGGTCTGCACAAATGTCCCTATATCTGCAAACAAACTTGTAACCAAAGAGGAGACCATTAGCCTTTGGCCTCGGCTCAGCGTTATCCAATTCTATGAACTCGGGGTCAATACAACTTAAACTGACCTTTGGCGATCTGCAGAGGTAGCAGAATTAGCATTTGCCAGTAAGCATAGGGCCTTCTGGGTCCAACCTGGGAGGGTTTCTGGGTCAACGGGGGAATTGGACTCTTTGGCGGAGACCGCCAACTCTGAGATCTTACAAAAGTGGGCCAGTGAGATCGAGAAATGTATCTTTACAAAATGTCCATGATCTGTCGATCTCCTTCTTGGGATCCTTTAAGGGGCTCTTCAGGAATGCCACCAGGTTGGGATCCAACTCCGGGGTCTTGTGACTCTGTCCGTAATATCTGGGCAGGGACACTCATACCGCAACCTATTGCGGACCTCCTTGTTTCATCCTTTACGAATGCGGCCATGGACATAATCAGCGACTTGTGGGGGAAGAGTCCAGGCTGAGGAACTGGCAGTTCGAGTTCAAGAGGATTGAAGTGGAGAAGCAGAGTAAGAGGAAGTGGAGGGGTGGGACCTGTCTTGTTGTTCTTTAGCCGTTTTAAGAGGTGGGAAGTAGAGTTATTGGTGTCAGAGGGGGATCTGAGTCGGGGTCATGAGAGGTGGACGGTATGGGTGTCACGTCCTCAGTAGGCAAGGGTTGAGAGGAATATGGGTGGTCTGAAGTAAAGGAGTGTGAAATACTTATCATGATGGTGATATGGGTCCAGTCTTTGGAAGGAGGTGTGTTACTTGACTGAAGGGGACCAGATGGAGGGAGAAAACTGAGGGCATAGTGTTGCAGGCGTCTTGTGAAGGGCTGAAGGATGACTGCTTTGGCCCTGTTAACTGATTGTGTCACCTAGGCATCCAAAGCCTTCACCAAACTTTCCTCAAAGAGGTCCTGCTCTTCAGGAGCCTCAAAATCCTGCTCATGAGCAAAGTATTGGTGTCCTTCCATACCTAGGGAAGGATAAACCGAGCAGCTGACCAGAAAGGCTGACGGAAGCAGCTGAGAGGGACATCCACAGTCAATGACAATAAGAACAACTACAGGCGGGCTGCAGGAGATACCGTACATGACAAGAAGCCCCTCAGGAAAAACCAGTATTAGAAGCCTATATCTTGCCTACGCAAGTGTGGGGAAGCGTTGGACAGACCCTATGGCAATATGTTTCTGCAGCAAGGAGGGGCAGGCTCCTTGACTAGCACCGCCCTCATCACAAGGGTATCCTGCCGCTCTTAGAACGCGCAGGAGGGAGCTACAAAGAAAACCAAGGGTCCAAATGAGAAATGCTCTGCTTCCCGCTTCCAGAGCGTCGGGTGCTTACATGTGGCACTAAGCCCTGAGGGCGTTTTTAAGGCGTGCGCAGTCAGCGCAGTACAACATAACATACCTATGTAAAAGGGTACTTATCTTTCTGATGGGGCAGCAAAGAAAGAGGAACACAAATTGGCACTCCAAGGTTTTATCAGCATACTCAGAGCCTGACTGGTGCAATACTGATGACATCACATGAAGTAAATGTTGGGAAATGTAGTTTTTTGTTTCATACATTTTAATAGGCTGCTTTGAAATTGTATTAATAAACACTGCAGAAAGAGTAAAGCATAAAGGAAGCCTCCGGTCCTGACATAGAATTTTTCACAATCCCTATGACTTTGTTGATATAACATTGATGGCAGCACCCCCACTCAGAAAATTGTTCCAGCATCAGTGACCCTCCCGAATCCTGCCTGAAGCAGAGATCTGTGTAAGAAGGTCTCAGTGTTAACCAGTGTGAAGCCCCTTGCCATGGTGTTTGCCACCGAGTTCACAATGCAAAACCTCTACGTCTTTCAGTTGTCAGAGTCAACAATGCAAGACTCTTTTCTTCTGTATTTGTCAGAGTTCAAAATGATATAATCCCTTCTTACAGTATTTGTCACAGGGATCACTTTTCACAAAAGTCATTGGGCCCGATTCACAGAATGAATTTAAGACTCAATCCTAAATTTACTACTGTTTTGGCATTCACAGATTGCATTTACTACTTTTGGTATTCACAGAATGAATTTACTCATTTCGGTATTCACAGAAGTAGTAAGTGCAATCTGTGAATGCCAAAACAGTAGTAAGTTTAGGATTGAGTCTTAAATTCATTCTGTGAATCGGGCCCATTCTCTCCTGCTGTATCTGACAGGCGTCTGCAATGTCTCCATCTTCTATGAGTAACGATAGGAAATACTTCTTAGGCGCACCCTCTAAGATGCTGCAAGAAAACGATTACTAAAGGGTGGAGTCACCTTCTATACTGCTTTGAAATCTTTCTTTTGTGATTGTATCAGCACTGACAAACAGCTGAGCTATCAAGCCAGACCTAGCTAAAGTTATTCCACCTGCAGGATTTAAAAGAAAGTAAAATAAAATTGCATCTGCATTTGGCTTCCTGTATAATATTTTGACAAGGCGATGTTTTAAGCCCAGTGGGAAAAAATACTTTTCTTTATGGCATTGTCTTCCCATAGTTTTAATTGCATTATTGTTCTTCTAGCTACTCATAGAACCAACATGATTTAAAGAAGAAACGGGCATTATGGACTGAAATTAATGTGCGTTTCTTGAAAAAAAAAAAAAGCAATAAACTTCAAATGAATGACTGGCAGTTTGAGTAAGGCCCACAGCATCCGACAATGCCCACAAGCCCACAGATACCCCGTGTGGAGCTGGGCTAGACCCTAGGGGGCAGATTTACAAGCCCCCTGCGGCACTTTTACGGCACTTTTAACATGGGAAAAGTGACGCAAAAGAGGCACAAGGGGCTTGTAAATCTGCCCCCTGGTTTCCATCGCCTTTGCTCTTATTCCCACCAGATTCCCGCGGTACGGTGTCCTTCAGAGGACATTTATCATGTGGGGTTGTCTACACACTGCCGGCAGCCGGTCCACTGCGCGCCTTCAGACCTCAGTGGTTATTACTTCACGTGCTGTCTGTCAACTCCTTCCATTTTCCATTCGCTCAAGCAGGTTTATCGGTAAACAGATTTTAACTGCCCACAAACACTGCCCTGTGTTTTCAGGGTAAACGTCCTCTGGAGTGGAAAAGCGACTCGTGGGCTCGCCTGGTAGGAGCCTTCATGGGTTGGCAAAGGCTTCTACCTCTGATGTGTCAACACGGGCAGTTTCAGGGCGCTACGTGAGGCGCATGCCTCGAGAGCAACCGAGGGCGGGTTTGAGGCAGTTGTTGCAGGAGGCTTGGTAGCGCCGAGCCACAAATGTGTTCATTTCTTTAGTTTCCTTTGTATAGCGGTACGTGTGGCTGGGAGCTGCTTCAAAGCCCCTCTCGGTGTGAGCGAACATATACCGTTGCCACACCAGTGCTTAATTTGTGTAAAAGGTGCCTGGCCACGCTGCTGGCTGTGCAGAATGGGTGCGCTGGCAAACGCCAAGGCTGCCTCATGTCGATTACACTCCATGGGCCTCATTTATGAGGCTGTGAGTCACTTTTACACCGCCGGTGCGTCACTTTTTGTGACGCACCAGTGGCGTAAAAAATGCGCCTTGTTGCGCCATATTTACAAAGTGACGCATCTAGGTAAATGCGTCACTTTGTAAACCCCTGCGCCACATTATACCTGCGCCAGGTATAATGTATGCAAGGGGGGCGTTTTGACCTGAGAAAGGGTCATGGAAGTGACGCAGTGAAATCTATAAGATACGTCAATTTCTTACGCCTACCTCACAGCAGGCATTAGACTGACACAGGCCCTTTCACATAAGACTTGCTGATATGTAATGACCCATTGCTGACGTTGCGTCACTTCTGTAACACACTCCAGCAATGCGTCACTTTTGCGCCATACACATACGTAAAAAATACTGACGTATCTGTAACTCCTTGCGCCATGATGCGTCATACTGTAAATATGATGCATCATTAGTGTCGCAAGGAGGACGCAGTGAAAACTGACGCATCGCTGTTTTCACGCAGCGATGCGTCACTTTTCATAAATGAGGCCCCATGATTTTTCTATCACTGACCTACACTTTGTGCCCCTTAATCTCACGTCCTGAATAAACAACATGGACCCTTTGGCCAGGGTCTCATCCACAACACCCCTGCCCTAACGGATTATTCCAACTCCGTTGGGTACACCCACAACATTATACTCTTGTAGGTTCTCCGTCCAATTCACCACATGTTCCTGTGATAGGGTGACCAGGGGTCCCGGATTTTCCGGAACATTTCCGGTTTTCCCCCAGCTGCCCCCGCAGATTTTAGCAATTTTAGCTCATGTCCCGGTATTTAGAGGGGGTCAACTGAAACCTCTGACGGGCACTTATTGGGTGTTCTAAAGTTGTGCTAGTTAGCAGCTGTTATAAGTAAGCAATTTAAATTAACAGGTATGATGCTGGTTTTAGAAATTACATTTTCTTTATTTTCTTAGTTCTTCTGTTCTCCTATGTTGATCAGAGTGGTCGTTCTGCTGCAGCATCGTTGATGTTAAATTGTAGTCCTTCTATTTTTGCAAAATGTTTTTGGTTCTCAAGATCTGGTCACCCTACCCTGTGAGGCAATGGAGTGGGCAGTGCATGGCAGGTTACTACTGTAAGGCTGTGGGTCCTAACCTTTTGACTTCTGTAGACCCCCGCTGGAATCTGGGGAATCATACTGAGCCATTATTGGAAGCCAGGGACCCCGGGCCCGATTCACAGAATGAACTTAAGACTCAATCCTAAACGTACTACTATTTTGGTATTCACAGAATGCACTTTCTACTTTTGGCATTCACAGAATGCACTTACTACTTTTGGCATTCACAGAAGTTAGGATTTTGTCTTAAGTTTGTCTTAAGACAAACTTAAGACAGACTTAAGACAGACTTAAGTTAGGATTTTGTCTTAAATCAGCCTTAAGACTATCTTAAATCTGTCTTAAGTCTGTCTGAAGTTTGTCTTAAGTCTGTCTTAAGTTTGGTTTAAGACAAACTTAAGACAAAATCCTAACTTCTGTGAATACCAAAAGTAGTAAGTGCATTCTGTGAATACCAAAAGTAGTAAGTGCATTCTGTGAATACCAAAATAGTAGTAAGTTTAGGATTGAGTCTTAAGTTCATTCTGTGAATCGGCCCCCTCTGTTTTAGCAATCTCAATGGGTTTGTAGACTTTGGCCCGCGTTAGTTATACCAAGGAACATTTCGTCACCTGCACTGCAGCTCTTAAATGAACAGCGCTACAAATGTAGGTGGAGAAATTCTCCAGATGTGCTCCAAAAGCACACGCCAGGCTTGCATGTACACAGACCCAGACAAGGCAGGCACCTTCTGCTAATTCAAAGGTCAAAATCAACCATAAAGGTATATGGATGCATCACGGTGAGTGGATTCTAGGGTTTATTTATGTTGTTAGGTCATTCTAGCATTCTAGCTGGAGATGACAGCTATGTCTGGTGTGTAGCGCTTGTACAGATTTTTTAAAATGTTTTACGCTTACAGGGTTGCAAGTCTGCCCCACTGGTGAAATGGGATTTAAAGACAATTCTTTGTTTATTTAATTTATTTAAGGGTTTACATAGCGCCAGAATCGACTCCGAGGAGTATCTCTGTGCTTTGTGGAAACATGTCAACTATAAGGCAGCAGCTGTAGGGCTTTTCTTTTCCTTTTAAAAGCAGAACAAAGTGGTTTTAAGTAATTTCCTAAAAGCTAGATGATTTGAGCATTCTCTTAAGGAAAGGGGAAGGCCGTTCCAGTGTTTCGGTCCAAGGTATGAAAGAGATTTCCCTCCTAATCTCGCTCTCCTAATTCAGGGGACCTTCAGTAAATGTTTAGAGCTGGAGCACAAGGATCCTAGGGGCTAATAGGGAATATATTTTTCCAACAGATGGCTGGGGCCAAGATTGAGTAATGCTTTGTGGATAGTACAAAAAATCTTAAATTTTATCCGTTGGCGTATTGGCAGCCAATGGAGTTTTAAGAGAAGAGGACGTGTGGCAGATCTGAGCGGCATGTTCAACACCAGTTGCGCTGCTGTATTCCGAATCACTTGCAGTTTATTGATTGACGCTTCATTAGCAGAGAGCAATAAACCGTTACAATAATCTAGGCGACTCAGTATGAGAGCCTGAGTCAGAGTCTTTCTTGCAGAATCCGGAAGCAAAGGGAAGACTCGCCGAAGTAGGCCCAGGGAATGAAAGCATGTACCAACTATCTGGCCAACATGTTCTTTGAAAGTAAGGGCATGGTCTAACCGGACTCCCGAGTTTTTGACAGAAACTTTGGCAATAGGAGGATTGCCTAGATTAATGGGCCACCAATTGGGGGACCGCAACATGGGGCTACCCCAAAGAGTAGGAGCTCGGTCTTCCAGACATTACTCTGAAGAAAGTTATTCCTTATCCATTGTGAAATAGCGTTCATGCCCATAGAGAAGGTCTCCTGGATGGTGGGAGTTAGTTCATCGAAAGGAAAGAGTAGCTGCGTATCGTCGGCATATGATATTGGAATAAACCCATATTTCCTTAGAACATTGGCCAGGGGAGCCACATAGATGTTAAATAAGGTGGGGCTCAAACAAGAGCCCTGTGGAACTCCCTTGGTAAGTTCCATGGGTGCCGAACGATACGGGCCTAAATTGACCGCCTGAGTCTGACCAGATAGAAAACTTGCCACCCAATGGAAGGCAGAGTCTCTTAGTCCTATTTCCTTCAGCCTTCTGAGTAGTATTTGATGAGAGACAGTGTCGAATGCGGCGGATAGGTCCAATAACACTAGAATCATAGGGCTTGATTCACAGAATGAACTTAAGACTCAATCCTAAACTTACTATTATTTTGGTATTCACAGAATGCACGTACTACTTTTGGCATTCACAGAATGAACTTACTACTTTTGGTATTCACAGAAGTTAGGATTTTGTCTTAAGTTTGTCTTTAAGACAAACTTAAGACAGACTTAAGACAAACTTAAGACAGACTTAAGACAGACTTAAGACAGACTTAAGACAAAATCCTAACTTAAGTCTGTCTTAAGTGTGTCTTTAGTTTGTCTCAAGTTTGTCTTAAGACAAACTTAAGACAAAATCCTAACTTCTGTGAATACCAAAAGTAGTAAGTGCATTCTGTGAAAACCAAAAGTAGTAAGTGCATTCTGTGAATGCCAAAAGTAGTAAATGCATTCTGTGAATACCAAAATAGTAGTAAGTTTAGGATTGAGTCTTAAGTTCATTCTGTGAATCGTGCCCACAGAGTGGCCTTTGTCTAGGGTCATTCTGATGTTATCTGTGACCACTAGCAAGGCTGATTCGGTGCTATATTTGGGCCTAAAACTGCCTTAACTGCTTCCCTGCACAGCAATTCATGTCTGGTTTAATGTTTTTGGTTTTCTTTAAGCCAAATACTCGCTTGGTTACCCTGTTTTGAAAAGACTGCAGCTTTGCGTTACTTTCTTCGATAAAATTGGAATGTAACATTATACTACTTTGGAGTTATTATTTTTTAAAGGGGTGGGGAAAGAAGGCTGGGAAACATTTATAATCAATTTGCTGTTTTTATGATCAAACCCTATGTTTTGCATAGATAAAATGGTACACATGATAGAGCGCGCAGGTCACCCGGGTCACAAGTTTACCAATTTTCCCCACGCACTGGGCCCTGGCGCGAGTAAAACGAGGACTGAGTTTGCGTGAACCGGGTGGTGTCTTGCATGCCACTATGAGTAATTCGGGGGGGTGACTTCACACCACTGCTGATCATGTACCTGACTTACCACGGGCACATTACTCCTGATGGATCAGTAGCTAGCAGGGAATAGGTGACAGGGTTCCTAGGAAGAATTGCACTTTATAAACCAAAATACCTTTATCCACACTATATATATATTGTGAAATGACCACAGACACCTGATGAGTTTAAAGTTTTATCGAAAGATTTCAGAATGAATAAGCCAAAAGGACAAGCCAAATACACAATAAAACATCAAGAGTAAAAATTAATACCACAATGTAACTATGGATTAGGGCAAGTACCATTAGAACAATTGAGAACACTGACAAGTAATGGGCTATTCACCGCAAACTTAAACTAGGGCAAGGGACATGAAACAGGACCTAATATGAGTACTTAACTAGGCTAGTTATTCTATTCTTACTGAAATCCACTGCAAACATGCTAAGGGAAAGGGGAAAAATGGAACATACTACTATAATATGACAATTTAATAATGTCCTATGGGTAGGGGAAAAAGTGGAACAATTCTAATAAACAATTGCATATAAGTTGCTTTCAAGGCAATAGGGCAGTATCACAGGCAAGAGTGCTTTATTAAGGAAAAGAGAGAGAGAGAGAGAGAGAGAAGACGTAAACCCACTGATTGATATTTACCTAATTAGGAATGAGGACTAACCCTGGCCACGGGTCAGTTTGGAAAGACGGGGACAAGGACCCTCAAGGAATGGAATACCAGAATGCGAGCAGGTACAGCTCACGGACAGTCAGGACAGGATACCCCTCGGGGGCCTCATTTATGAAAAGTGACGCATCGCTGAGTGAAAACAGCGATGCGTCACTTTTCACTGCGCACTCCTTGCGACACCAATGATGCGTCATATTTAATGTATGACGCATCATGTCGCAAGGACTTACAGATACGTCAGTATTTCTGACGTATCTGTAAGCGCAAAAGTGACACATTGCTGGAGTGTGTCACAAAAGTGTCGCAACTCCAGCAATGCGTCCTTTCACATGGGGAAAGCCCCATGTGAAAGGGCTTGCGTCAGTCTTACGCCTGCTGTGAGGCATGCGCAAGATTTTGACGCAACAGCATCCTAAAAGTGATGCAGTGAAATCTCATAGATTTCACTGCGTCACTATTTCGAGGCTTTTTGCGGGGGAACGCCCCCTCTGCATACATTATACCTGGCGCAGGTATAATGTGGCGCAGGGGTTTAAAAAGTGACGCATCTACCTAGATGCGTCACTTTTTAAATATGGCGCAACAAGGCGCATATTTTACGCCGCTGGTGCGTCACAAAAAGTGACGCACTGGCGGCGCAAAACTGATGCAAGGCCTCATAAATAAGGGCCCAGGTTTGGGTCAGGGCTGGGCTCACCAAGGTACGACCAACACCCACAGCTTCGGATGCAACGCCTGCGTTACCCCTCTCTGCAAGTAATCCGCCAGTAACCCCGATTGGGTCTTCGAATTTCCCCAGCAAAGTGCTTCGCCAGCACTTAAGACTATTTCCACCCCTAGGAGATTGTGGAAAGCATGGGCAGAGTGCTCCGCAGCACTCTAGATTGAGCACCTATAGAGTTCGTAGGGTCAGTGACAGGTCTGCTACTCGGACAAGTCGGACAATTTCTCTATGCTACCCTAGGACAATTATACGGTTTGGGGACCCTTAGACCACCCACTAATGTTGCAAGGGACAATTTCCCACATTATGATTGGTCAGGAGAGGTGATTCGGTCATTGTCGCCTCCTAGAATTCAGTGTTCCCATCATTAATAATAATTTTTGCATACCCGCCCCTTGGGTTCACGTTCCCATCATAGGAATACAGAAAACAATACAAGTGCATAGCATATAGCAACAGTGTTTCTTCGCTCAAGGTAGGATTCAGTCTCCTGGAGAGGGTTCCCAGGCGCATTGGGCTTCAGGAGCCAGCTGGCTTGTTTTAGCTTCTGCGCAGTGAGGTTTCGCCCAGGTCACATGACAGGTTTCAGAGGAGCTTCATCATGGCGTAGCTCAAGTGTGCCCCAGCCCCCAGAGACGCGGTATATGAAAAGTAAGCGAGAACAAATTAGAATCATACATAAAACTAATCACACTGTATACCGTTATAGATTTTAACACACCCCTTATTTTATAACATCTGTAGTATTAAAGTTTAGTGCGAAAAGACAGATAGGCGAAAGCAGCGGTAGCAAGCTGAGAGCGTGGTGAGAGACAAGCGGCCATTTTCGCATCAGTGCGCATGAGCAATACAATCCCTCCAAAATGCGAGTGCGTCACATCACATGGGTATGACCGACGCATGCGCAGACTGGATTTCTGCAAAAGCAGCCGTTTCCTTAGTGCAAGCATTGTGAGGATGAAAAGACACACAGGCAAGCCTCTCGGGGACACCCGCGTGTTGGGGAAAAATGCTAAACAAATGACGGACAGTGGGATTAATACGATTATGCATTAGGCGAGGTTCATGAGTGGGAGCAAGTCGCTTTACACGCGAATCCTTGCTCCATCAATCCCCTCTTTGATGATATTTACTATCATCACTACAAAGGAAACAGATGCCAACTTTCATTCTTCCATATCATGCATCTAAATTTCGACAAACTTATTGTTGATTTTTCTTTCAGCTTCTTTATGAGAGTGGTGATTCTTCACCTTTTTGTAGATTTGATTCCTTAATTCTTCTAATTCTAACTCATCAATATTTCTCTTCACTCCTCTCTTATTCACAGTGTACTTCTTTTTACAATTTTGACATTTACAGCAGATGAATATGATCAGTGCAACCACGCCTATTCCAAATATTGGCATCAGTATTTTCCACAAAAGATTTCTACCTAAGTTAGAGAACCAACTACCTATAGAGGAGAGACCTCCAGTCAGTCTCGTCCAGGCACTATCAACCTCCAATGGTTTGAGTTCTTTTTCCAAATTCGTTATGTTCTTCACATATCTTTTTAGTTCGATACTTTTGTCAGGTATATAGGTGCAACAATGTTGCGCCTTCAGCATTCTACAGACTCCGCCCTCTTTTGCTAATAAGGTATCAAGAGCAAGGCGATTCTGCAAAACCATTGATCTGATCGCAACCATCTCAGTATTGACCAGCAGGAATCCAGCAGCAGTGTCAGTAGATAACCGATCCACTACTGTAGACAATTTGCAGATTCTGTGTGTGTTCAGAACTACCCCCATTCCAGGTATCAGTGCACTAAAGATATCACCTATGATTTCTCCTACACTCTCACGTTTACTACGCACTAAGCCATTAGTGTCTTCATCATTGCTTCCAGCAGCATTATTCACATGGTATATTTTCGGAAAAACAATGCCAAAGTAGCAGCTTCCATACCAGTGATCCGGCAATTTAAAATAAGCCTTGTTCCCACATATATAATATATTCCGGGAAACACAGGTTCTGACCCATTTTTGAAACCCCAACCTCCAATTACCTTATAATTATGTTCACACACGCTGGAACCAATGAATACATTGTTATAATATTCTGTCCTTTCTCTATGGAGACAAAGTTTCCCTTTCCGTTCAAAATCCAGCAACAAAGCAGGATTAGCTTCGCCTTGCGAGGTGTTATCCATATGTTCTGCCTACCTAGGGACTCTATCTTTTTCGTCATTTGCTTTTTTCTGAAACTTTTCCCTCCTTCTGTCTGCCATTTTTATGAAAATCTTTTCCTGCTCTTGCAAGGAACAGGTCAGATTAGCTTGTCGTGCTTCATTTAAGTCTATGTCACCTATAGTCAGGAAATATTCTCCCATATACCGGGTTAACTCGCTTCTAATATGTACAAGGTTCAGGTGTCCCCTAATAGGGAGTTCAGAAAAGATTACGGGGCTGATTCACAGAACTAACTTAAGACAAAATCCTAAACTTACTACTTTTGGTATTCACAGAAGTTAGGATTTTGCCTTAAGACAGACTTAAGACAGACTTAAGACATACTTAAGACAGAATCCTAACTTAAGTCTGTCTTAAGTCTGTCTTAAGACAAAATTCTAACTTCTGTGAATACCAAAAGTAGTAAGTTTAGGATTTTGTCTTAAGTTAGTTCTGTGAATCGGGCCCTACGTCAGCATTTGAATAGTAGTACTGCAGAGTGCTTCTATAAAACAAGCTTGCCAATATACTACAGGAGATTCCATAGGTTAGAGGTAAGTGGTGATATGTCACACCTTCAGCTACAGAAGTGGGTAGCTTCATGCAGACATAACAATCTTCTATTTCCATAGCTTCTACATAATGCACTAATAGGTTAGCGAAAACATTTAAATGCGTCCTGTTTTTCATGTTGTGGAAGTGCAGTCCACCCTCATCTGATGCTTCTAATTTTGGTCGTGTGTGTCTTAGACTAATTGAGTTGTCACGTCGTTCTAAGCTTCGTGGTGTTTCTGCAGTCTGTACAACGTCTGTTTCTATCACTTCAGGTTCAGTAGGGGACAAGTTAGGATCTTTACTTATCATAAAAGGAATAAAAACTGTTAGTCCTATCCACATTACTATCAACATAGCTACACTACATAAGCATATTTTACAGCAAGTTTTACAACACCCAAATCTGGACCTTCCTGCTACGCTTGAATCAGACATTTTAGCTTACAGGTGGCTTTTGCAACCCCTCTTTGTCTCTTCACACCAAGGCTTCACTCGGTTTTGTCTCAAGGGGGGTCTTCGTCAGAGCTCCGATCAGTAACGGACTCTTCGTCACTTTT
The DNA here is from genome assembly GCF_964263255.1 of Lissotriton vulgaris. NCBI lineage: Eukaryota > Metazoa > Chordata > Amphibia > Caudata > Salamandridae > Lissotriton > Lissotriton vulgaris. The sequence continues at coordinate 295,692,261 of NC_141685.1, forward strand.
GCCACTGTGACTGGGCTCATCAATTTCTTCCAGCACCAAGTATGTCCATTCGGGGCTCCGATACAGTCTGTTCTGTTTCTTCACTCTGTCGCTCTTTCTCAGAGACTTGCCTCGGGCTGCTTTTCTTTCACTTTCAGCCCTCTTACGGTCTTTCAGTTTTTCCTCGACTGTTTTTATTCGGAGTCTTAGCCTTTTGACGTACCTGGGTGTACTTTTGCTTCTGTGGCTTTCAGTGGTCGAGGACACTTGGCCTTCCTCGTGCACTCTTTTTATTTTTTCTTTGGGTTTGACAGAGTCTATTTCCCTTCCTGTCTGACTAGTTCCAGGTCTTTCATCTATTTCTTCTGCCTGGTCCTCAAGCTGGCCCTGTTCAGGTTCGCTTTGTATGTTTTCTTTGCTTTCAGGTGAACTGGATTCTGATTCCTGAACAAGTTCGTCTATTTCTATCTGCTCTGGTTCATGCACTTCGATCCCTTCATTTTCTTCCGCATGAACTTCAACTTTGACCACTATCTGTCCCTTTCCAGACTCCGGAGTCTCGGGAGGAGTGTCGATGTCTTGATCTGTCCCTACTTGGCCTAATTCCTGATCAGGTGTGATGTGAGTCTCGTTGACCTGACCTTCGTCCTCTAGTTCTGTCTCACCTGGACTATCCCACTCACTGTCTAGGTAGGAATATTTCCTGGTTCGTATTGGATCATGAACCTGGTCGTCGGCAGGGTACCACTCAACGTCTCGACTTGTGCTCGGCAGTTCGATATCAGCGAGATCTGGACTCTCTTCGGGAGTCTCCTCAGCAGGGCTGCCTTCAGCTTCAGTCGTGTTTTCTCCAGTTACCCGCTTTGTGTGGCTGGCATGGATCCACTTCGGTACACCAGCACACTTTACAGCAGTAGTGGTGACAAGGATCACTTGTCTTGGCTTTCCCCACTTTGGTCCAAGGCAACTCTTCCGGGTATGTTTCTTTAACACCACCCAATCACCTGGTTGTAGCTAATGTGCTGGAGTCTTGGGCCAGTCGTCAGCTGTCTCTCCAATCTGGTGGGAGATAGAACGCACTTGGTCACCCAGTTGCTTGCAGTATTCTAGCACCAAATCATCAGTAATGCTTAGCAGTTTGTGTCCAGGTACCCATGCTTGTCGCATCACTCTCCCCATTAGTACCTCATGGGGGCTCAGGCCTGTTTTTCGATTTGGAATACTTCTCAGACTCATCAGCACAAGGGGAAAAGCTTCTGTCCAGTTCATTTTGGTGGAATCACACATCTTCGCCAATCTGGACTTGATCGTGCCATTTATCTGTTCAACCACCCCAGACGCCTCGGGATGGTAGGCACAGTGCAGTCTTTGCTTCATTTTAAAGGCCTTACAGAGCTCTTCTAGGACCTCGTTGGCAAAATGCCCACCTTGGTCTGTTTCAATCGTCTCAGGAATTCCATACCTAGGTATCAACTTCCTGAGCAATAATTTGGCTACAGTCAAGGCATCATTTTTCTTTGCTGGGTAAGCCTCCACCCACCGGGAAAACAGGCACACTATGACCAGGACATACCTATATCCCTTGCATCTGGGCATTGTTATGAAGTCCGCCTGCATCCTGACAAAGGGACCTACTGCCTTTCCGATGGTACTTTGTTCTACCACAGTCTTCTTTCCTGCATTGAATTGCTGACACACTAGGCACCTCTGGCAAAACCTTTCCGCTTGGTTCCTGAACCTTGAATTGTAGAACACCTTGTCAAACACACGACACATGGCGTCCCTTCCCATATGTGTAGTTTCATGTATCATCCTGACCATGGGATCTATCAGGCTGTCGGGCAGTACAGGCACTCCAGTTTTGTTTACCACCACACCGTCATTCCTCACTTTGCATTCATTCTCACTCCACCTGCCTTTTTCTTCCCTGTCTGTTAACTGTTGTAAGTCTTTCAATTCATCCCACGTTGACACATTATCAAACAACATCAGTTGGCAGCTGTGTCCACCCCATAACCCAATTTGGAGGGACATTTGGTGTCGGGCACAAAACTGTGCGATTTGGTCAGCGTATCTGTTCCCGGCTGTCACATCATCATTTCCGGATCTGTGAGCCGCACACTTGACCACAGCCAATTCTTTGGGCAATTGAATAGCTTCCAGTAATTCTTGTACCACCTTTCCGTTTCTGATAGGGGTACCTGAGGAAGTCATGAATTCTCTTTGTAATCATAGTTGGCCGAAGTCATGAACAACCCCATAACAGTACTGCCTGTCGGTATAAACAGTTATTCTTTTGTTTTTACCCCTCCTACAGGCTCTTGTCAATGCGATGAGCTCTGCTACCTGTGCAGATTTCACCTCGCATAGGTAAGAGGCTTCTATGGTGTTTGTCAATGTGACTACAGCATAGGCAGCACACAGACCTCCACTCTCATGTCTTAAACATGAGCCGTCCACAAAGATTGTAAGATCCCCATCAAGCAATGCATTGCTACCTCTCGGATGTCAGGACGGGGCTTAGTGCTGAATTCTGTTAGATCAATGCAGTTATGTTCCATTTCATCTTCGGCATCTACATCCAGAGGAACAGGTAACAGAGTTGCGGGGTTTAGGACATTGCACCGAGAAATTGTCACATTCTCAGCACCAATCAAAATCCTCTCATACTTAGTCAGCCGACTAGGTGTGAGATACTGGGTCTTGGTTCTTGTCAGTAGTATTACAACAGAATGTGGAACATATACAGTGACAGGATGTCCCATGACAATATTCTCACTCTGTTCTAGACTGACGCAAGTAGCAGCTACTGCCTTCAGGCATCCGGGCAATCCAGCAGCCACCGGATCTAGAGTGGCAGAGAAATAGGCCACGGGACGCCTTACCAGCCCATGCTCCTGGGTCAGGACTGAGAGCGCACAATTTTCTCTGGTGTCACAGAACAGTTCAAAGAGCTTGGAATAGTCAGGCATACCCAAGGCAGGAGCGGTACATAGACAATTTCGCAATGTTACCCAGGCGGACATGCTTTCACTGTCCCAACTGACTGGGTCTTCTACTCCCTTCTTGGTCATTTTTATCAAAGGTTTGGCCAGAGTTGCGAATCCCACAATCCACTGCCTGCAGTACCCCACAACTCCTAGAAACATCCTCACCTCTTTCTGAGTTCGGGGTAGGTCTATTGCTTTAATTATCTTGATCCTTTCTGTGGTGACTTTTCGGATCCCTTTTTCTATCTGGTGCCCCAGATATTTTACTGAGTTTTTACAGAACTGTAACTTGTCAGGGGATACTTAATGCCCTCCTTTTCCTAGGTGATTCAGCAAGGCGATGGTGTCAGTGACACAGTCAGTTTGAGTTTTAGATGCCACTAAAAGGTCATCTATGTACTGTACCAAAACAGACTCTCTGGGCAGTATTAGAGATTCAAGGCATTTCTTTAGGATCTGGTTGAAAATCGATGGACTTTCAGTGTACCCTTGAGGGACACGATTCCAGACATAGATATGGCTGTCAAATTCAAAACTAAAAAGGAACTTGCTTTCTGGGTGTAATGGGATGGAAAAGAATGCGTGGCACAAGTCAAAGACAGTGAACCATTCCGCATTCCAAGGAATCTGATATAGGATCACTGCAGGGTTGGGCACAATGGGACAGCAAGGTACAACAATTTGGTTTACCTTGCGCAGGTCCTGCACTACTCGGTACTTTCCACTAGGCTTTTTAATCTCAATGATGGGTGAGTTGCAGGGACTGCTCATTACTTCTTGTATGATGTCTGCTTCGAGCAATCTGGTAATTTCAACTGCGACTCCTGCTTTTACTTCTGCACTCATTTTGTACTGTCTGGTTCTGGGGTATACAGCATTTGTTTTTATCGCTATTTTGACTGGGTCCACATTTGCCATTAAGCCTACATCCTTTCCCGTGAAATCCCATACTTTAGGTACCACTCTTAACTGGAGCTCTTCAGGTAAGTCTTCAATGGACAAGGTTTTAATGTCAGTGTCGGGTCTCACTAACATCAGTTTATACAAACCATCTTCATCGGGGGTCTGAATTTCGATACCTTTTGGTGTGCAAAAGATGGTGCAGCGCATTTTGCACAACAAATCACGTCCTAGCAGGTTCACGGGACTGGAATCACAGACCACAAATCTGTGCATTTCTTTAAAATTTCCTATGGATATTTCCATAGGTTCAGTCACTGGAGTACTTATTATTTGATTGGAGACACCCACTACTTGGATTTCTTCTCCCGAGAGGGGTAGGTTAGGAACATCCACTGTTCTCACAGTGGACCGGGTAGCACCAGTGTCCAGCAGAAAGGTGACGTCTTTTCCCTCAACCTTTCCTTCAATGTATGGTCCAGTCTGGTCTACCGGTAAGGAGGCGCCAAGCACGCACTCCTTGTCCTCCCCTCTCAGGCCCCGTCAATCTTGTTCATCACAGAGAAAAGAATCGTTTAACAGGTACTGTGGAATTGCTGCATTGCTTTCATTCTCTCCTTCCCATATTTCCGCCCTTTCATTCTGCTGGCCCTGATTCTTATAATTCTGTCTAGGAGCGCGAGGTACTGGAGGTAGCTTTACCTGTTGCTGGTTCTTTCTTGTCCCCTCTTTCTGCACCTGTGGATTTAAACCATTTATAGGGGCATTACCGGCCTGTAGGTGTGGACACTCGTCTCTCCAATGCCCTATCTGGCCGCACCCGTGGCAAGGAAACTTTTTCATAGCTTCTTCCCGACTCATTTTTGCACGAGGCTTCCCTCCTCCCCCAGCATTGGTACTTTGGGCATTATTATTAGAATTCAGTTTACTTAACTGCTTTTCTTGCTGTTCAGCCAATTTTACTTGTGCCCACATAACCTTCTCCTTGAGGGCTTTCTTTTTATTCTCGATCTCATCTTCGCAGTATTTTGCGAATTTAAGGACATCATCTATAGGCTTTCCCTGCCAGCTGATTTTATTATCTCGTATCCATTAGGATATTTCAGGCCTCAATCCCAGCACGAATCTGTAACTGAAATGGGTCATGTCCTTCATGTCCACATTATCGATTCCACTGTAAGTTTTAAACACTTGCAGCAACCTTTCATAAAAGGAGTGGACAGATTCGTCTCGCTCTTGGGTAGTTCTATCTATCCTGGTCCAATCGGTTTCCTTTGCGGGTACCTTTTTCTTGAGGTATTGTATGACTTGCTCATACTTCCTCATTACTTCAGGTGCGGGAGCTCCTGTTTTTTCGTCTCTCGCATATTCCTCACTAGGCCAATCAATTTCAATTTTGCAGTCGGTCCACAAATCTACAGGAACCACAATGTCGAAAAACCCATCCAGGTCTTTCAATAGGCATTTCTGAACCTTTATGAAGCGTTCAACCTGTCTGTACCAGTCGACTGGTTTCTCCCGTAATTTCGGGAAGTCATTAGTAAAAGACACGATATCCTGTCGGGACCAAGGGACATGGACATATTTTCCCCCCGGGACCTCTCTCATGGGACACAATTTTTCTGCGGGAGTTACTTCTTTTAGCACATTTTCTGAAGCCTGGGATTTTGCCCTGCTGTCTTCCTTTTTCTTTGCCCACCGGGTTCTCCATTTCCCTACATCCCCCCATTTCTGTAAGAGTTTTAATAATTCTTTTATCTGGATCTGTTTTCCTACCACATTCAAGCTCTCCAAGTCTTTGTCCGAAAAATCTACTCTGTAGGGTTTCTGAAGGATTTTGGAGCGACTGACGTCTATTCCCATTTCCGTGGCTGTGTCCATCAGTCTCTCATGGAGCAATCTAGCGTTCCGGGTAAGGTTTTTACTGATGAACAGTAACTCTTCTTCGCTGATGGAGTTTAAACGGTCTAATCCTACATTTCCAGCCATCATTTCTTCTATTTCTATTCTTAGCTTATAGATCTCTAATGGTTTGGGTTGGGGAGTGGTCTCTTTCTCCAATTCTTTGGTCCATCTGTCTAATTCTTCTGGGGATACTACCGTGGCATTCCTAACCCCAGACGTACTTTCAATCAGAACCTCCTTTGCCCTACTCTGACTTCTTGCCCCCGGCATGCTAGTTCTAGGTTCCCTAATGGGCATATCCATCAGGACCACTGATTCGCACTCACTTTCTTGATCATCATCTATGAGCACTTCTTTTCTCGGGAGTGAAATGCTAGGAGTTGGCATGTTGGGGGTCATGACGGGAGGACGAGGACTAGCCAGGTTGTCCCTATAAAGAGGAATGGCGGGTCCAATGGTTACTGGGATAGTCAGGGAATCTGGATGGGGATGTATCTGGGCTATGCTCCGGACTAAATCATCTCGCTGTCTAGTCAGGGCTTCCTTCTCTTGTTCTCGCAAAGTCTTTTCTGCGGATTTGTCATGCAATACTTGGGGTACCAAGGGAGGGTAAATACTTGGGGCAGTCGGAGTAATCAATCGAGGTGGACCTTCTCCAAACGGCTGATAATTCGGGACCGTGGATTTAGGTCTGCAAAACCCATCCCCTTCACTGGTTTTACTATCCGTACCCGTTCCATCTGTCTCACTATCCCTCCGACATCTGGGATATTTGGAAAACAGGTTTGGTGAATTTAAAGGCTCTGACTCTGCTACATAGGGAGGTGGGTTTTTCATCAACAAATCTTCTAGGTGCTCATCTTCTGAGTCCCCTACGGCCATTAAGTGATGGGTTTTTTCTTTACTTTTTCCTTTCCCTTGTTCTAATACCCCCATCATTGGAAACAAACCCTCCACCATCATGCTTTGTCTCCAATGTTTCATTTTCTGCTCTTTGGTTTCTCTATGGACCCTCGGATACCATTTGCTCACTCCCTTGTCCATCCGGGGTCTATCTCTCTCCAAAGCCTCAATTTCCCATTCTTCTAGAGCCTCGTACTGGGTTAATCTGGGTCTGGGATGTAATTCATTCATGCGGGTCCTTAAGTTAAACAGGATTCTGCCATTAAACGTACCATCAATAGGAAATGCTAGGACTCCGTCATCTGCAGTATACTTTGCCCAATTCTCTAACCATACACAGGTATGATACCCTTTGTCAAACATCATGAAGGAGGCAGGAGTATTTGGTGGAGGAATGATCACACCCTCCCTCGTTCTAATGGGCTTGTCTGTTTTAAAAAAATTCTTTACCTTGTCGGCAAACGACATTTTTCTTTTTATTCCATACATCATGTGCGGTCTACCTCGTATAATCTGGTCCTTATAGAAGCCTGAGTTTTGTGGGTTAGGTAAGAACTCAGGATACCACATATGCATTTCCAGGCTCGCTTCTAACTTGGCCTGATTAATTTTGTTTACCTTTGTACTTCCAATGCTAGCGCGACTTTGATTTTGTAGAAACCAATCAACACTGCGGATACAAAAATCCTAGTCCAATGGGTGCGCGGCCTTTCGCGAGACCAGGTCTCACGCTCCGGCACTCACCCCTCCCTTACAAATTCAGCTTCACTACACACCCGCTGTCTTGACCAATACCAGCGCGGCACGGAGTGACGTCAGAGCAGTCTTCCGACCGACTCCCTCCTTCACAAGGTAACGGAAACTTTTAACTTTTCCTAAAGTGCGAGTGCAAATCTTAGTCAACAACACACAACGATTGCCACTGTGTCTGAGTGTTCTAAATAGATAGAAAAAATTTCTTTCACTACAAGTAAACCACTTCTGTCTACTTTTCATTCACTCCGGATAGACTTCTTTGCCTAACCTCACACACGAGCAATACAGACCCCGTTATTCTTCTGACTCATCCACTTCTTTCCGGGATATATACTGAGCCAGGATTTCACCAGCGGACTATGTTACTTACCAGTCAAGCCTCAGAGACCCTATTATTCCTCCCACATGTGACCCTTACTAGGTGATATCACAAGGGAAGTTTTATACAAAGGACTCGCGGCTATCAATTATACAGATGCAAAAGGATCCTAATTAGTGCTTCCAGGTATTCCTAACCCTGCACTAATGACTCTAGACAAGTGACCTTGCCAGCTAACCGGATTCTACTCACCGTTAGCTATATATTCCTCCCCGGGGATTCGGACTACACTGAACGCTTACAAACAGTTCTTTGTTAATACGACATATAACACTTATAGCAGCAATGCAAAAATCATAAACGTTTACATAAAAACCTTAAAACATGGCAAAATACTTGAATCAATGCAATAGAAAAATCAGCAGCACATTTTATTTTCACGGTTTGTTTATCAACTATCCTATCTACCTATTTTAACTAGTCCTAACCATAACTCTGCTACCAGAAAATTACTGATAGAGCGCGCAGGTCACCCGGGTCACAAGTTTACCAATTTTCCCCACGCACTGGGCCCTGGCGCGAGTAAAACGAGGACTGAGTTTGCGTGAACCGGGTGATGTCTTGCACGCCACTATGAGTAATTCGGGGGGGTGACTTCACACCACTGCTGATCATGTACCTGACTTACCACGGGCACATTACTCCTGATGGATCAGGAGCTAGCAGGGAATAGGTGACAGGGTTCCTAGGAAGAATTGCACTTTATAAACCAAAATACCTTTATCCACACTATATATATATTGTGAAATGACCACAGACACCTGATGAGTTTAAAGATTTATCGAAAGATTTCAGAATGAATAAGCCAAAAGGACAAGCCAAATACACAATAAAACATCCAGAGTAAAAATTAATACCACAATGTAACTATGGATTAGGGCAAGTACCATTAGAACAATTGAGAACACTGACAAGTAATGGGCTATTCACCGCAAACTTAAACTAGGGCAAGGGACATGAAACAGGACCTAATATGAGTACTTAACTAGGCTAGTTATTCTATTCTTACTGAAATCCACTGCAAACATGCTAAGGGAAAGGGGAAAAATGGAACATACTACTATAATATGACAATTTAATAATGTCCTATGGGTAGGGGAAAAAGTGGAACAATTCTAATAAACAATTGCATATAAGTTGCTTTCAAGGCAATAGGGCAGTATCACAGGCAAGAGTGCTTTATTAAGGAAAAGAAAGAGAGAGAGAGAGAGAAGACGTAAACCCACTGATTGATATTTACCTAATTAGGAATGAGGACTAACCCTGGCCACGGGTCAGTTTGGAAAGACGGGGACAAGGACCCTCAAGGAATGGAATACCAGAATGCGAGCAGGTACAGCTCACGGACAGTCAGGACAGGATACCCCTCAGGTTTGGGTCAGGGCTGGGCTCACCAAGGTACGACCAACACCCACAGCTTCGGATGCAACGCCTGCGTTACCCCTCTCTGCAAGTAATCCGCCAGTAACCCCGATTGGGTCTTCGAATTTCCCCAGCAAAGTGCTTCGCCAGCACTTAAGACTATTTCCACCCCAAGGAGATTGTGGAAAGCATGGGCAGAGTGCTCCGCAGCACTCTAGATTGAGCACCTATAGAGTTCGTAGGGTCAGTGACAGGTCTGCTACTCGGACAAGTCGGACAATTTTTATATGCTACCCTAGGACAATTATACGGTTTGGGGACCCTTAGACCACCCACTAATGTTGCAAGTGACAATTTCCCACATTATGATTGGTCAGGAGAGGTGATTCGGTCATTGTCGCCTCCTAGAATTCAGTGTTTCCATCATTAATAATAATTTTTGCATACCCGCCCCTTGGGTTCACGTTCCCATCATAGGAATACAGAAAACAATACAAGTGCATAGCATATAGCAACAGTGTTTCTTCGCTCAAGGTAGGATTCAGTCTCCTGGAGAGGGTTCCCAGGCGCATTGGGCTTCAGGAGCCAGCTGGCTTGTTTTAGCTTCTGCGCAGTGAGGTTTCTCCCAGGTCACATGACAGGTTTCAGAGGAGCTTCATCATGGCGTAGCTCAAGTGTGCCCCAGCCCGCAGAGACGCGGTACATGAAAAGTAAGCGAGAACAAATTAGAATCATACATAAAACTAATCACACTGTATACCGTTATAGATTTTAACACACCCCTTATTTTATAACATCTGTAGTATTAAAGTTTAGTGCGAAAAGACAGATAGGCGAAAGCAGCGGTAGCAAGCTGAGAGCGTGGTGAGAGACAAGCGGCCATTTTCGCATCAGTGCGCATGAGCAATACAATCCCTCCAAAATGCGAGTGCGTCACATCACATGGGTATGACCGACGCATGCGCAGACTGGATTTCTGCAAAAGCAGCCGTTTCCTTAGTGCAAGCATTGTGAGGATGAAAAGACACACAGGCAAGCCTCTCGGGGACACCCGCGTGTTGGGGAAAAATGCTAAACAAATGACGGACAGTGGGATTAATACGATTATGCATTAGGCGAGGTTCATGAGTGGGAGCAAGTCGCTTTACACGCGAATCCTTGCTCCATCACACACACTTAAGAAGAAGAGAAGTGTGGCTCAATGGTTAGAGCGGCAGAACCTGATGCAGAGGTCTGGCCCGGGACCAGGGTTCAATTCCCGCCTTGGCGAGTCTTGTGCTCAATTTGCTCGGGCCTGATAATTCTTGCCTCGTGCCTAGTCTAATCATGGGTCCCACTCTGCAACTCTGGGCAATAGCTTGCTTAATCTCCACAACGGCCCCAACAGTGCTAGGATGCCTGGCTTCACCTGGGGGGTGCCCAGGAGTGGACATTTCAAGGAAAAAAGCCAGGAAGGGTTCCACAGCGGTATGCGTTAAAGCGCCAGGACACCCCAGTTGGGGTATTAGTGCGCTTTACAAGTACAAATTACATTTACTATATTGAAAAACTTACATACTATTATTAAAAGAAGCAAACCAAACACCATTGACATTGGGCAGTTCAGGTACACTTAACAAGCTGTACGGCTCCATGTACCTGCACAGCGTGGCCCGCAGCTGTTAATTGCAAAGGATGGGGATGGAATGTGACCCTCGACTACTCCTTGTGCCCATTTCTACTTGCCGCAGTACCCTCTGTGGCTGTGACCAGTGGCCAGCGGCCTTTGTCCACATCCTTGCATTCAGTACTCACTGGGTAAAGAGAGTGGCCTTTGGCCAGACCCTGGGCTCAGTGCTCCTGCCCTCCGATTTCTGCTGCTTTGCCACAGTGAAAAACTGAGTGCGCCCTGTGTGGAGAGTAAGAAGATTATGTCCTATTAGCTTGCATGAAGTGGACCTGGGCACACAGCCTGGCAGAAAAATACATCTTATGCTCCATGCATGTTGACCATGGCCAATGTCAATCACAAAATGAAACCCTTGGGTCTATGTGCACCGAAAGCCTAGCTGGGAACCTAACCACCATAGAGTGCCCCTTTAATAGGACAGTTTCCCTCACCAACCGTAGGTGGCATGCTTCATCATTGGGAACCTACTTGTATCGTGGCGCCTAGTCAAAAGATGAGGGGGTTCCCAATTTTAAAGCATGCCACTTACGGTGGGTGAGGGAAACCGTCCTACTAAAGGGGCACTCCATGGTGGTTAGGTTCCCAGCTAGGCTTTCGATATACATTGGCCCTAAAGGTTTCATTTTGTGTTTTGACATATCGAGTAGGGGAGTCAACCCTTGTAGGGGAGTCAACCCTTGAACCCTTTGTGATATAAGACCATGGGCAATGGCCATGCCTTGGTATGCTAGGATTTTTGATCCCACGTAAATAGTGTGTCTAAAGGGCCCTTGACAAAGGACCTCCTCATTCACCTGTGACCAGACAGCATGGGTGTCCCCGTGATACAGGCCAGTCCTGGTTTCACTTTGTGCATGACTGGATGACTGGGTGTCCCCTTGAGCCCAGTGCCTCCGCATTCATCACCATGACCGCAGTTATGGTGCTTTGCTGAACCGACCAGTTTGTAGCTTCACTACCATATTGACAATACAAGGTGTTTCAGATGCGCAACATAAATTAAACAATTTCTGTGCCTTGAGAAAGCCCCATCGTCTTAGTATCTGAGGCAAAACATGTCAGTTGTTCTGCATAACCAAGAAATATGTAATCAGTGGATTGCCTTAAAATGAATATCAAACAACATTGATATATGAATACTTCGACTAAAGTAAATATTATCAAATCAATCTGACCTGTTGTTGACCATCCTAAAATATATTACCTAAAGGAATAGACTAGGAATGAAAAACAAATATTTGATTTGAGAAACGAATCCAATTCACCTGGTATTTGCGAATTCAGCCCTTTTATCTGTCATATCAAAATTATAGGGATAAGGCTTACCAGGTAATAGACCCATTACCACTGAAGAAAAGGCATTACATAGGCTATGTGTCTTTACCATAAGCCTTATAGTAATATGTACGCTGTCTGTTCCATCGCCTTCTAATTACAGCAGCCGGCCCATTATGCACCAGGAGCAGAGTTAAAGGCAGATATAAGGCACTTATTAAAAGTATATAATATTTAAACCCAACACAGATGACAAATAATATCATTCATGACATCAGTTGTGACACCACATGTAAAATGATTTATGACATCTTAGAAACCATAAATGATTGTATTTTCCAAGTATATTTGCATACATAGAATTATAAACTTTTGTTTTTGGTAATCTCTGCAGGGACATCTATATGTTGACAGCATAATGACTTCCTTCCAACTGCATTTAATGCGACCAATCATAGCTATTGCTTGGGAGCATAATAGCAACAAATTTTAGTATCAATGTAAGATGATGTCACAGATGACCTCGCAAATGATAGAATGGATGACACTACTGGTGACATCCTCAATGACATCACTGAAGTCGCTCGTGGTGCTGCAATCACTGCTTACAAGAATAAATATGTGCCCTGAATCCATGCTTTCTGGGTTCACAGAAACTGGAGTTCATCTAGGCCCTGTGGTGAAGGGACAAGGGTGCGAGGCCATACACTACTAAGGCCCTGATTATGAGTTGGTTGTTATATTCAGACCCGTACGTAAACAGAGATTGGAATTACGAGTTTGTAGAAAATTTACACATGTGATAATTATCGGCTGCGTTAAATATCTCAACTTTGTTAAACTTCGGCCAAAATTGATTGGAGGAAAAGCATATTATATTTTCCGTATCATGCACATTTTTATGCGTTAAACACCAAAATCTGCATGTTATTCCCCACCAACTCGCAATAGGTGTTATTTTTCGAATGCAATATGTAACGTACCCTGTGGTATTGTTATGTATCAAGTACGATACATAACACCTGAACTCGTATTCAGGTTCTCTTCCTGTTCTTAGTGGTGAAATAAAGACTTATTACTTCACGGTGTCCAACAGCGCCCCAGATGAATTAGTTCTTTGTGGTCCAAATATATATATATATAGAGAGAAAAAAACACATTTGCCAGGAATTGTCTCATTCTAAAATGCAGGGCCGCGACAGAAGTACTGCCCGTCATAGATATTGTTCCAGAAGAGTATCAGCCATCAAGAATAGCATGTTACTGAAATAAAAAAGAAACTTTGTTGTGCCAAACACTGCATCAGAATTACTGTATGCCCAGTAGAATTATGTCATGTGGCGCTGTTCTGTAATTGAATAGCATTGCAAAATCTCATGGAGCTGTGCTTCTTAGAATACTGCATGGCCCTGCATTGCTTGGTAAATCCGGAGTAATGCAAGGCAGCCTAAGCCATTGCCTTGCATTCTTCTGTGCCAGGAAGACGTTCTCTGGACTGTGCGTGGGCGCTCCCAAGCATCCGGCTATGGATTTTGTCACATTCCCAGATTCATCAAGACTGGTTAACCTCTGAAAGTGCCAACATGCTATGGCTTCTTTGGGAGGCTCAACGATGGGAAATATCTCTATTTGTCCTCGTCGCTTCCTCTTTTTAAGGGTGCTGCATTCTGCAGCGCACACAGAAAGTGGAAAATGCCTAGAACACAGGCACCATTGCACCACAGCAGCAGGGAGCCTGCGTTGACGCTAGGCAGCAGATTGGGCGCCAGCGGAGGCAGAGAGCAGGAATGTGCAACATATTGTTAAATATGGCGCATTCCCGCCCTCTCCCTTTCACACAGCAAGTTGTCTTGCTGCGTTGCATGAAATATTGATAAACGTGGCCCTGAAATCTTATGAGAGTGCTTCTGCATTGTGTGGATGGCATTATTTGTCTATGGTTGGCAGTCATGAAAATAGTACTCACAAATTTCTAAAAGCCCTGGCCACCTGTTGGGCACAGTACTCCTTTGCATGGGCAGGTGGTTGCATCTTGAGTCCCCCACTAAACCTGTGCCATCATGCCCTTTTGTGACCACCACCCAAACACCACTCTCCCTGTTCTCCGAGGGTCACAGCTACTGCCTAGGTGGACTCTTGGGAAGAGGGTCCCTTGGGCCAGAGGGATACCCAAGGGGGGGGGAGAATGGGACTCAGGAGGCTCTAGCCTAGGCAGTGACCCTGCTCCATTGCACCACTCCCTGTCCCAGCTCACAATGTATCCGGTGGATGATCATGCTTGTGTGAGAGTTAATCAATCAATCAGCATTTGTAGAGCGCAACACCGTCACCCCTCCGGGTATCTGGGTGTTGTGTTTCAATCAAAGAGCCAGGTCTTAAGTCTCTTTCTGAAGTCTGCCAGCGAGGGGGCTGTACGGAGCTGGAGGGGAAGGTCGTTCCAGGCATTGGCAGTGATGTAGGAGAAGGAGCGGCCACCATTGTGGCTGTGATGGATGTGAGGGTGTTTGTGTGAGGGCGAGTGAAGAGGAGCGCAGGTGTCCAGAGAGTTGGTGGAAGTTCAGTTGATGGTTGATATAGGCATGTCCTAGGTCGTGTAGGAGAGTGGGCTGGGTTCACAAGAAACCCTGTTGCCCACGAACAATGCACTGATTCAGGGCAGGATAGAGGATTAGAGTGGGGTTTGCTTGTAGAGATCACAGAGTGATAATTAACAAATGACACGTAAAGTAAAATCGCGTTTTGAAAATGTATAACAGAGCCCTATAATTATATCATTCTTTTTCATTGAATCCCTCATGTAAACTGTGATGCCATTTTTCTTGTGTAGTTGTTTTTGCTGTGTATAGGAGTAAAATACTTCTTTTTCAGAGACAAAATTCTCTCTGGGCACGGATTTACACATTTTCATTATGCACACTGAGGGGCATATTCTCAAGGACTTATCACTGAGTTAGCTGCACTTTATTGCAGCCAAAGTGGCGATATATTTATCACCCAATTCACAAGCTGGTGGTAACATCCGATATCACCAATTTTCCTGCAATAGCAGCAGCAAAAAACATCGCCACAGATGAACCCCTAAACTATCGCTAATGAGATGCAGAGTAGGCGTTCCCGTGGCATAAGCTGCGACAACACCACTCCGCAACATTCTCGACCAGCCAGATCGGCGATAAGAACCCAAAACATGCGATAAGGCGCGTTAGCAGCAGGAAATTAACACCTGCTCTGACCTGGTATAAAGTCGACCGGCAGCCTGCACCACAAAAGGGAGCCAAGGCCAGAGCCACACATGAAGGGCAACAGATGCCATGGAGCCTCAGACCATGCAGATGGGATCCCCAACAGGCCCACAACATCCCCCCCGGACCACCACAGAGGCAGCGCGAAGACAGCGACCCTCAGAAAATGCACAAACCTCACAGACCCAACACCAGAGAATGCCATTGACCACTACAGGCCCAAAGGGACAACCATCCTCCGTATCCTGACCACCATTGTCCACAGGCTGACGGTACCAACACAGCGGCCCACCAATATCCAACCTCAGACAAAGCTGCTGGCCGTGCTGCACGTGTTGGCCCCTGGTACCCCCAACCAACAACCGCTAGAGTCGGAGTCCCACAGCCAGTCCAATACAAGTTACACCCAACGGTCATGGGTGACATCATCAGCTTCGTACCCCACTGTCTACACTTCCCCCAAACTGTGCAGGAACAGCTGGAGACCAAGCAAGGCGTCCACGCCATAGCTGGCTTCCCGCACGTATGAGGGGGCAATTGACTGTACACATGTTCTACTTCTTACTTGTGTTCCCTGGCAACACTGCCCACAAGAACCGCAACAGAAAGCACATGCATTCCATCAATGTGCAGGCAATAGTGAACCACCCAGAAATCTCCACCAATGTCGACGCCAACCACCCAGACAGTGTGCATGATTACTACATCTTCCGACAGTCCATCATCAACCTGCGCTTCCAGGATGGCACCTATGACAATGCACTGCTCGTTGGCAAGTACCAAATGAACACACCACACACCTCGACTCCACAATCATGCAATGGACACCACTGGGAATGCACACGTAATAAACTCACATATAACATGCCAAACAACATGGCCACCCACCAGACACGACAACACAGCTCACTGTGGGATCCTGAGCCAGCCATGCACAGAAGCCATCAACGGCATGGCACCTCAGCCACACAACAGCAGATTGTGGGGAGAGGTGAGAACCAGGCATGTGTCAAGGAGCCAAGTGGCCGATGAATGAGAATGTACACAATGCAGAGTGTGGCATGGATGTGATGGTCAGGCTGCAGAATGCAGACCATACACATATCCATGTTGACATACACAGATGGTGTTTGAAGTGCAGTGGACAGTGGACGCAACCATGTCACCCCAGCCAGTAGGGAGGTTTACGGAACTGTAGCTTGTTATGTCCCCCCTCCCGTAGGCGTGAGCGGAGTGGACTGTCCTGACGAACACCAGGCCAGCCTAGGGGTGTGAATAAAAGATACATGACTCTGGGTGTGGTCCTGTTCCAGAATGCCCAATGTGTCTGCCAGGGTGGCGCCTCGTCCCACCCCACAATGAGGCCAACGCTGTTGCCGTGAGCGGGGTTGCCTGCGATCCTGTGCACCTGCTGCACCCCGGGCAACTGGCCCCGAAACCAGTCTTGCCCGCCCCTGCCCACCTAGGCCTCAATGCCCAAGTGCTGACACAGGCGTGTGTCGGAGAGGGCCCACCACGTGCTGGTGCACACTCCAAGCCCGAGGACCGCGACCCTGGCAACCTGCTATGACCATCACGGCCTCCGTGAGCAAGGACCGCACTACTCCTTTCTCGTTGACGTACTCTACCGGCTGACACAGCGGACTAGTAGGTCGCACATTTGGAACTGAGTCTTGATTGTGTATCAAGACTCAGTTCCAAATGTGGTAGAGGACAATGTTTTTGGCTGACTTGAAATCACTATACTCCCTTCGATGTGGTGCCACCAAGTCTGTACATAGCATTCCAATGAAACATGGCTGTGGGCCACTGCTGACCGCTGCCTCCTGCCTACACTGTGGTCGAGTAGGTCACATATTTGGGGCTGAGTTTTGATTTAGCATTGGCGGAGTTCATATTATACCGGCATCATCGCAGACTGCATTCCCTCTCCGCCCCGGGGCCACTAAGTCTTTTCCCCGACATTCATGGACACTCTCTGGTAGAACTCTTGTGGCATCTGAGTCAATGGACTGCGGGGTTGTCTTCATTCTCATGTAGCTGATACCAAAATGTTGGTGGAAACCAGGCAGTAGCAATCCACTCCTCCATTTGCTGCTTCCAGACAGCTACTACCCTCTGATTATGCCCGGGAGGACACCTTCCACTGTCCCCCGCAACCCTCCACCACATTCACCTCGAATATCGATGAGGACCCGCTCAGTCCACGTGGCCCTGCCTCAGTGCACCGCAAGGCACCATCCTGTGGTAGGGTGCCTGTGCTGGCCGCTGTGCATCCGGGGCCACTAACTCTGTGCAGCTAAAGGCAGGGACCCTGTCTTCTGAGATATTGACTGGCTTCTGAGACGGTGGCCTTGGGTCATCAACGAAATGTGTCTGTGGCCCTGCGTTGTCCGCTACATCCGGCCTCAACTGCGGTACGCCAGAGCTCACACATCACTTTGTGTCCTGACCGTCCCGGAGGTCTCATCACTGCAGGAGGCACACGCCACCACCCCCAGGACCACCTACAACCGCCAACTGCCAGTGTCAAAACGGTCGTACTGGCAGACTGACAGAGTTGCTCGCACCTGCTGTGGATGCCATCATCTGCCTGATACCCTGCTCAGCCTCCAGGTGCCATTAACTCAGTGCACCACGAGTCATCGTCCATTACTGTTTTTGTTATGTGCTGTAGCGACCTCATGCAGCAATGTCACCTCATAGGTAATGCTACAGTGGTTCTGTCGGGGAGAAAACAATTACTTTGCAAATGACAATGACTCTTGTTACCAATATTTTATATGACTCACTGCTTAAGCAATATGCCAGAGAGTAAAAACTAAAAGTGGGCTAAATCACAGCACGCAACAAGGTGAATATAATGGAACACAGCGGTACAACAAAAAACTCCAAATGTGTTTGCAAAAGTTATTATTATTTGATATTTTTTAGTTTTTCACAAAACATATTGAAAATACATTTTTCAAGGGCTGTCAAGGTGAGGCATAATTGTAAAGTGACAAGTGTTTCAAAGTGACAATGGGTGCCCAGTGATGATGGTGCAGTGCATATACAAGAGTGAAACTATATACAAATATATACAAGTTGAAGAATGGTCAGAACAACTACAAAGCCAATATCTCTGGTTATGGTGGGACCGATCATTTGTTAAGACTGAGCCATGTATTATCATCGACGTTTTGACCCTGATAATGCGTAAGTATGGTGTCAAAGCGGGTTTCTTCAGGACAAAGGACAGCCCAGCAAATGGGAAGTATCCCTAGGCGTCCCTCGCTGAGTCGAGGCTGTCAGAAAGATCTGTACTTGTCAGGAAGGCTCAGGTAAGTGGAATCTCTGAGATGAGTTGAAGTTAAAAACTCACCTTGAAATAACACAGCAAAGTTGTGCCCTATATCGAGTAGGAAATGAGTCAGGAAAATGGAAGATAATTTGACGTAAATCCAGGCATAAAGTCATGGCATGTCACCTCAGGCTGTGTTGTAGACCTGGGACTATGATGGGTAAGACGATGCAGGTGTTCCTCCCCCCACAGCAGCTGCATCTGGAATATCCCAAAGGTACCCAAACCTAGACATTTTGTTGACATGAGCGCGCTCAGCTCTAGTGCCCCAACCTCATGTGCACTGCAACTCACAGACATTTCTGTTTGCTCATTGGGTGACCTCTGTACTTGCTCCAGCTACCACCATTATGCACCGCTGTTGTTTCTGTAATGCTGGTGTTTACTGTTTCCGTCTTAATAGTGTGTTGTATTTGTTGCCAGCTCCATCCACTCAGTGAGGGCTGGCTTACACTCACCCCACACACATATTGAAAATACATTTTTCAAGGGCTGTCAAGGTGAGGCATAATTGTAAAGTGACAAGTGTTTCAAAGTGACAATGGGTGCCCAGTGATGATGGTGCAGTGCATATACAAGAGTGAAACTATATACAAATATATACAAGTTGAAGAATGGTCAGAACAACTACAAAGCCAATATCTCTGGTTATGGTGGGACCGATCATTTGTTAAGACTGAGCCATGTATTATCATCGACGTTTTGACCCTGATAATGCGTAAGTATGGTGTCAAAGCGGGTTTCTTCAGGACAAAGGACAGCCCAGCAAATGGGAAGTATCCCTAGGCGTCCCTCGCTGAGTCGAGGCTGTCAGAAAGATCTGTACTTGTCAGGAAGGCTCAGGTAAGTGGAATCTCTGAGATGAGTTGAAGTTAAAAACTCACCTTGAAATAACACAGCAAAGTTGTGCCCTATATCGAGTAGGAAATGAGTCAGGAAAATGGAAGATAATTTGACGTAAATCCAGGCATAAAGTCATGGCATGTCACCTCAGGCTGTGTTGTAGACCTGGGACTATGATGGGTAAGACGATGCAGGTGTTCCTCCCCCCACAGCAGCTGCATCTGGAATATCCCAAAGGTACCCAAACCTAGACATTTTGTTGACATGAGCGCGCTCAGCTCTAGTGCCCCAACCTCATGTGCACTGCAACTCACAGACACTTCTGTTTGCTCATTGGGTGACCTCTGTACTTGCTCCAGCTACCACCATTATGCACCGCTGTTGTTTCTGTAATGCTGGTGTTTACTGTTTCCGTCTTAATAGTGTGTTGTATTTGTTGCCAGCTCCATCCACTCAGTGAGGGCTGGCTTACACTCACCCCACACACATCTAGAACAGGCGTCACAGTACATGTGACCCTGCTAATAAATGGGCCAGGCGCACGAGCCCGCAGCCAGGTCCACAAACTATCTGCGTGTGTCCATGTGGTCATGATGTGTGCATGAGGGCCCCGGGCCCTACAACATTACATTGTGCTATGTACAGCGGACACAGCCATGTCCTCACATGAAGCGTGTTGCTGCTTGGACATGTAGCTTTTTTTGTCACCCACTCAATACGTGAGAGGAGTGTACTGGTCCATCGTACAGAGGTCCGGCGTGGGTGTGTGAATGGTAATTCTAGAGCTCTGTGCGTGGTTCAGTACAGGAAATGTGCAAATGCATGTGTCTCTGTCGCAGTGTGGGTCTCCTTTGTGGGGTGCAGGTTTTCCCTAATGGGACTTGGAGGCCCTTTATGCAATGTAATTCGGCTTCCATAAGCGCTGTCCCCAGCCACACCTGTTTGGACAACTCATTTTGGCATTCTGACACCTGGCATTTGAATGCGATGTGTGCCTTGGTGGCGCGTTGGGTGCCAGGCGTGCTTGCGGGTGCTTCCTGCTGTGTGGTTTGTGCAGGGCCTGGGTTCTCCTCTATGTAGCTTGGCTGCCCTGGTGGTGGGTTGCCTGGGATGTCCATGAGCTGTTGTAGGGCGTCGGTGTTGAAGGTGTGGTGCTCCGCTCCAGCATCACTGATGGGTTGTCTGGTCTGCTGGAGATGTTGTTTGTCCCTCTGCAATGTGAAGGGGAGATGCATGTTGACATTGAGTTGACATGTCTGTTAGTGCATTTTTCTTGTTGACATGCAGATTGTATGACAATGTACATTGGGACTGTTTGGGCGGTGTTGCAAATTGGGTGTGGGACAGTGTGCTTTTGGACTACGTGACAGATGTGAGGTTGCACGCGTACGTATGAATCTAACACTTTCCTGCTCTGTTCGATGTGTTTGGCCTGTTTCTAAGCATGAGCGGACCCAGTTGTGTCCTCTGTTCTGCAGTTTCAGTGTTGCACTTTGTACAGCTTTGGTGTGGGATGTGCTGTTATTGCTATGTGTGTGTGCTGCAGTGTGCCACGGGGATCAGGAACATGATCCAGGGTCATTGTGGGTGTGCAGTGTGCTCTCCTTAATTGTGCATGTGTGTCATTGTGCCCATCTCCACCCGTCCCCCCAGTCCCTGGTCGTTGCTCGCCTTGTTGATGTTGTGTCAGGTCCTCTCGAGCTGTGTCCGGACTCCCACCTCCTTGCACCGTCTCCACACTGATGACTGTGGCCTCCATTTCCTCCAGCTCCTCCTGTGGCGCAAGACTCCCACCTATTGTCGCCTTTGCTGCCTTCCTGTTGGCAACGGGTTTGTGCTTGGTGTGGCTTTTCACATCATGCCAGCACCTCTTGCCCTCCTCGACACTCCAACTGCATTCACGTTGGTCTGATTGTGGGTCAGTTGATGGTAGTGTACTGTCACCTCTGTGACGCTGACCTAGTTTTGCTGAGGACTGCACCCTGTCTTCCTCTTCTCCTTGGCCTTCCCCGACCCCGGGGTTCCTTGCTGGTGGTCTGTGGGGCTAGTGGCTTTGGCGTTGGCCTCTGCACTGTGTTTGGGTGCATCCATGTTGCTACGCACTTTGGATTGTTTCTGGTGTGTTCTTTTTGTAGCTTTTATAGTGCATTTTCCTGCCAGCCGTGTGCGATTTGCAGACCTGCAGCTGGTTTTCGCTGCTTTTTGTATTGCGATTGGCCTCATCGCAAATCTTTTGCGTTCGAGTTTCGCATTTTTGAGGCATGGCATTGATTTTAACTTGGGTCATTTGACGCGTTATCTGGCGACTATCGCATCGTACCACTGTGTTGTGAATACCTAGTTAACACAGCGTAATTTTCCCGCGACAGACTGCGATGTTGAGAGTTGCGTTAAGTTACTTTTGCGATGGTTATCACACGTTCTTGATAATATGCCCCTGAGTACGTTGTTTGCCCGCAATAGCTTTACCTTAATACTTTCCTGCATATTTATTCGTCACAACTTGTGCACCATGAGCTGTGATGGCCAATCAAATCTGTAACTGGCCTATTTCAAGGACCACCTGGAACTTCCACCCTCTGCACCACTGGCACCCGGCTCTTCCAGACCTGATTGCTATTTCAACATGAAGGACATCTACAAAGTCCAGTGTTTGTCTATTGCAGGCCTCTAATTACATTTGGATATTATAATCCCTATTGTTTAGAGCCCTTTGTACTGGGACAAATGCGGAATGAAGGGCTATATAAAGACATGAAATTGGAAATAATAAACAGAATCATAATAGTCTGCACTTATTTCTAATCACTTTCTTTCTACCAAACATTTTCACTTTGCACATTCAATTTTACTTGAAGTAACTTTGGGAAGTATATGACCAATATTTCTCCACATTCTCCTACATTTTTGTTAGTGTTAATCCCAGTGTAACTGCTAAGAAGAAGGGCCCGATGCACAAAGGGCAGGTCGCAAACCACTCAGTGTATTTCGCACACCAACTGGTTTCCGACCTTCCAATCATGTTGTGATGTGACTAATGAAAATATTCAGTTGAATCACAAAATTCTCATTTACAGAAGGTCACAAAACCTCTTGCCTCATTAATATGTACCCCCTGTCAAGGCCTACGATTGCAAGCATTGAGGCCTTCTACTGACAACAGGCATTTGGCCCTATATACCCATACCTATATGCTTACATTTGTTCCTTAGAGCTGCTGTGCCCAAAATGAAACAGGCTGCTTTTAAAAACAAACAATGACGCAGCCAATAGGTCTCATCTGGAAAAGGCTGAGCTATTTGATTTGCCTGTGCTTTTTTTGCATTGTCCATAGCTAATGCCAAACCGACCACCTGAGACCCACAACGCATGCATCATGAGTCATGTGCATGAATGGAGACAAATGGCCCACTGTCTTAGAATGTATTTTCTAAAGAAAAGCGATTTCAAGATGCTTGCTGATGCATATGCCACAGTTGTGTCGCATGCACATGTATTAAACCTTTCCAAGATGGCTGCCTACGGGTACGGTCATGTGCTTGTGCATATGTAATGATGTCTTTGTGGGCATACATTACGACGCATCAATGGTCATTTTGGGATTTTTTTATTTACCATACCAACTAGGGCAACTGCCATTTTATAAAGGTAAATCAAAAGCTGTTGTACCCACTTGCATGGGGAGCGGGATAGGAGGCAGGATACAGAGCATCAGGGAGTGGGGAAGGTGACTAAATAAGAGCGCATTGTGGCCAAGGCACTAGAAGAGGGTATTGGGGAGCAGCTGACCAAAGGGAAGTCTGTCCCACGGGCAGATTGGGAGGGCGGTGCAGACCAACGACTGCCATTTTGTGTTGGGGCTCCTTAGGAGCCCTAACATAACCTCGTGCTAACAGCCACCATTTTAGGTTCAGGTGACCTGGTGGCGGGTACCCCTTGCAGTGGTCATTTTTTCTATAGTAGGGGCGAATTTTCCTCTTGTAGGGGTGATTGCAGCTTGATTTCGTGGAGTAAAGACAGCAGTGATTTAAGTGAACTTAACATGTCCAGCGAGAGGCTTGTTGCAGAGGCCATGCACCTGCTGAAGGAGGCCGACAGGTTGGATCTGTGTGGGAGCGGCGCCACCTGGCCCGGTGCATGTACTTCGCTGGGCCTCTGAGGGGTGGCGGCAGCGGTTATGGCTTGTACGCCGCCACGGGCCTGTTAGGCAGTGAGGGCTGAGTCCCATGAGGTAGGTCGTGGCCGCTGCAGTACCAGATCAGCAGCCGCAGTGAAGGCGGGGCCTGCGCCTGCAAGGGTGCAGCTCATGCAGTGTCCGCATTGGCATGGGGGAGGCGGGGAGGGCTGCAGACCATCCCTTCATGCTGGGCGCCGGCGGGCCGGGGAGGGCAGAGCACGCAGAAGCGACCCCAGCATGCATAAGGCGTTTTTACGGGCTGCATGCAAAGGCAAGAAGCGGGCAGCGTCTGAGGAGCCGCCCGCCTTCATGGGTAGGGAGGGAATATCAGGCACGAGAAGGCGCCCGTCCTCTGTAGTGCATGCCACGGCCATGTCACTTGTAATGGCGGTGGGCCCGGTGCATTGATGGCAAGTCAGCGTTTCTCCTACTTCTGGTACACCCGAAGGATTTTCAGCTACTGAGGATGCAGTTTGAAGACAAATGATACATGGATAAAGCGCTGCCGATGGGCTGCTCAATATCCTGTGCCTGAGTGCTTTAGCACATTCTTGCAGTGGTTGTTCACATGGCAGACGGGCCATCAGCTGGTGATGCATTCCTTGGACAATTTCTTTTTCGTGGTGGCACCTAACTCAGCAGACTAGTTTCCAGGACCTATTGGGTGACCTAGGGGTGCCATTGGCCCCGTAGAAAACGATGGGCCTGACACAGCGTTGTCTTTCTTGGGAATCAAAATTGATTCAGTGCGAATGGAAGCCAGACTGCCAGATGATAAGCGGGAGAAGATGCTGGTTTTGATATGGTGCATGCTGGGGAAAAAAGGCTAAAGTCAAGGATGTTCAGTTGTTGCTGGGTCATCTGAACTTTGCGTGCAGAGTCATCAGAGCAGGACGGTCGTTTTGCAGGAGGCTGGGGAGGTCACTGTGGGAGGGAAATGCTCTTCCTCACTATCACATACATATTGCAGTGGGGGTGAAAGAGAATGTGAAGTGTGTTGCATGTTTTTGCGGGATTTTAAGGGATCCCTTTGGAGAGATGGAGGGATTTTGAGTGGGATGTGTAAATCTTCTCAGATGCGGCCAGGGGCTTGGGCTTGGGCTTCGGCGTATATTGGCAGGGTAGGTGGTGTGTGGAACAGTGGCCGGCATCGTGGGCTCATGGGGGGAGGAGCATCGCCTTCCTGGAACTCTTCCCTTTGGTGGTGGCAGTAACTCTTTGGGTCGCAGAGTTGGCGCACAAACGGGTATTGTTTCGGGTGGATAACATGGTGGTCGTGCAGGTGGTGAACAGACAGTTGGCCAGGGATGTGCAGGTGCTGAAGTTGTTGCTGGTGTTCATGCTGTGCTGCTTGCACCATGGCATATCTTTCAGAGCTACTATAGATAAAAAATCCTTTTATATTTTTGTTTGTTTATTGACTTCTGTGTAATGTTGTCTACGATAATGTATTCTGTGAAATTTTAACCTTAATATTGTGTTGTGCCAATGATTTGTAAAAAAAATGTTTTAATTGCTTAATAAAATATCAAGTTTTGTAGCCAGCTGTAGCCAATTGTTCATTTTTTATCATTACTGTGTTTTAAATATTAGTTGCCTAGGTTGTTGTTTTTCAAATGTAACTTTCAGAGCTCGCCACATTCCAGGTGTGGACCATGACATCGCGGACGCTTTGTCTCGTTCACAGTGGGGGAGACTCTGTGGGTTAGCCAAGGATGCGGACAGAGACCCAACCCCTATGCTGGAGAAGCTGTGGTCCGTCTGTAATGCAGGATGGTACTGCTGGTGGTAGGGTCGTTGGTGTATTCAACGCGCAGAGCTTACTGACAGGCTTGGGGGGATTTCTTGGTGTCAGGGGCGCAGCGCAGGGCATCAGAGGGCAACGCTGCAAAGACTTAGTGCAGGTCATTCTGGGATTGATTAAAAAAGGTTTTTTGAGGGAGACTATTGCAGGGAAATTTACTGGTTTAGCCTTCATGGGGAAATTGCTGTGGGGTTACCCCCCGTCAGCTGGGAATTGGGCCGCCCCATCTTGGAAGGATGGGCAAGAGAGCAGGGCCATAAGGAATGGGTCAGGAGGCCCCTGTCCTGGAACTTGCTACTGAGGGTGCTAGAACAGTTGCCGGCAATTTGTTGAGACCTGGGTGGAGGCTTGCTTCTTTTCCATGTTAATAGTCTGGATGTTTTATGGGACTTGTAGAATGTCTGAGCTCCTGGGGGGCAGGGGAAGAGAGGGGCTTCTTTGGGAGGACAGGATTCAAGCGCCAGGGAGGTGGGAAGTAGTGATTCGGCACTCCAAGACTGACCAGTGAGCACAGGGGAAGTGGGTTATTTTGGAGGACATGGGTGCTTCGGGTCTGTGCCCGGTGGCATAGGGCAGGCATTGGGCGGCAGTCTGCGGCAGGGAGCACAGTGCGGTGTTCCTAAATCTGCAAGGGGGAAAGGTGACAGCGTATCAACTGCTGACAATTTTGAGGTCGACTCAAAGTAGGCTGGGGTGCGAGCGACGGAGTACGGCATGCACTATTTCAGGATTGGGGCAGCGTCAGAAGCAGCATCCAGGGGATGGTCTCTGGAGGACATCATGCGTTTGGGACAGTGGTTGTCAGGATGCTACAGGCGCTATGTGTGGGAGCTGGGGGAGTAGGCCAGCGCAGTACAGGCTTCATTGAATATGTTTACTGCTTGTTTGTCTCCTTTCAGGTGTGGTACAGGGCCCAGAGTCGGAGGTCGTGGTGATCTGGATAGTGTGCCATTCGTTTGTTAAATGGGCAGTGATACAAGCAGGACAGAGGGGGGTGGGGGCCAATTTGGGTTTTGATGACCACTTGTTTAAGGTTACGTGGAAAGGAAATGAGGGTATGTTATGCAAGGAGTTTTTGCACACATTCAACAGGATGATGTCAGGGTCACAATGCCCGGATGTTTAGCTAATTTAGGAAAAGATTGATTTCGTGAGGGAAAAAGCAGTCGTTTTAATGAACGCCATGAAGAGGGATCTTATGGAAATTAAGATATTCATTTTGAGGTGGTCGAGTTTTTTAGGCGGGGCGTGGTCCATCTGCCCCACATTGGCATT
The DNA here is from genome assembly GCF_964263255.1 of Lissotriton vulgaris. NCBI lineage: Eukaryota > Metazoa > Chordata > Amphibia > Caudata > Salamandridae > Lissotriton > Lissotriton vulgaris. Next base: position 295,719,063 of record NC_141685.1, read on the forward strand.
GACTTGTATTTGCTGGAAATCAGGAAGGTTTTAGGGAAGGTTTTGAATGTGAAACGTTAGAGGTCAGACCGCAGGACGGAAGGGATACCTAGGGGGAGCCAGAAAAGGGGGGTTAGTTCCCAGCCCCCCCTTATCTGGGTGGCGGGGGAGCATGAAAAGTTGGACAAGAGTTTGCAGAAGTTGCTTGGCGTTGACAGTTGGGGATCCAGGTGCAGTGGGAGGGTAGGCAGGTGTTAAAGGTTCACTTTAGGACATTTGGTTACTTACAGGTTTATATAGATACTCATAGGCTGTAGGGGGAATTCAATTGGGAAATGTTGAAATGCAATAAAGTTATTATGTTATCTGCAGGGTGGGCATGTTTGGGGGGATCGTAGGGGTGGGGTGGGACAAGGTATAGTTCTCGATGTATAGCAAGATCTTAGTTTTGTTAGTCAGTGGCCAAGGATGTGCAGATGTTTTAATAAAGTGGCCTTTTTCACACACACACACATGGTCAGTGTTTGTCTGCATCCCTCCCTCACAAACAATCTGGAGAAAGGGCATGAAAAGAACTTCACATCCATTGAGTGCTTAATGGCAAAGAAAAAAAGTCCTCTCAAGGCAGCAGTGGAAGGATACAACTTGGAAAGTCAGAACGCTGACACTGAATTGTTCCTTGTCAGGACCGTCCCAGTAATCAGGAGGGAAATGATTGAGACAAGACCAGAGATCTGAAATAGATAGCTACATTATCCAATCAGGTGCAGGAGCAGACCCACAGCCCATTCCAAGTATGTGTAATGGAAACAAAAGACCTGCTACACATTTCATACATTGTACTCTTAACAATGATATTCACATTTCCTAAAAATAAATTCTCTGCAATTTTTCCAGAATCTGTGCCAACCTTGTCAGTTCTTATCCCCACTACTTGTAGCCAAAATACTATTTCAGAGCGGTTTACAGTCAGTAGATACTTCAAATGTCTCTCCCCAAATGTAAGTGCTGAGTCAGCCAACACCATATTATGGCTTCTCTATCCTTTAGTGCATAATTGTGTTCCGCTCAATACATTCTTTCTTTCCATGACGTTGTGTCAACACTCATTTTTATGCCAAATGGCAGCAGTGTTGTTACTTTTTATGTATCACACCTCACATCCTGCGTTCCTTTTCCTGCTTCCTAACCCAAGCTTGGCACTTTTATCTGTAAACACCCCATAGCACACATTCTCAATTAAATGATTTTAAAAGACGTTGAGTAATAACACATTTCTGAGTGAAATCTTCATTGCTGGAGGTTAGATATAACGGCCTTCCATTCTTTTTATGAGAAGAGGCTACTATTTGCGTGAAATCTGCTTTAATTGTAATACATTGTCTTTTTTTGTATCATGTCAGGAACAGCACTTGCTGTAATTTTTATAGAGTTTGCGTAGCATTTTAACTGAGTTGTACTGCCCTTGATCTCCCACTCATCTTCTTCCTGAGCCGTCCTCGTTTTGCCACGGCTTGTGCTGCTTGAGCGGAGGGACTTGCTCAGCGGGACTCGCTCACTGGTACCGGAAGTGAGTGTTCTCGTCGATTAGTGGGTTAGCGCTCTAGCTGCTGCCTTCCTTCCTTCACTCCCCTGCCCTGCCGGAAAGGCCACGGATGCGCAGCAAAATCTTCATTGCTGGAGGTCAGATATAACGGCCCTCCGTTCTTTTTATGAGAAGTACCTACTGTTTGCGTGAAATCTAGCCACCAGGACCCATGCTCGGTTTTTTTTTACTTTACTACTCAGGTATTATTATTGGACTGCTTTGCTCCTATCCAATGCAAAAACAACAGTTGATGGACAGAATGCAGAACAATGTCATAGATTCACCCCAATACAGAGATCTGGGCCTAAATCCATCGTTGTTTTGCTCACCATGCCATCCCAGTTTGAACCTACCAATACAAATCAATCCCTGCCAGTCTCACACCACAATTTTCACTCTAGGTCCTGAAGAAAGCCCTCTGACCCTTAGGGGCAAAAAAAAGGGTTGAAACATGTCGACCATTTTATGGACACACAAAGTGCAGGAGATCCCTAAATAATCTCGCACTACACTAAATTTTTATAATAGTCTCGAATCCAGACTTATTAAATCCTTCATCTGGCTGTACGAGCATTTTTAATCCACATTTTCCAATTTTTCACTGACCCCTGTATCACTGATCACTACTGCACCAACCAGGGGTTCACCTCCGGGTGGAGGAAGCATGAGAACTAACTCAATGATTATGCTGTCACATCTCTAAGAGCCCGGCGGAGAATCAAGATATACCGCAAATTCCATCCTCTGTACGTGAATTAGGGTTTTTTATTTACACTGAAGAAAAAATTTAGAACCCTGGTTATGCAGGACAAGTGAGCCGATCCCCTTTTGATTTTTTGCAATGAGACAAGAAGGCTGAATGGATCACAGCTTCTTCTTTCTCCCTCCTCCTTGATTGCATAGGCCTACAAACTCACCAACAGATGTATTCTAGACAATATTAAGTTAGCCAAAAAAAACGATATTATCAATAGAATCATCAAGGCTGCAAATTCAAACAAGGAACTTTATAATATACTGGAAGAATTTACTAATCCTTCCTCCTACCAGTCTGATAACCCTTCCTCACAAGACTGGGTGAACACGCTGCCCACCTTCTTTGAGGAAAAGATAAACACCATTCATAATACCTTCCTTAATCACAGTACTGGAAAGCATAATAACAAACCTGACAGTAATCAGACATCCGCTACTACACTCACTCAAGAAGAAGTTAGAACTGTCCTCTTTAAAATCAAATCGGGTACTCCAGTTGACCCGGTTTCACCACATATTCTGTCTACCATTGCCCCAGTACTCCTCAAGAGTAAGTATGGGCGGAAAATCCGTTCCGCTCGCGGATTTTGCGGATTTTCGGTAAATTTGTGATCCGCGAGATTCACGAATTTCCCGCAAAATCCGCAAGCAGCGGATTTTATGGCTTGCTCGCACTGTTTGTGTGAGTTCGCGGCTTCCCAGTTCAACTTCGCGCCCCGCGAATAAGCGCTAAATTGCAGAAATACGATCTTAGCAAAACTGAAACTACTTACCAGGTTCAAAAGTTCAAGCTCATCATTAGTAGCCATTTCCTGTAGTGCTTCCTGAGGGGCCCCTCCAGAGTTCAGTTGCCTACTTGCAACTATTATGTGACCCTGCTCTGACCCTCAGAATAGTTACACATATGCCACAAAGGTCCTGAATTACAGCTAAGGGAGACAAGCAGGAGCCAGGCTGGAAGTTCAAATCCAGTGACATATTAATCAGCCCCTAATTCATTATTGTCAGTTGGGGCAGGGCAGGTGTTGTAACTAATTTTGCAACAATGAAAGCACTTAGCAAGTGCAAAAGATCACTAATCAGGAAGCACTAAGGAAGCAGGTGCCAGCTAAAAAAATATTCTGTGACACATTAATCAGCCCCAAATTAATTTAGGTCACTTGAGGCAGGGAAGGTGTGCTTTGCTTTGTCACAATAATGTACACTGGACAACCAGAGGGGTGCTGTGATGAAACAGAGGGTGGCATGGGTGAGCCAGAGGGTGGCATGTGGTGACAGAGGGTGGCAGTGATGAAGAAGAGTGTCCCAAACAGGCTGGACACGTAGAAACAACAAGTTCGCAAAACTTGCGACCCGACAGGTAAGTTCGCGTTTGCAAAATTGTACAAAAACCCTCGCGACCTGGCAGAAACCCGCGCGAACACACAAAAGAAAAAATACGCAAATTCGCGAGAATTCGTGGATTTTGCGGATTGCGAGTTCGCAAATCCACAAAATTCGCGAACGCGAGATTCGCAAAATTCGCCCATGCTTACTCAAGAGTCTCACCAACCTTTTTAACATGTCCCTAAATCAAACAACAGTCCCTATTAAATGGAAAGCTGCCAGGGTCAAACCAATTCTGAAAAGAAAATCTGCAGATCCCAAAGAGCCCAGTAACTATCGCCCTATTTCTCTTCTTCCTTACTTTCGGAGGGTACTCAAGTTTCTGGTCAACAAACAGCTAACAACCTATTTAGAAAGCCACAAACTGTTGGACCCCTTCCAGTCAGGGTTAAGGGCTGTCCACAGCACCAAAACATCTCTGGTAGAGGTAGTCAACAATATAAGACTTGCCCAGGACAGCGGGCAGTCAGCCATGCTTGTCCTGTTAGACCTGTCAGCTGCCTTTGATACCATCTGCCGCAGTATTTTTGAATGACGACTGTGGAAGATGAGAGTCAAACCACCACCACCACTTATAAACTACCTAACAGACCGAACTACCACCGTACAATTAGGCACATTGGTCTCTCACAGTCGGTTGGTAGACAAGGGAGTCCCGCATGGATCCATTCTAAGACCCATTCTTTTCAACCTCTATGTGGCACCCCTGGCCAAGGTGATCAAATCCTATGGGTTCGATGTAGTGTCATACGCTAATGACACCCATCTATTAATCACTCTTGGTCCCAATCCAGCAAACACCATACTCATATAAAAACTGCAGGACTCACATTAACATCTGGATGCAAACCAACCATCTTCAACTTAATGCCAGTAAGACTGAGGTCATCCTATTTGGAAAGGCACATGAATTCTGGTCCAACGACTGGTGGCCTCAGAGCCTTGGCCCCTGTCCATCTCCCAAACCCATGGTACATAACCTTGGAGTGAAGATCGACAACAACTGTCCATGAAAGTCCATGTAAACCATATAATGAGCACTTGCTATGGACTAAAGTGAAGCCTACGTAAGATCTTCCAATGGATTCCAGTAGAATCAAGGAAACCACTTGTTCAGGGTCTAATTATAAGTCACTCAAATACAGAAATGCCCTGATGACTTTCATCAATGAAGAGCTTTTCACCAGACTCCAAGTCTTGCAGAACACTGCCGCTAGACTGGTGCTAAATCTTCCATCACGATCCCCGTCTGCACCCAGTCTGAAAGCTCTTCACTGGCTCACCATCAGGATACAAATTTGTTTCAAGATCATCTGTTTGGCCACCCCCCCTGGTTCATCCCCTCTGTCCCCTCGTATTTATTACTCGGCCGCCCAGCTCCAGCATCTCCGTTCCAAGACCAGACAAACCTGCACTATTTCCCACCCTAACTCTCTGCTCTCCAACTCCGTCACCTACTGCCCTGGTTGTCACACCAGGATACTTCCTACCTGCAAACCCCAGAGTGATAAGAACCACCCCATGAAATCCCATACTATAGCTCTTACTAATGTCCGTTCGCTTGGCAAACATAGCCAAGACATTCATGAGTTGATCCTTGACCACAAAATAGATCTTCTGTTTATGACAGAAACATGGATGGGCCAAACCTCCGATCCGGACCTAGTCATAGCTGTCCCGGCAGGGTTTACCACCCATAGATTAGATAGGCAAACTAAGAAAAAGGGAGGTGGGATTGCCATCATCGCCCGTGACACCTACACTGTAAGGTTTACTATTATCCCACAGACTTCTTGCGAAGCAATAGAATTTGCTATTAAATTGTCCCCCTCATATACCTTTAGAGGGATCCTCCTTTATCGCCCCCCAGGGCCTAGACACGACTTCATTAGTTCTTTTAGGTCCTTTCTGGAAATGTCTGCACTTGACAATTCTTTCACCATTTTGGGAGATTTTAACTTCCACTTTGATGCCCCTGACAACCCTGATACAGCTACGCTATCAGCTGACCTGGCTACCTTCGGCCTCACTCCCTTGGTCCACTCTCCCACGCATGAAGGAGGTCACACCCTAGATGGCATTTTCTCCAATGCCACAGACTTTCTAAGTCAAACAAATACTTCCCTTAACTTGGTCTGACCACCACCTCATTTTGACCACTTTACTAATACGCGATTCCCTGACCACCAAATCAAACCCCAACCCTCGCCAACCTTATTTGGCATGGGATGATATAGATGAAAGCAGGCTAAAAACCACGCTCAACGATACCTTCCCCACCTTATCTCCTAACCCAAACACTGCTACCACCCAATATCACAACTGGATCAGTTCCGCAGCCAAAGATCTGGTTCAAGTTAAACAACGGTCACGTAATAGATCCACCCCATCGGCCCCGTGGTACACAGATGAAATACGCACACAAAAGCAACTGTGCCGAAACAGAGAGAGACACTGGCGAAAAGACTACAACCAGGAAGCTAAATCCCTGTATAAAGAGTCGGTAGCTATATACAAAAATCTTATTTTTGACGCCAAGAAAAAGTACTACAGTAGCAAAATTGAAGCCGCTCAAAATTCGCATAAATGCCTTTATGAGACCACTAAACAACTAGCTGGTTCTTCTGTGGATCTTACACCTCCCCCGTCCCAAGCTCTCTGTGATGCTCTGTCAAAGTTCTTTTTCAGCAAAGTTGACGACATTTATCGGATCTTTGCCAATTCCTCAACCTGCTCCCACAGGCCCCCCACCCACCTTGATGGACCCACGCTTCATCAGTTCAGAGAAGTGTCTCGCTCTCAGGTACTAAACATCACCTCCACCATCAAATCAGGGTCAGCCCTTGACCCCTGTCCCATGAAGGTCTTACGGCCTATCATGGAAGCAGTTCTTCCTGCCATAACCGAAATCTGAAATTCCATGTTTTCGACAGGCACTTATCCGGATACTCTTAAGAAAACTCTCATAAAACCGCTCCTCAAAAAGCCCACCCTGGATAAAGAAGAACTCAAACCGTGTCGAGAGTATAGGTATCCGAGGCAACGCTAAAAATCTTCTTGCCTCCTTCCTGGCTAACAGGACCCAGGTTGTTACTGTAGGACCATTTGAATCGCCTCCCTTGTCACTGCCATGTGGTGTTCCCCAAGGCTCATCCCTTAGTCCGACACTGTTTAACATTTATGTGTCGGACCTTGCCAATGTCATCAGAGCACACGGGATGAGCCTAACATCCTACGCAGATGACACCCAACTGGTCCTTTCTGTCAAGAATGACGGGCCTCAAAAAGCTGATATATTCAATCAGGGTATGCAGGCAATTGGGAGCTGGATGGCCCATAATTGCCTGAAATTAAACTCTGATAAATCTGAGGTCGTTATTTTTGGCAATCTTTCCCCGGAGTGGTCCCCCTTATGGTGGCCCTCATCCATGGGTCAGCCCCCAGAACCGGTCAACAAGGTGAGGAACCTGGGCGTTCTGTTCGACGATCGTTTCAACTTCCTCCCCCATGCCATCCAGATCTCCTCCTCAGCCTTTTACAAGCTACGGCTTATCAAGAAAATCCTGCCCTTCTTGCCCGAAAATGCCGCCAAAACACTGGTTAGTGCCCTGGTTCTCTCCACCCTAGATTATTGCAATGCTTTGCTCCTAGGTGCCCAGGAGAGAGTGTTATTGAAAATGCAGGCCATCCAGAACGCGGCAGCCAGGCTGCTAGGGCGAACTACAAAATACCAATCAGTGTCCCCCATCATAAGGCAACTCCATTGGCTCCCAGTGAAGAAGAGGATCAAGTTCAAGTCATTGTGTTTGATCTACAAGGCCTTACATAATGCTGGACCAGTGTTCTTCACTCAGAACCTGACCCCCTACTGCCCTTCCAGAACACTGCGTTACTCCGGCTCCTTTGACCTGGTGGTCCCCCAAACCAAAACGGTCCATTGGGGTGACAGACGATTTCTTGTAGCGGCACCGAAGCTGTGGAACACTCTTCCTCTTTCTATCAAGGCCAGCACTTCCCTCTGGTCTTTTCAAAAAAATCTGAAAACCTGGCTTTTTAACCTATGATCCTGACTCTCACCTAGGCACCCCTTGTGGGTTAAACATTTCAGTTATCAGCGCCGAGATGCCCTAGGGCCTTCGTTCGCGCTCTACAAATGTTGTTATAAAAAAATAAATAAAAATAAATAAGTATGGAAACGGGCTGAGCTACCTTGCCCAAAACCTTAACTGGTACTTACCTAATAGGACTTTCAGGTCAGAACCTAAACATCTTCTTACTCCACTCAAGATTTGCACCGCCAGGAACAACGGTAGATCCTTGTCTCATCTAGTGTTAAGTAAAGATGCAGAAGAATGATGAATTTGAATAGTTTATTATAGCATCAAGATACCAACGGAGCTTCCTTTCCTCAGTCCTTCTCCTTGAACAGCTGCTGCAGAAACCGCAGTGTATACAAAGAGAACAACTGAAGAAAAGGAATACAACATCAAATAATAACATTCTACAGAATGTGCATGTAAAGCTCGTGAATGAAGCTCGTGAAGGAACACGAGAACAAATCTTAAAGGTACACAACACAACACATCTTCCTTCTAATAATAAAACAATAAAAAAAAAAACATTAATCAGAAAAGTCATCACAAACAAAATCTTTTAACCAAGTAGGTTTGGATTTAGCTCTAACAGAACGATCAACATTGGTAATAGCATCATTAGGCGTAGCCACAGAAGAAGCAACATTAACATTTTCCATTGCCCCAGATGATCCAGCAACAACAACATTTTTTAATTCTTTAGATGCTACAGCACTATTAATCTCCTCAGATGTTCTTACAGATGTAGAAGCACATTTCATTTCTTTAGATGTTACAGCACTGTTTACCCCTTCAGATGTAACAGTAGTACTTTCCATTTCTTTAGATGTTATTGCACTATTCACTTCTTCAGCAGAAGCAACAGCACCATGCATTCCTGTTGAAGAACTAGCTAAACCACTTCCTACACTTGAATTTTGATTTTTGATACGGTCATCTTCAATGATGAAATGTTGTGAGATTCCCTTAGACAAACCAGAATTTCCTATATTATTATACAAACTGATGTCACTTTTGAGAACTGCAATCCGTTTTAAGTTCCACACTTTCCCATCACTCAAACGTACTGCATTTCTGTAAATATTTATTACCTTTATGGTTCAGAAAATTGACTCTCACCTTTTTTAACCTTCCAAGGTTTTTTAACTTTAACCCAAGATCCTACACTAACATCACAAAACTTAACATAGTGTTTCAAATCATACACATCCTTAACCTTCAAATGTTTGTCTTTTATTCTGTCCCTTAACTCTTCAAAATGAATCATTGGTTTCATATTGGAAAACATCCATGCAGGATTACACTTAGTGCGTACCGACCTTCCCCTCATAACTTCAAAAGGTGACGTACCTAAAACTTCATGAGGTGAAGTTCTATACATCCAAATAGTCTTCACCAACTGTAACTCCCAATCAGAATCGTTAGCCACAGCACCTTGTATAGCATTTTTGAGTACTCTGTGAAACCTTTCAACCATACCGTTGCCACTCGGATTGTGTAAGGAAGTAGTGCAATGCCTTACACCAACTTTTTTGAAATAATCCTTGGCAATATTAGAAACAAACTGAACACCGTTATCACTAATCAACAACACGGGTAGCCCTTCTCCAACAAAAACACCATCCAAAAAATTTATCACAACCTCAGAAGTAATTTTTTCAACCACTTTCAAAATTGGCCACCTTGAAAATAAATCGATAACAGTTAAAACATACTTGTTAGATGCTCCAATAGGCCCCATGATATCAATGGCAACTGTGTGCCAAGGTGCTTTAGGAATAATTGGCTCAGCCATAGCCGGCTTCAGGGTTATTAAAGTTTTATCAGAGTTAGCACACCACACACAATATCTAATGATCCTCTCAATAAATAAATCCATTCCAGACCACCAGAACCACTGCTTAACTTTCTGCTTAGTCTTCACTATACCACAGTGACCTTCATGACACATTTCCACAATCCTTTTTCTAAAGTTAGAAGGAGGAATAACCCTACCATTCCGTAAAATGTTACCATTCAAAATAGAAAACTCATCACGAATCTCCCACAATTGCTTGAATTCATCCGATAAATTGTGTTTAACAGGCCATCCCTTTGAAATGAAAGAAGATAATTCCACCAAAACAGAATCTTTCTTATAAGATAAATCCCAATCTCCTCTATCAATACAAGGAAGACCATGATCATGAACCAAAGCAACTTGAATATTTTCCCATTCGTGGTCAGAACTATCCAAAAGATTTATTGGCATGCGTGAAAGAAAATCAGCTACTACATTCTCTTTACCTGGCACATAAACCACATTGTAATTATAATCCTGTAATCTTAAGGACATTCTGGCTATTCTTGGTGAAGCATTAAATAAACCTTCCGTAGTTAAAAGCCTCACTAAAGGTTTATGATCAGTTCTGAGAATGCAAGGTTTCCCCCAAACGTAGGCTCTAAAATGCTCTAAAGACCAAATGCAAGCTAAGGATTCCTTCTCTATCACCGAGAGATTTCCCTCAGTGGGAGATAAAGAACGCAAAGCATAAGCTATTATGTACTCCTTCCCCTCAGAATCTAACTGTGAAAACACACAACCAAGACTTTTATTGCTCGCATCAACAGTAATTACATTGTCCAATTCAGGATCAAAAGCACTCAAAGCTGGTGCTTTTGCAATTTCACATTTAATATTGTTGAATTCTTCATTACACTCTTCAGACCAAAGAAATTTAGATTTATTCTTTAATAATTGTCTGATATTGAAAATTTTACTCGAGAAATTCTTAACAAACTTCGAGTAAAATTCAACTAGACCTATAAAAGATCTTACTTCATCTTTATTGCTGGGATTTGGGGCATTTATTATGGAATCAACCAAAGAAGGTTTAGTGGAAACTCCTTCTCCACTAATGACATGTCCCAAGTAAGTGATAGATCTCACACCAAACTTACACTTGGAGTGTTCCACTGTTAAACCTTTTTCCTTCAAAACACTCAAAACCTCATTCAAAATGTTGTCATGTTGAGCTTTGTCTTTCCCAAAAACAAGTATATCATCCTGAAAACACCTCACATTGTCAAACTTGCTGAATAATCGGTGCATTAATCTTTGAAAAATGGCAGCTGCGGATGCTAAACCAAAAGGTAACCGTTTATACTGAAAACACCCTGAAGGGGTGATGAATGCAGTTAGGGGTTTACTCTCATCAGTGAGTGGAATTTGATGATAAGCGGCTGACAAGTCTATTGTAGAAAACCAATTAGCATCTTTAATTAAGCTTAACATTTCCGAAATTTTGGGTAGTGGAAATTTGTCCACAACAATATTATTATTCAAGTGCCTAAGGTCAATGCACAGCCTCAATTTTCCATTGCTGCGTCGAGCCACCACAATGGGAGAAATCCATTGTGATGACTGCTCGATAGGTTCGATAATATCTGCTTGAACCAGTTTCTCAAGCTCAGATTCAACTTCTTTTCTCAATACAATAGGGATGTTCCTTACTTTATGTACTTTTGGACACGCATCAAGTTTAAGAACAATATGATGTTTGAAATCATTTAACTTTCCAATCACTTTTTTAAACACATTAGGATTTTCATTCAAAATTTCCTTACAAAAATCTGTATTATCATCCAATAACATTGCTGGATCTTCACTATTAGGATTGAGTATTATACCAAGACTCCCTTGATCAATCCATCCCAAAACAGAGGGACCTTTCTTTGAAACATATAATTTACCATACGCCCCTCTTCCTTTAAATCTGAATAAAAGAGGTCTAAACCCAAGAATGTCAATTTTTTCATTAGAAAACCCCACTGGACGAATGTCAGGTGGTAATAGATAATTTCCAAGATTTTTAACAAACATACTCTTCCATATAGCCTCATTGAGTATTGTGTATGGGGAACCAGAGTCAGCATATATTTGAACTTCAACACCACCTAAAGATAATAAGCAAAGAGGTTTCTTTCTGTTATTCTCTTTGTCAATAATATTCAATAAAAATAGTTATTTGGAACTATCATTAATCTTATTATTTAAAATGGTGTTGAATTAAATCTTTTTGATTGAATTATCATCATCACTAGAACTTGAAACATTTTCATCATCAACACATTTCACCTTAACAGACTTTTTCCTATAACAGACTTTAGCAAAATGTCCTACAATACTGCAATTAGAGCATTTGTGTTTTAAGGCAGGACAACTCTTGCTGTTAGCGAGATGAGAACTACTTCCGCAACGAAAGCATTTCAAATTTTCTTTCAAATTTTCTTTGTCTTTAGAAAAATCACTCTTATTATTTTTAAAATTGGACGTCTTATTCTTTTCATATGATTTGTCTTTAATTCTGCTAACCATATTTTCACTTCTGTCTTCTAACTTGTTTTCTTTCTTTAAAGCTTTAGCACTACGACTTGAGAGTTCTGCTTTCCTCACTAGTGCTAAAATGTCTTTCAGATCAGAATCACCATTAATCCACAAACGGTCTTGAATAGAAGTATCACATGCGTGCATGACAACTTGGTCTCTTATTAACTGATCCTCTAATTGTTCAAACTTACAATCTTCAGCAATTAGCCTTAAAGCTGAGACATATTCATCAATAGTTTCATTAGATTCTTGCTTTCTATGAAAAAATTTGTATCTAGTAATGCCGATGCATACTTTCGGTGAGAAATGATTGTCAAAATCTTTTAGAATAATAACAAATTCATCCATATCACCACTTACAGCAGTTTTCTGCATTTTTTCATATGTTTTTAAACCAGCTGGACCAAGATAATAAAGAAAAAGAGTCTTTTTCCTTTCTGCAGACATTTTTTTGTCATCATCAATTGCTTTAATGAAGTTTATAAAGTATGCTTTCCATTCCAACCATTTAATGGGAGGATCAGAGCCAGAAGACCAAAAAGGTAAAGGATTCTGAATCGTAAAGTTTTGTTGAGAAGCCATTATAAAATTAAATAGCTTTCTTTGACAAACAAAAAATGCAAGAAATGTTTCAAAAGTTCAATAAAATAGAGAATGTACCTCAGAGCTTCATATTAATGTACCATGAACTGAAGAAAGTGAAAGCGTTACTGATTTGTATTCCAATTATGTTGATCGGTAACTTTTAAATACTTGCTTGCATTTCCAACGCTAAATCCCGAAGGTGCACAAAATCCAAAATGGTGGCACGTCGATCAACCCCAACGTGACCTCGCACAACGTCAATTACGTAGCGCATGTCACCAAAGGCTTGGCGCTAGAGACGTTCCTTGGTCAGACGTTCGAAAGCTGGGCTGATTCTGTTGTGCGAGCTTGGAATGGTTTTGTTGCACGAGTGTGTACTTTTAAAAGATGCCGCTGGATAAAAAGCAACCGGTGAGCAAATCTTTTTCAAAAGATAAAATTAAAAGAATACATTACCAAATCAGTAAGCCATATGAGTGCGAGTGTTCAGAAAGGATTTTTTTTTTAATTTCTTTGTTACGAATGCGTAACAGAAAGGTAAAAATAAATCCTTGAAGTTAAATTAAATCCTCGAATGTGGGTTCTCTCCGTTGGCAGAATCGTCGCCAATTTGTTAAGTAAAGATGCAGAAGAATGATGAATTTGAATAGTTTATTATAGCATCAAGATACCAACGGAGCTTCCTTTCCTCAGTCCTTCTCCTTCAACAGCTGCTGCAGACACCGCAGTGTGTACAAAGAGAACACCTGAAGAAAAGGAATACAACATCAAATAATAACATTCTACAGAATGTGCATGTAAAGCTCGTGAATGAAGCTCGTGAAGGAACACGAGAACAAACCTTAAAGGAACACAACACAACATCTAGCTCTGGTCTTTTGGAATGAACTTCCATATCAGCTTCGTATGGTCACCGATCACAAACAGTTTTAAAGGAGGCTAAAAACCTGGCTCTTTTGACCACTCTCCTCCTCCTGTCAGTAGTCTATATTTCCCTTATTTGGGTTTCGCTAGCGCTTTCAGACCCTTCCAGGTGATATGTGCACCTAATAAAATCTTATGACTTATTTCTCAATGAAATGTTTTTTAAAGACTTTGAATAACATTCACATAGTCCCAAAATTAAACCGATATTGCCAAAGCTAATAAGTGTGGCTTATAATTAAAAGCACCTGGGTACTTTCATTTATGCATTCATCCAACGGTCCATGCTCTCAATTACTAATCATCTGTTCACTCAATCACTCATCCTTGGACTCAAGCATCTATTCATCCATCCTTTGGCTAATTGGCTTATTCTTGCATTCACCCATTCATAATACAACACACACACATCAGCACCCGTCACCCACGTACCCTTGAATGCCATCGTGAATAGCTATTGATTTGCTGCCTTGTTGTAACAGGTGTGAGAGTGCTGCTGGTAGAATGTGACTGCTAGTTCGTAAGAGGTGTGTGATTGCTACCAGCAGTATGTGTGTGTCGGTCTGTGAGGGGTATGACACAATTTACATAAAATATACCAGAACCAGAATTTTGCCTATGAATGTGTCCATAAATCACGTGTGGCTCGTATGTTAAACATTACCTCGAGTATTTCAGAGCCAGAATTTTATCATGGTTTCCTTCCTCAAACAGCACCTTCAGGTACAACATGCCAGCCTTTTTCCACAGGGGCCCCTACATCAACACCAAGAATTAATTCTAGTATGTCAGGGCCTGCATTTTGCCATGGGTGCCCTTCCTTATGGCAAAAATGAGTTCCAATTTGCCAGAAGCAGCATGTTTTCTTGGGTGCTGTGATAATCCAGAATGATATGGAGTATGCCATGCAGCAGCGACTCCTCCTCTAAAGTGGAGGTGTGTCGCCCCACTGCTTTAAGAGCAGTGCAGAGGAAAATAAAAATTATAACGGAATGTTATTATGTGTTATGTGTTACATGTTTTTTAAAGCGCACAGCTGCCCCAGCAAAGAGGCGTCCCGGCGCTGACAAATCTAAGACGGCTGTAATGCCAGAAACCGGTCCCCGGGAGCTTGTTTCCTTCCCAGTGTAAGAATTGGCTTTTGTAGTTTGGTTTGCCCTGTTCCCATCATGCACTGGGACAGGAACAGACTAATTTGCATACAGCCAGGTTCTGAAACTGGGATGGTGCAGTGAGCTAAAAAACGGTGTTGGATCTAGCCCTGATCTCTTGACCGGGTCAGAGCTTTCTGCTTAATTCAGAGACTCTGTCCCTCACCACCCCTTGTTGTAAATATTTTTGTCCACCCTAAGCGTGGAAGGGTATTCTCAGATGTGAGACCCTTGCTCATTGCACCATCAGGATTCAAGCAAACCGGGCCGAAGACGGCTGTAATGCCAGAAACCGGTCCCCGGGAGCTTGTTTCCTTCCCAGTGTAAGAATTGGCTTTTGTAGTTTGGTTTGCCCTGTTCCCATCATGCACTGGGACAGGAACAGACTAATTTGCATACAGCCAGGTTCTGAAACTGGGATGGTGCAGTGAGCTAAAAAACGGTGTTGGATCTAGCCCTGATCTCTTGACCGGGTCAGAGCTTTCTGCTTAATTCAGAGACTCTGTCCCTCACCACCCCTTGTTGTAAATATTTTTGTCCACCCTAAGCGTGGAAGGGTATTCTCAGATGTGAGACCCTTGCTCATTGCACCATCAGGATTCAAGCAAACCGGGCCGAAGACGGCTGTAATGCCAGAAACCGGTCCCCGGGAGCTTGTTTCCTTCCCAGTGTAAGAATTGGCTTTTGTAGTTTGGTTTGCCCTGTTCCCATCATGCACTGGGACAGGAACAGACTAATTTGCATACAGCCAGGTTCTGAAACTGGGATGGTGCAGTGAGCTAAAAAACGGTGTTGGATCTAGCCCTGATCTCTTGACCGGGTCAGAGCTTTCTGCTTAATTCAGAGACTCTGTCCCTCACCACCCCTTGTTGTAAATATTTTTGTCCACCCTAAGCGTGGAAGGGTATTCTCAGATGTGAGACCCTTGCTCATTGCACCATCAGGATTCAAGCAAACCGGGCCGAAGACGGCTGTAATGCCAGAAACCGGTCCCCGGGAGCTTGTTTCCTTCCCAGTGTAAGAATTGGCTTTTGTAGTTTGGTTTGCCCTGTTCCCATCATGCACTGGGACAGGAACAGACTAATTTGCATACAGCCAGGTTCTGAAACTGGGATGGTGCAGTGAGCTAAAAAACGGTGTTGGATCTAGCCCTGATCTCTTGACCGGGTCAGAGCTTTCTGCTTAATTCAGAGACTCTGTCCCTCACCACCCCTTGTTGTAAATATTTTTGTCCACCCTAAGCGTGGAAGGGTATTCTCAGATGTGAGACCCTTGCTCATTGCACCATCAGGATTCAAGCAAACCGGGCCGAAGACGGCTGTAATGCCAGAAACCGGTCCCCGGGAGCTTGTTTCCTTCCCAGTGTAAGAATTGGCTTTTGTAGTTTGGTTTGCCCTGTTCCCATCATGCACTGGGACAGGAACAGACTAATTTGCATACAGCCAGGTTCTGAAACTGGGATGGTGCAGTGAGCTAAAAAACGGTGTTGGATCTAGCCCTGATCTCTTGACCGGGTCAGAGCTTTCTGCTTAATTCAGAGACTCTGTCCCTCACCACCCCTTGTTGTAAATATTTTTGTCCACCCTAAGCGTGGAAGGGTATTCTCAGATGTGAGACCCTTGCTCATTGCACCATCAGGATTCAAGCAAACCGGGCCGAAGACGGCTGTAATGCCAGAAACCGGTCCCCGGGAGCTTGTTTCCTTCCCAGTGTAAGAATTGGCTTTTGTAGTTTGGTTTGCCCTGTTCCCATCATGCACTGGGACAGGAACAGACTAATTTGCATACAGCCAGGTTCTGAAACTGGGATGGTGCAGTGAGCTAAAAAACGGTGTTGGATCTAGCCCTGATCTCTTGACCGGGTCAGAGCTTTCTGCTTAATTCAGAGACTCTGTCCCTCACCACCCCTTGTTGTAAATAAAGACAAATCTAACTGGAACAGGATCCCCTGAGAGCTCACCAAACAACATCCAAAGGCTATGTTTAAGGGAAAAGGAGGGTTTTAATTGCTTTCCTGAAGACTAACACATCCTCCATTCTCCGAATATGGGCCGGCGAGTTGTTCCATAACTTGGCCGCCATATATCTAAATGAACGACCACCAATGCAGCAGAGTTTAATCCGTGGTACCGTCCCCAGGTGTTGTTCTAGTGAGCGCAAGTTACGGTGAGGGACATATGGGGTCAGAAGGGTACATAGCAGTTCTGGGCTTCCAAGTTTGACGATCTTAAACACCAGACACAGAGCTTTAAACTAAATCCGGGCAGAAATTGGAAGCCAATGAAGTCCCCTGATGGTAGATCTGACCGAACATCGGCGGGGAAGTCCCACCAAAACCCTAGCTGCCAGATTTTGGACTCGTTGGAGTCGTTGAATCTCAGCTTTATTGGCCCCTAGGAGCAGCACACTAGCGTAGTCCAATCGAGACAAGATAGTAGATTGTAGATTGAACAATAAGCTGTCGCACTGCTGGTTCAAAGAACTTCAGAAGAGGATTAAGGCCTCTTAGCAAGCCAATACAAGTGGCAGCCACTCGCTTAGTGTGGTCTGAAAGTTAAGCAAGGAGTCCATCCAGACTCCTAAGTTCTTAACTAAGGACTTAGGTATAGGTAGAGTCCCTAAGGAGTCCGGCCACCAATGCGCATTGCAGAGGGCGGTGTTTTTCCCCAACAGCAGGACCTCAGTCTTGGTCGCATTAAGCTGAAGGCAGTTATCTGCCATCCATTGGGCCACAGCTGTCAGACCGTCTCTGAACCTAGTGGCCGATGTAGATGTCCCCTCACCTAGAGTGATCACAAGTTGGGTATCGTCAGCATATGATACCATCGTTAGGTCCCAGTTCTTTACCACCGCCGACAGTGGCTGTACATACAAATTAAATAGAGACGGGCTTAGCGCTGAGCCTTGCGGAAGCCCCTGGCCTATGGGATGTATTTGAGAAAGAAATGGCGGAGCTGATACCCGAAAGGATCTGCCCCTCAGAAATGACCTAAACCATTCCAATGCAGATCCGGTAATCCCTATTGGCTCTAGGCGATGTAAGAGAATGGCATGTGATACCGTATCAAAGGCAGCGCTGAGATCCAAAAGGATCAGCGCTGCACTCTGACCGGCATCCAGAATCAATTGCAGATGTTCAGATGTGGCTAATAGGGCGGATTCGGTACTGTGGCCAGGTCTAAAGCCATTCTGAGATGGATCCAGAATATTATGGAGGCTCATGTATTGAGATAACACATTATTTACATGAGCCTCAGCAATCTTCGCCACCCACGGGAGGGGAGAAATAGGTCTGAAATTCTCTGGTTTTGAAGGGTCCAGTGTGAGTTTCTTGATAATAGGAGAGACCCAGGCCTGCTTCCAGGTCTCTGAAACAACGGCCATGGAGAAGGACAGGGTAATTATCTCGACTAGCGGCTGTTGGAAAAGCACTAGTGATTCGATAAATTGTGCTGGTTTCATAGGATCTAGCGGGGACCCAGATTTGATTTTGCCACATAGCCTAGTGAGGTCTTCACTAGACATCTCTGGTATTAGAGCCAGAGTAGGGCCCTCAGCCTTTTCCCCAGCAGGGGCAGATGAGGAATGATGATAATGCGGGAAAGATTGATAGATTTTTTTAACTTTTTCAATGAAAAAGGTGGCGAGTTCCTCGCTTTGCTGAGCAGATGTAATAGTAGAAGAAGTGGCTCTATCACTCTTAAGGTCATTTACAATTTTAAAAATACATTTGGTAGGGTTCGAACTGTTTTTAATCTCTTCCGCATAAAATGCAGCACGTGCAGAGCAAATAGCTTTATGATACTGCCTTATTTTAATCAAGTATTTTGTTTTGTCTTCACTATTATACTCCCTTCTCCATATCCGCTCTGCCCTCTTACATTCCTTCCTCATAACTCTCAATGACTCACTATACCATGGGCTAGAATTAGACGTATGCCCCTTTGACCATTTGGCTGGTATGAGAGTGTCCAGTCCTCCTAAAATCCATTTACAAAAGGCACTGTATGCCAACTCCGGGTCAGCCAGATTTCATAAGGGGAAGGCACCCAAGGCCACTTGAAGATCTTCTGATTTCAATTTGTGCCAGGGCTTCTTAAAGACCAGGTTCTCCCTACCTGGCCTGAAAGGCTCAGTGATGTCAAGTTTAAATTCAATTAAGTAATGGTCTGTCCATCCCATGGGCTTAGGCGGAGTTATACTCGCAGCCGGTATATTGGAGAAAACCGGGTACAGTATATGTCCTGCAATATGAGTAGCCTCTAGTATAAGTTGTTCAAGCTGTAGAGCAGCCAGATCCGCCAGCAGATTCTGAACGGTCGAATCTTGAATTTGATCGAAACGGAGGTTCAAATCTCCCAGCATTGTAAAATTTGCGGATCCCACCACCAAGGAGCTAACTGTCTCTAATAGTGCCTCGATAAACTTGGCTACTGGCCCTGGAGGACGGTAGACATACAATCCTGAGAAGGAAAAATGTGCACTTATTTCAACCCTGAAACGAGCACATTCACACCCCCAGATATCTTCCTTAATAAAGGAGCAGGAGTACTGAGCTTTGTAAATTATGGCTATGCCACCACCCCTAGAGTCTCTGTTAATGATGTTAATCAGGTATCCGGTGGGAAGGGTAAGATTGAGAATCCCCGCCACATCGTCCCGTAGCCATGTCTCACAGAGGAAAAGAACATCTGGCATCTCCTCGGTGAGGAACAACTGCACCTCCATATGGTGCTTAACAAGACACCTAACATTTAATTGACATACCTTGAGCAGCATAGGTTTACCTCCTTTTCCTTTCCCTTTTCCCTGTCCCACTGGACATGGTGTTGGAGTAGCAAACCCACACCTCCTACAGTTCAAGGCAGTCTCTCCCAACCGAGTTAGAGAGACCCCACAACTCTCATGACTTTGATTAAATGCGATAAGCGTCTGCCTATCGTAACACATGGGTTCTTTGCGGGCTCGGCCAGGGGGAGTGGCGGAAGGCGATGTCATGGCGATGATGGGCGCAGACGGGCTTGCCTTAGGCGCCCCTTCGGGGCGCCGTCGGCGCGCCCGCTGCGCCGTCGTCTGATGATTGCCATTTAAAGGAGCAGAAAGAGGGCGGGAGTCTGCAATCGACTATACCGCCACCCCACAATCCTTCTAAGATGGCGCTTGCGTCAGTCCCCGATCAGCTCCTCATCGGCTGTACGGGATCGCAGTGGCACTGTGGGTGTGGAAGAAACACAGCGCGTAATGCCAAAGGTGTTGAAAGTAAGTAAGTGAATTTTAAAAACAAGACACTTTAAAAGTTAAACACCCCAACTCTCCCGGCTGAGCCTCAGGAAAGCAACTTACATAAACACAGATGTTAAAGTGAACGAATAAAATAGTAGCACGCCTAACTTTCCCGGCTGAGCCTCAGGAAAGCACCAAAAAGATCTGCAGATGATTATCATTTTATTTTTCTGGTTCTAGGTGCGGAGAGGTGTGGGGCTGGACAGAGCAGGGGCCAGGTGGAGGATTGGTGAGCACACTCAAAGTGTGCATGACTGTTTGGCCGGTCATCAATGCACACTTTGTATGTTCCCCACCAGGCTACATTATAAAACCTGGAGGGGAACATGCACAGGCTCCCTGTCCACGTCTGAACGCCGAACCACAGCACTCGGAGCAATCACAATGCTTGCTTTGCAGCATTTTCATTGGCTTAGGGGAACCAATCACAACACTGCATTGCAGTGTTGTCATTGGCTTAGAGAGCCTGGGAGCCCCCCGACGCGCCCAGCACGTAAGTTTTCTTTATTCTATTCTTTCTTTTTTCTTTCTTTCTTTCTTTCTTTTTACTTTCCCAACTCCCCCCGCCCACAGCCACCATTCCCTACCAGCCGCCACTGATGCCATTGCAAACAGCAGATTTACAGCCATAAAACATGCAAACAAACAAACTCTCGCTCATTCACACTCTCACTTTCATGCATTTGCACTCCCTCTCTCATTTGCTCTCTTCCTCCTCACTCACTCTCACTCACACTTTCCCACTCATCCTCATACATACTCAATTCCAATCGCTGTTACTCTCACCCTAACATACAATACTCTCAGGTTTCACTCTCTCTTACAAACGCACTTACACACGCTGACTGTGGGCCCTAGAGCAACTGCACCTGATGCACCATTAATAGCTACAGCCCTGACTCACTTCCACTCCATCTCTCAATCTCCAATCACTCAGTCCTACCAAATTCACACTCCTTCACTCACTCCCTCCTACTCACTTTGACTTACTCATACACACTCTCAAAGTCAGATTCTAACTCACTTCTACTCTCATTGTCACTCAAACAAACTCACACACTTTCACTCAATCTCATTCACTCACAAACTTGCAATCATTCACAAACACATAGGAACATGCACAAAGAAACCACATTTTTACACTTACCTTGCTTCCTTTGCTGGCAACTTGAGGCTCCATAGCAGCAGCACAGCAGAAATATGGCGTAGACATTGGAACCAACAAATCATGATTCCTAAAGAGGAGCCAGACAGAGCAAGACCAGGTTTGAAGAACGGAAGACCCACTCAATCTCCCTCCCAGCTTCTGTGTTGGACTAGAAGTACACCCCTAGAAGAAGCTGGGGCAGTGCTGTGATCCTGCCCCTGCTGCTCTGTGTGGCTTCTCATTGGCCTCAGGGATGCACTGTTCTGTGCCCTGTCAGCCACATTTCTGCAGATATACTGTGCTGCCTGAGGCACATGCAGTATGTCAGCTAAATAAAATGGGTCGTGCCTTTGTGACGGGGTCGCAGCTGAACTATGCCCTCCCATATGCAACGCATACATCCAGCTACGGTGTGCTGTGTTTTTAAAATACTCTCTTTAGATGGATCAATGCTCAGTCCCTTCAGCCCCTTCCTCCTCCAGTCATCAGGAGCCTTGAGATGAGGCAGAGAGGGCTGACCTTCACACCGGCAGTGGTAAAGAAAACAGGAAAGTCTCTGCTAAAATTAAATAACGAGCAGTGTCAGGAGAGGCAAGGGGCAGAATTTGGGATCTCACAGGAGGTGGGCTGGGCCCTGACACCACTTGTAAGGAGCCGCCACTGTAAGAATGGCTGCTTCTTACTCTTGAAACAAGTGGACAAAAAAATATTTTTTTTGTAAAAGCACCCCATGTCGCGTTTCACTTTATTGGCAGCCATGCCCATTTCCTTAGATGCGGCTCATCTAAGGAAAGGGGCACGGCCGCCATTAAAGTGAAAGTGTGGCAGGGTGCAGTTTAAAAAAAAGTTAAGAAATAGTTTTAAAAAACATGCAGCTGTGTTCGGTGCCACAAATAAACCAAAGGCACGGCCACCACTGTCTTAGCGTGGCGTATAGTGCTATATAAAACAAATGTAAAGCGTTGTGGGAGAGCGAGTCCGGCCTGCAACAGGCAAGAGAAAACCATTTAAGCAAATAGTGTTCAGAGGTTATAATTAAAGCCTACTGAGTAACAACATATGTAACCGGGGGTGCCCTCATGGGAGGTTACAAAATGAGATAAGGCGGTACTAAGGAGGGACTAACAAACCTATTGACCAATGAAAAGCCACAGTTTCCAAAGAACAATGACACAAGCCAATTCAAAATATGGGCAATGAGTGGGAGGAGCTTCAAGTCCATATCTGAATACAGCATGCCTCTTAGAGCAGGAAATGCGCTGCCCAGGCTGGACCTAAAAAGGGAAAACTACAAGCATCACTATATGAAATACATACCAGGGCGGGATAACCTACTCCCAGCTGACGATGAACCTGATAGCTCTGGTGTGCAGATCTTTTCTTCTTCCTTCCACACCAGACTCCATGTTGTTGGTCCTCCGGTGTACCAGTGGTGAACATGTAACTCATGACACCAGTAGCCAATCCAGACTCTAGCCTTTTCGATGCTGATGACGGAACCGCTCCGTCATCAGCCGCAGTAGCGCTGTGCTGATGACGGAGCGGTTCCGTCATGGCCCGCTCGCCGCGCCTGCGCGGCACGGATCCGCGCCTGCGCTGGGCGTTCCATTGAGCGGGCGGGGCCATGACGGAACCGCTTCGTCATGAGCACAGCTCAACCGAGGCTGGTGACGGAGCGGTTCCATCACCAGCATGGGCGCGCGGCGGCCCCGCCACTTAGCGCTGCGGCGGAATAGCCGCCGCAGCGAAGGTGTTAAGGTAACAGAGCATTGCATTCTGTTCCTATTAGTTTCCCTTTTCCTTTTGTATGCACGGGCCTACACATCTCAGCTTGCAATACGTCACTGAAAATGTATGACTGTATGAAGATATTATACACCTTCTAGAAATTGCAGTTGACCATTTTCAAGTAGGTTTTGCAGGAACGAATTTTTTGCACATGGGTTTTGAATATCTGCTGAGCTGCTCAGGAAATGATTACTGTTGATGCCAGCTCCATCCCAGAACTGGCTACTGGCAAATGTCCCAATAAAATATGCATGTTGCTGTTGTATCCTGTAGAAACAACTTGTAACTGGCCAACTGGAATTCCCTGCAGACTACAATACATTATGGTGCCACTTGACAGCTATGATCAGGGTCAAAGGAACTTGATTTCATGACGTCGGCTTGTCTTGCATAATCATGGATTTGCAAAGCCTACCACAAAATCCACCGTCTGCTGCATAAAATGCAGATTTCAACCAAAAAATGTATTTCTGGCTCAAACGGGTTAAAGGCTGTAGTGGCAGGCCCTTTACAGAAGCTGCCTGTGCACAGCTGCTAATTGTTGCGATCTGTTGCTAAGATGATGACAATTGAGTGAAACTTTGCTCAGAAAGTGTTAACGAGTGTTAAAATAATACTGCCACATAATGTACCACATTATTCTTCGAAATGCAGACACTTCTTTGCATAATTAGGTCCTTGGCGGTCCGCATACATCCACTGTTCTTGGCTGCATCGGCCTGGGACCCTCGGTGCTGTTTTCCACCTGCCCCCCTCCCCCACCAGGAGTTTTTTTCTTCTTCATGTAAATTTGCCGTGGTTGCTAGCCAGCTGCCTGCCGCAGAACTGCAATCAGCGGCGATGAATTCAGTGACCCGCGAGATTTACGGCCTCTGAGATGGTTTATAGCAGCATTCGATTTAATAATTAGAATAGTTGGACTCGAAGAAAAAAAAAAAACAGCCAGCTCCCTTGATGAAAATCACCCCGCGCTGTAAAAATAAACGGGAAAGTTTCCCAGAGAGCCGCCGCTGCGCCGCAGAGAGCTGCGGCATTTCACAACTGGTTTATTTCCCTGTCACGCGAGCTGTAAAAATATTATTGCAAATCGAACAGGCCCTGCTTTCTCGGAACGTGGGCCTTTTCTATTGGGTCCGAACAGCAGCTTCTGTGAGCCATGCATGGGGTATTTTAAGTCAGAAGTGGCTTCTGCTCTGCTCAGTTCCGGGCAACAAGGCCTTCTGTGCAGGGCTGGTCGCGAGGTTCGGTCCAAGCGCGTCCTCCTCCCCCAGCACACTGACCAGAAAAAGAACTTCCGGTCCGTCCGTGCCTCAGCCCAGGCACGGCCAGACTGGGAGTAGCAGCACGCCCTGGTGATTGCTGCTCGACAGGAACTGGCAGCGGGGGTTGGCTGGTGCTAGCAAGATGCACCCCTCCCGAGTTTGTTACAGGGGGCTGAAATTGCAGCACTGCTGCAAAATCGCCCCCCAGTGACAAAACCGGCCCCTCTTTCTACTGGCCCACCAGGGAAATGCCCGGTGCCCGCACGGCTAGTCTGGCCCTGAGTCCAGGGGCATAGCTACATTCAGTGCAGGTGCAGGGGCCCATTGAACCCTGATCATTGCTGTATTTACTGCCCCATAAGAAGTCAAAAGGGAACTTTTTCCTCCCTTGCACCTGTGCCCATGGCCTACTTGGTGCATTGGTGGAATTTGTGAAATCTCTGGCAGTTTTGACACATGCAGGGGCGTAGCTCCAGGGAGGGTGTTTGTGGTGTTAACCACCCACCCTAAAAATGTATTCTGTAGTAAATAGTTGGGTACAAGGGCTTTCATTCAGGTAATGTGAAGAGTCTGTCAGATTTCACCTGCGATTTTTACATGCTCATTCTGACCAAAAATAATTTACTCTTTCTGGTCTATGTTTCGAAGGCTTTAAAACAGATTGATTAGTTTAACCAGACCCCCCCAGAGGCCCGAGGCAAGGGCCACCTTCCAGCCACACAGTAAGGAGACAGTGGGGAGGACAATATAAACACACTCAGCCATGGGAGATGCTGACGCACCCCCCGCCCCCATACAGATTCCATTCCAACACGCCGCATCAGGGGTCTTGCCACCTTCCAGTGAACTGGAGGACCCGTCAACTGCGTCCCCACGCTGGAAGATATGGCTCGAACGGCTAGAGAACTACTTTGTGGCCACGAGGGAATCAGACAAGGCAGTTAAGAGGTCCCTGTTGCTCAATTACGCCGGGGATGAAATATTCAAATTATTTAAACACCTACCCAACACAGGAGCTGTGGACGATTATGATGCAGCTGTAACTGCTCTAAATGGTCACTTTGACCCACAATTGAACCTTGACTTCGAGGTCTTCAAGTTGGGGCAAGCGCGCCAAAGGGAAGGAGAATCCATGGACCGATTTTATGCCCGCGTAAGGGAACTTGCAAGCACATGCACAGATGAAGATCAACCTAAGGCCATACAGAGACAACTCATCCAAGGGGGTCGCGACAAGACACTACGGGGACTAATACTGCGGAAACCAGGGATCACACTTGAAGACATCCTGATATTAGCCAGATCACACGACCTATCAGCTGTCCGAGCCACCGCGATGGACCAAGCACTCAACAAACCTCAAGGAAAAGCAGAGGCAATTAAGACCGAGCGTGCCGACGCAGTAAGGGCACAGCCACGAGGACACTATCCAAGAGAAGCCCGAAAGGAAAATTCCCGAGCCCGATGCGGGTACTGCAGACATGAGCCCCATGCAGCCAAGGACTGCCCTGCTCAGGGCAAGACATGCACGCACTGTGGAATCCCGAACCATTTTGCATCGGTGTGCCGACGGCGGAGCAACACAAAGACAACCAGGACGCCAAATCCGCCGACAAGAACAGTACGACAGCTGTCTGTGAATGACCCACCACCTCCTGAGAGCGCCCAAAAAAGACCAGGGAGGTACCTACCGACGGTAGACGAATCTTCGGAGTCTGAGGATGAAGAGGCATACATCGTTTCCTTTGCACGAGAACTGAAACAACGTCGGAGGCCGCAGCCTACGTGCATCGTCCAGATGGCTGGAAATGAAGTCAAAGCAGTGATTGACACGGGGGCCACGGTCAATGTCATGGGTCTACAACAGTTTAAGAAGCTGCGCCCTCGCCCTCCGGTACTACAGTCCAAAACCAGAATATTTGCTTATGGAGCCGATACCCCGCTGCCCCTAAAAGGAAAAATCACAGTGCCTATCAAAGCGGACGACCTAGAAGTGATGGCGACAATCCATGTGATCGACAGGGAAGCCGACACTCTTTTGAGCAGCCACACGGCCGAGGACCTGAAACTGATAGCATTCGCCAAACGGATCCGAACACACCAGGTGGACGAACTTCTGGGACAATTCCCCGAGCTCTTCACCGGCCTGGGCTGCATGAAGTGCGAACCAGTCAGATTGCATATTGATAAATCGATAACCCCAATCGCTCTACGACATCGCCGGATTCCGTTTCACCGAAGGCCACTGGTGGAGAAAGAACTCAAGAAGTTGGAGGACCAGGGGGTCATTGAAAAAGTCTCAGGACCAACTCCATGGGTATCCCCGATGGTCATCGTGGAAAAACCTAAACAACCAGGGGCGATCCGTTTGTGCATTGACATGCGGCTACCAAATAAAGCAATCAGAAGAGAGCGACACTTAACACCTACCATGGACGACATCATTGCGGACGTGAATGGGTCAAAGTGGTTTTCCAAGATTGACCTAAATGCAGGATACCACCAGCTGCCCCTGGCGGAGGAGAGTCGTTTCATCACCACCTTCAGCACCCACCTCGGATTGCGACGATATAAGAGGCTAAAATAATTTCGACATTTCTTCGGCGGCGGAGGTGTTTCAGAACACCATAAGGGAACTGTTGTCCGGCCTGCCTGGTGTCATCAACGTCAGTGATGACATTCTTATACATTCTACAACAGCCGCTGAACACTACAAACACCTCCGAGACACCCTGAGAAGATTGAGTGCCCATGGAGCGACGCTCCACAAGGAAAAGTGCCAGTTCTTTCAACCATAAATAGAATTCTTTGGATACGTTTTCAACCAGGAGGGCATCCAGGTGGATCCAAGAAAATCCAAAGCATCAAAGACACCCCGGCACCGAAATCCCCAACGGAAATAAGAAGCTTTCTGGGGATGGCCACTTACTGTGGTTGGTTCATACCCGGTTTGGCCACCTGGAGTGAACTACTACGTGTGCTGACCAAATCAGACGCAGCCTGGCACTGGGGCCTGAAGGAGGACGAGGCCTTCCGAGGGATAAAGAACGCCCTTCTAGAAAAAGCCACCCTGGCATACTTTGACTCCACCAAGCGGACGGAAGTGCTGGTTGATGCCAGTCCAGTAGGCCTAGGCGCCGTGCTGACCCAAGAACCGGAACCAGGCCAGTGGACAGCGCTAGCTTTCGCCAGCAAGGCCCTCACCCCAACCGAAGCCAGATATGCGCAGATCGAACGAGAGGCCCTAGCCATCAAGTGGGCCTGCAGCCACTTCCATCTGTATCTGCGAGACCATCCGTTCGTCATGGTCACTGACCATCAACCACTAGTATCACTCTTCAAGGGGACAGCCCCGCACCCACCACCACGGATAGAACGGTGGGTGATCCAATTGCAACCCTACGAGATGGAGGTAGTATACCGACCGGGATCTAATAACCCAGCGGATTTCCTTTCCCGTCACCCCTCCGAGCAAGAACAGACGCACGAGGATGGTGACTGCGAAGAGTTTGCCCAGTGGGTAGCACTCACATCATGCCCCAAAGCATGACGCTAGAAGAGATCAAGGAAGCGGCCGCTCCTGACACAGAGTACGTCCGGACATTGAGAGCAGTTCAAGAAGGCTCGTGGTCTGAATACCTCCGCCATACCAATTCTTGGACCTCGGAAGACAGAGAGTCACTCACGAAAATGTGGCGGATCCGGCATGATCTAAGTGCCACCAAAGACGGCATCTTGCTAAGAGGGTCCCGGTTGGTCATCCCCCAGAATCTGAGATATCGAGCAGTACAGCTTGCCCATGGTGGGCATCAAGGAACCACGAAGATGAAAGCAAGGATGAGGGAGAAGGTATGGT
The DNA here is from genome assembly GCF_964263255.1 of Lissotriton vulgaris. NCBI lineage: Eukaryota > Metazoa > Chordata > Amphibia > Caudata > Salamandridae > Lissotriton > Lissotriton vulgaris. Next base: position 295,747,230 of record NC_141685.1, read on the forward strand.
TCCCGGGGCTGGAAAATATGGTGGAGGAATACGTGCGAGGATGCATGGCATGCCAGCTGACGAGCAACCCCGACAAGCCCCTGCCCATCATCACCGAAGAAGCTTGTTCATCCCCCTGGACCAAGGTGAGCGTAGACTTCGGGAGTTTTCCTGGAGATGGACACACTCTGGTTGTCATTGATGCATACTCCAAATACCCGGTGGTAGACAAAGTAGCATCCACCGCCTTCAACCACGTGGAACCAGCATTAGAGAAGATATTTGCGATGTTCGGATACCCGCAGGAAGTACGCAGTGATAACGGGCCCCCGTTCCAAGGGGCCGAATTTGCCACATTTCTCCAGCAACGTGGACTTCGCCACCATCGCATCACACCCCAATGGCCACAAGCCAACGGGGACGTGGAGAGATTCATGCGTACGCTAAACAAAACGTTTCGCATAGCCCTGGTGGAGCAAGCTGCATGAATTCCTGCGCGAGTATCGTGGCACTCCCCACTGCACGACCCAGAGGAGTCCCTGGACTCTCATGTTTCAGTGGCCCCGGAGAGACCTCCTCCCCAATAGCCCTGGGTGGACACCAGCCCCGATCAATGTAGAAGAGGCCCAGGAGAGGAGGAGACAAGGGAATCAGCGAGCTAGTTGTCGCCGGAGGACGACACCAAGGAGGATGACGCCGGGAACCCCGGTCATCGTACGGAACAGGCGCCCCGGGGAAAAATTCCAAACTCGGTTTGAACCAGGTACATGGACAGTTACCTCGACCAGTCGCACCATGGTAACGGCACGGAAGGGAGAAGAAGAAGTGTCAAGGAACACCTCATGGTTCAAAAAGTCCCGCCGGTCAACGGCAGAAGAGCAACCCTGGGTGAACCGAGTCCCAACATGAATGCGACAACAGAGAGTGAAGATGAAGCACCGGTGAGCGGACAGCCGAGAGAAAACGAAGACGCACAACTTCCCCCGATGCCGGAGGCAACTTCCAGCAGCCCCCGTCGAGACACAGGGAGAGGGGATGCCCAATCACAGTGATATGGGTTGAGGCCCAACCCGCAACCAAGCCAGAGACTGAGAGACTATGCCTGCTTGCTGAGACCCTGATTTTACCACCAAGGGACACACAAGTACTGAGCATATTTACCTGTACCCTATCTGATGCAATGTATACAAGAATGTAATATGTTTTGAGAAAAGTTATAGTTGGATAGGGATGTAGTGGTTAGCGGTCTAGTGTCTCCCACCCCCTCATGCATCCACACATCCGCAGGCCAGGCGTGGCCTGCGGAGAGTAATAAAAGAAGGGCGGTCGCACGGGGACATCACTTCCGACTGCCCATAGCGTGTGTGACTCCGTGATTTGCAGCCTTTCCGCGCTCCTGCCTATGCGCGCAAATCACTGTGCCGGTAGGCCGCTGTCACCCGCGGCCTACACAACACTTTGCACATTTATCATGGTCGAGATGAGAAAAAGTCCTATGGGGAACAATATCTTGGCTGACTGCACTGAATAGACCACTGTGATGCGTCATATATGCAAAAACCCCAATAAAATCTGTTTGGGAAAAAATGGTGCGTGTCGGCACTGTTCATACATCTACCCGGAAGCAAGTTGCAAGCACGGATACCTCAGTGTATCAGGCTGCCCCACCTTTTAATAGTGAAGCAATTATGCATTCCTAGTAAAATAATTTCCAACTTCAAAATGCGTTCGTCATTATACAGCCAATCAGCTAATGCACGTGACGTTAATCGCTCTACAATGGAATGGAGGGCACCTTGCATGGATAACATGGGTCAGGTCAGTCGAGGCTGGCAGGGCAGCGCTGTCCGCGATACATGCTTATTCATATCAACATCTTTAAAATGAGGCCTCCTTCAAATTTAGGTTATTTGTTCACTTTCCACAGTAAATCGCTGTAGCACTGGGTAGGGTTGATACACAAATAAATTATAAAACCTAGGGCAGACTAGCAAAGCCCGACATCACCAAGGCCACCAGGGAAAGCAACACCATTCAAAAACTAGGCCCCACAATGCACTGGGTGCACGTAAATTCTTACTTAATGTAGCCCACAACCTCTTCCCACCATGGAACCAGGTGTTTGTTCTTCACATATTCTTGAGTAAAGCCCGCGTTTACTGTTACTGTACACCACTGCAAGCAACTTACCTGTCTTGGATTGAGTGTTTCCGGTCCCTCTGCACGGGCAAGACACAGGAAGCCAGGCGGGACTGCCCGGGACTGCCTGCTTGAGGGCGGGGCCACCAGCACAGACAGGAAGCGGACGGGACCCTATTCTGCGCTCCTGTGAAGGGAAGGGAGGAAGCCGCCTACGAATCCCGTGCAGCCGCCACTACCACGGGAAAGGACGAGAGGAGTATGACAGACCCGGTGAGGGGGGGCGTCGGGGCACATTGACGGTGCCCGCCGCCCCAGTGATGGAAGCCCTGCGTGTGCCCAGTAAGTGGGGTGGGGAGGGTGTGTGCGCGCGTTTGTGTCTATGTAAGCCCCGCCGGTGCCGGGGGGGAGGGGGGGAGTGTGTGCGCATGTGTGTGTGGGTGTGTGTGTGTGTGCGCGCATGCGTGAGTGTGGCTTTGTGTGCGCGCGATTAAGAGAGGCGAGAGGCTGACTTACTGTGAATGTGAGACAGGAGATGTGCACGGCGCGGTGCTGGTCTTGCGCGCCCACGAGGTGAAATCCCTTAGGGCTTGCGCGTGCACATTCCCTGTCTCACATTCCTGGCAAGTCCACAACAATAGGTCTTTCGCTGGAAGCAATGCTTCGTGCTGCTAACACCAGCGAGACCTAAAAAAGGATTGCATTTGATGTACACCCTAACAATCCTCTCTTTCCAGCTGCTCCTTAAGCCCCCTCCCCAGGGCCGGACTGGTCATAGCGGGCTCCAGGTAATCCCCCAGTGCGCCGCACGGGTGGTGGCCGGTTTTGGGCCCCTGGGGACGTTTTTGTTACAGGGCCGTTTTTGCAGCATAGCTGCAAAATCGGCCATGTAACAAAATCGGCCGAAAACCGGCCCCGGCAAAGAGCTCATCGGCACCTTCAACCCCACTCCCCCGAGTGGGGAGGCGGGGCCATCCGAGCACTTTTCCAGGGCCAGTTGTGGCTCCCAGTCCGTCCCTTTCCCTCCCTGCTTTTTTTGTTTGTTGCAGTTTTATGTAGTGCAAACTCGATCCGAAGGTATTGGTGCACATTACATGAGCACCAGTTACATTACACAAGGATACATTCATTTTTTGGTAGGCACGAGCAGATTAAGTGATTTGCCCAGAATCACAGGATGTTGAGCGAAGACTCGAACATGGTTCCCAAGCTCCAAAGTCAGCAGCTCTTGCTGTTAAGCCACATATACTGTGTTATAATAAGATGTCCCAGTATGATTGTTGGAAAATCGGAAGCTCACACCCCCACAATCATACTGACCCAGCTATGCCCCTGGCCACATGGCAAAATTGGGGATTGCTTTCGTAAAAAAGTCTATCTCAGGAGCATCAGAAAAACGCAAATGGACAGGGCGCGAGTGGCTCTTGTTAGCTGTACTTGTCTTTTTATGTGGTTACTTAGCGTTAAGTGTTTCTTTGCTTCAATTTTTGATGAGGACTCACTTCATGTTAAAAAAATAGAACAAAATGCCTGATTTGTGTTAGCAAACAATGAGGAGTCAGACGTTCCACACAGATTGCTTTCAGGTCACTGGTCTTCAATGAAACATATGCAAATGACATCTCTTGGTTCACTATGGCAGCATCATTAGGGCTTCGGCGATAGGGAATTCTTATGTCTCAGTACAGAATTAATACTTCCAACAGATGTCAATGAAGTGATATAATCAAACATACTAAAGTGAAAAACGTGCCTTGAACAAAAACAAATGTATAATTTGAAAGATTCTTTTTCGTATTTTTTACTCGATGTTTGTTGACCTTCAGATGGGTTATCCTGGTAAGTTTGCTGGCTTGTTCACCTATAACTTACCAACCACTAGCCAACACAAAGAACAAAAGGAGACCGCACAGCATTTGGAGACCCTGGAACCAGGAGAACCAAGGAGGCTGAATGTCATAATGCATCAGCCTTTACCAGTGTTTTATTTTTTTTATTTTTTAATGAATTACCAGGTCTCAAGTATTTCACAGGAGACTAGTGCAGCTGGCCTCGGCCATGGATCTTGTCACTGCTGTTGAATGCCTGTACCAGCACTACTTACTAACTATCACACTAAATCTAGGGTGACGTTTTGGACTATTTCCGGTCACAGCAAACTGTAGGGCTGACCTGAAAGTGCTAGTTGTATAATTTTTTAGAAAGTATATTAAGTAGTTAGATGCGCCACTGATGGGCTCTGTTAAAAACAAATAGTACCACCATGTGGTGGTTTCCCTTCTATGTGCTATTTAAAAATAAGTGCCAGTGCAGAACACTGGTACAAATTAAGCACTGGTCTTTACTACTTGTACAACTTAAGCAATGGTCTTTACTACTCTGCACAGAAGGAATCTCTGAATTGGGTTCATTTACCTACACTGCCATAATTGAAACCTCCATGCCTTGCTAACAAGTAGATGGACTCCGAGCACAACAGACGCCCTCAGCAACACCTGCACTCATACGTACAGTCACACAAATAGTGGAGTCAGGCACATTCCATTTTGTGGACAAATGCTTAGATACAGGGGCTGAGACACAGATATGTAGACCCAGGACACACAAACTTAGACATCAAGAAATCAGGGCCACTAGGACAAAGACAGATACACAGAGTGGCAGAGAATATAATGACACTGGGATGACACTTCTCACGTTGTTGTCTCTTCGGCAAACTATAACGAGTGTAGTCAAATACAGACAAATCATCCAGTTGAGCCTAAATGTAAATGTAAATGTTTTTGTACTTGTACACAGCTACCCGCAGTGGGTTTCCCGGTGCTTGTACGAATACCGCAAGGGAACCCTTCCTGGCTTTCCCTGTGAAGTGTCCACTCCTGGGCACCCCCATGGTGCAGACCAGGCATCCCTCGCGTTGTGGGGGCCGTTGTGGAGACTAAGCAAGCTATTGCCCAGAGTTGCAGCGTGGGACCCATGATCAGAATAAGCACTGAGGCAAGAATATCCAGTCAGGGGGAATTAATAAGCCCGAGACCCGCCGGGGCAGGAATCGAACCCTGGTCCCTGGCCAGAGCTCTGCATTGAGGTCTGCTTGCTCTAACCATTGAGCCACACTTCTCCACTCGCCTACTCAATGTCTTGCTTGTACTGTCAATCACAGAGGACCTGCAAATAAATCTGGAAGGCAAACAGATTCAGAGGGTCTACTAAACGGAGCTCCATTAACACAGGAACCTGCTACAAATATGGTCCTACTTTTCCTATTGCAAATTATCGTAATTGCCACCACATTAGGACATGTTTATCAAAATTTCAGTAAATCAGGACATTTCAGCGAAGTACACAAAACTGGATTGAAAGCCGAGTTGTGATGTGTGAAATGGCAACAAAATAATTAGTATAGAATGCATACAGCAAAATTAGCTCTGTTTGAGGACATAGAATTGCTGTAATGGTACAGTCAAAGGATGTGAAAAGTCACTTATCAATGTACTGAGTGACAACAAACCTATTGATTTAGTCGTGGATTGAGTGCTAGGATCACCATAATTCCCATTGAGAATTATGAATGTCAATAGAAACACTTAAATTTTCTTCCTCTAGATGTAACCACGGTGGCTTTTGAGGGGGGCAAAATTGAATTAAAAGGCTTCTTCTGGGCTAGTATTTCATTCAAAGGTCATAGCATTCAGGGCAAAGTGTATATAGCTGAGAAAAGAATTAACACACTTGAGTGTGGCAGATTTCCAAATGGTTTGGGCCCCAGGGTTAAAAAGTACAAGTCTCATTGATTGAGGATTAATATTATTATTTTGGTATTTGTAGAGCGCGACACTCATCCCATGGGATATCACGGCGCTATAAGAAAAGAAGACTACTGAAACTGTGCTGGGGGGTTAGTTTTTGGGAAATGTAATTCAGATGTAATTCAGTCATGGTATCATAGATTCAATTAGGTTTTAAGCATTAAATTTGGCAAAATCTAGAGGTATGAACATGTTATTAAAATCAAAAACAATCATCTTCCAGTGAAACACAACTTACGTAACATGCCATTCAACATAAATGCTGATTTTGAGAAGCAAATTGAGATGTTGCACCAAGGCATCATAGAATCTGTAGAAACTACACTCTGGCTTTCCCCATTGGCTCTAGCATGCAAGAAGACAGTGGATGTACCGGTATGCATAGATCTCAGGTGACTCAATGAGGCTAGATGAGTAGAAAGTTTTCCACTACCCCGCATTGAGGATCTTTTAAGTATCGCCTGACGTGCATCTTGGTACACAAACATAGATTTGAGGGCGGCATCCCACCAATTAGTATTAGATTCTAACTCCAGGAACTTCACAGCTTTTATAACCCACACGGATACATGTCAGTTTTGTTGCATTCCTTTTGGGCTAGTGTCAGCTGCGTCTACTTTTCAAATGGTTATTTCAAGAATCATAGAGCAGGTCAAAAATGCAGTTGTAATTTTTGCTGAAGGAATATTGCAACATGGTCAGACTGTTGAAAATGTTTTGCAATTTCTATGTGAAAAAGGGTGTTGTCTTAGGAAGAGACAAATGAATCTTTAGAGTAAATAAACTGAGTATTTAGGCCATGTTTTGTTGTTTGATGAGATCAAATTAAGTTCTGGTGAGATGGAATCTATTTTCAAGGCATCATGACCCTCAGATAAATATCAATTATTATCTTTCCTAGAGATGTGTGAATTTCATGCTAAATTTTTAAATGGTTTTGCCAATGATGCAGAGGTTTTCTGGCCTTAGTTAAAAAAATGTTTGAATAGAGAGAGGAGTGTTATAGCTTTTGTTGACTTGAAAAGGAAAATCTCCACTGCTTCAGCACTTCATCCATTTACGGTAAACGTCATGTGTCATATCAGAGTTGACACTAGTGATTATGGCATAGGTACTGTGCTGAGTCAAGTGAATGGTTTTAAAGAGCAGATCATAGGTTTTGCCTCTTGGAGTCTGGGTCCCACAGAGCGTTGATGCTCTGTTATAGAGAAAGAAATGTTGGTATGTGAGAGAAGTGTTTACAAGTTTAAGGCATATGTATGGGGGAGACCTTTTGCAACAAACTCTGATCATTGCCCACTTGTTGACATATTATTGGGTATGGAAGTTAATATAACTACAACTAAGCTCGTTAGATTTGAAACAAAGTTGCTGGAATACAATTTGAAAATAGTATACCTGGTTCCTAAAATGTACGAGCAGGCTATTTGTCCGGGTTGTCAATCAAAAGGGAAAATGATAAGTTGGTCTGTGACACTGAGGAATGTTTAATTGCTTCTTGTGAGTTTAATGAAGTAATTTGTCATAGCGGGGAACAGTGGAAGTTAGATTTGAGATGTGATCCATTTTTACAAGTTCTGAACCATCTAGTGAATGGAAGCCCCAAAGAGAATGCTGCCCCATAAGTTGCGCAACCATTCTGGAAAATGAATAACGAGCTGTCAGAGATCAATGGTGTCCTTTACGTGGTGAATAGTTGCTCCCTTATAGGACTTTTAGAGAAAAGGTTTTGGAAATTGCACACAATGGTCATCATGTCTGAACTTTAACCAAAAGGGAAGTTAGAGGAGAATACTGGTGGCTTAAAACGGACAGTGAGAGAGACTTGTGAATGACTGCTCTCAGTGTTTTGTAAGTGATAACACCTAAGCTCCTCTTCACTCGCCTTCGCCCCCCGCATCTGCTGCACCCACAGTGGCGGCTGCTCCTTCACCTACATCCCAGCCAAGACCTGGAACGACCTTCCCCTCCAGCTTCGTATGGCCCCCTTGCTGGCAGACTTCAGAAAGAGATTGAAGACCTGGCTGTTCAACAGAGACACAGCGCTCTGATACCCCTAGGGGTTACGGAGTTGTGCTTTACAAATGCTGAGTGATTGATAAATGGTTGGTAAGTGGGTAATAGTAACACCTTCTGAATTTATGATATCTACACATGACAGAGCAAGGCAAAGGGTAGATTTATGTTACCTGGAGTCCTTTCTGGTTTCCCCGCTGCAATGAAGGTATGCGCTTGAGCTTGTTGATCATTTGTGAAGACGTGTAGAAGTCAAATTTTTACGTGAACCGTAACTCTGATTCAGTCATTTCTTTCCTGTGTGATATTTTTGTTAAGGAAGGCTTCACAGAATGTTTACTAACTGATAATGGGGCACAATTCACGTCTTTATATATGTCTGATTTTCTAAAAAAAAGTGGTGTGAAATATTTCAGTACTCCTTTATACTGGCCCCATAGCAATGGTTTAACCGTGTGTTGATGTAATGCATCCAAAGTGCCATCAGGCTTAATAAAGACAATGCCGGTCGCTGTGCGTGAATTGTTATTGGCCTACAGAACCACTCAATGTATTTCCACTGCTGGTCACCTTTTGAATTAATGCGTGGTAGGATAGCAACATGGCTACATACATGCATTTCAAAGTAACTTCCCATTCCCAAAGAGTGAGGAAATGGTAAGGAAGCCATGAAAATCGCAGTAAGTTGGATTGTAAGAATAAAGAGCAAGGCTATCCCGGTTTACTATAGGTGAGCTAGTGAGAATCAAAGATCATATTATTATTTTTAGGTCGAGGACCTAAAGGCTGCGCTTGCGCAGTCTCCGGTCGGAGATTTAATGATTTGGAGTAGGGGGGCTTGAACCTGCCTCTCTCCTCCTCTCTCCTCCATTGGCTGGCTTCCTAAACGGAGGCCAGCCATTGGAGGAGACAGGCATCACTCCAATAAATCCCCGTCTCTTTCGGATTCGGGGGCGTGTTTTTGGCGTTCTTTCCACCTGTGACGTCATCCGTCACTCAGAACGCCAAAACACGCCCCCGAATCCGAAATTGTTCGGAGCTTTGCGTCGGCCATTTTTTTTTGTGCCGTTTGCTAGTGGGCAGATCCAGGATGTAATACTAAACTGTATTGTCTAAAGGGCGCTGGGCTCAGGTTTAAGGCTTATGCGATTGTTTCCCTCTCTAAAAAGAATTTGTGGGCGCATCAGACAAATGCGTGCTGCGCTGGATGCCTCCCGTGGCCACCTCTCCGCCCCTTCAGGCATTTCCGCCGGGGGCCTGGCCTTGTCTTCAGCCCTTGCTCCTCCCATGGGGATCGGAAAAGTTTCGGAGCCCTGGAAGCCGCTTCTTCCGGGAGGTGGGGAGCTGAGACGACTGGAGGCGGCTCCGAGGCCACCAGGCGCAGCACACCTGAAGCCGCCGTTGCGAGGGGGAGGAAACTCTCCTGGGTATCGCCACAAGTCCCCCGCTCTGCAGCAGGTAACGCAGCCACCGCTACGGTTTCATGGGGGTGGGGTGGGTGATCCTCTCCCCCTCCCAGCCCGGGAGAAGGCACCGGCATGACAGTGCCGTTGCTGCCTCCCCGTGCACCTCTCTCGCGTGAGTGTTACCAACCGTCACACCTTTCGCTTCTTTCCCTCCACCCCATGACTGCTGTCACGCACAACTTCCCGAAGGGACTCAACTTCTCTAGCCTTTGATAAAACACAGGGTGGGGGGCAGCGTTATCGGCGCGTCGGTAAAGTGAGCACGGATAATCCTTCTCCCTCTGTTTCAAATTCTTCAGCTTGCGGGGGGCTGGCGGGCAGGGGATGTCGCCTCCTGTGTCTTTTAGTGAATTTATGCTGTAAAGTTGAAGTTATGAATGTAATGCCCAGTTTCTGCCGGTTTCGGTTCTCTGCTGGGGAGGGAGAGTGGCGCTTCTGCCCCTCCTGGCACCGCTGCTGTTGACTAATCCTTTTGTTTTCATTCCCTTTTCTCTCTCCCTCTCAGGGTGTTTGCTCTGGAAGGAGCGCTGCTGCTGCTGCGGGGTTGCCTTATCCGTGGAGAGGAGCCGCCGCTGCCCTCTGCCCGTGCCCCACCGACAGCAGAGCTGGTGAGACGCTGCCTGCTTCGCCCCCATCCTTGGCAGCCGCATCGCTGCTCACCAGACCATAACGCTATCCGAAGATCGCTACACTGCCTCGTCACCTTTACCATATATATCCTGCCCGGGATAATCTACCCTAGGAACCCAGCTACCCCTGATCCTTAACCCTGTGCTGAATAAATCCTCTCTACTTTAATGCTGAACTCTCAGACCTTGGCTATCCTGGAACCCCCACTCATGCTGCGGCACCAATTCAAATTTTCCACCCTCAACATCACGCTGGAGAAGTAACCCCCCCACCACCATCTAAACCTAATATCTGCTCCTTTTAACTACAGCTGCCTTTACTCGTATCTCACACCAAACACCACTACATCCCCTGACTTCTGAATCCCCCCCCACTACACTGGTACTTTTGCTGCACACCTAGCTGAAAGCACTCAGTGCCATATCACTGCCATGCTTCAATACTATTTAATTAATCTCACGCCACTCGCTACCTATCTGACCAGTGCCAACAAATCCCTGAACTGACTCTCTACGCTGCTGCACCTCCACTCTCACCAGGCCACTCTTCTTGGGTCACCCCTGCCCCTTTGGAGCAGCATGGCAACTGGAGGCTACAGGGCCCCTCCAGCCACCTCCACCACTACTGAATTTCTTCAGGAATGGAAGGCCAAAAGGGAGAAGATGCGTGCCCGGCTCTATGGAGAGGTCCCAGGTAGTGTGCTCGCTGCCCCCATAGGAGGGCCAGGAGGCCCAGAGAGTGCTGTTAAGCCCCCAGTGGTAGTTGTCAACAATGAGTTGAATAACAACAACAGCTCTAGTAACTTGGTGACCATGACAGACCGAACTGGCGGAGCAAATTTCATCTCAGTAAACACCACTTCCTCCTTGTCAAAATCATCTTCATCTCCCTCCCTGAGGAAACAAGAGGAAGAGCAGCCTGTACCACTTGGAGCTCCTTCTACTGCCGTCTGCCACGTCCCTGGAGCACGTGTCGCCCCTGAGCCAGCACTTAAGAAAGCATCGGAGAAGGTATTGTCTGCGCTCTAGAGCCCCAGGAAGATGCTTTGGAGGGGAATGGTGCTGCAGAGGAGGCCAGCAAGGACACCCCAACCAAGGCCAAGGAGAAGGCAAAGAGCTCCGGCCCCAGCGCAAGGAAAGGAAAGGGACAAATTAAGAAGAGGAAGGTGAGGGAGAAGAGGAGGTCCACAGGTGTTGTCAACATTCCTTCCTTAAAGGTAAGGCCTGGGCCTCAGTCTGGGCTCTCATCACTGTGCTTCAGTATTTTTCGTGATGTCTCCCTGTATAATCGTTCAAACCTCATTTTCATGTGATATATGTGGCCTTGGAGGCAAAATGCTGATTAATGACTTGGCGTGACATTATTTGCTTCAGGTCGTACTGCAGAGCCAAATACTTATTGGTGTTGTGTTAGTATGTTGGAACAAGATGAACCTGTGCACAATCGAGGCTGATGTGGTACAATGCCCACCAAAAATATGCATCATTGATCAACTGTAAGGTTGAGACTGAAATGTTAGACAGGCCAGGGTACCAGGAGAGTGCTTATCCTGAAGGTTTCTTGTAATGAACTACCCTTCAAATTGATGTGAGGCAACACATTTAATGTATAATGTATATATTTTTTGGGTGTGTGAGTACAAACAGATAGTGTACTCGGTTTAGTTCTGTAAAATTGTAAATCCTCCAGTCCACTTTACCTTACTGAGGCTTCTAAAGTTGAGATAGAACCAGTTCACCACATAATTGTATAATCGAAATGACAAACTTACCAGCTGGCCTTTAGATACCTGTTAAGAAAGCACATGGCAGGACCGAAAATAAACAGGCTACAACTGATGGGTGAAGATAATTTATTTGGTCTAATATGGTTCTGTGGTCATATTTTAGTATTCCCACTTTGTAGAAAAAAATATAACTGAGGCACAGGAAGAGTACATGTTCCTCCCAGGATCACACAGTGCAGTCAAGAGGGGTGGATTATAAAGGTTCTGCCATTACTATTGTCCAGTAGCGTAGACAGTGTCTCAATGGCCCTGGTGCATGAAGGAAATGAGCCCCCTGGCAGCTGTTTTTGATGGTATTATACAGCAATGATAAGAGTTCAATGGCTCCGGGCCTTTGAGCCCCAAGTCACTGCACCTGTGCACCAAAGGAATCTACGCCCTGCAAGGGCAGAAATCACACATTACGACTGGTAACTCCACCCTGGCACTGCTTCCTTCCCAGTTCCTGGTCTAGAATGAGGACTAACATGCACAGACCGGAATTCCAGCCAGTCACTGCGTCTAGTTAAGATTCAGAGCCAATTTCTGCTTAGGAATTCCTCCTGTTTTGAGCATGAAAAATCAAGCAGTTTACATTGGAGCGAATGCATCCTTTGCACTGGTAAGCAGGCGAGGCTGTATCCCCCGGTATGCCTCTCCTCCCAAGTCAGTATCTGCCCCTAAATTGGAAGTGAGTCCAGTGGATCTCAATGGTTAAGCCTGAGCGGCTGTTTCAAGCCTGTGGCCTGCAGGTCACACTAAGGAGCCTACGGTGCTCAATGCACTGAGATGTCTTAAGTTCCTTCAATGGAAAGACCTGGGCTGGATCAGGTAAGGTAGCACACGATGCAGTGGATTTGCGAGCCAGTCCTAGCTTTCTACCATCACGCCAAATTAGAAACTGGATTGAACGTCATATCTCCTGCTGTGTTTGTTCACTTCACGTTTGTGTGCTCAGTAGAGTTGGTGTTCTTACTGTGGATGTAGCCTGCACAAGGAATTTCTGAATGAATGCGCAAAAGTGGATATAGCGATGAGTGGGCTGGGTGTGTGCAAGTAATGCACATGTGGTTTGCACCACCTAGGCCTTCATCATGAGTTAGCTTGGTTTATCAGTCAGTAGTATTTACCCAGAACGGATGTAGTACCGCACATTGTGGTATTACACTGAGGCAACATTAACACCAGATTGTAAGTTTCAGAGGACAGAATTACAGATAACGTGAGGCACTGGAGCTGGTACACCTGGTCCACAGATTTTTCCCTCTTCCACCAACTTATTCCTTTTCAAAATTCACTAGTACTGGCAAAAGAAATTCGCATGATAAAAACCTTGTGTTTGTCCCAATCCAGGTGCTCCCTGCCAGCTCAGTTCGAGACGAATTGGCAAGTTTTTAGGCATTCACAAACATTGAGGAGCGTAATTGCTAACATTTTCTGATCGCTTAATTTGCACCTAAATGGATCTGTGGTAGGCTGTGCAGAAAGTGCAGTGGTCTGTAGCATATCATGTAACATGTTGGATGAGCAAGAAAAGTGAAGGAAGGGGTGGTATGTGAAAGAAAAATGATAATAATTGAGAGAAAAAATGCAAACGCATAAACAAATGGGCCCTAGTCACAAAGCAAAATTTATATGAATTGATTGGTAAACAACGTTTATGACAAACATTTTCCCGCATGGAATCACAATGCAGTTGTTACAACGACCGCATTGTGATTCCGCATACCATTACTCCGTATATTGGAACAAAATATTATATTTCAGTTCACCATCAAGTTTCATAGCCCCTTTACGGGTAAATCAGTGTGAGGGTGGCTCTGTGTGGGTGGCTCTGTGTGGGTGGCTCTGTGTGGGTGGCTCTATGTGGGTGGCTCTGTGTGGGTGGCTCTGTGTGTGTGGGTGGCTTTGTGTGTGTGACTCTGTGTGGGTGTAAATGCAATAGGTCATGCATTTGCGAGCGATTAAGCTATTGGCATTGTAAATGACAATGCCATTTATTTAATGATTAAGCTATTGACAATGTAAATGACAATGCCATTTATTTATGATTTTAAAAAAAAATGTCATGAGCTATGCCAATAGCTCTACCTTTAATAATGCTGAGACCATTGCATTGTAAATGCTTGTTTAAAGGGGTTGCCGAGGTACTGTGACCCTGTAAGAGTATTGGAGGGCTGTGGCAATAGTGTCAAAATGTAAGGAGAACAGTGATATCACTATAGTAAGCTACGGTCAAAAGGGACTATCAATGTGTTGCCAAGATGCAAACTGTGTCTTCACCTCAAAATCACGATATAGAAAGATCTTCTAGGAATGCCTCAGCTTCAGCTCTGTGTGACTGCATTGTGACGAGTGATGCATCATGCCTTAGTAATCGTGTGTGTGTCGTCCACCACAGCATTTCAAGGTCTAATATTTGCCTTTTTGGTGATTTATGAGATAGGTTTCTCATTATGTCATTGTCGTTCAAGTGCCTAATATAGTATCACTACGTCACCTGTTTTAGTGGCAATCCACACTATTTCGGGAATCATCATATTCAACTGCTAGTATTTAACTTATCTTTTTAGTTTTTTTATTTTATTTGTTTGTTGATTCTTGTTGTAGAATATTCTGTTGTTTGCAAAGGAGGGAGGTGTGTGGTGACTGGAATGCATTCATTACGTAGAACATCAATAGGTCATCATGAAAACTGAGGGGCAGATTTCCAAGCCCCTAGCGCCGACATTGCATCACTTTTTTGTCGCAACGGCGGCAGTGCAAACAATGCGCCCTATTTACAACGTGACGCATCCAGGGAGATGCATCACGTTGTAAAGCCCTTCGTCACATTATACCTGCGTCAGGTATAATGTATGCAGGTGGCATTCCTATGCAGGAAAGCCTCGTACAAATGACGCAGTGAAATCTACAAGATTTCACTGCATCACTTTTAGGACGCCACTTCGTCAAAACCTTACGCCTGCTTGAAGCAGGTGTAAGGAGTGATGCAGTGTAGTGGGAATAGGCCACAAAATGCATTCCTGGAGTTGCGCTGTGCTTGTGACACGACCCCAGCAGTGCATGACTTTTGCCCCAACAGATGCGTAAGAATTTCGGACGCCTCTATCAATTTTCCTCCATGGTGCACCGTATTGTAAATACGGCACAATCATGGTGGCGCAAGCATTTTTTAGGGTGGCGAAAAGAAAGTGACGAATCTCTGTAGATGCGTCACTTTCTTGTAAATCTGCCCCAGAGTGTGAATGAGGCAAAGAATCAGTTGGAAGCCTGCCTGGCGACATCTAATTCTTCATCTTACTTTATCTCAATAGATTTGGGATCTGAAATTAACTACATGTAAGAACTACTCATTTCAGGAGATTCAGTACCCCCCGGCCCGTCCCCAACATCCCTACTGACTAGATAATATACCAATATTTACGAAGGGACTTTATCAACACCATGAAGAAGCACCAGGACACAGCATACCGGCCCATACACCTGATTTGGGAAAGAACCCTCCTTTATAAAGCCAAAAAAGCTTTATGTTAGCTTACCCCAGCCTAACATTGCCTCCACTTGAATGCAGAAAATACATTCCCTCGATTTGTTTTCAAAATCTCCTTCTTTCCAAATGTTTGCATGTCTGACACAGACTCTGCGAGACATAGACCATGCGACACAGCATACCCTCTCACAGACCCAGGTCTGCAGGTATCCCCGCATTATTGCAGAATTGACCTATTTGGATATTGCAGGAAAATAAAACATTGGACAGTGGGAGACTGACACCAACATTGGAACAGGAAGACAACCACATCCTCACTGGGACCAGAAGACCATAACACTGAGTGAGGACAACATGTACACTCAGGAAGTGATACTTAGGGGCACATATATTACACGGGAGGGGGCACCCTAAAACAGCCCCATGTGAATTCAAGCACACAGGAAGTAATTGTGGCACTGGACAGCCATATTAGGAACAGGAGAAAGGGGCACTGGTACAGAGACACTTGTACAGCATTAATACACCTCCTCCCTCTCTCCCCTTGGCTACTGCTTCGGACACGGGGTTGCCACTGGCCATCCTACCCCTAAAAATGATGGGGCTTATTTACAAGGTCCTTGTGCACTTTTGCGCCATTTTTAACATGGGAAAGGTGACATACGGGTGGCGCAAGGGGCTTGTAGATACGCCCTGTTATTTGTATGAGCCCGATCGACTCTGATCTGTCACAAGTCTCCAGGCAGAAGCCAACAGTGATACATAACACCTGCAAAACAACAGCATCACATAAATATGATGTGGGGTCAGAGGTCACAAAGAAGCAGAGACAGTGACAGAAACGAGAAACAATAAAAAAAATCAAAGAACAATTTGTGAAAATCAAATGGTGATAAATATAGAGAAAGAGACAGGAGAGAAGGAAAAAACAATGAAGGCAACAATAGAATGATGGAGTATATGAAAAGTTTTGGGCAGAAGGTATAAAAAAGAAGTAAGTGAAAGAAAGAAACTGAGAGGAATTTAAGGGAAGGGAAAGAAAGACAATAGGCAGGAACAGGGAAAAGAGGAAGAACGAAAGGGAAAGAATGAGAAGGAAGAAAAGATACTAAGGTATAGGAGTGAAAGGAAGAAAGAGGGAAAGTCTAGAAAGAAATGAAGGCTGCCAAGAAAGAATAAGAAGGTAAGGTGAGTGAGAAGAAAGAAAATGAGGCAATATGTTGGAAAGGCAAAGAGAAAGAATGAAAGAGTGAGGTGAAAGAAAGCAAAGAGAAGGAAAGGAAAGGAATACAGAGGTAAGACATTAGTCTAGAAAAAAATAAGAATAAAGGAAGCAAAAGCACAAAGGTAAGACATAGGAGGGGGAATAAGACAGAAAACAGACTATATCTGATTAGAAGTCAAGGAAGACATACAGGCAATCAAAGAGGTGAAAAGGTCCATTGCAATAGGAGTGGGAAGAGAGAATGAAAGAGGCCATTGAGAAGGGAAATAAAGTGAAAGAAGGAAGAAAGATTACGATATCAGAGCAATGAGTAGAATACAAAGAAAGGCAAAGACACTCAGGGAAGAAAACAGTAGTTTGATGGTGACAAGATGGATATAAGCAGATAGAGGTTAGACAGAGAGAGAGGACTCAGATGAGGGAGAAGCTGGAAAAATGGAGGTGTTCAAATGAGGGAAAGGTGAGCATGAGAGGGGTATGGGAGACTGAGACGAGAGTGAACTGAGGGTGATGCAGGTGAGTAATTTTGGAATACTGTAGGCATTTTAGGCATTATGAGGGCCCTCCTTGAAATACAGTGGGTATTAAAGAGCTCCTGACACAAGGTGGCCCTCATTGGCATATTGTGGTAGACCTAGACATCACGGTGGCTGTACCTGGCAAAACTCCAAGCTGACGGGTGGACTAACACTGGGGTAAGGAGTCACCGTGCACGCCTCAGTGGAATCCTCACACAGGTACAGCAATAAACTCACACTTGGACAAATGCACGCCTAGAGTAGTGTTAGAGAACGCAAGTAGAACGAGACAAGGCATAGACACATACCTGCCAACTCACGCAGTGCTACCCTGTGACCAGGGCACAAGTCCTCAATAAAGAAGTGGGGGGACTGACAATATGCAAATGACTGACGTCAAGTGCTGAACGTGTCCCGGTGTCTGAAAATTACATGTTCAGCTTATTTTTGTGGGGCCCAGTTCTTGGCAGGGGGACGGCGTCCACCCTGTGAAAAGAGTGGGGGGACGCCGCCCACCCACGTGGACACCCGACTCGAGCCCTGCCTGCGACACACAATATCAGTTCCCATCAAACGGTCACCTGGCGAGAAGCCGATACCACAGGGTGACAGGAAAAAACTGCTGAAAACCACTGTAAATAGTTGATGACCAGGTTCTCGTTCGATGCTTTGAACTGCCAATGTCCATTAAGGGGTGTGAAAACACCCCAGGACATCGGCACCAGCCGTAGCAGGCTTTTTTGTTTTTGTTTTCGGAGGAGGGAGCTTGGGGGCATGGGTGGGGGAAAAAGTGCCTTTCAGATATTTCTCAGCACAAGAACCTGCCCCCTCCAAGGCCCCGCCCCCTGCCCACACGGTGAGATTTTTGTTCAAGTTGGCAGGTATGTATTCATGCAGTATATTAATTCATTTTTTCTGTTTGACTAATGGCATCTTAGTACCCAGGGAGTCAGATTAAAACAGTATATTTGAGAGACAGGTAAATTAAGTGGAGAACAGGTTTTAGCATATTTTTGAAATGCAAATGTTTTTCTATTTTACCGATTTGAAGGAGAAGTAAATTCCATTTATGTGCAGCAAGGCGGAATAAAAACATACCTCGGGCTTGACAAGTTTGATTTAAGACACTATCATTTGATATTTCGCGATGGATCCTAGATTGGTGGAAGGAGTGGCTCACTTTATATCTCACAAATTTTGTTTCGATTCAATAATAGTCACCACGCAATACACAGTGCTTTAAAATACTTCTTTCTGCTATCAATAAAATGGACATACAGTCAGATAGACGTGTGTACTTCTTATATTTGGAAAGTATGCACTATTTGAATACTCAATTGCTATTTGATATTTTTTATATCCATCTCTGTGAGTCCAAAATAAAGTGCTAAATCATAAGCGGCAAGGGGGCCATCGGATCTAATGCAAGTAAAGTGCCTTGGGCCCTCCTGCACCCTAGTTGGGTAGTAAAAGACGGCCATAATAGGGGTGCAGTGGGGCCCTCACAACCTTGGACCCCAGTGCCACTGACCTCCTGCACTAATGCTTGAGTTGTAGCGAAGAACCTACCTACAATTGCATTCCAAGTAGCGATTTGATGGTCGAAAACAATACTCACGGGCATATTAGCAAGGGCAGTATCGCCACTTTAGCAGCACTTTATGCCGCTAAAGCAGTGATATTTTTATCGCCCTATCAGCAAGCTGTCGCTAACAGCTGTTAGCGACAGCTTTATGGCGAAACCGACCGTTTTGGGTGCCGCTTTGCACGTCAGTGATATTTATCGCTAATGACATGCAAAGGAGGCGTTCCCAACTTGAAAGCGACTGAAAACAGTCGCTAACGCACCTTCCGCCTATGACCAAGGCCGGCGAATCGATAAAAAAATGCATGCTAACCGCGTTTATCACTCGATTTTAACACCTGCTACAATCCTGACTTAGCCATAGTTTTCAATGGGAGTTGGATTCTATGGCTGAATCCTCACCTGGCTATTAGCGACATTTTCCTTAGCGATGGGAATTCACTGCTGGAATTCCCAAATTATTGCTTTAGAATCACCACTATCTCTGGTTTATTATCGCCTAGGAGATAAACGTTGATAATAACGCGTTATCTCCACGATGTAAACCAGCGATAGCCGGCGATAAAACATACAGCGCTAAGCGAGCTTTGCGGTAATCATCGCAAGTCCTTGCTAATATGGCCCTCATTTCGAAATAGCAACTTTCAGTGACCCTCAGGGTTCTGGGAATGCACACTAGTGTCACAGGTGCCAGTCAGGGTCCACTATTTCTGGGCAGAACACGGAGTGCCAGAATTCAGACTTTTGATTGGCTGATAAGGCCACCATCTTAGATGGATTTAGAGTTAGAACGTTGTGAATGGGGGAGGAACTTACGGGGTCTAGGCGAGATGATGGGCCTTGAACCTCTGGCATGAGTAAAGTCATCCCTGCCATGTGGTGCCTGAGGGCTGTCAACAGGTCGTTGGGCTGAAACTAGAGGTGTACGGGGGTGCTGCGCTGTGGCTGCCACAAACACTCGGCAAGGAGGTTTGTGGCTTTTGTAGCTGATGCAAATTTCTCCCACACGCCTAATCTCGAGATTGAAAAATTATGCTGGCACACTGCCTGGACAACTGGTGCAGCACCACCCGAGCGTCACAGGTCGTTGTCACATTTTAGGTTCTCATCGCCAGTGTCATGTTTTAGGTTCAATCCTTGGGGCGGTGACCGGTAGAGCGCTCTGATCAAAGGGCAGAGTCAGGCAGAAGGCTGGTCACTTATCTTAACTCAATTGCCTATCTGTTACAACTAGCCACCTCCTATAGAGCAACTTACTCTCCACACATCCTCTTCCTTCGTCTTTTTCCTCTAGAGAGACCCAGTACTCTGAGTCCTGTCTCCTCAGGGAATCTCCTTGTATTCAGTTCCTGTCAGAGTCAACTAGACCGCTGACCGACTTATTCAGTCATGTCCTTTCACAGAAGACATTACAGCTGGGGGCAAATGTGGACTGTTAGCAAGGAGAGAATGAGTGGGGGACAGAAATGTGCCAATAGGAGAGCTGAAGTGGCTGGAAATGGACATGAACAGAGTCCAATGTAATAGTCTCTCAAGAGAGCAAAGTATGAAGTTAAACAAATGGTTAATCCTCCACTGGAGCAAGGCTGTGTCAGAGGTCAAAGCCGCCCACCTGTATAGAGCTTGTGTTGTCAAGTTGGCCTGTGTCCTGCACCTGCTGGCCAGAGTGATGAGGCAGAAAGACAAGATTTGGATGGACTGGTCAAGATAAACCGCCCCAAACTCCACGAGGATGAGGTCCAAACTGGCAACAGGCTCATTGTGCTACCAGGAAAAAAGGCTTTGGGATTAACCCTGATGCCACGCATGATGGTGGAACAGAAGAGGCACTGGCTGCTGGGTTTGCAAGATTGTTAACCTCAAAGCAACTGTGTTGTGGAAGGAGCACACTATATCACACTGTGCACGTTTTTTAATGACTAACAGCCAGATTCATCAAGTGAAATGCACTTGCAAAAGGGCCAGATTCTGGGAATCTGACCCTTTGCGAGTGCAATTTTTGCATTTGGGATTCATCATCCCAAATGCAAAAATCGCTAATAAGGAATTCCCAAATTTGCGAGGATTAGCATTTAAGGAATCTCTATTAGAGATTCCTTAAATGCTATTCATGAAACATTTATAAATTGAGAATTTGCAATTTAGGACCGCTATTTACCACGAAGTCAAACCTCGTGGTAAATAGCGAAAACTTGGAAAAATGCATTTAAATGCATTTTTCTAAGTTGCAATGTTACACAAACACATGTCCTTTGGACATGTGTGTGCACAACATCAGTGTAAATTCACATTTCAGGGGTGCAACCCCTGCACCCTTGAAATCGCAATTTAAAAATGTGAATCGCTAATAGCGATTCGCACATTGATATGTCTTGCCATTCATTCCTATGGGCCTTTAGGCCCATAGGAATGAATGGGGAGTAATTCCTTATTTGCGATTAGCAATTAGCTAATCACAAATAAGGAAGCTGTAGGAATCGCAAAATAAATTGTGATTTGTACATGAATCCCGTTTTGCGAGTCTGTAATAGCGATTCCTTAATAATCGCTATTTCTGACTCGCAAAACGGGCCTTTGATGAATCTAGCTGTATATGTATATTTATTTCTCTGACTGCATTTACTACAGAGAAAACCAAGGCTTCCCGTCATCTCTGTAGAAATATAAATGGTCATATACGGCTCTGAAGTGCCTCGAGAGTCTCATGGTAGGAGCAGGGCCGGACTGGGAACCACAACCGGCCCTGGCAAAGTGCTCGGCTGCCCCCCCATCCCCCCCCTTGGAGATGCCCCTGAGCTCTTTGCTGGGGCTGGTTTTTGGACGATTTTGGTACAGGGCCGATTTTGCAGCTATGCTGCATAAACGACCCTGTAACAAAAAAACAGCCCCCAGAGGCCAAAAACAGGCCCCCACCCGTGCGGCCCACCAGGGGATTGCCCGGTGCCCGCTATGGCCAGTCCGGCCCTGGGTTGAAGCTGCATGTACCTGCGTCATGACCCTTTTCTCTAAGTGTAACTGCGGGACCAGGAATGGGAAGCAAACGGGTTTTTGTTGCAGTGGTTTTTATTCTGGCAAGTAAGTCATCTGTACATTTTTTTCTTATACTGCTTTTTCTCGGGGACCGGCTCCTCTCCTGGCGGGTCTTTCTGATCACTCCCTCCTCCTTCCTCCTGACGGGACTCCTCCTCCTGCTGCTGGGCTCCGGAGGCTCCGTATTGCTCACCCTCGCCGGCCACCGAGAAGGGAAACAGAAGAGAGGAACCGTAAGTATTCAGGATCGGACACGGGATTTGGAGAGGGAGGGGTGTGGGGGAAAAGTGAAGGTACCACACAGTGCGCGACTAGGGAGAAAGGTGATCTGTGCAATTAAAGTGTACCGCTATTCGGAGGGCGTGTTACCACTAGGCTTTTAAACTACAGCTATGTTAGGCGTCTTCCCCTCTTTCTCCACCACCCCAGGACCCGTTCACGTACCTCGGCTAGCCGTACACCTCCTGGCGCACGGCTGGGCGGCTCGCGGTGTTGGCCTCCCGGCTTCACAGCTCCCGTCTCTCCTTTCTCCGTTCTCCCTGCCGCTGTCTCTTGATCCGATGAGTCGGATTCCGGCTCGCTCCTTCCAGGCTCTTTCTCCTCCGCAAGGTCTTCTTCACTTAACCAGCTCGACCCGCCTCTCCACTCCGTCTCGTCGAACCCACTCGCTCCGCCGTCCCAATCCGCTCTGCTTAACCAACTCGCTCCGCCACTCCGCTCCGACTCGCTGCTTCCCGCCACTCCGCTCTCCTGCACTCTGTCCGCTCCTCCGGTGAAAAGACACACCTGGGGACTGCTGTTGCTGCCTTTTACATTCTCACCAGGCTCCGCCTCTTCAATCAAGTCTGCAGTCCACTTAAAGGGCCCCCATCCATCTTCCTCCTCCTCATCGCAGCTATACTTTTCAGCAGGCGACCATCCCGAGGCTTGAGGAGGCTGTGGAGACAAGAGGGGGGGGTCGCACATCGTTAAAGGAGGCCCCTCTGTAGGGCGAGACCCCGTGCCCGTGTTACACACCACCCCCCCTGAACACTTCCGCTCTGGAAGTGGATTCCTGGACAAATAGTCAGCCCCAGTATTGTCGATCCCCCTTTTGTGGTGTACTCGGAAGACATAAGGCTGAAGTGCGAGGAACCACCTCATGACCCTCGCATTATTCGACTTATTGCGAACCATCCAGAGCAGGGGAGCATGGTCAGTGTACAACTCGAACTGGCGATCCTCCAGGTAATATGACAATTTTTCCACGGCCCATCTGATGGCCAAGCATTCCTTCTCAACAGTAGGATATTTGAGTTCTCGGGGAAACAACTTCCTGCTGATGAACAGGACCGGATGGTCGCAACGTCCGTACCCTCCTGTGACAGCACTGCCCCGATACCGTAGTCCGAAGCATCCGTATGGAGAGAAAAGGGCCGTGAGAAGTCTGGGGAGGTGAGTACCGGCGTGGAGGTGATCACTCTTTTCAGGGAGACAAACGCTTCTGACATGACTGGGGTGGGCGTTCTCAGGTCGCTCTGTTTCACTTTAGTTTGCAGAGCATCTGTGAGAGGGGCTGCCAACTCTGCGAATCCTGGGATAAAACGCCTGTAATAGCCTATGAGGCCCAAAAACGCCCTTAATTCTTTTTTTGTTCTTGGAAAGGGGGTCTCAGCTATGGCTCTGACTTTTTCTATTTGTGGCTCGATCATGCCATGACCGAGTACGTATCCCAAGTATTTGACTTTGTGAAACCCTATCTTGGATTTCTTGGAGTTAATTTTCAAACCGGCCTGGGTAAGGGTTTCGAACAACCTATGCAGGTGGTTCAGGTGGGTGCTCCAGTCCGGGCTGAAGACGACAATATCGTCCAGATACGCGGACGTGAAGGTTGATATGTTCTTCAGTACATTGTTCATCAGTCTTTGAAAGGTGGCGGGGGCCCCATGTAGGCCAAAGGGTAGGACCGTGAATTCGTATCTCCCGTTTTCCGTAGTGAACGCAGTCTTATGCCGGTCCTCTTCTTTTAAGGGGACCTGCCAGTATCCTTTTGTAAGGTCAATCGTGCTGATGTATTTTGCTTCTCCTAACTTTTCAATGAGTTCGTCTATGCGTGGAATAGGGTAGGCGTCGAAAGTGGAGATGTCATTTAGGGCGCGAAAGTCCATGCAAAACCTTTTTGTTCCATCTGGTTTCGGTATCAGCACGATGGGACTTGACCACTCGCTGTGGGAAGGTCGTATCACCCCGAGTTTCAACATTTCCTCAACTTCTTGCTGTATGCCCTTCCTCCTGGCCTCAGGGATCCGATAGGGTTTGATTTTTACTATTCTTCCAGGGATGGTGTTGATACAATGTTCGGCCAGGCGGGTTTTTCCTGGGATGTCTGAGAAGACTGGTGCATGCCTTTGTAGAGTATGTTCCAACTCCTTTCTCTCCGTCTCGGTCAAGTCCTCGTTAATCACTAGTCTCTTCAGGGTGCTGGAGGGATTAGGGACATCGGGCTTTGTCAGATGAACCTCCGCCGGGGGTTTACCTAGCCATTTTTTTAGAATGTTTATGTGATACACCTGTGTGGATCTTGCACGTATTCGCAGTTTATAGCTGGTTTTACCAATCGTTTCGACGACTTGGTAGGGTCCGCTCCATTCAGCTTTAAACTTTTGAGTCGAGGAGGGCAAGAGGACCAGGGCCCAGTCACCTACCGAGAGTCTTCTCCATCTCTTGCCTTGGTCGTATATCGTTTTTTGTTTGATTTGGCTTCTTTCTAAGTTGACGAACGCCAAGTCCCGTAACTTCCCCAACTTTGACCTAAGATTTCGGGCATACTCTAGGGTATTGACCACGTCGTCGTGGGATTCCTTCTCCCATGCTTCCTTGGTCATGTCCAACAGGGATCGGGGTTGACGTCCATAAAGAAGCTCGAAAGATGAGAAGCCCAAGCTACTTTGTTTTTGTCCCCTAATGACATACAGTGCCAGGGGGAGTATTTGGTCCCATTCAGCCCCATTCACCTCTAACATCTTACGTAGGGTGGTTTTCAAAGTGCGGTTATACCGCTCCACTAGACCATCCGTTTGGGGGTGGTATACGGCTGTTCTAATCTGGTGTATGTGTAGGAGGGTGCACACTTCCCGCATGAGGCGCGAAACAAAGGGGGTACCTTGATCGGTCAAGATCTCTTTTGGGAATCCCACTCGGGAAAACAATTCTAACATCTTGTCTGCTACGTTCTTTGTTGTAGTCGTAGTCATCGGGAAGGCTTCGGGAAACCGTGTGGAGTAATCTACAAGGACTAGAACATATTGGTAACCTTTCTTAGTCTTGGGGAGAGGCCCTATAATGTCCATCCCTACTCTCTCAAAAGGGACTCCTATTATCGGAAGGGGTTGTAACGGAACAGCAGGTGGACGGGTCATATTTCGTTTCTGGCAAATGTCGCATTCCTGACAGTATACCATAGCATCCTTGTATATTCCAGGCCAGTAAAAACATTTTAGCAAGTTCTGCGTCGTTTTTTCAGCCCCTGTATGTCCCGCCACTAAATGCGAATGCGAATAGAACAACACTTGTTCCCGAAAGGCCAAAGGGACTAGCAATTGTTCGGGGTCGTCTGCCTTTCCCTGTCTATATAGCAGGTCGTTTTTAATGAACAGGCGAGGATACCTGATAGGGCGCTGGTCTTGTGTTTGGTGGGCCCTCTCCCATGCATTAAATAAAGTGGCATCATTAGACTGGGCGAACTGGAAGCTACGATCTAACACCCAGCGTTCGGAAGACACGAAGGCTGGCGAGGAGGTCTGTTTCTGCGAGGGGCTTTCGGGCTCTGTATCGGGATTAAGACTCTGCTTGAACATATCTAGAAAGGCCGGGTTGTCCGTTCCGATTATAAGGTCTTCGGGCAGGGAAGACAGGACACCCACTTTGACTCTAAATGGGCGACCGAGTCGAGGAACCAGGGGGATCACGGCTACTGGATATGTTTTCACATCCCCATGTACGCACCTAATATACACAGTTTCTCTGGGGACAATCTGATGGGGTCGTACGTGGTGGGCCTGGACCACAGACTGTCGACATCCAGAGTCGAGAAGGGCTTGTACTGGGTTGCCATTGATACCCATACTCACTCTGTATGCTTGGCCCATCTCGGCTGAGTATAACACAGTCCGGGGTAGATAGCCGACCTCCATGGGTTCCTCTTCCTGTTTTCGACGAGGACAATGTCTGGCAATGTGCCCCCAGGTTCCACACTCAAAACACTAGGGCCCGCTGTGCGGTAGAGGCTCCGGTTTCCACATCCTGGGCTTCCCTGTTTCCTGAACCTTTACAGGTTTCCTGTCCGTTTTGTATAAGTGCTTCTGT
The DNA here is from genome assembly GCF_964263255.1 of Lissotriton vulgaris. Taxonomy (NCBI): domain Eukaryota; kingdom Metazoa; phylum Chordata; class Amphibia; order Caudata; family Salamandridae; genus Lissotriton; species Lissotriton vulgaris. The sequence goes on from NC_141685.1 coordinate 295,773,229, forward strand.
TTGTCTGGCTCCCCTAACAAGGGGGGTCTCTGGGGAGCCCTGGAAAAGGTATTGGCCATCTCGACGGCTTGCGCGGTGGTCAAGTTATGATGTTGCTTCAACCACCGTTGAGTAGCAAAGGGTAGAGCCTCAAGAAATTGCTCAAGATATATCCGGTCCATGATTTCTTCTTTCGTACTTTCAGTCGGTTTGAGCCATTTATCCGCGGCCATCTTTAGACGAACAAAGAGGGTCTTGGGGGTCTCTCCGGGAATGCCCCTCTCTTTGCGGAACCTCAGTCGATAGGCCTCTTTGTCTAACCCAAGATGGTCCAGAATTATTTTTTTGATGTCAGCGTATGTTGTGTCCCCTCGCGGGTTTGCCACTTGGTAGGCCGCCTGTGCCTCTCCCACCAACAATGGAGCCAAAAAGAACGGCCACTTGACTACAGGCCAGCCACATGCCCGAGTTGCCCTCTCGAAATTTAGAAGAAAGGTATCCGGATCCTCCCCGGGTTGGTATTTTTGTAGAGATACCCCTCCAATGGTGTGCGGTATCCCTCCCACGGCCGCTGGGGCGATAGCAACAGGAGGGTCCAGGGTGCGGGCTGCTACGGCAGCTTTGATAATCTCTCTATCCGCTTCGGCCGCTCGCAGCTGTTGTTCGGCTATCTTCTCTAGACGTTCTTGTCCGTGTACCAGGGCTTGCACCACTGCTTCCATCTTATCTATACAGACGGAGGGGTTGCCCGCATTCTCCACCACTGTAACTGCGCGACCAGGAATGGGAAGCAAACGGGTTTTTGTTGCAGTGGTTTTTATTCTGGCAAGTAAGTCATCTGTACATTTTTTTCTTATACTGCTTTTTCTCGGGGACCGGCTCCTCTCCTGGCGGGTCTTTCTGATCACTCCTTCCTCCTGACGGGGCTCCTCCTCCTGCTGCTGGTCTCCGGAGGCTCCGTATTGCTCACCCTCGCCGGCCACCGAGAAGGGAAACAGAAGAGAGGAACCGTAAGTATTCAGGATCGGACACGGGATTTGGAGAGGGAGGGGTGTGGGGGAAAAGTGAAGGTACCACACAGTGCGCGACTAGGGAGAAAGGTGATCTGTGCAATTAAAGTGTACCGCTATTCGGAGGGCGTGTTACCACTAGGCTTTTAAACTACAGCTATGTTAGGCGTCTTCCCCTCTTTCTCCGCCACCCCAGGACCCGTTCACGTACCTCGGCTAGCCGTACACCTCCTGGCGCACGGCTGGGTGGCTCGCGGTGTTGGCCTCCCGGCTTCACAGCTCCCGTCTCTCCTTTCTCCATTCTCCCTGCCGCTGTCTCTTGATCCGATGAGTCGGATTCCGGCTCGCTCCTTCCCGGCTCTTTCTCCTCCGCAAGGTCTTCTTCACTTAACCAGCTCGACCCGTCTCTCCACTCCGTCTCGTCGAACCCACTCGCTCCGCCGTCCCAATCCGCTCCGCTTAACCAACTCGCTCCGCCACTCCGCTCCGACTCGCTGCTTCCCGCCACTCCGCTCTCCTGCACTCTGTCCGCTCCTCCGGTGAAAAGACACACCTGGGGACTGCTGTTGCTGCCTTTTACATTCTCACCAGGCTCCGCCTCTTCAATCAAGTCTGCAGTCCACTTAAAGGGCCCCCATCCATCTTCCTCCTCCTCATCGCAGCTATACTTTTCAGCAGGCGACCATCCCGAGGCTTGAGGAGGCTGTGGAGACAAGAGGGGGGGGTCGCACATCGTTAAAGGGGGCCCCTCTGTAGGGCGAGACCCCGTGCCCGTGTTACACTAAGGTTTTCTCAATTGTACATTTAGCATATGTATTGTTTAAAGTAGTTCTCATTTAAACAGTGGCATTGAATGTCCAGTAAAGGATGTTTATGTTTCAATTTCACGTGACTGCTTTCTGTTCTTCAAATCCCCTATTTAAAGAGGTTTATCTAGAAAGAGCATCTCCGAATGCCCCATACCTGGTAAATCAACAAAGTGGAGTCACACCAAACTAACGCCAAGACTCAGATTTACTATGATTTTCAGTCCGGTTACTTTTGTACCTCATTGAAATCCATCTATGAGATTTCACTGCGTCACTTTTAGGACGCTGTTGCGTCAAAATCTTGCGCCTCCCTCACAGCAGGTGTAAGACTGACGCAGGCCCTTTCACATGGGGCTTGCCCCATGCGAAAGGACGCATTGCTGAAGTTGCGTCACTTTTGTTACAAACTCCAGCAATGCGTCACTTTTGCGCCTACAGATACGTCAGAAATACTGATGTATCTGTAACTCCTTGCGACATGATGCGTCATATTATAAATATGACGCATCAATCATGTCGCAAGGAGGGCGCAGTGAAAAGTGACGCATTGCTGTTTTCACGCAGCGATGCGTCACTTTTCATAAATGAGGCCCCTTGTACTTTGATGCAAAGCCGGATTTAGAAAGACTTACAAACTTGGGTTTGCGCCAAAATATTGTGCTTCTCTGCACTGGTACACTAAGACATATCTTTATTTTTCCTCTGTACTTCCTCTTTCCACATGTACTGCATTCTGCAGCACACACAGAAGGAGGAATATGCCTCTAAGGGTTGTTTTTGTGCAGGAAGGTGTTCCCTCTGCCTGTAACGCAGGCTCCATGGCACTAAGGTGCAAGAGTGTCTGTGTTGGCGCTAGGCAGCACACAGTGTGCCAGTGCAAGGAGAGAACAGAAATGCTCCATATATTTGTAAAAATACAAAGCAGTACCACAAGGTCCCCTTGCACGCGGTTTTGCGTTCATTATTAGCAAATGTGCCCCTAAGAGTTTGCCTATTGATTACCTCCTTGAGCAATTACCCACCTGTCTGCAGGATTTGGGTGGGACTCCGTGGCACAGCACTGAAGAGTTGAAAAGGTCTCACAAAACTAAGAAAATTCTCCTCGGGAAGGGTGGGAAGAACAGTTGTCCCTGAGAGTATGACATTTCTTTTTCTAAGGGCACAAGAACTACAAAAGGTGACGAAACCCTGGTTACACGAATACAGTTAAGAGTACAGCATGTGCTGACTCACAAAAGAAGAAAACCTCGCATTGTGCTTCCAAGAAGAAAGTGTTGGCCTTCAAGGGCAGCACAATTATTCAATTCTCTGATGTTTCTCGGTCCTTTCAACAGCACAGATGAACTCGAGCACACGTTTTATAAAACCCTGAAAGACTGCGGGGTTCACACTAGGTAAAGTCTATATTGTTCTCCAAATAGTCGCTGCCTTTGCTGTATTGGAAGAAATCAAGAAAGAGAGGAAAATAATTAAAAAAACAATGTTGAATTCCTTTGGGATTCAGTCGTTCGTTGATGGTTTTAAAAAGTCCAAGGTTGGGGGAGGTGAGGGCTTGCAGCTTAAGTCATGGTTTGACAGTGTGGTGGTTGTTTGTCTTTCTCTCGTTGTGCCTCTGTTTCCCTCACACTTTCTTTCCCACGACCCCCCTGCAGTCAATCTCAACACGCTAGGAGGTGGAAGGGCAAATGTACTACGACTTCAAGGGTAAAGGTTTTGGAACAATCAAATGCACCGAATGTTAAAATCCTTTTGTTGTGGTTGGTGTTTCCCATCTACTTGTCCCATATTCAGATGGTGAAGTTATTGTACCAGGGTCAGTAAAGTTCAATTCCAATGGAAGGTGGTCAAGGAAAAGTACATTTTTTCAGATTTGATTTACACTCGGGTCCTTGGGTTTACTATTCCTGCTTGGAAGGCCGTATTTCTTTGGGTTTATTGTCTAAGCCAGGGTATAGAATACGTTCTAACCATTCTTTGGAACAGGTTTCCTTTCCTAAACTCAAAACCTCACTTTGGTGGGATGATGTCAGACTGTACCCTGGATTTTAGGCTCGGCTGTGAATCCTTCCACAGTCCCTTGGGAACAAGGTCTAAGACAGACCTAGGCCTGTCGCTGCCCCGGGATCAGTGTTTGGGCCTGCTCACCTACAGGCTCTCGGCAGGTGGCTGATTCAGGTTTTTATTTTGTTAAAAGTTTTTATAAATTTAACAACAAGGAGGGACAAATTGAGGACAATATTTACCGGGGTCCAGTGTACGTGTCCTATAAACTGATAACCAAAGAATGTACAAAGTTCCCCAGAAGGTGATGATTAATGGAGTATCTCTCTCACTGAATGATGTGTATAGGAGTGTCAGGGAATACAGATAATCCCTTATCGGAACTTAGGATGCCTCACACAACTAAAAAGCTGGACGACTGTTGTCATCCTACCTGATGGTTGTTTTGTCTCATCATTGGCCTCCTGCTCCAGCGACAGGCTGGCGGTGCAATGCCTGACGGGTAGCACGGGGTGCTACACTTTAGTGGAGATCTTTTGTTCCTGGCCAATGGATGCGTGTGTGTGAGGGGCCTGGGGGGTGAAGTAGTGAGCATGAAGGAATGGTTAAAAAAGGTAAGTATAGTCCACTTCAAACTACTTTATTCAAGTGGCTAACTGCCTTATTAAAATAGTGAAGGGAGGGGTACCGAAGCTCAAAAGAAAGGTAGTTTGGCTTCGTTCAACCCTCACCTATGGTGTGGTCAACATGTTTCATGCCGGATCGGCAATTCTTCAGGACCTAAACATGCTCATAAACTTGTGAGAAAAATCTATCAGGGCTGAAAGATGTATCATATACAACCTGCGTGGTGGATGAACCAAGGCAGGATGGAGTCCTGCGTGGATTCCTGCCCCTCAATCCCTGGTGGATGTTCCCCACAGACTGTCCTTGTGGGGCCTGAGCTGCTAGGTAATTACCTTATAAGCTCGAGGCAAATGCTGATAGGCACCTACCCCTACCACGGCGGCGAAACGGGATCACAGGACAGCCGGCTTCATGCTCACTACTTCACCCCCCAGGCCCCTCACACACACGCATCCATTGGCCAGGAACAAAAGATCTCCACTAAAGTGTAGCACCCTGTGCTACCCGTCAGGCATTGCACCGACAGCCTGTCGCTGGAGCAGGAGGCCAATGATGAGACAAAACAACCAGGATAATCAAAGGAGGGACGAGGAAATCGTGTCCATTTTATTTCCCCAAACAATATCAGCGTTAATCAAGTGAAAAATGGACACTTGTAACAGATCCAGACCATTGGTTGGAAAAACTATGGTACCCTCAAAAGACCCAATGTGAATAGGTGTAGCGGTATATATCGTTCCTCCGCCCCTACATTGTGGTTCGTTGGCAGTTATCATTGGGTACCATAGGTAGTGTGGGTGCCTGCCTCAACCAGAGGCTCCTCTGGTCTGGATTGCAGTGGCCAGAGAAAAAAATTGTGCAAAATAAAGATCAAAGACTGTTAAAAATAAGATCAGCACTTTTTAGAACTTTAATGAAATAGTGTAGATCTTATATTAAAACCAGTGGGTACTTGTCCTGGATCGAATTAAGGGATCCAGAAGTATTCAATTACAAGAGTGTCGACATGTTTCAGCCCCCTCTGGCTCAAAGGAGTCTACGGGGCTTTCGTCAGGACGGAAAATGACAAACAAACAAAAAAGTTCTACTCACACTTAATATGTGGAGTTCAAAGGGAAACGGCGAGGGTCAAATTAACCCACTCGGGATTTAAGAGCCTGCAAGAGACAATACAGACAGACATGTTGTGCAAGGTAATGAAACATTTATATCATGTTGCTTAAATGAGAGAGGCACACTAGTAAGCATTAGTCTTAACTAGTAACACAGAGCTTAATTTAAGCTAAGAGAATTAAATTTCATTTCTAAACATTAGGAGCATTCCCTGGTAGAGTAGAGGAAAGAGGGGTGAGTTGAGAGCGGTTACACATGCTGTAAAGGTGTATGTTACAGCGCCAATCGATGCTTGGTTGTGTCTCGGTATGAGTGATGGAATATAACCCATCATACGTGTTTGTAAGTCTATCACCACTTTAAAACTCATGAGGGACACGTACAACGAGAGAATTAGCGTTGTTGATGAGAGAAACGCCCTGTTTAAGAAAGCGATGTTTACTGACTCTAATGCGGTGAAATAGCGCGCTCGAGCATATATTCTTGGAGAGGCACTTACCCCCTAATGTGGAGATTCTAGCTTGCATCGGGGAGGTTCAGAGCTGCAGGGAACAGGTATGAATAGTTCAGAGATCTCTTACCTACTCGGAGAAGAAATTGGAATATCCGAGAGAGGTGCGCGCTGCGCCATTACCCGCGTGTCTGCTTTCCTACGCTGCTTGTGCTGACTCTGCCCCCGGACGTCAGGAAGCGTCCGGGGGAGGGTTTAAGACTGCGTTTCTTTCAACAAACTTTATTGAATACTTGTAAAGAAAGTATGAATGATAGGATCAGCGTGTGTGTGTACACTAACGTAGTGTGCAGATCTCTAATCTGAGGAAGGTAGAGCAATTTTTAAATACAGGGTCTCTTTAGTGAACTGCAAATTGGTGCCAGGGGACGTTATCATTCATCCCGGTGATGTTGGTCTTCAAACGGTCCACCCACCGTTGCTCTTTTTCATACAGGATTCTTTCTGTATTGTGGGTTTTTTCAGTTAACATTTCTATGACAGTCCATCTTATGTCGTCACAGGAATGTCCTTTCTCTAGAAAGTGGGCACACAGTTTCGTGGTGTTTTTCTTCAGGCGAATGTTACTGCGGTGTTCCCCTATTCTGAGTTTGATTTTACGGCACGTCATGCCTATGTATAGTTTTTTGCATGGACACGTAACTAAGTAGATGACGCAAGAAGAATTACAGTTCGTATGCTGTTTTTGGGTCCAGTTTATTGTTTCTGATAGTTGAAGCTGTTTTGTATGAGTGGTGAATTGACAGACTGTACAACTGCCACATGGATAGTGACCACTCACCGGGGCCATTGCGACGTTCCTGATGGGTTCTTGATTGTGTGTTATACGTGGTCGGGTATGGACCAACGTGTCTCGTAAGTTTTTGGATCTTCTATTTGCGAAACGTGGTTTTGGCCAGTCAAATTTCCCCGTGTTGAGGATTTTCCAGTTCTTGTTGACCAATTTTTGGACCTCGTAAGTAGACGGACAGGAGGTAGTTACACATGTCGTGAGGTCTGGGATGGGGTCTTTAGGGTAAGTTTGTAAAAGGCATTCCCTCGGTTGATGGTTAGCACGTTTCATGCATTTCTGGATGGTCCTCTGTGTGTAGTCTCTCTGTTTTAATTTAATACACAGATCTTTCGCTTGGGTTTTGTAGTCATTGTTCTCTGTACAGTTTCTTTTTAGGCGTAGAAATTGACTGTAGGGTAAATTGTCCCACAGTGGTTTTGGGTGGTAGCTCTTATAGGAAAGTAGACTGTTTTTGGCAGTAGGTTTGGTGAATGTTTTAGTTTTGAGTTTGTTGTCTTCTGCGAAAATTGTGAGGTCGAGGAAGTCGATGGAAACATTGTTGGCCATGTGTGTGAATTTCAGCCAAGGATCTTTTTCGTTTAGCCATCTCAAGAAAGCATCCAGGTCAAGTTTGATGTCCCAAATGAGGAGGATGTCGTCAATGTATCTCTTCCAGTATAAAATACTGGAAGAGTATGGGTTTTCCTCGTTGAGGACGAATTGTTGTTCGAAATTGCTGACGTACAATCCTGCCACCGAGGGGGCAAACGCACTGCCCATCGATGTTCCATGTTTTTGTAGGTACAACGTTCCGTTGTATTCAAAAAAATTGTCTTTAAGTGCAAGTTGGCAGCACTGTAAGATAAAATGTCTTGGGGTGTGGTATTCCCAGTTCTCACTGTAGAGGACGTCCTCCAGCATTTGTAGGGTGTCATCCTGGGGCAGGCTGGTGTACAATGACTCCACGTCGAGACCTACCAGGAGCATCGTGTTCTGATCAAACTGTATATCTTTGATTTGTACCAATAGGTCACGTGTATCTTTAAGATAGGTGGGTGTCTTTTGCACTATTGGTTTTAAAAACTCATCTGCGAACTTTGATAAGGGTTCGAGCAGTGATCCTATGCCAGCCACGATGGGGCGTCCTGGTGGAGGTGATCGATTTTTATGTATTTTGGGTAAGGAATAAAAGAAGGGGATTTTGGGTTCTTTTGTACAAAGGTAGTCTGCTTCCTTCCCTGTTATCCATCTGTTGGTTTCAGCTTCATTGACCATTATGCTGAAATTATGCAAAATCCCCTTCTTTTATTCCTTACCCAAAATACATAAAAATCGATCACCTCCACCAGGACGCCCCATCGTGGCTGGCATAGGATCACTGCTCGAACCCTTATCAAAGTTCGCAGATGAGTTTTTAAAACCAATAGTGCAAAAGACACCCACCTATCTTAAAGATACACGTGACCTATTGGTACAAATCAAAGATATACAGTTTGATCAGAACACGATGCTCCTGGTAGGTCTCGACGTGGAGTCATTGTACACCAGCCTGCCCCAGGATGACACCCTACAAATGCTGGAGGACGTCCTCTACAGTGAGAACTGGGAATACCACACCCCAAGACATTTTATCTTACAGTGCTGCCAACTTGCACTTAAAGACAATTTTTTTTAATACAACGGAACGTTGTACCTACAAAAACATGGAACATCGATGGGCAGTGCGTTTGCCCCCTCGGTGGCAGGATTGTACGTCAGCAATTTTGAACAACAATTCGTCCTCAACGAGGAAAACCCATACTCTTCCAGTATTTTATACTGGAAGAGATACATTGACGACATCCTCCTCATTTGGGACATCAAACTTGACCTGGATGCTTTCTTGAGATGGCTAAACGAAAAAGATCCCTGGCTGAAATTCACACACATGGCCAACAATGTTTCCATCGACTTCCTCGACCTCACAATTTTCGCAGAAGACAACAAACTCAAAACTAAAACATTCACCAAACCTACTGCCAAAAACAGTCTACTTTCCTATAAGAGCTACCACCCAAAACCACTGCGGGACAATTTACCCTACAGTCAATTTCTACGCCTAAAAAGAAACTGTACAGAGAACAATGACTACAAAACCCAAGCGAAAGATCTGTGTATTAAATTAAAACAGAGAGACTACACACAGAGGACCATCCAGAAATGCATGAAACGTGCTAACCATCAACCGAGGGAATGCCTTTTACAAACTTACCCTAAAGACCCCATCCCAGACCTCACGACATGTGTAACTACCTTCTGTCCGTCTACTTACGAGGTCCAAAAATTGGTCAACAAGAACTGGAAAATCCTCAACACGGGGAAATTTGACTGGCCAAAACCACGTTTCGCAAATAGAAGATCCAAAAACTTACGAGACACGTTGGTCCATACCCGACCACGTATAACACACAATCAAGAACCCATCAGGAACGTCGCAATGGCCCCGGTGAGTGGTCACTATCCATGTGGCAGTTGTACAGTCTGTCAATTCACCACTCATACAAAACAGCTTCAACTATCAGAAACAATAAACTGGACCCAAAAACAGCATACGAACTGTAATTCTTCTTGCGTCATCTACTTAGTTACGTGTCCATGCAAAAAACTATACATAGGCATGACGTGCCGTAAAATCAAACTCAGAATAGGGGAACACCGCAGTAACATTCGCCTGAAGAAAAACACCACGAAACTGTGTGCCCACTTTCTAGAGAAAGGACATTCCTGTGACGACATAAGATGGACTGTCATAGAAATGTTAACTGAAAAAACCCACAATACAGAAAGAATCCTGTATGAAAAAGAGCAACGGTGGGTGGACCGTTTGAAGACCAACATCACCGGGATGAATGATAACGTCCCCTGGCACCAATTTGCAGTTCACTAAAGAGACCCTGTATTTAAAAATTGCTCTACCTTCCTCAGATTAGAGATCTGCACACTACGTTAGTGTACACACACACGCTGATCCTATCATTCATACTTTCTTTACAAGTATTCAATAAAGTTTGTTGAAAGAAACGCAGTCTTAAACCCTCCCCCGGACGCTTCCTGACGTCCGGGGGCAGAGTCAGCACAAGCAGCGTAGGAAAGCAGACACGCGGGTAATGGCGCAGCGCGCACCTCTCTCGGATATTCCAATTTCTTCTCCGAGTAGGTAAGAGATCTCTGAACTATTCATACCTGTTCCCTGCAGCTCTGAACCTCCCCGATGCAAGCTAGAATCTCCACATTAGGGGGTAAGTGCCTCTCCAAGAATATATGCTCGAGCGCGCTATTTCACCGTCAGTAAACATCGCTTTCTTAAACAGGGCGTTTCTCTCATCAACAACGCTAATTCTCTCGTTGTACGTGTCCCTCATGAGTTTTAAAGTGGTGATAGACTTACAAACACGTATGATGGGTTATATTCCATCACTCATACCGAGACACAACCAAGCATCGATTGGCGCTGTAACATACACCTTTACAGCATGTGTAACCGCTCTCAACTCACCCCTCTTTCCTCTACTCTACCAGGGAATGCTCCTAATGTTTAGAAATGAAATTTAATTCTCTTAGCTTAAATTAAGCTCTGTGTTACTAGTTAAGACTAATGCTTACTAGTGTGCCTCTCTCATTTAAGCAACATGATATAAATGTTTCATTACCTTGCACAACATGTCTGTCTGTATTGTCTCTTGCAGGCTCTTAAATCCCGAGTGGGTTAATTTGACCCTCGCCGTTTCCCTTTGAACTCCACATATTAAGTGTGAGTAGAACTTTTTTGTTTGTTTGTCATTTTCCGTCCTGACGAAAGCCCCGTAGACTCCTTTGAGCCAGAGGGGGCTGAAACATGTCGACACTCTTGTAATTGAATACTTCTGGATCCCTTAATTCGATCCAGGACAAGTACCCACTGGTTTTAATATAAGATCTACACTATTTCATTAAAGTTCTAAAAAGTGCTGATCTTATTTTTAACAGTCTTTGATCTTTCTTTTGCACAATTTTTTTCTCTGGCCACTGCAATCCAGACCAGAGGAGCCTCTGGTTGAGGCAGGCACCCACACTACCTATGGTACCCAATGATAACTGCCAACGAACCACAATGTAGGGGCGGAGGAACGATATATACCGCTACACCTATTCACATTGGGTCTTTTGAGGGTACCATAGTTTTTCCAACCAATGGTCTGGATCTGTTACAAGTGCCCATTTTTCACTTGATTAACGCTGAGACAAAACAACCATCAGGTAGGATGACAACAGTCGTCCAGCTTTTTAGTTGTGTGAGGCATCCTAAGTTCCGACAAGGGATTATCTGTATTCCCTGACACTCCTATACACATCATTCAGTGAGAGAGATACTCCATAATCATCACCTTCTGGGGAACTTTGTACATTCTTTGGTTAAAAGTTTTTATAAAAACAAAAATATATAAGTGCAGATGCTTCTGGTCAGCTCTTGAGGTTCCGTGATTCTGAACCCGTTCAATAAAGGTCGTCGTATCTAGACAAATTTGGTTTCAGCGGACCGCAAATGACGAGTACGGTATATACGAGTGTTTTCGTCATAATCGATCAATGGAAACACTACGTATTCAGGGATTTTGTTTGAACCTTCGGGTTCCATTTTGTGTACGGCAGCCATTTTGTGGTTGCCCTCACATAGACCGATGACTGCGGCCGAACGAGTCTTTGGGACACGTACACCTTTAGCTGACTTCTGAGTGACCTGAACGAACTGACTCCCTTGCCCGAGGCTGACCTCATTGAGCCAGTTCCTTGTTAGGCAGCTGGTCAGATAGAGATCAAAGAGCAGGACATTACTGAGTTTATGGTACATGCACACACCCTTCTATCTTGCTTCTCATCTGTTTCTGTTCCTTCCTTTTTATGGCTTAATTATGGTTTGGGTTGAGGTCCTTTTGTTATGGGTTTGTCCGGCCTGTCCGAGCAAGAATGTTGGATTCTGCCTTGTCATTCCTGGTGGGCTGGACAACTGAAAGTGGGTTTGTCGTTATGCGATACTTGTGAAATGTCACTGTATGATTGGTCCGTTTGTAAATAATTGATGCTAGTCAGGAACGTGATTTTTTGCATAAAAGATGATGTCTCGCTCTACTAAATTTTGCAGTCTCTAGCGAACCACCCGTGTTGTGCTTCGTAGACCTCTGTTCCTGGTTGCAGCCAATGACGTCACCTAGAAGTGTCCCGTGTCTCTGTTTGCCAAAACAGGGGAACTCGAAGACATCGGGCGTTTTCCCTGGCGCCGCTGGGTTCTAAAACCCGGTTCTTCACTCTGTTGAGGATATCTGCCAATCTCACCCGCCGCACCCCCTCCACTGTAGAGTAGGGAGGGACCAGGCCTCAGCAGCAGGCTGAGTGTCATGAACCAGTATCCCGGTGCTGCCTCCCAACATTGAATGAGCGGAGAAGGAAACAGACAATGCCAGAGTAGCCTGGGCAAAGCTTTAAGTGGGCTGGGTCCTGCCGGTGCTGAACACCGGAAGTTCTAAAAAGCAGGTGCTGAGACGGGTCCCTATCAGGCTCTCCATTTTTGCATTCAAGGTGAAAAAAATAAATCTCAACTCAGCAGCAGTACCATCCTTTCACTGCCTTTGATGTGACTTCAAAGAGTCTCGCTACAGTTCTTTCACAGTTTCGACATTTCAAAACTGAAGCATTTTCAATATTATGTACAACAAAGCCATAGTTGTTGCTTATTTATCTTTAACCCAAAACCGGTCCCAGGATTCTTGTTTCCGGTCCAGGGAAGACTTGGCTTTGGAGTTTGGGCTGGACTGTTCCCATTGGGCTCAGGGTCAAGACTGATTTACATATGGCTGGGTCCGAACTGGGGTGGTGAAGTGAGCTAAAGAACGATGATAGATTCAGCCCAGATCTGTGACTTGGAGTGAGTGTCTGAAAAGTTTCAGCACTCCGTCCATCATCTCCTTGTGTTTGCTTATTTATCTTATGCACCTAACAGCCATTGGCAAATCCAATAGCTCTGGCTTGCTGTAGGTGTAATGTTACTTGTTGTATTATATATCAGGTGTAAAGACAGAAGAGGCAAAAGAACATACGGCACACTTTGCGAAGCACCGATTTTCAGTTTAGTGTTTTTAAGCCACGCCCTTAATTACATCGACCACGCCCCTTTGAGAAACCACCCTCTCCCCTTTTTTCATCCCACTTGAAGCCCTGAGCCTGGGTGCTCTGTCGTTTTCCAGCAAGGAATGCTGTCTATAGAATAGAGTCCCTCCTACATTAGAAAACGTAACCATGTGCCACATTACAATCCTTAAAAAAAGAGATTTTTTTAGTACGGGCCAGGATAAAATTTAAAATGCTGTCCATGTATTCCTTGGCAAGAAAATTAATTAGTAACTCTTTGCATTCGTGCCCATCCCAGGCGCATTTTCATCCTCAATCAAAACATACTGAAGACTGTGGCAGACATTTTCAGTTTAAGGGGTCATTTAAAAATTACGGGGGCCCGTAAGACTGCCAGGGCAGTATAAGCCCTGGTGACCTCTTCCACTGCTGCGAGTGGGGGAAGGTCGGGTTCTCACTGCTTTCTGTGCAGCAGATGATCAGATGCCAGAACAGTATACCACGGGGACGCCATGTTTGTTTGGTCCTGCTTTGTTCCGCGAAAGCAGGAAAGCAATGGCTCTGATGTGCAGGTCGTTTCCTCCCAGCGTGTATGTGAGGCCATTTTAAAATTTCACTGCCTTGGCGCAGCATACCCCACAAGCAGTGGCGTAACAAAAGTTTAAGGGGCACCCTGCAATGTACACGGAGGGGCCCCGCTCAGGATTTAATACGGAGTGCTCAGGCCTAAGTACTGTGCTGAGGGTGCCCCCTAAAGCTCAGGGACCCCCGCACCACGGGTGATGCGGGGGTGTGTGTTACGCCCCTGCCCACAAGTTGGACCCAAGGACCTGTAAATTGGACTGGGTATACCCCGAATTTGGCAACCCAGGAGCACCGTCTATTTATACTACTAATCCTGCCTACTCCAAATAAATCCCCGAGCTCCCTCTTTCTGGACCCGAATACCAAAAAAGATCTCTTCCTAAACATACGTCCAGCAATTCTTGCCTGTCTGCAAGGGAAGAAGGTGCATTGTCATGTTAGACTATGGTTTTCTTCTGGATGAAATGCTCCATCCTTTCTGAAATTACTCTCTTTCACCAGCCTTCCAGGGCACATACGAGTTGCTTTCTAGCGCAAGGCTTATTGCAGTTGCAGAGGAAGCTAATGACGACTTTGCAGGATTTCCTACAAGCTCCCTAAAACATTGTGGGGCATATTTGTGATCCCCTCTGCGCCGCTCTTGCAACACGCAATGCGGTGCAAGAGCGACGCAATTAAAAAATGTATGAAGCCACGCAAGGCCACTTTGTGTTGGCATGCATGGCTTCATAAATCTCGAGGAATGTAACGCAGCGTAAAATGTTGTGTTGCATTACTCTGTGCCAGGGAGCCATGTCCATGGGTGTTCCCGCACAACATCCATGGATTTTGATGCATTCCCAGAGTTACAAGAACAGGTAAATCTGGAAATGCTCCAAAAAGATACGCTAAGCCAGAAAAGGCGTAACAAGGAAAAATATATATATTTGTCCTTGTTTCTCCCTCTTTCTATGTGTGCTGCATTCTGCAGCACACATAGAAAAATGCGAGACACGGCCTGGCGGCCGTGGAGTGTGAAGCAGTGGGCGGGGGAGCGGATCCCTTTGAAGCTCTCAGAGGCAGGAGCAAATGGTAATAAAAAGCCTGTGGGGGAAAAGCGTGTGCTTGGATTCACGTGAACTGTTTGAAATCCACCCCATGGTTTGAGGACTTATTTTGCCCACTAAAATTCTCCCCTATCCATTCCTTGCGGAATGGGATAGGCGAGACCTAAAAAGGAAAAGTCTCTCAGGATTGTGTTTGTGCACAAAAACAATCCTGCATGCAATGCATGGTACATGGGTGCCTGCATTGGCGCTAAGCAGCCCATTTTGCGCCAGTGCAGGGAAAAGGACAGGAATGCGCTGCATTGCTTTAAACATGACACATTCCTTCCTTTTCCCAATGATGCAGTACAGGAAGGTGACTTTCTTTGCTGCATTTGCAACTTTTCATAAATATGGCCCTGTGACCAGTGCTTAATTTGTAAAAAAAAAAAAGGTGAGTGCCAGGGCTCTCATCAGGAGGCCACTGCAGCTTGCTCCACACATTCCCCCATGCTGCCAATGAGGGTAACAATGCAACTACTAACCCTCACACTACTGTAAGCGTGACACTTCAGATTATTTCAGGCCTCCAAAGTGATAAGAATGACTTGGGTGGCAGGTGATAGTAATTTTTAATGTATATTGAATTAATAATTACCTGTTGTTGGCGTCATCTTTAAATAAGCCGGACAGCGCCACACTATGGCCGACTGTCACAAGCACCAGTATTGAGAATTAAGTGCCGGTGCTGAGCACCAGAAACCACTGGCTCAAATTAAGCACTGGCTTTGACTTTATGCCTTCTTAACTCCATGGCTGCTAAGGCAATTCCCCTCCTGTGCTGGGAATTGCTATTTTCATTGTTTTATGACGAGCTGGGCTCGTCATCAGTGTATGAGGAGGCTACACCATGACGAGCCCAGCTCGTCATGAGTGTGGAAGGGGTTAAATCGTCAGCAATCCCTTGAATTATGAAAGAAACCCTAGAGATCTCACTTTCTCATTGACATACCTTCCTTACATGCAGTTTTTTTCAGTGTTGTCTTAAGTGAAGGAAATTTATATCAGCACTGCATTAAAATGAGTTGTCATCTGCCCGTGTTAGAAGGTTGAAATTGCCATTTATCCAGCCTAGCCCCCCCACCCAAAGTAATTTACTGTATTCTGATAAATGGGACGAGGCAGCCCTGCAGAAGGGACGGCAGCAGATTAATGGATGAGATTTAGGATGCAATCATCCTGTGTGTCAAAGGTTCAAATGGTGATGGTACACAGCCATCCGCGTCTGGGCTCCCAGGGTGCCCAAATTTAGGGGCGATGGTGAATGGCTACAGACGGAGTGCATCATTCATTGGTAAAGAGATATGAAATCTTAAGAACTATAGAACCAGTTTATGAACTGCTTCCATGGTATTAAAGGAAGGGGATTGCACAGGGGCTGATACCAATCCAGAGCCATCTGGAGGTAGTAATCCAGAACTTTGGCCTTGAAAAGAAGAATTTGAGCAGGGAAAACCACAGCTTGGTCGTTGGAAAGCACAGATGTGTTAAGCTCCATTCACAAAGCTGTCTTCATCTGTAAGTTACACTAACTCGTGCAAATAGCCTTATTTACGAGTGCAACACCAACTTTCTAACACAGAAAAGTTTGTTTTGAACGCTATGGGGCCTATTTTCTTTTTTATTTCAGTAATTTTTTATTGAAAATAAAAAGCATATTTACATGGTACAGAGTATAACACATGGGGGATGGGAAAAGACAGGGAAAAAGCGCGCCCCGGGGGGGGGGGGGGGTTTGGGTGGGGCAAGCATTGTCTCGATTGGCATGTGTCTGTTTGTTCATGTTCTCATGCTTGCTTCTTCTTCTTCTCGCCAAACCCTCAGGCTTCCCCCGTCCCCCTTACAGACTGTCTGATTGTCTTTTCGCTCCCCTGGTGGCGTGAAGAGAAAAGAAAGGTATATAGATATAGAGAGTAGAGAGAGAGAGGCACATTGTGCTGCAGTGTAGGCGATGCATGATGTTTATGCAGTATTGCCTAGTCTGGACGTTCAGGGTGGCTTATGAGAGGACAGGTAGTTGTCTAGCGACAGCCACATCTCGCTTTTTTCCCCTGAGTTCGGTAGGCTGTTGGTCGTTATGGTGTCGGCTCCTCGTAGGAATATGACCCAGTTAAACCAGGCTTTAAAGGTGGCCTTAGCTGTGTCTTTCCAATTGTTCAACACCGTCTTGACCATCGCTGTGAGCAGGAAGTCAATCAGGTCTCTGTCATGTTCGGATGCTATGGATGGGTCGGTGTATCCTAGTGCTAGATATTGAAAGTCTAGTGATAGTGTGGCGCCCGTTACGTCATTGATTAGAGTATTTATGGAGTCCCAGAACCTCCTAATCTTGGTGCATTGGAAGAGGAGGTGTGCCAGGTCTCCCTTCTGCTTGTTGCAGTTCCAGCAGGAGTCGTTCTCTCTGATACCCATGGTGGCTAGGCGTGCTGGGGTCCAGTAGGCCCTGTGTACTATTTTCAAATGCATTTTGGAGTATCTAAAACGTTCTCCTGTAGCACTTACCTACGTACACTTACAGCATCTGTGAATTGGCCCCAAAACATCCATCTACCTAATACTAAAAGTGCAAAGAGGGCACCACAGTCTATTCAATTTGTAATAATTGTGTATGAATATTTCTTGAATAGCCCAATTATATTCCCATTTTAGATGTTTTGGGGCTACTTCAAAGAGGCATGTAAGAATACTCCAAGATGCCGCTGTGAACAGGCCTCCACAAAGGATTTACTCACACGTAGATGTTTGTGTGAGTAAATGTATGAGCAGTGATGCGGACTGGGTGGTAGTGGGCATTAGGGGCAGTGACATCCATGTTTGTGGGTATTCACAAACTCGCCTCTGACCCCCTCTCTCTCAGGAAAATGTTTGGAATTTACTCCTCCAGGGTTTAAAAGAGAGGGGAGCACCCCTTGCATTAGAGAGCGTTAAAGGGAATGGGTTCTTCTGAGGAGATTTACAATTAACAACCAGACTACTTCCTTATTCTCATGTTCATGAATATTATTGAGCTTTTTTTTAACACTGTGGGGCATATTATCAAGACAGGCGTTAAAAGTATTGCCGTTTTAGCGGCAGAAAACTGCTGCTAAAAGGGGAATAATGGGCTTGATAATATGCTCTTTGGAATTCCAATTGAAGCCCATGTTAGATGTCCTTCACATTTAACATGTGCTTCAATTGGAATTCCAAAGAGCATATTATCAAACCCATTATCGCAGTTTTCTGCCGCTAAAACGGCGATCATTTTATCGCCTGTCTTGATAATATGCCCCTGTATTCAGTAGCTGGATTGAACTTGTCTATGAACTGTTGGCTTCTGTATCTGTCCTTTTGTCATTTGTATTCAGCAGCCATATTGAACTCGTACACGAACAACGAGAACTGTTGGCTGCTGTGCTTGTCCTTATCTCATTTTTATCCTTTGTATGACATGCGGACACTCATCCATGTTTATCTAATGTTGCCCTTCCCTATTATGTACTTCTTTATAGTGTGTGACTACAAAAGCCACCACCCTTCCTTCTGACCGAATCTTTGGTATTCCCTAAAGTCTAGGGTAAGGAGTTAGGTTTTTCGACTTTGGACACTAGTAGTTTTAGTGGACATAGTCAGCCATGCCGGGTATAGTATCCCTACATTCAGGCAAGATGGTTCTAGGACATACTAGTCATTGGATGGAGTGATGGAGTTTTCCCATCATTACCAATATTAGTTAAGGTTATGCTCTCTTGACAAATAGATTTTTGTTGTTTCATTTCCCACTTACACTCATGTTGTATCTTTTGCACGTGTTGGGTGATGATTGTAAAGCATATGTGGTTATAATCATGTGACTCACCAATGTGTGCACTTGGAGATTAATTGTATCTGGCACACCGTTACTTGTTTGTTTATTATTATTCTCCTTTGCAGTTTTGCGTACGATAGTATCCCAGGTAGGATTCACTGGGGAACACTTTATGTGTGCTCCCCCACCTTAGATTACAGGGTCTTAGGGGACACCCAATTTGCACAATAGTAGGGATCCGACAGCCCCGATGAATGTCCCAGACGTTTTTGGCTCCTTTTGTGGGCAGAAACAAGTTGGTTCACTGAAAGATGAACTGGAGACATCATTTTCTCTAGGGTCCATCGCCACTTTGGTTTTACTGTACCTCAGGTCATCACGAATAAAGGTGATAACCGAGAAACCTGAAGGTATTTTTAATTAACTGGATCCCACTTTGTCCTGTAAGTTTTATTTTAGAACTTCCTCCCACCGCCAAAAGTCTTAGTAGAGTTTGACTCCGCCCTGGTAGTACCATCTTACCAGGGTGGAGAGAGGATGCCTATGATGAAGCATGACACAATATTGGGCCCGATTCACAGAATGGGCTTAAGACTCAATCCTAAACTTACTACTATTTTGGTATTCACAGAATGCACTTACTACTTTTGGCATTCACAGAATGAACTTACTACTTTTGGTATTCACGGAAGTTAGAATTTTTGTCTTAAGTCTGTCTTAAGTCTGTCTTAAGACAAACTTAAGACAAAATCCTAACTTCTGTGAATACCAAAAGTAGTAAGTTCATTCTGTGAATATCAAAATAGTAGTAAGTTTAGGATTGAATCTTAAGTTCATTCTGCGAATCGGGCCCATTGTGTGTGAGGCATCCTCTTCCATTAAGGATGGCCTCCTAGACCGTCTTAGACTACACATGACTTACAGTGAGTAGACTTCTCTATTCAACCACATTTTCCTTACTCTTTACATTTAGTTTTGGCGACCTACTTCTTTTGTGGTTATTATGTCTGTTGAGGAGAAACATATTTTCCCCGATGAACTAAAATAGTTACCAAGAGCATCTGCACAGTCATAACCAGTTTTCTAATACAAAAAAAATAATATATAGTTTCACATTAGAAAATGGAATTCTCAAAGTTTTTTCAGGAGTACGTCAGAAAACCTGTGGTTTTTCAGATCTCCAGATTTAACCTGAAAAGATTTTGTAAATTAGATAAAGTTTCAAATCTACAACCATGTGCGATCGGAAACATGCAGGTGCAAATTTGCGACTTTACCTGTTACTTGTGCCATTGACATTCAACTACTAAGGAGAAACCAGGAAGGGGCAGATCGCCGAATTCACAACAAAGACACAATATCTAACATCAAGAATGGCTGTAGAGATCAGCCATTGATTACCAGAAGCCTAAACAGAACTAAAAACATGTAGCTGTCTGGATTTGCTTTTGCTACACTAGCCATTCTCTAAAACATCCATATTGTTTGCTATTGTTTCCTGTGTAAGGAGCTTGATATAGGTACTGGGAAACAGAAAGTCTTCCATTGTGCCATTAGATGTTCACTTTTTAGGCTGTAGTATAGCACTGTTGCCAACTAATGTGGCTCTGTCATTAGATGGAACACAAACGTGTATGAGGCAAGCCCACATCACGTGCATTTGAAGCACATGACAATAGGAGGTTTTTACCATCTTTTTTATCATCAATTTACCTGCCACTTATATAATAAGCAAGCATTGGCAAAGCCAACAGGGCTCGCCTATGAGAGCTATTGGTTTTAGAAATGGTTTGTAGCCTGCTGTACTGCAGAGTGGATAATTTGCATTGTGGCTAAAATTAATGTTACAAAGCACCAACATGCAGCCACGCTAATGTGCTATTTTTAAAAATTGCTTCAGCGCTGGATGCATCACAGTTCTTTATTAATTAATATTCTTTGCAATGCTCCACAACACCATTGCTGTTATACAGCAAGGCTGCAAATCCTTCCTAAAGTTGGAAATGCCCATGCTGTGCAGCAGGAACAAAAGGCAATGGCAGAGCTAATAGCCACCATGGTGAGACCTATTGGAGTTACCAATGCTTATTAGATTTTGTCACAACACCCCTGTTATTATAAACAAATCAGTTAATCTCCCTATGCGTGAAAAAGATAAACATGTAATCTGGGAAACAATACTATCACATAAACAATGCATTGTGCCCATGTTCATGAAAATATATTTGGAAGCAGATAACGTCTGTTGTCACAATAAACATCCATTTCAAAGGATAAAAGGGCTTCTTTGAAGTGTGTGTGGCCTTGAAAAACATAGCTACAAATGGCAAGAGGTTTAACAAGGATGACAGGAAGAAGAAACAATAAAGCGCAATCAAGCTGAAGCAATCAGTACTTGGTCCATGCTCCAACCGAAAGAAGAGGAAGGGAAGCCAGCATATACTGGTCAATGAGAAGACAACAAATAAGAGTGACAATGTAGCCAACAAATGTTAAGCAATGGGAGGGATGCAAGCCCTTTGTACACAATATCTCTCGCAAGTGTGAGTGCATATATCACCCTTCACTATTGCAAGCTCAGTGAGCACTTTGCTATTGTTATCAATGAAGAGGAGCAATAGTTCTGGAGTTATGCTGACTAGCATTGACTTGTTGGCAGTACTGAAAGCTTACCCATTGAAGGCAATACCCCTATCCCCACAACTATGAAACATATTTATGTAAGGTAGAATAAGTAATTCTCAATAATAATACTAAGCATGCCGTTTGATATTTCTTGAGTAAAATAGTGGTCAGAGATTATGTATTAATTGTCACATATATTTATTTTAATGCAGTTGAAAACAAATGAAAGCCTCTATTTATTTGTGAGGCAGCAGAGAACTTAGACCAGCCAACACGTGTTTTGTCCCTCAAAGGTGCGCAGTCATTGGTCTTTTTCAAGGCTGTTTAAATATTATTAGTTACAGAGTTACAGGAATTCCAATCATGTACATATATATGTCACATAAAGAAAATAATTTAAGTAGCAGCATAAGATCAATGCAGATGAACATTATATACAAGTGAAGAGGAGAGACAAAATAATAAAAAAGAAACAGCTTAAATTTAAATATGTATTAAGAAATACTATGAGTAATTGCAACCGTGTTTCAAATGTTACAATATGTCCTAAGCCCCCCACCCCAAAGTATGCATTTCCAAATGTTTGTTAGATTGGATTTAGATTAATAAAAAAAACCCTACCCCAGTGTATGCACTTTCCCCAATCTTTGTTAGACTTGGAGTTAGAGTTGTAAATTTGATTTCCAGTCCCCACGCTGTATACATTTTTCCCAGTGTTTATGAGACTGTAATTGGTATAGTGTATCTGAATTTTTTAAATCTGTTTTCTTATAATTGTTTTTCTTTTTGAAGTTATTTACTATTTACTTTTTTAAGGTAATAAAAATAATAATTTTTGTTACACACTTTCAAATATTATTTATAATGGTTTAATTAATGTAAAATATGTTTTTAATAATTAGATGTTTATGTTGCGTTTTTCTTTAATATAAAATGCAATTAATATATGTTTTATGTAAGAATTATTTTTATTTGTGAAATAAATGTATTATACCTCATATTTTAACATTTATGTTTATTCATTAATAAAGTTGTTAACGTTATATGTATTTTTTTTCTTTCTTAAACAGGTTAACAGCTTAACGAAACAGGCCTTTGAATCCCACTTCTGTAGGATCAGTAAAGCGGAGAGTGTTTTTGTCAGTGAGATTTGGAGGCCATGAATCTGAGATTTCCTGACAAGCACCAGTGGCGGCCAGTGACCTTTAAAAGTGACGGATGTAAACCTTGGCTTGAATTTCAAAGAGCTTTTCCTTGAAGGGTTCTCTCACACTTTCATTCACTACGTTTACTGTCTCACTCAGACTCACTCAGTCTCGCTTGGTCTCACTGATTCAAACAGTCTCACTGATTCCACTCTGACCCACTCTGTCCCACTCATTCTCACTCATTCTGAATTACTCAGTCTTATTGTGACTCAGTCTCACACACAGTAACACTCAGTTACACTCACTGTCATTCTCCCTAACTCGCTCACATTCATTCTCACACATACTGGTCCTTACTGTCACTCAGTCTCAATCACTCTGACTCTTTCCTTCACTGGCTCTCTCTCACTTTAACTCACACACATAGCTGCACATACATGCTCACAGTGCGGAAAAGGCAGAGGCACCTTCATGAACCTGTGTCAGCAATCAAACAATGTCACTAGCTCTCTCAGTTTGGCACTGGACTCAAAGCGGGTCTGCATTTTATTTTTATTGTGTCAAGGGTGAATAATTATTCACTCTTGATACAATAAAAAATTACCACAAAACAAGGAGGGTGTAGTTTAGCTGTGGAGCCCATAAAAGAGAGCTGCCACTGGTCTAGGGACACCTAGCCATCAAACCAATCCCTCCACTCAATCAACCATCCTTTCACTTATCCACCTCTTTCATTCATTTATTCAATCATCCATGCATCCTTTTGCTCTTCATCCACCCATTTGCTCATCTATCCATACTTTCACTCTATCCATCCATCATCCTCTCTTTGCTCATCCATCTATCTACCATTTTACTCAGCCACCCACCATTACACCCATTCACCCTCTGTCCCATCCATCCATCTATTTACCTTTTCACTCAGCCATCCATCCATCCTTTCACTCACTCACTCATCCATCTATCTATCTATTTACCCATCCAACAATTAATCCTTCCACTCATCTATCCATCCACCCGCCTTTCACTCAGCAACTAATTGTTTTATTCATCCATCCTTACATACATCCTTTCACTCATCCATCCTTTTGCTCATCCATCAGTACTTTCATTCCATCCATCCATGTATTCACTCATCCATCGATTTACCCTTCCACTCATCCATCCATCCACCCTGCCTTTCACTCATCAATCCATTGTTTTAATCATCCATCTGCACATACATCCTTCCTTTTGCTTATCCATCAGTACTTTCACTCCATCCATCCATGTATTCACTCATCCATCGATTTTCCCTTCCACTCATCAATCCATTCACTCATCTTACCATCCATCCATCCTTTCTCTCATCAGCCATCAACCCATCCATCCATTCATTTTCCATCCATCCATCCATCCAGCCACCCTCTCTTTCACTCATACACCCTCCCTGCCTTTCACTCTTCCATTCTTACATCCAACCTTTAACTCATCATCCATGCATCTACCATCCACCATTTCATTCATCCATCCATCCTTCCTTTCACTCACTCATACTCCCAAGTTAATTATCAGTATTTGACTGCTGAGCTGCAGGTAGAAGAGGCCCATCAAGAATCCCACCCCCTCTAGCTGCCCAAGCTGATGCAGGCAAAAGCTTAACTGCACATTTACTTCTTGGTCCATTAGTCAATTGTTGTCCACAGCTGGTTCCCTCTCTTGGGCCTCTGTAGGCGAGATAAAGAGCACTCTGTCGTGCTCAGATCCATAACGTTTTTTCCAAAGTGAAACCAAATGTAGTCCTAAACACGTGTTACTGCCAGCATATGAGTCACATGCACCCTTCACCTCTGTAGTGATCAACAAATTGTAGCCACCTACTCCCTCCTTGTCTCATCGGCCTGCTCCCACCCAGCCATTTAAGTGGATGGAGTTTTATACCTCCTCCCAGGGCCTCTGTTTATGTGCCCCAAAAGCAACCTTATCACTTGCTTTCTAATTCATTATTCAATCGCCTGTGATGCCACTGCTAAAGCTTGTGTTTGCAGGTCGAAGGAAATCTCGCCTGGTTGGCGCAAGCGCAGTAGGACATTTGCAAAGTTCAGTAGAGTTCACCCAAGAGAATCAGCACAAGGTATCAGAGCAGTGATTTATTTTTAGCTGCTCTGTATTTATTCCCCTGTTCTTGCCTCTCCCCAGAGGGTGGCAGGGCAATGCCCCTTTTGCCCATGAACACCAGTCGCCCCTGTCAAACACTATGATTAGGCTTTCCTGTTTTCAGTTTCTATTTTTGGGAAATTCTGGTGGGGTTTCTTCAGTGTTTTCAATACTTTAAAAAAACAGTGGTGATCAGTGGTTACACATTTTTGTGCCAATAAAAACAACAGAACCTGTGTTTTTCCGGTGTTTAAGGAATATTTTGCTATTCTAACATGGAATATGTTGCAGTGGTGCCAAAGTCACTAAAAGTGTTGCCGAGCCTCAAGGAAATGTTTCATATCTACACCAATTACGCTGAACACTTGGTAGACAAAGGTGGTTTCAGAATGTTTTTTTTTCTTATGTCCACTACAGCAGTCGTGTTGTCCTCCAAAAATCCTCACATTTCTTGCCTTTGGCATCATCACTAAGCAAAAATTCTGTAAACGGTCATCACAATAATAATATAGCATTCACAGCCTCTAGGACTGAGAATCACTGGCTAAATGACACAGTTTGGAAGACTCTTTCTTTGATGCCACACGAAACAGAAAATGAGAAATATTTGCGTTTTAGTTCCCGCACATAAAGAAATAGCACATCAGAACTGACTACAAAGTCAATAGCATTCTTCATCAACTCTGAAGATTGTAAAGATGCTTTCAGCATACCATATAGCAAGTAGCAATCACTTTAGCTAAGGTATCGATTTTGACAGGTCACCACAAAACTTTTTCATGTATGTGGCTGAATTACTGCAAATACAAACAATATCACTCCAATCTTAGTGGAACTTAGTAAACACATTTTGCAGCAGCATTCCAAGTGACACTGCATTCCATGTTTTCCAAACGTCTGATGTCATGTTTTCACCACTATCCCAGATGCTTGGTGACAGCACTCTTTTGACACAATACTGTCACTACACCTTGCATTGAATTTTTAAAGCTGGGATGTTTGGCAATTCACCTACTATCAATACTGACTCACTATAGGGGGCTGATGTATCAAAGAATGTCACCCATTCTCTGTCTGTGGGTAAATGTGATGGTACACACTGGGAAAGATTCTTATGAAACCAGCCATTTTACCTATCAGTGAAAGAAACAAACATAGCCAAAATATTAAATATGATTTTGATATTTCCTGAATCTCTATAGTCTATAACATAATTAAATAAGATCTAAAACATGCTTCTAAACCCTGCATCTTTAGACCAAAGACCACAAAACTGAAAAAAGCAAAAGAGTGAAGAAACAATATTTTAGTGACATTCCTAAACAACAAAACTCAAGCAGAATAATGTTAGCCCAGTCTTTCTTGCTGCTGCGTTGTATAGCAATGTTACATTGTATTGGCCCCTTTAGGAAGAGATAAAAATGACTCTTTCACTCATCTTTTTCTTTCTTTGATTGGCATTCACTTTGTGGTTGCAAAGGTGTTTTTTTCAGTGTTTATATGTTTACACTTTTGAGGGCTATTTTTCCTTTTGGTGGGGTTTTATCAGTTAATATATACGTTTAAACCTAAAACAGGATAGCCTAACTTTAATGTACCCAATAAGAAAATAAATATGCATTGGGCGGGGATGCCAGTATTGGAAGAGTAGAAAGTTGGGAGGGTGGTGTTAGTCGTACTGGAGGAAAGGTCGACCATATTCTGAAAAGTAAAGAATGTTCATGAAGTTCTTCAAGTCTTTGAATGGCATTCAATTTGTGGTTGCAAAGGTGTTTTTTCAGTGTTTATATGTTTACACTTTTGAGGGCTATTTTTCCTTTTGGTGGGGTTTTATCAGTTAATATATATGTTTAAACCTAAAACAGGATAGCCTAAATTTAATGTACCCAAGAAGAAAAGAAATATGCTTTGGGCGGGGATGCCAGTATTGGAAGAGTAGAAAGTCGGGAGGGTGTTAGCAGCACTGGAGGAAGGGTGGACCATATTCTGAAAAGTAAAGAATGTTCATGAAGTTCTTCAAGTCTCTGAAGTATCATTGAAGGCTCCGCATCAATCAATTAATCACACGGTTCTTGTAAAGTGCAGCTATCAATTAATCACACGGTTCTTGTAAAGTGCGGCTTGTCACCCTGGGAGGTATCCAGACGCTAGTTCCTAATGTCGTTGGTCGAAGAGCCATGTCTTGAGAGTCTTCCCAAATTCTTGAAGTGAAGGGCAGGTGCAAAGGTGCAGGATGAGAAAAACTGTCACTAAACTGATCGGTGAGCGGGGTAGTTGACATAGATACTGCCACATGTAAGTTACAGTGAGAGAGCATAGGAGTTTGAGTCTGTGGTGCCGTGCATGCCAGCAGGTTACAGGCTCCTAAGCCTGTAATGTTGCTTGTTGAGTTAATGCACCTACTGCACAAATGTGTGCTTGTTTGTCCCTAAAATAATTTGTATGTTATGTATTTAGTATAGCGTTAAAGAAACTCCAAGGAAAAGCAAGGTACTTTGCATTTTATGTCAGCAGAAGCATGTTAAAATTGAGGTGCTATCATCTGTGTGATTAAGTTGATAGTTCACTACAAAAAACAAAAACTGAGGGGCATACTAGCAAGAACCTCGTTAAAATTATCGCAGTTTTAGCTGCAGGAAACTGCCGCTAAAATGGCGATAATGGGCTTACTAATATGCGTTATATAATTCCAATAGAAGCCCAGGTTACATGTGCAGGACAGGGAGGGGTAGTAACAGGATATTGGGACATTATGTGAAAGCAGAGTACAGTTAGTTGCACAGTTTACAGTTAGTTTTTATATGGTACATATTTTTTAAATTGCACAAATGTACAATTTGAGGAAGGGGGAGATGCACTAGGCTGTCCTGAAGTGCATGGTCTTTGCTCACATGACAAAACTTGGATTAGAATTTAAGTCTGCAGGTTCTAAGGTCCAATGAAGAAAACAAAGTAAAATCTATAAACATCTGCCAAATATGGGTCAGAGTTGTCATGCTAAAGAGGAACAGCTGGAAAGTAGGAACAGAATTATGGAGGGCTCTAAGCACATTCCGAACTTCCTGCTATAAAAACATAAATATATAATGAGGGATGATGTCTGCTTTTGTCCTCCTCTCCCACTCCACCGCCCTTCACTTCACAAAAAAAACAAACTGGATGCATAATGGGGCCGTTGTTTTTTCTCCTTCTCTTCATTTTCCATTCACAAAAGGTATTTTGGCCGTTCGTGCCTTGGAGCTTCTTTCCAAGGAGTATCAAATAAAAATTCACTCTGGGCCTCATTCTGAAGCAGCTTTTGGCTCATTCTGGATGTCAGCAATCTTTATGGCCTTAAGAATTAATATGATTATCAAAAACCAAGGGACATATTTATGTGAAGGTCATGCAGCCCAGCAAGGTTAACCTTGCTGCGCTGCGTGACAGGGAAAGGGCAGGAATGCGCTGGTGCGTCACTTTTTACGATGCATTGATGGCACAAGGGGCTTGTAAATAAGCTTCAAAGTATTTAAAAGAATATGGCGCATTCCTGGGCTGGCGACGTTTTGGCTGCCTAGCGTCAACGCAGGCAGCCTTGCTCTGTGGTGCTAGGATGCCTGTATTGCATGCAGGATTGTTTTTGTGCAGGAAAACCCATGCAATGCCCATGGAACGCCTTCCCGGGCCAGAATGATGGAACGCATCGGTTTGCGATGCGCTGCGTTGCGTTACTCCAGATTCAGGAAGCCACTCAGGGCCACACAAGGTAGACTTGCATGGCTTCATAAAACACATTTTGGGCTTGCATCACGCTTGCACCACATTGCCTGGTGCAAGAGCGACACAAGTTCCCTCATTAATGTGCTCCTAATTTAACAAACACCAATATGAAACAAGACTTGTCACTTGCGAGCAGGCCCGACCAGCACACCTGTCGGGCCTCTTTGACATCTCACAGGGACCTGGAGCACGGGTAGGCCAGATGGCGAGTTGTTGCGAGCCTGAAAGTAAACGGAGCAACATTGTGCTCTTGCTTAACCCCGTCAGGCTGTAGTTCCTGTCACCGCGGGTTGAATTTAGCCCTGTACAGGACTACTAGGCTACATTGCAGGTTATATCCAGAAAATGTCTTTTACCTGCCTTTCAATGTTTTGTCCATCCATATTGTGCACTTAATTATTATAATATTTCACTTATAGGTCCTGAAGAAGTGCCAACCGATTCCCTAGGAACATTGGGCGCGAAACATGTCGACCCTACACCAGTGATAGCCCTGTCGGATCATTGCAATCTACTAGGGCTTCCTATATATTTTTAACCAGGCAGGTTCTACCTAATCAATTAAAATAGATTGCACCTAGGACTGACCCAGACCTTTTTTAGACCACATCTCCACGTGCACTATCTCCCACACTGGCCCCTTACCCTCACGCACCAAACGGCTTCTACAAAAAAGATCTCTGATAAAGTGCCCCGGAAACGGTGAGCCCGTCGAGCATTGCAGCACCGGCCCGACGAGGAACAAGGCCCAATGATGAAGCATGAAACCTCTCGGGGTGTGTGAGGGCAACAAGACAAAAGAATTGTCTTTCCCATCCCTTCCCTAGGAACTGCACTCCCTTGCTGTACATGTTCCTCTTTGACACCTCCCATCATGCACAGTCACATTGCATGCTTCTAACCAATCCCAGCAAGAGGAGGCCATGCCGCGAAGTGGTGCTCTCCAGGTAGGTAAACTCCTAAAGAATGAGGTTAAAGAAGAACTGTGGACTCCCGAACCTTTTTTGAATATCGATGAAATAACGATTACGATTGAATAAAATGAATTGAACTATTAAATATGGATGAAAGATTACAGTATAAATTTGAAGAATAACGCAAAGAGAAAAGCACAGGAATTTAATTCATTTGATTCAAATGAAGAAGTGGCAGTGCAGCTCGGTGGAATCTAAGGAGGTTCTGATTGTGAAACTCCTAAAGAAAAAGGCCCCTTTACCAGCTGTCTTTGCAGCCTGAAGGAATATGGCTGTGAAATGGCGTTATTAGAGGAAAAGCGATCTGATATGCTGTAAGCAAAGCGTTACCTGAGATGGACGAAGAGATATTGGGGCATATTAGCAAGGGCTATATCGCCGCTTTAACTGCACTTTTTGCCACTAAAGCAGCGATATTTTTGTCGCCCTATTAGCAAGCTGTTGCTAACAGCAGTTAGCGATAGCTCTTAGGCGATAGCGACTAGTTTGGGGCCCGCTTTAAATGTCAGCGATATTTATCGCTATTGACATGCAAAGTGGGCATACTCAAACTGTTAGCGACTGAAAGCAGTCGCTAAAAAAGCTAACGCCTATTAGCAAGGCAGGCAAATCGCCTAAGCGCGATTATCGCTATAATCTAAAGCCTGCTAAAAACATGACTTACCTTTTTATCCAATGGGAGGTGGATTTTCAGGTTAAGTCCCCATTGCCACTATGATGCAAAGGAGAAAACTTTTCTGGGTTATGATGTAGTGTCGGGCCGTACCCTTTTCCCTGGCCAAACTGCTTTTCATGACCTTCTCTACCATTTAGCACACATTCCTAATGTTCCTTTTTGTAAAAATTGCACTCCGGCCCATTGAGTACACTGTATCTGGCCCTAGCCGGAGATTACGGCTCGAGCCAGAGAGTACGTCCCCCTAGCCGGAGAGTACCGTCCGGGTGCGGAGAGTACTCGATAGATGGTAATTTGATGCTGATTTTGTACACACTAACGCAGTCCTGGACAACTTATTCCTAACGCATGCAGCTGTCACGTAGATTATTCGAAGGTATTGGTTGGTGGATCAGAAGGAACCCTTTACCTTTCAACTATTGCAGGCTGTCCACATCATTGGTCATGGGAGCCACCTGGTCAGGCCGTTATACCATGGATTAAGAGCACATCTGTGCACCCCCCCTACTGGCCCTTCGTCAAAAGTGGGAAACAGCGTTAGCTAGGGAATTGAATGACAGAGAATGGGCTTTGGCCATAGAAAATCCTAAGAGGGTCTCCCGTAGTTTCCGACTTAAAACAATACAGCTGTTGATATTATATAGGGCCTACCTCATGCCGTTGACAATACAGAAATTGTACCCTACTGCTTCTTCGGACTGTCCAAGATATTCTCGTCCGGATGCTGACTTTATTAACATGTTGTTGGCTTGCCCCTCCTTGAGAATGGTTTGGTCTGCGGTTACCAGGGGTCTCACCCAACTTACTGAATGCTCCCCTTGGGCCACCATAGAAGCATGTCTATTGGGCCTTTTACCTCTTCCAAGGAAGGCAGCCCTGCTGCGCTGTTTTTGCGGGACTAGCTCTGATGCTCACTAAAAGACTAATCACATAATGGTGGATATCCCACACAGCCCCGGGCGAGGGTAGGTGGAGAGAGGAAGTAATTAAATGGGCCACAGCTAAAAGGGAGAACAGCAAAATAAACAAGATGATGGATGGAATATTGCATAAAGGCAAAACATTAACCCCCAGTCACAGATCTGGGGGTAAACCATCGTTATTTTGCTCACCAAGCCACTCCAGTTCAGACATGGCCATATGCAAATTAGTCTTGACCCTGTGCCTCATGGGAACAGTCCAGCTCACTACGCCACTGGAGTCAAG
This sequence comes from Lissotriton vulgaris, assembly GCF_964263255.1. NCBI lineage: Eukaryota > Metazoa > Chordata > Amphibia > Caudata > Salamandridae > Lissotriton > Lissotriton vulgaris. The sequence goes on from NC_141685.1 coordinate 295,804,173, forward strand.
CTATCCTGGCTGAAGACGGCTGATAGCCAGAAACCGGGACAGGGAAGACATGGCTTGGCAGTTCGGGCTGGAATGTTCCCATGAGGCACAGGGCCAAGACTGAATTGCATATGGCCATGTCTGAACTGGGATGGCTTGATGAGCAAAATAACAATGGAATAAACCAAGATCTGTGACTGGGGGTGAATATTTTGCCATTGTGCAACATTTCGTCCATCATCTTGTGTGTTTTGCTGTTTCCCCTATGTGGGAAGGGTATGCCCAGACGTGGTCCCATGCTTACTACGACACTGGAGTCATGCTATCCTGGCTGAAGATGGCTGTAATACCAGAAACCGGTCCTAGCATGCTTGATTCCAGTCCAGGGAAGACATGGCTTGGCAGTTCGGGCTGGACTGTTACCATGAGGCACAGGGCCAAGGCTGATTTGCATATGGCCATGTCTGAACTGGGGTGGCTTGTTGAGCAAAATAATGATGGATTTAACCCATATCTGAGACTGGGGGTGAATGTTTTGCCATTGTGCAACACTCCGTCCATCATCTTGTGTGTTTTACAGCTGAAAGGGAGGCACTACAGCACGCGGAATATAGAGGACTGGGGAAAAAGCTGATCTCCCTGTACTGGGCCCATTTGATAGAACAATTTAGAAGAGGCCGAGGATTATCAGAACACACCACATGACCCTATATGTGGTGCTTGCTTCATAACTATACCATGAAGCGTGAATATGTGTTTGTTCCCCCATCATTCCTCCCACCACCCCTCTCTCCCTCCCCTGTGCGGGAACTATTTCCCCAACTGGCAATACTGTAGGACATGACAGATTCGATCACAGTGGCAAAGTTAGTGGGAATGTTTTTGGGAGGGACGTATAGTGGGATGGGGTTTAGCAGGAGGGATTAAAAGTTTATTTAAAAATATGTTGATGTTAATCGATTAGACGGAAGTTTGTTTGTAAGTGCACAAATGCCATCATTGTTGGCAAGAATACGTATGTACTGACAAAATTGTTTCCAGCTGTTTACGATACCATGTGAGAACATTTATCCATTCTCTGTACAATGTCAAAAGTACTAATCTGTACTGTAATACTCACTTGTAAACCCTGATGCCTAAAAGAATTTGTGTTGTATTGATTTTGCACCCCGTTGCGTGGTGCAATTGTGACTTTTGCCCCTTGGTATTTTTGAAGATTGTTGCCACCTCTCGCCAAGGAGTAGATGGATCCCAGCTGGGCTTGACATTGTTGAAACTATTGTCACATCTTGATATGGAGTGGATACATGGCCTGGTATGTTTGAGGAGGGGTGGCACATCTTGCCAAGGATTGGATAGACCCCAGCAGGGCCTGGTATGTTTGAGGAGGGGGGCACACCTTGCCAAGGAGTGGATAGACCCCAACAGGGCCTGGTATGTTTGAGCAGGGGGGCACATCTTGATACGGAGTGCGAGATCCCAGCATGGCCCGGTATGTTTGAGGAGGGGGGCACACCTTGCCAAGGAGTGGATAGACCCCAACAGGGCCTGGTATGTTTGAGGAGGGGGGGCACATCTTGCCAAGGAGTGGATAGATCCCAGCATGACCTGGTATGTTTGAGGAGGGGGCACACCTTGCCAAGGAGTGGATAGATCCCAGCATGGCCTGGTATGTTTGAGGAGGGGGGCACACCTTGCCAAGGAGTGGATAGACCCCAACAGGGCCTGGTATGTTTGAGCAGGGGGGCACATCTTGATACGGAGTGCGAGATCCCAGCATGGCCTGGTATGTTTGAGAAGGGGGGCACACCGTGCCAAGGAGTGGATAGACCCCAACAGGGCCTGGTATGTTTGAGGAGGGGGGGCACATCTTGCCAAGGAGTGGATAGATCCCAGCATGACCTGGTATGTTTGAGGAGGGGGCACACCTTGCCAAGGAGTGGATAGATCCCAGCATGGCCTGGTATGTTTGAGGAGGGAGGGGGCACATCTTGCTAAGGAGTGGATAGACCCCAGCAGGGCCTGGTATGTTTGAGGAGGGGCCACACCTTTCCAAGGAGTGACAGATCCCAGCAGGGTTTGGCATTTTTGCCACTGTGACATATTCAGTGGAGATCGGGATTAAACCGGACAGGTTCAGCATATAGGACAATACGTGAAGGCTTGAAATGAAAAGGACAACACAGAACCTGTGGACTGAAACAGGTTAGAATCAGGACCATGGAACTGAACTGTATAAATTCTGCAAAGACAAAACTGAACTGTCTAAGGCCAAGATTTACTATTATTTGGCACAACATAAAACACAATACAACACAACACAATTCAAATGAAGAGAGCAGGGTTGCGCCATATTCACTAATATGTGTTACATTCCTGCTCTCTTTCTGCACTGGCGCAAACAGTGCAGCTGAGAGCCAAAGCAGATATCCTTGCACTGTGGTGCAAGGGGGCCTACATTACAGACAGGATTGATTTTGTACAGAAAGGGACACCTTCCTGCACAAAAACAATCCTTAGAGGCATCTTCCTCTTTCTATATATGCTGCAGAATGCAGCACACAAGGAAAAAGGAAAGAACGTGGAGAAATAAAGGTATTTCTTCTTGTTACACCTCTGTTGGAAAGGTGTAAAATATTTCCGCATTCCCAGGTTTACTAGTCTTGGTTGAGCTGATAATGCACCAAATTCCATGGGTGGAGGGAGGGGAACACTCACTCTCCACCCATGGAACGCCGTCCCAATGCAGAGTAACTTAAGGCAGCCTCGGGCACTGCAGGGCGTTACTCTACATTGACTGAGCCACGCAGGGCCACGCAAGGTGGCTTTGCGTGGCTTAGTAAATCTCACTGAAGCCCTTGCATTGCCTTCCACTGCCTTGCGTGATGGGATGGCAGTGCAAGGGCTCCATCAGTCTGGGCCAAGGTAGATACTGAACAATGAGCAATAGGAAGGAAAGATAACAATATGAACATGAACACCAGAGACAAACACCATAAATGATGGTTTGCATGCTTCTTGTGAGGAAAAGATTATACAAAAAGCAGTTCCTGTCATTGTAGGGTGACACTCAACAGCTTTGATGGGAGAAGAGCACTAGGCAGGGAGTAAGAACCAAATGGAAACCAAGGTACCGTGGGCCTAATTTATGAAAAGTGACGCATCGCTGCATGAAAACAGCGATGCATCACTTTTCATTGCACCATCCTTGCGACATGGTGGATTTGTCATATTTACAATATGACGCATCATGTCGCAAAGAGTTACAGATACGTCAGTATTTCTGACGTATCTGTGGGCGCAAAAATGACGCATTGCTGGAGTGTGTCACAAAAGTGACGCAACTTCAGCAATGGGCCATTTAATATGGGCAAGTCCCATTTCAATGTGCCTGCGTCAGTCTTACGCCTACTGTGAGGCAGGCGTAAGATATTGACGCATTTGCATCCTGATAGTGACGCAGTGAAATCTCATAGATTTCATTGCATCATTTCTACGAGGCTTACTTGCGTCAAAACGCCCCCCCTGCATACATTATACCTGGCTCAGGTATAATGTGGGGCAGGGGTTTACAAAGTGACGCATCTACCTAGATGCGCCACTTTGTAAATATGACGCACCATGGCACATTTTTTACCCTGCTGGTGCGTCACAAAAAGTGACGCACTGGCAGCGTAAAAGTGACGCAAGGGCTCATAAATAAGCCCCCTAGAATGACTAGCCTGAATCAAAGCAGAAAGGCAAAACGGGAGCATGTGGGGTGTCAGCAGAAAAGACTGCTGTGAGCCAATGCACACTGAGCTCACTGGGATGAAATAGGTCAGGGGAGGAACGCAGTTGCAAGCATGCGCCAGGTATGTGTCATGAATTAGGTCCAGGGAATCCAGAAACCATCAATGAAGGGAATGCTACACAGGAACTTGGTGAAGGGAAGACTTTGGAATCCAGTAGACACAAAGAGGGGAACCTGAAAAAGAGTACAGAATGGAGTTGAGAACAGCACAACTCAAGAAAGCCTGTCTGAAAGCATCATTGAATCTGTGGAAGTCAGGAACCATGATGCAAAACTGAGAACCACTACCACCAGGACATAATCCGGCAAAGGTTTGACAACAGCAGACACTACATATACCACAATGTACCAGGATACTAAAGTGAGAGCAATGTGCACTGGGGAAAGTGCTGTCATGGACAGGTAAAAAGGCAGGACCTCCCAAGGCCTACATGACCACCATCTAGTTACCAGATTATCGAATCCTGACAGTATTCCCCTCTGAAAACAATCCAAATGGGAGCCCAAAGGCAGAGTCCAAACACAAGGTACAATCCAATATTTTTCACAACTCTGAAGGACTCAATGGAACGCAGGAACCTGAATGACAATGTTGGCTGAATTATCGACTTATTTTCTTTGCAGCATGCCCAGATGTTGATAGGTTTTCAGATGTCTTGGGTGAGTTTTTTCTTGGAACATCTGGTGCTGGGTCTTGAAAGACTAGCTGGCTGGCTAGCAGATTGTTCTCAGCATGATTTGCGGGTGTCTCTGTGCCAATACTGTGCTCTGGAAAGGGTACCGACCTTCAAGTTGGAAACCACATGGTACTTAGGCACTCTTCAGGCAAGGAACCTCGCATCAGCATCAGCTCATCCTGGTAAGAGAGCACTGAACTTGGACTGAGCCTTTTCTTTGTGCTCAAGTTATCCTCTTGTGAAGTTACAGGCTTCACCTCACGTAACCTCTTGATCTCCACGTCCACCCCAAGTCTCTCCAGGGCCGGAGCCCCAAATTTATTAAACGCCTCCTACCTAGGAATACCCCACCCCGAAGCCTTCGATCCGCTCACTTCCAACTCCTGACCACCCCCTCCTTTAAGCTAGAATGTCAGGGTGGCTGCAGGTTCGCGGCTTTGGCCCCAAGACTCTGGAACTCCTTTCCACTAGAAATTCGATCTTGCACCAACCTCCTGAGCTTTAGGGGATTGCTCGAGACATGGCTGTTTACACAGGCCCATGCTTAACACCTCCAATGGTCCCGGTGCACGCTAGAGCCAGCGCCATGGAACCTCCCGGTGAACGTGCGCTATATAAGAAATGGCTAACATAACATAACATAACATAACATAACATAACATAACATAACATAACATAACATAACATAACATGACATAACATAACATCGGCAGGCTTTCTTCAGAAAAGGGCCCGAAAGGCAGGGTCTTTCTTCTGGGTGCCCATACTGACTTCAGGGATGATGACAGGCTTTAGTGCGCGTACCTCCTTGTTACCCTGCTCGACTCGTGACGAATTCCCCTGCACAATAGCGAGGAATGGCCCCTACTGAGCAGTGAAGTCTGAAAGCCAAAATAGAGAAAGATGATTTTCTTTGAGGTCAGTACTGCTTTCTTTCACATCAGACATCACAGATGGTCCAGTCTCTATCGAGAGGCAGTTTATTTATTCTTCCTAGTTAGTCTCTTTTGCTTCTGCTTCTGCAAGGCTCTCTCCTGGTAACAGGGTCACTGTGCTCAGCACTTTATTTGCTAGCACTTGGGAGGCTTCCACAGCAGAAACCATCTCATTGAAACACCAATCTGGTGACTCTGTTACAGTTTCCAATGAAGCAATAGATAAACTTTCTTCATCACCATTGGCAGATGTCTTTGAAACTTCTTCAGTGGTTTCATCAGGAACACCCATAGGCAGATCCCCTATTTCAAGCAGCATGATATATAAAATGTAAATCCATATTTGTAAAGTGCAAATTATTCACCCTTATGGCTCTCAAGTCGCTGGGGGCGTCGTGGAAATTAAGTGAGCTATTGCCCAGAGTCACATGGTGCTGAACTGAGCTGCCGCCGGAGCCGGGGATCAAACCGTGAACCCTGTGCTCTGAAATCAGCTTCCCTGGCCGCTGCACCACACTTCTCCACATGATGCTAAGTACAGGGGAAACATCCTTTACAACGAAACTTTTATGACGCAAAGCTATTATAACGCAGGTTTTACTACGCATACCTTTACAACGCATTACACTGGGGGGCGCTCTAGGATAGGGAATACGTTTAATTTACTATCCAACACCTTCCCTAGTGTCCACAGGGACAGGAGTTGGAATAGTAAATTAAACTATTCACTATCCAGCACCCCAAAGTGTAATGCGTTGTAAAGGTATGCGTAGTAAAACCTGCATTGTAACAGCATGCGTTGTAAAAGCATGCGTTATAATGTCACACATCCTAAGTACAGTGCTCATCACCAAGTCTAGCAGCACAGAGTTAGAGAGCAGGGGGCATATTTAAAAGGGGATATCGCCACCAGAATGTCACTTATGGGGATATCACCACCAGAATGTCACTTAAGGGGGTATTGCCACCACAATGGCACTTTTTTTGACGTTCTGGTGGCAATATCCCTTTCTCCTTATTGACAAAGCAAAGTTAAGCCACTTGGCGTGGCTTAACGTCGCCTTGTAAATTAAGCCCCTTTTCACACTTCACTTAGCGTGAAAGGGGAGTGCAATGGGTGCTGCAGAGAGCGTTTTACTGCAACGCCCATTGCTCTTTGATGCTGCCCCATATTTACTTGGATAAGGCAGCGCAAACAAATTAAGGCCAGGTAAAACCTGGTCTTAGGATGGTGATGGGAGGAGAAATTATTAATTTTTTCACATATTTAGCTATTTGTATTTGTGCTGCTTTCTGCAGTACACATACAAACAGCAAAATCGCCTTTAAAGATTGTTTATGTGGCAGGGAGCTGTCCGTTCCTGTACATAAACAATCACCCCTGCAGCCCAGGCACCCGTGCAACATAGTGCAAGGGTGCGTGCACTGGCACTAGGCAGCTTCTTTAATGCCAGCACAAGAGTTAACGCAGGGGTGCACCGTATTTTATCAATTTTGGAGTAACACAGCGCTTCGACATCTTATTGTAAATATCGTTCCAGGGTCTTTCGTGAAGGGAGACATGCAACTGTATTCAGTCTCTGTGTTTTTGATTTTACGAAGATGGATGGTAGAGTTTTGACAGGAATGACCTAGAGTCATGACAAGATGGGTTTAAGGGCTAGTCTAGGACGTACTGTCTGGATCATATGTGGTTTAAATGTCCCTGTTATCTGGGTCAGCAAGAGGCAGGGCTTTAACACTAGCTTCTTGATGCTTTGGCATCGGAGACAAGTCTTTGTGCTCACAATCTGACTTGACCAATGTGCTTATATTGTCTCCATCAGACTGCTGAGCTATTCCTGAAACAGTAGCTAGGCCACTGGCAACAGGAACAGCTGTAGTAAACCCAGAAGTGCCCTCTCTGATACTTTTTGATGTTGTTAGTTTTTAATAGTTTTTATTAGTTTCACTCTCTGACACAGTTTTTTCCTTGACATCTTGCTTTGTTTAGCCTCACATCCAAGATTATGGCAGAGTATCTGAAGCTGTGGTTTCTTGGTTCATCAGCTTTTATGGATTCAGGATTTTTGTAGCCTGTCTCTGGAGCTTCTTCAAAACCAGACTGCCTGCTGGTCCAGAGCAAGGATGGAAGAGGGTTCCAACTCATTCTGTAACTGACAGGCAAGCTCTTTTTCCTGTTTGATGAATTCTTGCTTCAGCTTGTTGACTTCAGCTGAAGTGATAATAGTACTACCAGGGGCGTAGCTTTGGGTGAGGCAGTGTTTGGGGTGTTACACCACCCTAATAAATGTATTTTTTGATACGTAGGTCAGTACATGAGCTTTTAGCCGGGTATGGTTAAGTGTTTGTCGTATTTCCCCGGGATTTTGAAATACCCACTCAGACAAAAACATACACACACTCTCTCATCTCTGTTTTAAATGTTTATTTTACAAAATACTGGGGCATATTAGCGAGAACCCTGTTAAAATTATCGCTGTTTTAGTGGCAGGAAACTGCCGCTAAAACGGGGATAATGGGCTTGCTAATATGCGTTACAGAATTCCAATAGAAGCCCAGATTAGATGTCCAGGTTAACGAGGTTGCTAATATGCCCCACTGTGTTTTAAGCACCCCTCACAAGCCACACTCCTTTCCCCTACCACTGACACTAAAGCCGTCCTCTTGCGCTGCATCTCAAAAATGATTAACATGATCTGCCAGCATGATTGTTGAAAAATCTGAAGCTCGCCCTCCCCCATCATCCCCCCGTTGCTCCCCGCACCCCGTCTAACTAGCCCAGCTACACCCATGAGCACTAATGTTCAAGGTGAGAATCTCTGGGTCAGGGAAACAGGAATCAGTCAGAGGAAATGTATCCCATGCCTCTTTTAAAATAGAATCTTCTTTGAACTGGTCCCCAGATATGACTGAATAACCCCTTGGAGATTGGGAGCCTCATTATTGCTTGCCCTTGAATTGAAAGAGCTGGGAAATAGATAAGCATGATGACTGAAGGCCCTAACCAACCCTGCTGAGCCAAAGGGAAAACTACAGCTAGGAGACAGGTCCTGGTGATCATGAGTTTACAACAAAGGTATTGTGACAGCTGTTTCAACAGCTGGGGGTGATGCAGAGGATTGATTCCGTGACCCTATACATACTGACTGATGATAGCCTTTAGGGGATTCATTAGCTTTATCCTGTTTTTTTCGGAGGGCCAAACTTGAGAGGAGTTCTCTTTACTGCGCCACTGTATGGATGACCATTCTCCCTTTCTGCTGCTAACAGGGAGCCCGATTAACAGAATGAACTTAAGACTCAATCCTAAACTTACTACTATTTTGGTATTCACAGAATGCACTTACTACTATTTTGGTATTCACAGAATGCACTTACCACTTTTGGTATTCCCAGAATGAACTTACTACTTTTGGTATTCACAGAAGTTAGGATTTTGTCTTAAGTTTGTTTTAAGACAAACTTAAGACAGACTTAAAACAGACTCAAGTTAGGATTTTGTCTTAAGTCTGTCTTAAGTCTGTCTTAAGTTTGTCTTAAGTCTGTTTTAAGTCTGTCTTAAGTTTGTCTTAAGACAAACGTAAGACAAAATCCTAACTTCTGTGAATACCAAAAGTAGTAAATTCATTCTGTGAATGCCAAAAGTAGTAAGTGCATTCTGTGAATACCAAAACAGTAGTAAGTTTAGGGTTGAGTCTTAAGTTCATTCTGTGAATCGGGCCCAGAGTTTGCAAAAGTTCCTTTTCATCTCGTAGTTCATTAGCTGACGTGGATTAGGTAATCCCAGGTTACCGATTCTTAACCCCTTCGATGCTTGTGACAAGGTCAACTCATCATGGGTGTTACCTGCGCTGTGCTTATGACGAGTTGACCTTGTCACAAACAATGGGATTTTGAAAATTGCAGCGCAGCACCGGAATATACAGTAGCAATGATGTGGTTAAATACCGAATCATACCGATTCAGTATTTAAGAACTGGCAATCGGGATGAAGGTAGTTTTACCGATTTAATTACCGATTTGTATAATTCGATAATTACCGAATCAGTATTTAACGATTCGGTAATTGCCATTCATTCCTATCGGCCTGGAGGCCCAAAGGAATGAATGTCAATTACTGAATCAGTAAATACCGATTTGTTAATTGGGGGAAACATAGAAGGGTGGCAGGTTGTCACTTTGACACCCTGTTACACCCCTCAATTGTGCATGGGTGCACATGTTGCAGACATACATGCCCCTAGGGCATGTATGTCTGCAACATGGCACTGTTTTGAAAGCAAAAAAAATGCTTTTTAAAGGATTTTCATTATTTACCACCAACTTCTAGTTGGTGGTAAATAACGAATTCTTAAAACCCTGTAGCACTGATTACAGTGCTACCTACATGTCAAGATACAGATTCGGTAATTTTACCGAATCGGTATTTTACCGAATCGCACCAGCCCGTTTCACCTGTTAGTGCCGCTTAAAACAGAAGCAACTACTAAACAGGAAAGTGGAGAGAGAGGATACTGACTTTGTAGCTGGGGAACCAGATTCGAGTCTCTGGGTCAGCTCAATATCTTGTGATTCTGGGCAAATCACTCCATCTCCCCATAAATGAATGTGTCCTTAACTGGTGCTCATGAAAAGCACTGGTGTTGATGATTAACCCGTTTCCCGCGGCCGCGATTTCGCAGCAGTGCGGCACTTCCTCAAAAATGGGCGGGGCCGCGTCGGCCGTTGGACGTGCGCAGCACTACGAAGGTAGTGCTTGCGACGTCCAACAGCCGACAGCAGCACTTAAGGGGTTAAGTGTCGGTGATGAGCACAGAAAACCACTGACTCAAATTAAGCACAGGCCAGCAAGCACAAAGGAAATAGATAACCTGGAAATGGAGTGCAGAATGGATATGAGAGTAGGCCAAGTAGAGGCTGCAAGCCTGCAAAGAGTCCGTGAATATGCACACATGCCAATAGACCAGATTCAGACGGGAGTCTCCAGATTTGTAAAGCTGAAAAAATTCTTATTTTGTCTGTCTCCCGGCTGAAATTACCTTTGCTTCAATAGAAGTCAATGGGGAAATACATTCTCTGTTTTACTGCGCGAGCGAAGCCCTCGCATCTGTGCACCTTGACGCTTGCCCAAACCACCAAAGAAGACCTGAATCCAGTAGTTTTGCCTCCCGCCCCCCGCAGCCTGACTCCGTTGCCAGCTGGAGCCGCTAGCCGTGGGGAGCGCGGTTGAAGGCGGGAAAACTACACTTCCCAGCACCCAGTGCGGCGCACGCCGCGTCATCTGCGCGCCCGGAGGCGCTGAAATAGCGTGAGACCCCGGTCGAAGGGGGGAAACTCTGTTTTACTGCGCGAGCGAAGCCCTCGCATCTGTGCACCTTGACGCTTGCCCAAACCACCAAAGAAGACCTGAATCCAGTAGTTTTGCCTCCCGCCCCCCGCAGCCTGACTCCGTTGCCAGCTGGAGCCGCTAGCCGTGGGGAGCGCGGTTGAAGGCGGGAAAACTACACTTCCCAGCACCCAGTGCGGCGCACGCCGCGTCATCTGCGCGCCCGGAGGCGCTGAAATAGCGTGAGACCCCGGTCGAAGGGGGGAAACTCTGTTTTACTGCGCGAGCGAAGCCCTCGCATCTGTGCACCTTGACGCTTGCCCAAACCACCAAAGAAGACCTGAATCCAGTAGTTTTGCCTCCCGCCCCCCGCAGCCTGACTCCGTTGCCAGCTGGAGCCGCTAGCCGTGGGGAGCGCGGTTGAAGGCGGGAAAACTACACTTCCCAGCACCCAGTGCGGCGCACGCCGCGTCATCTGTGCGCCCGGAGGCGCTGAAATAGCGTGAGACCCCGGTCGAAGGGGGGAAACTCTGTTTTACTGCGCGAGCGAAGCCCTCGCATCTGTGCACCTTGACGCTTGCCCAAACCACCAAAGAAGACCTGAATCCAGTAGTTTTGCCTCCCGCCCCCCGCAGCCTGACTCCGTTGCCAGCTGGAGCCGCTAGCCGTGGGGAGCGCGGTTGAAGGCGGGAAAACTACACTTCCCAGCACCCAGTGCGGCGCACGCCGCGTCATCTGCGCGCCCGGAGGCGCTGAAATAGCGTGAGACCCCGGTCGAAGGGGGGAAACTCTGTTTTACTGCGCGAGCGAAGCCCTCGCATCTGTGCACCTTGACGCTTGCCCAAACCACCAAAGAAGACCTGAATCCAGTAGTTTTGCCTCCCGCCCCCCGCAGCCTGACTCCGTTGCCAGCTGGAGCCGCTAGCCGTGGGGAGCGCGGTTGAAGGCGGGAAAACTACACTTCCCAGCACCCAGTGCGGCGCACGCCGCGTCATCTGCGCGCCCGGAGGCGCTGAAATAGCGTGAGACCCCGGTCGAAGGGGGGAAACTCTGTTTTACTGCGCGAGCGAAGCCCTCGCATCTGTGCACCTTGAAGCTTGCCCAAACCACCAAAGAAGACCTGAATCCAGTAGTTTTGCCTCCCGCCCCCCGCAGCCTGACTCCGTTGCCAGCTGGAGCCGCTAGCCGTGGGGAGCGCGGTTGAAGGCGGGAAAACTACACTTCCCAGCACCCAGTGCGGCGCACGCCGCGTCATCTGCGCGCCCGGAGGCGCTGAAATAGCGTGAGACCCCCGTCTCGCGGGATGCGAGCGTGACGCCGGGCGAAGCCCGGGCCAAGGGCGGGCCCGTTTAATCCCGTTCAAGCCCGGGTAAGACTGGACTGGGCCACCCCCTTGACATTTCATTGTATGTAAGCATCGCAGTGGTTCTTCTTTACTACCAACTTCTAGGTGCTGTTTCAGTGTATTTATTCACTGTGCCCTTTTGTAATCTGTTACAATGTCACCCAGAATCACTAGAAACACTAAGCTTACACATGCTGCTCAGGTCATAGGGCCTATTGACCAATTCATCGCCAAGGCGAATGATGCTATTAACCAAGGAGTTCTCCTTTTAGAAAGGAGGGTCTCGCAGGACTTAGCGGCAGCAAGGCGTTCTTCACTGGGACTACTAGCATCCGCTGTAACTCCTCAACGTACCCTCGGCTCAGGTACACAACAAGAGACCCCAACGGTCCCTGGGACTGTAGACCTGTCCGTGTCCATTGACCTATCCACAACTCAAATATCTCAAACCTCTGTATCTCACCTTCCCCCATCACTTGAGCGAACCCCGATCCTGTTTATAAACCCCCTAGAGGAGGACCTTCCATCCCCCTCTTCGAGGGGCCAGAGAGAAGGTGCTATCCCGAAAAAAAGCAAGGGAAAAAGAAAAGGAAATAAGAACTCCCCTCTAAATACCAGCAAAGCACGACAGGATCTTTTGACGCAATCAGATAAAAATTCCTCTTCATCAGCAGCTTCAAATCACTCGGCCATGCTCCAACAGCCAACTGATATACCTGCTTCAGAAATCATAAATCTCTCATCTGACACTCACAACCTGCTTTCGAGTGGCAATATGTGCACTAGGCAGGACATAGCTATTCATGATACCAATCTGCTAACTCCAATCGAGGCACTAATAAAGTACCACCTTCAACCTGTTATGGTTTCATTAGCTAAGATTGAAAAATCCTTAGCCACATTAACTTCCGACCTTAAATCCAAGAAAAACTTACTTCCCACGCATCCACTACCTGCAGTCCTAACTTGTAACTCAAAACAAAAAACTGCCGGGGGAACAAATCTTACACAAACACACAAAGCACCCAAAGCGGCTAATGCTATAACGGTGGTCCAACAAAAAATAGCGACCCAACAAAAATCAGTAAACATAATACACGCTAATTTGCAGCAACCATCAGTCATTACATCTGCAAACAAACCTACTACCTCTGCTTCTTCTTCTTCCCTTCCTGTCCCATCTGTACCAGATGGCCAATCTACCAAACACCTTCCTACCCCAATTCCAGCAAAGACACCAGCCCCTAAAAAGACGACCGTACCCAACAAGACACCCGCCACAAAGAACGCAGCATATAATACTAGACGCCATGGTGCGCGCCCAGCTTACCTTCCACCAGAAGCAACGCCTTACGTCATTATTATGACTGGGGTCCCGGAGCTACATATCAACTCCGATGAGCCCGGTTGGTCCTTAAAAAACAAGGTTCTCCACTGGCTGTCAACGAATCGTCCACTTCCCCCCTACGCAAACAACAGAGTTGTATCAGTCCGTAGAGTTCCGTGGGTAGGGAAGGAGCCAAAACTGATCCCAGGGGACTGCATAATAATAAATTTTGAAGACCCCCAAACCGTGGAACTTATTTCCTCATGGGGGCCTCAAACTTCCCCTGAAGGAATTTCAACAAAAAGATTAGCTTTTTTCTACCCACCAGCCAAGTCCCTACTACCTGGACACGAATGGAATTGGACCCAGGTTGGCAACTGGAATAATAAAACGAACTGGTCAATATGGCAAGGACAAGGAGGCAGGGAAACTACGTCATTCCCGGATTGGAGGGGTGTCTCCACCTACAACAGGTTTGACGGCCTGGAGATGGTGGACTGACCATCAGCAGTACAGGGTCTGGAAAATGAGATCCTATCTCTATCTGATCTATCATCCTCAACCCTAGCAAATCTCCCACAATCCCGAAGTCCGCAGGCTAAAATGATGCTTTTACCTCCCATAGTAGACACAATTGCAATAGATATAAACAATATTGAGGTGGAAGGTTCACACCACCCAGTCCCGTCCCGGTGTTCTACCAATGCAATCAACGCTACTAACCCCAACAACGGTGTTTCCCAGTTCTCCCCCCTTAATAATATCAACCGTGCATCTTTGGATCCATCTGCACAGATAAGAAGCCCTCTACCTATTAATGAAACGGAGTCGTTCCAGCTAGTACCAATATTGTTCTGGAACGTGGCAGGTCTCCGAACTAAGATCTTATGTACTTCTTGGCTGGACTTTGTTACCACACACCAGATAATCTGCTTCCAAGAGACTTGGACAATTGTCCCACTCCATATACAGGGTTATCTAACGTTTCATTCACCGGCCTGCCCATCAACTCATGGTAGACCGATGGGGGGCCTTGTTATATATATTTCAAACAAACTTGAAATAAGAAAAACTGTTATAAAATGTACTTCCCCGAATTATCAAATCCTTTTGATCATTTTTAAAAACGGTACATCATATAGTATAATCAATTTTTACAATAATCTATCCCCGCTAAACTGTACGAAAATTGTGTCAGAAATTACTATGTCTATAAGTGAACAACGTGCTAAACATTTACCCACATTGTGTAATGTAATATGGGGTGGCGATTTCAATGTACAACTGTGCCCAAAATATAGGACAACTGATTGTGGCCTTTCAGATGAAAACGACTGCCCACTGACACATTTTATTCATTCCGCGGTAGGAGACTCTATTAACGAAAGTTTAATGTTTTTAGAACTGTTGTATGCCAACGAACTTGTTGACCCCCCAGTGGAATTTAAACCTACTTTCCACGGTAGGGGCTGTTTTAGTACTATAGATTTTATTTTATGCTCATATTCTTTAAAGGGTACGCTTATTCAATTCACTACAGGAACAGAAGTATCTAGTGATCATTTTCCAAACAGCATAGCACTGAAGTTATTTACTAATACTCCCCGCCCTTCACTGAAGAGTTTACTGACCCAAAATGCACTAACTATGGATAGAACCAATGGTTATTCAGTGAAATGGTCCCGGGTAGACCCCCAAATAACAACAACTAAAATCGTAACCAAAGCACTTCCCTGGATAAATTCCTGCCTTGATGAGGATTCTACCCCCGAGCAAATTATTTCCAGTTTTGGGGAAATCCTCAAAACTATCCAGAGCGAATTAGTCCGAACTCACAAAACAGTTACCCATCCAGGTCCAAAATGGTTCAACACGGCATGCCGAAAAGCATTAAACGCCCTAAAGAAAGAACTCCACAATCCAGTCAGAGACAATGCCATAATAGCTAAGTTAAGATCCGAATATAAGCAGGCCCAAATTAGCTGTAAAAAAGAGACCAAGGAAAAACTATGGGCACAGCTACATGAGAGCTGCCTAATAAAGGACAGCTCCCAGTTTTGGCAGGTTTTAAAATCTCCTTTCTTGCTTGAGGCCAATTCTCATCAATACCTAGATGTAGCAGTGTCCGCGGATGAGTGGGTGACTCACTTTTCTAAAATCTTTAGTGATCTCCCCTCGGACAGTGCGGCACAACGCAACCAAGAACCTAGATCCCCAAGAAAAGGAGTGTATCCAATTGATCTATCCTTTACCCTGGGGGAGGTCATAAGCGCACTATCTTCCTCAAAAACTGGAAAGGCTCCCGGCCCGGACGGCGTCCCATTAGATATATTTGTCTCCAATATTGACCTATGGTCTCCAATTATCACCCAGCTAATGAAAGCAGTTCTTAGCACTGGCCTTCTGGATTCTTGGTCCTCCTCCATACTTCTTCCTATTTTTAAAAAAGGAGATAGAAACAACCCCGCCTGCTACAGGCCCATCTCCCTCCTGGATTCATTGGGTAAAGTCGCGGGTCGCCTAATCCTTGATCGTTTGCAGGATTGGGCGGCAGAGAATAACATCCTTACCGACCTCCAATATGGATTCCGGGAGGGACTGGGCACTGTTGAACAGGCTTTAAACCTGACACTTTTAATAGGAAAGTATGTGGGAGCTAAACGGGGAAACCTATACATGGTCTACGTCGACCTCAGTGCGGCGTTTGACTGTGTAATTCATGCCAAGCTATGGCCCATCCTGGAGAAACTGGGGGTTGATCCGCCGCTAATCAAATTCTTGCGCGAGCTTTACTCTGAAGCTTCGGCTCGCGTAAGGTTTGGCACAGGTGGCGAATTAACATCTTCCTTTCAAATAACACGCAGAGTTAGGCAGGGCTGTGTCCTGGCTCCCTTCTTGTTTAATTTATACACCAATGGCTTGGAAGCAGCCATGCTTGAAGGGAGCCAGGATCTACCTACCATTAACCATCGCCCTATCCCAGCATTGCTCTATGCTGATGATTCAGTTATTTTTGCTAGATCCCTGGTACAATTGCAGAAACAATTGGACAAATATTGCAACTATATGCTTTCCCTGGGGTTAAAGGTGAATAAGACCAAGACCTTTGTCATGCAAACGGGGCCCAAGGTGACAAGCTCGAAGTATCTTTCTATCGAGCAATCAAAATTAGAACGAGTCAGGGAATACCCTTATTTGGGTATACTAATAGATGACCAGCTAACATGGAAAAGGGCACTGGTAACCAGAAAATTGCTGTACCAACGTGCTACATCCGCCCTAATTTCATTTTCTAGAAAACTGGGTAAGCCATCTCCCACCCCACTACTCAAAATCCATCAAGCTAAGTGCCAGAGCATTGCTACATATGGGGCTGGTGTATGGGGTTTTGTAAATACGGCTGAACTCCAAAAAATTCAAAATGGCTTTGTAAAATATTTGTTGGCCCTTCCCCAGAGTGCCCCCACATACGGATGCCATACCGAGCTTGGGATTGACTACCTAGCTGATTACATCAAATGTCAACCAATGCTCCTATGGCACCGTATCTGGTCCAAGCCTGAATGTCACCTTACTCGTGCCCTGATCTCGGACTGTCTGGGGCTGACCTCTTGGAAAAAGATCCCATGGTTGGCATACGTTGTCAATTTTCTGGAAGATTTGGATCTTAACCAATATGTAACGGAGCCGTCATTAATCAGTGAGCTAAGCAGAAAAACCTTTAAGTACCATTGCCTTAACCATCTTAGGGAACTTCGTTTGAGCGGCGAACTACCCAAGCAATCTAATGCCCACGTTATGATGGTACAAGTATCACCAGGCCTACAGCCATATCTCACTTATTATTTGACTAACTACGAAAAATACCTCCTAACCAGGTTTCGTTTTAATTTGTTTTTCCGATTGATAACCTTTCCAAACCCATTAAATTGGTCCCACAATCTAGAGAAATGCCCATGCGATAAGGTCTCATCCCAAACCACCATGCATATAGCTTTTTTCTGCTATTATTATGCCATACCCCGCAAACGCTGGGTATTGCCCGTGTTGCGTCAGATGGGGTTGAGGACCTGTCGACCAGCGCTTCTTGCACTGCAACAGCCAAACTCACAACACGAGGCTAAAAGCCTGGCAATGTATTTGAAATCATGTATAATAATGCGTAAAACAATAAGGAATGAGGATCTAACACATTGAAACATTGAGCAAGGTAGTTGATTGAAAGTGTATTTTTCCCTTTTCTTATTCTTTCTGTAATGCTATAGGCTTTTTAAACTGTATTATAATATTGTAATAATATCTTTTGTTTAGTATTTATGTGAATATGTATTTTTAAAATTATGATGTACTTTTTATGGTTAACTAATTGTCTAACCGAATAAAAGAATTTGAACTGAACTGAACATTCTCCCAATTATTATTTTTAAATCTCCAACTTTCTTTCCTTTAAAATGTTGGCATGTATGAATCTGTAGGAGTCAGGAACCTTGATACAAAACTGAGTACCACCTCAGGACATGATCGGGGCAAGGTTTGGCAACAGAAGAGACTACAGGGCCTAATAAGCGCGACATAGTAGCCGGATAACGAAACCCTGACAGCCGCCTCTGGCCAGTGCGCGAGTAGACGCCAGCAGGACTTGGTATGTTTCAGGACTGCTGCCACATCTTGCCAGGGAGAGGGTGGATCTAGCAGAGATTGCTATTTTTAGGACCGCTGTCACCTCTTACCAGGAAGTGGATACATCCCAGCAGGGCTTAGTATGTTATGAGGACTGCTGCCCTCTCCTGCCAGGGGGGAGACAGATCCCAGAAGGACTGGAGCGTTTTAAAGGTTTTTGCCACTCTTGCTAGGTATTCGGTTTTATTTATATTATTTAATGCGATTTTATATAGCGCTAACATTACCCGAAGGTATTAGAGCGCTTTACATAAGAGCCAGTTGCGATACATAAGGATTTAGGATTACATGAGTTACATAAGATACAAACTGAAAAAATTGCAAATGTACAAGTTGTAAAGTCACTCAAGGAAGAGATACTAACAGAAAATATTGCAAATGTACAAGTTGTAAAGTCACACAAGGAAGAGTTACAAACGGATTTTTTTTTGCAAATGTACAAGTTGTAAAGTCATTCAAGGAAGAGATACAAATGGATAAACTCTAAGAGTCACATAGGAATGGTAGAGAGTGCAAAGGTCTACTACATGCCACCATAAATCGCACGGTAAAATCTTGGTGGCCGACTAGGGATTTAAACCCACACCCTGATATCCTCCCAAACACAGATTACACAATTCCTGGTGAAAGCCCTTCAAAGCCAAACTTAACACATCACCTCAACAAGATTCTTTACTTCCTCCTTCACCGAGTAATTTTCCACTCTACAGTAGATAAGCACGAAGTCACTCCTTTGTCTTTCAGTAATTTTCCACCAAGCATTCCCGTCAAACCTTCTCAGTAGAGTGCAAGCATGCGTGAGCAGTTCACCGCTTAAAATTCACGCACGGCCATCCTGCGACACAAACCCCCACTTTTGCCATTCAAGGCATATGGTACCTGTGTGCAACCCACAGACTGCACACTGAAACACTCCACTGCAAACCTATAGCACAGCAAAACAAATACTTGTCGTTGCACTAATGCCCCAAATCAGACATACATTTCCAGCCTCTCCATGTATTGTCTCCAGGCCACTGCTGCAAATTCCCCACTTCAGTACCAGGAGGCATCGTAAAGAGCACAGTTAGTTTGGCAGTTAATGATTGTTTGCTGTATGGTGTGGTTTTAATTAAACTGTAATCTGAAACACACGAAGGGGGGCCATGGGCCTTCTGGGTGGCTGCAGTAATGAGGTTAAAGGGCAGTGTTTCGTTTCTGCAGTCATATCCAATAACAAGTGATGCTAGAGCACAGGGGTGGTGGTGATAGGGGGTTTGAGGCAGCAAACGTAAGCTAAGGCCTTCATTTCAGGAAAAGGCAATGTGTGTTCCTCTCGTTGGAAGGCATCTGGGAACACATCATAGCGCGTAAAGGAAACCCCGCTTATCGTTGTCCAGTAGGGGCGATGCTAGATTATCTGCCAGCAAACTGCTAGCCTGGGTGAAGTGTGCAATCAGCTCCCCCAATTTTTTTTGCTATTTTATATTTTTTTAATGTCTTTTTTTGCTTCGAATTTGGCCTACCCCTTAATTTGGCACCCTAGGCAACTACATGGGGCATATTATCAAAAATGGTGTTAAAATTATCGCCGCTTTAGTGGCAGAAAATACAGCTAAAGCGGCGATAATGGGCTTGATAATGTGCCCTTGAGAATTCCAATAGAAGCCCATGTTCACACCAGAACATGGGCTTCTATGGAAATTCACAAGGGCATATTATCAAGCCCATTATCGCTGTTTTAGCGCCAGCTTCCTGCCGCTAATGCAGCGATAATTTTAACGCAGTTTCTTGATAATATGCCCCTTAGTTTCTCTATCTGGACTACTGCCATTGCTGTGGAGACTTTCAGTTTGGCATTAAATTGAATCATTAGATTAATTAATCCATAGTTTTTTCCCCATTACATATGGTCTAGTTTCCCAAAATATAAACACCACAAACAGCTCCATTAGTAGCCATTTGCAGCTGGCCAAGGTCTATTTGAGCCTCAAAGCTAGCCTTGAAGGCTTTCTCCGTCCCCTGTGCATCCACCCCACTGACCCGGAAGTGCTGTAAGTCCACTTCCTTCATTGAAGCTCACTTTAGTTTCCATACTTTCATAGCTGCCCTGAACTTTGTGAAAATGAGGCTGCGAGGGAGCAGCCGCTGTAACCGCAGCCCTCCCTGTCAAGCCCATTACCGCCGCGTCTGAAATAAAACATTTTAAAGATCGCTGCTACAAGGACCGAAGCCATTAGCCCCTTTTTACATCACTGTTTGCTGTAAATAGTATTCCTCCAGGCTCTGAACAGAATTACTGGCTGCTTATTTCAGCGTGTGGTAAAACCTTTTAGTTAATTATTGAAACAAAAGTTAGAGGCCTCCTGTGATTAGTATAAAATATGTAAGGCTCTATGTGCCAAGGAGTGGGATGCTTGATCGACGCTTTGTGGAGATTAAAAGTAATAACACGCTATGGGTAGAAACTGGGCCTCAGTGAGGCTTCACTACCGACCAAAGTTTGTTCCGCCATTGTTAACCGAGAAAACACTACAAAAAAATTATATGTATATATATATATATATATATATATATATACATATATATATATATATATATATGCAGGATATTCTTAAGAACGTGTGATAACCATAGCAAAAGTATCGTAACGCATCCGTCAACATCGCAGTCTATCGCGGGAAAATTATGCTGTGTTAACCATGTATTCACACCACGGTGGTACCATGTGATAGTCTCCAGATAACGCGTCAACTGACCGCGTTAAAATCAACTCCACTCCGTAGAAATTCAAAACACTAATGCAAAAATTCTTGCGATGAGGCCGCAATACAAAAAGCAGTGAAAACCAGCCACAGGCCTGCAAATCCCACGTGTCTGGCAGGAAAATGCACCATGAAAGCAGAGTAAATAAACAGTGAGATGACAACGTATGAGCACAACCCCACAGCTGTGATGCAGAACAAATGACCTTTGTCCAAATCAGATAGGCATTCCCTCACATGCAGCCACAAAGTACATTTACATGCATTCAGTATGTAACCTGCACCAATGTGGAAACAAACATGGAACACATTGTGAAACCGCATCTCCTCTTCACATTGCAGAGGGACAAACAACACCCCCTGCACACCGACGTGCCATGTCCATGATCAAACAATAATGAAAGCATGGACCAATGTTGGGGCAGTGACTATCCCTTACGTACATGTCGCCCATGTCATGGGACTTGAGTCACAGGGTGCATCCCTGCATCATGGTGACACATATCAGAGCCCAAAAGAATCCCTGTTGTCACTTGTAGGCCACAAATGACAGCCAAAATGGAATGAATTGGGACACATGTGAATAGTGGGATACCCTAACAACTGTGACATACAGAACTGGCAGTTCGAATACATGACACCCTAAACAACCTCACTGCACAGAGGTGACACATATACTATCCATTAACAAATTCCTGAATTGTCACACAACATGTCGCACCCACACTTGTCTGAGTGAAGAGCCTGTACAGATGAGTGACATACACGCAAGGAATGTGTATTGGAATGCATTTAGTAGCACGTGCTGTGCCTGTGGTCAGTCATTGTACCGTCCCATTACGGCTAAGGACCCTCACAATGTGATGTCAACCAGAGAAGAAATTGTCAATGATGTAGTCCCTACGGGCTTTTCCTGCTGCGGCTGCAGTGGGGTGTGGTCCACCTGCCTCATCTTCATCATCATTGTCCGGTGCATCTGGCACTCGTATCCATGGGGCTCCAACACACAACATGCAACAATCATCTTGCACACGAGGTCTGGGCTGTACAGGAGCCTTCCACCTGTGACATCCAGGCACCTGAAACGTGACTTCAACACGTCAATTGTGCGTTCCATGATGCCCTTGGTGCTTTTGTGGGCCAAATTGTACTGCCTCTGGGCCTGTGTGTTCGGGGCTAGGGGTGTCATCATCGAAGCACAGAGTGCATACCCTTGGTCACCTGTGACAGTGCAGAGAGACATGAGTCAAGACTACGTGCTGCATGATGTGTTGGCAGGCTCACTGGTTCATTGGTGTGTGATATGTGTAACTTAGTTATGTTATGTTATGTTATGTTATCACAACTTGTAAAGCGCAACAGCTGCCCCAGCGAAGGGGCGTCCCAGCGGTGACAGTAGAGCAACTGACATGAAAGGGTGGAACTGAGGGGAGGACTATGGTACAGGGAAAAGGTGAGTTTTAATGGCCTTCCTGAATTCCAGAGAGTTGTTAAGGCCACGGATTTGAACTGGAAGTGCATGCCAGAGGAGGGCCGCTCTGCTGTGAAAAGAGCGGCCTCCAGCGTGGACTTTCTGTGTTCAGGGGACCACTACCAGGTGTTGATTCTGTGAGCGAAGATGGCGTGAGGTAACATAAGGCAGGAGGCGGTTGGCCAATATGTTACTGGTGGACAGTTTCAAGCCTTTGAAGGCCATGCATAAAGCCTCAATTTCAATTTGTCTGGCATGGGAAACCGGGCAGGATTTGCGTAGACCTAGCAGGGTCCTTGCTGCCGCATTCTGTGCCCTTTGTAGTCTCAGAATTTCAGCCTTGTTGAAGCCTAGATACAGAGAGCAGGCATAGTCCAGTCTTGACATTACAGACGCCCGAATGATGATTTGTCGTGTGGTTGTATCGAAAAAAAACCAATAGGGGTTGAAGCCCCCGAAGTCACCCGAAGCAGGTTCCTGCCACTTTTTTGGTTTGGGTTTGGAAGTTGAGAGAATGATTCAAGTGACATCCCTAGATTTTTCACAACCTGCTTTAGGTGTGGGGGCACTACCAAGGCTTGCGGGCCACCAGCATTCACTCCACTGACCATTGTCTTTGCCCACCAGCAGTACCTCCGACTTGCTTGCATTCAGCTGGAGACAGTTGGAGGTCATCCATTTGGCACCTGCGGCTAGGTCGCCCTGAAACTTGAGGACGTCGCGCTCAGTGTTATTCAAGAGCGCCACCACCAACTGTGTATCGTCGGCGTAGGAGACCATGGCCAGTCCTCTGCTCTTAGCTACTGTGGCCAGGGGTTGGACGTAACGATTGAATAGCAGGGGGCTGAGGGAGGAACCCCTTGTTTGATGGGCTGTTCACCTGAGGCATATGGAGGGACTGTTACCATGAACGACCTCTCAAGTAGAAAAGAGGCAAGCCACTTCAGTACTGGACCAGTGATTCCTGCCTCCTCAAGGCAGAGCAGCAGTATGGCATGGGACACCGTGTCAAACACTGTGCACAGATCCAGCAGGATCAGCGCCGACGTTTGACCAGCGTCTAGTGCTGACCAGAGATGTTCTGTCACTGCCAGCAGAGCAGACACTGTGCTGTGACCTGGTCAGAAGCCGTTCTGGGAGGGGTCGAGCATATTATTCCTTGTCAAAAAGTCTGATAAGAGGGAGTTAACATAGGCCTCAGTGATCTTTGCCGCCCAGGGGAGCATGGAGATAGGGCAATAGTTCTCTGGCTTGGCAGTGGCGAAAGAAGGTTTTTTAAGCAGGGGTATCACTTTGGCCTGTTTCCATGCCCTGGACACAGTGGCCGTGGCAAGTGACCCGTTTATCACCTGACCCATGGATGATAAGATAGTAGGGAGCACTTTCCTGAATTGGTCTGGTTTGAGCGGGTCTGCTGGAGATCCTGACTTGACTTTATTACAATGCACGCAGCTGGTCGGCGGGGATAGGCGGAAAGGCGGATAAGGTATTCGCCTTTTGAGGGCCCGTGCCGCTTGCTTGTGTTGTTGGGAAGGACCTGTAGATGTTATCCACGTTCCTAACAAAGAAGGTGGCAAGGTCCTTACACTGCTCATTGGACTTGATGGTTGGCCCAGCGCCAGTCTGCTGGGATTGAAGGCTAGAGAGTATTGAGAACACTCTCTTTGCAAGGTTATCACTTTCGCAGATTTTATTGGTGTAAAATACCTCTCGGGCCAATTGGATGGCCTTGTGGTACCTCTTAATTGCCGCCCGGTAGATGCCCTTCGCAAATGGATTGAAATCCCTTCTCCATATACGCTCCAGCCTCTTGCAGCACTTGCGCATATTGGCCAAGTTGCCTTTGTACCATGGTCTAGTTTTAGATTTGCGGTCACTAGACCTTTTCTGAGGGATTAGGTTATCTAACGGATACCCGATCCAGTCGGAGAATACCCTTTATGCCTCGCTGGGGTCAACCGGCTGCCTCGGGCAGGTAACCGAGAAACATGCGTCAAATTGTTCCCAGTTCAATTCGTGCCATGGAGGTTTGAGGGAGACTGAGCGATCTGTATTCCGTACCGGGGTTATACCCTGAAGTGACATACGGACTAGGTAGTGATTCCTGTATGACATGTACTGCGTGTTGCAAATGAGCGGCATCACTGTGTATTATATAGCTTCACTGCTGAACCTCCCCCGAGCACATTCACTGGTGTGCGCAGCGCGATTGCATCACATGCACCCCTACGGCACACCATTGGCATGCCTGTCTAAGCATGTCCACAAGCCTGACTATGACACAGTGGTGATGCTGCGCAGAATGTGGCCGGGCGCGTGTGTAGGCCCATTGCAAGGAGAAGGCTGACACAGATGTAGAGCACCTGTATATGTATATTTGAGCTTATATAGCGCACAGCTACCCGCAGTGGGTTTCCCGGCGCTTGCTTAGGGAACCCGTCCTGGTATTCCCCTGTGAGATAACCCCGGCAGGGTATCCACAAGGTGAAAGCCAGGCATCCCGCCGCGAGGGGCCGTTGTGGAGATTAAGCAAGCTATTGCCCAGAGCCGCAGAGTGTGAACCCGTGAGTCGAGAAGGCACTGGAGCGAGAATTATCGAGTCCGTGGAATTTTTAGCCCAAGACCCGCCGAGGCGGGAAATTGAACCCTGGTCCAGGCCGATCTCAGCTTCCGGGTCTGCCGCCTCTAACCCCTGAGCCACACTTCTCCACTGGCTGAACTCGACATGCGGCTGAGGGTACACCTTTGGCTCATGCTGCGCTAATAGCAACACACACAACAGTTGGCATGTGTGATCCCTGACCCCGAGCGGGCATGCCCTCCCCCATGTATCCCTTCAGCCGCGCACGCACACCGGGGGCATGCCACATAGCATAATTGTCAATTGCGTGACGGGTGGTGCAGACACTACAACAGAGACATCCACATCAGCCACATCCCTGACAAGGCCTACCCTGAACCACACCCAGATTCACGTGTGGAGGAGTCACACCCCTATGCAGTACTGTCGTATGCCTGTCCGCCCCGCTTACACTCACATGGAGATGCAACACGGTTACATGTCCCAGGGCACCACCACTGCCTGTGGTGACATGGTTGCGCACACTGTACATAGCACAATGTAATGTGGAATGTCCCCGGTCCCTCATGCATACATAATGACCACACGGACACACTGAGTGAGTTTGTGGGACTGGCTATGGGAACGTGCGCCGGGCCCCTTTTATTGCCAGGGGCACATCTCCAGTGACGCCTGTGCTGGATGAGTGTTGGGTAGTGTAAGCCACCACTCAGGGGTTGGTTGGTGCTGGCAAAAACCACAACAGGGAGCAGACCATCAGCAGTACAAGGTACGAACAGCAAGGGTCCCTGAGTTCAGCAGCACAGAGTTTGTGGCCCCGGATGCACAGTGGCCGGCACAGGCACACCACCACAGGACGGTGACGTGCCACTCAAGTAGGGCCACGCTAGCTGGGCGTGTACTCGGCGATGTCCAAGGGGAATGTTGCGGAGGGTTGTGGGGGACAGTGTCCTACCAGGGCATGATGCAGAGGGCAGAAGCAAGCAGAAACAGGCAAATGGCATAGTTGAATACTACAGACTTCTCTTTTCCACCTTGCCAGTATCAGCTACATGTAGATAAAGACAACCTCCAGCCCATGGGCTCAGACACCACCGACGTTCAAACAGAGATTGACTAAGAATTTCATGACACACAATCATTGCCACCAGAGCTGGAAGGGGATGCAGTCTGCAATGCCGCCTGTATAATGACATTGATTTTGCCATGTAGAGAGCAAGACTAAGTTCAAATTGGGTGACCTACTCCACCACAGTGTGTGCCGGAGGCAGTGGTCAGCGCGGGTTAACCGCTGTCCAGCCATCTCCTCCTGGATCTCTAAGACACGATGTTGGTATGGCATGTGGATTAGATTTGTGGCTGACGGAGGTAGTGGCACCAGAGCTGAGTGGGTGTGCAGCCGGCGAGGAGGCAGTGTCCTGCCTGGGACGGTTTGCATTGGATTGGTATGAGGCCTGCAGGACCGCAGTGTAGGCCGACGGCCGCAGTCAGCAAGAGCCCACAGACATGTTTGGTGGGAGTCCTATGCACAGACTTGGTGGCACCACATCGAAGGGAGTATAGTGGTGACATAAACTCAGCCTTAAATAATGTACTTGCCATAGTGTAATCAATACTCAGTTCCAAATGTGTGTCCTACTTGTCCGCTGTGTATGCCGGTGGAGTACGTCAACGAGAAAGGAGTTCCGCGGGCCTGTGTCGCGGTGGTCGTGATGGTCGGAGGAGGCTGCCAAGGTCTGGGGCCTCGGGCTTGGAGCTTGTGAGCAGTGATGCTTGGATGCGCAGGGGCGGCCATAACGGCTTTGGGGAGCTGCGGCCGGGGTGCAGCAGGCGCACAGGATCCCAGGCAGCACCACTCACGGCGTAGGCCTCGTGGTGGGGTGAGAGGCGCCGCCCTGGCAGGTATGTTGGGCATTCCGAAAGAGGACCATGCCCAGGGCTAAGTGCTTTTTATTCGCACCCCTACGCTGACCTGGCATACGCTGGCCCATTCCACTCCACACACGCTTACAGGGGGGGGGACGTAACAAGCTACATTTCCTTGATCTCCCCCACTGGCTGGGGTGACATGGTTACGTCCACTGTCCACTACACTCCAACCACCAGCGGTGTGTGTCGACGTGGATATGCCTGTGGCCTGTATACTGCAGTCTGTCCAACACATCCACGCCACACTTGGCACTGTGTACAGTCTCATTCATTGGTCACATCGCCTCCTTTGCACATGCCTGGTTCCCTCCTCTTCCCACAATCTGGTATTGTGTAGCTGATGTGCCATGACATTGATGGCTCATGTACATGGCTAGTCCCGGTTCCCACAGTGAGTTGTGCTGTTGTGTCTGGTGTGTGGGCATGTTGTTTGGCATGTTGTATGTGACATTGTGACATGTGCATTCCCAGACTTGTGGATTGCATGATTTTGTTTTTGAGGTGTGTTGCGTGTTTATTTGGTACTTACCAACGAGCAGTGCATTCCCATAGGTGCCATCCTGCAAGCGCTGGTTGATGATGGACTGTAGGAATCATACACACTGCCTGGGTAGTTGGCGACAACGTTGGTGAAGTGCCCCCAGTGGTCCATTATTGCCTGCACATTTATGGAATTTGTGTGCTTTCTGGTGTGGTAATTGTGTGCAGTGTCTGGAGGGGACACAAGTAGGATATGTGTGCAGTCAATTGCCCCAACACGTGCGGGAAGCCAGCTATGCTGTAGAAACCTTGCTTGGTCTCCAGATGTTCCTGTGCAGTGTGGGGGAAGTATAGGTACTGGGGTACCAAGCTGATGATGGCATCCAGGACAGGTTTGAGGAACTTTGATAGGGCTCACTGTGAGACTCGTCCGACTCTGGCTGTTGTTGGTTGGAAGGTACCAGAGGCCAAAAGATGCAGCACGGCCAGCAGCTTTGTCTGCGGAGGGATGTTGGTTTTCTGCTGTGTTGGTACCGTTAGCCTGTGTACAATGATGTTCAGAATGCGGTGGATGGTTGTCCTTTTGAGCCTGTAGTGGGCAATGACATACTCTGGTGTTAGGTCTGTGAGGCTGGTGCGTTTTCTGAAGGTCCGTGGTCTGTGTCTGTGCTGTCTCTGTGGTGGTCCGGGGGTGGTATAGGTGGTGTCCGGGGGGTGGCGGGGGAAGTCCGTAGGGGTGTGGCGGGCCTGGGGGTGGTGGCAGTGGGTGTTGTGGGCCTGTTGGGGCTCCGAGCTGCATGATCAGTAGCTCCATGGCATCTGTTGCCCTTCAGGTGTGGCTCTGGGCAGGGCTCCCTTTTCTGGTGCCGGCTGCCATCCGACTTTACACCAGGTCAGTGCAGGTGTTCATTTCCTGCTGCTAACGTGCCTTATTGCCTGTTTTGAGTTCTTATCGCCGATCTGGCTGGTCGTTGAGAATGTTGCACTGTAACGCCTACTCTGCATCTCATTAGCGATAGTTGCCGGTGTCATCTGTGGTGATGTTTTTTGCGGCTGCTATCGTGGGTAAACTGGTGCTATGGGCTGTTATCACCAGCTTGTGAATGGGGTGATAGATTTATCGTGACTTTGGCTGCGATAAAGTGCCGATATCTCGGCGATGACACCTTGAGAATATGCCCCTATGTATGTGTGTGTGTATATATATATATTATATATATATATACACATACACACATATATATACATATATATATACCCACACACATATTTAAGTAATTTATTTTTTACGTGTATACTATTTCATATTAATGTGTTGGTAACATATTTTTGTTTTATTAGGCAGCAAATGGGACACAAACTAAATACATTCTGCCTTTTGCTTTAGCTTTAGCTTTTGCTTTAGCAGGCTATACAGTGTGATGACATAAATAAAGAAGCCAAAGTTCTATGTTCATGCCTCGCAGAAGTACACTTACTCCAGTGCTACCTCTCAAAACAGTGTGAAAGAGTGGGGGTTAGGGAAATATGCCAAATTATTGGAGAACAGGATAATTTCCTGTTCATCCTTCAGCCCTCAATTTTCTGGGGGAAAGTGTTTTTTGTGGTAGGTCTTGCTATATTGTTGTTTAGCAGCGAGACTAAAAATACAGGGATGTTAGTGCGTGTGTGACAAAACACGTCTGCATGCTTATTTATGGTAGGACAATGAAAGAGGTGAGCTTCAACACACCGAAAATCCAGGAATGTGGGTAAATGGCTAGTTGCAGAGATCTACAAGTCACAGGTTTGAATCCAGACAAGAATAACTCAGACTTACATTTTCTGATGGATACATCTTCCTACAGCTTCCTCAATTTATTATTTCGCCTTCCAAGCTTCTGATTGGTCCGGAAAACTTTCCCCCAGTAATATCTCTCCAGTGCCAGCAGATGGCGATGGTGCTGGGTGCTTCAGCCTCAAAATCTTCTCCTAATATGACATTACTAGAGTGTAGTAGGCACCAACCAGTGTGATGGTGTCAGTTCCTGTTTATCCACTTCTCGAACAAGGAAACCAGGGTTTCATCTTTCTCAGTGTTTACCAATTAAATCCTTAGCACTTTGAAAGCGACAAGATTAAATGTTTCAAATGAAAGTTATTGGGCCCGATTCACAGAATGAACTTAAGACTCAATCCTAAACTTACTACTATTTCGGTATTCACAGAATGCACTTACTACTTTTGGTATTCATGGAAGTTAGGATTTTGTCTTAAGTTTGTCTTAAGACAAATTAAGACAGACTTAAGACAGACTTAAGACAGACTTAAGACAAAATCCTAACTTCTTTGAATCCCAAAAGGAGTAAGTTTAGGATTTTGTAATAAGTTACTTCTGTGAATCGGCCCCTCAGTGTTTAAGCCCTGTTCCAGATGCCACAAGATGCCCATGGTGGACCTGCATGACACCTGCAGGTGGAGTCTGTCGATTGGAGCACGATGCTGCGGACGGCGATTCGTGTGACTTCATGTACACGAAGGCCATCAGGGAGATAGAAGCCAAGTTGATTTTGCTAAGGCCTTGAGCGGGATGCCAAAGCGCTAGACCTTACTTCCAGGTAAGTCACCTGTCAGAGAATAATCTCATAAAAAAATATTCTGTTAAAAAGAACTAAAAGTGCATCTAAGAAGGAGAAATCCTCTTCTTCCTCGAGGGAACTGTCCTATACATCGTTTCACTCTCCTTTTATCAATCCAAACATTCATCGAAACTTCCATCCTTCCACACATTAATCCAGCCTTTCCTTATCCCAGCCATTCTGTCTTCCTTCTACCCATTCAATGTTGTTATGCAGTTCAGCCATCAATCCTTTCTCCCTTGCATTAGTCTTTTCTTGCTTTTGGCCCTTCCTTCTTGTCAGTTTCTTTCTTCTTTTCATATTTTTTTCGTTTCACTCTTCCTTCCAACCCTCTCTAACACATTCTCAGTGGCCAAGGTAATGTGGGCACTAGTTCCTGGAAGAAAGTTCTTTGAATTAAAAAATACAGCAATAAATAGGATTGAGTGAGCATTTCAAGCCTCTAGGCCTTGGTGCCACTGCACCAGCTGCACCAACTGAACACTCTTTCTTTCTCTCAACGTTTCATGGCTGGCTTCGCATTCGTTATGGTTTTTCCTATCTTTATGTTTTTTTAAACCATTTGTCTGGAGAGATGCAGACAGTACAGGCTCATGACTAATGTGCCAACATTACCCTCACTTAAGCTGTGAAAGCGGGGGTTGGCAACGCCACTGATTCCAACCACCCACAATGTTGTCATGGAATTTCTCAAAAACTTGTCTTGGTCCAATCCGAAAATGGGCAGTGAAGCTGGAAGGGCGGGACCACATCGGGCCCGATTCGCAGAATGAGCTTAAGACTCAATCCTAAACTTACTACTATTTTGGTATTCACAGAATGCACTTACTCATTTCGGTATTCACAGAAGGCACTTACTCATTTTAGTATTCACAGAAGTTAGTAGTCCTAACTTTAGGACTCCGAAATGCCTTCTGTGAATACCTAAAGTCTTAAAATTAGGATTTTTCTCAATTTAGTAGTAGTAAAGTTAGGACTCCTAACTTTAGGACTCCTAAATGCCTTCTGTGAATACCGAAAGTCTTAAAATTAGGATTTTTCTCAGTTTAGGAGTCCTAAAGTTAGGAGTCCTAACTTTAGGACTCCTAAATACCTTCTGTGAATACCGAAAGTCTTAAAATTTGGAATTTTCTCAATTTAGCAGTAGTAAAGTTAGGACTCCTAACTTTAAGACTCCTAAATGCCTTCTGTGAATACCGAAAGTTTAGGAGTCCTAAAGTTAGGAGTCCTAACTTTACTACTACTAAATTGAGAAAAATCCTAATTTTAAGACTTTCGGTATTCACAGAAGGCATTTATGAGTCCTAAAGTTAGGAGTCCTAACTTTACTACTATTAAATTAAGAAAAATCCTAATTTTAAGACTTTCGGTATTCACAGAAGGTATTTAGGAGTCCTAAAGTTAGCACCACTAAGTTCTGTGAATACCGACATGAGTAAGTGCCTTCTGTGAATACCGAAATGAGTAAGTGCATTCTGTGAATACCAAAATAGTAGTAAGTTTGGGATTGAGTCTTAAATTCATTCTCTGAATCGGGCCCATTCTCTCTACCAATGGGGGCAATGGATAGGCCTGCTAAACCAATTCTCATTCTTTTATACAAAGGTGTGTTTCGGGTGGGTCCCTCGAAGCGCGTGCATGTATGGCTCTCGGAGACCCTGTACTCTGACAGATCCGGGGAGGGGATGGCGGGGCGGGTTGCTCAGGAAGTTCTCATTTTGTCTGATTTCTTTACTGGCTAACAGAAAGAGTAGATTACTTATACAAAAACAATTCCTCGGGAATGCGCTGTTCTTGTTTTAGTTTTCATTATTCGGCATTTCCAAATAGAATTAGAACAAAAACCATGTGATGTGTGTTTACCCAAAATAACAGGTCTGGACATTAGGGAAAATTGCATGCCACATAAATAATCTATCAAAAATGTAAAACGCCATACCCTTTTTGTTACCCATAGATACTAATATATAACGAGTTGCTGACACAAGACACTTTGTAATTTAAAATGTTTTTTTTTAGGAGAAACATGCATGTGCCAACGTCAGGGAACAAAATAAAAGGCAGATCCAAACACGAAATGGGAGCAATATTACTGCAAAACACTCTCAATGGGAACCAGCCAGAATAGTCATCCCAGCCGCCATAGCCACTTTTTGTTGTCGAGTAGCGATCTGGAGCGTTTGTCCCTGACATGAGCCCTTACATGCGTCCAGACAACAGAGGGTGATCCAGTATTGAACTCCAGGGGCCTCATTTATGAGAAATGACGCATCGCTGCGTGAAAGCAGTGATGCGTCACTTCTCAGTACGCACTCCTTGCGACATTCCTGATGCGTCATATTTAATGTATGACGCATCATGTCGCAAGGAGTTACAGATACGTCAGTATTTCTGACGTATCTGTAAGCGCAAAAGTGGCGCATTGCTGGAGTGTGTCACAAAAGTGACGCAACTCCAGCAATGCGTCCTTTCACATGGGGCAAGCCCCATGTGAAAGGGCCTGCGTCAGTCTTACACCTGCTGTGAGGTAGGCGCAAGATTTTGACACAACGGCGTCCTAAAAGTGACGCAGTGAAATCTCATAGATTTCACTGCGTCACTTCTACGACCCTTCCTTGCGTCAATACGCCCCCCCTTGCATACATTATACCTGGCACAGGTATAATGTGGCACAGGGGTTTACAAAGTGACACATCTACCTAGATGCGTTACTTTGTAAATATGACGCAACAAAGCGCATTTTTTACACCACTGGTGCATGACAAAAAGTGACGCACCGGCGGCGTAAAAGTGACGCACAGCCTCATAAATGAGGCCCCAGGATTTCCTGTAAGAGGGAGCTCATGGTGTCAATATAGCTGACATCTAATAGAAGTTTACGCTCAAATATCCAGCTCCGGGCCCTGATGCCTGGATAGGCCCAGCAGGTTATTTATTTATTTATTTATTTTATTTTATTGTTTAATAGAGCGCAAACTTGACCCGTTAGGCTATCAGGGCGCTTTACAGGGGATCACATTAGGTAATAAACCCCATTAAGGGTAGAGGACATTTATATAGAGTTTACATTTAAATAACTCCAGATAAGGCCCCAGATTTCTTGATGAGGTAGCTCGGTATTCCGAAGGGAGTCGCTAGTCAGTAGTTGGCCAAGGTCTATGTGTTGGTAGGAAGCAGTATTTAGGAGAGGAATTTACCCATAAGGAAGGTTTTGGCCTCCTTTTTGAAACGTGCCTGAGAGGGGATTCTTCTGGTAGCAGGCGGGAGAGAGTTCTATATTTTTGGAGTGGATCCAGAGAAAGCCCGGGTAAAAGTTTTTTTTTTCTGGAACCGTGCAGGTTGGAGTGAGAGGTTGTATAAACAGGGAAAGAGAGTTGTGGTCGGAAATGACCCTAGG
Source organism: Lissotriton vulgaris (assembly GCF_964263255.1). Lineage (NCBI taxonomy): Eukaryota > Metazoa > Chordata > Amphibia > Caudata > Salamandridae > Lissotriton > Lissotriton vulgaris. The sequence goes on from NC_141685.1 coordinate 295,837,458, forward strand.
TTTATGTGACACCGGAGAAGATGAGACCAGCATAGTACTAATTAAAAACATATCTAGCAATGACAAGGACTTATGAGGAGATGAATAAAAAGTGAAATCCTGTTCCTTAGGTCAATCAAACAGCCAAAGGTCAACCAATGTATGATGAGCTGGCGTCCAGCCCCTCCCTTTAGTCGGTGCTTACCCCCAAGAGCCCCGCTAGAATGAGCCAGATCAGGAACTGCAAGTCTGAGGTGAAGAGTCCCTGGTGGGACATTGCGTCACATTAAAGCCACCGCAGACTATAAAGGGTGATGCAAAGAGATAGAGCTTATTTAACAGAAAATCAAAGGTCCACGGGTTGACAGAGTTCGGACCATGGACAACTAAGATGGCAAAGCAAATGCTGTCCTTCTGGATGGTCACAAGAGCCATCTGCCCCCAGTATCAACCCTCTGGCATTGCACCTCCCATTTATCGTCCCGGGTCAACAATGTGGCGCCCCTCTGTGCCGATTTGAAACACGAAATTGACAATACTATGTAACCAGGATCCTTTAACAAGGATGCAATTTTAAAAAAATTGAATGGGTTACATTGGAAAAATGAAAAAACTGGTACTGAACTAAAACTGGCGACAGGACAGCAGCCTCATTTTAGCTGAATTGCGGTACAGGCGCTCTTCAAATAGACACACAGGTCGTCCCTGACCTCTGAATGACCTTTCAATCACTCTACACCTATAATAATGGCGAGCAGGTGCACATTCTCAAAATTCGGTGGTAAAGAGCAAAATATGTAATTTGTAGAAATGTTGGGCAATATGACACTCTTGTCACCACGTGCCAAGTCTTTGCTGGCTCACCACACAGAAACCTAAAGATGCTCTGAGGGCAGTCAAAGGCTGTCTCTGGAAGGAGGTGGAGAAACCACCAACTACTGAAACTGCAAATGCAGTTATCCTGCCCAAAGCAAACACAGGCACTACTCCTGCTGGGACTTGCCAGGTGATGAAATAATCCACATTTTTCTATGGGGTGGGCACCAACAAGAAAGTTCTAGAGTTATATTATCAGCACCTCTCAAAGAGATTAGCCATTAATGCCACATTATGAATGAGAATAATTTGAAGTTCTTCTAGTTACCCAGAATTATTTTGCACACCAGGGTAAGCATAAAAATAAAGTAAGTCCCGCTCATTGTCATTTTGTATTTGTGGGTCAGGTATCCTAACACATTATATGAGAATTCTCTGGCTGGGGTGATATGTAGATTGTGTGTTATACACTCAAAGACCCTATCCCAGAAAGTTTGCAATATCGGGCACTGAAACAGCGTGTGTGGTAAGCCTCCCACATGTGAATTCCCACTCCAACACTGGGGTGATTGAAGGAGGGTAAGTTTATGGAGGCTCCAAGGAGGACAAGCTGCCAGGGAGCATGTGGGTGACGAGATCTTAATGTACTCACCAAACTGTTGAGGAAGTACCCACCATCTCAGAAAAACACTGCTTCACCAGGACAAGCCTACCACAAGGTTTGTTTTCTACTGCCAGCACAGGTTGTTTTATTATGCCAGCACAGGATTTTGTCGGCGTGTGCTCAGACTTTCTTTAACAATGTTTATCACTGCAAAGAGCATCGGGGCAATGTGAGGTCGATGCCAAGGGTTGGCTGTCACGCACGAGGGTTCAAAGTCGTGCTCTTGTTGTGTTGCAGTCCATTTAATGCAGCATCTGTATCAAAGAAAGATATTTAGAGCAGAAGGCATTACTACACTTCTTGATTATGTCCTTGAGAGATTACACCCACCTCATGCATGCGGATAAGGGTATCAAATATGAGGTAAATTCCTACATTTTGGAGTAGGTACCATTCATGAGGCCAGAGGTGGGTTTGGAACATAGCAAAGCAATTATTGAGCCTCATTCAGATAATAGGATAGGCTGGGGCCTGGGCATTTATTATGCCATAGGGGCATAGGGCACAGGGGTTTTACTTAAGGGGCAAGAGGGCAGGTTGGAGGCTGCAAGAGGTCATGCAGCTGTATGGTAGCTGTTGATGGGCTAGATCTCTTTGGACAGCCCAAGCAGATGGAAGGCGGGCCGGACCACAGAATAGTCAGGGTTATCCCACAACCCAATGTGACTCCAAAACACTTTATTATTGAGTTGAACCTTGTATCCTCATCGCTGTGAACGGTCAATGAAATAGCGGCCATCAGTAGACCCATTTCTAGATAAATGCAATCAGTTAGCCCATCAACCGCGGTGAGATCCTCCATTGGCTCCTGCCAGGGACTGTGCGAGTGCCCGTTTGTATCACTTCGACCCCGCGACAGGAGTACTTCAGGAAGGCTATGAATGTGGCATCTGTGTAAATAGGTGCGTGGACAGAAGATCCTGGCCCAGCAGCTGGATGTTTTGCTGAAGGTGTGTCGCTTTTGTTGAAGCTGGCACCCAGGAATCTGTGAATATTTCACTTTTTAGGTCTGGCTTCAGATATGTTTAGCTATCTGCTGCGACAAATCAGCTCATCAACTCTTAAAAAAAAAAAAAAAAGTACAAAGAAACTAGACTTGGGGTCCCTCCCTTCTAAACCCTAGGGCCATTCGCTTTCCTCCATTTGCCATTGCTTGGCTAGTCATCAAGCTCATGACCTTTTATAGATGTTTGCATTCTTCCACTGAGTTTACAGGAAAGATTTAGTGGTGGGAATAAAATAGTTCATGCAGATGTTACAGCGCTCGATAGGAAGCCTCGCCGCCCTCTCCGCTTGCTGCTCTGCCCCACTTCTGTACCCCTCAACCACAGTCCCAATGTGACTGCCCTCATTCTGATGCTGCTCGGTGCTCTTGCTCTTGCAGAGCCTGACACGGTGTCATGATGCTAAGGGCGCCCAGAGGGTTTTGCTCTAATTGGGTAGCTTTAGTTTCCATTTGAGGACCGACCCTGTAGTACCTCTTGCACAAGCTTCATTTCATTTGGCATCAGTGCTGCTGCTAAGGATTGGTGCATCCAACAGCTCAGTGGTGTCACGCAAAATGATGAGGTCTTCCTGCAGAATGTGATGAGGGGCTCCTGAGACCCCCATATCTCATAGATATTCATTGGCTTTGAGCTGAATAGAAGTCCCGTTCTGTGATTGGGGGTGCCCTTGGGGTTGGAGTGCCCCACTGCAAGGGGTTGTGCTACACCCCTTCAACAGCTCCTGCCACCGATTGGCTGCAAAAAGTTAATTCACCAGGAAGCTCATGTGAGGCTGTCCAACCACTGATGACATTCATCTTGCTTCGTAGCTTTGCCAAAGCCAATGGGTCTGGCTTATAACTGAAATTGCAAGCCAGGTCTATCGGTGTCACAAATACTTGTTTCATTTTCTCCGTTCCTGTGGGTTTTTGTTGCTGGAAGCTTTGTTACTGTTGTGGCAGTTTGCACCTGCCTTTGCAGGTTCCTCTCTTTTTAGGTTTCGACCTTGGCGGGGGCACTGCGAAGCAGTGCCCCTCCCAGTCGAAAGCTATTGTTTACTATATGGGGGACTTGAATCCGCCCCTTCTTCCATTGGCTAGCTCCATAAATGGAGGCTAGCCATTGGAAGACAGTGGCTGTCAATCATTCTTTCCCCTCGGAACGCGAATCGGGGGCGTTTCCGTGACTTTTTTTAAGTCACGCCCTCTCCTCTTCCCATTGGCTGGATTTTTACCTTCCAGCCAATGGGAAGGGGAGAGCACGCAAACACGCCCCCGAATCCCGCCCCCGAATCCCAAAATGACCTTGCTTCTTTTGAAGGCTCTTTCCGTGGTTGAATCTTTTATGTAATCCTAATTACTTATGTATCTAACTGGTTCTTTTGTAAAGCGCTCGGACACCTTCAGGTAATGTTCGCGCTATATAAAATCGCAATAAATAAACCGGGGATCCTCTGTGAGGTGCTGTCCCGCCTCCCCAACCCAGGGCCGCGCTGCTATTGGCCGCAGCCGCGACCCCGGCAGTCAGGCAGGCCGGGGGCGGGACGATAAGACACCCGGAAGTGACCTCCCTTCCACGGCGCAGACGAAAGGAGAGCCCCGGGGTGCAGCCCACCCCTGGTCTGAAGAGCATGTGGGGTAACATGAAATGGCACTTTCTGTCCAGAGATGAACCCAACCATTCACTCATGCACAAAGTTTGAGCCTTCCCCGTTGACAGTGCTGGTTCTTTTAAACGTTTCTTGTTTACTGCTTGTTCGCCAGCAGGCGCAACCTAACTGCAAGGGAGACGTTCGGAGCGCCTGCAGCTGATCGCGGGCGGACAAGGAGCGTCACTGGGGATCGGATCGCATCATATCCAAGGCGCAGCGTGGAATAGAGGAGCCCTGGAGAGGAGCAGGGGGCCCCCCCACCAGCACCGAGCTCACCATGGACTGTACCTGGGTCTGCGAGTAGGAACCATGAGTGCTGGTGAGTTACAGGCAGAAAGTTTGGAGGAAACTGCGCATCCGGACCAAGACGTTTGGGCAGGAGATTTACACCAGGCTCGGATGCTCCCTCCGCCAGCCCTCCCTCCCTCTGCATCCCCCTTCCGCGGTTGGACCGAGCCCTCCTTTCCTCGGTAGCCCCTTCCAGCGGCTGTTTTTTTTGGGGATGTGTCCTGCAGACTGGAGCCTCTCTGCCTGGGAAGAGTGTGTTTATTTCCTTTCTACTCTGGTGATTGCCGGATGCGTGCATTTCTCTTTACTGCTGTCGGTGTTCCAGGTTTCAGGACAGTTTCGAGAAAGTTAGTACCAGGGCAAGTTTTGATTGCTAGCTGCACTGCAATTGGCTATTTTAGCAGGAGGAAAGAAGAAATAAGCGTCAAAACAGAAACAGAACATAATCATAAACTGTAATGCGTAAGCAGTTTTACTTGGAACATAACGCCCGCAATGCATCAATAAGAGATGAAGACAAATGTAATAATAAAGCAACACTAAACACCAGCCTAATGTTCCCCTACAGCCAGTGCTGCTCTTAAAGCTAGCCGCAGGGCTGTCTCCTGACCCTAACACTGCTGTTTACCCCAAGCCCTGAATGTAAGTAAACGGACACCTTATGCCTGCCTACCTCTACACTAAATGCTAAGCATTATGCCTAACCAGTGCTTTAAATGGGCCGGTACTCACCGGTACTCACCGGTACTGAGTACCGGCACTTCCGATTTTTTTTGCCGCCAGTACCGGCACTTCTCTCTAGCCAGGGAGAGTACCGGTACCCTGATCCTCGGCACGGCAGGCTCAGGTGTTAGGTTTCTGCTCCAGTGCAGGGCAGATTCCGCTCTGCTTCTGAGCAGCTTGTAATTAACGAGCCGTAAAGTATCCTTTTTTAGAGTAGCTGGTGAAGATTCCAGCAGTGCACATTTGAAGGGCTTGGGTCACGCTGTGATTAACAGGTCAGGGTCTCTAGACAGACCCTGCACTGTCAATCTGATGCACAGCGACCATTCAGGTGAAAGTTTCATTATGACTTTCATTTTTTATTAGGAGTTAATCTGCGCTTTTTGACATAACCACATTTCTCATGTGTTTTAATATGGGCTGCAACTGGTACAGAAGTCTCTTTGTATGATGATATTTTGCCCTTAGCCCCGCCCACTTGCCACACCGCTATTTTAATGAGTACCTGCACCCATTTTTCCCCATTTAAAGCACTGTGCCTAACTCTCACTGTTGTCGTCAGTCCACTGCTAACACTGACCCCATACTTAATACTAACATTCATTTTGGTAAGTCTTAAAGTGCAATCAATATAAGAAATGTCATTATCTATGATTTAGCCTATTTCTACTATGGTTGCATACATTTCACGCAGAAGGTGGCTGGATGTGGCTATGGTTGCGAACATTTTATGCAGTAGGTGGTTGGATGTGGCTATGTTTGCATACATTTCACGGAGCAGTTGGCTGGATGTGGTTATAGTTGCATGTATTTCATGCAGTAGGTGGCTGGATGTTATGTTTGCATACATTTTATGCAGTAGGTGGCTGGATGTTATGTTTGCATACGTTTCACGCAGCAGGTGGCTGGTTGTGGCTATGTTTGCATTCATTTCATGTAGTAGGTGGCTGGATGTTATGTTTGCATACATTTTATGCAGTAGGTGGTTGGATGTGGCTTTGGTTGCATACATTTCACGCAGCAGGTGGCTGGATGTGGCTATGTTTGCATTCATTTCATGTAGTAGGTGGCTGGATGTAGCTACAGTTGCATACATTTTCATGCAGCGGGTGGTTGAATGTGGCTATGGTTGCATACATTTTATGCAGCGGGTAGCTGTGGTTTTATACATTCATGCAGTAGGCGGTTGGATGTGGCTATGGTTGCATACATTTTATGCAGTAGGCGGTTGGATGTGGCTATGGTTGCATAAATTTCATGCAGTAGGCGGTTGGATGTGACTATGGTTGCATACATTTCATGAAGGAGGCGGTTGGATGTGGCTATGGTTGCATACATTTCACACAGCGGTAGCTGGATTATGCTATGGTTGTATACATTTCACGTAGCGGGTGGGTAAATGTGGCTATGGTTGCATACATTCCACACAGTAGGTGGTTGGATGTGGCTATGGTTGCACATATTTTATGCAGCAGGTGGAATGTGGCTGCTAGCTCCACTTCTGCTGACAGCCTGCTGCGGATTTCTTAAGGTAGGAGTAGTGTAGTTAGTGTGTAGAAAAAGCAGGGAACTGGTTACCACGAAACAGCTGCCACCCTGTATGTTTGTCACTATTGCTCTTTTTATTTGGGGAGAGGAGGGATCCTCCCTCTCGCCTTAATTCTGACCAGTATGGGTAACATCTAGCCCTAAAAATTGCAGGTTATGGTTTTCTTGGTAAGGATTTTGAGATTATGGATTTATGGGGTATGGACTAAACAATGCAATGGCAGAAATAGTTCTTGGTTGTCGAGGGAAAACCTCTCTTTTCTGCCAAAGGCACAGCAGCCCCGCTTCCTGTGGGCAGACCCCCTTCCTTTGGGCAGCCCCCATACGCCCCCTCTTCAGCATCTTTCCTGCAGTACACGGCGAGTGCAGTTGTTTTTGAGGCTGTGCCAGCTGTCTCTAAAGGCCTAGAGTTGGAGCGCCCAGCCTAGGCCAGTTACTGTTAGAAATGTCAGAAGCGTCGTATGAAGCATATGTACAACTATTTCTTATTTTTACCTGTTGGTACAGCCTTACAAACCGGGGCCAGTGTGTCTGCCAGTTTTTGCAGTATTATCCTTCTACCTGGGTTTGATACTCGTTTGTAACATACACACGCCAGTTTTCTCTTGTAACACATTGTGTGCTACCTCTTACATTTTGTTTGCTTTAGATACTTGCACAAGTGCCACCATTGCCTACGTAACGTTTGTTCTTGTGCTTGAGTGTCATACCTCTACTTGTACTTTGGACGCTTTTGTAACCTGCACACATGTCACTTTTTCCTCCTGTAATGCACGGGCCCTGCGCTTAATGTCCGTCATCATTTTCCTACTGCCACTGCTCCTGCTCCCTTTGCCGTCACTCCCAGAGCAAGGTGAGACTTTTCATTAAAAATTGGTTAAAAGGCCGGGGGGATCACTGAAAGCTGCCTACAATATAGCACTGCAGTAGTCTAACCTTAAAATAAACGTGCACAACTGAATTTCATGTAGTGAATTTATGTATCTCATGCAGTGTAGCAAGTTATCAGTGCTAAGCGTTTCAGCTGTCAATGTCTGAAATGTCATTATTTTTAGCTTCCTGTAATTTTGCCATTTAATATGAGGTTACAGGAGGGAGCACTAGCTTCTTGGAGTTTCTTGTTGCTCAAATGGCTGTAATTTATGATATTTTTAAGTTTCCCTCGTCCTCATTGCATGATTTTTGTTCGTGAGAAAGTGTCACTCATAGTCGCTGAAATGTCACTCATAAATTCGCTGAAATTATGAAAATGTCACACATGGCAATCTGAAACCTTGGCAGCTATGCGTCCCCCCCTCCCGCTGTCCGTGTCATTATTTTTAGCTTCCTGTAATTTTGCTATTTAATATGAGGTTACAGGAGGGAGCACTAGCTTCTTGGAGTTTCTTGTTGCTCAAATGGCTGTAATTTCTGATATTTTGAAGTTTCCCTCGTCTTCATTGCATGATTTTTGTTCGTGAGTAATTGCTGTCTGCTGAGCTCGTCCGTAGGGTACAATAGGTCTCACATTTGCGAGAGATTAAGCTAATGGCAATGTAAATGACAATGCCATTTATTTATCTGTTTTCAAAACCAACACATAAATACAAATTTTGTCATTTAAAATGCCAATAGCTCTAACTTTTCCAAAGGCGAAACCATTGCATTGTAAATGCTTGTTTATATTTGTGTCCCCTGTACTCTGTTTTTATGGGGTTTTGTCAATTGTGACTCCTTAAGAAACCTAGAACTTTGAGGGATTTCGCTCTTCTATCCTTATTTGTATTAAGTTTGCTGGAGATAGGGCTCGTCCCGTTTCCCCCAGGTCATTGGAGAATCTTTTCAGCTTTTCACCTAAGCTTGGAACTACAGAGGTGGAAGTTCAGTAGAAATAATATTTTTTTCTGTACATTGTGCTTATTTTGTTTGGTGCTGGTTTTATGCTCTTGGGCTTCCTATTTATTTTTCCCGACACCAGTGTTCTATTTTACCAGTCACTTTAGATTTATGTCCTACCTTACTGGAAGAGCCTGCAGCCTGCTTTTATGCTAGGGCTTGGGGTCCATCCCTTTCAACCATTGGCTTTCTTCGACCAGACTCCTTCAGCCATTACCTTGCTTCTTTGTGAATCATGTCTATTACTCAGCTGAGAGTCCATCTGTCATCTAATGCAATTGGCTGTTTGAATGTATCCAGCCGCCTCCTGTGCAGAGCGTGCTTTGACCTGCATGAGGGGCTAGGTTACAACTATAACCCTCTCTGTCGCTCAAGTTCCACTTCTGTATCTCTCACTCTAATATGCTAATGCCGCCTACATTAGCACATTTAAGCCAGACCCACTGACTTTGCCAATGCTTGTCTCTTTTTCTCTCCTCCCACAAGTCTTTCATGTGCTCTCTGCCATCCTTTCCCTGTCAATCGGGGGGTACATACACAGGCCGCTGATAACGCCACACACCAAGTATACGAATGTAGCACGCATGCCCCCACAAAAGGCCGTATGTACCCCAACCGGAATATAATGTTGTCAAGCTTTTTCCCCCCTCGGGCGACCTATACTATACTCCTGTATACTGTACCTTGTATGTAAAACTCTTTCTCAATAAAATTCACTTGAAATAAAAATAAAAAAGTCCGCTGCAGAGGTATGGAGTTGGCATCGGATTCTTTGTTTTTCAGGTTCCAAAGATGTTTATTACTTGCCCTCCATATAGTTCTCCGAGATAGGGAGACCCTTCTTTCTCCAGTAACTAAACCTGCTAAGCCTGTTCAGCTGCTGACAGTGCCTGACAGACTACACATTTGGCGTGTGTGAAAGCTGTGTACTAGAACCAGATAGTTTACAAACAAACTTTTCTCCCCATGGTTAAACTTTGTTATCCTACGCGGGTTTTTAGTCCCCTTGGTGGTACTGCCCACATCTTTCTACAATCAGTTGTGGCAACACTGCTCTCTTTTCTTGATAGGGTCTCAAGAAACAGAGATTGTATTGTATTGTATTGTATTGTTGTATTGTATGTGTACTTATATGGTGCTGTCCTGTCACCTCAAGGGCATCCTGGCGCTTGAAATCAACGTTAACACCACATACGCCACACCACAGATTCCCGACCCCAACCACCTACAGTGCATCCTTCTCAACACTCGTTCGGTCCACAGACACGCCATTGACCTATGGAATCTACTAGACACCATCTCTCCAGACGTCGCCTTCCTAACGGAAACATGGATGAACACTTCCTCCGCCCCAGACATCACCATTGCCATCCCAGAAGATTATAAGATCACACGCAAGGACCGTACCGGCCACACAGGAGGAGGAATCGCTATCGTCCATAAGAAATCAATCCGCATCTCAACCAGCTCTGACGCCAACCTCGCCAACTCCGAACACCTTCACTTCCAGATCCACATCGACCCCAAGACCACACTCAGAGGCACCCTCCTCTACAGACCACCAGGACCCCGCGCAAAGTTCAGTGAAGACATCACGGACTTCATCACTCCACACGCTCTCCCCTCCAAAGACTACATCCTTCTGGGAGACCTCAACTTTCACCTTGAAAAGATCAACGACCGCAACACCACCACCCTCTTGGACAACCTCGCCAACCTCAGACTTAAACAACTGGTCACTTCCCCCACCCACATCGCAGGTCACACACTCGACCCCATCTTCACCTCCAGCAATCATGTCTCCTTCAGCCACACTACGGATCTCCTCTGGACTGACCACAGCTGCGTTCACTTCACCTACAACAAACCAAAACCCACCAACCACATCCAACCAACTCTGCAAAGAAACTGGAACAAAATCACCACTGACCAAATCTCCGCATCGCTCCTTCTAAACACCCCAGCCCACTCTTCTAACGCAAACGAAGCCGCCGCCAACCTCACCTTATGGTTATCCAACACCGCCGACACCTTAGCACCACTGAAGAAACGTCAAAGCAAACCTGGCAGCAAAAAGGCCTCTTGGTTCAACGATGATCTCAAGAAGTCCAAGAAACTATGCCGCTCCCTTGAAAAGGCCTGGAAAAAAGACCCTACCACTAGCACCAAGGACGCCTTCAAAAACGCCACCCGCACTCACCACCAACTAATCCGAAAGGCCAAGAAAACAGCATTCAAGGATCGACTTGACAACAACGCCCACAACAGCAAGGAACTTTTCAACATCGTCAAGGAATTTTCCAATCCCTCGGCCAACTCCAACGACATCACCCCCTCTCAAGCCCTCTGCGACTCCCTAGCCTCATTCTTCCACAACAAGATTGCAGACATCCACAACAGCTTCGACAACCAACCCGGAAACCAACCCACCCTACCTTCTGCTGAACATTCTCCCCCCGTGAACACCCTTTACGACTGGAACCCAATCTCCACTGAGGACACCATCCGCCTGATGAATTCCATCCACTCAGGATCCCCCACAGACCCATGTCCTCACCACATCTTCAACAAAGCAGACTCCGTCATAGCACCACACCTCCGAGACGTCATCAACTGCTCCTTCAACTCCGCCACCTTCCCGGAAAGCTGGAAACACGCCGAACTCAGCGCCCTTCTGAAAAAACCCACAGCGGACCCCACCGAACTCAAAAACTACCGCCCCATCTCGCTCCTTCCATTCCCGGCCAAGGTCATCGAGAAAGCTGTCAACAACCAGCTCGCCGCCTTCCTCGAAGCCAACAAATCCCTTGACTCCTCACAATCTGGCTTCCGAGCAAAACACAGCACTGAGACCGCCCTCATCGCAGCAACAGACGACATTCGAACTCTACTGGACAATGGAGACACAGTCGCCCTCATCCTCCTCGACTTCTCTGCAGCATTCGACACAGTCTGCCACAGCACTCTTTTACAACGCCTCAATAACATCGGAATCCAAGGAAAAGCACTTGAATGGATCACCTCGTTCCTTACCGGAAGAACACAGAGAGTCCGCCTTCCACCATTCAGATCCGAGGCCACTGAAGTCATCTGTGGCGTACCACAAGGATCCTCACTCAGCCCCACCCTCTTCAACGTATACATGAGCCCCCTCGCAGCCATCGCCCGCCAACACAACCTCAACATCATCTCTTACGCGGATGACACTCAACTGATCCTTTCTCTCACCAATGACCCCAGCACCGCCAAAACTAACCTACACGAAGGAATGAAAGAAGTTGCCGAATGGATGAAACAAAGCCGCCTGAAACTGAACTCAGACAAAACTGAAGTCCTCATTTTAGGTACATCCCCCTCTGCATGGGACGACTCCTGGTGGCCGGAAGCCCTCGGAAAAGCACCCATCCCGACAGACCACGCACGGAACCTAGGCGTCATCCTGGACTCCTCACTCTCAATGAACAGACAAGTCAGCGCCGTATCCTCTTCCTGCTACAACATTCTTCGCATGCTCAGAAAAACATTTCGCTGGATCCCCACCGAAACAAGGAAAACAGTCACCCATGCTCTGGTCACGAGCCGACTGGACTACGGAAACACCCTCTACGCAGGCACTACCGCCAAACTCCAGAAGAAACTCCAACGAATCCAAAACGCCTCAGCCAGGATCATATTAGACATCCCGCGCAACGAACACATCTCTGGTCACCTTAAAGACCTCCACTGGCTACCCGTCAATAAGAGGATCACTTTCCGACTGCTAACCCACGCACACAAATCACTCTACGACATCGGACCACAATGCCTCAACTCACGACTGTCCTTCTACACCCCCTCCCGCCAACTACGTTCTTCCAACCAAGCCCTCGCCACTGTACCTCGCATCAACAAGACCACCATGGGAGGCAGATCCTTCTCCTACCTGGCTGCTAAAACATGGAACTCACTCCCCGCTTACCTTCGCCTTACCCAGAACCACCTAGCATTCAGAAAGCAACTTAAAACGTGGATATTTGACAAGTAATCCTCCCCCCCCCCTTCCTAAGCGCCTTGAGACCCCCTGGGTATGTAGTGCGCTATATAAATTCTCTGACTTGACTTGATTTGACATACGCTGCTCAGACAACCCTGGGGAAAAGATGGGTTTTCAGGGCTTTTCTAAACGGGAAGAAGTCCCTTTGGCTTCTTAGGGACAGTGGTAGGGAGTTCCAGAGCTTGGCCGCTGCGACACTGAACAAACGGCCACCCATCCTCACTCTCTGGAATCTCGGTACCACAAGCAGCTGAGCCGAAGAAGAGCGTAAGGACCGCAAAGAGGAGTACCAAACAAACATATTCTGCAATGGAACCGAGCCTTGTCCATGCACCGCCCTAAACACTAAACATGCAGCCTTGTAACAGATGCGTAGGTGCACAGGCAGCCAGTGTAGATCCCGTAGGGCTGCTGCTGAAGAGCTATGATTAGGGCGGGAAAGAGCCAGCTTGGAGGCCAAGTTCTGCACCCGTTGCAACTTCCCCAGCAGTGTTTGGGGGTATAAATCCAGCAGATTAGCTTGGAAAAAACTGAGAAGGAAAAGAGAAAAAGGGGGGCTTGCACTGCCAGATCTGGAATACTATGCGTGGGCATTTCATCTGACCCACTCCAGGATGTTACTTAACCCTTTCGCTGCTGATGACGAGCTGGGCTCGTCATGGTGCACAGTGGTCGTGTGCTGATGACGAGCCCAGCTCGTCATTAATAAAGGAAAATAGCAATTTCCAGCACAGGCTGAAAATTGCCTTAGCAGCCAAGGTGTTAAGACCCCTTGGGAAAACGCAAATGGGCGTATGTACAAAGCAATGCTCATGGGTTCGGATCTCCCAGTGAACGGATTTCTCTTCAAGTTCGGACACCAGAAGTTCTTTAAAAAAATTAGACTAAAGTCACTATTGGGTGCTTTAAAAGGATGGTCTCAAATAAAGTCTAAGATTGGGATAGGATACCTATCCAAACATGCCCCGATTTGGGATTTACCGGGACTAGCGTCACAAGAAGCCAGCACAGTAAAAAGAGTCTTGCTAGATGCAGGTATCACACAGTGGGGCGATCTCCTGGTGGGAAAATCAATCATAGATTGGGAAATTTTCAACTTTAAGGTAACATCATCATTCTCTTGGTTAGTATACTTGCAATTAAGTAGTTGGCTTCGGATTCAAACTAAGAAGAAAGCAATGATGGGAGAGGAGAGTCTATTAGAAAATATCCTTGTTGAAAGACCTCCCGGGAAAAAGGAAGTAGCACTCTTCTACTGGCACATCATTGAGGATGGAGAGAGGGAGCTCAACCTCCCGGAAAAACCTTGGGGTCAGGAGGGAGAACCACATATGGAGGACATATGGGAGGAATCTTTTACCCTGCTCTATAAAATTATCAAGCCAGCATGGCTGAGGCGCAACCATCTTTTCACACTTCACAGAGCGCATTATTCCCCTAAACGCCTGTCGAAATTTCAAACTGCGAAGTGTTGTTGCAAATGTTCTCTTATTGCTGCCTCAGATCTCCACATGTTCTGTGAGTGCCTGAGCATTGCTAACTTCTGGAACGAAGTCAGAACGACACTAGAATCTATTCTTGGTTCATCTATCCCGTGCTCATGGCTTTTAATTATTTTTGGAGTTAATGATAACATCAAGGGATTAGAGAGAGAATTTCTGTTTTACGCCGTTCTATTGGCAAGAAGAGAGATCTGTAAAAACTGGATCAACATAAACCCCCAACACATGCAGAGTGGCTGTCCTCATTATATGCAACGTCAAAGCAGGACTTATCTAGAACTTGTAGCCCTCGCTCCTTGAGATTTTGGGACCTTTTGATCAATTGGAAAAGGGACAATTAGTCAACCCGGGGTTTTTTTTTTTTTTCCCTGGTCCGATGATTAGGCCTAAAATCTCTCTGCCCAAAGGGAGGCACCGGATAGCTATTGGACAACTGGCCGAATCGGTCTGAAGGGAGAATGTACATCCATGCTCTGCTGGCGACGTGGGGACTGACTCTCTGAGTACTTGGAGCTCAGTATTGGGCTTCTTGGTGCTATGGGGGGATCGGGCCTTTTGTCTGTGCGGAAATGAGCACAGTTGGATCGACTAAATGGCTAATGAGGACAAAAAAAAAAAAAAAAGGCCGTATGTACCCCAACCGGCATATAATGTTGTCAAGCTTTTACCCCCCTCGGGCGACCTATACTATACTCCTGTATACTGTACCTTGTATGTAAAACTCTTTCTCAATAAAATTCACTTGAAATAAAAATAAAAAAAGTCCGCTGCAGAGGTATGGAGTTAGCATCGGATTCTTTGTTTTTCAGGTTCCAAAGATGTTTATTACTTGCCCTCCATATAGTTCTCCGAGATAGGGAGACCCTTCTTTCTCCAGTAACTAAACCTGCTAAGCCTGTTCAGCTGCTGACAGTGCCTGACAGACTACACATTTGGCGTGTGTGAAAGCTGTGTACTAGAACCAGATAGTTTACACACAAACTTTTCTCCCCATGGTTAAACTTTGTTATCCTACGCAGGTTTTTAGTCCCCTTGGTGGTACTGCCCACATCTTTCTACAATCAGTTGTGGCAACACTGCTCTCTTTGCTTGATAGGGTCTCAAGAAACAGAGATTGTATTGTATTGTATTGTATTGTTGTATTGTATGTGTACTTATATAGCGCTGTCCTGTCACCCCAAGGGCATCCTGGCGCTTGAAATCAACGTTAACACCACATACGCTGCTCAGACAACCCTGGGGAAAAGATGGGTTTTCAGGGCTTTTCTAAACGGGAAGAAGTCCCTTTGGCTTCTTAGGGACAGTGGCAGAGAGTTCCAGAGCTTAGCCGCTGCGACACTGAACAAACGGCCACCCATCCTCACTCTCTGGAATCTCGGTACCACAAGCAGCTGAGCCGAAGAAGAGCGTAAGGACCGCAAAGGGGAGTACCAAACAAACATATTCTGCAATGGAACCGAGCCTTGTCCATGCACCGCCCTAAACACTAAACATGCAGCCTTGTAACAGACGCGTAGGTGCACAGGCAGCCAGTGTAGATCCCGTAGGGCTGCTGCTGAAGAGCTATGATTAGGGCGGGAAAGAGCCAGCTTGGCGGCCAAGTTCTGCACCCGTTGCAACTTCCCCAGCAGTGTTTTTGGAGCCTCCAGAAGTAGCGCATTACAATAGTCAAGACGACTCAAGATGGTACCGCGCACTACTTCCCAAAGTGTCAAGTGCTATTCCTCCTTTTTTGAATTCTTTGATTTTTACCCTTGCCCTCGCTTTTTTTGTGAATCGACTTTCATGACACACATGATGCACACATGCATATGATTGTAATTGTATTTATATAGCGCTTATTACCCATGACGTTGGCTTGAAGTATTTAATGGAGAGAAGCATGGTACTCCAGAACCCAAGGTTAGTGGTTAAGTTAGTGGTCATTGTTGGATATTGCAATAAGTCATGTACTCTTAAAATAATAGCATGCATCTGCTCCAGTTACTTTGTGATGTATTATATTAATGCCAGTTATGTGTGATTAGTAGTGGGGGCTATGTGGCTTCAGGTGAATGGTTGGTGAAATAGATAGGCTGGTGGATATTAGGTAATGTTAGTTTACAGGGGCATGGTTTTCAAAGAGAGGTTTTGATCCATGAAATGAAGGCTCAAATAATTCCAGAATTATAATAAGGAGGATTAAGGGCAGGCAGGCATGAGACTGGGAGGGGGAGAGGGGGTATAGTCAGAAATAGAAGGCATGCAGAGGATGGAAGGTAAGAAGAGTGTCACTAAAGACTGTCGCGGCTCGAGCTCCAATACTCGCGGGGGCGTGGGAATGTTAGGGGTCGTGCGCGGTGGGGGAAATAAAAATAAAGCGCCACCAGTATTAAGAAAATTAAACTACTTACCGGATCCGCGTCCTCCTGGGCCGGGGTCCGACTCCCGCGTTGGTGCCTTGGCAAGTTCCACCTGGACTCAGCCAATCCAGACGCTGCTCCAGCAGCAGCGCCAGGATTGGCATGAGTAGTAGTGCGAATGTTCTGTTTAGGGTTTAACAATTTTTGCTACTAGCCCGAACATGCACACTAGGCTGCTCATTAGAAGAGCCTAGTGTGCGCATGTTCAGGGCTGGTGCAAAATGTTTAAGCCCAAATCAGAACATGCGCACTCTTGCTGTGCGCTCCGCCGACCACCTGTGACAGTGTGGAATCTGTGGATGTCAATCAGACACCCTGTGACTTGCAGCTGAACTCTAGTGCTGCCCCACCCCGCCCACTTCTAAGCCGACTGCCTCCGACGGCCTGGGAATCGGATACAGGCCAGCCGCCAGGATTGCAATGTGTGAGAGTTAGAGTGACGGCAACGCTCGGTGAGGCAATGCCCAAGCGCCCCAATGGACGCGCCGCGCCTGACTAAAGAAAGAATGGGGAGGGATCAAGGGAAAGTATGTCAAGGTCAATTTTTCATGCAGGGTTTTAGGAGTATGGTGAGGGAAGCCATTTTGACATAGCAAACAATCAGAAGATGTAAGGACTAGAAATAGACAACATTATACACAGTGTTCCACATCCAGGGCAAACCGCTTAAACATGTACACGTTTTCAATGTCCCTTCCTATGTTTCAACTTTCTGTTTCTACAGCATCTGTCTTTTAAATCTAGAAAGGCAGTATGTATCTGACGTCATTCTTCAGCCAAATACCTATTATTGGCATCCACTCTTGATGATCAAAAGAGATAACAACATAAGAACTTATTATGGACAGGTCAGTTTGTTAGAAATTTCAAGACAGATACACTTCTGTAACTACTTCTCATTACAAGTGGCACTACTCACCAATACCTCAAATTACCACCTGTCGCACACTTCCCCCAGAAACCTCGCATGGTGCCACTCTTCACTGGGCACCTCTCACAATAACAGACCTCCAATACTTTAAAGTGCCCCAGAAACTCTTCTGACAGTAGTAACACCACCCAAATGGCAACCAGGGTCGACTGAGACAGAAAATAGACCTGGGAGCCAAAATGAAGGTAATCCTTATTTGTAAATCAGATTGCCAAAAAAGTGGCCCAGATTTGTAAATAGGGCAGTGTAAAGACATGTTGCATAGGTGCTTTGCAAGGTATGGGAGCTTGGATGCATTTGTGCTTCCTACAGGCAGTGTTTGTGGTAATATCAGGGAAATCAACAGCACAAACCTGCCCACCAGACCATAAAACTGGCCCACAAGCTCCAAAAAAACAGCCGACACACACTGACCTATCACACCAGCTCTTTAGGGACTGCCTGATCGCCCTAAAAACCAGTTAGAACCTAATAGCAGCCAGAACCACACTCACCGTGAAAGTCACCTCATGCTTCTTCAGTCTGGATTTGAGGCTCTTCATGGATTCCTAGGTTTGATTTACTTCCGCTTGGTCTCCCAGCCCCGGGAAACTCTCTGGTTTCATGCGCTTCTGGTCCCCTTTTCCCTCCAAGAACCGGGAAGCTCCCCGGTCTCTATTTTGTAATCCTTAGCACTCCCCTCTACTGTCCCAGACACAGCCTTTTCTGACGCTTACTTTTCCGAACTCCCTCGGCCTTTGACAATGCCCCACCACCCTACTCCTCAGACTCCGTCTCTTCTCACTTCTCCTCCAGCTCCCGGAACGCAATATGCAGATGCGTCCAATGGCTTCAAGCATCCCGAAACACAAAGGAAAGTAAGATAAACTGCACATTAAGGGGGGCAAATTGTATAGGTGTGGGAGCACCAATCCCTTATGACCTCTGCCCCAATCCACCACTCTACCTGGCTTTGCATAGACCTCCCAATGATAACAGAATGCACTTTAGGCTCAGTCACATCTGAATGGGGCTGGTGGTGGTGTCCCACCGCAGACACAGCATGGTAGACTTCCTGGTAATACTCTTGCCATCTATACGCAAGGGTGGCACATTCCTAGTCCCATATAGAATTGACCGTTACTATTAGTTGCCCTTGAAATATAGGGGCACATTTACTAAACTTTCACCCAACAGAGGGCAGCAAGCAAAGTTGCTGTGGTGGACTGAGTGGAAAAAGAAAGAGCAGAAAGGCTCCAACTCAAGCACCATAGTGCGAGGGTGCCTTTGTTACAGGCAGAATTCTTTTAGTGGCAAACCTTCCTGCGCAGAAACAATCCTTAGAAACATTTCCCTCTTTGTATGCCTGCTGTAGCAGTGGTGGCTGGCACTGGTAAGAGCGGTGGGGGGGGCGAAGGGGCTGGGGTGGCAGGAAAGTTGATATGCGATGGGATAAAATAAAAAGATAAAACCACTTACCTTGAGCTCGGCGCAACCTCGAGTCTAAGCAACGAGCGCGAGGTAAGTATTTTTCATTTTGTTATTTAATTCAACTTATTCTGTCATATTTCGACTTCCCCGATCCCTACCCTGCCCCCGTCCTGCCACACCGCTTTTTCCTGTGCCAGCCGCCGCTGTGCTGCAGAATGCATCACGCATACAAACAGGAAGTAACGAGGAGTAACAATGATATTCCTCCTCGTTACACCTCTATTGGGAAGGTGCACTATTTTGACTCATTCCCAGGTTTAGAAGTCCTGGAACTCTTCTCCAGCTGAACTGTAACACAACGCAGCGGAAGCAGCTGCCTTGTGTTACATTTCTTTACAAAGCCACACAAGGCCACGCAAATCAGGCCCTGTTTGACTTTGTAAATATCAGTGAAGCCTTTGCGTTGTTTTTGCATTGCAAGGACAATGCAAAGGCTTCATAAAAGTGGGCTGTATTATTTACTAACAACGCTGACTGGGAAGTGATCATTTACCAATGTTAGGCACTGAATGCCGAAATAGAAATATTTTCTCACAAGACTGACCAGAAAAATTATGAAATTTACCAGCACGAGATGGTCGTTTTGTAAATGATCTGTTCTTGCAGTGATGGCCTGGAAAATAAGACACTTATCTTTGTTGGCAATAAAAACAAAGAACTTCAGAGTGACATATCTTGATCACCAGCTTGAACTGGCTACACCCTCTTCAATCAAGTATAAAAAAGCAAAATATCTAAATGTTCTGAAAGCGGTATCCAACTCCTATGCGGGGGAGACTAACTAATAACATGACTGCTGTATAGAAAGCATAAACGGTGATGAGTGGGATGTTTAAATTAATCTAAGCTGCTGGTAATCACTTACACTCAGGCCCACATTCCATTCCGCCATTTTTCAGCTTGTCTGTGCCATTAAAGACAGAAACCAATTATATGCAAATCTGTCTTGAGACCAACCAATAAGCATTCGCCCAGACTAAACTTCCAGGCGGGGTGCTATCTGAACATGAGCACAAACAACCACAGACCAGTTTAAGCCTTGTTGGGCCTCATCAGTGAGGTGCCTTAAGTCTTATGCCGCAGTAACCTCGGAACCCACATTTGGACATTTCTTTTCCTAATCAGGGAGACTCAACGAGCAGCTCAAAAGCAATGGACTGTTACCTGAGGATGTCCTGACACTGTATATCCGAATCCAGGGCTTGCATCTCCAATCAGAGAGTGAAAAGGCATCATTTGAGGAACAACCAAGAATGTGATTTAGAGATCTGCAGACTGGTTACTCCATCACAAACATGACAGATATCCCAGCAGCGGTGCAACAAGGACATTATATCAAGTGGCACTTTTAAAACAGGGAACAGGATATCCGACAGTAACCTGTACGCTAAACTCTACGAGGCAGATTTAAAAGGCACTTGCGCCATGTTTACGCTGCCATTGCGTCACGCAACGGCGGCGTAAACGTGGCGCATCCCTGTGACCCATTTACAACGTGGCGCATCTAGGCAGATGCGTCAGGTTGTAAAGCCCTGCGCCACATGTGGGCGTTCCGGCACAGGGTGGGCGTTCCAGTGTAGGTGCGCCTCACAAAAGTGCCTGTGTGAAATCTACAAGATTTCTAGCAGGCACTTGTGCAACTCTGCTACGTCAATTCCTTATGGCTGCTTGAAGCAGGCGTAAGGACTGACGCAGCACGTTAAGTATAGGGCACAACCGAACATTGCTAGAGTCGCGTCGCGCTTGCTACGCGACTCCAGCGATGCGCCGCCCTTACGTCATGAGATGTGTCACGCATCTGCCTACCCTTGCGCCACGGCGCGCCGCATTGTAAATAGGAGGAAGATCTGACACTGCAAGGGATGGCCAAGTGTGTGCAGTCATATATTGTGACAATTGTGGTTCGATAGCTGATACTTTGCAAGTGTTATGCTCATGCCGAAAACAGTGCCGCAGGTCTTGCTATTGGTGTCACCGATAACACTTCTGTAAGCAGAGTGTCTCAGAGATCCCTGTGGCAGCGACTATGCTGGAATGTGGCTGCCTGAGTTTATTTTCAGAGCACGAAAGACAAAGGGTTAATACACAGTGATGTATTGAATTATTGGAGCAGAATTGGTAATAAGTAACTACCGCCTTCTCTATCAGGTAAGGAAGACCTGCTCAGAATAGAATTTCATCAACTTTTACAGCCATGAGAATGTGACAGACAATGCACTCTACCACTCTTTTATTATATTTTCAGTTAATTGAATAAAAGGCACTACACCCGGGGGGCGTGGCTTAGCGCCCGATGAGGACCGCAGCTCCGATGTGAGCGCTCCGTGCCGACCGGGGGATTCACCCTCTTCTGCCTGTTGCTGCCACTTTCCAGGAGAAGATCTTTTCACCGGAGCATGAGGGGAATGCTGTGATACCAGCTCGAATCATCTTCCGGGCATTTTCACGGTCTCTCCGACGAAGTATCGAGCGGCCGCGGCTTACTGACGGCCGCGACCGCCATTTTGTTTCTGCTTCGCGCGTCTAACGCGCTATTCGCTCCGGAAAATGCTGACCTTCTGCGACGCTCCAGACTCCTGCAACTGCTCATGGTGAGGTAATTTCATAATATCCAGGCTGCTGATATCCTTAACCTGCCTGCCTTAACTTGTGCGAGTATTACAACTTCGGGGGCCATTTTGTCTTCCTTGAGCGCTCTCCTCACACAGCTCGCCTTTCTTCACGCCACCTACGCATCCTTTTGATTGTGCATTCATAACAGGCTGTCCTCATCTACTACGAAGCTGGGACTTTCCTACTGGATTCTCCCCTCTCTACATTATGCCATCATATTGCTTTTCATTGTTATGAACATCCTGCGCTTTGCTTTATAGCATGAGGGCTTCCTGACTCAAGCATATGGATACTGCTTTGCGCCTCTATGTGAACTTCTGGCGCTCCTTGGTGGTTGTGAGGGGGCTTTCCTCAGACTGTTTTTGCTCTTGCGTGCTTTTGCTGATTAGCCCTCCTTCGCCCATGTATTGACTCTCGCAGGCATGGAATATCTCAGGTGCTAGCTTTTCTTTTGTTTTCTCTTTGGAGGCGGCTTTCATTATATGGAGAGAGGTGCAATTGGTCGTGTTTCCAAAACTCCACGACGTGTCTTCATCAAAAACTCAAAAGTCTTTTCTGCATTGGCACATCTGGAAGCTTCTCAGGCACTTGCTGTCCAAATGTCGCAGTCCAACGCGGAACGTCCTGTTCAACCCTCAGGGAAGGCCACGTCGAAACGCCTCAAAAAAGATCCTCCATCACCGACAGGTTCTACCTCAGCTGTATCTATGGAGCTGCTGTTGGAGGAGATACGTGCTCTTCGACCTTTCATGGAGGAAACCAATTCTAAGTTGCAGGTCTTTTTTTTTTTAAGACCTTTATTTGTGATATCGCCGACCGTCAACATAAATAGACATTGCATTTCCACTTTATGTTACACAAAACAGCGTGAGGACCCGATGGGCAATACTGAAGGGCACTGTACACAGCCAGAGTGCCGGCATCCCGGAGGCCCGGCGGCGCAATGTGTTGGAACAAGTCATTATATACCAGTCATGCCTCACCTTGAAAGCCATTATCAACGCAACTGGACAGTCGGCATTCGTACAGAGCAAATATAACATTGCGGTCTTACAACAATACAAAGGAAAAAACCAGAACAGAAACTACCCCTAAACTACCCCAAGGCCCTCCCCGTGTGCTATCGAGTACAGTCATGGATTCTCTGTCATCCTCCCTATGCTAATAATGTTGGTTGTGCCCTCAGTGTGTGTCATAACCACCCTCCACCCATGTTGCGTTCTATTCCGCGTCACACCCAGCCCGCCTCCCCAGTGTAGCATACGCACCCTCCCTTCTCCCTCCTCCTAAACTCAAATCTTCAGTTCTCCTCATGCGGTAGTTGTCCCAGTTCTAAATCATTGCCCATCTCCTGAGCCCGGAGCTCGTTGACGTCCGACGTGTCAGAGCTGTCCCCCTCCCCCTTGTGTAGGTATTCCTTGTAGAGGTCCCAGAAGGATTTCGGTCTGCTTTTGGGCGGCAGCAATTCGCTGTACAATTCCGTTTGGGTGCAGCAGTATTGTAGGTCCCTAAGCCACCTCGTTTTGGTAGGGAGTGGTCCGCGCATCCAGCAAGTTGCCACCACTCTCCTGGCCAATAGCATCGCCACATCCACTATCCACTATCCTGCGCAACGGGAGGGCTAGTGGTTTGGAGAAGCCTAGTAGTGCAAGCGACGGGGATCTCTGTAGCGGCACCCCTAGTATCCTGTCCAGCTCCGCAAATACTTCCTCCCAGAAGGACCTCACCCCTGGGCATAGCCAGGCCAAATGAAAGAAATCAGCGACCTGGGCTCGACAGCGCTCACACTCCGAGGATGTACGAAGGCCATAGCGATGTAGCCGCTCGGGGGTGTAGTACACCCTCTGCAGAAATTTAAAATGCACTAGTCGGTGCCTGCCGTTTAGAGAGACTTTACGAGTATTGGCGCAACAATAGCGCCACATAGCATCATCTATGGGGGCTTGGAGATCTGTTTCCCACGCTGCTCTAGGAGCAGAGGATGGCAATGTTTGGTGCGAGATTCCTAACTTGTTGACTAGTGAGACCAGTTTGGCAGGCGTTTTAGTCCTAATAACATATGACAATTCAGGGATCTCCTCAGGTTCCTTCAACGTGGGGCCTAGTATTTCCCGGCAGGCTGATCGGAGCCTATGGTACTGGAACCTCTGCAGCAGCGAGGGAGCCGGGGTGATGGGGGGGAGTTGTTCCCAGGTTTTCAGAGTACCCTCCAAGAACAAGTCCTCCATTTTCAGTACGCCAATGTGGAACATGAGCCCGCATTACTATCGATGCCCAGGCTGCTGACGCAAGACGCCTCTTAGTTCCCATTCTGAATAGTTACCAAATAAAGAGACGGGCGCTGGAAGCCGGAATCAAAGAACAGAGTTTATTTCTCATGAGGAGAGCCTGTCATTTCAGACACGAAACAAGGTGCCATCGGGAGGTGCTCTAACAAGTGAGCTGAGACTCCGTCTTTTATACCTTACAAAACACTTGGCATTACAATCAGGACATTGTGACACAAAGAAAAGACATCCCTATAATCCTCGTGTCAATCCTACCCCACATATGTTATCAATAGAGACCCTTCAGCTGTAGATAAGGGAGGGGGCAATGACGCAGCTGAACGTTCCGCTGATTATTAGGATGTGTGCGCCTGATCGCAGCCCAGGGGGTGGGGAAGCCAGGATCAATAGTGGATCCTTTGAAGAGGAATGACTTCATACAATAAAGGGCAGTAAACAGTATCTCCCGGCTTAGGCGATGGCCTCGGACATGTGCGGACAGTCCATCGCGGAGGGAGGGTTTACTAACAGAGGGGTTACTCATGAGAGGAAAGGAGATGTTGGTCAGGCGCGGCCGTGACTCCCAAGGACAGGGTCTTGCAGAGGAGGAAGGTTTATGACTTGTCCATGTGAGGGAGAAGGAGGGGGTCAGGGTGCGCGCAGGGACAGAGTCGCACAGAGAGAGAGAGAGAGGTCTTATGACCCGTGCAGAGTACTGGGTTTCATGGTCTATGCATGTGAGAGAGGAAGGTTTAAGATACGCGCAGGAGGGAAGCCGGGGATTCCAATGGGCAAAAGGCTGTCATGCACATATGGGCACGGGCTTTCATCGGCAGAATGATGCGGTCAACATTTCAGGGTATACGTGGTGCCTACAGGGAGAGGAGTGGAAAAGGGAAATGAACGTCGCTTATGTACACCAATTTTTCTATTTTCCACAGTCGCCCCTTTTTACATAACCCTTCTGAAAAAACCAACAGCCGACCCCACAGAACTCAAAAATTACCGCCCCATCTCGCTTCTTCCATTCCCGGCCAAAGTCATCGAGAAAGCCGTCAACAACCAACTCGCCGCCTTCCTCGAAGCCAACAAATCCCTCGACCCCTCACAATCTGGCTTCCGAGCAAAACACAGCACTGAAACCGCCCTCATCGCAGAAACAGACGACATTCGAACTCTACTGGACAATGGAGACACAGTCGCCCTCATCCTCCTCGACCTCTCTGCAGCATTCGATACAGTCTGCCACAGCACCCTTCTACAACGCCTCAATAACATCGGAATCCAAGGAAAAGCACTTGAATGGATCACCTCGTTCCTCACCGGAAGAACCCAGAGAGTCCGCCTTCCTCCATTCAAGTCAGAAGCCTCTGAACTCATATGCGGAGTACCTCAAGGATCCTCACTCAGCCCCACCCTCTTCAACGTATACATGAGCCCCCTCGCGGCCATCGCACGCCAACACAACCTCAACATCATCTCCTACGCGGACGACACTCAACTTATCCTATCACTCACCAATGACCCCAGCACCGCCAAAACTAACCTACACGAAGGAATGAAAGAAGTTGCCGAACAAAGCCGTCTAAAACTGAACTCAGACAAAACAGAAGTCCTCATATTAGGTACATCCCCCTCTGCTTGGGACGACTCCTGGTGGCCGGAAGCCCTCGGAAAAGCACCCATCCCGACAGACCACGCACGGAACCTTGGCGTCATCCTGGACTCTTCACTCTCAATGAACAGACAAGTCAGCGCCGTATCCTCTTCCTGCTTCAACATTCTTCGCATGCTCAGAAAAACATTTCGCTGGATCCCCTCCGAAACAAGGAAAACAGTCACCCACGCTCTGGTCACGAGCCGACTGGACTACGGTAACACCCTCTACGCAGGCACCACCGCCAAACTCCAGAAGATACTCCAACGAATCCAAAACGCCTCAGCCAGGCTCATATTAGACATCCCACGCAACGAACACATTTCGGGTCACCTTAAAGACCTCCACTGGCTACCCGTCAATAAAAGGATCACTTTCCGACTGCTTACCCACGCACACAAATCACTCTACGACATCGGACCAGATTGCCTCAACTCTCGACTATCCTTTTACACCCCCTCCCGCCAACTACGCTCTTCCAGCCAAGCCCTCGCCACTGTACCTCGCATCAACAAGACCACCATGGGAGGCAGATCCTTTTCTTACCTGGCTGCTAAAACATGGAACTCACTCCCCGCTTACCTTCGCCTCACCCAGAACCACCTAGCGTTCAGAAAGCAGCTTAAAACATGGATATTTGACAAATAATCTTCCTCCCCTTCCTAAGCGCCTTGAAACCCTCTGGGTATGTAGTGCGCTATACAAATTGCATGACTTGACTTGACTTGACTTAGTCGATTGTGGTACATATAAACATGTTGTTGATGAAATAGCATTTGTCAATACTAACATAGGGCATGTAATCATGAACAGTTAATGTGTTTGGCAGAATGCAGCACATAGGAGATTACATTTGTCGAGTTCCTGTTGTTTCAAAGCACTACATAGCATAAATGTTTCTGACTTAAAAATGTGACCAATGAGTATTTTGATCAAGTAGTCGAGGGCGGAATTCAGTTCAATACACAAGATCTCTTCGTCACAGTGTCTTTTAGTAATGAGCCATCACTGGTAGGCTCTAGTCCGTGTCCTTTCGTTGGCGCTGTTGAGCACCGGCGGTGGAGCTATAGGTCCAGCTCGGGTTTATCCTTACGCGTTGCAGGGTGCGGTCAGTCCTCTGCTGTTAGACCACAGTCCTGTTCCCTAAACAATCCGTTTGGCGGCGCCTTATGCTCGGCACCTATATTTCTGTGGCAACACCCTATTCCCAGTTGAATGCAGTTCTTCCCTTTGGCAATAAGTCACGTGGAAAAGAGGGTGTGTGTAGTTCAAATAGTCGATAGGAGAGAGAGTGGAGTTGGGTCAGAGTTCCTGGGACACACAAAAGGGACCAAGGGAGCAAAGGATAACAAGCAGGCAGGCCCATCAATCGGGCCCAAAGAAGGGGGACGGAGACTCCAGGCACACGTGGGTTAGCAGGCGGAGGGCTTCAGGGTAGCCCGTCGTTTCCACATTTGGGATTGCTGTCTCGTCCCGTATCTAGTTGCTCTGCGGCTCCACCTTTGGTCGAGGTCGCACTTGTCTCAAGATCTGCAGCCAGGCTGTGTGTCACGTCCGACCCTTCTCCTTCAGTGATCGTGAATCTTTGAATAGGTACAAAACAAGCTTTTAGAGAACTGGCAGACGAAGACATTTATGCATGTGAATTCCTCCCTTAATTCTACGCGTTTGGGAGATACGCTCATTGGTCACAGTCAGTGGTATATTACCAAGCAGTGCATATGTCGGCATTCCTACTGAGTTCCTGCCAAATTTATTCATCGTCCCATTTATAATTCAAGTGAGGACAAAATAATATTCCCATCAACTGTGCATTTCATCATGTTCAACATTTCGGAACATTTCCCCTCAAGGCTGGCTAACCTTTTCAAACAGGGCGGGGACGCTATCATCGAGAGTCAGGTAAAACAAATTTTTCTCGAGGGACGACAGTTACTCATGGTCATCATGTTTATACCTGGGACAGCAGCTGGGGTCTATCAAATGGGGCGGGGATGCTTCGAGCGTTTGTGCTTGGGTGCAAAGGGGGTGGGGCAATCTGGGCATTGGGGGCCAATCTAGACGTTGGCGTTTGTCTCTGATGAACAAAGAAATAAGGTGCCATTGACATACAGTTCCCCTATAAATGGCCAGATTGGGGGACCTTAGTCGTCTTACCTGTCCTTTCCTTCTCAGCCAATTCGAGTTCATTCATTTTGCAGAAAGGAGAGGTAGTAATATGGCGAGATACAATCATTTTAGTTTTCGGTCAATTTCGCTGAACGCCTTTGCGTTCAATAATTATCCAATCAGACTGGTGACTGCGAGGCACGATTTTACCATAAAAAAGGAAGATGAAACAGGGAGACTCTCATAGAGAGTGAGAGTCGTCCGCAACCTAAACGAGCCATTCGGTACACGTATGACATGTAGAGAGAGAGAGAGAGAGAGAGAGAGAGAGAGAGAGAGAGAGAGAGAGAGAGAGAGAGAGAGAGAGTGAGGGAGAGAGATAGAGAAAGGGAGAGACGTGTACAAAAATAGGTCATTTAGTGCGTTCATAACACAGAACAGCAGGGGGTCAGGTAACAGAGGGACACAAACAAAGGGAGAACATAAACCCCTACAGTACACGAACTCAGACAGGGGAAGACAGTACATGTATTACATATATATAAGACATTCACAACAAAACAGAAAACAATAGTTGGCCAACAAGATCTCTATTTTTTTTTTTTTTTTTATATCCTTCGTATCTTTACTATCCTATTTACCTACGTGCTTAGCTCTTGTTACCTTTCCCTCCCTTTCCCTCTCGCTTGTTATCTCTTCGAGCGTTCTCAATTGCCAATACTTACACCTCGGTTAGTCGATCAGGAATTAACCTAGTCGCGCTATTTACCCATGGTTGGATCTTAAACCATTTTTCAGTTCCTTCCTTTGGTGGTAAGTTCTCCAGGCTGAGGCAACGGCAAGTATTGATCGGGAGAACAGTCGGACAGCTTTGCTAGATCTATAATAGTGTGAGAAGGGGGGCAGTACATTTTGAACATCAGCAACATTTCTAACTTCCCAGATGGGTGCAGTCTTGGTAACCCTCACCCGTGCACTTTTCTTTTGTCCTTTTCCTACCTAGTCAAACGTCTAATTACATTCTCTAACGTGTTATTTCGAGTCAATTTTTCGTCATACAGTACCCGTCAAGTCTCTATGTCAGTCCATCCTCCCAGTCGCTATGTTCTAAGGAGGTACAGTCATGTCAAGTCTACGTCTTCTAAAAACTTATTGTCATAAGGACCATGCTCATATTCCCTTCTTCCCTTTCTCGTCGGTGGTTTCGGTCATCGTCCTCCCATACTTCAGCCGATG
This sequence comes from Lissotriton vulgaris, assembly GCF_964263255.1. Classification (NCBI taxonomy): domain Eukaryota; kingdom Metazoa; phylum Chordata; class Amphibia; order Caudata; family Salamandridae; genus Lissotriton; species Lissotriton vulgaris. The sequence continues at coordinate 295,866,208 of NC_141685.1, forward strand.
TTCCAACGCGACCTGCAGAAGGGAGGAGAAAGAAGGGGTGGGTTGCAGCATTCAAACCTCATCAGCATGCAGTAATCCGGAAATGTTTTTACCTACCACATACTCGACCTATCTCCACGTAGTGCATTTCTTTGCCATCTCGGCGTTTAAGCCCAGAGGGACCAGTAGTGTCAGATAGATAATCATTGGTGATCTGCGTATCTACATGAGTTACTTGGTCGCGACCCCTTTAGGTGGCGGTCAGGTGGCATTTCTGTGGTGTCGTTTAAAAGCGTCTAAAACACTTTTCCGGCTGCCTGTCACGCATAATGTAGCTGCTAAATATCGGGTCCTTTTTAACCTTCAGCCTTCATCATACTTTCTCGTTGCTCACAATAGTAATACATTCAAAACTCATTAATGCAACCGCTACAACTATGCTTTCTTCTTCGAAAATGCTTTTAATAAAAAAAGTGCTGGTGTATAAAATACAGGCCTACAACCTAGTGGACCAGCCACGGAGCAGATTGGAACTGTACATAGGAAGAAAGAAGTTGGTGGCAGTTCATTGCATAAAGTGCGGCAGTGCAATAAAGTCGCATCGAACTTTACTATAGAGCAGGCATGATGCATATCAAGAATTCAGTTTTTTCAATTAATTCATTAATTCATTATCCAGATGCTCGTTCACTGTCTAAATTACACCAATTCATTGTTCCCATTCATAATTAGTACCCACCCTAAATCAGTTCATTGTCCAAACACATGATCAATATCGGTATTGCTTTTCTTCTATAAGCACATAATCACTATCCATCCTATCGACTTTCATTGTCCAAAAATGCATACATATCTCAGAGCATCAATATTCGAGCAATCCGGGTGAACAGGGAGTTCGAAAGTTTCGTTTCGTGTATCGGCGCCATTTTGGGCGAGGTCAGGCAGGTTCCGGTATAGTCAGAATGTCTCCAATGACTCATGGTTGGACCAGAACCTTCCGTTGGCAGTTCAAAAAGTTTTTCGCAATGTGGTAACAGTCTAACAATATGGACCATCAGTCAATAGAGTGGGGAGGGTAACAACAATTTTCCTACCGGGTCATTCTGATGTTCCACCGGAACTGAACAAGTCTGTACTTTGGCTGTGTTTTAGCCATTTCCAAACTGAGGCTGGCGTCGGCAGGAGTGTGTCGATGTCGCGGGTCCCAGTGAGGGGGACGGAGGCACCCATGCAGAGGGGTCGGGCCCCCCCCCGGCTCTCATAGAATCTTCAAGGTTGAGGAGAGACGGTATGGGGCATGTGCCTGCCCCGGGCAAAAGACCGCTTTTCGATGTTGACCCTCTTTAAGTAAGAGCGTTGGGGTGTCGCTGGAAGCCTCCACCTGGAGGGAGGTGGGGGAGGTTCGTTCGCGCCACCTCCCCCTTCCAGCGACCCCTCGCCGATCCTCGGCTCCGCCGTTTCGATATTGGCCGTGCCGGCTATTGAAGATGGGGGGGGGGGGGTCGGTGGCTGAGGCAAGACAGCCCCCCTCCCTTTTTGACATGTGGCGGGACTACCTCCAACTCTCCAGGAATTTGACATGTGGCGGGACTACCTGTAACTATCCCGGCGTCGGCATGTGGCGGGACTACTTGCACTTGTCCAGGCGTTGACATGTGGCGGGACTACATGTAAGCGCCGCCGTTCTCGCTTTGGCTTCGGCCTTCTTCGCGGGCCGGTCCAGGCGAGAGACAGAGGGGGGGGGGGTGGTGGTCGGGGGCTGAGGCAAGACAGCCCCCCCCCCCTGTGGCCTGCAGGGGCAGCAGAAGAGGAGAGAAGGAGAGGCCATCACGGTTTTCTGGGCCGTCCGCCACACAGCCTCTCCTTCCGACTGCGTCCAGGCGAGCCCCGCATGCCTCGAGGCCTCGCCTACCGGATGGGCGTATCCGCGGACCTGTGGCACTTCGGGAGTTTCCGGAATGGGGGTAGGTACCTATTGATTTGTATCTATTTCATGTGACCGTTATTTGGGCGTGGTGGGCAATGAGGCAGACATGTTTAGGGCAGGAATAGGCAACGGAACCTAGTTACCTCGTGGCTTGCCTTGGTGTCAAGCTTGTCTTCCCTCGCCATTTTTATGTTTCTTATTACGGGTTGTTTCTAACATTTCTTATTTTTATTTTTAGCGAAGTTGATAACTCCTCAGTGGCCTACTGATTTCGCTCAACTCCTTTTCTTGTATTTTTATGCCATAACCTATTATAAGCTATAGCGACTAGTCCACACTTAATGAACAGGTCCTTATTAGGTGTGCCCTCCAGTGGAGCTGGATGGTTCGACTCTAATAAGCGGTCCGGGCTAAACAGGCTACCAACCAATGGGGAGAAGATAGGCATGACGGATTACAACGGGGACAAAGGTCTGCACTACCTATCTTATCACGGCGGGCAAAGACTAGACAGAATATTTCTATTCTCCGTTGTTTGCAGGCGGTGAATACCTCAAAAGAACCAATACCGAACAATCAGTGTTCGGCCAACCAAACAATCAGTGGGGAGAATAAGTGGGTACGGAAAGTTTGCGTTACCCACTCTTTCTCTACCTGCAAAGAGAGACCTTGTTCCTCCCTGTTTGCAGATAAAGATTCTCCAGACAATAATCCACGAACGGCAGTTCGGGAAACAGTGGGGGAGGAAGATAGGCACGACGGATTACAACGGGGACAAAAGTCTGCGTTACCTATCCTTCACTGCTTGCAAAGGGAGAGCCTGTTGTTTCTCCGTTTGCAGACGGTGAATCTCCAGAGGTACCAACAAAGCGTAATACTAGTATTATCCAACAGACAATCATTTCACAATTTGTCGCATTTACGCGACCTTACCCGGACCGGACCGTGTGGGCAGTTCTTCGCCTTCCTCCTTCCAGCGCCCGATCGTTCTCTTACTCCATGATTTTACCGCAGCAGTCCTGTGGGATTCCAGTCAGGACAGTGGGTCACTCAAGAGAGGTCCGTTCAGAATAGGTGAAGTTCATTCAATCGGCAGCCGGACAAGGGCCCTCTCAAGGCAGGTATACTCCGATCATTTAGATGTTCACCTCATCGTCTGGATCTCTCTTACTGGACCTTATGTCACTGATGAGCCCGACGTTGGGCGCCAATTGTGGAACATGAGCCCGCATTACTATCGATGCCCAGGCTGCTGACGCAAGACGCCTCTTAGTTCCCATTCTGAATAGTTACCAAATAAAGAGACGGGCGCTGGAAGCCGGAATCAAAGAACAGAGTTTATTTCTCATGAGGAGAGCCTGTCATTTCAGACACGAAACAAGGTGCCATCGGGAGGTGCTCTAACAAGTGAGCTGAGACTCCGTCTTTTATACCTTACAAAACACTTGGCATTACAATCAGGACATTGTGACACAAAGAAAAGACATCCCTATAATCCTCGTGTCAATCCTACCCCACATATGTTATCAATAGAGACCCTTGAGCTGTAGATAAGGGAGGGGGCAATGACGCAGCTGAACGTTCCGCTGATTATTAGGATGTGTGCGCCTGATCGCAGCCCAGGGGGTGGGGAAGCCAGGATCAATAGTGGATCCTTTGAAGAGGAATGACTTCATACAATAAAGGGCAGTAAACAGTATCTCCCGGCTTAGGCGATGGCCTCGGAAATGTGCGGACAGTCCATCGGGGAGGGAGGGTTTACTAACAGAGGGGTTACTCATGAGAGGAAAGGAGATGTTGGTCAGGCGCGGCCGTGACTCCCAAGGACAGGGTCTTGCAGAGGAGGAAGGTTTATGACTTGTCCATGTGAGGGAGAAGGAGGGGGTCAGGGTGCGCGCAGGGACAGAGTCGCACAGAGAGAGAGAGAGAGGTCTTATGACCCGTACATGAGAGAACGGGGGCAGTCAGATACAGCTGAGGGGTTATGTCAGCTGAGGCGAAGGATGCTTCTTCAAGAGGAAAATGGGGGGGGGGCATGGGTCAAGCAGGAGGGTTGCCTTTCATAGCAGGGTCGCGCAGAGTACTGGGTTTCATGGTCTATGCATGTGAGAGAGGAAGGTTTAAGATACGCGCAGGAGGGAAGCCGGGGATTCCAATGGGCAAAAGGCCATGGTGCCTAGAAAGGCTGTCATGCACATATGGGCACAGGCTTTCATCGGCAGAATGATGCGGTCAACATTTCAGGGTATACGTGGTGCCTACTGGGTGAGGAGTGGAAAAGGGAAATGAACGTCGCTTATGTACACCAATTTTTCTATTTTCCACACCAAGGGCTCTTAGGGCCTCTATTACTCCCTTCTCGTTAAGCGGGTCTAGCCATAGGGCCCAGGCCACCGGCATCTGTGGGGAGTACATCAGTTCACAACCTCGCTCCCTCATCAGAGCATGCCACGCGTGGTTGGTCGCCTTAAGCGAGTCCAGCTGCCCGACCGCTCGGTCCGCTGGGAGACAGATCGTGGCGGGCAGGGGGAGCGGGTCAGCAAACAGCCTCTCTAGAATGAGATGCGGCGTACGTGCGTCTCCATGGATCCACGAGTGTAGGTGTATCGCCTGCGCCACTCGATAGTAGCGCTCCAGGTCTGGTGCCCCCAGTCCCCCCATTTCGCATGGGAGTGTCAGTGTCGCCCATTTGACTCGAGGTTGTTTCCCGCCCCAGGCAAGTCTGACTAGGACCTGTGTTAGACGTTTGAAGAAGACCTTCGACAGTACTACTGGGATATTAACGAAGAGGAAGAGGAACCGTGGCAGCACTATCATTTTTATGATGGCGATCCTGGGAAACATGGATGAACGCCTCCTCCGCCCCAGACATCACCATTGCCATCCCAGAAGATTATAAGATCATACGCAAGGACCGTACCGGCCACACAGGAGGAGGAATCGCTATCGTCCATAAGAAATCCATCCACATCTCAACCAGCTCAGACGTCAATCTCGCCAACTCTGAACACCTTCACTTCCAGATCCACATCGACCCCAAGACCACACTCAGAGGCACCCTCCTTTACAGGCCACCAGGACCCCGCGCACAATTTAGTGAGGACATCACGGACTTTATCACTCCACACGCGCTCCCCTCCAAAGATTACATCCTTCTGGGAGACCTCAATTTTCACCTTGAAAAGAACAACGACCGCAACTCCACCACCCTTTTGGACAACCTCGCCAACCTCGGACTTAAACAACTGGTCACTTCCCCCACCCACATCGCAGGTCACACCCTCGACCCTATCTTCACCTCCAGCAATCATGTCTCCTTCAGCCACACTACGGCTCTCCTCTGGACTGACCACAGCTGCGTTCACTTTACCTACAACAAGCCCAAACCCAACAACCACCCCCTACCAACTCTGCAAAGAAACTGGAACAAAATCACCATCAACCAGATCTCCTCATCGCTTCTTCTAAACCCCCCAGCTCACTCCTCAAACCCCGACCAAGCCGCCACCAACCTCACCCTATGGTTATCCAACAGCGCCGACATCCTAGCACCACTGAAAAAACGACAAAGCAAACTTGGCAGCAAGAAGGCTTCATGGTTCAACGATGATCTTAAGAAATCCAAGAAACTCTGCCGCTCCCTTGAGAAGGCCTGGAAAAAAGACCCAACCACCAGCACCAAGGACGCCTTCAAAAACGCCACCCGCATACACCACCAACTGATCCGAAAGGCCAAGAAAACCGCCTTCAAGAACCGACTAGATAACAACGCCCACAACAGCAAGGAACTTTTCAACATCGTCAAGGAATTTACCAATCCCTCGGCCAACTCTAACGACATCACCCCCTCTCAAGCCCTCTGCGACTCCCTAGCTTCATTCTTCCACAACAAAATTGCAGACATCCACAACAGCTTCGACAACCAACCCGGAGACCAACCCACCCAACCATCTGCTGGACCTTCACCCCCCTCGAACATCCTTAATGACTGGAACCCAATCTCCACTGAGGACACCATCCGCCTGATGAACTCCATCCACTCAGGATCCCCCACAGACCCTTGCCCTCACCACATCTTCAACAAAGCAGACTCCATCATAGCACCGCACCTCCGAGACGTCATCAACTGCTCCTTCAACTCCGCCACCTTCCCGGAAAGCTGGAAACACGCTGAACTCAGTGCCCTTCTGAAAAAACCCACAGCGGACCCCACTAAACTCAAAAATTACCGCCCCATCTCGCTCCTTCCATTCCCGGCCAAAGTCATCGAAAAAGCTGTCAACAACCAGCTCGCCGCCTTCCTCGAAGCCAACAAATCCCTCGACTCCTCACAGTCCGGCTTCCGAGCAAAACACAGCACTGAGACCGCCCTCATCGCAGCAACAGACGACATTCGAACTCTACTGGACAATGGAGACACAGTCGCCCTCATCCTCCTCGACCTCTCCGCAGCCTTCGACACAGTCTGCCATAGCACCCTTCTACAGCGCCTCAGAAACATCGGAATCCAAGGAAAAGCACTAGAATGGATCACCTCGTTCCTCACCGGAAGAAACCAGAGAGTCCGCCTTCCACCATTCAAGTCAGAGGCCACTGAAGTCATCTGCGGCGTACCACAAGGATCTTCACTCAGCCCCACCCTCTTCAACGTGTACATGAGCCCCCTCGCGGTCATCGCACGCCAACACAACCTCAACATCCTCTCCTACGCGGATGACACTCAACTGATCCTATCACTCACCAATGACCCTAGCACCGCCAAAACTAACCTACACGAAGGAATGAAATAAGTAGCCGAATGGATGAAACACAGCCGTCTGAAACTGAACTCAGATAAAACAGAAGTCCTCATCTTAGGTACCTCCCCCTCCGCATGGGACGACTCTTGGTGGCCAGAAGCCCTTGGAAAAGCACCCATCCCGACAGACCACGCACGGAACCTGGGCGTCATCCTGGATTCCTCACTTTCAATGAACAGACAAGTCAACGCCGTCTCCTCATCCTGCTTCAACATTCTTCGCATGCTCAAAAAAACATTTCGTTGGATCCCCACCGAAACTAGGAAAACGGTCACCCACGCTCTGGTCACGAGCCGACTGGACTATGGAAACACCCTCTACGCCGGGACTACCGCTAAACTCCAGAAAAAACTCCAACGAATCCAAAACGCCTCAGCCAGGCTCATATTAGACATCCCGCGTAAAGAACATATCTCTGGTCACCTGAAAAACCTCCACTGGCTTCCCGTCAATAAGAGGATCACTTTCCGGCTCCTAACCCACGCACACAAAGCACTCTACGAAATCGGACCAGAATGCCTCAACACACGACTGTCCTTCTACACCCCCTCCCGCCAGCTACGATCATCCAACCAAGCCCTTGCCACTGTACCTCGCATCAACAAAACCACCATGGGAGGTAGATCCTTCTCCTACCTGGCAGCTAAAACCTGGAACTCACTTCCCACTTACCTTCGCCTTACCCAGAACCACCTAGCATTCAGAAAGCAACTTAAAACGTGGATATTCGACAAGTAATTCCCCACCCCCCCTCAAGCGCCTTGAGACCCTCTGGGTATGTAGTGCGCTATACAAATTCTCTGACTTGACTTGACTTGACTTGCCTAATAATGAAAGTGGGAGTCTGATCCAGACGTCCACATCGTCCACTAGTTTGTTAAACGCGATCCCGTAGTTGTCCCGGATCAGGATCTCTGGGTCCGTGTGTAGGCGGATGCCCAAGTATCTGACCGAGTCGTCTGTCCATTGAAGGGGATACTCCATATCAAATGGCCGCGAGACTGGGGTCAGGGGGAAGGCGATGGACTTGTCCCAGTTCACTCTAAGTCCGGAGAGTGATCCAAATCGGACCACTTCTCTGAGGATCGAGGTCAAGTTGGATTCCGGGTCACGGACGTACAGTAAAGTGTCGTCGGCGTACGTCGAGATACCGATTTTGTAGGTAGGGAAGCTAACACCCTCCAAGCTATGGTATTCTCGCATGGCACATGCTAGTGGCTCCGCTACCAGCGCATACAGCAGTGGCGACAGGGGCATCCCTGTCGGGTTCCCCTACTGATGTGTATTGGTTCTGAAACTCTGTCTCCTATCCGTAGACGGGCCGAAGGGTGGTGGTAAAGTGCCCCTATCCTCTGCAAGAACGGCTCCCCCAGTCCCAGTTTTCGCAACACTCTGATCATGAACGGCCATTCGACAGAGTCGAACGCCTTTTCCATATCTAGGAAAATCGCCAGCGCGCGATTCTCCTGTTTAACATGTTGTATCGTACCCAGTACCGTGCGAATGTTATAGGTTAGATTCCGGCTAGGGACGAAACCAGATTGCTCCGGCGCCACGAGGTCCGGGACCAGTAAAGCTAGCCGGTTGGCCAGCACCTTGGCGTACAATTTCGCGTCTACGTTCAGTAAGCTGAGCGGTCTGTACGAGCCACAGAGATCAGGGGGTTTCCCCGGTTTTGGGATCGTAACCAGCAAAGCTTCCCGCATGGAGAGTGGCATCTCGCCATCTTCGCAGATGGAGTCGAAGAGGGTTATCAGGTGCGGGAGTAGGAGGTCTTTGAATGCTTTGTAAAAGCCTACCGTGAGACCTTCGGAGCCCGGGGCGTTGCCCGACCTCATGCTGCATAGGGCATCTAATATCTCGTCTTCGTGGAATGGGGCCATCAGAAATTCCCGGTCTGAGTTCTTGAGGAACGGCATTGAAATGTATTCCAGATAGTCATCGATTTCTGTTTCCGCACCCCCTGCCTTGGAACTGTAGAGTTCCGTGTAATAGCGCCTAAACGTCTCCAGTATCTGGTCTTCCTCAGTTACCCTATCACCCTCCGGGGTCTGCAGTTCTTCTATCACCAATGGTCTCCGGGAGCCCTTGACCATGCGGGCCAACAGCGCCCCCGGTCTCTCCCCCTCCCCGTACGCTCGAGCAGTGGCGTACTTGCCCATGAAAAGGACTTCTCTGTCCGCAAGTGTGTTGTATTCCGTCAGCAAGGACTGCAGCGCTAGTCCGTCATCGCTACCGGGAGCTGCCAGCTGTCGGTTCTCTAAGTCCGCCAGCTTTGTTTCTAAGTCGGAGAGTTCCCGCCTAATGCTGTGTAGTACGCTAGAGTGTTTGGACATGGCCATTCCCCTAATATAGACTTTGAAGGCCTCCCAGACCATAAAGAAATCATCGACCGAATTAATATTGGTGGCGAAGTATCGTTCTATGTCTTCCGCCATCTCCCCACGGAAGACGTCGTCCAACAGAGCGTATGGTGGGAAACGCCAAGTGTAGGGCGGGATCCCCTTCCTGGCAGTGGAAAGATGGATCAGTACTGGGGAGTGGTCCGAGAGGGTGCGTGGGAGTATCTCACACGAGCTAATACCACTAAGGACAGAAGGGGAGGCCAGCCAGTAGTCTATCCTAGTATGAATGTCATGGTAGGCCGAGTAGTGAGTGAATCCGCCCTGCATAGGGTGTTTTTCCCTCCAGACATCCACTAGGTCCAACTTGGTCCTTTCTGCTTTCATATAGGCAGCAGATGCGACCGGTCTTCGAGCAGGGCCCGTGGAACGATCCTTGGCAGGGTCAAACACAAAGTTGAAGTCCCCCCCCCACAACATTTTGGAGTGTGTGTGTGGCCTACATGTAGCTGACAGGGTGGCATAAAATTCCGGATTATCATAATTGGGACCATAAACATTCACTAATAATAGATCCAGTCCTCTCCCCGCGCACCTAGCAATTACATATCTACCCTCTGCGTCCATATGCACCGGGGTCAGCTTCAATCTCGAGGAGGGGTTAGCCCAGATAATCACTCCACGGGCGTGTGTAGTGAAGCCCGCTGCCACTATATTGCCCGCCAACCCTCTGGTCTGCAACATCTTACTACTGACGGGCAGGTGTGTTTCCTGCAATAGGGCCACATCAACATGATGCCTGTGGAGAAAGCTCAGTACCTTCCTCAGCTTTCGGTGGTCATTCAATCCCCGCACATTCCAGGTCATCAGTTTTAGCATATGTCGGGCTTGTGCGTGCGCAGACATTACAGCAGCAGACATCGCAGTATACAACATACCATTGTGACTCCAGTGGCAGAGAGAGTACGACAACCCAGGGCACCAGTACTTATGGTGGCTAGCCAGCCACTCCATTCATATGCATTTACTCCAATCCAATCCCCCATAGCAAACCACGGGCTCTTCAATATCTCAGCAACAACAATCCCCCCAAACCAAACCCCATACCCCGCCCCCCTGTTCCCTACCCACCCACAGCTGACCACCCCCAACCCGGCCAGACAGAACCCCCCATGAATCCCCATCAACTCAAAAACCTCAGATTGTTAGGCGACACGAGTCCCAACTCCCTGGGGAGCGTCACAACCAAAAGCACTGGGGCAAAGCGAGCCGAGGCTGCACAGAACCACCAACGGTTTCAAAGTTTATCACCAGCTCGGTACCTCAGGCCAGCCCCAAAGTGTTCCAGTGCCTTACTCAAAATTCGTCCATTCCCCAGCTCCCACCGAACCCGAACTCGCGATCAATTCTCGAATCACCTCTTCATCACTCGTAGACATCCCTTGCAGCTCCGTGAACAGTACACCCTGCAGTTCAGTTTCTTCTCCCAACTAACATCCACAGTTCCCAAGTGTTTCGGACTTACAGCTTTCCTTAGGGGGAGGCGCATCGCCTGCGCGGCAGTGAGTTTAGGCTCACCTCCCGTAGAAGAGAGCAACATATACCGGTTACGGCGCCTCAGTCCTGTTCCTCCAAGTTCGAAGCTGTACCCAAGTCATCTCTGTGGTGTTGTCGTTGTTCCTTGCGCTCTCTAGCCCATGTCTTCAGAGACTTCTGCAGTTCCTTGGGGTCCGTGAAGAAATATGATTTCCCACCAGTGTTAATTCTCAGTTTGGCCGGGTAGAGCATGGCATAATCGAGTCCCAACTCGCGTAGCTGCTTTTTATGTGGCGCAAATTGACGGCGCTCCTCCTGTACTTTGGCTGTGAAGTCGGGGTACAGTGATATGTCCATGCCTTCCATCTGTAGCTTTCCTTTTTCCCTGGCCAATCGCAAAGCCGTGTCTCTATCCCTGTAATTCAGGAGTTTCGCTATGATGGGACGGGGTGGCGCGCCAGGCTGTGGTTGAGGGCCTAAAGTGCGGTGCGCTCGCTCCACGATGAACATCGGGGAGAAAGCCTCCTCCCCAAGCAGTACCTTCAGCAAGTTCTCGATGTAGAGCTCCATTTTGCCAGTCCGAGTTGATTCTGCCACTCCCGTTATACAAATGTTCGATCTGCGTGAGCGCGCTTCTAAATCCTCGGCTTTGTCACGGATCACCTGTAGTAGCCTGCCGAATTGCTTCCGGTCCTTGTCCCATTCGGACTGCGCCTCCTCGGCCTCCGTTAGGCGTCTCTCCGCCATGTCTAGGCGCTCCGCATGCTTGTCTACTCTTTCCGCCATGCGGTCCATGCGGTATGACAAAGCGTCTATCTTGGAGCCCACTGCCTCAATGCTGTTCTGGATGCCCTTCTCCATCGCTGCCAGCAGGTCCCGAAGTTCTGTAGGAGCCGCTGTTGCCACTGTCCCTTTAGGGGAGGTCTCCGGGGCTGGTATCTCGGACCCCTTAGGCCGTCGGCGTTCAAATGATAGCTTGGCCTGCGCAGTATCGTTTTTCCCCATGTTGTCCTTCCAGTGCAGTGGAGCTCTGTTCCTGAGAAACCTCCTCGTCACAGGTCAGGCAGGGCCGTGGAAGTGGTGCTCCGATCGTCTCCTCACCACCCCCGGCTGCCGCGCTGGCGTTGATGGTGCAGGAGGGTCAAAATGGCGGTCCCTTAGTGGGCGCTGCCGCTGCTGTGCGGCTTGGTCTAGCCTCCGCGCTCCGCAGGTTCGTCCTAGCCCCTCCGGGTTCGCAACTGACAGTACCTTTTCCGCAGCAGTGCCGCTACGCGAGGGCTTCCCGGTACCTCAAGGTATGCTCACGGCCGTGGCGATCCTCAAACCCCCGCACTCCGTGCCGGCTCGCTGCTGTGTCCACCGCGCTCCGTCGCGGTTTAGCCATGTGGGGGTGCTGGCGTGACAGCCGTGGGGTGGTGCGCGGTGGCTGGGGGGCTCCCCTGTGTCCAGGTGGCTGCTCACGCAACCTAGCGCTGACCGCCCCGTCTCCTCCGGTGTCCGGGGCCGCACGTCGGGTGATGTCGCTTGGCCTGCTCCGCAGGACAGGCCGCGGCTTCAGGCCTGGTCCGCCGCTGCTCACCCTCGCGGATCTTCGCTGTGCTTCCTCTGCAGCGAGCGGCTGCTCTGGCTCTCTCGATCGGGTCCGGGGGTGCCGGGGGTCACAGGGTCCAGCACACAGCAAGACTGGCACTCGGCAGGATATTTTATCAGGATATTTTAGGGGCTTAGTCGAGGAGCCGAAAGCTCACACGTCCGACATCGACGTTGGCTAGCTCCGCCCCCCTAAGTTGCAGGTCTTAACTGATAACTGGTCACAGATGGATGCAAGAGTGACGACTGTGGAACGCTCCATATCTTCTCTTCATGAGTCATCCTCCAAGATGACACACATGCAGTCGCAGATTTCCTCTCTCCAGAAGCAGGTTGAGGAGCTTGAGAATCGTAATCGACGCAACAACCTTCGGATTTACGGCCTGGGGGAGAACTGTGAGGGTAATGACCCCATTGCTTTCTTCAAATCCTTCCTGCCTAAGCTCCTTCACTTACCTGAAGGTACCACGCTTAACATCCAACGAGCACATAGGCTGGGTCGCATTTCTTCACATTCCTCGGCTTCTTCAAAACCAAGAGGTGTCATCATGTACTTCCTGGATTATACTGATCTTCTCAAAGTCCTCTCAGCGGCCCGCGCTTCTCCTCGCCTTACGTGGTCAGGATCTAACCTCTTCTTCGCTCAGGATTACGCCAGAGCTACAGCCAGCCGCCGCAAAGCTTTCTTGGATATGCGTCCAGAGCTTCGTTCCATTGGCGCTAGATATGGCCTTTTTCATCCTTGCCTTTTCAGAGTCACTCATAACAACAAAACGACAACCTATGAGGATCCTGTTCACCTTCGGAGCTTCCTTAATTCCTGTCAAACATCCGATATGGACCTCTCCAGTTCCTCATCAGCATTCCCTCCCTGACTTTCATGAGTTATTGTTGTTGTTCATTGATTAGCCTGCACAGTTAGTGTTGACTTTATCTGTGTTCGTACTTATCATGTTATTTTACCCCTCTCCTATGTGATCCTTCTTCCTTTCTATTTGTTCCCTTATGGCTCTATAATTTGTTCATATGCTTCCCACTTTTGTCTGGCATTTCGTCTTTATTAGTGAATCTCTTGATGTTTCCTTCTCCTCAAGCCTTTTGTTATCTCTTTTCTCCCACAGGTTTCACAGTTTACAGTGTGTCTCCCCCTCGGTCTGGTGGTTCGTTTACGTCGGTTGTTTTGCCTCCTCCAGTTGTCGCTCCCCCCTCAGTTTTTTCTTCTTGTCTCCTCTCCCTCGTGACCGCCCTTCCCCAGTTCCACCCTTCGTAAGTATGTTCTCCTTCCTTCCCTTGTTGTTCGCTACTTCCTTCTTATCCTTAATCCTGTCTTTCTCTCTAGTTTTTCTTTGTTCAAAGGTGTCTTCTTTTCCTCGCTCTCATCCACTTCTATCTCTTTATTTTTCTCATATTTCTTTCTCTCTCACTTGTAATCTTCTACTTTGTTTCTTCATTCAACTGGTTTTTACTACCCCTTTTTTACTTCACATTTTTATTCTCTATTTACATTCTTTCCTTTCTTCTTTCTCTTTCCTTCTTTTTTCTGGTCTTTTACTTATTGCTTTTTATTCACTCTCGACCTTGCTCCTTTCTCTCCTGAATCTTCTTTCTTCATTTTTTCTCACACCTCCAGTACTCATTTTACTAACTCATTTGTACTTCCTTCTCACTAGCTCTAGATCTCCCATCACATTACTTCTCTCTGTCTTTCTAGCATTCTCTTATCCCTTTTGCTTATTTTTTCTTCTGGGCACTTATTTTGCTTCTTTTTCTATTGACATTTCTTCTTTCACTTTTATGTTATGTCGTTAAAAATAGTTACATGGAATGTTAAGGGCATTAATTCTCCCATCAAACGACAGAGAATTTTGTCGCACCTTGCACGTTTAAATGTTGATGTTGCTTTTTTGCAAGAAACTCATTTGTCTGCTGAAGAATCTGTTAAATTGAAAAGAGGTTGGGTGGGTGATGTTTACTACTCTCAAGGGGATGGTAGACATAATGGAGTAGCCATTTTGTGTCACAAATTTTTTTCTCATTCTTTGCTTGCTCAGGAATCAGACGATGGCGGTCACTGGACATATGTTAAGCTATCTATTAAGAATGTTCCAATTTCCCTTTTAAATGTTTATGCCCCCACTGCTGGTGACCCTACCTTCTGGCATATATTTTCCCATCATATCACCAGATTTATTGATGACAACTTTATCCTAGCGGGAGATTGCAATCAGCCCCTCGACCCCTTTCTGGATAGACATTCTAAGGCTCACTTTGTTCCCAATAAGTCCCATAAATTCTTCTCTCAAGCTATCGCCCAACATAAGCTTACTGATGCCTGGCGGTTGTGTAATCCAGAAGTGCAGGAATTTACTTTTTATTCTCCCTGTCATCATTCCCAATCCCGGATTGACTACATTTTTGTCACTCACAACATTGCCCAAACCCTTACTCATGCAGAGATTGGTCCGATTTTACTCTCGGATCATGCTCTCACTTTAGTTCAGCTTGACATCCTTCCTAAATCAACCGGACCCAAGCGATGGCGCTTTAATAATTCCCTTCTCTTGGATCCCAAGTTCACTGCTTCTTTCACCAAATTTTCAGATGAATTTTTTTTACTTAATGATACCCCCCTCCATTTCTCAAACACACCATTTGGGATGCTTTCAAAGCTGCGGCAAGAGATTTTATAATTGGCTTTGTGGCGAAAAAACGGAGAGCTGCTTGCAGCTTTACAGCTGCTCTCCTTCTTGATATTAAGAAATTGGAGCATTCTTATTTCACTTCTCGATCGCAAGACAGTTTAACAGCTCTGATTAATGCTAAAATGAAATTTAACAAAAAGTCTACGGAAAATGCATGAGTGCAAAATTTTATGGGGGCAAAAATAAGGCTGGGAAGATTTTAGCTAATTATCTGAAAGTAAAGCACAACAAATTAAATATTGAATCAATATATGATACAAACTCTGTTCTCAAACATAAGGATGTGGACATTCTTGCTGAATTTTCTGCTTTTTACAAAACCTTATATTCTTCTGAAACCCAACCCTCGTCTCAGTCCTTAGACCGCTTTTTCTCCAACATACAAAAGCCAGCCCACTTTCCTCTTGATCTCTCTCATTTAGAGCTTAATATTTCTCAACAAGAGTTACTCACTGCCCTTCAGAATCTCCAAAAAGATAAAGCCCCTGGGCCGGATGGCTTCACTGTTGAATTTTTCCTTCACTTCTCGAAACTTCTCATCCCAAAATTACACTCCCTCAGTGACGCCTTCCTCACCTTGGGGTCTTCCTCAGGCTCCTTCTCTGATGCGCACATCTGTTTGATACCCAAGGAGGGGAAGGATGCTCAATACTGTAAAAATTATAGGCCAATCTCTTTGGTTAACATTGATTATAAAATATTTGCAAAGTCTCTTGCAGCACGTCTTGATCTTCTTCTCCCGGACCTTCTGGGTGAGGAACAATCAGGCTTCGTC
The DNA here is from genome assembly GCF_964263255.1 of Lissotriton vulgaris. Classification (NCBI taxonomy): domain Eukaryota; kingdom Metazoa; phylum Chordata; class Amphibia; order Caudata; family Salamandridae; genus Lissotriton; species Lissotriton vulgaris. The sequence continues at coordinate 295,881,858 of NC_141685.1, forward strand.
AAGGGCCGTTTCATCACTGACAACACTAGACTGTTATTTAATGTTTTATCTAAGTCCTGTCATCTACCCCATTCTTTTGCGGCCATTGCCCTCGATGCTGAAAAAGCGTTTGATAGGGTTGAATGGACCTATCATTTTCACACCCTTCAATGGTTTGGTTTTGGCCCTAAATTTATTTCTTTGATTTCCTTACTTTACTCTAATCCGCGTGCAGCAGTTTGTGCTAATGGCCAACAGCCTGATTCATGAAAGACCCGTTTTGCGAGTCTTTAATAGCGATTCATAAGGAATCGCTATTACAGGCTCGCAAAACGGGATTCATGTAGGAATCGCAAAAAAAAAATGCGATTCCTACATATTCCTTATTTGCGATTAGCAAATTGCTAATCGCAAATAAGGAATAACTCCCCATTCATTCCTATGGGCCAAAAGGCCCATAGGAATGAATGGGGAGTATTCCTTATTTGAGATTAGCAATTAGCTAATAGCAAATAAGATAGTGATTTAAAGGGTGCCAGGGGTGGCCAAAGGACACCCTGTAGCACCCCTTAAATGAAATTTTGTACAGGTGTTGCGCACACACATGTCCAAAGGACATGTGTGTGCAACATGCAACTTAGAAAAATGCTTTTAAAAGCATTTTTCTAAGTTTTCGCTATTTACCACGAGGTTTGACCTCGCGGTAAATAGCGGGCCGAAATTGCGAATTCGCAATTTTAAAATGGATGATGAATTGCATTTAAGGAATCTCAAATAGAGATTCCTTAAATGTAATTCCTCGCAAATTTGCGAAATCGCTATAAGCGATTTTTGCATTTGGGATGATGAATCCCAAATGCAAAAATCGCACTCGCAAAGGGCCAGATTCTCAGAATCTGGCCCTTTGCGAGCGCAAATCAGCTTGATGAATCAGGCTCAAGTCTCCTCCTTTTTTGATTTGGGAAGAGGTGTCCGTCAAGGATGCCCCCTATCTCCTTTCCTTTTTAATTTAGCCTTAGAACCCTTTTTATCTAAACTTCGTCAGAACCCTAATATTCAGGGCTTTCAGATATCAGATTCCCAAGTTAAGCTGGCCGCATATGCGGACAACATCCTTCTTTTTATTTCTAATCCCATTGATTCGGTTCCCGCCTTCCTTGCTGAAGTAAATGATTATTCCCAAATACCTGGTTATAAACTTAACAATGATAAATGTGAGATCCTGCCCTTGACGAAATTTACATTTAAACCTGATTTTGCTGCATCTAACTTCACATGGAACTCCTCCCATATTAAATACCTTGGTTTGCATATTACCTCTTCCATTTCAGATTCTGTTTCCCTCTGTTTGTCCAAATGCACCCAAAAATTGGTGGACTTGACGTCCAAATGGTATCCTCTTTACCTATCCTTATGGGGCCGTCTTGATACTATTAAAATAATGTTGTCTCCCATAGTCCTCTATACTATTTCTAACATCCCAGTATCCATTCCTTCTAAATTAAAAAAAAAAATTAACTTCATTCTGATGTCCTTTATTTGGAATAAGAAAAAACCCAGAATGTCCCTCGCCCGACTGATTCGCCCTAAGACGGAGGGTGGAGTTAATTTCCCAGACTTCCCCGCTTACCATAAGGCGTTTTTACTACGACAAGCTTCCTTCTGGTTACAAGATCCCAGCACTCCCTGTCCTTTATGGGCTAAATTTGAACGCCTTCTTCTTTCCCCTTTTTCTTTCGCTGAATATCTCTCTTTCTCCCGTAAACCCTCTTCCATTTCTACTCCCATTCACAAATTCACTATTAAACTACTCCTATCTTCTTCTCACTCCCTCCCTACGACTATTGCTGCTTTCCTTTCCTCTACCATTTGGCATAATACCGCCCTACTTATCCGTAACAAACCCTTCTTTTGTAGAGCATGGCATCACAGAGGGCTGATATGGGTCTCTCAACTCTTTTCTCAATCCCGTTTCTTACCTTTCACCACTCTTCGTTTCCTCTATGATTTACCTGCCTCCTTTACCCGTAACTACCACTTACTTAAAGAGGCTGCACTGACAACTTATGCTCGGCTCTCTCAGTTACATTCCCCTCCTATCTCACCTACTCCCATCTCCTCGCTTCACTCTTTTTTACGCAATACTCCTAAGGCTTCCTCCATTTACAAATACCTTCATACTACTGACTCTGTTAGGCCTAAATCCAAGGTGGAGGAATGTTGGGAACATGATTTCTCCACATCCTGGCCAATTTCTTTATGGGACAAGGTATGGAACAAGATCCGCAAATCCTTGAGAGCGGCAACTTTGACACAGTCCTTGTTCTTTATTTATAACAGACTTCTCTATACACCCTCTGTCCTTCATAAACGCTTTCCAAACACTTCTCATACTTGCTGGTCTTGCTCATCCCCACAAGCTACTTTGTTTCACATGTTATTCTTATGTACATCTGTTCATGACGTTTGGTTACAGGTTTGGGCTCAAATTAACTTGATTTTTCACACATGTATTCCTTTTTCTCATGTTAACATTTTCTTAGGTAGCCTTTCCCCTTGCTGGGACAATGTTGAGCTAAAACCTCAGATTATTGATTTGTTGTTGGCAGATAATGGTAAATTGGAAGGACTCCTCCAATATCTCTTTTAAGGCGTGGTGGTTTAACGTTTTCATAACCAAAGACTTGACACTGCTTTTGTTTTTCCAGCTCACATGGCTGCAAAGCGCATGGACTTATGGCTCCCTGTCACGCTTTACTTGAATACTTGTGCTAATCGTTTGTTTCATCCACTGCCTTCGCAACAAGAAGTCCTTAAGCCTCCCTAAATGCTCCCATATACTGCTTCCAGGTATTTCCGTGCGTTTATGATTAATGTTTCTCATGTCTTTTTCTTTTTTTAATTTTAATGCCCAGATTTTCCTTTTGATACTATTTACAATTTTATGCTTGTTCTATTTATCACAGTTTTCAACGTTTTATATTTTCACTGTACTTTGTATTGACAACTTGCTTTTTCTTTTTAATATCAAATAACATTTTCTTGAACTTAAAAAAAAAGGCACTGCACCCTGCAGTTTTGGATTGAAACTTGAATTCGGTGTTGTTATACCAGCTGCCTGGAGCATGAGTATTTTTTATTTATTTGTTTACTTATGTGTTCATTTATGTATTTGTTTACTTATATGTTCATTTATTAACCCCTCCCACGCTTATGACGGAAGCGTTCCGTCATGGCCCTCGGATGGGCTGTGCTGGTGACGGAGCGGTTCCGTCATGGCCCGCTCGCCGCGCCTGCGCGGCGCTGATTTCGCGCCTGCGCTGATGTTCTAAAGAACGGGCGGGGCCATGACGGAACAGCTCCGTCACAAGCACAGCCCATCCGAGGGCCATGACGGAGCGGTTCCGTCATAAGCGTCGGAGCGCCGCGCGGCCGCCCCACCCCCTTAGCGCTGCGGCAGAATTGCCGCCGCAGCGAAAGGGTTAAGGAGTTTTGCAAATTATTCTGCCTTTAACCTCGTGTTACTCCAAAGTGGTACCATTATTTAACAAAGAGAATAGTATTTCAATACAGTGTGCTGCCTTCAGATGTAACTTTAAATAATACTAGCAGCCCGTCCAGACATTGTCCAGCTATGAATTACTGCCGGCCAGTAGTATATTGTTTTGTAGGATTTCGTTTTGATAGCATTTCTTATCTGTGACAGGCCTGTGAAACGCTCCGATTCACAGTGCACTGCTGATGCACTTAAGAGTGCGCGTTCAGTAGTGTGTGAACTCGAGTTTCCCTACTTTATTTTTCTTGCAATATTATATAGCGCGAACTCGACAACATGGTATGAGTACTATTTACATTACAGAAGAACACATTCATTTGTGGTAGGCACAGGGAGACAAAGCGATTTGCCTGGAATCACAGGATGTTGAGCTGATGCCGAAATTCGAACGTAGCTCCCCAGCTCTAAAGTTCGCAATTCTAGAACTTGTGGCGGGAGGTGTGTCTAAAAGTGTATGTTGGTGCTGGCCATCAATGAGAGAGTCCTGTGCATTTTTCAAATGGGTGGTGAAAAAATATGAGTATGTTGCTGGAGATGTGGGCCGCCGTGTCACCAAAGTACTTACCGGGGGAGGGTAAACACCCATTATTCCCCAACTTTCTTTCCGCATACCATCACTCCGCATACTTTCATTACGAAAGTACCATGACTCCGCAATGCAATTATAACGCATGGCATTACATTTTATATACTTTTACCACACATACATTTACAACAAATTTCGTTGTAAATGCATGAATGGTAAAAGCATGTTTTTTTAAATGTTTGGATAAGATAAGTATGGGTATAGGGGTATATGTTTTGGGGTACTGAGGTATATGTTTTGGGGTGTTTGGGTATTTTAAGGGTTTAGATATAGCTTTGGGTTATGGGGTACAGGGGTAGTTTTAGGGTTTAGGGATAGGTATGGGGTTTGGGGTACAGGGGTACTTTTAGGGTTCAGGGCTAGGTTTGGGTTTTGGGGTATAGGGGTATTTTTAGGGTTCAGGGGTAGGTTTGGGTTTTGGGTTACAGGGGTATTTTAAGGGTTCAGGGCTAGGTTTGGGTTTTGGGGTACAGGGGTATTTCTAGGGTTTAGGGCTAGGTTTGGACTTTGGGGTACAGGGGTATTTTAGGGTTCAGGGGTAGGTTTGGGTTTTGGGGTACAGGGGTATTTTAAGGGTTCAGGGGTAGGTTTGGGTTTTGGGGTACAGGGGTATTTTAGGGTTCAGGGGTAGGTTTGGGTTTTGGGGTACAGGGGTATTTGTAGGGTTCAGGGCTAGGTTTGGCCTTTGGGGTACAGGGGTATTTTTAGGGTTCAGGGGTAGGTTTGGGTTTTGAGGTACAGGGGTATTTATAGGGTTCAGGGCTCGGTTTGGGTTTTGGGGTACAGGGGTATTTTTAGGGTTTAGGGATAGGTTTGGGTTTTGGGGTACATGGTATATTTATAGGGTTAAGATGGGTTTGTGTTTAAGGGTCTTGGGGTATTTTAAGGAGTAAGGGTGGGTTATGATTATGGGGTGCAGGGGTATTTAAAGGGAGTAGGGTGAGATTCATTTTTAGGGTGTAAAGGGTAATAAAATAAAATAATAAATACAAATAATATAAATAATGCAATTTAAAAGAATAAATGTTTAATTAAATTTAAAAAATGTGTATATATATTCTGTTTGAATATATGATCGGCTTGGTTCCGCCGAAGGAGACTGCGCTGCCACTAAGAGCGCCAAACACCCTCTGAATAGAACCCCATCGTTGTTTCCGTGAACACGGCCCAGGAGGATGTGGTGCTCCCGGGTACTGGACCCGGTATTGGACCCAAACGTGCCAGGAAAAGGGGCCGATTTGGGGAAACCTGCTGCCTGACAATGTTGGAAAGAAGATAACAACGGCATTGGAACAACACGGAACCCACTGGAGGGTAGAAAGACTTTTAAAATAAAAATAATTGGGAGCCGCTTGCACTACACGTACCACCATGCCCAGCAACAGGAAGTGACCTGGAAAAGAACGGACTATTGGAGACCTGAAAATATTTAAATTATTGTGCACCTGTGATAGCAAACCGGCTTTCCCAGAAGAACGGTGTCTCACAACTGAAGAAGTTCAAAGGTGAATGAAACGCGTCTTGTGCATTGCCGTGCTGAAAATGCAATTAGAGAAATAAAAGAAAATTGGCAAATACTTGGTTGTCGTGTGCAGCTCCACCTTCCTCTGCGGGGGGAAAACTGTTTGAATATATATATATATATATAAATATATATATATATATATACTAGCAGCCCGTCCCGACGTTGTCCGGGTATGAATTGCTGACGGCCAGTAGTATATTGTTTTGTAGGATTTCATTTTGATAGCATTTCTTATCTGTGACAGGCCTGTGAAATGCTCCGATTCACAGTGCACTGCTGATGCACTTAAGAGTGCGCGTTCAGTAGTGTGTAAACTTGAGTTTCCCTACTTTATTTTTCCTTGCAATATTATATAGCGCGAACTCGACAACATAGCATGAGCACAATTTACTTTACAGGAGAACACATTCATTTGTGGTAGGCACGGGGAGACAAAGCGATTTGCCTGGAATCACAGGATGTTGAGCTGATGCCGAGATTCGAACGTAGCTCCCCAGCCCTAAAGTTCGCAATTCTAGAACTTGTGGCGGGAGATGTGTCTAAAAGTGTATGTCGGTGCTGGCCATCAATGAGAGAGACCTCTGCATTTTTCAAATGGGTGGTGAAAAGTATGTTGCTGGAGATGTGGGCCGCCGTGCTACCAATGTACTTACCGGGGGAGGGTAAACACCCATTATTCTGCAACTTTCTTTCTGAATACCATCACTCTGCATACTTTCATTAAGAAAGTACCATGACTCCGCAATGCCATGGCATTACATTTTATATGCTTTTACCACGCATACATTTACAACGAAATTCGTTGTAAATGCATGAATGGTAAAAGCATGTTTTTTTTTTTAATGTTTGGATAAGGTAATTATGGGTATATATGTTTTGGGGTACTGAGGTATATATTTGGGGTGTTTGGGTATTTTAAGGGTTCAGATATATTTTTGGGTTATGGGGTACAGGGGTAGTTTTAGGGTTTAGGGATAGGTATGGGTTTTGTGGTACAGGGGTATTTTAGGGTTCAGGGGTAGGTTTGGGTTTTTGGGTATAGGGGTACTTTAAGGGTTCAGGGCTAGGTTTGGGTTTTGGGGTACAGGGGTATTTTAAGGGTTCATGGCTAGGTTTGGGTTTTGAGGTACAGGGCTATTTTTAGGGTTCAGGTCTAGGTTTGGGTTTTGGGGTACGGGGTATTTTAGGGTTCAGGGGTAGGTTTGGGTTTTGGGGTACAGGGTTATTTTTAGGGTTCTGAGCTAGGTTTGGGTTTTGGGGTACAGGGGTATTTTTAGGGTTCAGGGTAGGTTTGGGTTTTGGGGTACAGGGGTATTTTAAGGGTTCAGGGCTAGGTTTGGGTTTTGGGGTACAGGGGTATTTTAGGATTCAGGGGTAGGTTTGGGTTTTGGGGTACAGTGGTATTTTTAGGGTTAAGGGCTAGGTTTGGGTTTTGGGGTACATGGGTATTTTTAGGGTTCAGGGGTAGGTTTGGGTTTTGAGGTACAGGGGTATTTATAGGGTTCAGGGCTAGGTTTGGGTTTTGGGGTACAAGGGTATTTTTAGGGTAAAGGGATAGGTTTGGGTTTTGGGGTACAGGGTATATGTATAGGGTTAAGATGGGTTAGTGTTTAAGGGTGTTGGGGTATTTTAAGGAGTAAGGGTGGGTTTTGATTATGGGGTGCAGGGGTATTTAAAGGGAGCAGGGTGGACACCCGGAGCTGGAATGTACAGAACCTGGGGAGAAAAAACAATGAAATATTTGACACAACGCGCGCCCCGCGCACGCCCACACCCACAGCACACAATATAAGACATGGCATGAAGGGCAGAATGTAAAAACAACAGTTGATGGACAGAATGCAGAACAATGTCATACATTCACCCCAATACAGAGATCTGGGCCTAAATCCATCTTTTTTTTTGCACTCAAAACCACATCAGCCTTGACCCTGTGCCTCATGGAAACATTCCAGCCTGAACTGCCAAGCCATGTCTTTCCTGGACCTGACTCAAGCATCTTAGGACCGCCTTTTGACTATCAGACGTCTTCAACCACGACAGCTTGACTCCAATTGTGTGGAGAGCATGGGACTCACGTCTGCATACCCATCCCACTTGGGGTGACAAATGCAAAAACAACAGTTGATGCACAGAATGCAGAACAATGTCATACATTCACCCCAATACAGAGATCTGGGCCTAAATCCATCGTTTTTTTGCACTCCACACCACCCCAGTTCAGACATGGCCATATGCAAATCAGCCTTGACCCTATGCCTCATGGGAACAGTCCAGCCCGAAGGGCGGAACGTACCACACGCCCCCAGCATTTATCACGCCCCCCCCAGCACAAGCCCACAGCACAACGCAGACACGCCCACAAGGGACTACTTTGCTGGCACGGGTCTTTTACTTTTTAAATGTATATGGTGGGCGTCTCTATAGCCTATGTCCTTCTGCTGCAACTGCCCTTTCCAACGCTGTATTGGGTGTTGTGATTGGTGCTGTGGTTCCTGAGATTACCCGCCTCAAACGTTTGGGCTCTCTCTTTATTATATTAGTATGGATATATATATATATATATATATATATATATATATATATATAAATACACATATATACAAACATATATTTGATGTTTTAATAATGTACTTTTACAATGTATATGACTTTACCACACATGCATTTGCGTGGCATGCGTGATAAAGTCATGCGCGTTGTAAAAGTTGTAGAAATGATATCTTTGCGGAGTAATAGTCCCCCGTTATAAAAATTGCGGAGTGATGGTATGCGGGATGTTGGTTTGCAGAATATCATCACAATTTCCCGGGGGAGGGATAGTCCCTTTCTTGCTATTTCCGTGGAGGCGAGCCTTGTGTCTGGATGTGCGTGGCGCAAGGCCTGTGCGCAACAGAAGTGGAAAATCTCCAGTGTGCGCTTCAGGCGTCACCGGAAGTTAAGGCGAGATTACATTTCCTGCACAATGGCCCCTGTTTGCGCTACTTCTGGCCCTTGGGAATAGCGCCATGCCTGCCCTACATACAGTAAAGCAGGTGCACGTCACTGGGAGCGCGGAGCAAGCACACCCGGAGCTGGAATGTACAGAACCTGGGAAGAAAAAACAATGAAATATTGGGCACAACGCTCGCTTTTTTTCCCGTAATCCCCTGCCCCGCACACTCCCACGCCCACGCCCCCAGCACACGTCCACAGCACACGATATGAGACATGACATGAAGGGCGGAACATACCACACGCCCCCAGCGTTTGTCATGCCCCCAGCACAAGCCCACAGCCCAACGCAGACACGCCCACAAGGGACTACTTTGCTGGCACGGTTCTTTTACCTTTCAAATGTATATGGTGGGCGTCTGCATAGCCTATGTCCTTCTGCTGCAACTTCCCTTTCCAACGCTGTGTTGGGTGTTGTGATTGGTGCTGTGGTTCCTGAGATTACCCGCCTCAAAGGGTTGGGCTCTCTCTTTATTATATTAGTATTATATTAGTATAGATTAACTGATAAACAGCAAATGAGATGTTTTTGCTACTGTTTTGGCACTGACCTTGCCGCACCTAGTGTGAGAGATCAAGGAACCAGTGGAAACACACAATAAACAGAATGATGTAAACCAGGCTCTAGATCGGTTTATTTTCTGTGGTTTTCACGCCTAGGCCCTGATTTACAACACTCTCATGCAACGCAGTGCAGTACTCAATGTTCCTGTGCTGCGTTGCATGAGTGGGAGAGAGGACAGCGCATTATCTACAGAGATATGGAACTATTCTACTCTCTCCCTAGCGCCGACATAGAATTATGCTGCCGAGCGCCACGCACCCGCCTCTGCGCCATAGAGCAAAGGTGTCTGCATGAGTCTAGCATAGGCTTTGTGCTGGAATGTTACCCTTCCAGTACAAAATACTATGCTTAGACAGACTTTACACCTTTTCCTACTTTGTATGTATGTTGTACAGTACAGCACAAATGCAAAGTCTGAGAAGAAAGGAGAAATTAATGCAATTCTCCTTTTAACACCTGCTTTCAAGTGACAATAATTTTTGCCACAAAACTCTGTCTACTATTGTTAGAAAATAGGATTTTGCATACAAAACTAAGGGTGGTAGCAAGAAAGCACTCATGTACCACCCATGGAACACCCCCTGACGCAGAGTACCGCAAAGCAGCACTTAACGCTAATTTGAATGACTTTTTTTTACACACCAATGGAGTTGGTTTGTAAATCCCCAAAAAGATGGTGCGTAGGTCTCCGTTAAAAGAGTAACTCGTACACGTAAATCTGGGCCCTAGTATTTCCTATAATCCCTCAGTATCTAATAGGAGCATGGTCATTGGCAAGAGCGAGACCTGTGTTTAACCCTGTATTTTCACCAGGGGTCACTAGGGGTGTGACTTAATTTCCGGCCCCCATCGCACTTTAGTGAATCGACATCCACGTCATGTGTTGCACACCAGGGCACTGTTAGACAGAGGGAAATGCACTAGCCCTGGCAAACTTATAACCCACCACATTTTTGGCACCAGGCAACGACGACCAGGGCAATGATAGAATTTCCCTTGTTTTCCCTTCATTCTCATTAACAACATTGACCGTCACTGTGAATTCCCTTGGTAAGTGGGCAGTGGTGACATGTAATATTTGCTCACAACACTACCTGGAAAGTGATCATTTACCATCATTAAGCACTTGATGCTGAAATAGGAATGTTTTCTCACAACACTGACCAGCACTACTATGAAATTTACCAGCACAAGGCGGTCAAACAAGATTTGTACTTGCAGTACTGGCCTGGAAAATATGACGCTTACCTGCATTGGCAAGGATGAGCATGAAAGCACTCTGTCGTAAAATTTCATGGTGACACATCTTTATTAACAGCTTCAGCTGGCTACACCCTCTCCTAGTAGGTACAAAAAAGTAAAATATTTAATGTTTCTTAAACTCCTGTGTGCGAGAAACAAAATAATACCATAACTGCTTGGGAGAAAGCATTAAAATTGATGGGTGGAATGTTTAACTTAATCTCAGTTGCTGTTAGTCATTCAGGTCCACATTCCAGTCCATCATTTTTAGGTCTCGCGCCTAGCATTGCTGTGCGCAGCAGTGCCCCCGCAGCAAGAGACTTCTTGTAGGGGGTTTGAAAACTGACCTAGGAATCGCACATGCTTGTGCGTGCGCTTTTCCTTTTGGGCCACGCTATTGGCCTTTGCGAGGCCTTTTTACAAAGAAAGCATTCAATTGGCCAAAGGCGGGCGCATTGCTCCGCCCATGGCCTATTGGTGTCGGTTACCCGCACGGCCGGAAGGTGGTTTTAATTATCGTGCCCAGACACGGGCGCGATAATTGAAACCACATGTCTCACTGTGGCGCGCGGACACCACCCGCATTCTTGTTTGTTGCTTCTGGGCACATACTCTGAAATATGAACGAACACAGCTATTGAAATTCTTGAATACAGATACGGAGAAGGCCAAGAATCTTGTAGATGCTCCCCCCCTCTACTCCCGACAACGGAATAGGATGGACCCAGAAGACGGACATGTACATTTATATTACGGAACATTTGCATTTGTTATGGTATGTGACTAAGTCAAATATAGAAGCTGATTTCTGCATCACACAATAAAAGGAATATTTCCTATTCGTTGGCTAAATAGTAATAGCCTGACGTTTTCTTTGACAGAATTGCAAATTATATTAGGTGACAAATGTGATATTAGGCAAAAGAGTTTCAGTCTCGAGGTCAGCCTTGTGTCGTATCTGTTGTGATGACGTGTTTATTAAGCTCGGTATCACACATTTATCTTGTCCAAAGTCGGTGGTCACAGCAGCCTTTGCTAACCAGGTTGCTGTTGTAACTCTCCCCTGCTATATATCGTACCTGAATTTGTCTGCTGAAGATATTATCCATTGACCACCTCATCACCTTGTGCAATCCTCGCATGCAAAACTGTTGCCCCACCCCGGATCTCCAACAAGAAGGTTCTTGGGCCTTGTCCCAAACTCAGACGTTGGGCGCCTTATGCAGCGTCTTTACACACCCTGCCCCGCTTCCATCGCTTCCATCATCTTCTTCTCACCTGCCTTGAAGAAGCCTCAGCCAGGTAAAAGCATCTTCCAACCAGCACGTGGCACCGCTTGAAAACTCAGTATTCTGAGACACTTTACCAGGTATTCAAAACGAGTGCACTTTACTGAAGCCTCTCACTAACACCTGTGCTCTATGCAATCAGGTTATTACAGTTGTGCGTCAGCATCCTTCTGTGCCGAGTGCACTGAAATGATGCCTTTCAGTCAACACCCCTGCTCTATGCAATCAGGTTATTGCAGTCGTGCGTCAGCATCCTTCTGTGCTACTTCAGCGAATCCTCGTGCTACTTACAGGCTTTTGAAAAGGTGTTGCACCTGCACGTCACCTAGACCACTACTAAGCGCAAAAGTTGCCTATTTGAACTTACCTGCAAAATTGGCGTGAACAGCGTATTGAAGTTCTCTTGCAGGGCTTACGTCTGTAATGCAACGGCTGCACTTACTACTATCATCGGGGTAAAGTTAAGAGCAGCATTACAGCTCCTGCACTCAGCTTTAAAATAAGAATTCCCTGCGTGTCGCTCACCTCCCTTCCTGCTTGCACTCCATTGAGACTTTCCCAGCGCAGACGAGCCGAAGGCAGCTCGGCACACTAAAAATTAAAGCTGTTCACACATTCCTAGCAGCCTTAGGGGCAGGGCACGCGTTCTCCGGCAGGTGCTGCAGGACAGCAGGCAGGGCGGGAGAGGCAGCGAGCCACTCTGCAGGCCCGCACAGGCATTCTGAATTATTAATAGAGAAAACTGTGGCACCCCCTTTCTCCTCTCATCACCACATGCCACGAATACCACAGACTGCACAGCTAAAGGGCCAGGCCTGCCTGCTCTCATCTGGGTGAACCTGCTACAGCAGGCTGTGGTGTGTAGCCAATGAGGCTATAACTTATGGGCCAACTCTGATCCAGTCTGCTACAATCTGTCTGCGCTGTACAGTCGAAGAGACTGCAATCAGAGCTGGTCAGTCTGCTGTAAAGTAACTGCAGCAATGCAGAGGCTGAAGGCCTGCCTGCTCTGAAGTAAACATGCTGCAGCGATGAGCAGGCTGCAGGCCTGCTTCCTGTGAAAAGAAACAAGCATTGGCATAGCCAATAGGTCTCGCTTATAAGTATTTTTCTTTTTTGTCGTCCTGCCTCTACTTGTGTGTGTTATCTTTACTTCCAGCAGAAGGTTCCTAGCAAAATCATTAACCAGTGCTTCCTGGTGGATGCTCGTTCTGCACATGCTTTGTGTGGTTATGTTTTTGTTTATTTAAACTTTTACAGGCTTGGGGCGTGGCCTAGCGGGCGAAGATGGTGGACGCAGCTTGCTAGAGCTCCCACCGGCCCGACATTGATCCGCAACATTTATCCTGGCCCCCGGACCTACTCCGCAGTATACTGGCTTCGACTTGGTGGCGGAAGGTGTGAGGTGCCCTCCGGTGTGCCGAGCGGAATTCCTGTGCCGACTGGGGCGGAGAAAGCGGCTGAAACACTTCGAGGCCTAGTCCCGGCGTGCATAGCCGGGGCCTCAAGTTTGGTGGAGACGGGCGTCCCTGGAGCTGACCTCCGGCATTGGCTGTCGATGCCGCCCCGATCGGTCAGCTCGGCGCCGGAGCCGGGGTCGGAAGCTTCGATACACCCCCCGCTCTCTGAGTGGCTGTGCGAGTGGTGGGGGCGCCGAGAGACGGTGGTGGCCTGTGTGGCGGCCTGGAGACCGGGGCCTGGATTTTCGCGATCCCCGGACGCGAGTGGTTGGGCCGCCCTGCCTGCAGCCTTGGGGGCCACGCTGGTGCACCGACTGCGAGCCCTGACTGGTGGCCGACTGTGGGCTCCTGCTGGCGTGGTACCTGGGTCCCAGAGGAACTGTGGGACGGCGGCTGGGGTGTGGCGGCATAATCTGTGAGTACCTCCATCCCCAGTGTGTGTGGACATAAGACTCAGAGGCAGGCGCGGGACCCGAGCTGTGGTGTGTCGGGACCCACCTTGTCAAGGAGCCTGGACGCGGCTGACCACATCCGGCAGGGACCTGACCCGAGGCTGAAGAGGCCTGGTGACCGGGTCTTAGATTTCCTTGATTCTCAGGCGTGGTGGGGCCCGGAGCTGACCCGGACGGCGACCGCCCTGGAGCATTGGCTGGAGGGGTAGGAGACCCCTGGAACCTGAGACAGGTGCTTGGGAAGGGACTGGTCGGCGACAGGAACCACGCAAACAGAGTGGTATAGCCGAGTGGGACCCATGCCACTTATCTTGATGCGCACTTGGAGCTGAGAGGTGGCCTGGGGCGCTCCGGGTATTGGTGGAAGACCACGCGGTGGACCCGTGTACCCTGGGGTAGAAGCACAATCGTGGGGACGTAGCCCTGCTGGATCCTGGTTGCACAGCTGCTTGTCCTGAGGAGCCCTGTCGGCTGCTAGTAGGAGGCTTCCCCCCTAGACGACCCAGCCAAGACCAGAGGCGGAGGAGGGAGTGGGTCCACCAAACAGGGGCCCATTGATAAATTTACCAGACATAGTGGGGGGCCTGGTGCATCCCGGGGGTGGCCAGGGCGCAGGACCCGATAATGCGGCACTGATGGCGGCGATCACCCAATCTAGGGACATGCTGGACGCTAAAATAGGAGCGGTGGGGGCTGATGTAACCTTGCTGCGACAAGACCTTCGCAACGCAGTGTCCCGCATCACGGAGGTAGAAACTAGGATCACTGGAGTGGAAGGCGATGTGGGGACATTAAAACAGAAGGTGGCTGAGATGGAAAGAATTCAAAAGGGCCTTGCGCTCCGGGTGGAGGATGCAGAAGGACGGGCGTGCAGGAACAACCTACGCTTTGTGGGCTTTCAGGAGGACTGCGAGAAGGGACCCATGGACCAATTTTTGACACAATGGCTGGAGAGCTGGCTCCCCCCGGATGCCCTGTCACGATGCTTTGTGGTGGAGCGCGCTCGCAGAGCCCTGACGCAGAAGCCACCCGCCGGAGAACGACCTCGACCGGTCATAGCCAGAATATTGAACTTCCACGACAGGGACATCATCCTACGGGAAGCGAGAGCCAAGGAGACACTCATGTTTGAAAATCATAAAATCATGATTTTCCCAGACTATACTAAACAGGTGCAGCAGCAACGCCACTCCTTCATAGCAGCGAAGGCTAAGCTGCGTGGTCTGAAGATACAATACTCCTTGCTTTATACGGCCCGCCTCCGGATAATTTTTCAGTCGAGGACCCACTTCTTCGATACCCCGGAGGAGGTCTTCAGATGGACTGATAAGACGGTCAGGGTCCGGCCGAACGCCCAGCCGGGCTTGGGCTCCGGTCCGTCGCGTGGATCATCGCAGGAGAGGGGTGACCCCGCTGCCAGGAGTAAACGACACAGGAAATCTTGGTCACGGAAGCGCTCCTCCTCTCGCAGTGGCCAGCTTGATGAGACACAAATTGACACCGATCAATCTGGGAAAGAAAATTGAAAACTCTGGGAGTACGATTATCTGCTAGTACCGCTGGCCCACCGAAGGGATCACTTGAGGACGATCCGTGACTGCTTGGGCAGCTGAACATTGAGCGCATGGTGCCGATACACGTCACAGACTATAGCTGGGCCCTCCTAGGCTTGTGATAATGACACTGAGTTGCCACTTCCTTACGTGCTGGTGCTGGGGGGAGGTGGCGGTGTGGGGTTCGGGGTGCTGTTTCATGGGGCTGCCTGGTTCCCCCACGGGTGGGGGGTGGCCCTAAGGGGGGGGTTCTTTAGTTAGAGTGAATAGTTGGGATCCATTGGCATGGTTGGCTTTGGGCGCTCTGTTTTGGGCCCGAGGTTCCCCATACCGCGACAGATACTTCAGAGTTCCATGAGGTATAGGGGTAGGGGGTGGGAGACAGGTGTTGGGAAGTTGGGGGGCAGTGTTGGGGAGTATAGGGGGGGGGGCTGGGGTGGTCAGAGGGGTTTGCACGTGATTCCTAATTCCTTGCAATTAGTTGCACTGTGTGCCTGGACCAGGTGCTGGGGTCCTCAGAGTCCTTTCCACTTTGACTATGGTTGATGCACCAATTCCGGGACTCCCTAGAGAGTCCATGCGAGTACTGAGCTGGAATGTCAGGGGGATGTTGGACAAAATTAAGAGGGGGCGATCTTGCGATGGGGTAAAAGGGAAGCTGCCGATGTATTGCTGCTGCAAGAAACGCACATGATGGGAACAAAGGTGCTTAGCCTGCAGAGATTTGGTTACCAAACAGGTATATCATGCCGGGTTTTCCGTGGGTTCGAGGGGAGTAGCTATTCTGGTTCACCGCAGGCTGGCCTACATTCATGAGCGACATTGGATTGACCCACAGGGCCGTTACGTTTTTATCAAGGGCATGGTTGGTGCTGAACCGGTGGTGTTTGGGAGTGTGTATGCCCCTCCCCCATTACAGTGGTCCTTGGCTGAGAGGCTATTTGAAGTGTGGGCGGACATCCCGGAATCCCTGGCTGTGTTGGGAGGCGACTCGAACGATGTTATGGATGTGTGCATGGACCGCAGGAGGCTGCAGGGGACGATGGCGGCTGCTGCCCCTACCCGACTGAGAGCGATGGTGGAAGGGTTGGGCTGGGTGGATGTTTGGAGACACATGCATGCCACAGTGCGAGAGTATACCTATGTTTCTGCCGTGCATGGGTCCTTTTCACGACTGGATTATGTGTTTATAACAGGGGCATTCCTTGATGGGGTGAGGGAGGCCGGGATTCTGCCTAGAGGACTGTCCGACTACTCCCCTGTTGTAGTACGGATTGAGTTGAATAGAAAACGTCAACCGTTCCGATGGAGGATGTCCTCGTAGCACCTTCAGCAGGCAGACTATATTCAGCCCATGCGAGGTGCGATCGCCCACTACTGGCAGGAAAATCTAGTTGAGGATATAGACGTAGTGGCGGTCTGGGAGGCCATGAAGCCTACGCTGAGGGGCATAGACATAGCGTGGTGCACTGCTGCCCGTCGTCGATGCCGAGAGGCCATTGTCACGGCCGCGGCGCAGGTAGAGCTGCTAGAACAACGGGGCCAGAGAGGGGGAGACGAGGTGGTGGTGCGGCTGCTCCTGCAGGCGCAACAGTCCTACGCATCTGTCTTACTTGACGAGGCTCGACAAGCATGGCTGGCCACACGGAGCAGGATATATCAGTGGGGAGATAAGTCCTGTACTATGCTCCATAGATTATGTCAACACACCATGCAACCAGTTACATTGCCGGGCTTCACTGATGGGGAAGGAGTTGCTATAACAGATCCAGCAGCTCTGGCGGCGAGCTTTGCCCACTAATATGCGGAACAATATGCTCAACGGGACTATCTCCCGGCAGATGCGATCGACAAATTCATTGCAGACCTGCCCCCCCCCGGGCAGTTTCAGATGAGGTGAGGAAATCCCTGGACCTCCCCCTTACAGCGGAGGAGCTGGGAGACGCGTTAGGGCAGCTCAACACAGGGAAGGCACCCGGACCGAGTGGCTTTCCTTGCGAATTTTATAAGAAATTCCATCTCCAATTGGGGTCTCATTATAGGACGGCGCTGGAGGTTGTAGTTTTTCAGAAGCCGGGTAGACCCCCAGACCGACATGAATCATATCGCCCCATATCCCTGCTTAACATCGAAGCTAAATTGCTGGCCAAGGCGTTGGCAAATCGCCTCCTCCCATATGTGGCTGACCGGACCAGGCGGGCTTCATGCCACATAGGGCGACACGACACAACATCAGACGAGCGCAGACGGCTATCGACGCCATGGGGGCCACTGGGGAGCGGGCGGCCTTATTGTTAGCGGACATAGACAGGGCATTTGACTCGGTCAGTTGGACATACCTGTTTGCTTTCCTACCTCGCCTCAACCTGGGCCCGGTGTTTATCTCATATGTCAAACTGCTATACACAGATATAACTGCGTCCGTGCGGGTGTCCATGCTGGTGTTCGGGGCGATCTCAGAGAAATTCTCAGTTGGCCAGGGGACCAGGCAGGGATGCCCACTGTCCCCTTACCTCTTTGCGCTGGCCATGGAACCTCTGGCTTCTTGGGTGCGCATCGACGCGCAGCTTCGCGGCTTTGTGTGGGGTGAGGGACTCTCCGATAGAATCGCGCTCTATGCAGATGATGTCCTCTTCTTCCTTACAGACCTTAACCGGTAAGGCCCCCGAATCTTGGAGATTATGCGCGTATTTGGTGAGGTGTCAGGACTTTTTCTCAACCCGCGTAAGTCAACCCTTTGGGTGCTGGGCGGAGGGGCAAGTGTGTACCCCTGGGCATCAGCCTTGCAGGTAGCGGTCGGGGGACTGAAATACCTGGGAGTCTTCCTGTCCGAGCCCGCTGACATCGCATGGGAGTGCAACATGTTGCCGGTGTGGGAGAAGGTCCAAGCAGACATCGAGACGTGGTCCCGAATGCCCCTCACTATATTTGGTAGGTCTGCGATCTTCAAAATGGTCGCACTCCCGCGCCTGCTATACCAACTGCAGAATCACCCACATCGGATTGAACCCCAGTAGTTTCGTCGGGTCAACTCAGTGTTGGGCCGCTTCCTGTGGCTGGGTGCGCCGCCAGGGTGGCGTTACGGACATGTTTCCTGTCCACGTACTGTGGGGGTCTGGCGCCATCAGATCTCCTGTCCTATTATCAGGCCTCCCACCTCTTGGTTCTCAATGAATGGTGGTATGGAGATAGAGGAGACCCTGCATATGCCCTCGAACGCTCGTCGATGGGAGACACCACGCTGCACACGCCACTGTATTCGGCTAGGCAACGGAGGGAGCTGCCACGTGCCACTCAGGTGGTCTTCGTGATTTGGCGACAAGTACTGCGTCGTATGGGCTGGTGGGGTAGACTGACAGCGGAGACCCCACTGTGGAAGGACGGACAGCTCCCCACACTGGCCTCGCTGGCAGGGTTTGGTGGCTGGGATTCGATTGGAATTTCTTCACTCGGACACGTTCTGACCGGGGTTACTCTCAAGTCCTTCCAAGAACTTAGCACTGAATTCCATATGCCCAAGACCCAATTCTTCAAGTATTTACAATTTTGCCAAGCGCTTGCACCTAGCTTGATTGGCTTGGAACAACTACCAGAGTTTAGTCCAGTAGAAGCAAAAATGTTCATGGGGGACCTTGGGGACAAAAAGGTGTCTCGAATCTATCAAACGCTAGTCACTCACTGCTCCTCTTCTTTGCTTCCGTTGAAAGAAACCTGGGAAAAGGACGTTGGCCCCTTGGACGAGGACGACTGGAGGGAGGCTTTGGAGTCCCCGCGTGGGGCTGCAATTGCAGTGCGACTCCGCTTAATACAGTTTAAATATCTGCACAGGGCGTACTATACCCGGTAGAGATTGTGGAAGGCGGGCCTGATTGCGTCCCCGGAGTGCCTGCGCTGTGGGACTGAGAGAGGTACGCTGATGCATACGGTGTGGCCTTGTGTTGGTCTGACTCGGTTCTGGAATGGTGTTTGGAGCTGTTTGTCGGAGGTACTGGGATGGGATCTCCCCCGCACTCCCTGGCTGGGACTTCTACATGTCTTGGAGAATGTGGGTGGGAACATCTACAAGCGTCATCTTATGCTGTTGGGTCTGGTGGTCGCTAAGCGGGACCTGGCAAAGGCATGGAAGGGTGAGCGGGCTCCTCCACTGGGTGCCTGGAAGGCGGGCCTCGACTACTTCATGGGGTTGGAGCGACCTGTGCTTGAGGCCAGGGGATGCCCCCAGAAACAGTATAAGATCTGGAAACGGTGGGCGGATTACAGGGGTTTGACTCCAGAGCCTCCAGCAGATCCGGATGATGGGTTACCCACGATGGCGGACCTTCAGGCCTAAGGAGGCACTCGACGACTGTTGTAATATATTCGAATGCTGAGGCTTATTGTGATCACATGCATCGGGTTAGGGTGGGATAAGGGGTGGGTAGTTGGGACGTTGGGTAGCTGGGGTAGTGGGGGAGGGACGGGAGGGGTGTTTCTTTCAATTGATTAGGTTTGTGAGTATATTGAGACGTGTCTTGCTACTTGACAGTACCCTCCTGATTGTGCAGAACTGTATTTATGCTTTGCCTAATCAATCAATAAAATCAGTTGTGAAAAAAAAAACTTTTACAGGCTTTGCTATAAGTAATTTAAATTTGTTTTTGGGGGTGTCGTCACTCCTCGCCACTCCCCCTCTGCGTTCACAATTCCTCCTGGTCGTCCCGACGGCACAGTTTCCAGCTGCTCCTGCTGGATATATATATATATATATATATATATATATAAACATATATATATATATATATTTATATATATATATATATATTGACATTCTAGCAACTGTAGTAATGTATTTTACATTTTATTGTTAAAGGCACTATCTAGTCGGATATCAAACCAGATTCCCCAGGTCCGAAGTCGGCAGCTGACGCAGTTATATCACAGCCTCTCTCCTGCTTGTTTACTTTCGCTTTTGCTTGGTAAACTGTGCGCACATGCACTTTCTGAGTCCCACTCCCTTCTCTAGCTGCCTGCATCTAAAAATAAGCATTTGCAATGCAATAGGTCTTGCATTTGCAATCATTTCAGCTATTGGCATTGTAAATGACAATGGCTTTTATTTATGTGTTGGTTTTTAAAACCTAAATAAAAGGCATTGTCATTCGCAATGGCAATAGCTCTAAATCTCACAAATGCGAGACCTATTGCATTGCAACTGCTTTTTTAGCTTGCTTCTGCCATTAAAGAATTAAATCAATTGCAAGCAAATCGGTCTTGGGCCCATCTCGCCAGCAATGGTCCAGATTAAACTTCCAGGCCGGGTGCCATCTGAACATGGACACTACTACAAGAGCTTTGTGTCGAATGGCACTTGTAATACAGTGGACGGATATCCGTCACTTTTGTCACTGAGTAACCCTTCTGCTGAGCTCTAAATCAGGCCCTTAGGGCACGATTCACAGAACTAACGTAAGACAAAATCCTAAACTTACTACTTTTGGTATTCACAGTAGTTAGGATTTTGTCTTAAGTTTGTCTTAAAACAGACTTAAGACAAAATCCTAACTTAAGTCTGTCTTAAGTCTGTCTTAAGACAAATTTAAGACAAAATACTAACTTCTGTGAATACCAAAAGAAGTAAGTTTAGGATTTGGTCTTAAGTTAGTTCTGTGAATCAGGCCCCCTGTCTTTAACTTTTTCCTAAATGTAAGGTAGCTTATAGCCATTAAGCGTTAAGAATGTTATTCAACTTTCCCAATCTAATATGGATTAGAGTCTTTTCCTGTAATGCCATGAGGATGTAATCACGAGGGGAAGATACGTGGCAGGGCACTCGCTCCTTTATTTTTCATCACAATCTTTCCCTCCCTGCTACTATTTTGGACCCAGATTTTTGCTCCTAGCAGCTTGATCTTTTTCTGGTTCAGTGTATGGGATTCTTGCTTGTCCTTATTGTCCTTCCTGATGTCATAGGGAGTTTGGTGCTTTATTGATTTTTTCAGTCTTCATCTTCAATCAAGAGCTAAAACATTGCTGAGGAAGTTTTTTTCACTTTTTGCTTTTTTTCTGCGAACTGGGACTCTTTTAACCCCTTCACTGCGGGGCTTATTTCCCCGCGGTGTGGGGGAGAGGGGGGCCGCACACGGTGCTCGTGTGCTCATGACGAGCCTGGGCTCGTCATGAACCCGCCCGCGCAATGGAACGCTCAGCACAGCGGGGAAATTAGCCCTGCGTGTGAGCGTTCCACGGCTCATGACGAGCCCAGGCTCGTCATGAGCACACGAGCACCGTGCTGCATGACGAGCCTGGGCTCGTCATCAGCACTGAAGGGGTTAAGGTGACACGCGAGTGCGACACTTTTCATGTATACTGCAGGGTGGCACAGTGGCTACTGGGAGAAGACACACTTTCCCAGGCAGTCAAGTAGGGAACTCAACAGACCCTCTCAGCATCCCATCCAGTCCATTACAGAAAACTTGAAAGCTTGAACTACTGTTTTCCAACCATGTACTGAGAGGACAGAAGACATTTTAGACAGTAGCTTTATATAGAAAAATGAAAAGGTCTTAGCCCCAAAACATTTTAAAACTCCTATGTAGCCAACATAGGTTAAGCTACTCTTTCACAATAAGATTGCCCTCCAAAATTTGCTGATGGTTCACTACACATCAAGCAGTATGTAGACGACAGTGCTTTGGACCAAACAAGCACTGGGCTGCAACACTCTTTGGCTGCAGTCGGATCCTACTGCTCGTAAAGCATGCCCGTGATGGACCATTCTAAAGCCAATTGTTTTGGTATTAGGGAAACATGGTTCAGTAAAACACTCCACCTGGGAGCTGCAGGGAGAGGAAATTAAGACCTCATCCACTTACAAATAACTAGAAGGTATTTTTTGGGGAAGACTGAATGCATTTTTCGAATATGCTAACTCTAAAACCCAAGACATTTTATTAATGTTATGACTTCTATGTCTGTCTACCAACCTATAGGGCCCATCCTGGAACCAGTTTTTTGAAGTAATAAATGTGCAATTTTTGCCAGCCCAAAATATGGCCTAGAAGCCTACCCAAGAACATTTTCTTGTTGAGTTGTTCTTGTTCAGTGTAAGCCATTTAGATCCATTTTCCATCTTCCACAATAGTTTTCCCATGCACAGCTAAGGCTGGAATTTGCATTAGTGCTGGTTTATCAAGGGGACGTAATACAATTTTGGCACCCAGAGACAGCGGATGCTTCCAGCTCATTAAAATCCAAACTGGATGGAGCTTCACCAAAACCCCCTGGCTAGTCTCTCTGAATATACACTTGGGGATATCTTCACAAGAACGTGTGCCAAAAAATGCTAACGCACCTTTACACATCGCAGCCGATCGTGGGAAAATAACCCTGTGTTAACGTGGAATTCACAACAAGGTGGTAACATGCGATAGTCTGCCGAAACCGCGAGATACAACCACCTCGACGGCGATAAAAACACAAACCTCAACACGAAAAAATATGCGATGAGCCAAAGTGCCATGAGGAAATCAGCGATAAGCAGTGTCGGCCTGCAACACACATATGACAGGCGGGAAAATTCACGATAAAAGTTGAAAAAACACCCAAGCACAAACTGACTAACACCCAAGCACCATGGAGGCAGCCGGAGCAGGCGCAGAGGATGAGCGCAACCCCACAAGCACCCCAGATGACCAGCCCGGGACCTCGGGGATAGGGAAGGGCAAGTACAAGAAGAAGAGGAAGATGAAGTTCAGTCCGCAGGAAAACAGGATCCTGAATACAGAGGTGATGGAACACCATCAACAACTGTTCGTCACCTCCAAGGTGTCATTGGGAACCAAAAATGGGATATGGCGGAACATCGTGGACAAGGTGAATGCCGTCGGAGAGCACAGGAGGTCAATGGACCAGGCCAAGAGGCGATGGATTGACATCAAGTGAAAGACCAAGGAGAAACTAGCAGCCAACCAAAAGGCAGCAACGCAGACTGGAAGTGGGAGTCCCGCGCCACAGCTCGCGCTGGATGACATGGAGGAGCTGGTGTCGACAGTCATCAGTGTGGAGACTGTGGCCAGAGTTGGGGGGCCGGACACTGCTCGACAGGACACAACACAACCACAACAAGGTGAGTGACCACCAGATAATGGGGGGTGGGTGGAGAGGGCCACAATGGCACACATGCATAATCAAGCAGTGCACACCCACAATGACTCTGGGTCATGCCCCTGATCTACACAATGTCACAATGTAGAATGCCATGCTGTCTGAATGTCAACATATACCATACGGCTACATACATGTGGACACATTGTAATACAAATCTCCCTTTCCCATTGCAGGGGCACTATCAACACCCCCTGCAGAGCAGTCCCAGCCACTCTTCACTGATGACGAGGAGGACTCCACCAGCATCGACACCCAAACCCTCCAAAACATCATGGACATCATCGGCAACTCACCTCCAGGATCAGGGCAGCCCAGCTGCATCAAGGAGACCCCACCCACTACCCAAAGCACCCAGCAGGAGGCACCCACAGCCCTGGTAGTCTCCCAAGATAAGCAGGAACAATTCATGGCCTTCCCACGCTGATTTCTGGAGGGCCAGAGGGAGACGGCTGAGCAGGTGCGGTTGGGGTTCGGCCTCATGGCTACCAAAATGGACGCCATCCATGGGTGTCTAGGTCCCATGAGGGACCAGCTACGGTCCTTAACGGACACCCACGGACCGCTCCATGGTATTCAAGGAGCCCTGACTGACATCACTGGAGTCATGACGCTGAGAAAAGAACACCTGTCCACTCGGACTGGCTCCAGCTAGTCCAGTCGTGAGTTGGCACACATACGGAGGCTCATGGAGGACATGGTGCGGATGGAGGCGGAAAGGATGTCAGCCACCGCTGCACATATCAGCAAAATGTAGCTGGATCTACCATGCCCTGCAGACATGGCGCTGACGAATGCTGCTGCCCCCACACCGTTCACATCTCTGCCCCCTGGTGTGTCAATGCCTCACAGTGTGGCACGCGTATCCACTCCGGCATCAGATGTGCCACTGCCACACAGTGCAGTCGACAATCCTCCTCCGACCCCTGATGTGTCAGTGGCACACAGTGCCGCAGCCGGTACTGCAACACCCACAGGTGGGGCAGAGCACACATAGGAGGACGAGGACGTGGATGGGATTGTTGTCAGAAGGAGGCAGTAGCATTCATCTCCGCCACCTGGCCTGTTTCTGCTTGGTGTCGCACATGGCCTCATGACCTTCCACTGATTCCTGCAACTTGCCCTTTGCTACCCCCGGCACCGACCTTGCTGCACAGGGTTTAAGAGAGCAAGGAGGCAGTGGGAAACATAAAGTAAATAGAATGATGAGCCAGGCTCTAAATCAGTTTATTTTCTACGGTTTCCACTCCTATTACTTCCTATAGCCCCTCAGTATCTAATAAGAGCGTGCTCATGGCTAAGAGTGGGAACAATGTTGACTCCTGTTATGTCATCACGGGGTCAATGGGTGTGTGACTTTACTTCCCCTCCCCATCTCATTTTGGTGATTTGACCTCCAGGTCACACATGTTGCGCACATGCTTGTATACAAGGGCACTGTCAGAATTGGGGAACAAACTAACCCTGTCACACTTTTAACTCAGCACGGGGCATATTATCAACGGCCAGCGATAATTATCGCTGGCCGTGCTTAGCGATAATTTTATTATCGCAGGCTATCTCTGGAATTTATCACCCTGGTAGCGGGTTATTAACAACGCGATACTCCAGGGTGATAAAAATTCCAGAGATAGCGAGGTTATCGCCGTTTTGCAGGGAACATCGCTGGTTTTCCAGCGATGCTCCATTCAGAACGGCGATAACCCTGCTGATACACTCCGCAGGGTCGTATCAGTATAATCCACCTCAATGTTAGAGATAGGTAAGTCTGCATTTTAGCAGACGTTAGTTTTTGGCAGCCTTCTAAATATCGCGATGTGAACATCAGCGATATCCGCAAGGTTGTCCATTCGGGGTACGCCCAGTGACGCCCACTTTGCATCTCATTAGAGATGCAAAGGGAGGCATTGGGAAAAAGGGGGCATATTACCAAGGGCCATTTTCGCCGCCTTAGCGGGACTTTTTTCCGCTAAAGCGGCAATAATTTTATCGCCCTATTACCTAGCTGTCGCTAACACCAGTTAGCGACAGCTAGTAAGAGATAGCGATCATCTTGGGGCCCACTTTGCATGTCAGCGATATTTATCGCTAATGACATGCAAAGTGGGCGTGCCAAGATGTTAGCGACTGGAAACAGTCGCTAATATCGCTATCTCCAATTATCAACAAAGCCTTACTTTTGGAAATATTCGCGCTAAGCGCAAATATCTCCAAAAGCTAACGCCTGCCCAGAGCAGTTCTTAGCCATGTTATCCAATGGAAGGTGGATAACATGGCTAAGAGCATTGTCACGATAATGCATGAATATCGCTGATTTTTCAGCGATATTCATGCATTTCGCAGGATTTTTACCGCTTTTGAGATAAACCTTGATAATATCAAGGTATCTAGGCAGTAAAAATCGTCGGAGCGTGGCGATATAATTTTAGCCGCTAGCCATGCAGAGCGATAATTATCGCTATTGCTTGGTAATATGCCCCAAGGTTGCTAACATGCGATGAAGCATGTTAGCACCCTCTTGTAAATAGGGTGATAGTTTTATCTTTGCTTTTCTGGCTTTCTAAGCCAAAAAAGCAGAGATAAAGCCCTTGTAAATATGCCCTCACATGTTTGGGAACTGGTAATGGCGACCAGGACAGTGATAGAAATTCCCTTGTTTCCTGTTCAATCTCAGTCACAACATTGGCTGTCACTATTTGTTGCCCCTGTTAAGTTGGTGGTGGTGATGACATGTAATATTTACTCACAACACTGACAGAGAAGTGATCACTTACCAATGTTAGGCAATGGATGCTGAAATAGGAATGTTTTCTCCAAACACTGACCAGCAAATTATGAATTTACCAGCACAAGGCGTGTTCTTGCAACGATGGCCTGGAGGACATGACACTTACCTGTGTTGGCAATGATGAACATGTAAGCACTCTGTCATAAAACGTCAGGGTGACATATCTTTATTAGTAGGTTGAACTGGCCACACCCTCTTCGGTCAGGCACTAGGATAATGCATTAGGATATAATGACTATCAAAGAGGAGGAAGGTACCCCTATGGACTTTACAGGGAGGGGGGTTGAACACAACTAAAAAGACATGGACCCTGTTACACAATGTTGTACAAAAACACTTAATCGTACTAGATACTCCCAATAGATAACAACACGGAGTGTATTAACACACAGTATATTCAAACTGGCAAAATTACCACTAGCAACAAAACAATATTCTAGGTATCGCAATATATTCATGAAAACACGTCTAAAAAGAAAATATAGGTTAAAAAAGGAGAATTTTATTATTCTTCATGTATGAAATAAACCTAGGGCCTCCCTAATGGTTAAAGTCTAAAAAGATAAAAATTGTGGGGCATATTATCAAGGGAGTTTATCTCCGCTTTTTTGGCTTTAAAAGCCAAGAAAAGGGAGATAAAAGTATCTCCCTATTACCTATCTGTCGCTAACACCAGTTAGCGACAGCTAGTAGGAGATAGCGACCATCTTGGGCCTCGCTTTGCATGCCAGTGAAATTTATCACTAATGACATGCAAAGTGGGCGTGCCAAGATGTTAGTGACTGGAAACAGTCGCTAACATCGCTATCTCCTATTACCAACTTTTGGAGATATTCGCGCTAAGCGCGATTATCTCCAAAAGCTAACACCTGCCCCTGAGCAGTTCTTACCCATGTTATCCAATGGTAGGTGGATAGCATGGCTAAGAGCATTAGCTCGTTAATGCATGAATATCGCTGACTTTTCAGCGATATTCATGCATTTAGGCCGATTTTTATCGCTTAGGAGATAAACCTTGATAATAGCAAGGTTCCTAAGCGATAAAAATCGCTGCAGCTCGGCGATAAAAATATTGCTGCTAAGCCAACGTATCGATAATTATCGCTAGTTGTTGGTAATATGCCCCTGTGTCTTTTACTCTTAAGACATTCACAATACATTAAAAACAGTTGACGCTGCTTTTGGTGTACAGTTGTACCCACCTTCATCAGGACGTAACAATTTCTGTATCTAAAATCTTATTCTAGTCATAGTGTTATTTGTCATCAATTTTCATAATCACTTGAATGTTTCAATAGAGCTTCTTGATTGTAGGTTATTAGATCTGTACTCCTCCTGTTCCGAGTAATAACTTACTCTTTTGATCTACGTTGGAGCCACTGTTCTTGAGAGTCGGATTAAAAATATCAGCGCTTAATATTGGCTTTTAAATACTGGTTTGTCTGTATTGTCGATCACCAGGATTATTCGGGTCTATTCTTTCAATTCAATTTAGACCTTGGATACTGGTGAGTTAATGACGGTCTCCCTGCTCCAAACGTCCCATTCCGGAAGTGCTAGTGGTCTTTTTGCCAGTTTGAATATACTGTGTGTTAATATAATCCGTGTTGATATCGATTGGGAGTATCTAGTACGATTAAGTGTTTTTGTACAACATTGTGTAACAGGGTCCATGTCTTATTAGTTAGGATATAATGAACCAGTAGCAAGGCAGATGGGATAGCTGCCATGTTTGTGACGGAGTCCACATTCACTAAACTCCAAATCAGTCCTTTCTCTTTGTGACCTGGGAGGTTAGCTAGTGGTGGAAATGTGCATGTAGTAGTAGTACCGGCCATGCCTGTTGTTACATTTTCCGGGCCACATTCCAATCCGTTGTTTTTTTTAACTCGTCTCTGCCATTTTATGTATTTTCAGGATTGTTCGATGTGAAACACAGGGTACAATTACAAAGATTCTAAATAGCATAAATTCCCACAGTTTGTGGTTATTCAGAAAACCTGTTGTGGAAATTGTCCGTGAAGACCATATCTGGACACTTCTTAACAGCCTGCTGAGGTGATATATGTGTGCTCCTATGGGGCAATGTGCATTTATGCCAAATACCCTTTCTCCAGCCACTGATCCAGCTGTGCCCTCCATTCTCTTCTTTTGTCAATAAATTTGTTCTCTGAGCAAACATGAATTGAAAAGCTGTTAGATGTTTTTGTCACTACGTTAAAGAGGCCATCGGGTGAATGATGTCATAATAAATCTTAAATCCCCAGCAAATGTCCATAGAAAGAACATTTTGGAATTGTCATTGTTGATGATTGTTAGAGATGGAGAACCAAGTAAAGAGAACATTAAGGCATATTAGCAAGAGCGTTATCGCCATTTTAGCGGCACTTTTTGCCGCTAACGCAGCGATATTTTTTTCACCCGATTAGCAAGATGTCGCTAATCGATGTTAGCGACAGTTTTGTGTAACCCTGGGCATAGTACTACACTATGCTAACGGAGCATATGTAGTTTGTACTAATTCGCACTCCGCAAATTGCACATAGCACAGTACAAAAACTGTGCCTAATCACAAGCTTGTTTCCTTCCCAGTATAAGAATTGGCTTGGTAGTTTGGTTTGCCCTGTTCCCATCATGCACTGGGACAGGAACAGACTAATTTGCATGTAGCCAGGTTCTGAGCTGGGATGGTGCAGTGAGCTAAAAAACGGTGATGGATCAAGCCCTGATCTTTGGACTGGGTAAGAGTGGTCTGCTTAATTCAGACACTCTGTTCATCACCACCCCCTTTTCTGAATCATTTTGTCCACCATAAGCGTGGAAGGGTATACTCAGATGTGAGTCCCTTGCTCATTGCACCATCAGGATTCAAGCAAGCCGGGCCGAAGACGGCTGAAATGCCAGAAACCTGTCCCCGGAAGCTTGTTTCCTTCCCAGTATAAGAATTGGCTTGGTAGTTTGGTTTGCCCTGTTTCCATCATGCACTGGGACAGGAACAGACTAATTTGCATGTAGCCAGGTTCTGAGCTGGGATGGTGCAGTGAGCTAAAAAACGGTGATGGATCAAGCCCTGATCTTTGGACTGGGTAAGAGTGGTCTGCTTAATTCAGACACTCTGTTCATCACCACCCCCTTTTCTGAATCATTTTGTCCACCATAAGCGTGGAAGGGTATACTCAGATGTGAGTCCCTTGCTCATTGCACCATCAGGATTCAAGCAAGCCGGGCCGAAGACGGCTGAAATGCCAGAAACCGGTCCCCGGAAGCTTGTTTCCTTCCAAGTATAAGAATTGGCTTGGTAGTTTGGTTTGCCCTGTTCCCATCATGCACTGGGACAGGAACAGACTAATTTGCATGTAGCCAGGTTCTGAGCTGGGATGGTGCAGTGAGCTAAAAAACGGTGATGGATCAAGCCCTGATCTTTGGACTGGGTAAGAGTGGTCTGCTTAATTCAGACACTCTGTTCATCACCACCCCCTTTTCTGAATCATTTTGTCCACCATAAGCGTGGAAGGGTATACTCAGATGTGAGTCCCTTGCTCATTGCACCATCAGGATTCAAGCAAGCCGGGCCGAAGACGGCTGAAATGCCATAAACCAGTCCCCGGAAGCTTGTTTTCTTCCCAGTATAAGAATTGGCTTGGTAGTTTGGTTTGCCCTGTTCCCATCATGCACTGGGACAGGAACAGACTAATTTGCATGTAGCCAGGTTCTGAGCTGGGATGGTGCAGTGAGCTAAAAAACGGTGATGGATCAAGCCCTGATCTTTGGACTGGGTAAGAGTGGTCTGCTTAATTCAGACACTCTATTCATCACCACCCCCTTTTCTGAATCATTTTGTCCACCATAAGCGTGGAAGGGTATACTCAGATGTGAGTCCCTTGCTCATTGCACCATCAGGATTCAAGCAAGCCGGGCCGAAGACGGCTGAAATGCCAGAAACCGGTCCCCGGAAGCTTGTTTCCTTCCCAGTATAAGAATTGGCTTGGTAGTTTGGTTTGCCCTGTTCCCATCATGCACTGGGACAGGAACAGACTAATTTGCATGTAGCCAGGTTCTGAGCTGGGATGGTGCAGTGAGCTAAAAAACGGTGATGGATCAAGCCCTGATCTTTGGACTGGGTAAGAGTGGTCTGCTTAATTCAGACACTCTGTTCATCACCACCCCCTTTTCTGAATCATTTTGTCCACCATAAGCGTGGAAGGGTATACTCAGATGTGAGTCCCTTGCTCATTGCACCATCAGGATTCAAGCAAGCCGTGCCGAAGACGGCTGAAATGCCAGAAACCGGTCCCTGGAAGCTTGTTTCCTTCCCAGTATAAGAATTGGCTTGGTAGTTTGGTTTGCCCTGTTCCCATCATGCACTGGGACAGGAACAGACTAATTTGCATGTAGCCAGGTTCTGAGCTGGGATGGTGCAGTGAGCTAAAAAACGGTGATGGATCAAGCCCTGATCTTTGGACTGGGTAAGAGTGGTCTGCTTAATTCAGACACTCTGTTCATCACCACCCCCTTTTCTGAATCATTTCGTCCACCATAAGCGTGGAAGGGTATACTCAGATGTGAGTCCCTTGCTCATTGCACCATCAGGATTCAAGCAAGCCGGGCCGAAGACGGCTGAAATGCCAGAAACCGGTCCCCGGAAGCTTGTTTCCTTCCCAGTATAAGAATTGGCTTGGTAGTTTGGTTTGCCCTGTTCCCATCATGCACTGGGACAGGAACAGACTAATTTGCATGTAGCCAGGTTCTGAGCTGGGATGGTGCAGTGAGCTAAAAAACGGTGATGGATCAAGCCCTGATCTTTGGACTGGGTAAGAGTGGTCTGCTTAATTCAGACACCCTGTTCATCACCACCCCCTTTTCTGAATCATTTTGTCCACCATAAGCGTGGAAGGGTATACTCAGATGTGAGTCCCTTGCTCATTGCACCATCAGGATTCAAGCAAGCCGGGCCGAAGACGGCTGAAATGCCAGAAACCGGTCCCCGGAAGCTTGTTTCCTTCCCAGTATAAGAATTAGCTTGGTAGTTTGGTTTGCCCTGTTCCCATCATGCACTGGGACAGGAACAGACTAATTTGCATGTAGCCAGGTTCTGAGCTGGGACGGTGCAGTGAGCTAAAAAACGGTGATGGATCGAGCCCTGATCTTTGGACTGGGTAAGAGTGGTCTGCTTAATTCAGACACTCTGTTCATCACCACCCCCTTTTCTGAATCATTTTGTCCACCATAAGCGTGGAAGGGTATATTCAGATGTGAGTCCCTTGCTCATTGCACCATCAGGATTCAAGCAAGCCGGGCCGAAGACGGCTGAAATGCCAGAAACCGGTCCCCGGAAGCTTGTTTTCTTCCCAGTATAAGAATTGGCTTGGTAGTTTGGTTTGCCCTGTTCCCATCATGCACTGGGACAGGAACAGACTAATTTGCATGTAGCCAGGTTCTGAGCTGGGATGGTGCAGTGAGCTAAAAAACGGTGATGGATCAAGCCCTGATCTTTGGACTGGGTAAGAGTGGTCTGCTTAATTCAGACACTCTATTCATCACCACCCCCTTTTCTGAATCATTTTGTCCACCATAAGCGTGGAAGGGTATACTCAGATGTGAGTCCCTTGCTCATTGCACCATCAGGATTCAAGCAAGCCGGGCCGAAGACGGCTGAAATGCCAGAAACCGGTCCCCGGAAGCTTGTTTCCTTCCCAGTATAAGAATTGGCTTGGTAGTTTGGTTTGCCCTGTTCCCATCATGCACTGGGACAGGAACAGACTAATTTGCATGTAGCCAGGTTCTGAGCTGGGATGGTGCAGTGAGCTAAAAAACGGTGATGGATCAAGCCCTGATCTTTGGACTGGGTAAGAGTGGTCTGCTTAATTCAGACACTCTGTTCATCACCACCCCCTTTTCTGAATCATTTTGTCCACCATAAGCGTGGAAGGGTATACTCAGATGTGAGTCCCTTGCTCATTGCACCATCAGGATTCAAGCAAGCCGTGCCGAAGACGGCTGAAATGCCAGAAACCGGTCCCTGGAAGCTTGTTTCCTTCCCAGTATAAGAATTGGCTTGGTAGTTTGGTTTGCCCTGTTCCCATCATGCACTGGGACAGGAACAGACTAATTTGCATGTAGCCAGGTTCTGAGCTGGGATGGTGCAGTGAGCTAAAAAACGGTGATGGATCAAGCCCTGATCTTTGGACTGGGTAAGAGTGGTCTGCTTAATTCAGACACCCTGTTCATCACCACCCCCTTTTCTGAATCATTTTGTCCACCATAAGCGTGGAAGGGTATACTCAGATGTGAGTCCCTTGCTCATTGCACCATCAGGATTCAAGCAAGCCGGGCCGAAGACGGCTGAAATGCCAGAAACCGGTCCCCGGAAGCTTGTTTCCTTCCCAGTATAAGAATTAGCTTGGTAGTTTGGTTTGCCCTGTTCCCATCATGCACTGGGACAGGAACAGACTAATTTGCATGTAGCCAGGTTCTGAGCTGGGACGGTGCAGTGAGCTAAAAAACGGTGATGGATCAAGCCCTGATCTTTGGACTGGGTAAGAGTGGTCTGCTTAATTCAGACACTCTGTAAATCACCACCCCCTTTTCTGAATCACTTAATCACATAGCGTAGCAACTAAATCAACAACAGCCTCAGATGCTTTGATAAAGCAATTTCACATACTAAAAAGCATATAACCAATTCACAAAAGTGAACCTTTTTAATGAAAACATAAGGCAATGAGAGAGGTGATGATTTTGGGGTACCCCCTAACCTAAGGGGAGGACCAAGCAGATGCCTTGAACACAAAGAGAATAAACAAAAAGCACATCTTGTTAAACTTTGGTGGTGGTACCATCCTCTTAGGACCACCTCAAGCACAGTTATTGGCAAAAACACAATCCCAGCCAAAGGCCCTGCAAAGCATTACGGGACGAGATTAGCAGTGGGCAGGGAATATTATAGTATCCAATATCAAAATAATTCTACAAAGAGCTGCAGTTCAACTAGTCGTTACTAGATGTCCATCACAAGTCAAATGCAAAACCATTGAAACCCTTTCATCAAGCATTTGCATTTGACTTGTGAGGGACATCTAGTTACGACTAGTTGAACTGCAGCTCTTTGTAGAATTATTTTGATATTGGATACTATAATATTCAGTGTCCACTTCTAATCTCATCCCATAATGCTTTGCAGGGCCTTTGGTTGGTATTGCTTTTTGCCAATAACTGTGCTTGGGGTGCTCCTAAGAGGATGGGACCACCACCGAACCGTTCAAGAAGATGTGCTTTTTGTTTTCAAGGCATCTACTAGTTCTCTCCCTAGTTTAGGGAGGATCGCAAAATCATCACCTCTCTCACTGCTTGCTAAATTGTCAAGTTCACTTTTGTGAAAGTACTATATGTTCACGATAGAGATTTTTATTTTATAATAACAGGCACTGTGCAAGATGCCATTTGCAATTAATTGACAACGCAAGTACACAGTGCAATCAGCTACGCTACCGAAAGTCTTAAAATTAGGATTTATCTCAATTTAGTAGTAGTAAAGTTAGGACTCGTAACTTTCGGACTCCTAAATGCCTTCTGGGAATACCGAAAGTCTTAAAATTAGGATTTTTCTCAACTTTACTACTACTAAACTGAGAAAAATCCTAATTTTAAGACTTTCGCTATTCACAGAAGGCATTTAGGAGTCCTAAAGTTAGGAGTCCTAACTTTACTACTACTAAATTGAGAAAAATCCTAATTTTAAGACTTTCAGTATTCACAGAAGGCATTTAGGAGGTCTAAAGTTAGGAGTCCTAACTTTACTACTCCTAAACTGAGAAAAATCCTAACTTTAGGACTTTCGGTATTCACAGAAGGCATTTAGGAGTCCTAAAGTTAGGACTCCTAACTTCTTTGAATACCGAAATGAGTAAGTGTCTTCTGTGAATACCAAAATGAGTAAGCGCCTTCTGTGAATACGAAAATGGTAGTAAGTTTAGGATTTTGTCTTAAGTTAGTTCTGTGAATCGGGCCCACTAACACCATGAACTGTGGGAACTGTAGTTAGATACGTCGATCAACCTCACTCAAAGACGCTGACCCTTGTCCTCCCCCTAAGCAAATGTGGAGAGAGGTGGGAAACATGCATGTGCGACGGAGAAACACGACTCATAAAGAAAGTTGGAACACAAGTCCCACTGTGCATGTTTGTGCTGGACAGGAGGGATGAAGCCCACAGCAGATGTGGACATGTTGCCATATAGTGTGTAAATGTAGCCCAGCTTGACATCAATTACTGTGTGGGACCCAGTAGCACACAGCAATGTGGGAAACCATGTGAAGGCTGCATGGAGGATGCAGAGGCAGGCGAGGCAGATGCAGGCCACTGTGTACACCTGTAGGTACATGGAGATGGAGGTTTCCAATATGGTGCCCAGGTACCTAGGTTAGTGGTGTGGACATCTGAAGGCAATGGCCTACCCGGTGATCACACATGCTGAAGGTTACATTACCAGGAGGACGGCCCATATATTCCCTGTGTAGAGTATGCACCAGCTGCAGATCGTCAATGTTGCAAATCACAGAAAAGCCACATGGAAGACCAGGTTGGTGTGTGTGCATATCGTTGATGGTGAATATGAGCATCTGGTCAATGTCGGTGGTGCTGTTCAATAATATCCCAAAGCCTGCACCAGCTCCACCACATGTTTACACAGATGCATCAGCCAAGTCAGATGTTGGTGCTGACCGAGGTGGGCTCTAGTGCCTGCCGTATGTAGCAGTTGCACAATGGGACAAGGGTGCATGGGCAGTTGTAGATACATGTATAGAAAAATGAATTGAACATTTTTATTTATATTAATGGTATGGATATTGGACCAGTCCATGGCCATACATTCCCACATTGCATTGCATCAATTCATGGTAACAGGTCCAAGGGAGGAGGCATTGTACAGTCCACAGGCTGGTTGCAGTGGCATTGGCAAGGAATGAAGTGATATGGCAGTCCATGGGGGGTCCAAGGTGGTTCCAGGGGACAGTGGAAGAAAGTTCAAGAAGTGTAACCGTGGCATGATACTGAGCACAGCCCCAAGGAAGAAACTGGCCTTTTGGCACAGAGGGATGCTACCGCTTTCTCCTCAGCAGAACTGCACTGTCATCCTCATCTTCATCATCTGATGTGTCATGTGCCTCACATGTTTGTGGTGGTATTGTGGGTGCAGCACTGTGAGGCACTGACGCATCAGGTGGTGGAGCCGAGGATGTTGAGAGCAGCAGCAGCAGCCATCTGCGCCAATCCTTGCGGCAGCAATGAGGCGATGAGCTGCTGCAAGGCATGGTAGATCCCAGCAACCTCACACATGTGGGTAGCCCTGGCAGCCATGTCTTGGGCCTGCATCCGCTCCATGCTCTCCATAATCCTGCAGATGTTGGCCAGATCCTGGCTGTCACTGCTGGAGCCACTCTGAGTAGATAGTGATTGGTGTCTCTATATCATGACTCCAGCAATGTCAGCCATGGACCGTTGGAGAGCATTGAAGGGGCTGTGGGTATCCGTGATCTTCTGCATGTGGTCCCACCCACATATGGCCTCAAGTTTGTCCACCAGGTGCTCAAACCCCACCCGCACCTGTTCCGCCAACTGCTGCTGGAGCTCTACAATCCGACCAGGGTTGTGGTATCGGGCTCCTGGGAGGTAGCTGTGGCGGGAGGTGCCTGCTGCTGGTTGGTTTGTGCGGGGTGTTGGGATGGCGCAATGCTGCTGGGTTGCCCTGCTCCTGAAAGTGAGCTGGAGAGGGTGTCAATCAGGCATTGCAGGGATTCCTCGTCGATGATGTTGTACACATCCTCGTCATCAGTGGTGGTTTGGCCAGGCTGCTGTCCAGGAGGTGCTGTCTCTTCCTCTGAAATGTGATATGGGAGATACAGTTTAACAGTGTTTGTCATATACAATCATGCATTGCATGATATGACTAGCAGACAGCAGGACATTGTCAATTCATACTGATTTTGAGGGGAGGACTATTTGTTGCTAGATGGTTATGATTTTGATGTGGTTGCTTATGTGAAGTTGTAGTAGTACATGATGGTCTCACAGGGCCATATTAGCAATAAGCTCAATTAAAATATCGCCGCTTTAGAGGCAGGAAACTGCCACTTAAGCGGAGATAAGGTGCTTCATGATATGCGCGATAGAATTCCGATAGAAGCCCAGGTTAGATGTGCAGGACATCTAACCTGGGCTTCTATTGGAATTCTATAGCGCATATCAGCAATCCCCTTACCGCTGCTTTAGCGGCATTTTCCTGTAGCTAAAGCGGTGCTCATTTTAACAGGCTTCTTGCTAATATGGGCCACAGTTTCCAAATATGACAGAAGTTATGGGACAATATATACACACAGGCATCCCGATTTCTGTCCTCTGTTCATTTGTGTGAGTAATGCACTTTTCCACACAGAGGGCCCAATTCACAGGATGAACTTAAGACTCAATCCTAAACTTACTACTATTTTGGTATTCACAGAATGCACTTACTACTTTTGGTATTCACAGAAGTTAGGATTTTGTCTTAAGTCTGTCTCAAGTCTGTCTTAAGTTTGTCTTAAGACTAACTTAAGACAAAATCCTAACAATGGAAAAGATAGCAAACCATTATTCACCCTATTGTCTGCCCCTAACTCTGTCCCTACTAGTACAGCGTTCTCAATGAGGGTGCTCCCTGTAGAGAGGCCCTGGTAAATCAACTCCACTTTCTTCACAAAGTGGAGTGCTAGAGCCTCGCAATGATGATTTGACCTACATGGGAAATACTGGTCATACCTGCACTCTTCATATTTTTAAGCAGCTTGAAGATGGTCTTGGTGGGATTGGAGCTTGTCAAGATTTTATTGGCGACTAGCAGCCCGTCCCGACGTTGTCCGGGTATGAATTGCTGCCGGCCAGTAGTATATTGTTTTGTAGGATTTCGTTTTGATAGCATTTCTTATCTGTGACAGGCCTGTGAAACGCTCCGATTCACAGTGCACTGCTGATGCACTCAAGAGTGCGCGTTCAGTAGTGTGTGAACTCGAGTTTCCCTACTAAATTTTTCCTTGTAATATTATATATCGCGAACTCGACAACATGGCATGAGCACAATTTACATTACAGAAGAACACATTCATTTGTGGTAGGCACGGGGAGACAAAAAGATATGCCTGGAATCACAGAATGTCGTGCTGGCCATCAATGAGAGAGACCTGTGCATTTTTCAAATGGGTGGTGAAAAAATATGAGTATGTTGCTGGAGATGTGGGCCGCCGTGCCACCAATGTACTTACCAGGGTAGGGTAAACACCCATTAATCCGCAACTTTCTTTCCGCATACCATCACTCCGCATACTTTCATCACGAAAGTACCTTGACTCTGCAATGCCATTATAACGCAAGGCATTACATTTTATATGCTTTTACCACGCATCCATTTACAACAAAATTCTATGTAAATGCATGAATGGTAAAAGCATGTTTTTTAAAATGTTTGGATAAGGTAAGTATGGGTACAGGGGTATATGTTTTGGGGTACTTAGGTATATGTTTTGGGGTGTTTCGGTATTTTAAGGGTTCAGTTATAGTTTTGGGTTATGGGGTACAGGGGTAGTTTTAGGGTTTAGGGATAGGTATGGGTTTTGGGGTACAGGGGTATTTTTAGGGTTCAGGGCTAGGTTTGGGTTTTGGGGTACAGGGGTATTTTAAGGTTCAGGGCTAGGTCTGGGTTTTGGGGCACATGGGTATTTTTAGGGTTCATGGCGAGGTTTGGGTTTTGGGGTACAGGGGTATTTTAGGGCTCAGGGATAGGTATGGGTTTTGGGGTACAGGGGTATTTTTAGGGTTCTGGGCTAGGTTTGGGTTTTGGGGTATAGGGGTATTTTTGGGGTTCAGGGTTAGGTTTGGGTTTTGGGGCACAGGGGTATTTTTAAGGTTCAGGGCTAGGTTTGGGTTTTGGGGTACAGGGGTATTTTAGGGTTCAGGGGTAGGTTAGGGATTTGGGGTACAGGGTTATTTTTAGGGTTCAGGGCTAGGTTTGGGTTTTGGGGTACAGAGGTATTTTTAGGGTTCAGGGCTAGGTTTGGGTTTTGGGGTACAGGGGTATTTTTAGGGTTCAGGGATAGGTTTGGGTTTTGAGGTACAGGGGTATTTATAGGGTTCAGGGCTAGGTTTGGGTTTTGGGGTACAGGGGTATTTTTAGGGTTTAGGGATAGGTTTGGGTTTTGCGGTACAGGGTATATTTATAGGGTTAAGATGGGTTAGTGTTTAAGGGTGTTGGGGTATTTTAAGGAGTAAGAGTGGGTTATAATTATGGGGTGCAGGGGTATTTAAAGGGAGCAGGGTGGGATTAGCACACAATATGGGACATGGCATGAAGGGCGGAACGTACCACACGCCCCCAGTGTTTGTCACACCCCAGCACACCCCCACAGCACAACGCAGACACGGCCCCAAGGAACTACTTTGCTGGCACGGTTCTTTTACCTTTTAAATGTATATGGTGGACGTCTGCATGGCCTATGTCCTTCTGCTGCAACTGCCTTTTCCAACGCTGTATTGGGTGTTGTGATTGGTGCTCTGGTTCCTGAGATTACCCGCCTCAAAGGTTTGGGCTCTCTCTTTATTATATTAGTATAGATAAACTCTGCCCGTGTTTTGCGGATGAGTTTGTGATAATCCTTGACTGCCCCTCGATATACTGCTTTGGCAGACGGCTCATAGGAGCGACGCCAGTCACGTTCCAGCTGCTAGCACCCCTTCTTTGCCTGTGTTAGTAGATCTGTGAACCATGGATTAGATGGCCCACGTCCCTTACCTCTCCGCTTTGCTGGAATGTAGCTATCCAGAACAGCTACCAGCCAATCATGAAAGCACACATGTGCCTCCTCGATATCTGAGGGAAGCTGGGGTCTGTGTTCCGCTAACCGAGTGGCGAGCATCTCCCGGTCTAGCTTATGCCAGGGCCGTTTTGCCACCACAACAGGATGAACCACATCAACTCTACCCTGCCACAGTAGAGAGAATGGAATTACTGAATGGTCAGTCCATGTCTGCGGAACCGGGGAAAGAATTTTTAAGCAACCAAGACTGGAAAAAATGGGGTCAAGCAGATGCCCAGCCACATGTGTGCCCTCCATGACCAGCTGCGGCAGCTGAAAAGCTTCGAGATCCGCTAGGAAGTTGGTGATCTCAGCCTTTCCTTCCAGCTCGAGGTACAGATTAAGATCCCCCAAGATGGTAAAATTAGCCGCTTTACTAGCCATCAGTCCAATTTTATTTGCTAGATCTTCGCGAAAATTCCCGGAAGGCCCATGGGGTCTTATTTTTAAAAGGCCGGACATGGTCAGGTTGCAGCTAAGCTTTATTTTAAAAAGAGCACTCTCACAGCCCGCTATTTCTTCTTTCGACAGGCTGACAGCAAATGCAACTTTAGCTATCACCACAATGCCACCTCCCCTGCCCCCCTCTCTATTGATGTGATATATAGTATAGCCGTCCGGGAGGGCAAGCCATGGCTCCGCCACTGTATCCTGGGTCAGCTAAGTTTCTGTAAGAAAAAGGACATCAGGGGCCTCAGCCATTAAAAGGTCAAATACGTCTGCGTTATGACTCACCAAAGAACGGCAATTTAGGCTGAGGAACTTAAATTTGGTGTAACTGGATGGACAGATAGACTGCACCTCAGAATAGACCTAAAAGGCGCAGAGTTTCCACACAAAGGACGGCTCTTGAAAGGCCTACGGTACTGATGGGCACTTGGAGGCCAGACTCAAAATTCTGCGCTGGTGTAACTGAGAACATCGCCTTTGGAAGATGCAGGGATCCTGGCGTCTGGCGTCGACCCAGCGCGGACGCGTGCAGACAAGCTTGCCTTTGGAGCACCGTTGACGTGCCAGCGCTGCGCCCATGGCACGCGTCCGCTGCGCGCGTCCGCTACGTGCGTCCGCTGCACAGGTGCCTGAGTGACGTCATTTATAGGAACACAGAAGGTGACCAGGCAGGCGAGTCAGCAAACACTAGTCTGCGACCTCGTCGTTCCTCCCCAAGATGGCGGACACACTCCCTCCCTTGCCCCGAGCAGTGAATCCCCAAGGGCAGCAACAGTGCGAACAACTTTTAAAATACGGCGCAATGAGGTAAGAGTGATTGAAATAAAATCCCCACACAGTAAAAAGCACAAATAGAATTAAATGTCAAGATTACTAATACAGCTCTGTCAAAGCTCCCGGCTCACGCCTCAGGAGTCTGGTGGCTACGCGGGCGCCTGAGTGATGTCATTTATAGGAACCCAGGAGGTGGCCAGGCAGGCGAGTCAGCAAACACTAGTCTGCGACCTCGTCGTTCCTCCCCCAAGATGGCGGACACACTCCCTCCCTTGCCCCGAGCAGTGAATCCCCAAGGGCAGCAATAGTGCGAACAAATTATAAAATACGGCGCAATGAGGTAAGAGTGATTGAAATAAATTCCCCACACAGTTAAAAGCACAAGTAGAATTAAATGGCAAGATTACTAATGCAGCGCTGTCAAAGCTCCCAGCTCACGCCTGTGCAGCCGTATGTGGTACACATGGACATCTATGTGGCTTTGTCTGTTGTTATTTGTCTGGTGTGCATGTCTTACGTCATGTTCTGGCCTGCATTTGTGTGTTTGAAATTTTGTGTCAGTGATAGACTTAAGCCTTCTATGGGCATTTTTTCAAGGAAGGAGGGGATATATGATCACACATGGCGTTGAGGACATTGCTGCTTTTGCGTCAGCGAACTGCCACTGAGGCCGCGATAAAGGGCTTGATTCTATGCCCTGGAGACTTCCAATTGCAACCCATGTTCTTGTGTGAACCTGTGATTCTATTGTTATTTTGAAGGGAATTTATCAAGCACATTTTCCCCACTTTAGCGGGTGACTTGACGCTGCCTTGGTCATGTTGCGCTGTCCCTATCACCACAGCTAATTTCAACATGAGTGACATTGTGGTTGTGATGGGGGCTTGTTGATATGGCCATGGTGTAAACACAATCTACCCTCAAGGTTGACCCCACATGTGGTGTGCAAGTGTTCTATGATTCTGATGTATGTGCATTTCCTGATGTCTTTTTCTGCTGCTCGGGCCTGGTCAATGCCACCCTGACATGTGATGCTAATGAGTGGGTGAGGTGTGTTTGTGTATGTGCCACTCAGCTGCTGTCATGGATGGTACATTCTGTACTGGTTCTGATATTCACGGGCTGACGTGTGTGATGGGTACCGAACTGCATTTTAGTTAACTGACACAGTTGACTTGCCATGTTGTTATGTTGAATGGCACATGAGGGTGTGATGGTCAACTCACATCATGAGTGATGTTGGATGCTGTATTCTGTGTGGCAGATGTGTGCACTGTGGGCCATTTTGTCGTGACCAGTGATGTACTTATCACCACTTTGCAAGCCGAGTACAGGCACTGAGGCGACAATGAGAGGCTAGATCAAGTAATGGAATTAACAAATGAGCCTAGGGTCACACCAGACTTCTGATGGAATTCTATGGGGGATTTCATCATGTCTCTTGCCGCCACTTTACCAGCATTTTCCTACTGCACAGGCAGGGATGATTATATCACCATTCTTGGTAATCTGGCCCCAAATATTATGATCAGGCAAGGGGGCACATTGCATGGGAATGCAGGTGTTGTCTTATTTTATGACTTTGCACATCACCACACATATGCGACTCTGACACCACATTGTGGATGCACTGTGTATGTTAATGCTCACGTGCATGATTAGGAAAGCCGCCTCCGATGTCAGCACACAGGCGGCATTAGGCACATGTGCTTGAGTAGTCAGTAGGTTTGTGCGTGTGCGTATGTGTCAAGCTGGTAAGGCATGCACCAGCTTGGACACTACTCAGACACATGTAGGCAATGCTGCAGGTGTGCTGACATTGGTGGAGGCATGCACATGAGCATAGACATTCCCAGCGCATCCACAATATGGCATCTGAGTGACATGTATACTTGTGCAGGCAATTTGTATGTGCGTGGTGATGTGGAAAGGGGGCCATTTGGCAACTCTGCCACATGTCAAGTTGTTGTGCCACTGTGTGGTTTGCAGCTGAACATATGAGGTGATCTGACATTGTACTTGGACGAGGTTTGATTAGCTTTTCTGTGCACATATTATAGTCTGTCTGCCCGCCACTACGGGCCATATTATCAATTATGTTGCCAACATTATAGTTGCTTTTGCGGAAGGAAACTGCTGCTTCAGCGACACTACGGGCTTGATGATATG
Organism: Lissotriton vulgaris; assembly: GCF_964263255.1. Taxonomy (NCBI): domain Eukaryota; kingdom Metazoa; phylum Chordata; class Amphibia; order Caudata; family Salamandridae; genus Lissotriton; species Lissotriton vulgaris. Next base: position 295,924,264 of record NC_141685.1, read on the forward strand.
CCCCATTGAATTCTAATGGCAAACAAGCTTCTGGCCTGGCACCTGGCCTACTATTTGAATTCAATTGATCATATTCTCATGCCCCTTATCACTGCTTTGACTACAGGTTCCTGCCGCTATAACACAAATTATGTTGCCGTCATACCTGTTACTATGGCCCTGTGTGTTGTGTGATGTGCTGCGTGCTCAGGTTCATCCAGGACCTGTTCCACAGTACATATGGGTATGCACTTCAATTAATTTCATGGTACATGGGTGCCACTGTGCCCATCCACCCTTTCCACCCTGTCCCTGATTGATGCTCACCCTGGTGTTGTGTCTATTCACATTCAGCACTATCGAGGCCTGCGACTCCAACGACAGTCTCCTCGCTGATGACGCCGGACATCTGCTCCTCCAGCTCATTCAGCTCCTGCTGTGGAGCTGGGCCGCCACCTCCAGTCTGCCTTGCTGCCTTAAGGTTGGCTCCCAGTTTCTTCTTGGTCTTGCTCTTTGCATCATGCCAACGCTTCTTGCACTCATCCACTGTCCTCCTCCTCTCTCCAACGGCATTCACTTTGGACACAACGTCCTTCCATATATCTCTTTTCCTTGCCAATGTCACTGTGGAACTCACCAACAGTTCCTGTTGGTGTAGCGTCACCTCTTCTACCAGGACCTGGTTCTCCATTGGACTGAACTTGGGGCTCCTCTTCCTCTTGGCCTTCACATGTGTCTCTGCCTGGCCCTGTTGTTGGGGTTGTTCATGGCCTCTGCACTGGTCCCAGGTTGTTCCATGTCTCCTCTTGTATTTTCCATTTTGTATTTTATTTTCTGCTTTGCAGGCGTTTTTTTGTGCTTTTTTCCAGCTGAACGCGATAAATGCAAGCCTGGTGCATATTGGCGAGTGGATTTTATCGCTGATTGGTCCATCGTGATTTTTTTCACTTTAGCGTGCATTTGTTTATCGCCGTCACACTAAATCTATCGCCGTCCCTTTCCGCAAGAAAAGGTTACTATCGCCGGTTAGCGACGTGTTGCTAATACGCCGCTAATGCGGCGATAGATTCTGCCGATCGGCGGCGATAAAAATAATCACGCTAAATAGCGTTAGCGATAAATATAGCCTCTTTTTGCTAATGTGCTCCATTGTTTTTTGACTTCACTGGAAGGCCACTTTGTCTTTAATATTTTTGTGCATTGCCTATAATACAGAAGGAACTGTCCTACCAGTGTTGTGGGTGGTTTGTGCTTTAAGACCTAATAGGTGACCAGAGCTCCCCGTGTACCATCCTCTGAAAGCATGATAAGCCCAGAGAGTGATAGGTGTTCTTATTATGGACTATCGGAAATAAGATGCTGAGTAAAGATGACCATAGGTGAGTTTTTGAATAGGACTCCCCATCCTCCATGATTTGACTAAGTGGACTGCTGTTGGCTTCAGACTACATTGCTAGAGAGGGAACTAATTTGTGTCTAATTTGTTAAAGACGCTGATGCCAGGGCCCAGGGTATGTGACGGGACGGCACTGCATCTTGCACACCCTATCAACGTTGCCATATACCAGGGCCAATGTTGCAACAGGGGCTTCCCACATTGTGAAAGCACCCGAAGCTGGGGGCAATCAACAAACATGCAACAAGTACTCCATGTTTTGAAACATTAAATTCCGATGTGTGGTGTTTTGCAATCTGTGACTTTGTAAAACATGGCAATTTATTTAAATGGGTGTATTTCGAATGTATCACTCAATTTATATTGATACACACATCTGAATTTACATCAATGCAATGGATACATACATGGCTCGCCGCTTTGCTTGGATCTCTACAATCCTGATGATGACCTATTACATGGTTGGGGTTGAAACGATGTCGACATAAGTGGCCAATGGAACCCTTTTGGATGTATTCGTTCGTTGATCTATAATCGAATGTACATGCAGTATCATCAATTGTCTACTCTTTTAGTTCCGTTGCCGGACTGTTTTTTCATACACACTACATTTTCTTACCTGTTATACAGCACTGTGTGAACACTCACAAGCACAGAGCACCTTTTTATGTTGCTGTAAAATGATGGATATTCACAAAATATGTGCCTCTTTTCATCACTTAAATATTTTGATTGCATTTTAAATTGTTTAATATTTCTTCACATGGATCTTTTTTTGCATGCTTGTTACTATCCATATCACAAATGTGACAATTTTGATTATTCTGTGTCACCAAAGCTGTCAAACTGACCTGAATGATGGATTATTCTTTTAATTTCAGTGTATATTGAATATTTAAATGCTCTGTTGATGTGCTTTTTTCAAACACCATACTTGTAACTAACCGTCCGCTCTCAAAGATTTCATTGAAAGCACAGAGTAGTGGAGTTAGCTACTACACCCGCACAGCCATTTGATAAAACAATATTACCTTTACATGATAAAAAGGATATAACCTATTCACAAAAGTGAACTTTGAAAACTACCAATGGCAATGAGAGAGGTGATTATTTTGGGGTCACCCCTAACCTGGGGGGCAAGCAGATGCATTGAACACAAAGAGCATATCATACTGGACGATTCGGTGGTGGTCCCATCCTCCTAGGACCTCCCCAAGCAAAGTTATGGGCAAAATTACAATGCCAACCAAAGGCCCAGCAAAGCATTATGGGGCGAGACTCTAGTTTAGTGAATATTATAGTATTAGTTCTCAGCTGAGCCCGAGAGCCTGCCCCTTGAGGAATGTTTTGAAATTGGATACTATAATATTCACTGCAATTTAGAATATCCCATAATGCTAGTTGTTTGAATGAGGGTATTTGATGTTTCTGTTTTATTAATTGGGGTGAGGTGGAATAAAGTTGAGTTCACTTAGTTTTTTATCAATTCCACAGAATTCCGTTTGTCAACTACATCCACCCTTACTTGCAACATCTCCGGATAATAGATTTGCAAGAGTGAAGACAATACCATGTCTTTACACCTTGTTCCATAAATAATCATCAACAATATTTCACAACTCTTACAAATAAACACTACAAGCAATAAAATGTAGACATCAACCCGAAACCTTATCTAGATGACCAATCTCTCTGCCATTGGTCAACATTCTGGTTCTCTACAGCCCCATCAATGGGTATTGAAAATGGGTTGAACATGTGCACAGCATACACGACTAACAACTTTGTGTATCTGGAAGATCTTTGGGCTAGCAGGTTGAATAGGAAAGAGATTCGTTCAATGGGGCTGTGAGGTCTGGTGGCGCCTCCATACAAGCAGAAAAGGCACCAAGTCCTAAGGAAACTCATCAACAGGTTCTTCTCCGTGGGTGTTTCTTTACTAAGCAGTCTTCGGACACCATGCTATCCGCTCCTCAGAATGTTGGTCAGGTTCTTGCAGCCAATCCCTAAGGGGAAGAAAAGTTCCATCCAATGGACAGAAAGCACACACCTACATCACCTGACCTAAGGAACCAATGGTGAACTAGTGTCTGGTCTCTTTACAGCCATTACAGTTACACTTACATGAACAAGGCCACCTACGGCTCATCCCTCGCTCCAGCTAGCCTTGCTAAGCAGCAGATTAGTGCAGCAACCCATCGAGTAGTCTACCCGAATGGAACATGGGGTGTCCCAACCTGGTGGGTGCAATCAAAGCTCTTCAGCCTCCTCAGAGTTTTGCGCTGGTGAGGTGCCGCTCTGGGCTCTGGTCACCACAAACAATCCTGGCTTTGATTATACTGCTGCTTCCACCACTTTTGTTCTGGGCCTGGGAGCATTGGAATATGACAATCTTCCTATGGTTTCTACCTCTACATGCATGAAGCCTGTTCGTGAATATGGCACACAGCGACTGTGACACAGATGCTCTCAATGTTGGACCTACATCAGTGAGGCATCATGCAAGGTGCCAACAAATCTCATTTCTTCCTATGCTTAGTAAAAAATGCTATATATAATTCAGTGCGGAAAACGTTCCGGCATCAGATTTAAGCAGCCCTTTGCTGCTTACATGAAAAGTGCATTTAGAAGGAGCCTGCAAACCCTTGGGGTCGTGGAGACAAGCCATGCTCAAAGTTACACGCTGTCAGAAGTACTTTTTTGTGGGACCTGCTTCTGCCTACATGGTGGGAGCTGATCTGGTTAAAAACAAACCATGCCAGCTGCTCCCTATGCAATGGCAGCATGACAGACTGCTTGGTGAGAGGGGTGCAGCCAAGACACTGACCACTTACTTTGTGTGAAAAATGACTCTTTATTGAGACAGGTGCATATCAATTAACCTGTCAATGGCCTTACAAAACCAAAACCTCAATACATCAATTAAACTACCATTTGTCCCCACCCCAACATCCTCCATACATGACCACCCTGCAATTAACACATTACAAATATTACAATGTATTGCATTTAAACCTTACCATGTTCAATTAACCCTACATCCTTTGACTGCAAGTATGAAACTGAAAATAACCAAACAACCCAAACTGTACCTAAATGCCTACTCTTTCTTTGCACATGGATTGTCTACTATCAACGCCAACCAAACTTCTGACAACTTCTGGCAAACTTTGCATGCCCCCGCTAGCACCTGTTCCAAGAGACTACGTAGAACTTCATCATGCGCACCTGCTCAAGCAAAACATCCAAAGAAATACCACCTGCACCCATTTAACCCCTCCCCAAGAGCAAAATTAAACGGACGGGAGGGCGGGAAAAACCGCTTAAACCAAACCTAAAATGGTGGCAGGGAGCCCAATTAATTTTCTTTAAATACCCTTGGGCTATTTTAGTCAGAGGCAGCCCAAACCTATTTTATAATGCAGTACTCTGGACTGCACCAGCCTCCCAATCTGCTGGGGGAGCAGAGCTCGGCTGTCCCCCAAACCTCCATTGAGGTATGGCGCTGCGCGGATGCTAGGGGAAAGAGAGTGCCATTGTTTTGTGTGGTAGGGATGTTAGGATCATATGCGTGTGACAATTTTCTATATGTATGTATGTGGTATTTCTGTAGCATAAGCCTATATAGGATTGATCACCAGAATAAAGTCAGCTGTGTCTGTTCTAGGTATTGTGGCGGGCACAGGAATTTGGGCTGTGGGCTTGTGGTGGCGGAGAGCCGTCACCTGTTGCAATGATGGGGAGGACAGGGCCCTAAACTCTGAACCTTATGTACCACACTCAGAGTGCAGAACCCAATCAAATCTGTTTCAGAAAACTCTTGAAAAAGTAACTTTTTTAGGATGGCATTTGGCTGAAGACTTATTATCAGTATGGGCCTCAATCGATGCCACAACACAGACTTGGAGGTAGTAAATGAGAATAATCGGAAAACGACCATACGCAGTATTCAGTTGGACAGCTGCTACCACAAAATTATTTAACCTGATTTTTTGCCTGGGAAGTGCTTTGAACTAATAGTGAGACTATGAGCAGAGGTGTAAATAACTCTCAAATAAATAAATACCATGGGCCATATTATCAATAACGGCGATAACATTATCGCCGCTTTAGCAGCAGGAAAGCAATACCTGACCTGCTCACAAGGTGACCGAGTCTTGGCTAATTGCTGCTGGGTTGGGTATCTAACCACAATACTGTTTCCGTTGTCTTGTTGTTTGTGGTCACAGGCATGAATGAGCAGGTCCCTTGTAGGTGGTGGTCTTCGGATAGGTGGTCCTTGAAAGTGAAGGGTAGAAGTTCCAGTCACAATTTATCTCAGGTGTCCGGTCAGGCTGAGAGCAACAGTACATGTGATGGTGATAGTTGTAGAGTAAGAGGTCCTGCAGCATTTTTTTTGTTTTAATATTTTGCTTTGTTTGTGTATGTCTGAAGTTAGCTGGTTAAAGAGTGCAGTGTTGTCAATGTTCGAATTGGTGTACAGGTTGAAGGGTTGGAGTTTGTTGTGCATGATGTATTTTCAGTATTGTGTGATATGGTGTTGGGCAAGCTGACTGATGCTGTGCTTGATCATTGTATGTTGTGTTGGAAGGTATCTGGATGTTGTTGTATGCTTGATATGAGTGAAGGTTGTTCCTTGCTCAGTGATGGAAGGCAAGGTATGTATCGATGGCATCCTTTCTGTGAGAGCGCTCTTCCAGTAACATTGGAGTGAAGATAGAGATGGGCTGAGCAAGGAAGACTTGCTTGCTATTGGTGGGGGTGCCCAAAAAGAAGTTACTAAGATGTAACTTTGGTAACATGTATATAGAAAACTTCAATACAGCTCACTTAGACCTGGAGGGATCATGTGGAAACTTAAGGTTGCCCTGGTGAGCGACTATGGGGCATATTATCAAGGGGGTTTATCTCTGCTTTTTTTGGCTTTAAAAGCCAAGAAAGCGGAGATAAAATTATCTCCCTATTACCTAGCTGTCGCTAACACCAGTTACCGACAACTAGTAGGAGATAGCGACCATCTTGGGCCCCACTTTGCATGTCAGTGAAATTTATCACTAATGACATGCAAAGTGGGCGTGCCAAGATGTTATCGACTGGAAACAGTCGCTAACATCGCTATCTCCTATTACCAACTTTTGGAGATATTCGCGCTTAGCGCGAATATCTCTAAAAGCTAACACCTGCCCTGAGCAGTTCTTAGCCATGTTATCCAATGGGAGGTGGATAACATGGCTAACATGGCTAAGAGCATTAGCTCGGTAATGCATGAGTATCGCTGACTTTTCAGCAATATTCACGCATTGCAGACGATTTTTATCGCATTTGCGATAAACCTTGGTAATACCAAGGTTTATCTGCGATAAAAATCGCCGCAGCTTAGCGGTAAATTTTTGTCTCCATCCAAGCAATAGCGATAATTATCGCTATTGCTTGGTAATATGCCCCTCTATGTGTACCAGAAAACATGAGCTTGCTCAATGCTATTTGATGTTTGGGAGGGGGGAAGGGCAGGTTACCCATTGACATTTTCTTTAGTATCATCAGTTATAGCAGTGGTCCTGAGACACACTGGCATTATGTGAAGGACTTAAGGCAGCCTATACATTTGCCTTTCAAGCATAAACCTAGAATGCTGGCAGAACAAAGCACAGGGCAATCAGAGTCAAGGATCAGACACTCCTGCCAGTAGATAGAGTCCTGCTTCACACATTCAGACCCAAAGGGAAGAACAAGAGAAGAGACTGACGAGATTCTGTTACACCATAATTGCTTCAAGTACCAAAGCATTCCTTTGTGCAAGGTCCGGAAGACAGGACCCAAAGCTTCAAGCATTTGCACCAGGACCATCTTCTGAGGATAGGAAATTAAAAGAAAATTTGCAGATTTGAAAGAATTTAGGGTTGACTCAATGTTCTGCTGTTCACACCAGACCACACATGCCCACCCACAAGAAACACCAAAATCTGAAACTGCTTCTCTGCCAAGAGTAAACGGATCACAATCTGGCTAGGATTGTAGGTTCATGTCTCACGAAGTCACATTTGACACAATGGTACCTCCACTGCAATCTGCTCAATTGGTGGAGTTGAGTTCAGACATGGAATCATCTGCATGCATCCTAGCCACGGACAAAACTAAGACGGCCTGTCCCCTGATAACCAATCCTGATCCCCGTACCTGAAGCCATAAAAGCTTGGTGTTCTGGAAGCAGAAGCCCACCACTGACAAATTCTGAGAGAAGGCCCAAGCCTGTATGGTGCTCATGTAGAGACATCACCATTACAAGAGCTTCTGATGTTTAGGAGGTTACCTCTTAGTATTGTACAGAAATCAACTTTACGTGGAGAAAGCCAAATTGGTTTAGTTTCATCCTCCAAGGACAAATGATGGCAGCCTGAGAGGAGGGTGTAAGGCCCTTCACGAAAATAGTGGGAGGTTCCAGGTAAAACAACAAGTCCCAAGCAGACCCTCTTAATGCTTGGATATAGCTGGGGTCTACACTCTTTCCCAGTACTCTGACATGTTGGGAAGGAGGGTGCCTTGCCTTATATGGATCTTTCCCTCCCCATAACCTCAGTGTGGTGACTTCCCTGTTGCCCATACATTCTGCTTCCATCACAACCTAGACGCCCATTTCATCCTAGGAATCTGGTTCACACATTACTCCATATACATTCTTGACATCCTCTTGCTCTCTAGCAACAGCATACAACTCATAGACTGCACATGCAACCCGGAGCGGGGCTCACAGCCCTACCCAAGTCAGCATGGCCACACCGAAGTGTCCAGTGTTATCTCTCAGGGTCCTCTCTCAGAATTTGTCAGTGGTGGGCTTCTGCTACCAGAAGACAAGCTTTTATGGCTTCAGGTATGGGGAATTGGAGAAGTGTGGCTCAATGGTTAGAGCGGCAGACCCTGATGCAGAGGTCTGACCCGGGACCAGGGTTCAATACCCGCCTCGGCAGGTCTTGGGCACAATTTCTTCGGACCTGATAATTCAAGCCTCGGTGCCTATTCTAATCATGGGTCCCACTCTGCAACTCTGGGCAATAGCTTGCTTATTCTCCACAACGGCCCCAACAGTGCTGGGGTGCCTGGCTTCACCTTGGGGGTGCCCAGGAGTGGACATTTCACAGGGAAAAGCCAGGAAGGGTTCCATAGCGGTATGAGTACAGCACCAGGATGCCCCGGAATGGGGCGGCAGTGCGCTTTACAAGTACAAATTCAAATACATATTAGCAAGAACCTCATTAAAATTATCGCTGTTTTAGCGGCATTAAACTGCCGCTAAAACGGCGATAATGGGCGCTTGCTAATATGCGTTATATAATTCCATTAGAAGCCCAGGTTAGATGTCCTGCACATCTAACCTGGGCTTATAATGGAATTATATAACGCATATTAGCAAGCGCCCATTATCGCCGTTTTAGCAGCAGTTTTCTGCCGCTAAAACTGCGATCATTTTAACGAGGTTCTTGCTAATATGCCCCTTAGTCTGTAAAATAGCCTTCTTTAATCTCACCTTCAGACCACCCAGAATGTACAGGGACTTCACCGATGAAACATCACACCTCTTCACGTCTGCCTTCACCCATCACTCCCACCCCACCTTCCTTGGAGGCTTCAATCTGCCTGGCAACTCAAGGCCAAAACCATGATAAAACTGGACTCAACACCCTAGAAATAAAACACCACTTCTCAAATCAAATGCACTCCACAGGCAACATACTGGAAATCATCCTCTCTGCATCCCCCATCATTGACAGACAGCTCACATTCTCCTGACTGGACTGACCGTTTCACTGTTTCATTCACCATCATACATGACATATCAACAGCAATAGAAAAATGAGAACGCCACCTATTGGTCCTGCAATGACATTAACCTAAATGAACCACAAAAGGAAATAATCAACCTACACAGACACTTACATCCCTCGACAGATGCCAACAGCTATCTCTCTGCTCACCATCATGCTGATCTAGTGTTCTTATATCTGAGCGCCATGATACCCGTAGGGTGACAGTAGCGCTATATAAGCACAGATACAATACAATACAACATCTACATCACTACTATGAAGAATCTCGTTACGTGATATGCTTTTCTGAAAACATGCGCCCCCAAGTCTAAGCCGTCTGCCAGTTTCACTGAAGAATCCAGGTCGAGGTGTTTGTCGCTTGTTTTCCTTGCCTCAGACTGCTACGGGAAAATCCAAAGAGAAAAAACTCCTTGCAAACCTTGGGGCAGATTTACGACTTCTGGCGCATCTCTGCTAAACAGCAGGGATGCGCCAAAAGAGTTGTGACGCATCTGTCCACCCGTGCGCCACCACTGATGCGCCGCATTTACAATGCGGCGCATCGTGGCGCTCGGATGGGCAGATGCATGACGCATCCCCGGTGGAAATGCGGCGCATTGCTGGAGTTGCGTCGCAAGCGCGACGCAGCTCCAGCAAGGCTCGGGGGTGCCCTATCTCTAACATGCTGTGTCAATCCTTACACCTGCTTCAAGCAGGCGCAGGGTTTTTACGCAGCATGGCCCTAAAAGTGACTGAGTGAAATCTTGTAGATTTCACTCAGCCACCTTTAGGAGGCGTTCCTGCGCCAGAACTCCCCCCCCTGCGCAGGAACGCCTTCTTGTGGCGCAGGGCTTTACAACGTGACGCATCTCCCAGATGCGTCACGTTGTAAGTACACCGCACCATGGCGCTGGATTTGCGCCACCGCTGCGTCACAAAAGTGGCGCGGCGGTGGCGTTAACGAGGCGCAATGGGCTTATAAATCCCCCAAGGCTTTTATTTTTATGCTTTCTGAAAACAAACTCTCACTTTGTTGAAAGGGGGCATCAAACATGACGCCCACTGGTAGAAGTTCAGAGGCTCCAATGTAGTGAATTTAGAGGCCTCTCAATTGACACAATGAATACACAAAGACATCCACCTACCCAGCGGAGATCTCCAAATATGGCTGTTTCACCTTCTCTATGGGAGCAGAGGTCACAGCAGACCATCGAGTTACCTACCAGGCACCATATGAGCCCCCTAGTCGCCACGTGGTCTATCACCCGAGGGATTCATGACGTTTATCAGATCACCTAGGAGCACCAACCAGCCAGTACACTTAAAATAAATATATATTTCATTGAAATCTTAAGCTTCAGCAATTGTTATGCCCGCCGCGCTATGGGGCAGATTTACAATAACTGGCGCATCCATAGGGATGCGCCAGTTATTGTGCGCCGCAGCTCCGCCACCCATGGTGCGCCGTATTTACAATGCGGCGCACCATGGGGCAAAAATGGCACAGATGCGTGACGCATCTCTGCCGTAAAGGTGACGCATTGCTGGAGTTGCGTCGCAGCTCCAACAATGCTCTCGGGGGCCCTGTCTGTCCAATGCTGTGTCAAGCCTTACGCCTGCTTCAAGCAGGCGCAGGGTTTTGACGCAGCATTCGCCTAAAAGTGACTGAGTGAAATCTTGCAGATTTCACCTAGCCACTTTTAGTAGGCGTTCCTGCTCACCATGGCGCATCTTTTGCGCTGCCGCTGCGTCCCAAAAGTGACGCAACGGGGGCGTAAAAGAGGCGCAAGGGGCTTGTAAATCTGCCCCTAGGTTCTCAGATGACAATTTTTTAGCATCTGAATATTGTTTATAGATGGTGGGCCTGATGTAGAAAACCGTTTTGGACCACAGACCCTGTGATTTGCAAAACCACAGGATCTGGGACCACAAAATGCTTTTATACGATGCACAAAACCTCTTTTGCAATTCTAAAAAGCATATCCAACTGGCAAGAGGGGTTTTGAAATTCATTCTGAATTGATATTAGAGGAGGACATGAAAAGGGCACCATCTTCTTTTTTGTAATTCACTGGATGTATCTCTGGCTTGCGAAACGATTTGTGGTCACAAGCCTTGAATAGTTACTGCTACCTCAGAGGAAGTGGAAAGGGATTCGCATAGTGGAAGCTGTTTGTGTTAGAACTGAGCTGGGCGACCAGTGGGGAGTAGGCAGTAGTCCAGGGACCACTGTATACTCCTCTTTCTTTCTGAACACATTTTTGTTTTTAATGCATCACCTGTTCCTTTAAGCGACATTGTTCTGCAGGAGAAAAATGAAATGCCTTTTCCTCTTGTAGAATGTTGGGCTGCTGAGCAGAGAACAAAGAGGGAGCATAATCAGCGAAGAAGGACTATATTGCTTGGACTGTTTATTGATGGGTTCTGATGTTTTTTCTTTCCCTCATGTTTGTCAGGAAGACGTAGGGGCATATTAGCAAAAACCTTGTTAAAATTATCGCCGTTTTAGCGGCAGGAAACTGCCGCTAAAACGGCGATAATAGGCTTGCTAATATGCGATATTGAATTCCAATAGAAGCCCAGGTTAGATGTCCTGTACGTCTAACCTGGGCTTCTATTGGAATTCTATAACGCATATTAGCAAGCCCACTATCACCGTTTTAGCTGCAGTTTCCTGCCGCTAAAACGGCGATAATTTGAACGAGATTCTTGCTAATATGCCCTGAAGTTTGTTTATTAAGTGGCTGCTGTATGGAATAAAGTGGAGAGTAATAAGCATTATCCTCGCTTCCTCGTCCTTATTAGAATTTAAACTTTACGTTACGATAGCTAGGAAATTTTATATTCTGTGTGACCAATACGACAATGTGATTTCCCTAACATCAAGTGTACTCATCATTCCTTAACATGGAGTCCGCTGCCTTAATTTACTGAATAACAAACGTGTATTGACTCTATGGAGCATTGAAAAAGGACTTGGTAGATTTTGTCCAGCGAAACACGTGTCGGCTGGAGCAGCTGACAATTGCTTATCCCTTCAAAGTAAACAAAAGCTTTAAATATCCTTGTAATCAATGTGGATCTAATTGTTTCATTTTTTATCACATTTGGAGTATACATTCCAGCCTCAGAGGCACCTGTTGGCTATTGACAGATTATGGATTTTTATAGCTAACCAAGTTCGCGGTACTCATTTTATCAGTCTCAGAATGAGAGCTGGACCTGCTGGGACACAAACATATGGCCAAGGTAACCCCTTGGCTGTTGCACATTAGGGTTATTTATTGTTACCCAACTAATAATAGGCAGGCCTACCTGGGTTTGAACCTGTGACCTTGTGTCAAAGATAGAACCCTGACCTGGACGCAGCATTCCACTGAAACTGGGACAGACAAGAAACCAAAACTAGCACTGGCAAAAATGTTCAATGAACCCCAAACTGCAGGAAGCGGCGACTAGAATATGGGCATGACAATGACTGCCCTATCTGCTTTAAAGCCGGCCCATGTCCTGCAGCCGAGAAGGGAAATGCCAGATTCTCGGATTGGCCAGTGGGGTCCAGCACTGCACAACCACCCTTTTGGACAGATTTACAATCCCCTTGCGCCTCTTTTGCGCCGCCGTTGCGTCACTTTTGTGACGCAGCGGCGGCGCAAAACATGCTCCATGGTGCGGGCTATTTATAACGTGACCCATCTGGGTGATGCGTCACGTTGTAAAGCCCTGCGCCATAAGGAGGCGTTCCGGCGCAGGGGGGGCATCCCTGCGCAGGAACACCTCCTAAAAGTGGCTGAGTGAAATCTACAAGATTTCACTCAGTCACTTTTAGGCCAATGCTACGTCAAAACCCTGCGCCTGTTTGAAGCAGGCGTAAGGCTTGACGCAGCATTAGTAGAATGGGCCCCCCAGAGCATTGCTGGAGCTACGTCGCGCATGCGACGCAACTCCAGCAATGCGACACCTTTACGGCACAGATGCATCACGCATCTGTGCCGTTTTTGCCCTATGATGCGCCACATTGTAAATGCGGCGCATCATGGGTGGCGGAGCTGCGGCGCACAATTACTGGCGCATCCCTGCTAATTTGCAGGGATGCACCAGTAATTGTAAATATGCCCCTTTGTTTGTGCCACACCCAGCGACGTGGAGTGTGAGTGGCTCCACATCAGCCCCTGGACGGGCCCTTTCCACAGCTCTCAGCCAGCGCGGACACGTCATAATAATGCTTCCTAATTCCAAGGGATGTTTATGTCCCTCTCTTAGAGGATTTATGGCCGCGGGAGGAGAGTGTTCCTCCGAGGTACAGCAGCCAGTGCTTAATTTGCACCGAGCTATTGAGCGCCGAAATCTGCCGGACAATCTGCAATGAGCAAAGGTTTTACGAGACGCATTTCCATCTTTACAGGGCCATTTGCCTCGGCTTCATCTATCATAAAGCTCTGTAAATTCACATCCATTGCTCGGAGCTGCCAATCGTGGGGCTGAGATGAATGTAAAGGGTTTTCTGCCAGGGTCACGTGACTAGAAAGGAACCCTTTACAGTAAAAGGACCCGCAGGGGAGGATAAAACATCCCTTTAGTCACATCGCACAGGCGCTTGTTAGACCGCTGCCTCTGCTCTGAATGAGCAAATGTAAGAAGTGGGTCACAGGCTGAGGTAGAGACAGGGGGTCTGGGCGAAATATGGGTAAAGTGGATGGATGCAAGACAGGACCCATCTCTCCCCTCTTACAGAAGACCGTTCTAGACAAATAACAAAGATACAACATACATCGAGGTGCACTCTCTTTAATTATATTCAACATTCCCAATGTATAGAAAACAAGCCTTTCAAATATGTAGGGCCTTGGTGAGGAAAGTAGGATCTGCTTCTTATGGTTACCCCCACTTGTGTGCTAAATGTGAGACTGTTTTTGACTAGCCTGACTGGGATCCTGCTAATCAGGACCCCAGTCTATCTACTTTGTCCTTAAACTGTTTTGCTATGTACTTAGGTACACTCCAGATTGGATACTGGGGTACCCCAGTCAGTTCCTAGTATATGGTCTACATGGGTACCCAGGGCATTGGTACCCCAGAGGCCTCCCATGGGCTGAAGCATGTATTAAGAGGCCAGGCAAAATGGAAACTACAGGCCTGCCATTGCAGCCTGTGTAAGATGGTGCATCCACCACTTACTTAAGATATAGGTTACCTATATCTAAGTGCCACTGCACTTAAAACCTATAAGTCACCCCTCTAGCAGGCCTTTACAATCCTGAGGACAGGGTGCTTGGTTCTAAGTGAGTCCATTCTCCCGGGTTGTCAGTGAAGCACCCATTTACGACATATAGAATGGCATTATGCAACCACGTGATGGCAAACTCTAAAACGGCTGAAACAAACCCTATCGTGTTTGGTGTCAAACATGTTGGATTCATGTCCCCACACCGGTAACCGGTGTGGGGGGTCCCACACCGGTAAAAGGTATGGGGGGTATGATTCTCCCCCTGACAAGAGAGCTTCGTTGGGTGGGTCCCTGGTGTTCGGTGAAGAATTGGCTTGGTAGTTTGGTCTGCCCTGTTCCCATCATGCACTGGGACAGTGTAACGATTGTAAGCAGCGCAAGAATCGCACGCGCCACTAACCTGAATCCTATGCCCAGCAGGAACGACTGGATGACTGTCCTCACAACCTCACACCGCACTTCACCCAACAATGGGACAATCACCGCTATTGGAGCGAGCACAGCCGGAGGTCGCAAGGGAGAATCTAGGGATGGATGCGGGGGTCTTCTAAGCTTCTCAGGACGAGATTCGGAGTCAGCGACTTTACTGGGAAGACCTCCCTGAAGGTGGGCGAAAAGACGTAGAAAGGATAATGTACTTTTGCACTGACTTGAATATCCCCACCTCCCCAGTGCTCCGGAACTTACCACTGGTGTAAGTGAGCTTTCCGTGAAGGAAATCAGGTGATACTAGAAATACAGGAAAGTCTACTCCACAGCTGGCGAAAAGTTAATGCACTTTCCACTCGAACTCCTGGAACGGATATCTGAGGATGAAACTCTCCCCGGTACTAATGAAAACAAGTACTGAGTACAAGAATCCCAAAATACTCCTTTTGGGAAATACGTGGATCTGGGCTCAAAGACGCCCGTAATGCAGGAAACCAAAGTATCAACAAATCAGAAACATGTGCAACCCGCACTATACCTTAATCCAGGCGATAGAATCAAGGACTGCAAACAAGAGAAAACGAAGAGAGCGAGCCCGCTCTCCACACTTCTTTTCCCCACAAGCGCGGTTCTGTTCTACTCACAGAGACGCGCTGGGAAGTTGATAGTCTGACCACGCAGGCACTTCGTCGTCGCGGCGGGTGTCTGCACAACTGACCACGCAGGCACTTCGTCGTCGCGGCGGGTGTCTGCACAACTGACCACGCAGGCACTTCGTCGTCGCGGCGCTTCACAAACAGGCTAGTCAAAAAACTCCAAGGCAGGGGCTCGAAATCCGGACACAACATGGAACAAACCAGGAACAGGATTGACAAGCCCCGTTTTGTTCAAGGGGAGGAGCTTAAGTAAGTTCCTCCCATTGTGCAGCCTCCTGGCGCCGCTTGGCCTTCTGGGACTGGTAGTTTTTCTGCCCACATCTGAAAACGTAATGTTTGCGGCAACTTGCCGCTCTGCCAAGGGCGATCGCTACAGAACCCCCTCTCGAGGACTGCCGTCCCGGCGGTCGTCCCGGCTTTCCAGGGAAATTTTCATGGAAAAGCGCAACCAAATCAGGACAATGTAAGTGGTCCGCCGGTTCCCATGAGCGGTCTTCGGGACCGTAGCCCTTCCACTCGACCAGATACTGGACCCGACCCCGCACCACACGGGAATCCAGAACGGACTCCACTTCGTACTCCTCCTGCCCTTCCACTTCCACAGGACCAGGGCGCTCAGGCAACCGAACACTCGGGAGGCAAGGCCGTAGAAGTGAGACGTGAAAAACCGGATGTATGGACCAAGACACAGGCAGAGAGAGTTTCATGGCCACGGTATTGATCACCTCACAGATACCATATGGCCCTATGTATTTAGGTTTCAGTTTGTTGGCGCCACGCAGATGCAAGTTACGAGTGGAAAGCCATACTTTATCTCCTACCTTGTACACTGGCTCCTGGGTTCTCTTCGTATCGGCATACGTCTTCTGGGAGTCCTGAGCCTTCTTCAGAGTGTTCCGAGCCTCTAACAGTACGGCGCGGAGATGCGCATGGTGTTCCTGGATGGAGGGAACTAAGGAAACACCAGGCCACTCGAAAGGGAGCATATTTGGGTGGAATCCGTTCAAACAGAAAAAAGGAGAACATCCCAGGGTGGAATGCACAGCGTTATTGTACGCAAATTCTGCAAGCCATAACAAGGTGGTCCAGTTGGTTGTGTTCTGTAAGGTGAAACAGCGTAGGTATTGTTCCAGGGTTTGGTTTAACCGTTCTGTCTTACCATCCGTTTGTGGATGGTAGCTGGATGATAGGCGAGCGTCTATCTGGAGGATGGTACAGAGCGCCTTCCAGAAATGGGAGGTGAACTGCGTACCCCGGTCGGTTATCACCACATTCGGAAGTCCATGCAGACGCACAACGTTTTGCAAAAACACCTTCGCTAATTCGCAGGAGGTAGGCAGACCAGGTAGGGAGATGAAGTGGCCCATTTTGGTGAGATGATCTACCACCACCAAAATGACTGTTTGCTTCTCACAAGGAGGCATTTCTACAATAAAATCCATGGACACAGTATGCCAGGGTTTGGACGGAATAGGTAGAGGGCGCAACAATCCTGTCGGTTTAGCATGAGATGATTTACCTTGCGCACAAATCGCACAGTTTTTTATGTAGTCCTTCACATCAGTCCGGACGCTGGGCCACCAAAAGGACCGTTCCACCGTAGAGAGTGTCTTGTATACACCCATGTGTCCTCCCAGTACCGAGTCATGGGCCCACTTCATCACCTTGGTTTGCAACTCAATGAGGGGAACATATAGTGCATGGTGATGATACGCTAAATGATCCTTTTCACAGCGATGATCTGGCTCTTCAAGGACCCATGCGGGTACATCTAGGTCAGCGAGGGCGATTTTAACGTCCTCAAGAAAGTCGTCCGAGGTGATCAAGGCAATGGAGGCCTCGATGTTCTCGACGCCCTGCAGTATTGAGGGTGATTCAACAGTTCTCCCTGTGTCATCCTCCCCCAACCGTGAGAGAGCATCCGCCTTACCATTCCTAGTTCCCGGTCTATATCTGATAACAAAGTCGAAATCAGAAAAGAAAAGGGTCCATCTCAATTGACGGGGGGTCAAAGCTTTCGCGGTTTTCAAAAACAGGAGATTGCGATGGTCCGTAATGATCTCCACGGTATGCACCGCTCCAAGGAGGTAATGCCTCCACTCCTCGCATGCTCTTTTAATAGCCAATAACTCCTTGTCCGTGATGGAATAGTTTATTTCACAAGGAGTGAGCTTCTTTGAATAGAACGCCACCGGATGAAGCTGTCCTGTAGTAGGGTGCCGTTGTGACAATATTCCGCCAAGAGCATATTGGGAGGCGTCCGTTTCGAGGATGAAAGGCAACTGGGGGTTCGGGTGCCGAAGGATGGGTGCTTGTGTAAA
Organism: Lissotriton vulgaris; assembly: GCF_964263255.1. Lineage (NCBI taxonomy): Eukaryota > Metazoa > Chordata > Amphibia > Caudata > Salamandridae > Lissotriton > Lissotriton vulgaris. Next base: position 295,942,074 of record NC_141685.1, read on the forward strand.
TTTCAACTTGAGGGTTTGAAAGGCCTTTTCTGCTTCTTCTCCCCATTTGAATGATACATTCTTCCGTAAGAGAGACGTGATGGGATGAATGATCTTGGAGAAGTCCTGGACAAAGCGCCTATAATAATTGGCGAAACCAAGAAAACTCTGAACGGATTTGATAGTCTGCGGCGTTTTCCAGGAGAGTATGGCCTCAACTTTTCTCATGTCCATCCTAAATCCTTGGGCATCGATCACATAACCCAGAAACGCCACTTGTTTGACGTGAAAAAGACATTTTTCAAGCTTGGCGTATAACGAGTTTCGTTGCAGTCTCTCCAACACCTCCTTGACGTGCGTAATGTGCTCTGAGAGGGAGGCAGAGTACACCAGAATGTCGTCAATATAGACGATACAGAAAGACTCCAAACACCCCCGCAACACCTCATCCATAAAAAACTGGAAGGCGGCGGGGGCATTGCACAGTCCAAACGGCATCACCCGATACTCATAGAGGCCGAATTTGGTTCTGAAGGCCGTTTTCCACTCGTCCCCAGTCTTTACTCGCACGAGATGGTAGGCCCCTCGAAGATCTAGTTTGGTGAAGTACCTCGCCCCTTTGAGCTGGTCCATAAGCACGGGTATCAAGGGCAATGGGTACCGTTTTTTTACCGTCACCCGGTTGATGGCTCGGTAATCAATGCATGGACGCAATTCCTCACAGTCCTTCTTGGGGATGAAAAACATAGGCGACGAGACAGGGGACGTGGAGTGTCTAATGAACCCGGTGGCCAAATTGTCATCAATATAGGTTCGTAGATACTGTGTCTCCTTTTCGGTTAGGGCATACACTCTGCTGCAGGGGAGATCCGCACCTGGAACAAGGTCCACACGACAATCGTATGTCCTATGTGGAGGCAGGTGAGTGGCTTTTTTCTTATCGAACAAAGAGGCGTATTCGTGGTATTCCGCCGGTAAAACCGTGGCGCAGCAGAACCTGTCAACTGAGCAGGCCCCAGCCAAGCAAGAGGCAGGTGAGGGTTCCGGAACACTGTGGAGATGGTCTCTGTTCTGGCAATGTTCTTGGCAGTATTGGGATGTCATCCTTACTGTGCGGGTGGACCAGCAAACGGAAGGGTCATGTAAAGTCAGCCAGGGCATGCCTAAGATGAGCCGGAATTGTGGGGCGTCTATGAGGTCGAATTGGATATATTCGTAGTGACGGGATCCATATTCCATCAGCAAGGCCAGGGTATGTTGAGTCACTGGTCCTGATGACAAGTCAGTGCCGTCCACAGCTTTGACCATCTCGGGCGTTGTTTTCTGGTCACAGGGAATACCCATTCTTCTTGCATAAGCTTGATCGATATAGTTCCCTGTGGCCCCTGAATCCAACAGAGCGTCCACCAGGAAAGGTTTCTGATTTGCTACCTGCAGAGTTACGTTTATATTCATGTGCGCAACCGCAGGGTGAAGGGTGTTCGCGATGTAGGGGGAGACCGGGGGAGACTGGAGTCCTGAATCAGTGGTCTCTGTCTGATCCAAGACCATTAGTTTTCCGACGGCTCTTCCGTTCTCAGGGAGGCCTGTGTTCTGGGAAATACATTCCTTCCGGAAGTAGAAGCCCGAGCTCTACAATTGTTAACGAAATGCCCGCTTTTCCCACAGTACATGCATAGTTTGAGCCTTCTTCTCCGATCCCTTTCTTCTTTGGTAAGGGGGCCTCGTATTCCTCCTATTTGCATGGGTTCTGGCCCCTCTTGGGGCTTGGTTTTGTCATCACCCGCTTGTCGGGATCTAACCAGGGGATAGGAGAACCGAGAGTCCCCTCTGCTCCGATCACCTCTCCGCTCCATCAATCGATGATCCAGTTGGACTGTTAAATCAATAAGTTCTTCACATGTGGAGGGCAATTGCACCACCTGTGCTAAGACGTCCTTCAATTCCCCCCGAAGACCCTGATAGAATAGAGAGATTCTTTTCTGAGCCGGCCAGTCTGTTTCTACTATGAGTCGGTTGAAAGTCGTAATATAGGACAATAGATCCTGTGATCCTTGGCGTAAGGTCATTAACTCCCGGTCCAATGATAACATGTGGGACTTTCTGTCGAATAGTTTACGCATTTCGAGACAGAAATCGGCAAAATTATGTAATACGGGATCATTCCGTTCCAACAAAGGAATGGTCCACCCGGATGCGTTTCCTCCCATATATGACATAACGAAGGCTGTCTTAGATGATTCATCCTGAAAGATTTGAGGCTTGCAAAGGAAATGAAGGCGACATTGGTTTAGAAAGGTCTCAAATTTTTTGGGATCTCCGTAAAACCTTTCGGGAGGAGCCAGAGGTATGCCATGGGTCTGCAGAATATGTACTGTAGGGGTGGCGTCTGCGGACGTAGAAGGGGCTGCAAAGGTTCCCCCAGGTTGGAACGATGGAGGAGGGGGCAAGGTAGCAGGTCGTATCAGAGGTCTGACACTAGGCTCTTTTTGGGCAAGATCAGACATTTCTTTACGTAAGTCCGACATTTCCTTGTATAATGCTTGGTTTTCAGCACGAGATGTTTGAACCTCGCTTTGCAACGCCAAGAAGCTTTCCAACAAAGAGGTGAGTATGGTGTTTGTATCCATCGTCCAGGCTGGTTGGCGTTCTTGGGCTTGTCAATCTGTAACGATTGTAAGCAGCGCAAGAATCGCACGCGCCACTAACCTGAATCCTATGCCCAGCAGGAACGACTGGATGACTGTCCTCACAACCTCACACCGCACTTCACCCAACAATGGGACAATCACCGCTATTGGAGCGAGCACAGCCGGAGGTCGCAAGGGAGAATCTAGGGATGGATGCGGGGGTCTTCTAAGCTTCTCAGGACGAGATTCGGAGTCAGCGACTTTACTGGGAAGACCTCCCTGAAGGTGGGCGAAAAGACGTAGAAAGGATAATGTACTTTTGCACTGACTTGAATATCCCCACCTCCCCAGTGCTCCGGAACTTACCACTGGTGTAAGTGAGCTTTCCGTGAAGGAAATCAGGTGATACTAGAAATACAGGAAAGTCTACTCCACAGCTGGCGAAAAGTTAATGCACTTTCCACTCGAACTCCTGGAACGGATATCTGAGGATGAAACTCTCCCCGGTACTAATGAAAACAAGTACTGAGTACAAGAATCCCAAAATACTCCTTTTGGGAAATACGTGGATCTGGGCTCAAAGACGCCCGTAATGCAGGAAACCAAAGTATCAACAAATCAGAAACATGTGCAACCCGCACTATACCTTAATCCAGGCGATAGAATCAAGGACTGCAAACAAGAGAAACGGAAGAGAGCGAGCCCGCTCTCCACACTTCTTTTCCCCACAAGCGCGGTTCTGTTCTACTCACAGAGACGCGCTGGGAAGTTGATAGTCTGACCACGCAGGCACTTCGTCGTCGCGGCGGGTGTCTGCACAACTGACCACGCAGGCACTTCGTCGTCGCGGCGGGTGTCTGCACAACTGACCACGCAGGCACTTCGTCGTCGCGGCGCTTCACAAACAGGCTAGTCAAAAAACTCCAAGGCAGGGGCTCGAAATCCGGACACAACATGGAACAAACCAGGAACAGGATTGACAAGCCCCGTTTTGTTCAAGGGGAGGAGCTTAAGTAAGTTCCTCCCATTGTGCAGCCTCCTGGCGCCGCTTGGCCTTCTGGGACTGGTAGTTTTTCTGCCCACATCTGAAAACGTAATGTTTGCGGCAACTTGCCGCTCTGCCAAGGGCGATCGCCACAGACAGGAACAGACTAATTTGCATGTAGCCAGGTTCTGAGCTGGGATGGTGCAGTGAGCTAAAAAACGGTGATGGATCAAGCCCTGATCTCTTGACTGGGTAGGAGTATTCTGCATCATTCAGAAACTCTGTCCATCACCTTTTCCAAAATTGATTTTATCCACACTAAGTGTGGGAGGGTATACTCAGACGTGAGTCCCTAGCTCATTGCACCATCAGGATTCAAGCAAGCCGGGCCGATGACGGCTGAAATGCCAGAAACCGGTCCCCGGTAGCTTGTCTCCTTTCTGGTGAAGAATTGGCTTGGTAGTTTGGTCGGCCCTGTTCCCATCATGCACTGGGACAGGAACAGACTAATTTGCATGTAGCCAGGTTCTGAGCTGGGATGGTGCAGTGAGCTAAAAAACGGTGATGGATCAAGCCCTGATCTCTTGACTGGGTAGGAGTATTCTGCATCATTCAGAAACTCTGTCCATCACCTTTTCCAAAATTGGTGCTGGACACTAATTAAATATAATTTACTATTCCCACTCCAGTCTACATTAATTTGGGGTAGGTGCTGGACACTAATTAAATTTAATTTACTATCCCCACTCCAGTCTACATTAATTAGGGGTAGGTGCTGGACACTAATACATTCTAATTTACTATTCCTACTCCAATCCACATTAATTTGGGGTGGGTGCTGGACACTAATTAAAAATAATTTACTATTCCCACTCCAATCCACATTAATTTGGGGTAGGTGCTGGACACTAATTAAATATAATTTACTATTCCCACTTCAGTCTATATTAATTTGGGGTAGGTGCTGGACACTAATTAAATCTAATTTACTAGTCTCACTCCAGTCTACATTAATTTGGGGTAGGTGCTGGACACTAATTAAATATAATTTACTATTCACACTCCAGTCTACATTAATTTGGGGTAGGTGCTGGACACTAATTACATATAATTTACTATTCCCACTCCAATGTACATTAATTAGCTATATGTTCTTATAATATAGGTTTTTTTATTAAAAACAAAAACAAACCTTAAACACTATACACAAAACTACTGTATCCTAATATTTTTAATAAAATAATATATATCTTACATTTACATTTTAAATTGTATAAAATGTATCACATTAATTTCTTTATAAATTGTTTACAAACTAACTCACTCCTTACACTCAATAAACAATGCAACTCAATCATATTTAATTTAAAATATTAAATACATTTTAGAAATATTTCTAAACTTTTATAAAGTTAAAATCTTTTAATCTAAAATAGAAATTTTACACTATTGTTTTTAATTTTATAATTATTTCCAATTTTTTTTAAATTATAAAAATATTTACAAATGTTTTCTAAAATATTTTGCTATTTAAAATAATATTAAAATTAAAAACAAATTTAAATATTTACTTTTATAATAAACAAATTTCAAATATTTTTTTTTTATTTACTTTCTATTAAATATTATATCTTTGACACTCCCCACCCTATTCCTCTATTAAAATAACTTCACACTCCAAAAAGTATATAAATATTTTGTTAAATTTTTTAAAAATGTTTTATATTAAAATTGAAATTGTGAAAATAATTTAATTTAATTTTTCTACAATTGTACAATTATAATATATACAATTTTAATACACTCCCCACCCTTATCCTTAATAAACCCAACATCCCGCTCTTAAAGTTATATATAATTTTTTAAAATAATATTAAAATTTTTAAATATTAACATTTAATTTTTTGAAATTATTTTTTCATTTTTATCCTAATTTTTAATGTATTATATATACTTTTTAAAAATACTCCCCACCCTTATCCCCTATAAACCCAACATCCCGCTCCTAAAATTATATATGAGTTTTTAAATTAATATTTAACATTTTTAAAATATAAATTACATTTTTAGTAAAATATTATATTTTTTGTTATTTCCAATCTTTTAATATTATTATATATACAGTTTTTAAAACACTTCCCACCCTTATCCCCTATAAACCCAACATCCCGCTCCTAAAATTATATATGATTTTTTTGTAATATTATAAACAACATTTATTATAGATACACATTACTATAGCAAATTTAGAAGAAAAATAAAAACTATAACACTAAAAACTACACTTATTACAAATATAAAAGTATCGATATTTTGACACTTTATCGATATTTTAACACATCGATATTTTTACTTCGATTTTTTTACTTACGATATTTAAACACTCATACTAAATTCGATATTTTTGCTGTCGATATTTATACTTCCGATATTTTTTAACATCGATAATTTTACTTCGATATTATGTCACATCGATATTTTATTTTCGATAATATGTCTGCTTACCGGGTTGTTTGGACTGGTGCAAGGTACTTTAATTAGTGAACAGCATATACCAGGCCACCTTCTCACACTTGGCCTTCCTTGTGGACTTTTCTCTCCACCTATATTTTTCGAGACTTGATGTCAAGATCTGTGTCCCCCTTGAAAGTGCAACCCCACATCTGTCAGCAGCATTTATGTCTTGATCCAGGGAAGTTTCCTCTGCCCCAACTGCATATATGAACATGTAAGAGTGCCCTCCTTACTGCTTTCAGTTAGAAGGGACAGAAGTCACTGAGGTGTGCAGTGACCTAGGATAGGCGGCTTCTCTGCAAGGACTCGCTGCCTAAACCTGGTTGTAATTCAGCTGAGCTGCTATTAGGATAAATAAGTACCATAGTTAGCAGCACCTGCAGTGTTGTGTATTTTAATCGCGGCCACTCTGGCCACACCTCTTTGTGCCCAGTCATTCATTCTTACTCTCTGATATCTGCTCATTGATTATCAACATGGCCTACTCTTGTGCTTCCCCTGTCCGAACCTTGGGGCATATTATCAAGGACCGGTGTTAAAATTAACGCCGTTTTATCGGCAGGAAACTGTCGATATAATGGCGATAATGGGCTTGATAATACACCCTCGTTAATTGACATAGAAGCCTATGTTAACACCAGAACATGGGCTTCTATTGGAATTAACAAGGGCGTATTATCAAGCCGATTATCGCTGTTTTATCAGCAGTTTCCTGCCGATAAAAAGGTGATCATTTTAACACGGTCCTTGATAATATGCCCCCTAGTCCGATCTATTACTTTTCCTGTTGGAAACTGGAAATGAAATGAAAATGAGGTCTGTAAAGCGCTCTAATACCCTGAGGTGTCTAGGCGCTGAGCTCATTGGAGGTGGCTCATGGATTTGGGAGTGATAAGAGGGAGACTAATGATGGATGAGCCAGGATTTACAGCTTCCCTAAATGATAGAAGATCAGTAGTTTTTTTCATTTCAATAGGAAGAGAGATGTGAGGTGCTGGTTATGAAACTCCTTCCACCCCACTGAGATTTTTTAAATCTGGGAACCACCAGATTAATGGCTGTGGCAGAGCAGAGTGTTCGGGAAGGAATGTTACCAGCAAACATTTTGCCTGAATAATCCAGGGTCGTAACCATGCAGAGCCCTAAAGGCAAAGCAGAGAGCTTTAAAATCTGTGCGTCTTTCGACAGAAAGCCAATGAAGATGCCTAAGTGCTGAGGATACAGAATCCAGGTTCCTGTTTGGGGGTGCCCCGAAGAAGTCGGGCTACAGCATTTTGTAAGATCTGAATTTTGTTCAAATATTTTTTCTGTAGGTTAACAAAAAGTGCTTCGCAGTAATTTATTCTTGACAGAACAAGCTAAGATACTGTTTTCTATTACTCTAATTACTACTTTCAACTTTCTATTATATGTACTCTCTATTGCTTCCCTTGTCTGAAACTGGTCCAGTCCATCGCTTCCTTTGTTGAACTATTCCACCCTATTGTTTCCCCTATGTGATCTTAGTCCATTCTATTGCTTCCACTAATATTTATCAAAGAGTTGTGTGGTCCTTGTGCCACATAATGGGATGCAAGAGCGACGCAACTACTAAGTCAGATTTATCAAGGAACGCAAGGCCACCTTGGGTGGCCCTCTCTGGCTTGATAAATCTATAGTAATGCAAGGCAGCACAAATCGCTGCCTTGCTTTACTGCGCCATGGAGACGTTCCATGAGTGGAGCATGGGTGTTCCCACACATTCACCCATGGACCTTAACCTACTCCCAGATTTACCAACACTGGTAGACCTGGGAATGTATAAAAATGTGGGTTCTTTTGCATATTGTGTGGTGCTTGCGGTGGGGCCAAGGGGGGCAGCACCAACGAACAGTAAAAACGTTGTGGGGCACGGCAGGAAGTGCAGCAGCCCACCCCCTTCCTTCCAGAGACATTTTAAGAAGTTGCCCTAAGTTTCTGGGATCATGGAAATCATGATCCCCAGACAAAGTAAACATGTTTCTAAGCACTCCAGGGGCTGGAGCGATTGTTCATTGAAGTTAGATTGCAGGGATTTCTAGTGGTTGGTCCTATGGTTACTTGTTGTGGCATGCAGAGTTGAGAAAACGACTTGTGAGACATGTTTCGTAATTTTTCTACTTTATTTACAGTATTCTATGGAAAATGAAATACTTTTATTAACAATAATGATTGCATTTGAATATAGGTACTTCTTCCATTGGGTTGAATAATGAATCATATCTGCTTACTGGTTAAATAATGTGGTAACACTGTGGCAAAGCCAACAGGCTTCTCTCATTTAAAGTGACACCCCCTTATATTGTGATGTTCCATTGGGTCAAATGTGATGCTGGGAGATCACCAAAGGAACCTCCATCTACCGGCTGTTTATACTTGTAAATTAATGCATAGTATTTAGTAGTGTGTGTGTGTGTGTGTGTGTGTAATAAATGTACATTTCCTTTCAAAAAGAAAAGGCATTGACTGGACAATAATTTATTTAACCCTTTCGATGATGATGACGAGCTCAGCTCGTCATGATGCACAGTTGAGCTGTGCTGATGACGAGCTGAGCTCGTCATGAATAATGTACTATATCAATGTCCAGCACAGGAGGGGGAAAACGCCTAGCAGCCAAGGTGTTAATGTTGTGTGCCGGCGAGCTGGAATTGCTAGCACACCACGCTCCCCTGAGTAGGCTTTGGACTACTTTGCTTTGCCACCCTGAAAGCGTCTGATGTTACAAATGGGTACATGCCAAAAAAAATGTTACGCAATTCATATTGGAGTAACGAAGAACTCAGTAAAAGAATTGTTTAGAACAGTTACCACCCTGGCTTTATCCAAGCCCTGTCACAGTCCCACCAAGTCAGGAACTATGTGAGAAATTGCCAACTTTTTTCTGTCAAAAGTACAACCCATCTTCCAGGCCTTTATTGGGGTAAGCACAAATGGGACGAACATGGCTCGGGATGATTCCAAGGTCGCGAAGGCTCTAATCCCCACTTTTGAGAATTTCGCACCAGTGCTCCCTGATGATATTCAAAAGATCCTTAGGGATGTAAATTCAGGGTCACCTTATGACCCATGTCCGGTTGCAGTGGTCAAACTGACTCTGGGCCCGATCGTAGCATCCTTATCATCCATATTTAACAATATCTTTGGAACAGGGCACTTTCCCAATCCGTGGAAATTGGCCTCCATTTTGCCCCCCTTAAAAAAGCCTAGCTTGGATCCTAAGGATCTGAATAATTTTCGCCCTCATTCTAGACTCCCACTCCCAGCAAAACTGATTGAAAAAATCATGAATAGACAACTAAGCACCTTTTTGGCAGAGTCACAAGCCTTGTATCCCTCTCAATATGGCTTTGGAGAAGGACACGGTACAGAGTCCGCACTCATTAAAGCCACTGAGGAGATCAGGGAAGCACTGATCTTATTAGATCTGTCCGCCGCCTTCGAAACGATTCACCATGATATATTAATGGACCGCCTAAAAGTCTGTGAAATCTGTGGGAAAGCATGGGATCTTTTAAGATCTTTTTTTGCTGATAGAGGACAAATTGTTGCATTGGGAGATTACCAGTCCAATCCTTTTGCTCTGCCCTGTGGGGTCAAACAGGGGTCCTCACTCAGTCCAACGCTTTTTAATGTCTACGTCTGCGCTCTGGCCCCCACTATAAACGCATTTGGATTTGGTCTCCCTCTTATGCGGACGATACCCAAATTGTGGTATCTCTGACACCAGGCAAAGAGGTGGGGATAAAAGGAGGTTGCCAGGATTGCATGTTGTCAGTGGGAAGTTGGATGGCAGAAAATTGCCCAAAACTTAACACGGGTAAAACCGAAGTTATATTGTTCGGCAACAATACCAACTTCTGGACCCCAAATTGGTGGCCGGACTCAATGGGTACTTTCCCTGTTCCTACGAGAAATGTTAAAAACCTGGGTGTAATAGTTGACGAGAGTCTCACATTTGGGCCCCAGGTAAACTCAGTGGCATCAAAACAATGTTTGTTATGAGAATGCTCAGGAAAATATTGCCGTTCCTACCCCCGGGGAGCAGGCAAACAGTGGTCACAGCTCTTCTAATGGTGAGACTGGACTACTGTAACAGTCCTTACCTTAACGTTCAACTAAGATTCTCGAACAAATTACAGGTGTTGCAGAATGCAGCAGCTAGACTGCTCACTGTTACATCAAGATTCTCTTTGATTTCTAATGACCGTTGGCTACTGGTAAGGAGCAGAGTATGTTTCAAGGCTCTGTGCATGTTTTTCAAAGCACGGGGCCAGACTATTTAAACCGCGATTCCGATGGTATATCCCGTAAAGAACACTGCGATCAATGGGGGCCAATCTGGTCCTAGTACCACGTATAAAAAAAAAACGGTGGGTGGCAGAAGCTTTGTTCACTGTGTGGCAAAAGCTTGGAATGATTTGCCGTTCCGTTTGAGAAATGCCACAGACCTTCTATCTTTCAGGAAGGGCATAAAAACGTGGCTCTTTTCCCAATAATGTGGCCCCAATAAATGTGTTTTCCGTTACACGGCCATTAGGAGATCTAGCTAGCGCCAGGACATCACCGGGTAATCAACGCACTTTAAAAATGCCATTAACATGGATCCCAGTAAAGAGACAATAGCAGATTTGTTTCTTGAACAGGACTCACATCCTTAACAATTAATAACCCAATTTCCTACAACAGGTGTACCTCCTGAAGGATCCTTCTTTGCATTGATGATATCCTTTTTTGTCCTTCCTCTTAGTGCTTATTTGGCCTCGAACGGGAGCAGGCTACACATCAGTTTTCTGAAACCCTTATTTAATAGACCCTTATTTAAGCTTCCCTTTTCCAAGGGAGAAGCTTATGTAGATTTGTTTTACCCACAACACAAAAGCCTGACGCTGTTTCAACAAGATGAAAATACTCATTGCACCTGTGCAAAGAAACAATAGAAATATGCAGGGGCTTGGTCAGTAAGATTGGAGGGGGTGAGCTTCAGATTTTCTGACAATCAGGCTGGAATATAATGTTTAAATACTGTATACTGCAAGCAGGGGGCCTGAGAGGAGCATAAGGGGCAGTGGAAAGAGTGAAGAATGTGGATTGGTAGGAGTACTAAGAGAGAAAATACAATATTTTGTAAAATAACCAATATTTCAGAAGACATTCAAAACAAAGAGTGAGTGCGTTTTTGTCCGTGTGAATGTAGATATTTCCAACTGACATCTCACAATACCCAATTGAAAGCTCTTTTACCCAACTCTTTATCAGAAAATATATGTATTGGCGGGAATTAGCATCCTAAGCTCCCCCCAAAGCTTTGCCCCTGGAAATATGGATCTACAGTCACCATACTAGCAGTACCTCATCCACCAGAAATGGGGATCCCTTCAGTGGGAGTTAAATTAGGAACTTGAATCAGGCCACTTTAGGAATCTATGTGCCCATTCCTTGGGCGGGAGTTTCTCACTGACCCAAGTTATGGTGCTCTGATAACACTGCAAATTGACAGTAAGGTGAAAGTTGGACTGTTCTTTGTATTAACCTATAAATAAAAAAAGTAAGGGTGTATGAGCTTAGTTTTAACATCAGCGGTCCAGAAATAAAGATCAAACATTCTGTAGAGGCATCTAGAACATAATGTAAGCTATCTTTCCACAAGTGCTCCTAAAACTCCTAAGCATCATGAATGCTTTCCTAACTGCATCAGGAGCAGGCCCTAAATGTAGACTGGAGTTGGAATAGTAAATTATATTTAATTAGTCTCCAGCACCTACCTCAGTTTAATGTAGACTGGAGTTGGAATAGTAAATTATATATTTAATTAGTTTCTAGCTCCTACCCCAATTTAATGTAGACTGGTGTGGGAATAGTAAATTAATTTTAATTAGTGCCCAGCACCTACCCCAATTTAATGTAGACTGCGGTTGGAATAGTAAATTATATTTATTAGTGTCCAGCACCTACCCCAATGTAATGTAGACTGGAGTTGGAATAGTAAATTATATTTAATTATTGTCCAGCACCTACCCCATTTTAATGTAGACTGGAGTGGGAATAGTACATTAATTTTAATTAGTGTAAAACACCTACAAATAGTTAATATATTCAGTAGAATTTTTTTCATAATATGTGTAAGAATAAGTACTATATTATGTATGTACATTGTATCTAATGTAAAGATAATAAAATAAATACAATTAATACAATTTTGTTTGTAATTGTTATATTTGTTATTTATTTAATATGAGTAGAATGAAACAAAAAACATTTTTATTATATTTTTATTTTATACAAATATAAATGCATGTATTTAGAAACATATTTTGGTACATTTCTGAACAATTATAAAATTTTTACACATTTTTTAAATGGTAAAGTAAATTGTACAATTATAAACACATTATATTTAATACAGTATTAGGTATTGTATACAGTTTTTAAAAGAGAGTATACTTTTATTAAATAAAATGTACATTTTTAAATTTTGAATACATGCTTTGTGTACATATTAATTTTAAAAATTAATATTATTTTTTAAATAATAATAATTTATTTACAATATTTACACTTGAAAAAACATTTTTAACAGTTGTTTAGTTATATAATTAATGAAAAATATTCCTAAAGTTTTTGGTACATTTTTATAACTTTTTTTAAATTATAATAATAAATATTATTTCCATAATATTTGTTCTGATAATTTTACAAAATAGTTATATTTTGTTGCATATTTTAATAATAGTACAAAAATTAGTACAATTTTATTGACATAGTATTGTATTTTTTACTTGTCAAGTAACATTTAAAGAAATTAAATGATATATTTTTTATGCTAACCTTTTTATTATGTTTTGGGTCTTTTTTTTGGTAACCGCGTTAGGTCGTTTTGTGTCATTTGGGTTGAAGAGAAGCTCGCTGTTGGGAGACACTTCACGTCGGTAAAGGTAAGGTTTGTTTTATATGTTTTAAGTGTGTTTTATATTAATTTTGATATTAGTTTGATATTGTTTAGTGTAGTTATAAGTTATTTGTTCGAATTTGGCTTTGTTATATGTTGTAATTACTTGTGGTGATTTTACCTATTGATACGGTTGTTTAGGCCTGGTTCTAGAGTTAGTATTTCGGTATTTAAAGTATATTTGAATGAAATGTAAAGTTAATATTCTTGTTAGATAGGGCCTCATTAGGATGGCGGGCGGACTTTTCCCGCCCGCCATCCCATCGGAAAGAGGGACCACCCGCCTTAAGGGCGGGGGTCCCGATGTTGGCATTAGGATGCGCCCGCCACAGTGGAGGGCACATCACTCATTTTTATCCTTGTGGCTGGTGGTGCTCCCTGCACCACCCGCCACAATGTTAAAAATGCATGCATGCATTTGAATACACGAAGCGGCAGGCACCGCGCAGTGCCTGCTGCTTCTTGTATGCAAATGCTGGGGGGTACCACAGGCACCCCCAGTGTGCACCCCCCACCCCACAGCAGGCCCCCAGAGTGAAGAACGCATGCCATTCCGTGGCGGCATCGCCGCCACAGAAAGGCTTCAGATTGGGCCCATCATAATATGGCTGGCGCTGTCTGATAGACACCGCCACCATATTATTCTTTTTCCGCCCCGGCCGCAAGGCGACCGGGGCGGAAAAACGGCAGATGGTCTTTCCGTCCGCCTAGGTCCCCCCACGCCATACTAATATGGCGGGGGGAAAACGAGTCTGGATGTCGTGTGGATTGCCCCCGTAATGGATCCCTAAGTGTTTATGTGTTGTTTTATGTGGGTGGGAATGTATGTTATTTTGTTTTGCGTGTTTTCACTTTCAGTAGTTCTTCGTATCGGAAGGAGTCGTTTTTTTTTTTTTTAAGTGTGTGTTAGTTTTATGAACTAATATATTTTTAACACTTGTTTATATTATTCGGTTTTCCTGGAGCGTTTTTTAACTCTTTTATATATTTTGTTTTTTTTTATTGATTTCGGAGGGACTTTCATTACATGGATTATTCTTTTATGGTAAAGTTGTATTTTTTCACTTTTTTGCGCAATATTATTTTTCATCAATGGATTATGTTGGCAGAACATGGATTTTGCAGTATTTGGAATACATTTGTTAAGTTATTTATCTGTATTTATTGTGGGTGGGTACTGTTTTTATGGTTCTTTTTAATTGTTATTTTATTACAAATATTAATAATGTGTGTTTATATATTTATAAATTATTAAAAATATATTGCACACAATAATTATTTTTGTGGTAAAATATATTACTTTTATTTGCATTTCATTGTTGGATGTATTTTATTAGGGATTTGTTGGTGATGGTTATATAAAGGAGAGTTTTGGCTATTATGTTTAAGTATTCCAAGCCTTTTGTACTAGGGTACAATTTTACCTGTTGTTCTAAATAGTTATGCATTTTTGTTTTGTTTGTTTGGATGTTTTGGGAGTTAATTGAGTTATGGATTGTTCCATTCGGAACTCTTGGTAGCTTTGTTCCTTTTGCAGGCATTGTATACATTTTTCTAAACTTGGTTTTGTTCTGCCTGTTGATTGAAGGAAGGCATTATGCCATCCTCATACTGCATTGTTTGTTTTGGATTCTCCATTTAATGTACTTCTATATACATTCCACTAGGGTATTAAAAATGTAGGATTTCTTCTGTGCCCAGATCTGTGGAGTCTCCCCACCCATGTGTCCTCAAAATAGTCCAATAGTGGACTTTTAGCTTCAATTTGTTTATAACAGTTACTGTCAATTAAGATGTTGTAGTGTTCTACAACGTCTATTTCTGGGACATAAGCAAGTGCAGTTATTTGTTTTATTTGATGAGCAAAAGATGCACTTGTGGCACACTCTATGCTAAGAGTTGTTTTCTGCAAATTTCTCCATAGGCACTGGTTGAAATGATAATAACAGCCCTGGATGCAGGTATGGGGATGTATTTTTAAGATTGTAGTAAGCACTGATTGTTAGAAATCTAGTATTATTTTTTCAGGGGAATAGTCATTTGTTTTCTGTTTTTTTGTGCCTAATAATTCCATGTATGTGGAATTATTTTTATTTGGTAGTAGTGCGTAAAGTATTTGTATTTTGCAATTTTGATATAGGCTGTGTACAGTATATAATTGGTAAAAAGGTTTGGGACAAATATTAAAAGTCCCATCCATCATCCAATGATGGCTTTCCTGTAGTTTTATTACGTTATTAGAAGTGCCAAATATTTTTATCATAAATGACAAATGGTTGTTTGTTTAAACTCAAACTTTGTTCAGGACTTAGAATGACTTCACTATATTTTCTGGGAATTGGAGTGGTAGTGGTAGTGGTTTTTTTGGTGCGTCAAATAGTTCTTTTTAGTGAAGCTACACTTGGCATTTGTGTGGTGGCTGTCTTTGGGATTTTGGTAATCTGTTCTTTTAAAATGACACTTGTTGGCTTTTGGGGACCTGTGCTAGCTTCTTTTATACTTTCAAATGCAGATCTTACTGCAATTTCTGATACGTTCGGTGGGTGGTTATGCTCCCTAGTATAAAGTACAGTTGTTTCCCTAGTTGTTGCTCTCCCGTAACATTTATTTGAGTAATATTTACAACATTTCCATTTCACTTTTAAAGCAAATTGTTTTTCTTGAGTATAAGTGTACCCCATATAGCACAGTAACACTTTTCCCTTCTGGCTGGTTATGAATTCAGCTCCTTCAGTCATTTTGCTGTATGTTAATCTATAAAAAATATATATTATAGTTATTTAACATGTTGTTCTATGCATTTAAATTTAAATGTAAAAATATTCTTTTATTATATACTTACATTGTTGGTAATTCTGTTTTTGAATTTGCTGGTGTTTCTTTTCAGTTGTTGTATTTTCGTTCTGTATTTTATTTCTCTGAAAAATAAAAGTACATTTGTTTGTATATTTTTATAGCTGACAGTTAGGGTTTTTAGATTTCATTTTAACTTTGGCATATTTGGTCTATTATTTTGTAATGGTTTGGTAAATACTTAGGGGCCAATTAGGATTGCGGGCGGATTGCCCACGCCAGGCTGGCGGTAGCCACCGCCGGCCTGGCGGGGGCAATCCGCCCGCCATCCGCACCTAAATCCCCCCCCGCCATATTAGTATGGCAGGGGGACCGCGGCGGATTTAAAGACCGTCCGCTGCTTTTCCGCCCCGGTCGCCTTGCTGCCATGGCGGAAAAGGATTAATATGGTGGCGGTGTCTATTAGACACCGCCAGCCACATTACAATAAGCTTGGTTAGATGTCTTTCCGTGGCGGCGATGTCGCCATGGAAAGGCATGCGGTCTTCACTCTGGGGGGACCCCAGAGTGAGGGAGAGGTGAGGGTGCACACGGGGGGTACCTGTGGTATCCCCGAGCATTTGCATACACAAAGCAGCAGGCACTGCGCGGTGCCTGCCGCTTTGTGTATGCAAATGCATACATGCGTTTTTAGCATTGTGGCGGGAGGTGCAGAGAGCACTGCCCGCCTTAATGTTAAAAATGAGGGAAGCGCCCGCCACTGTGGCGGGCCCATCATAATCCCCACCACGGGACCCCCGCCCTTATGGCGGGCGGTCCCAATCCCCGTGAGGATGGCGGGCGGGCAAAGTCCGCCCGCCATCCTAAAGACCTCCATACTTTGTTATTTGTATCCTTTTTTGAGTTTTCTGTTGTTTGTTTGTTGTTTGTAGATTTTACTGTAGTGGGAAAATAAAATAAAAAGAAAACATTCATTAGTATTTAGATAATTATTATGCTTTTTAAACATTCTAGCTGTTAGTATTATTTATTTTAATTTAATTACTTACCTTTAATGCAGTTTCTTTTCTGTTATATGTTGATTTTCTTCTATGTAGTTGATGTCCTCCAGAGTTTTCTCTCCCGTAGTTTTCTTTTTTTGGGTGTGGATTGTGTTTGATCTTCAACTGTTTATATAGTGTTTTTGAAATTGCAATTAGTATATTATTGGTTAATTTGAACTTGCAGTGTTTTTATTGGTTAGTTTGTATATTTTGAATTTTTTTTGGGTGGTTAGTTTCCAAATAAGGAAAACGCTAATTAGTAGTATGGTGTGTATAGTTTAATTTATTTATTAAAAATGTTTTCCTTATATATTATATTATTTAATTTTTTGTTATTGTGATGTATGTTAATAATATTTATTGTAGTAGTGTTTTAGTGATATTTTTATTATTTGTGTGCTGTTTAATTTTTAATGGAGTATAAGCGTTTTTACAAATTAATATTTATTTTTGTTTTTTATAGTAATGAAAGAATGTTTTGTTCGTTTTCTATTTGTATTTATTCATATTGTATCTCGTCGATATTTTACATTTTGCGATATTAATGTTGTCGATGTTATTTCCGATATTTTTAACTGGTGTATCTTTTTTAATGGTGGTCGATAATTTGTCATTTCGATATGTATGTCATCGATATTAGTGATATCGATATTTATGTATGTCGATATTGTGTATCTGATATTTTTTTAATTTTTTAGTTAAGTATAGGAATTCGATATTAATGCAATCGATATTTTTGTATCGATATTTTCGTAGGTCGATAATGCGTCTTTCGAAATTATGTCACTGATTCATTCCCAACCTATACAAAAAGTGAGGGTCAAAGAACTGAATCCAAAATCAGAGTTCCAGTGCTCAAATAGCAGGTATACTGGGGAGTTTGCACAAACAACCAGTTTACCGGGAGACAAATTACAGCTTTAACTGGCCTCTGAAATCACTGTTCAACTAGCAGGACTTTTGGTGCTGGTAATGGACTCCATAGTGTGGCCCATGTTTCTTAAAATGGCTGGTTGCAATTCAAATTTCTGATGGCAGGACTGGCCACAGTTATCTGCTTCCAAATTGCAACTAAGGGACTGAAATGTATAGTCAGAATTGAGCTGCATATGTTTTTTGTCTGGGAGACACACTCCGACATATCATGAAGGAGTGCCACTTGTGATGCTTGGATGAGTGCCAGCTAGGGTCCCGTTTTTGTTGGACTTGGTTGACACTGCAGGGTCACCACCAACTTTTTTCCTTCACTCCTTTTGCTTTCCTCGTTTTTTTTTTTGGCATTAGGATTATTTGTACTTTACTGTTACTAACCAGTGCTAAAGTGCTTTTGCTCTCCCCTTAAAACATTGTAAAATTGGCCTTCGCCTGATTGGCACATTTAAATCACTTGTAAAGTTCCTAGTAATGTGGTACTGTATGTATCCAGAGTCTGTAAATTGAATGCAGCAAGTGGGCCTGCAGCACTCATTGTGCTACTCACACCAGGAGCACTTTAATATATGTCTCAGGCATACCATTGCAGGCAATAGTGCAGATATAAACTGATGAATCAACCTGTCAAAATGAAACTTTTCCCAGGCCTAAACGTTTAAAAAATATATATAAATGTCAACCCAAAAATAGGCCATAAAAAGCCCACATGGTGCATTGTAATTAAAAAGTAGGACATGTGTTTTTAAGTTTTACATGCCCTACTAGTGAAAAACTCCTGTTTGTTTTTCACTGCTACATTGGACTATATTAGTACATTTAATAAGTTAACCTTTGATTGGTAGCAGGAAGAAATGTCATCTTTAGACTCAAATTAATGGAAATTTCAAATCCTCTTTAATGGTAAAGTCAGATTTTAAGTCACAAATCTAAAAATGCCACTTTTAGAAAGTTGCTGCATTTTCCTGCCATGACCATTGTATGCCTCTGCAAGTGTCCTTGGACACATGACTATGAACGGCTCTGCTATTGGGGTTAATTTATTCCTGAAAGACAGTGAGACAAAGTAAGTAGCCAGTATGGGCAAACCTCCCTGGATTGCTGGGGTGGAACTGTTCCCTGCCCCACTTACATTTCAAAGGGCTGCCTCCAGCGTACTCAAAAAGGAACATGGCACTAGTCTTTTGTCACACCAGACTTATTGAAGCCTTGACAGTGGATGGTAAGAACTTTCCAGAACCAGATGTGTGGGTAGCCTTGAAGTTTCCCCCACTTCAAAGGCGGGCACAGGTATAAATATTGGACCCTCAGAACATTTCTTTAGTATACTGCTGGACCCGTGGAAGACCTCAGACCCCCAGAGACTACCCTGCTGCTGGAGGCCTGCATTGTTCTCCAGAGAACTGCCCTAATGCTACCAGAGGACTGTCTGGCTGCTTGAGGCCTGTCTTGCTTCCCAGAGGAATGCCTTGTTGCTAGAGACCTGCCTGCTGCTTGAACCCAGGGCTACCATGGAAACTCCAAAAGCTAGTTGGTTGGCTTCCTGTGTGAGCTACAGGGAAAAAAGAACAAGCTCCTGTGACCATGAACTCTGTACCTGGCCTCTGCAGGAGTGAGTCTTAACCCCACAAGTGGTACACCCTCTCCCCAAATCATTGACCCATGGAAGTGATTTTAGAGGACTTGCTCCTGTCTAACCCTAAGAGCTGTGACTTAGAAACTTTTCACCAAAAATCCCATGAGAACAGACAGAAGACCAGGACCTACCTGCCAGCTGATCTGCCCAAGTTGCACTTCCGGTTGGCTTGACTTCGTGGTAGCTCTCACTATGCTCTTCTTCGCAGCCACAGATCCTGTTCAGCAAGACCTATGAGTGATAGTATCTGGCTTCAAGGAGTCTTCTTCAGCTACAGCTTGCAAGCTTCATCCCACTGGAGGTTTGACTTCCAAAAAGTTGTTTAAGCCCAAATGTAGAAATTTTCACCAGGCTTGATGGTCACATGCTCCTCATAGACGATGATGACCTCTTCGGCCAGGAAATTCGACTTCTCCCGCTCTGAGCTTTTACCCGCTATCGTTGATGGCTTTACCTAGACTTTGTCCAGAGCTCCCCAGCTACGATGACTCCACTTCCGACAGAGCCTGCTGCCTTGCTTTGCTGAATTCTACATTCTTCTGGATTTTTCTTCGAAATTTCCTCTAAGACTAAAGGTAAGCAGAGACCGCGGCCAATCCCCTTTGTGTATCCGACCCACATGCCATCATGGTCGTCTGTAACTTTTGACTTTGGTCCGGTCTTGGGCAACCAGATACCTGTGTTGGTGCTGTAATATTTTAGGTACTATTTTGTATTAAAAACTTAAACAATTCTACTGATTGGAATTATTTCATTTTGTTGTCATTTTATTCATTAAAATGTTCAATATTTCTCTAAATTGGTTTGGGATTTTTCTTGTGTTGTGTTTTCACTCTAAGACTAATTGCATGCAGCATCAACATCTTAGGCATTGCCTCTAAATTAAGCCTGACTGGTTTTGTGCCAAGCTACGACATGGTTATGCTCAGGTTAATTTACTGACTTCTGTGGTTCACAAAGGTGAATGTTGCTTGAGTAGGGTTTCACCCCACTCAACAAATATCCCAATTTCTTACAGTTTCAATTGAAGAAACAAAATGGTACTCACCATACTTTCGCATGACTTGCAGATGAACATTTATTGTGGCAGTGTCTATATCCCGATCGATTCTTTAAGACTTGTCTGTGGTATTTGACACCATTGACCAAGACATCCATAAAGAATGCCTTCAGCATATTGGCTTGTAAGGCGCAATGGTTTACTAGTTCAGATCTTTTCCCAATGACAGCATCCAGTCAGTGTTTGCCTTATACCTAAAACCATCAGTTGATCTGCGTTGTTTCAATAAGAGATCCTTGGGGTCATCTTGTCAAGCGGCCATCTACGTCAAGCCTAGGTAACATGCCACCCAAGAGGATACTTTACATTTCTTTATGATACCGATTCCAGATCTGCCTACATTTGAATTGAGCTCTGAGTAGACAGGCTACCAGATTTCAGACTTGGATGATGGTGGTTCAGACTGATGGTTGGCCACTCTGCCATCCTTAATTTTCATAAAACAGAGATTAAGGTGGTTGATGGTGATGGCGCGAGGTGCTAAATCAAAATTTTGTGTACCCCTCGTGAAGTCAATGTTCCGTAACATTACCATTTACTAATGGTGTGTTGTGGTGATATAATCAAATATAGTATAAGTTGCACACATATGCACACGTGAGAATACTAATTTTGACTGCATGAAGCAATATAATTAACTAATTTGTATTGGTATTGTGATGTGAACTAATGCACAGCTTAAATATAAACAAATGCAGCATGAATGTGCTTGTTGTATACGTTTTTGTGCTAGAAAGTCGTCGGACATGTAAGTATAAAACACATTTATGTGGCTTATCTGCTAGGTAATAACTAATAGGGAAACATTAGTACGGTGGGAGGTTAACAGAAGGGCTTTAGTTCTATATTGAACTGAATTTGTGTTTGTTTCTACGATAGTTCAAAAAATGGCCTCTGAGGCCTAGTGAAAACATGGCTGCTCTGGTAAACTGCAAGCGAATGCTGGACTGCGCATGTCCGCCCAAAGCCTGCAAGTGAGAGTGAGCTGCCTGTGCTCGGATGGGAAGTTCAAGGCCGCAGTACCCTGGAAGTCAGGATGGTTGCCAAAACATGGACACTCGAGTGTTCTGAACGTGAGAAAATTGAGCATAGCTGCCAGTCAAGGATGTGCCTAGGCCAAAGACTTTCCTAAACAATATACTTTTAATAATTTGCTGATTCACCGTGAACATGATGCTGTAATGGTGAGGAAGCGTTCACCCACCCCAAATTTGTCCAATTGCCCGAATTGGTGATGTTAGATACTTTTTAGATAGATTAAGTTAAGAAATTAGTGGTTCAAAACCCCTGATTTTGCTTCGAAGTATTTGCTTTTTCGATTTCATCTCAAAGTGCTGTCGGATTGCAGATCGATACTTGGATGTAAGACTCTTTGATTTGTTTCTTGTTTGCTTTGCGGGACTGAAGGATAAGATGAGGGCGTTAGTTAGGGATGTTAGGAGAGAATGAACTTGGAACTATCTATTCTTTGATAGATTTTCCACTGAACTTTGAAGTAAATGTCTATTTTCCGAGCTTTAAAATAAATGATCATTTTGAAATAAAGTTTTAAGATTTTTCCTAAATAAAGAATTAATTAAATGCTTAAATGTCAGACATGCTAAAAGTTTGCTTTGAATAAAAATTAAACAAATGGGAAATTAAAGCTGGTCTTGCATTTTCCTACGCCTATTTTTCTTACTAGCTGATCCATCACCACTATGGTGGTGTGTCTGAATGAAATTGACATTTGTTGAAAACCATGGTAAAATATTTTCAACAATAAATCGGAGCGCGGTGTTACGCTAAAATTGGTAACTCTGCATTCTGAAATCTTTAAAACTCAGGGATGCACGATATTTTCCAAAATACAGTGTACCCCCTGTGTTTCCCCTAGACGCTGACGCTAATAAAGCTGCCATGGCACAAGGGCAGGCACCCTTGTGCCATGTTGCAAGGGTGCCTGTGCTGCACGGGTGATTGTTATACGCAGGAAGGGGCACCTTCCTGCACATAAATAATCTTGAAAGGTGATTTGCCCTTTCCATGTGTGCTGTAGAATTTCTCCTTGTATCACCAGTCTACGACCACGCATTCCATGTTCTTTGTTTTTGGCGCTGCCACAACTTTGTAAAATGGGGCAGCAATATTGTTGCGGGGGAATGCCCACTGCAACATCCATTACACAACCTTTTCACACTAAGTGAAGCATGAAAAGGGGCCTTATTTACAAGGCAACACAAAAAGGCGGCATTAAGCCACATTAAGTGGCTTAACGCTGCGTTGTAAACAAGCAGAAGGAGATGTCGCCTCCAGAACGTCACTAAAAGTGACATTTTGGTTACGATATCCCCTTGTAATCATGTCCCTCTTTATTGTCCATCAGTCAGTGTGAGACATAAGCCTACAAATTCTCAAGGACAAACTTGCTACTGAGGCCTTATCTTTGACCCCCTGTTTTTCTGAGCTGGGCTTCCTTCATCATAGATCAGTAAAAGTGCCTTTACGTTGATGCAACCGGAGACCTGGAGTTCTTTCCCCATTTATTTGTGTCTCACTGAAAACCACCTTAGCTTTAAAATCACCGAAATACCTATTTTTTCGCTTTCTCTCACTAAAAAGGTTTATCTGTTGTTAGCTATCTGCATTCTATTTACATGATAACCACATCTAATAATGTACAGCCCTTTCCTGTATCATAATTCATCAGGCATATTAAAACTGAATTTTTGGAGCAAATCTACCTCCGAATTGTTTGCATTTATTTTTTATGGAGCAAATGCCATTAATGCACATTTCAGGAATTAATATTTTCACACCTGTATTCCTCCATGTGGTGATGTTTGCACACTACAGTAAAAAGCGATCACGCCACCTTTGATATTCACGCCACCATTTTCGTAGGCGTTCAAGTCCCTCTGAGCTGAAACAAGTTTTCTTATTTTCCACTGGCTGAACTAGAAATCTCTTTGTACATGAACTTTGAAAACAGTCTTTCTTTTAATCCTTTCCTTACTGGGTGAATCAGAATGGCAGCCAAATTAGAGCTGTTCTAACACTGATCTGTATCGCTTCCATTCACTGTGCGAATCTTAAAAGCCTTTATTAAAATCCCTAGAAATGGGTGAACTTTTCTCAAGGACACAGCACACAAAAAAAGTTTCATTTTTCTATGGCCAAGCAAAGCGGGGCCATTGTCCTTGCTGGCAGCAAAATGTTCCCTGCGATGATTTGTGCCCAAAGAGTCGAGCCCACTTTCACAGAAGAAAGAAAAATTCCAGTGTGTGAACTTCAAAGGGTTTTGTGCCTTGCCCAGGGACAGTCTGTCCTGGGCTTGGCTACTGAATGTGAAAATGTGTATCACTCTGTGCAATGGAGCTCCCACGTGGGGGCCTGGAATTTGAATCAAGAGAATGTAAGTCATGTGCTGGGGGTCAGTCTTCCAAACGCTGGTGGGCACTGACCTTACATTTGAGGCATTTGTTTGTAAGTCTCTAATTAGAGATTATGAATGCTAAACCAATCAGTTATAAGCATTGAGGCTTTAGTTTCCTCTGATTGCATAGTCAGTCGCCCAGCTATTTACTCAACCCATGTCCCGCTGATGGTTCATTCATGCAGGCAGAGTAGGGTTCATTGTAGCGGAGTAGAAATGTGCTCTGCTGGGCGCCATGTGAGCCCCAGAACAGGTGTCGTCCCCTGGGAGGCCTCCCTGCCTGCAGAAGCAGCGGTCTAACATCTGGAAGCGGATCAGCTTCCGCGGGGCCATCGCTATCAATGGAAATGTGCTCACATGGCACATAGTAACCAGGGGGCATATTTATGAGCCATGTTGCGTGGTGCAAGAGCGACGCAAATTAAAAATGAAATTTATGAAGCCACGCAAGGCCATAATCTCGAGTAATGTAACTCAGTGCAAATCGCTGCGTTGTATTACTCTGGACCAGCGAGGCATTTCCATGGACATCCATGTATTTTGACACATTCCTATATTTACAAGAACCCGGGAACGCATAAAAAAGATACGACTCCCCAGGAGAACCGTAATGAGGAGAAATATCTTTATTTATTTCTCCTCTTTTTTCCACTTTCTATGTGTGCTGCATTATGCAGCACACATGGAAAGAGAAAAGAACCTCTCAGAATAGTTTTTGTGCAGGAAGGTGCCCCTCATGTACAAAAATAGCCCTGCGTGCAATGCAGGCCCCCTTTGCACCATGGTGCAAGGGTGCACTCATATGCGCTAGGCAGCACATTGTGCGCCAGCACAGGGGAAAGGGCAGGAATGCGCCGTATTGCGTTAAATGTGGCGCATTCTAGCCCTTTCCCAGTGGCGCAGGACAATACAGCAGGGAGACTAGCTGCATCACTTTTTCATAAAAAATGGCCTTAGATAGCTACTGTCTTTACAGCTGCTGTCTCAACTGTTTCCGTACAGAGAGCAAAACAGCAGACCAACCCTTCAAGGGGAGTGTTGCATAGTAACCGTAGGCAGATTCCACTTGCACCCTTTGTCACTTTACACATCAAAACTATCTATTCATCCATGGTTTGGATTCATCATAACTGTAGATCAGGGGAAAGATCTTTTACAACGCATGCGACATATCGCATGCCATTACAACGTGGTCGTTGTTGTGTCATGTGTACAAGGTGTTGGATTTAAAATCCAACGCCTTCCCTCCTGTTGCACAGCCTGGAGTTGGAATAGTAAATTATACTATTCCAACATCCAGCGCCCCCTACAGCAAGTCGTTGTAACGACGTGCTTTGTAATGGTATGCGATGTAACAACGCAGTTGTTGTAACGACCGCATTATAATGGCCTGCGATGTATCGCATACGTTGTAAGGTGGCCTATTTGTAGTTCAGCCGTGAAGCATAGTCTGGAACCTGCTGATGTTGTTAAGAATAACTTAGATCTACTTGTACTTTCTGAAACTTTGTGAATTGAAATCTCTCACAATCTCATGGACTTCCTGCTCCCCAGGTCATGTTATGATCCATTGGGATCACGTTGGTAGGGCAAAGAAAGGAGCTGCAGTACTTGACGACAATAGAATTGAGTGTAAAGATGCACCCGCCGATTTGTTCTCCTCTTTTCACGATCTGATTTTAGAGCTCACAACAGAATTCTCCCACTAGACTGAATATTATTTATCATCCTTGTGGTGAAAATACAACCTTTATCCAGGTTCACATGGAGCACCTTACCAACCAGTTAACTCAGAGAGATGGTAAAACTTGTGTCTGCTATTTAAGTCTCCATTCAGGTGATCCCCAATAACTGTTCAGTAATTTTTTTCATCATTTCTCTCAGACAATGACCTTGCACAACATTGATCCACCCACTCCAATATTTCCATGTAAGACCTGATGCATGTTGATTGGTCTGATCACCATCTCATATCCTTTTCTCTGTTATTCTCGCACTTTGACTCAAGGCGATAAAGGAGCTACTTTTTTGTGACCTCAACCGTTTTGCAGCACTAGCGCAAAATATACTCCTCTCCTCATTAGCTCAGATGATAACATCAACACTTCATCCTCCAATTGTATTGAATGTATGTCTGAACTCCCTAATGACTTAGCTCTGCAAAAGAACAAAAGAAAAAGACATGTACCTTCGTTCTCTAAAGAACGGTATAAGGTAAGGAAATCGTTATGAATGGTGGAGAAGCAGCGGAGACCTAACTTGGTCCCGTTTAGGGCACCTAGCACACTCCACAAAAGAAACATCTTGAATGCAAAGGCTACTCACTTCAAATCTCCTTTAACACAGCTAAGAACAGCCCTACACAATTAGTAAGAGACAAGAACAATCCCCCAGCTTCCGTCCGATGGTAAGATCCCCTAAACTAAATCAGAAGAATTTGCTAATTTCTTCAACTACAAAAGGAAATTCATTGAGCAAACACTGCTGTAAATCCCAGACTCCCAGCTAAAACTCAACTCCAATGGATACTTGGCAACCCCAGGATAGGTACAGTGTGAGCAGCAACAACACACTCTTCCGTCCCTCACAAGACAGGCTCTGCTGGGGCAGCAGCAGTACAAGCTTCCCTCCCTACCAGGATGGGTACAGTGTGAGCAGCAGCAAAGCATCCTTCCATCCCTCCCAAGACAGGTTCAGCTGAGGCAGCAGTGCAAGCTGCCCTCCCTTCCAGGATAGGTACAGTGTGAGCAGCAGCAACGCACTCTTCCGTCCCTCACAAGACAGGCTCAGCTGGGGCAACAGTACAAGCTTCCCTCCCTTCCAGGATGGGTACAGTGTGAGCAGCAGCAACGCACTCTTCCGTCCCTCACAAGACAGGCTCAGCTGGGGCAACAGTACAAGCTTCCCTCCCTCCCAGGATGGGCACAGTGTGAGCAGTAGCAAAGCACCATTCCATCCCTCACAAGACAGGCTCAGCTGGGGCAGCAGCAGTACAAGTTTCCCTCCCTCCCAGGATGGGTACAATGTGAGCAGCAGCAAAGCACCCTTCCATCTCTCACAAGACAAGTTCAGCTGGGGCAGCAGTACAAGCTTCCCTCCCTCCCAGGACAGGCACAGCATGAGCAGCAGCAAAGCACCCCTCGATCCCTCACAAGACAGGTTCAGCTGGGATAGCAGCAGTACAAGCTTCCCTCCCTTCCAGGATGGGTACAGTGTGAGCAGCAGCAAAGCACCCTTCCATCCCTCACAAGACAGGTTCAGTTGAGGCAGCAGTGCAAGCTTCCCTCCCTCCCAGAATGGGTACAGTGTGAGCAGCAGCAAAGCACCCTTCCATCTCTCACAAGACAGGCTCAGCTGAGGCAGCAGTACAAGCTTCCCTCCCTCCCAGGATGGGTACAGTGTGAGCAGCAGCAAAGCACCCTTCCATCCCTCAAAAGACAGGCTCAGCTGAGGCAGCAGTACAAGCTTCCCTCCCTCCCAGGATGGGTACAGTGTGAGCAGCAGCAAAGCACCCTTCCATCCCTCACAAGACAGGTTCAGCTGAGGCAGCAGTGCAAGCTTCCCTCCCTTCCAGGATGGGTATATTGTGAGCAGCAGTAAAGCACCCTTCCACCCCTCACAAGACAGGTTCAGCTGAGGCAGCAGTGCAAGCTTTCCTGCCTCCCAGGATAGGTACAGTGTGAGCAGCAGCAACACAGTCTTCCGTCCCTCACAAGACAGGCTCAGCAGGGGCAGCAGCAGTGCAAGCTTCCCTCCCTCCCAGGATGGGTACAGTGTGAGCAGAAGCAAAGCACCCTTCCATCCCTCACAAGACAAGTTTAGCTGGGGCAGCAGTACAAGCTTCCCTCCCTCCCAGGATGGGTACAGTGTGAGCAGCAGCAACACACCCTTACATCCCTCACAAGACAGGTTCAGCTGAGGCAGCAGTGCAAGCTTCCCTCCCTCCCAGGATGAGTACAGTGTGAGCAGCAGCAAAGCACCCTTCCATCCCTCACAAGACAGGTTCAGCTGGGGCAGCAGCAGTACAAGCTTCCCTCCCTCCCATGATGGGTACAGTGTGAGCAGCAGCAAAGCACCCTTCCATCCCTCACAAGACAGGTTCAGCTGAGGCAGCAGTGCAAGCTTCCCTCCCTCCCAGGATGGGTACAGTGTGAGCAGCAGCAAAGCACCCTTCCATCCCTCACAAGACAGGCTAAGCTGAGGCAGCAGTACAAGCTTCCCTCCCTCCCAGGATGGGTACAATGTGAGCAGCAGCAACACACTCTTCCGTCCCTCACAAGACAGGCTCAGCTGGGGCAGCAGCAGTACAAGCTTCCCTCCCTCCCAGGATGGGTACAGTGTGAGCAGCAGCAAAGCACCCTTCCATCCCTCACAAGACAGGTTCAGCTGAGGCAGCAGTGCAAGCTTCCCTCCCTCCCAGGATGGGTACAGTGTGAGCAGCAGCAAAGCACCCTTCCATCCCTCACAAGACAGGTTCAGCTGAGGCAGCAGTGCAAGCTTCCCTCCCTACCAGGATGGGTACAATGTGAGCAACAGTAAAGCACCCTTCCATCCCTCACCAGACAGGTTCAGCTGAGGCAGCAGTGCACGCTTCCCTCCCTCCTAGGATAGGTACAGTGTGAGCAGCAGCAACGCACTCTTCCGTCCCTCACAAGACAGGCTCAGCTGGGGCAGCAGCGGTACAAGCTTCCCTCCCTCCCAGGAAGGGTACAGTGTGAGCAGCAGCAAAGCACCCTTCCATCCCTCACAAGACAGGTTCAGCTGAGGCAGAAGTGCAAGCTTCCCTCTCTCCCAGGACAGGCACAGCGTGAGCAGCAGAAAAGCACCCTTCCATCCCTCACAAGGCAGGTTCAGCTGGGGCAGCAGCAGTACAAGCTTCCCTCCCTCCTAGGATGGGTACAGTGTGAGCAGCAGCAAAGCACCCTTCCATCCCTCACAAGACAGGTTCAGCTGGGACAGCAGCAGTACAAGCTTCCCTCCCTCCCAGGATGGGTACAGTGTGAGCAGCAGCAAAGCACCCTTCCATCCCTCACAAGACAGGTTAAGCTGGGGTAGCAGCAGTGCAAGCTTCCCTCCCTCCCAGGATAGGTACAGTGTGAGCAGCAGCAACGCACTCTTCCGTCCCTCACAAGACAGGCTCTGCTGGGGCAGCAGCAGTACAAGCTTCCCTCCCTCCCAGGATTGGTACAGTGTGAGCAGCAGCAAAGCACCCTTCCATCCCTCACAAGACAGGTTTAGCTGGGGCAGCAGTACAAGCTTCCCTCCCTCCCAGGATGGGTACAGTGTGGGCAGCAGCAACACACCCTTCCATCCCTCACAAGACAGGTTCAGCTGAGGCAGCAGCAGTACAAGCTTCCCTCCCTCCCAGGATGGGTACAGTGTGAGCAGCAGCAAAGCACCCTTCCATTCCTCACAAGACAGGTTCAGCTGAGGCAGAAGTGCGAGCTTCCCTCCCTCCCAGGATAGGTACAGTGTGAGCAGCAGCAACACACTCTTCCGTCCTTCACAAGACAGGTTCAGCTGAGGCAGAAGTGCAAGCTTCCCTTCCTCCCAGGACAGGCACAGCGTGAGCAGCAGCAAAGCACACTTCCTTCCCTCACAAGACAGGTTCAGCTGAGGCAGCAGTGCAAGCTTCCCTCCCTCCCAGGATAGGTACAGTGTGAGCAGCAGCAACGCACCCTTCCATCCCTCACAAGACAGGTGCAGCTGAGGCAGCAGTGCAAGCTTCCCTCCCTTCCAGGATGGGTACAGTGTGAGCAGCAGCAAAGCACCCTTCCATCCCTCCAAAAACAGGTTCAGCTGAGGCAGCAGTGCAAGCTTCCCTCCCTCCCAGGATGGGTACAGTGTGAGCATCAGCAAAGCACCCTTCCATCCCTCACAAGACAGGTTCAGCTGGGGCAACAGTACAAGCTTCCCTCCCTTCCAGGATGGGTACAGCGTGAGCAGCAGCAAAGCACCCTTCCATCCCTCACAAGACAGGTTCAGCTGAGGCAGAAGTGCAAGCTTCCCTCCCTCCCAGGATGGGTACAGTGTGAGCAGAAGCAAAGCACCCTTCCATCCCTCACAAGACAGGTTCAGCTGAGGCAGCAGTGCAAGCTTCCCTCCCTTCCAGGATAGGTAAAGTGTGAGCAGCAGCAAAGCATCATTCCATCCCTCACAAGACAGGTTCAGCTGAGGCAGCAGTGCAAGCTTCCCTCCCTCCCAGGATAGGTACAGTGTGAGCAGCAGCAACACACTCTTCCATCTCTCACTAGACAGGTTCAGCTGGGGCAGCAGCAATTGGAGCTTCCCTCCCTCCCAGGACAGGCCCTGCGTGAGCAGCAGTAAAGCATCCTTCCATCCCTCACAAGACAGGTTCAGCTGGGGTAGCAGCAGTACAAGCTTCCCTCCCTCCCAGGATGGGCACACTGTGAGCAGCAGCAAAGCACCCTTCCATCCCTCACAAGACAGGTTCAGCTGGGGTAGCAGCAGCTTCCCTCACTCTAAGAATGGGCCCTGCGTGAGCAGCAGCAAAGCACCCTTCCGTCCCTCACAAGACAGGTTCAGCTGGGGTAGCGGCAGTGCAAGCTTCCTTCACTCTAAGAATGGGCCCTGCGTGAGCAGCAGCAAAGCACCCTTCCATCCCTCACAAGACAGGTTCAGCTGGGTAGCAGCAGTGCAAGCTTCCCTCACTCTAAGAATGGGCACAGTGTGAGCAGCAGCAAAGCACCCTTCCATCCCTCACAAGACAGGTTCAGCTGGGGTAGCAGCAGTGCAAGCTTCCCTCACTCTAAGAATGGGCCCTGCGTGAGCAGCAGCAAAGCACCCTTCCGTCCCTCACAAGACAGGTTCAGCTGGGGTAGCAGCAGTGCAAGCTTCCCTCACTCTAAGAATGGGCACAGTGTGAGCAGCAGCAAAGCACCCTTCCATCCCTCACAAGACAGGTTCAGCTGGGGTAGCAGTTGTGAGTGCAAGCTTCCCTCACTCTAAGAATGGGCACAGTGTGAGCAGCAGCAAAGCACCCTTCCATCCCTCACAAGACAGGTTCAGCTGGGGTAGCAGCAGTGCAAGCTTCCCTCACTCTAAGAATGGGCACAGTGTGAGCAGCAGCGAAGCACCCTTCCATCCCTCACAAGACAGGTTCAGCTGGGGTAGCAGCAGTGCAAGCTTCCCTCACTCTAAGAATGGGCACAGTGTGAGCAGCAGCAAACCACCCTTCCATCCCTCACAAGACAGGTTCAGCTGGGGTAGCGGCAGTGCAAGCTTCCCTCACTCTAAGAATGGGCACAGTGTGAGCAGCAGCAAAGCATCCTTCCATCCCTCACAAGACAGGTTCAGCTGGGGTAGCGGCAGTGCAAGCTTCCCTCCCTTCCAGGACAGGCACAGCGTGAGCTGCAGCAAAGCATCCTTCCATCCCTCACAAGACAGGCTCAGCTGAGGCAGCAGTGCAAGCTTCCCTCACTCTAAGAATGGGCACAGTGTGAGCAGCAGCAAAGCATCCTTCCATCCCTCACAAGACAGGTTCAGCTGGGGTAGCGGCAGTGCAAGCTTCCCTCCCTTCCAGGACAGGCACAGCGTGAGCTGCAGCAAAGCATCCTTCCATCCCTCACAAGACAGGCTCAGCTGAGGCAGCAGTGCAAGCTTCCCTCACTCTAAGAATGGGCACAGTGTGAGCAGCAGCAAAGCACTCTTCCATCCCTCACAAGACAGGTTCAGCAGCAGTGCGAGTCCTGCTCCTTCTCAGAATAAGTTTGGCAAAGCAGCAGCAAGAGAAGATTCCTTCTTGTGTAATAGGAGGTGGTGGGAGACTAGAGAAGGAAAGAGTGTTAATGATCATGTCACACTGAGAGATGTGAAATAGAGGAAGAGTGGAGGTAGAGCTAGAGATCGAGTAGAAATATAGGTGAGGTAACAAGAGTCGTAAGGTAACGAGAAAGGTGAGGTAGCCAGAAAGGACGCTACAGGGAGGTAGACCGTGGCAGAGGGGGATGGAGAAAGAGAAGTTGAGTGATAGGTAAGGTTTTGGAGTGAGTTAGAGTTGAGATGCAGAGACAGCTAGTGATAGAAGGTATGTACAATGGGAGTGGGTGGGGTAGAAAGAGGGTGAGGTAAAAAGAGAGGCTTGTCAGAGATAGAAATAGCAGTAGAGGTGAACATGCAGAAAAGTGAGGTAGTCAGAGAACTACAAAAAGAGGCAAGGTAGAGAGAGATTGGAGAGGTAGAGAGACAAGATGAGAAGTGAAGTGTAAAAATACAGGTCAAGTAAAGTAAGCAGTGAGGCAGAGAGAAAGCTAGATTGAGAAGGGGGAGGGTAGAACGATAGAGAAAAGAGGTCAAGAACAGGGACGGGGTCAGGCAGAGAAAGAGAGGAATGTTAATACACAGGTAAAAAGAGTGTGAGGAAAGGACAGAGGAGCAGTGGAGAGGTGTTTAAAAAGAGAAGTAGAGAGAAAAGTGAGGTTGTGAGGATGACATGAAAAAGAGAAGATAGAGAGATGTATGAGAGAGAGCAAGAAGATGAACGATAGAGTGAAAAGTATATAGAGATAGAGAAAGCACAGAGAGTTGCAGTGTAGAAAATTATTGGTGAGACAAAGAGAGAAGTGAGATGTTGGGTCAGATAACGTGAGTAGAGAGGCAAAGAAAACCAAAGAGCAAGAGGGGTGACGGGTGAAAGGTAGAATGATGATTTGTATAGTTTTACAATTGTCCTATGTTTTACCAAAGAAAGACTCCACAGTTGGGGCAGAGATCCCTGCATGGTAAAGTATAGGGAAAAACTTTAACTCGAGAATAAAAAGTACAAATATTTTAATGTTAAATATTAACATAACTTTATTTTATAAATTTGCCGTAGATATAGAACAAAACAGAAAAAGTCCTACAACGCTATTAATTTAATTTTTAATCAAAACTTAAATTAAAGGAGCTATATTAAATGGCATTAAAAATATTTTTCTGAAGTTTAAATTAAAAATAAATTTCCACCTGAAGAAATAATATTTAGAATGTCCAATAATAATTATTAAAAGTTATGTATGGAATTATTTAAAAGTAATATTTGTATTTGAAATAAGAATAGATGGTACATTATGTTAAATATAAATAGGTTATTAAATATTTTATTGTTAAATAATAAGTATGCACTATTTTTAAGTATTTGTTAACAATAAATTATATTTAGATGTTATCTATTTTAAATAATCAAATTGAATTCGGCGTTATTTCGTGTGGGGTTTTAATTTTAAGTCCCATTCATCATTATTTTCTATGCGAGGGCTTTGCAGTACCATTGGTTGGCCGTGTGTCGCCTTACTAAAAAAGTGTAAGTTACTACAAAGTGTAAATTACACCTGCAAGTTAAAACAAAAATTTAAGTTAACACAAAAGTGTAAGTTACATGGGTAAGTTGCTGCAATGGAGTAAGTTACTACAAAATTGTAGTTTATGAATATCACTTTGTAGTACGGTTTGTAGTACAGGTGTAGCACTACAAAACTTACTACAAAATGCAGCTGGTGAATCAGGCCCTTTGCCTGTAAAGCCTGAGCCCTCCCATTTGCGGGCACTCTTGATCAAGCGGTTCACCTCAAACCAAGACTCGAAATTGCCTTGAAACCCATTACCTGGCCACCACCTGGCCTACAGCTCACCCCTCAACTTTGACCATATTGGTCCAGGAGAAAATGAGGGTACCAAAAATGGGGAGAGAGGTCAGGAAGTAGGCTATGCAAGTTGCTGGGCTTGCCACCTCATAACCCCACCTCTTGATGTCAGAGACCAAGTATGCCAAACAGAAGAACAAATCTCAATACCTGGAGCTTAAAAGAACTTATTTCATAAAGATAAACATGAGTCCAAATATACACACCAGGCAGACTTAATTAACCTTTCAACAATTAATACACAGTCGTAAATAGTGTAAGATCTGAGCAAAACATGGTAGAATGGATTTCTTGCTCGAAGCAATTACTTTTCATTGTATTCAACAACAGTCACTACACAACAACAAAAAACATTAAGAACAATAATAACATAACATTACGACACGCAATAGCACACATAAAAAACAATAACACAACACATTACGAATATATAGGCACAAAGTTAACACAACACATAAAAACAAAGCAGCACAATAACTGTGACACAAGATACTGTTAAAAAGATAAGAAAGCAAAGTAGTAACACACCATGCAACAACACATCAAAACAACACACAGAGACAATAAAACAACAACACAGCAGAGCAACTGTGTTGTGTGTTTGTGTTGGGTAAGGCTGCATGATGGTATTGTGCTGTGGTTGTTTAATTGTTCGTATTGTACTGTGTTTTTGTTGTGTTGTTGTTGTCGGTTGATATTGTGATGTACGACTTTTCTGTTGTGTTTTTGTATTGTATTGGGGGGTTATTATGTTGTACTTAAGTTCCAGTTGGTATTTATTGTGCATTTGTAAACGGTATAACGTACAATGGCCTCTGAGTTGAAAGGAATGCTATGGGTCTGTAGGAGAAGTAATAGCCATGTGTGGGCTTATGTTATCTGTAGAAAGTTAATGTTATGGAGATTTGTAAACAGTTTTTGTTTTTGATGGACTACACATCATTCTTGGCATAATTATGGTATGTTTTGTCAAAATGTGAAAATACATCTTATGCTAGTGCCCACCACAAACTTAGTGCTAATTATGACATTAAGGGTTAATTAATTAATTAATTGCGGGTTTCTAACGTGCTAGAATCGACTCCAGAAGGAGTATCTCTGCGCCATAGACCGCTGGAGAACCCGTCCTGGCTTTCCCTGTGAGATGGTCCCTACTGGGTATCTCCAAGGTGAAACCAAGAATCCCCGGCGTATGTGGGGGGCCGTTGTAGAGATGAGGCAAGCTAATGCCCAGAGTTGCCAAGTGTGATCCCTGGTTAGAGTAGGCACCGAGGTGAGAATTATCGAGTCCGCTGACCCTGGTCCATGACCCTGCTGCGTCGGGGATTGAACCCTGGTCCCGGGCCGTCCTCTGCTCCCGGGTCTGCCGCCTCTAACCAGTGAGCCACACCACTCCACGTTACTTTATGTTATCATGTGTATTTGTAAAGCACACTATCACCCGCCAGGGTACCATGGCACTGAGCAGGTGTGTGTGTCTTTCCCTGCCTATGGTAGGTTGGTTAATTAAAAAGTCAGGTCTTCAGCTTCTTGCGGAATTCAAGAATAGAGGATGCTCTGATGTGGCATGGGAGGCTGTTTAGGGGCGATGCAAGAGAAGGCTCGTCTTCCTGATCGGATCCCATTTATGCATGGGATGTGCCCAAGTAGGAAACCCATGGAGGGGAGGTGTCTGGGTGGTTGGTGGAAGGATATGCAACTGTTAAGGTGGGTGGTCCTAAGTTGTGTAGTGCATTGAAGTTTGAAATGAGTGTGTTTGTGTATCAGGAGCCAGGGGAACTCCCTGAGGTGTGGTGTGGAGTGAGTTCTGTGTGGGAGGTTGAGGATGAGTCTGTCTGTTGAGTTCTGGTTGTTTTATATTCTTCTAGTGAGTTGCTTGGTGAACCTGGTGAAGAGGGTGTTCAAATAGTCCAACTTGATGGTGACTGGGGTATAAGTGACAGTGTTGCTCGGGAGCCATTTGAAGGTTTTCCTCAGCATCTTCAGGGTCTGGAAGCAGGATACAGTCATGGCACTGCCTTGTGCATTCATGTCCAGTTTGCTGTTGATGATTATTCCAAGGCTCCTGGTGTGGGTGCGGAGTGTGAGTGTGGGCCTGAGTTCAACTCGCCACCAGCTGAAGTCCCTTGTGAGGTGTTCTTGCTGACGATCACTACTTCTGCCTTGTCGGTGTTCAGGGCCGGACTGGGAAACAAAACCGGCCCTGGCAAAGTGCTGGGCTGACCCCCCCTCAACCCTTTAAACACCCCCCCTGCCCTCCCCCCCCCCGGCGACCGAGTTCTTTGCCAGGGCCGGTTTTCGGCCGATTTTGTTACAGGGTCGAATCTGCTGCAAAGATGGCCCCGAGGGGCCCCGAACCGGCCCCCACCCGGTGAATGCAACTGCCAGTCCGGCGTTGAGTTTGAGACTGCTGGCTTTCATTTAGTTAGCCATTTCAGTTTTGCAGGCAGTGAACTTGAGAGTATACGAGTTTTGTGTTGTTGCCGTAAAAGAATATGTTGTTGTGTGTGCGGAATACATTGGCCAAAGGTGTCACTTATGTGTTGAAGAGGGTGGGGCTGAGCAATG
This sequence comes from Lissotriton vulgaris, assembly GCF_964263255.1. Taxonomy (NCBI): domain Eukaryota; kingdom Metazoa; phylum Chordata; class Amphibia; order Caudata; family Salamandridae; genus Lissotriton; species Lissotriton vulgaris. The sequence continues at coordinate 295,978,238 of NC_141685.1, forward strand.
AACCTTGAGGTAATGGTGGTACTATTAACATCCATGGTGTCATGGAGCCCTCTCTTGCATAACAGTTGCACTGACATAACTGTGATAATTCTTCACATATTTTGGTGCACTGTTGGCACAATGATGCCCAGTATTGTTGTAAGGGTTGCACTTGGATATTACACGCAATTCTTGGCATCTCACTCACAATAGCACAGTGCAAAGGCATCAGCTTATAGGATCTGTGTAATTTGACTGCATACATCCAATCAGAAAATCGCTCATTCACCGATGCACCCTATGAATCACCCATGCACTCAGCTATTCATTCATTCATCTGTTCGCTCATTAAAATGAAACCCCACAATCACCCACTCACTTACACCATCCCATACATGCAACCTCTCCAATCGACGAGAAAGCATGTTCTCTTAGAAAATACCTTGAACAATTGGCTTTACCTATGCTTGTTCTATATGGGTTTAACCGCTTTTATCGGCAGGAAACTGCCGCTAAAGCGGCGATAATGTCCTTGTGAATTCCCATAGCATCCCAGGTTCTGGTGTTAACCTGGGCTTCTATGGGAATTCACAAGGGCCTATTATCAAGCCCATTATCGCCGCATCAGCGGCAGTTTCCTGCCAAAAAAAGCGGCGACAATGTATCGCCCTTTCTTGATAATATGGCCCTTAGTTATATGAGGATGAAAGCACTAGACTGGGAGGTGCTTCCCTTATGACCACCTGGAGTAATCTGGTGATCTTAAAGGTGTGTCTTAATTAGTTGAAGCTGATAGAATCAATTCCCTGTTACCATACCAGATTCAGGCATGTTCTAAAGCAGAAAAATGCACTTTTATTTTTAATAAACCAACCCAGTCCTCAGCACCCAGTGTTGCCTACCTTTTAAAATCCAAGGGGCAGATTTACTAACTTTTGGTGCACAGTAGAGCCGCAACCAAAGTTAATGTGCTGCATTGTGCCAAAAGGAGACAGAAAAACAGCGCCATGTGCACTAAGAGAAGGCGCTGTTTTTCTCTCCCCCAGCACTGAGGCACTTAAGGCTGCCATGCAGAAACGCACGGAGACTTGCACCACAGCCGGTTCTGTCAAGCATAGTTTTTGATCAGGAAGGGCCCTTTCCAGTACAAAATCTATGCTGTATTACTTTTCTTGCTTTGTAAGTGTGCTGTAGAGTGCAGTACACATTGCACATTTGGAAAAACGTTCGGAGCTTTAAAACTCACTCCGCCATTAAGTCTGCCTTGAGGAGACGGCCATTTTGGTGCAAATCCCTGTCTGACAATGGTAGGAGATAGTGGGGCATATTACCAACAACTAGCGATAATTATCGCTATGTTGGCTTAGCGGCAATATTTTTATCGCCGAGCTGCGGCGATTTTTATCGCTTAGGAGCCTTGCTATTATCAAGGTTTATCTCCTAAGCGATAAAAATCGGCCGAAATGCATGAATATCGCTGAAAAGTCAGCGATATTCATGCATTACCAAGCTAATGCTCTTAGCCATGTTATTCACCTCCCATTGGATAACATGGCTAAGAACGGCTCAGGGGCAGATGTTAGCTTTTAGAGATATTTGCGCTTAGCGCGAATATCTCCAAAAGTTGGTAATAGGAGATAGCGATATTAGCGACTGTTTCCAGTCGCTAACATCTTGGCACGCCCACTTTGCATGTCTTTAGTGATAAATATCTCTGACATGCAAAGCGGGGCCCAAGATGGTTGCTACCTCCTACTAGCTGTCGCTAACTGGTGTTAGCGACAGCTAGGTAATAGGGAGATCATTTTATCTCTGCTTTCTTGGCTTTTAAAGCCAAAAAAGCAGAGATAAACCCCTTGATAAAATGCCCCAGTGTTTTGTGTCAAAACGAGTAGGTCGTGGCATGGGAACACCCAAGTACTGCGCGTGGAACGCTCACCGTGATAGAAAGTAGCGCATAGTCCTGCTTTGAGCTACTTTAGCCAATTTTCCAATGCAAATCAGGATGTGCGTTGCAAAGTAAATACAACCAGGACTTTAAGAGGGCCAAGTCTTGCTGATGCTCAACACCGGCAGTTCTAAAAGCAGGTGCTGAGTAAGCATGGGCGAATTTTGCGGATCTCGCGTTCGCGAATTTTGCGGATTTGCGGATTCGCAATCCGCAAAATCCGCGAATTCCCGCGAATTTGCGGATTTTTTTTTTTTTGTGTTCGCAATTGTTTCTGCCAGTTCGCGAGGATTTGGTACTAGTTCGCAATTGCGAACTTACTTGTCGGCTCGCAACGGTCGCGACTATGTTGTTTCTACGTCTGGTTCATCATCACAGCCTCCCAGCACCCTCTGTTTTACCACTGGCACCCTCTCTTTGACCCATGCCACCCTCTGTTACATCAATGCCACCCTCTGGTTCATCATCACTGTAGAAGATGGGGGGGAAAAGCAAGCCCACCTGCCCTGCTTGAACTGACATGAATTAATTTGGGGTTAGTTTATTAACAACACCTGCCCTGCCCCAACTGACAATAATGAATTAGGGGCTAATTAATGTGTCACTGAAAGAATTTAAAGTTCCAGCCTGGCACCTGCTTGTCTGCTCCTTTAGCTGTAAATCAGGACATTTGTGGCATACAGTTAAGGTCAGAGCAGGGTCACACAATAGTTGCAAGCAGGCAACCGAATTCTGGAGGGCCCCCTCAGGAAGCACTACAAAGAATCGTTACAAATCATGAGGTTGACCTTTTGCACCTGCTCATTGCTTTTGCTTTTGCTGAAATCGTTTTTCGATTTTTTTCGCGCTATTCGCGGGGCGCGGCGTCGTGCGAAACCGACCGCGGAAGCCGCCAATTCGTGCGAATGAGCATTTCATTTTTTTGCGGCTTGTTGTTTCGCGAGTTTTTTTGCAGTATTCGCGAGCCGCTTGCAGCGCAACACGCGAATTTACCCCAAGGTCGAGTACGGGCGTGGCCATTTTGTTTGCGTGACGTATTTCCGTTTCCGCCCGCTATGTATAATCTCGCGCAGTAAGCGCATTGCGAGTAGAGGTTCGCACGAGATCGCGCGGGAAATCTAGAGGTTCGCACGAGATCACGAGGAAAATCTCGCGCGAACTTACTTTTGCGCTCGTGAACGGGCGCCAGCCATCTTGTTTTTCATTCATTTCCTGTGTCTGGGCATGGTGTTTAATCCTCTTGGTATCTTTGCCATCCTTTGCTTGTTTTCAGTTTTTTTTTTACGATTTTGCTTCTTATCTATCCCTCTCTTTTCCTAGCTGTATATTTTTGTCTTTTCTGCTATTTTTCTTTACTTTTAAACTACTTTTTTAAACTCTTTTCTTTTCTTCTTCCCTATCCTATTCTTTCTTAATTTTCTACTTCTTCCTACCTTACCTGCCCAGACCATGGTCAAGCCAGGCGCCGTGAAGCTGCCCAGGCACTTGAGGGCCGCAGCGGCGGCGGGGAGTAGTGCTGGACCCAGTGGCAGGACAGCATGCGGGAGATTGAGGGGGGAGCAGGTGACGCGACGGGAGATCTTCAGCCCGGAGGAAGTGGGCGCGCTGGTCTACTTCGTCCAGCGCCGCCTGCCCAGGACCATCGCGGGAGGCGGCAGGATCGCGGCCGGCGGCTACAACATGCGGGAGCGCCGGAAGCGGTGGGAGAAGGTGTGCTGGGCCATATCCCACCTCTACGGGGTCCAGCGTACCTACAGCCAGGTCACCCATCGCTGGACGGACCTCCTGGACCGCGAGCGCGACCTGCTGGACCAGCTCGGCTTGGAGATCCCCGGGCTTGGTGAGTAGTAGTAGCCATTTAATCACTCACTACTATGATGTTTTCTCCTGCTCTGTGTTGTTGTATTGCAAATATTTGTTTTTTACATGGAGCAAGCCAATAATGCCGCTGATGACGATTACATTGTAGTTAAATTATATTTCAAAATCTTCTGTGCATTTCAGGTGCACTGCTCTCCTTCTCAGTGGCATTGCTACTATGCTTATTTGTTTTCTATTTTGTGGTCTCATTGGCCTGAGTAACAATTATGTATGAGTGTACTTTACAGAACTGCGTAATGCTAGACACTAGGGGGCAGATTACATTTACAAGCCCCTTGCGCCACGTTTACGTTGCCTTGCGTGACGCAACAGCGGCGTAAACGTGGCGCATCCCTGAGAGTCATTTACAGCGTGACGCATCTAGGGAGATGCGTCACGTTTTAAAGCCATGGGCCTGCGCCACAATGGGTGCGTTCCTAGTATACAGGGTGGGCGGTCCTGCAGCTGTGTGCCTCGCAAAAGTGCCTGCGTGAAATCTACAAGATTTAACGCAGGCACTTCTGCGACGCTGCTACGTCAATTCAATTCCTTATGCCTGCTTGAAGCAGGCGTAAGGACGGACACAGCATGTTAAGTATTGGGTGGCCCTGAGCATTACTGGAGTTGCATTGCGTTGGCGACGTGACTCCAGCGATGCGCCGCTCTTACGTGACGAGATGCGTAACGCAAGTGCCTACCCTTGTGCCAGGGCGCGCCGCATTGTAAATGAGGCACATCTGCCGTGTCGCAAGGGTAGTTTTGAGTGACGCATTTGATCTGGCGCATCTCTGGAGATGCGCCAGAACACGTAAGTAAGTATGCCCCTAAGGGGCAGAATTGCAATTACCGTCGCATCCCTGCAAAGTAGCAGGGATGCGCCAGTAATTGTGCGGCCCGCTACCACCACCAAACATGGTGCGCCGTATTTGCAATGCGGCGCACTATGGGCCCAAAACGTCACCGAAGCTTTACTGCTGGAGTTGCGTCGCAACGATGGCGCAGCTCCATCAATGCTCTGGGGTACCCTATCTCCCCAATGCTGGGTCAAGCCGTACGTCTGCTTCAAGCAGGTGCAGGATTTGTGTGACGCATCATTGTCCTAAAGGTGACTGATTGATATTTTGTAGATTTCCCTCAGCCACTATTAGGATGTGTTCCAGCGCAGGAATGCCCTCCCTTGCGCCGGAACGCCCCCTGATGGCGCAGGGCTTTATAACGGGATGCATCTCCCAAATGCGTCACGTTGTTATAATATTATACGCCGCACCATGGCGCCCTTTTTTGTTTAGATGCTGCGTCACAAAAGTCACGCAAGAACGGCGCAAAAGAGCCGCAAGGGCTTAAATCTGCCCCTTCCTTTGTACCCCTGACAATAAGAAAAATAGTGGCGGTGGATTGATAGTTTGACTATTTAAATGACTGGTAATGTAGCAGGCAACTGTTAGTGTTGTCACTGATCTGACTGAAATCACAATGGAGTTTGTCTGTCACTTTGCGTCTTGCCTGCGGACTGCTGCCTGCCAGTCCTAGGTGAACGTTTCAGTACTTTGTTTAGTGAGTTACGTGACTTTCGAAGTCACAGGTCCGCAAATAAATGAAAAGTAACCATAATCAATATAATTTCGCGGAAATATTTTGTTATTGTTCTTTTGAAATGTTTGATTTGGTTGACATTGACAAGCAACAATCATCCATGTTTTCTGTTCTTTCTTTCATGTTGTACGTCAGCTCCCCCCAGGGGCGAGAGGAGGACACAGGAGCAGCAGGCGGCGGATGCTGTTCATCAACAGGGCCAGGATCGGGCAGGCGAGGGCTCCTCTGCTGGCCCCAGTAAGTTTTCATTTTAGACTAGTACCTATTTTTCCTAGCGTTCCTCATTTGACTTTTTTCAAAATTGTCTTTGCTCTTCTTGTAGACTGTATCTAAATTCTTATCCTGCCTCTACTATGACTCCCTGTGGTATTACTAGATTATTCTTATTAGTCTGTCTGTGTAGCTAACTAAGATTGCACGGTTGGCGAAACTCCCATGATTCTAGTCAGCAATAGCTCTATCAACTTAGTGCAGTCCTCTGGGATTGTCCATAATGTCTTTTGAAGTGTTCTATCTGGACTCATGCTTGCAAAAATTGCAAAACCTTTCGCTCAGTCACTCTAGTCTCTGGACCAAAAAACACAGATTGTATTTAAGTTTAAAAGCTTTATTAAAAGTAAACACATTTATTAAAATGAAGTCATAATAAAACTAAACGTTTAACTGATAATGGAAAAGTGGTTAGTGCTGACGATTAATTGAAGACATTTCTTGTGTTCGAGCCGAGCTCTCACCTGGTTTCAACTTGATCTTGTTGTTAGAAGTCCATCTTCTGTCTGTGTGGAGAAAAATGGTGCGTGTTAAAAAAACAGCCTTCATCAGTTGTGCCAAAAAGTGCAGCAAGACAACCTTCCCTGGAAAAAGGGACATTTTTTTTAACTTTAACGTAGACAGTCACAAATTACATTGTTTTCACATGTCTTCATTCCTAGACCAAATACTAGTGACTAGTGAGTGCTTTATTCTAACATTCTTAAATGTACTTTGTAGGTGGAACATCTGGTGGCGGGGCCAGTGTGGAGGTGGTGGTGCTCGACACGGAGGCGGAGGGCGATTCTTCAGGGGAGGAGGCGGCGGCGGCAGCTGTGAGAGTTGAGACGGTGGTGGTGGCGGCCAGAGGTAAGCTCTTATATATTCCTTACTTATTGAGATTGAAGACTAGCTGGGAAGGCAAGAATATGAGATGCATGGCTGGGTGAATGATGAAGCAATGATGGGTGGAAGGACAACAGCCTGGGTGGGTGACACAGAAACTGTATGTGTCCATATACCTGGATCATGCTACTATCTGACTCTTAGATAGCATATGTGTATCTAGAGCAGGGCTACTCCTAGTACGGCCCGCGGGCCGGTGGTGGCCCGGCAAGCCTTCCTTGGCGGTGCGCAGACCTTGCAGACAATCACTGCTCCCCCGGCCCCCACAGAGCAGAGGCTTTTTTGTATTTCACCTGTTAGCGCCCCTGCATCTCCACTCTGACAATCACTGCTCCCCCGGCCCCCACAGAGCAGAGTGGAGATGCAAGGCCACAAAGAGGTGAAATAGAACAAAGCCTCTGCTCTGTGGGGCCGGGCAAGCAGTGATTGTCAGGGTGGAGAAGCAGGGGCGCTAAAACAAACAAAGCCTCAATAATATGTTAATGGTCTTTTAAAGACCTGTTAAGTACTTTGGTGTTGTTGTCTGTGTGTGCGCGTTGTGGAAGCGGTCTCAACCCGGGCTGAAGGCTGACACAGATAGACACACACACAGTGAGATGACAGAGGGGGAGGGAGAGGGAGGGCAGGAGGGAGAGAGAGATGGAGGGAGGGCAGGAGGGAGAGCAGGAGGGAGAGAGATGTATGTAAATGCTGGGTCTGGTGGCTCAGTGGATGAGGGCATCTGCTGCAGGGACCTGTGTGCAACCTCATGGTCACAAGTTATCGTTTTGCTTTAGCCCCGCCCCCTCTGACTCCGCCCCCACCAGTGCTCCCTCGGCCCCAAACTACACTGTAAATGTAGCCCCTGAGAGAAAGTTTGTGAGTACCCATGATCTAGAGAGAGTAGACGGTCAGTGGATGAACTAAGTGTAACTTTGAAGAGCATGTAACACTGCACCCGCACGTCCGTTCCAGTGTAGGAAAGGCAAGGAAAAGAACTTTTAATTTTGTCCAAATACTACCATAAATAGTAGCAGTAGTTTGTATTGCAAGCACTGCATAGATCCGGTTATTATGGTGGCCACTCCCTACCTCTCTTAATAAGTTTAGTAGTACTCAGTCATTCATGTGTGGATGTATCACTGGTCACTCAATAAAAAGCAAAGCACCTAAAGTCATCCCATATATAAGCAAAAACATCCCATGTGAAGTGATAGATAATCAGATTATTTATCTTCTTCAATTTTCCATTTCTAGTACTCATTTCCACTGTAGGGTGAAAGTTAAATTAATTAAGCAGTAGCCCTTGAGTTGTAACAGAGTATTCTCAGTGCCACCCGTAATAGAAAAGTAAGAGCTTCACCACCTGCATGTACTGGACGGGTACAGTAACGCAACGGCAACGCAAGTCTAGGTCACTCCTCATGGCGTGCGTCTCTTTTTCTCGGGTGCAAGTTTACTGCGCTGGCATTATGCCGGCTTGCAGAAAATAACGTACCAATTTTCCAAAACAAGAGATAAGAAGAAGAATAAGACTGGTGTACTTTCATAGTCGACTCCAATGGAAGTCCACAGTGCTCGTAGAATTTGTTCCTTAAACTCCCACTAATGTTAGAGCAAGGATGAAGAAGTGTGAGGTTAGATAGATACTGGCCTCAATAGTTATGTAATGCGCTTGCAAGTTGCTAGTTGTACTGCAACACAAATTTCTGCTGAATGATTGAGTTGATCTAAAAGAGCATTGGTTACAGACTATGTCTTTCTTTCTTCATATAGGTTCTCCTTCCAAACGGACAAGGAGGAAGGAGCTGGCTAGAGCGGCCCGGCAACGGAGGATCGAGGCCACTGTTGCGGAATATCGGCGGCTGGTGGCCCTGGAGGACGTGGAAAGTGTGCAGTCGACAACTACAACAACGTCGTCTGCATCGGCCTCCGTGGCCCCACGGGCTGCCACCCAGCACAGTGGTCCACCCAGACTGAGCCGGGCTGCCAAAGGCAAATGCCACCACCGAGCAGCAAGGCCAACAGCTGCCTCTCACAGGCATTGCACCTGCAAGGCAGTGAAGGCACGCCTGCGCCGCACCACCCTGATGGTGTCCCGCCTTCAGCAGGAGCTCGCCTTGCTCCGCGAGGAGCATGATGCCCTGGCCCAAAAAGTTAACAGCATCCACCCATAGTGTCCCTTGCCCCTTTTTTAGAGACTTTTGGGGGGTGGGAATTGGGAGTTGGGTTTTTGGGGACTTTTGAAGGACAATCGTTGGGGTTAGGGAGGGTCTTGCGGGAGATTATTTTGTTAGGGATATAAATATACTTTTTCAAACTTTATCTGAGCATACCTGTTTTTTACTGCTTGCCTGGTGGGTGGGGGTTTAACGTTGACTGTTTTCCTGAAAGTTTAGTTCCATTTTCTTCCTTTAAGTGTAAATGCCCAAATGTTTTCAACACTAAGTGCCTCTCACAGACTAAGTGAAGTGAATCCAAGAGTCCTAGGACTTTAGTAGTACTACCTTCAGTCTCTCGTCTCTCGTACTAATACTCCATTATACCCCCAAACCACCAAACGCTTATCTTACCTGTAATTTGTGTTTGAAAGTAGGGCTAGACCCAGGGCTGGCTCCACGGGAAACACCGAATAAGGTGGGCATTCTTGGTCGGATAAAATTTCCTCATAGCGGTGGTTCTAGTGGTGTGACACAGTGGCAGTTGCATGCCTATGAAAAAAAAGAAAATGAAATCTGGTTTGTCCTCCTGAGCAATTCAACGGTACAACTGAGAATATAGCAGGTGACAGAAGTACAGTAGAGCAGTGCCACATTGTAGCCTAACAAATGGTAAAGTATAACTACTAATTCGGTTGAAGTTCTTTCACATTAGCAATGGTTCTTTGTCAAGCAGAGTAAGAATATATCCTCGGATTTCTTCACCAGCCTGTTGCTATCACCTTATCCTCCCCACCCAGCAAGTGTGTGGATTTATTGCTGTAATAATAATTTAGTCACACATCAATCAAAACCACACAGCCCGGGGGAAGAGGGTTAGGGTTTGAAAAATGGATGGGTACGGGGGTTTTTGGGAAAGGTTTTGGGAGACAAGAAAAAATAGCACAGCATAGACAAACTATTGTGAACATAAACAAATCTTTGGGTACAAACCTATCCATCAATCTTTGAAAGTGCATGCACTACTGCATGCATGTCAGTGAAAAGTAAGTAGTACATTCGACAACTGTGGAAAGAAAGAATGCGACAGTACAGGGCCTGTGTGGAATTATTGATAACGATATTCAACATAAGGTCTCTGTAGCCAGATACCCGAGAGCCTTGCTGGTCACTATAAATCCATTCACAACAACACTCAATGGGGTTGGTCTGGAAGGTGTCAGGTTTACTCCCCGTGATCCAGTCGATGCAAATATGGTTCCACCTCCAAATGTCACCAACACCCAGAAGTGTAAACACAGGGTGTTCGAGCCATTAGGCGGGGGAGAAAAATAACAAACTAAAATAAAAAATGTGGGATGGGTAAAGGTAGGGTCAGCAGGGAAAGGATACCTGTAACAGAAGACAAGACAGGCATCAGTGAAGTGCTGTCCTAACATACAAGGGTACTCTCATATAGTCTCACTAAATAACCAAGGAAGTAGACAAGTACCTGAGCACCAAGAAAACATTACCTTGGATAGGAAATACTATAGCCCTTCTGCCACAATCTGTGAGGAAGGCCTAAGAAACACATAAACATATAGTTAACGAACACACTCCTGTCGCACCAAACACACTCGCGTTATACTAAGACATCAAACCCACTACTCACAACATACCACAAACATGGAAGAGGACTCAATGTACAAAGGGGGTTCCAAATAGTCAAAGCAAAGATGTATGGTCCAACAAAAAGGAAGAGGGAAACGGTAGTGTGTAGGAAGCAAGAACTACAACACTGCGCTCTCTAAGTAATGACCCAGTAGAGAATCTTTGGTGAAGGTCAAACAGAAAAACGTAGTTGCTGTTGCGACCACCACTGAATTCTGCCAACAACACACCCCACGGTGCACTACACAAAGAGAACTGGGGTAGCCTGTAGTTACCTCACTACATGCCCAGTTATGGAGGTCCTTTGAAATACACAGTTATACAACGGAGACGCGTAGTTGTCCTTACTACCGCGCTCCGTTTTAATAGTACAAAAACGATCCCCGATGTGAACGCTAACACGTGGTATAGACCGCCACTGTGCTCCGCCACACACAATTCAACCAAACAGGAATTCATCAAAGGTGGAATTCTGTTAGAAAACAGTCACAGAACCTCCCTTAACAATCCGTTCAGGCAGTAATCAGCTGACCGCACGGGCGGCCGAAGAGTTTAGAGCGGCTTTACCTGAAGACGCGTGAAGTCCGTCTACCGCCAAGGACAGAACACGGAAGCGCTCCCCACTGAGCCTCAGGGAGGGGGGGGGGGGGGGGGGAAGGTGATAGTCCACAGGAGACACGATAGAAAAGCATGCAGAGCGTCCGCTCTCATGCCGGTGCAGAACAGAAACCAGAATAACGCGCAACAGGAAGCGCGTCTGTTCCCCAGATAAACTTCCTGCAAGTCTCCCGCCTACTCATGGGAAATGTAGTTTCATAGTACGGTAGGCGCTTAGGGGCTGCGTAACCTGACAGAAGGTATAGTAGATAGAAAAGGAGAAATTGCTTTTTTTCTAGGTGTCCCCTCACTCACCAGGGTTGCCCCTTGGTGACATGCTTCATCATTGGGGCCATCCCAGTCCTCTACGGCCTGGGGCGTGCTGCGACTTGCGAATTACGTAGGAGCACTTACAAATGACTATGTGTGGTGCAGATGTGATAGTGGAGTGGACTAAGTGATGTGTTAAGGGATCAATTTAGAAGCCTAGAGAGAGCCAAGAAATGCAGTCACAGTCAGAGAAAAAGGCAAGGGATACTGTATGTATGTGGTTGTAGTGGTCCTGTTGGAAGTGGTAAGTAAGTTGCCTGCAGAAAAAAAATCCTCCTATTAGCGGCACTCCTCCATTGCAGCCGACGCTTCGTCCATCGATGTTGGTCACCAGAAGACACCCTGTAAAAAAAAGCACAGCATAGACAAACAATTGAACATAAACAATTCTTTGGGTACAAACCTATCCATCAATCTTTGAAAGTGCATGCACTACTGCATGCATGTCAGTGAAAAGTAAGTAGTACATTCGAAAACTGTGGAAGAAAGAATGCAACAGTAAAGGGCCTATGTGTAAATTATTGATAACGATATTCAACATAAGGTCTCTGTAGCCAGATACCCGAGAGCCTTGCTGGTCACTATAAATCCATTCACAACAACACTCAGTGGGGTTGGTCTGGAAGGTAGAGTAGATAGAAAAGGAGAAATTGCTTTTTTTCTAGGTGTCCCCTCACTCACCAGGGTTGCCCCTTGGTGACATGCTTCATCATTGGGGCCATCCCAGTCCTCTACGGCCTGGGGCGTGCTGCGACTTGCGAATTACGTAGGAGCACTTACAAATGACTATGTGTGGTGCAGATGTGATAGTGGAGTGGACTAAGTGATGTGTTAAGGGATCAATGTAGAAGCCGAGAGAGAGCCAAGAAATGCAGTCACAGTCAGAGAAAAAGGCAAGGGATACTGTATCTATGTGGTTGTAGTGGTCCTGTTGGAAGTGGTAAGTAAGTTGCCTGCAGAAAAAAAATCCTCCTATTAGCGGCACTCCTCCATTGCAGCCGACGCTTCGTCCATCGATGTTGGTCACCAGAAGACACCCTGTCCACTGCCTGCCTGATGCTGAATTGTGGCTCGCTACTGTGAAGCCTGACTCCATCCTTTTTTCCCCATTGCAGAGACTGAAACCCGGCCTGTAATTATTCAACGAAAAACAGGAAGTGATATAATATTACAACACCACTGATAAATAAATATAAGGTATGTAGGCTGTGGAGTGCAAAAAGTCACAATTTGTTTTTCCTAGTAGACAGTACAATATTTTTGAAAGTGCGTACTCTGAGTCACCTTTTGAAGGATAAATAAGTATGGGCAAATTAATGTAGCGGATCTTGCCCCTCAAGCTAGGTGTACTGTAAACTGTGTTTTAGAACAAAATTAGATCTTCCTAGCAGTGCTCCCACCCAGACCCTTACTAAAGCCAGTCGCAAAAATGTAGAAGACCCCCAATCAAATCTCAAAAAACGAGGCCTAGCAGAAAACTGGTGACAAAACTTACTTTGAAAGTAAAAGTAGGCCGAAGTACCCCCTTCCTAATTACCCATTACCCACCGTGGATTGCATTCAAACCACTTGCAAGCAACCAAGCAAAAGTAGCCATAGCCAGCATCGCTCCAAGACTCGAAATCCCCCCCACTCAAACACATGCAATAGAAATACTGCTAACCCTAACGAACCCTAAGTTAAGAATAGTGGCAAAGGCTTTCTTTAACTATGCCAAATCCCCCCTTTCCCACCATGGATTTTCTTCAAATGACTTGCAACCAAAATTACACATTCTCACGAGTGCTCTAAGACCCCAGAACTCAGTTGGAAAAATCTAGAACACCCCGAAACACATGCAATCCTGCTGCTAGGGCTAACCCTAACGAACCCTAAGTTACAAAAAGTGCCAAAACTAAAGGCTTTTCCGCGCGGATTTTGTCCCAACCACTTCTACCCGGTATTAGACCTTCCCAGGAATGCCCCAAGACCCGGCAACCCACCCGCCAAGAAGCATAACACCCCCAAACAGGCCAAAAGCAAAATCTCATACTTGCAATATTTCTGGGCCTTCGGTCCAAACGCGCTGCGTAGCTAGGCCATAAGTCGGGGTTGGCACGACGGATTTCCTGAAAAGCAAATGCAATCAAGATTAGAGTGTCCCAGCAGTGCTCCCAGACCACGTAACTCACCCACAAACACCAGGAAGCCCCCCAAACAGGACCCCCGAAAACGCTACATAGAGCAAAATGTCAGAAATAGCAAAAAAAAATATCGGCCTGGATTTTGTCCCAACCACTTCTACCCGGTATTAGACCTTCCCAGGAATGCCCCAAGACCCGTCAACCCACCCGCCAAGAAGCATAACACCCCCAAACAGGCCAAAAGCAAAATCTCATACTTGCAATATTTCTGGGCCTTCGGTCCAAACGCGCTGCGTAGCTAGGCCATAAGTCGGGGTTGCCACGACGGATTTCCTGAAAAGCAAATGCAATCAAGATTAGAGTGTCCCAGCAATGCTCCCAGACCACGAAACTCACCCACAAACAGACGGAACCCCCCCTAAGAGCACCTCAAAGGCAAGCAAGTCATCAAAAACACAAAAAAAATTCCGCCTGGGATTTGGTCCAAAACACTTTTATCCGGTATTAGAGCTTCCCAGCAATGGCCCCAGAGCCGTCAACCCAGGAGAAAACGAGTAGAAGACCCCCAAACAGCCAAAGAGCAAAAGTACAAAAATGGGGACTTAGTCAATTTTTCACAAATTTCCCAAATCACTCCGCGCGCGCTCTGCAGCTAGGCCCTAAGTCCCCTCTGCCACCATGGATTTGCTTCAAACCTCTTGCAAAGTAAAGTATATATAGCCAGCAGTGCTCCCAGACCACGAAACTCACCCACAAACACCAGGAAGCCCCCCAAACAGGCCCCCGAAAACGCTACATAGAGCAAAATGTCAGAAATAGCAAAAAAAAATATCGGCCTGGATTTTGTCCCAACCACTTCTACCCGGTATTAGACCTTCCCAGGAATGCCCCAAGACCCGTCAACCCACCCGCCAAGAAGCATAACACCCCCAAACAGGCCAAAAGCAAAATCTCATACTTGCAATATTTCTGGGCCTTCGGTCCAAACGCGCTGCGTAGCTAGGCCATAAGTCGGGGTTGCCACGACGGATTTCCTGAAAAGCAAATGCAATCAAGATTAGAGTGTCCCAGCAATGCTCCCAGACCACGAAACTCACCCACAAACAGACGGAACCCCCCCTAAGAGCACCTCAAAGGCAAGCAAGTCATCAAAAACACAAAAAAAATTCCGCCTGGGATTTGGTCCAAAACACTTTTATCCGGTATTAGAGCTTCCCAGCAATGGCCCCAGAGCCGTCAACCCAGGAGAAAACGAGTAGAAGACCCCCAAACAGCCAAAGAGCAAAAGTACAAAAATGGGGACTTAGTCAATTTTTCACAAATTTCCCAAATCACTCCGCGCGCGCTCTGCAGCTAGGCCCTAAGTCCCCTCTGCCACCATGGATTTGCTTCAAACCTCTTGCAAAGTAAAGTATATATAGCCAGCAGTGCTCCCAGACCACGAAACTCACCCACAAACACCAGGAAGCCCCCCAAACAGGCCCCCGAAAACGCTACAAAGAGCAAAATGTCAGAAATAGCAAAAAAAAATATCGGCCTGGATTTTGTCCCAACCACTTCTACCCGGTGTTAGACCTTCCCAGGAATGCCCCAAGACCCGTCAACCCACCCGCCAAGAAGCATAACACCCCCAAACAGGCCAAAAGCAAAATCTCATACTTGCAATATTTCTGGGCCTTCGGTCCAAACGCGCTGCGTAGCTAGGCCATAAGTCGGGGTTGGCACGACGGATTTCCTGAAAAGCAAATGCAATCAAGATTAGAGTGTCCCAGCAGTGCTCCCAGACCACGTAACTCACCCACAAACACCAGGAAGCCCCCCAAACAGGACCCCCGAAAACGCTACATAGAGCAAAATGTCAGAAATAGCAAAAAAAAATATCGGCCTGGATTTTGTCCCAACCACTTCTACCCGGTATTAGACCTTCCCAGGAATGCCCCAAGACCCGTCAACCCACCCGCCAAGAAGCATAACACCCCCAAACAGGCCAAAAGCAAAATCTCATACTTGCAATATTTCTGGGCCTTCGGTCCAAACGCACTGCGTAGCTAGGCCATAAGTCGGGGTTGCCACGACGGATTTCCTGAAAAGCAAATGCAATCAAGATTAGAGTGTCCCAGCAGTGCTCCCAGACCACGAAACTCACCCACAAACAGACGGAACCCCCCCTAAGAGCACCTCAAAGGCAAGCAAGTCATCAAAAACACAAAAAAAATTCCGCCTGGGATTTGGTCCAAAACACTTTTATCCGGTATTAGAGCTTCCCAGCAATGGCCCCAGAGCCGTCAACCCAGGAGAAAACGAGTAGAAGACCCCCAAACAGCCAAAGAGCAAAAGTACAAAAATGGGGACTTAGTCAATTTTTCACAAATTTCCCAAATCACTCCGCGCGCGCTCTGCAGCTAGGCCCTAAGTCCCCTCTGCCACCATGGATTTGCTTCAAACCTCTTGCAAAGTAAAGTATATATAGCCAGCAGTGCTCCCAGACCACGAAACTCACCCACAAACACCAGGAAGCCCCCCAAACAGGCCCCCGAAAACGCTACATAGAGCAAAATGTCAGAAATAGCAAAAAAAAATATCGGCCTGGATTTTGTCCCAACCACTTCTACCCGGTATTAGACCTTCCCAGGAATGCCCCAAGACCCGTCAACCCACCCGCCAAGAAGCATAACACCCCCAAACAGGCCAAAAGCAAAATCTCATACTTGCAATATTTCTGGGCCTTCGGTCCAAACGCGCTGCGTAGCTAGGCCATAAGTCGGGGTTGCCACGACGGATTTCCTGAAAAGCAAATGCAATCAAGATTAGAGTGTCCCAGCAATGCTCCCAGACCACGAAACTCACCCACAAACAGACGGAACCCCCCCTAAGAGCACCTCAAAGGCAAGCAAGTCATCAAAAACACAAAAAAAATTACGCCTGGGATTTGGTCCAAAACACTTTTATCCGGTATTAGAGCTTCCCAGCAATGGCCCCAGAGCCGTCAACCCAGGAGAAAACGAGTAGAAGACCCCCAAACAGCCAAAGAGCAAAAGTACAAAAATGGGGACTTAGTCAATTTTTCACAAATTTCCCAAATCACTCCGCGCGCGCTCTGCAGCTAGGCCCTAAGTCCCCTCTGCCACCATGGATTTGCTTCAAACCTCTTGCAAAGTAAAGTATATATAGCCAGCAGTGCTCCCAGACCACGAAACTCACCCACAAACACCAGGAAGCCCCCCAAACAGGCCCCCGAAAACGCTACATAGAGCAAAATGTCAGAAATAGCAAAAAAAAATATCGGCCTGGATTTTGTCCCAACCACTTCTACCCGGTATTAGACCTTCCCAGGAATGCCCCAAGACCCGTCAACCCACCCGCCAAGAAGCATAACACCCCCAAACAGGCCAAAAGCAAAATCTCATACTTGCAATATTTCTGGGCCTTCGGTCCAAACGCGCTGCGTAGCTAGGCCATAAGTCGGGGTTGGCACGACGGATTTCCTGAAAAGCAAATGCAATCAAGATTAGAGTGTCCCAGCAGTGCTCCCAGACCACGTAACTCACCCACAAACACCAGGAAGCCCCCCAAACAGGACCCCCGAAAACGCTACATAGAGCAAAATGTCAGAAATAGCAAAAAAAAATATCGGCCTGGATTTTGTCCCAACCACTTCTACCCGGTATTAGACCTTCCCAGGAATGCCCCAAGACCCGTCAACCCACCCGCCAAGAAGCATAACACCCCCAAACAGGCCAAAAGCAAAATCTCATACTTGCAATATTTCTGGGCCTTCGGTCCAAACGCACTGCGTAGCTAGGCCATAAGTCGGGGTTGCCACGACGGATTTCCTGAAAAGCAAATGCAATCAAGATTAGAGTGTCCCAGCAGTGCTCCCAGACCACGAAACTCACCCACAAACAGGCGGAACCCCCCCTAAGAGCACCTCAAAGGCAAGCAAGTCATCAAAAACACAAAAAATTTTCCGCCTCAGATTTGGTCCAAACCACTTTTAGTGCTTCCCAGCAATGGCCCCAGACCCGTCAACTCACCTGCAAAGAGGTAGAACAACACCCCCACAAGTGCTGAGTCTTTCTTCATTGGGCGTAAACCAGCCCTCTGCTTTGATGGAAATAGGAGTCTGGAGGAGGAGGATAGAGGAGCATGTTCTTCTGAACTTGTGAACCTGAGGAATGCAGACTGCGGCACCTTCAAATAAATTAGCAAACAAGTGAAGACAGTTCTGCTGATGGGCTTGTTTTTGTGATTATCTGATTAAAGTTTGAATTATATTAACTGTGCACAACAAAGAAAGACAGACACACAGGAATAAAAGTGAATAAGGATGAAAAAGAAAGTTATTGATTCGTTGTCTCATTTTCAGGGCTCGAAGTCGGTATCACGGTCCAGGAATAAGAATAAGGCTTCGTCATCATACTCTGCAAATTCAGACAGGGAGAGCTCAGTGTCACCTGACAGAGTAGAAATTCCCTCATCTATGTTGCTGGCCACCTCCTCTTCATCCGGCACGCTCTCTCGTACTCTGAAATCTGGTGGTATGAGGTGCTGATTCATCTTGATCATTGTTAACCTCTCCACATTTTTGGGCGAGAGGCGGCTCCGTTTGGGAGTTACAAACCCACCAGCCGCACTGAAAACCCGTTCAGAAGACACGCTTGCGAGTGGGCAAGACAAGTAGTTTAAAGCCAGGTTGGTGAGCTGTGGCCACAATTCTTTTTTCCCATGCCAATACGCCAATGGGTCAGAATTAACATAGACCTCTGTTGAGTCATTCAGATAGTCCTTCACCATCGACTCAAGGTCCTCATCCAAGGTTCCTCCACTTTGCTTAGCTCTTGCTGTGCCTCTGACCTTTTGAGAACCAAACCCACGCAGAGCTAGCCAATCCTCTTCAGCCTCCAATGTTTCTGTTGTCTTTCGTGCAGATGATCCGGTTGCCGGTGTCTTTAACGGCTGAGAGGTCACTTGTGCCACAGCCACAGGTGCAGAAGTGGATTGTTTTGACTGGGGATGGCCTGCTGATGTACTGCCATTTCCTTCAATTTCCAGCCGTTCTGTTTCAAACTTCTTGGCTGACAAGGCTAGCCAACGTTTGTACTTTAGAACATGTTCATCATCAAAAGGAAAGAATGCTTGGCCTGCCAGCGCCTTTTTGTAGCGTGGATCCAGAATAGTAGCACAAATGTAATGCTGTTCTGAGTGGATCTTTTTAAGACGTTCATCACCTTGTAGGAGCTCTAATAATTGCTCGGCCAGAAGCAAAGAGTCTTGGTTTTTATCTTTTCTAAACACAGAACACACCTCCTTCAGTTGGTCCTCCAGCATGTACAACAATGGGATAGCTTTTCCCAAATTAGAGTCCTCCTTGCTGACTGCACGCGTGAAGAACTCAAAAGGACGAAGCATGCGTGTCAGGCTTTCAACTATGTTCCATTGCGGCCCACCCATCCTCAGCTCCTCTGCACCCTCTTTAAAGAAATATTGATCGAGTTCCGTATACTGCTCATACAGACGCTCAAGCATGTAGAAGGTTGAGTTCCAACGTGTTACCACCTCCTGGAAGAGTGCTTTCACTGGCATTTGATGTTGATATAGCAGGCTCCTCAGCTGCTTCCGGGCCTTAAAAGAATGGCTGAAATACTTGCACATTTTTCGGCAGGTGTCCAATACACCGTACGCTGCACTGCCTTTATTACCCAAGAATTTTTGGACAACCAGGTTTATACAGTGCGCCAAACACGGCACTCTGAAATAGTAACCGTCCCTCATGGCCTTAACTATATTGGAGCCATTGTCCGTGGAAACATAACCAACCTTGCGTTTTAGTGGGGACAGCCAGTTAACCTCTTCAGCGCTAATGACAAGGGTAACTCGTCATGGAGTTTCCATTGATTTCAATGGAAATCTCATTATGTAGCCTCAGAGTCCTTAGCAGCCAAGTGGTTAAGGACCTTTGTGTTAAAGACATCCAAAATGTTTTCTGCTGTGTGACGTTTCTCCAAACCAAACATGGATAGTGTTGCATGTTTCCGAGCACCTTTAAAAACAATGTTAGTGTCAACACCTGAGTTTAGCTTTGCTTTAGCCCCTGAAAAAGAGACCCAGTGTGCAGTGATGCACATGTAATCAGCGCCTGCGCCACTGGTCCACATGTCTGTTGTCAGATGTATAGTGTGAACAGCACTCTTCTGCAAAGCTGCCCCAATCACCTTCAGAACATCTTCATGTAGTGCTGGAACCGCAACTCGTGCAAAATAGAACCGGCTAGGAACCTTCCATTTAGGGCAGAGCGCTGTCACTAATTCTAGAAAACCAACCCCTTCTACAAAAGAAAAAGGGAGAAGGTCCAGAGCTAGCATTTTAGCCAGCTTAGTGTTATACAGACGGGTCATTGGGTGGTTGCGTTCATATTGCGCTTCTGTAAACAACATCTTTTTAATGTTGCCCTGGACCAAGGATTTACGGGATGATGATGATCTCTTCGACGCTCGCTGATGAACTTTTCCGCATTGATGTCTCACTCTCTCCCACACTCTTAGTGTGGCTCCCATGGGGTGTGCTGCTGACAGGGGAACTGGGTTTAAGTGAAGTGTTTGAATCGTCTTCTACCTCCTCGTCATCACCAGATGAAAAAACAACGTTTTCATTGCGTGCAATTGCGGCTTCCTTGATCGTGTGTAGGTGCGCAAACCATTGGACATCGTGCGTTCTCCTAAGATGACCTCTCTGGCCTCCGGTACCATAGTTGGAACCCAACTTACCACGACTAACTCGAAGCTTACAAATGCTACAAATGGCTATGTTTTCATTTTTTGGGCAAACACTAAAGAAGTCCCAAACTGGAGACTTGAAATGTCTTCGGGGGGCGGAGGAGGCGGCGATACTGGTGGTGGTGGTCCTGTTGCTAATGCCAGATGAAGTGGAGGATGTGGATTGCCGAACTTCAGTACGTTTTGCACTTTCACCACCACGAATTGAGGTCGAGGACGAGGTGGGTACCTTCTTGCGAGGAAGAAATATGGAAGCGGTAGGTTTTGGTGTACTACTTAACTCCAAATCTAATGATTCCATTTCCATTGCCTCCTCGCCGACATCATCATCACGCTCAGCAGCTTCTCGGGATAGGGTCAAAATGTCTCTTTGCTGCATGCCCGGTGGGGCTGCAGTGACCTTTGTGATGACTGGCTCGTCGTCATCGTGAGAGGCTTCATCACCAGCAGTATCTGTCACTTCTTGTTGAGCCTCATCACACTCCATAGGTTTGAGTTTTTGGACGACCTTCCTTTTACGCTTAGGTACCGGTGTCAGATCATGGTGTGCCTCACTGTCAGACCGCAGTTGTGGTTCCCAAGACAGATCACTTGCATCAGAAGGAGGTGGGCTTGAAGAAGATGTAGACACCCCCCTTGATCTTTTCCTTGCTAGGGATGTGGAAGACAATGAATGATCATCAGGAGGAGTGGCTTCCAATGATACCTCGGCTTCATTGTCGATTTCCAAATGTGCCCCTACTTCGGGAGGAACAACTATTGTGGGCACTTGTGAACCTCCATGCACCTTTGCTTGCGCATCTCCTTTTGCTGCCTCTCCTTCCACATGTACTTGGGCGTGTACTTGCACATGGTGTTGTTGTTGCGGCTGTGGTTGTTCAACACTTGTCAGATGAGTTACAACAACCTGTGTTGATTCAGGGACATTGCTGCTACTTTCTTGCGATGAGCCAACATCACTGGTCGATGGTGATTGGAGAAGTACACTGACTGCCTCTGAAGCACTCAAGGGCTTTGACTTAAGTTGGCGTGGTGGTGGAGGCACTGAACCCAATGGAGCAGGGGTGCTGCTCCCAGCTTGGTCCCCAGCAGATCCTGCTGCTGCAGGCGTACTTTTTTTTTTGCTCCCAAAAAAAGTGGCGGGTGGCACACCAGCCTCCTTGGTAACTTGCTTCTTCTGCTCCTTACTAGCAACTTTCTTGCTAGAGGAGCTACGGAGAACTTTCTTTGGGGGCGGGGCCATCTTCTTCAGAGCAGGTCAGACAGCAGGCCGCAGTTGCACGAATTGTAGAGTTGTCTGAGGCCAGACGTGACGTCGCGTGACGTTATGCTGCACACACACACCGCTGCAGGACTTCTTCCAGGCACTGGTGGTTCTCTTGAGTCTTGTGCACCTAAAAAAAATGGAAGACAGAGGAACATCAGTTCAGTTATAGAGCACCAAAAAATCGAAAAACACTGCAAAATCAGCACAATCCCAATCCATCCATGCCCTCCATAATGTTTAAATTCAAGACAACCCACAGAAAGACTAGGCCCATGCAAGACTCACTACCCCTGGGCATAAATAAAGGTTGAAAAGTAGGCAAAATGGTTGGAGGCCTAACAACAAAGCCTGCATTTAAAATGGCCACTTGCCTGCCAGCACATGGCCAGTGCCTGTAGCTGCACTCAAAATGGCCACCAGCCACATGGCATGTCCCTCCCCATGAACACCCCCAAAAATCGAAAAACACTGCAAAATCAGCACAATCCCATTCCATCCATGGCCTCCATGATGTTTAAATTCAAGACAGCCCACAGAAAGACTAGGCCCATGCTAGACTCAAATACCCCTGGTGAAAAGGCCACAAGTACAGGCCCAAAAAACGAAAATCACTGAAAAATCTGCACAATCCCATTCCATCCATGGCCTCCATGATGTTTAAATTCAAGACAACCCACAGAAAGACTAGGCCCATGCAAGACTCACTACCCCTGGGCATAAATAAAGGTTGAAAAGTAGGCAAAATGGTTGGAGGCCTAACAACAAAGCCTGCATTTAAAATGGCCACTTGCCTGCCAGCACATGGCCAGTGCCTGTAGCTGCACTCAAAATGGCCACCAGCCACATGGCATGTCCCTCCCCATGAACACCCCCAAAAATCGAAAAACACTGCAAAATCAGCACAATCCCATTCAATCCATGGCCTCCATGATGTTTAAATTCAAGACAACCCACAGAAATACTAGGCCCATGCAAGACTCACTACCCCTGGGCATAAATAAAGGTTGAAAAGTAGGCAAAATGGTTGGAGGCCTAACAACAAAGCCTGCATTCAAAATGGCCACTTGCCTGCCAGCACATGGCCAGTGCCTGTAGCTGCACTCAAAATGGCCACCAGCCACATGGCATGTCCCTCCCCATGAACACCCCCAAAAATCGAAAAACACTGCAAAATCAGCACAATCCCATTCCATCCATGGCCTCCATGATGTTTAAATTCAAGACAGCCCACAGAAAGACTAGGCCCATGCTAGACTCAAATACCCCTG
Source organism: Lissotriton vulgaris (assembly GCF_964263255.1). Taxonomy (NCBI): domain Eukaryota; kingdom Metazoa; phylum Chordata; class Amphibia; order Caudata; family Salamandridae; genus Lissotriton; species Lissotriton vulgaris. The sequence goes on from NC_141685.1 coordinate 296,000,922, forward strand.
GTGAAAAGGCCACAAGTACAGGCCCAAAAATCGAAAAACACTGCAAAATCAGCACAATCCCATTCCATCCATGGCCTCCATGATGTTTAAATTCAAGACAGCCCACAGAAAGACTAGGCCCATGCTAGACTCAAATACCCCTGGTGAAAAGGCCACAAGTACAGGCCCAAAAATCGAAAAACACTGCAAAATCAGCACAATCCCATTCAATCCATGGCCTCCATGATGTTTAAATTCAAGACAACCCACAGAAATACTAGGCCCATGCAAGACTCACTACCCCTGGGCATAAATAAAGGTTGAAAAGTAGGCAAAATGGTTGGAGGCCTAACAACAAAGCCTGCATTCAAAATGGCCACTTGCCTGCCAGCACATGGCCAGTGCCTGTAGCTGCACTCAAAATGGCCACCAGCCACATGGCATGTCCCTCCCCATGAACACCCCCAAAAATCGAAAAACACTGCAAAATCAGCACAATCCCATTCAATCCATGGCCTCCATGATGTTTAAATTCAAGGCAACCCACAGAAAGACTAGGCCCATGCAAGACTCACTACCCCTGGGCATAAATAAAGGTTGAAAAGTAGGCAAAATGGTTGGAGGCCTAACAACAAAGCCTGCATTCAAAATGGCCACTTGCCTGCCAGCACATGGCCAGTGCCTGTAGCTGCACTCAAAATGGCCACCAGCCACATGGCATGTCCCTCCCCATGAACACCCCCAAAAATCGAAAAACACTGCAAAATCAGCACAATCCCATTCCATCCATGGCCTCCATGATGTTTAAATTCAAGACAGCCCACAGAAAGACTAGGCCCATGCTAGACTCAAATACCCCTGGTGAAAAGGCCACAAGTACAGGCCCAAAAAACGAAAATCACTGAAAAATCTGCACAATCCCATTCCATCCATGCCCTCCATGATGTTTAAATTCAAGACAGCCCACAGAAAGACTAGGCCCATGCACCACTCACTACCCCTGGTCAAGGCCCCAACAACAGGTCAAAAATCGAAAAACACAAAATTTTACAACAAAAAAAAATCGAAAAACACAGAAAAATCAGCACAATCCCAATTCATCTATGGCCTCCATGATGTTTAAGTTCAAGACAACCCACAGAAAGAATCAGTCCACCCACCACTGAGTACCCCTGGGCAAAAGGCCCCAAAACAGCCCAAAAATCGAAAATCCCAAAATTTTAGTTGCAGCAACTGTAATGCCCCAAACAAACTTACTTGTAAAATTTCTAATCCAACAGTGATCCAAAGAAAGTCAAAAAGGCCTCAAATCCAAAGATCCAGCAGCATCCACAAAAAGTAATCCTTCCAGGTCCACATCCAAATGAAAAGTGACCAGGAGATGGACAAAGCACTGGGAGGAGCCTGCTGAACAGGAACAGGAAGTTGAAGACTATGGGGCACTTCCTTCCTCCCACCCCCCTGCCCCCCTCCCCAAAATGGACTCCTCGCTAAAAAAGTGCAGGCAAATGTCAAACTAAGGAGTTATTCACATAAAAATCATCATTTCTAGAAGGTTTATGCTGCTTGCTGGTGGATTTCTTGTGCAGAATTGCAAATTTATATTTTCGCTCGCCGCATCTCAAATCTCGCAATTGCGAAGTACCGCGAGACGTGATCTCGCCGTACTCGCGTTGACAAACTATCGCTGGCAAGCCGCGATGACGTAATCGCGCTCGCCAATTCCCGCGGGATCACACAGCAAGATCCAAAATGGCGCAGCACTCGCAAACTATCGAAAAAAACAACTCGGCAAACGATGATAAACGCCGCGCGCCGCAAAAATTGTATCACCAACGCCGCGCGCCGCCAAAAAAATCCGCTGCGTGCGAATTTGCGGATTTTGTGGGAAATCCGCAAATCTCGCGGATTGCGGATTTCCCGAAAATCCGCAAAATCCGCGAGCGTAACGGATTTTCCGCCCATGCTTAGTGCTGAGACGGGTCTCTATCGGGCTCTCCATTTTTGTCCTCACCCTCAGGAAAAAACAAAAATCTCAACTCTGCAGCAGTATCACTGCACTTCAAAGAGACTCGTTTTAGTTCTTTCACAGTCTCGCCATTTCAGAACTGGAGTATTTTCAACATGCTATACTTCGAAGTCATGGTTGTTGCTTATTTATGTTACGCATCTAACAACCATTGACAAAGCCAATAGTACTGGCTTGTTGTAAGTGTAATGTTACTTGCTGGATTATATATCTGCATGTAATGACAGAAGCAGCAAAATATCAGTCCGGTTGCACACTATGCTAAGCATAGATTTCCAGTTTACGTGCTTTTAAGCCACGCCCATAATTACATCGGCCACGCCCCTTTGAGAGACCCCACAGTTGTTTCGTCCCACTTAAAGCCCAGAATACAACCACAACGTCTACGTTACAAAAGTAATGCAAACCCGCCCCAAATTGTTAGCACAGGGCCCACCCAGGTGCTCTGTACTGCGTCACAGCCGGTCAGCCATGATAAAGAGGCCAGCACCTGACGCGAAGAAAGCTGCTGCTGCCTGGAAACCTCATTGGTATGCCGGGGGCATGAAGTTTATACTATACATTAATCAGGAAACTGAAGGAAAAAAATGTATATATAAGAGCCAGGGATCGTCCGGCACTAACTTATACGCATTTAGTTCTGATTTACTGCATTAATAAAACGTCTCCAGTGCCGATCAATAAAGGGAATGCACACTCGAGGTCGGCCCGGATTTAATTGGTGTTTTCTCAGATCAAAGGCCTCAGTCGGCTCAATTAAGACAGTGACTTTGATTGTTCCCCAGGCTGTGAAGCATCACCGGTTACCTTGAGAACGGCACAGCGGGCATGGCGACGGGAGAGGCAGCCTGGCACCGGGCGGAAGGATGCCGTCATGGCGCGAGGAGGGGTGAAGGGCTGTGCCCGTCACCGTCGCAGGGCAGCGAAGGCCACCCGACACTCGACAGGTCACCTTTTCCAAACGACAACGTGTAGATTAGCCCACGAGGGAAGTGGTGTGGCCTAAAGGCCAGAGCTGCCGACTTTGGAACTGGAAAGCCAAGTTCGAATCCCGGCGTGCTCAACATCTTGTGATTCTGGGCAAATCACTTCAGCTTCAAATGGCTAAAAAACAGGAAAAAGTGAATCTGCTCTTGTCTGACGTATTCTGATGCTTATATAAAGCGCTCCAATGCACTCGGCCGAGTTAACACATAAAGCGGCACAAAACTGATATCTAAGTGCTATTTACACATGGGCCCAGATTTTTAAAAAGTCATGCTATACAGAAAGACACCTTCCTGCGCTGCATGACAGGGAGAGCGCAGGAATGCGCCATATCCAGTAAGATATGACACATTGTTGCTCTCTCCCTGCTCTGTCACATTATGTGCTGCCTTGTGCCAATGCAAGCACCTTTGCGGCACGGTGCAAAGGTGTCTGCGTTACAAGAAGGATTGTTTTTGTGCAAGAAGGGGCTCCTTCCTGCACCAAAACAATCCTCTGATGCATTTACCACCTTCTATATGTGCTGCAGAATTCCGCACAGATAGTAAGAGGAAATAAATAACGAGCAGAAATAAACATATTTTTCCTTGTTACGTCACCTAACATTTCAACGCATTCCCAGGTTTCCTAGTCTGAGTAATAACGTGGGAATGCACCAAAAACCGTGGGTGGATGCGTGCGCACACCCACGCTGCACCCATGGACCGCCTTTCCAGGGCAGAGTAACGCAAGGAAGTGACTTGCCCTGCATTGCGTTATTCCATATTTACTAAGCCAATCAAAGCCACGTGAGGTGCCCCTGCGAAGCTAAGTAAATCTGACTTAAGGGTTGCGTGGCATCACCATTGCTTGATGCAAGGGCAACGCAAGCCCTTGATAAATATGGGCAGTGGCATCTTATGGTTCCAGCATATTACATTTTGGCCAGTGCGTTTTATGTGTCCAGTTGAAAATAAGAATAACTTGCTTTGTTGTAAACCACAGGTATTATTAATACAACTTAATTTACTAATACTTAATTTATCGATCTCAGAAGAATGATAAACTGAGTTGGCCCTGTAGTCAATTCACCCTTTATTGAGGGATATCGACAACGTGTGATAAACGTAAGGAGCCATTTGTCTAGGTCACAAGACACTTTCTGCTGGTTAAATGAAGACAATATTCTCAATCAATTAACATGATTCTAGATGGACAACTTATTGAAACTCGACTCAAATTGAATGTTCTCGTTGGACACTCAGGGCCCGATTCACATAGGTAAACTGAGACTTAAGTCCTAAGTTTTCCACTTTTTGGTATTCACAAAGGTAAGTTACGACTAGTAAAATTACTAGTGGTAAAGTTACACGTAATAACTTACTTTTGTGAATACCAAGAAGTAGTAAACTTAGTAAGACTTAGATTTACTACTTACGTCTAATTTTACTACTTTTTGGTAGTCACAAAGATAATTCACAAAGATAAGTTACTACTAGTAACTTTACTACTAGTAGACTTACTTGTAGTAAAGTTACTATTAGTAAAGTTACTGCTAGTAAAATTGCTAGTAGTAAAGTTAATAGTAGTAACTTGCTTTGTGAATACCAAAAAGTAGTAAAATTAAACTTAAGTCTAAGTTTACTACTTCCATATAAATTTACAACTTTTTGGTGTTCACAAAGATACTTTACCACTAGTAACATTACTACTAGTAGACCTACTAGTAGTAAAGTTACTACTAGTACAATTACTAGTAGTAAAGTTGACTTTGTGAGGGGAACATCCATAACAACTCGGTCAAAACAGCGCGCTGCCATTACCAAGAGTATTTTACAACGCAAGTCGCTACCACGACTTGCACTGGAGGGCGCTGTAGACTAAGGAATAGTAGATTTACTATTCCAACACCTTCCCTACTGTACGTAGGCTGGAGTTGGAGTAGTAAATCTTACTATTCCTAAGTCCAGCACCCTACAGCGCAAGTCGTGGTAACGACTTGCGTTGTAAAAGATGCTTTGTGATGTACCGCGATCTAAAAGATCGCGTTGTAACATCATACAACCCTTTGTGAATACCAGAAAGTCGTACACTTAGACTTAAGACTAAGTTTACCTTTGTGAGTCGGGCCCTACGATAATGTAAAAAGAAGAAACCCTAGTCACTGATACTCTATACAGTAATTGTCAGAAATGAGAGTTCTCCAAAGCACAAGCTAAACTTAGCTGAACACAGGAATCAGCTATAGAGAGTAAAACCTTGTGACTTCTTCTTCAGCCTCCTCCTCTGTGATGTACCAACTTACACCAATGCCTTTATTATCTTTATCCAAGATTTTCTTGGAAGGCCTCTCCTAAAGCTTACAGACTGTTAGCAATGGCTCCTGTTGTTCCAGACCACCAACAGCAGTGGGAGGCGGCTCATCAACTCTTTCCATTCTGTTATTCAGGAAAGGTGCCCTTCTTTGTCCTTTATGCCCCTTGGGCCACTTGAGACCAGCTGGTCTAACTCTTGAGAACCACATCTAGATCTTGGGTCCAGACCTTAGCCCTGGCAGATGCAGATCCTCTTATGTTCTGCCCCAAGTACAGTTCTGCTCTAAAGACTCTGGGATGGGAGCCTTTCTCATAATAGGCATTGCTTAGTGATGGGTGGTAAGTATGACCACAACCTGGCCTAAGTAGACTCACATACTTCACTTCATCCCTCCTTTGCAGAGGTTTCTGTGTTTTTACTGCAAACAATCTCAGAAAACTCTATTATGAGGGTCCTACATGATTATGGGACTCAAAAGCCACTGGCTGCAGCTCCCCAGCGTGCCGCCGGGGCTGTAGTATTATCATGGGTTACTATCACATCCTTGTCCATGTGATCTTAAGGAGGGGCCTAGTTTGAAAGCCGCATATGGTCTGGACCTCTCTGCTTGCCTTTGAGACTCCTAAAGTGGCGGTGGTAGCTTACCTACCGGTTCTCGATCTTCAGACTGCACCAGCTGACTCCGGTGCTTCTAAAGCTGGTCTTGTAGTGCCGCATCGTGCCCGCCAGTGTCGAGGTGCTCATCAGTTCCAGACTTCCAGTTCTAGCTCTGGCTTCCTAGTTCTATACTTGGTACCTGCTGGAAGGTGGAGATCCAAGTAAGATTAATTAGTATATCACTTAGGGATTCATTTTGTGTGCTTCATGTGCATTGTACAGCTTCAAACCTGAAGACTGCGTATGGGACTAGTACATCAACGGCTCTGGTCCCAGTAGTGTTACAGCTCTACAAACGCAGCTTGTGGCGTAGCTTTCAAGACTCACCTGGCTCCACACAGGCTGTCAATGGTCTGAGTGCCAGAGATGCTTCTTTTCAATCTCAGTATTATTAGATATCCAGCTCTATCATTGTTCATCTCAATGCATGGAGTGAAGAAGTAATGCAAGGGACATCCTAGACTCTCCCACCATGAGGCTGTACTAGTGTACATGAATGTTTCAGGACATAACTCAATAAACAATCAATAAAGCATTGCCCAGCAAGGGCCTTTATATCAAAGAAAAAGTATTTTACATTCAGCATCTAACGCAATACAGAACTTAGGGGCATATTACAAACTATTAGCGATATTTATCGCTAACTAGGCTTAGCAACAATTTTTTTTATCGCTAAGCATCGCCGGAAATTATCGCTGAGATAACGTGCTATTAGCTACGTTTATCTCCAAAGCGATAATTTTTCCAGCGATAGCGTGAATATCGCTGAGAATACAGCGATATTCACGCATTAGCGACTAAATGTTCCTAGCCATGTTATCCACCCCCCATTGGATAACTTGCCTAAGGAATGGTCTGGGCAGGTGTTAGTTTTTGGCGATATTCGCACTTAGCGCGAAAATTGCCATCGCTAAGCCTGTGTTGATAATAGGCGTTAGCGATGTTAGTGACTGCTTTCAGTTGCTAATGGGTTGGGAATGCCCACTTTGCATGTCATTAGCGATAATTATCGCTAACATGCAAAGCGGGACCCAAACCGCTCGCTAAAAGCTGTCGCTAACATCAGTTAGCGACAGCTTGCTAATTGGGCGATAGAATTATCGTCGCTTAGCGGACGAAAACGGCCGCAAAAGCGGCAAAAATAGCATATCGCCAGCATTGATAATATGCCCCTAAGAATTTATAAGGCAACAATACTATCCAATTAATTAGAAAGTAATCAATGGGAGCTTTCAAGCTGATACAGTCAGGGCAGAATAGGAGAAATTCAGCCCCTTGAGCAAGTGATGGGCAAGGATCTCCAGACACACCTCTGGGTTCACTGTCTATCTGCCTCCACCTAAGACGAGTTTGGCTAGGTTGTTGATAGAGCGTAAACTGTCCTAAAGTTAGTTAGTCCTCCTTGCAATTTCACAGTCTTACAGTGTACTGTTGATAGTGTTTTGGTGGGCCAGATTCGCATCTGTAGGGTGAAGAGGCCATGCTGAATCTGCTCCAGCTCGGCTGAGACTGTTGCGGTCTTCGGCCTCCACATCTGTACACAGATGTGCTTCTCTGGTTTTTGAAGACAGGGCTCTATGATTACAGGCCCTGGGAGGCTGCAGGGGTTGGGTGCATCTTCTCCTGGAATTCTTCCTTGGGCCCAAACACAAGCCCACCACTTAGGGAAGTATAGAGCTCTTCTAGTCTCAGAGGTGGTCAAGAGGGTGTTAGAGACAAATACTGAGCGAGGTTGCGATCTGGAGATAGTGCCAGACCTTCAGAGGCACTCACTTGTTTCGTGGGTCAACCAAGTTTGTGCTTCTTCTTGGCGCCATGTCTTCTAGTCACCTTTGTTCTGGTGTGTCCTCTGTCGGTCAAGTTGTACCTTGCCGCCTGTGGTCCGCAATCCTGCACAGATCGATCAGGGGAGCTGTGCACGGCACACTGCTGGATCACAAGGCCCAGCAACACAGCTTGGTGGTGCAAATCCTTCCCAGGGCTACAGCGGACTACTTTAGCCCTTCTTTACTCCACTCTATGCAATCCTTATAGTCTAGGCAGCATTCCTTTGTACAAGGGTCCCTCCAGCTACTTCTCAAGGTAGTTCCAGTTAAAGGTGGGTGGAACTCTCTGATCCGGATTCACAGAATGAACTTAAGACTCAATCCTAAACTTACTACTATTTTGGTATTCACAGAATGCAATTACTACTTTTGGCATTCACAGAATGCACTTAGTACTTTTGGGATTCACAGAATGAACTTACTACTTTTGGGATTCACAGAAGTTAGGATTTTGTCTTAAGTTTGTCTTAAGTCTGTCTTAAGTCTGTCTTAAGTTTGTCTTAAGACAAACTTAAGACAAAATCCTAATTTATGTGAATACCAAAAGTAGTAAGTTCATTCTGTGAATACCAAAAGTAGTAAGTGCATTCTGTGAATACCAAAATAGTAGTAAGTTTAGGATTGAGTCTTAAATTCATTCTGTGAATCGGGCCCTCAGAGTTTCACTCAGTAATATTCCACAGACTTACATGAAAACTCTGTGAGATTCCACAGAGTTCCATGAGCGGGCAGAATCGGCTACTTGCACTGCCGGGCCCCGGGGGAAGCACAGTCACAGACTAGTCTTTCCCCAGGGTCTTTCGTGCAGGGATAGGACAGGCAGGGGAAGGGGAGGAGTTTAGGGGGTGGGTATAAGGCGCAGGGGAGGAAGGGAACTTCCTCTTCCTGTGCCTGGCACCATCGGGAGGGTAGCAAAAAGGGGAGCTCAGGGTAGGGATAGTGAAATCTTAGGTTTTATTAGCGAGTTTGATCTGTGGTCAGCGTCGGGGGCGGTTCAACGGCAGCCGAGTCGGGATACGCCAGAAGCGTGCGGTTCGGCACAATGTCGGGCGTCTCGTCCGAGGAGGTGCGGGTGGCCTTGCTGTTGCTGGCCCGTGCGGGCAGGGAGGACCTGCTCCAACCAGGTGTGTTGGGGCAAGCGTGGGTGGGGGCCATGAGGGGCACGCGCGCGGCCTCGGCCGGGGTGAAGGCTGCTGTGGTGGTGTGCCAGGAGGACGAGCCGGGCACGCATGGGCAGGCGACGGAGCGGAGGGGGGGCGTAGCGCCCAGAGACTCGGCGAGGGGCGGGAAGCATAAGAGCCTGCCCCCGCGAGTCTTCCCTCCGCTCGATTTCCTGCCAGGGGCATCTGGGGCGGCAGTGAGGGGCGCGGTCCCTCCGGGCCAGCTGGGGGGGCCTGAGTTTGCGCCGGATGGTGTGGAGGGTGGGGTGGAACTGGGGGATAGCCAGGTTGTGGCCCCATTGCTGTCTGTGGGAGCTGGTGGGGAGGTTGGGGACCCCGAGGCAGGGAGGCAGGCTGAGGACCTCTCCTCTGGGAAGGGCTGTAAGGAAGGGGCTGCGACTGTGGACGGGGAGCAATGGGATGATGCCCCCATCGACCTGTCCACCAGCTCCAGGGCGCCCACTCCTGCCCCGGTGGGGCGGGAGGCGGCCGGGGATCCAGTGGGTCCGGGTGGGTCAGCTGTCCTTGTTCCCTTGGGTGGTGGGGGAGGGTGGGTTCCGGGGCCTGTCCATGGGGGTTTCTTCCCCCGGGGGCCGAGTTTTTTGGCTACTGCCCGCCCGCCCCCTCAGATCTGGGGCTCCCTGTCTTGTGAGGATAGGGCCAGGGAGGAGCAGATCCTGGAGCATATCCGTGAGGTCAGATGGGAAGAGCAGACTAGGGCCAGAGTGGGGGCAGTGTGGGGTCATGAGATTGAGGGGCCTCCTACCCCGACCTCTGAGGAGGAACGGGAGGCGGAGCTGGAAGAGGCGCAGAGGCGAGTCAGAGACAAGAAGGCCGTAGAGGACCCCCCCCCCCAGAGAGTGATGGCAGGTGTAGGGACGGCCAGGACGGCTTTGAGGCCCGATGGTGCTGGGGCCCGCTCAGGCTGGAGCGACCTGAGGGGCGGGAGGGGATCCAAGCCGGCGGCTGTCGGCAGAACCCGGGGGTGCCTGGCGGGGCGCAAGACGGCTCCAAAACGCAGGACAGAAGCAGCAGGACAGTTTGCGGCGGCTGTCCCTCCTCCGAGGGCTCGGGCTCCTGCGGCACGTGTAGAGTCTGGAACGCGTGCGCCTGGGGGTGTGCAGAAGGGTGTGAAGAGGGCAGTGAATGAGGTGGTGAGTGCGCATGTGGATCTGGAACCGGTGCTTGAGTTGGACTATGGTGATGAGAGTGATGAGCTGGAGGACGGGGAGGTGCGGGATGACGCAGAAGGCTTAGGGGGCGCTGCGGACAACGGAGACATTGGTGTCTTACAGGCCCCGACGGCGACGAAGACCAAGGCCGGGACGGCGGCGGTCCAGGTGGCGGCGCCCAGAGGACGGCCCAGGGGACGGACCTCGGAACTCACAGGTGAGGGCTCCTGGTGGGCAGCCTGGGATGACGGTCCCCGAGGGGGGCGTAAGAGGACTTGCAGGTCGGTGGGTGTGGGGGATGGTTCAGTCCGGGAGTCGGAGAAGCCATCCGGCAGTTCACTGGAGGATGGTGAGAAGGTGGACGGTAAGTCGGTGACTACGGGGGTGCAGACGGACAAAGGGGATGGTAAGGAGGAGAAAGGGCTGAAAGTTCCGAAGAAACTACCATATATGGGTTTGGCGATGCCTTTGAGTTTGCATCTTTCTGAGAAACTTAGGGCACGGATTTGGAGGCACGAATTTGTGGATGTGTTTAAGTTGCTGCATAGGGAGGTGCAGGCTAAAGAGGGATCAAAGGAGGAAGAGTGGGAGCTGACGATGCGCCCCAGGGTGCCAGTGATGATGGAGAACTGAACGTCAGCATTTTTGATTTATGCCGTTATTTACTGCGAGAAGTATTTGGATAGGGCAATTGTGTTGTTCAAGTACATGTACATCATTCGCAAGGCTCAGATGCAGTTCGGGGGCTTTGCCTGGTTGAGTTATGACTAGGAATTCAGGGCCGGGGTTAGCGTGAATCCAGAGAAGAGTTGGGGGGAAGTGGATCAGGAACTCTGGGTACAGTGGATGGCGTTCACGCACTCCACCGCATCCACGCACACAGCCAGCGGTTTGCTGGTAGTGTATCGGTCCTTTCAGCCGCGTCCCGCCCAAGGCGGGGCGGGGGGAGGTGCGGTGCCCAACACCATCATCTCAGGTCAGCCGAACAAGTCAGGGGGATATTCCACAGGGGCCCGTTGGAGCTACAATAGGGGGTACTGCTCCAGATACCCCTGCAAGTTCAAGCATGAATGCTCGAAATGCGGCAGGAAACATGCTCTCACCCAGTGCCTTACACTTGCCACTCCCTCAGAACAGTGGAGGAACGCCAAAGGGCGGGGCCACCATGGACAGATCGAGGCGATGGCCCCGTGGCTCTCGTGCTACCCGGATCAGGAGGCGGCGGCGCAGCTTTTCTGGGGTTTCACAGAGGGTTTTAGGGTGGGCTATCAAGGTCCCTGGGTGTGTGTAGTTGGGCAGACAATTTAAGATCAGCTAAGGAATTGCCTAGTGTGGTGTCTGCCAAGTTGAGGAAGGAGGTTGAGGAAGGAAGGGTGGCTGGCCCGTTTACTGACTGGCCTTTAGATGATCTGATCATTTCTCCATTGGGGTGGTGCCGAAGAAGGAGGAAGGTGAATTCAGGATGATACAACATCTCTCGTGGCCAGAGGGCTAGTCAGTGAACGACTTCATCGCAGAGGAGGATTCTAGGGTGCTTTATGCGTTGGTGGACGATGCGATCCGTTTGGTGAGGGTATGTGGGTTGGGGGCTGAATTGGCGAAATGTGACATCAAGTCAGCCTTCCGTCTGCTGCCCATTCATCCGGCGGATTTCTCGCTCTTGATTTCTCGCTCTTGGGGATGCAGTTTGGGGGGGCCATCTACGTGGACAAGGTTTTGCCCATGGGGTGCACTATCTCCTGTGCTCTGTTTGAGCTATTTAGCACTTTCCTGCAGTGGGCCATGGTACGAGTTGGTGGGTGCCGTGAGGTCACTCACTACTTGGATGATTTCCTCTTCTTGGGGAGGGCGGATTCCGGGGATTGCGGCAGGGCCCTGTCTCGATTCCAGGAAATGGCCCTTCATTTTGGTGTGCCTCTGGCACCGGAAAAGATGGCTGGTCCCAGCTGTTGCCTGACGTTCCTGGGGATTGAGCTGGACTCAGTACAGTGGCTGGCGCGCCTTCCTGCGGCCAAGGTGGCAGATATACTGGCATGTTTGGAATGGGCGATTGAAGAGAAGCAGATTCCTTTGCGAGCGGTTCAGAAACTCCTGGGTTTCCTCAACTTTGCGTGTAGAGTGGTGAGAGCAGGGCGGACGTTCTGTAGGTGGCTCGGCATGGCCATGTCGGGGGCAGTACTCCCACATCACAGAGTCAGGGTTTCCATGGGGGTGCGTGCTGACTTGAGGACCTGGGGCCTCATTTATGAAAAGTGACGCATCGCTGCGTGAAAACAGCGATGCATCACTTTTCACTGCGCACTCCTTACGACATTCTTGATGCGTCATATGTAATGTATGACGCATCATGTCGCAAGGACTTACAGATACGTCAGTATTTCTGACGCATCTGTAAGCGCAAAAGTGACGCATTGCTGGAGTGTGTCACAAAAGTGACGCAACTCCAGCAATGCGTCCTTTCACAAGGGGAAAGCCCCATATGAAAGGGCTTGCATCAGTCCTACACCTGCTGCGAGGCAGGCGCAAGATTTTTACGCAATAGCATCCTAAAAGTGACGCAGTGAAATCTCATAGATTTCACTGCGTCATTATTACGAGGCTTTTTATGGGGGAACGCCCCCTCTGCATACTTTATACCTGACGCAGGTATAATATGGCGCAGGGGTTTAAAAAGTGACGCATCTACCTAGATGCGTCACTTTTTAAATATGGCGCAACAAGGCGCATTTTCTACGCCGCTGGTGCGTCACAAAAAGTGACGCACTGGCGGCGCAAAACTGACGCAAGGCCTCATAAATAAGGGCCCTGGATTGCATTCCTGAAAGACCTCAATGGTGTGTCCCTGGAATTTGATGAGGAGAGGGCGGTCTGGCAATGCCAAATTTACTCTGACGAAGCTGGGTCAGCGGGGTTTGGTGTTTTCTGGGACGGAAGGTGGTGCGCTGAAAGCTGGCCTGCTCACTGGCTCAAACAGGGGAGGAGCATTGCTTTCATGGAATTCTTCCCTTTACTGGTGCCACGGGAGGTGTGGGTGGAGGAATTTCGGAACAGTCAGTGTTCTTCCACGTGGACAACATGACGGTGGGGGAGCTGGCGAATCATCAGAGAGCCAGGGACCTGAGAGTGCTGCGGCTGTTGCGGAGATTCATGTTGGCTTGTCTGCGGCTAAATGTGGTGTTTCGGGTGAAGCATGTCCCGGGGCGGATAATGACATTGCGGGTGCTTTGTCTCGTCGCAATGGCAGCGGTTTCGGCACCTGGCACCGGGAGCGGATACATGCAAGCCCGAGCTGCTGGACGGCATCTGGGCCTTGGGGGAGTGAGGATGATTGGCCTAGTGGAGAGTTCTGTTGCAGAGACCACAAGGAGGACGTATCGTCTGGCATGGTCTGAATTTGGTGCTTTCATGGGTTGGAGTCAGAATTATGGTTTGGGTGACAAATCTGCTGTGGAACAGGGAGTGAGAAGTTTTGTGCTGGGTTGTATTGACAAGGGTTTGACTGCGGCCACGATTTCCGGTAAATTGGCAGGGATCTCCTTTTACTGTGCTTTGTTTCTGGGTTTTGATCCGACTAAAGATGTCATTGTCAACAGGATGCTACGGGGTTGGGGCATGGAATGTAGGAGTGGGGGGGCAGTTTGCGGGAGGCGTTTACATTTGAGTTATTGGTCCGGTTGGTTGGGGTGTTGTCGGAATGTTGCTATGACCTTTTTGAGGCTGGCCTCTTTCGTTTGTGTATGGTGTGGATGTTTTTTGGGGCATTTAGGGTGTCTGAACTGTTGGGTACGAGGAGGATGGCTGTCAGGTTGTTTGAGGAGATTCGGGTGGATGGAGGTCGCCTGGGAATTTGGTTGCGGTGCTCGAAGACTGATCAGTTGGGCAGGGGTAAATGGGTGTGGCTGAATGAGACGGAGGGTGGGGCGGTATGCTTAGTGGTTGCAAGTGTGTCGGAAGGTAAGATTTTCTGTCACGCATCGGGCGCGCGAAGGACGGCTGGCCAATTATTGGCGGTGTTGCGCAAGGCTTTGCGACGATTGGGTCTGGATGCGTCTGGCTTCGGGACTCACTCCTTTAGGATTGGGGCTGCGACAGCTGCGGCCCGGTTGGGGTGGTCCTGGGACAGGATTAGGCGGATTGGGAGGCGGAAGTCACGATGTTGTGAGAGGTATGTGAGAAAATGAGATGGTCCCAGGTAGGCAGTTGAGTGGGACATGGAATTTTGCTGTTCTTGTTCTAACATCTTTCTCTTCGTAGGTTGCGTGGGTGGACCGGGGACTAAGACGGTGACATGGATTGTTGGGCACTCCTTCGTGCATTGGGCGTCCAAATATGCGGAACAACAGGTGTACGGCCGTAACCTGGGACTGAAAGGACACTTGCATGAGGTACAATGGTGGGGCAAAGGTGGCATGCGATGGTGGGCACTACTGCCCTGGCTCACGAAGATGATTCCGCAAAGATGATGCCTGGGTTTGTTGATTATCCACCTGGGAGAAAATGACTTGGTACAGCTGTCAGGTTTGGAGCTTTTACAGCTTATGCAGAGGGATCTAGAGGTGTTGAGGTCTAGGCTTGCAGGAACCTGCATTGCCTGGACGGAGCTGGTCCCCAGGAAAGTATGGAGAGGGGCGATGAAGCACGGGGCAATTGAAAAGGCACGAAGGAAACTCAATAGGGCGATGAGACTTTTTTGCGGGGACAAGGACATCAAAGTGATCTCACACGGAGGGATTCGACTGGAGGAGCCTTTAGTTTTTAGAGACGATGGAGTGCACCTGTCACAATTGGGAAACGCCTATTACATGATGGAAATGAGAGATGTGGTGAGCAAGTTGTGGAATGAGGCGATCTGGTGTTGCAGGGAGTGAGTGGGGGAGGTGTGCTTGGTGTGAACCTACAGGACTGAGGGGTAGGTGGGTGGGGCAGGGAACCGCCCTACAGGGGGTTCCCTGGTTGGCGGTACTTTGAAGGGACAGGGGGGTCAAGAGCGGACACACCCATCCCTTGGGGGGGAGAGTTCGAATGGCGGATAGAGGCATGACTGGAAGGACACAAGGAGCGGGCTGGATGACAGGTGATTGCTGGGTATGAATAAGGTATGGTATGGGGCATGTAGTGGTTTGTGATGAGGTGGAACGGGTGAAACGGATGAGAGGGGAGTGTGAGTGGGGGTTTGATGTTATTTACCTGTTGATGTTTATTGTTATGTAAAGATTACGCAGCCTGGTCTAATAAAATGGCCTTTTACGCTGACACACTGCGTGGTCTGTTTATTGTGCGATGCCGGGCCCCGGGGGAAGCACAGTCGCAGACTAGTCTTCCCCCGGGGTCTTTCGCGCAGGGATAGGACAGGGAGGGGAAGGGGAGGAGTTTAGGGGGTGGGTATAAGGCGCAGGGGAGGAAGGGAACTTCCTCTTCCTGCACCTTAAAACCACAGGGAGGGTAGCAAAAAGGCCTCCCACCCACCCTGCAGTTGGAGGTGTGGTTTTGGTCGGTCTATGGTGTTGCCAGTTTAGGCCAGAGCTGCTTTAGGCGGTACTTTGAAGGGACAGGGGGGTCAAGAGCGGGCACACCCATCCCTTGGGGGGGGGGGAGTTCGAATGGCGGATAGAGGCATGATTGGAAGGACACAAGGAGCGGGCTGGATGACAGGTGATTGCTGGGTATGAATAAGGTATGGTATGGGGCATGTAGTGGTTTGTGATGAGGTGGAACGGGTGAAAAGGATGCGAGGGGAGTGTGAGTGGGGGTTTGATGTTATTTACCTGTTGATGTTTATTGTTATGTAAAGATTACGCAGCCTGGTCTAATAAAATGGCCTTTTACGCTAACACACTGCGTGGTATGTTTATTGCGCGATGACTTTTAGCGCAGGGAGCTTGTTACCTGCTGCAAAATCAGGGTACTGCTTTTTTTTGCTGCCGCTCGAGTAAATGTTCTACCCGAGCGTCTGCTTTCTCACATGAATGGTGAGCAGTGATCGAGAAAAAACTCTGCCAGGCGGTGTTTGACGGAGTTTTGCCAGAACTCCAAAACACGCTCCACTGGCAGAGCTGAATTTATCGCTGCCTGTAGTTCCAATGCAGCTCTTTCTGACAGGTTTCAGAACTTTCAGGTTTTTGTTCCCAAATCCGGCCAAGGAGTGTTGGCAGTTACCGAACACAACCATGGAGCGCAGAAGAGTTTTTTAGTTTCCATAGGTGTGGTATCTCAGTACTGGGTGATGATAAATCTTAGTAGCCCGAATTGTGGTTTCTGACCATACTTGTACCAATATTGTAGACAGACTCCTGTATATTCATTCCAGACAAGCCACAGTCTTTGTCTGCAAGTGTCAGAAGCAAAGTAGGGTGGAGTAGCTAGCTCTGTCAAGGGACGGCCAAAACAAGAGCACAAACAAATGGGAGACTTCCTCACTCTGCTCCCAGCCTCAGCCTGTCGGGGTAGAACCTCTGGGGAAGAATGGACCAGGAATGGGGCAAGGGCTGTCCATAGATTTTAAAGGAGCCTTCTGTTTCATATTGTACATGTAGAATTTGATCAAAAACATCCTGAATGCTTTAGAGCAGCCTTGAAATTCGCATTGATGTCTTGCAAGCTCTCTCCACCTTCTATCTGCGGTATAACCCATGTGCAGGAAACCAGAAATGGATTTCTGGGCATCCTCAATCATGCATAGCACGTGTACTTAGAGTAATCAGACATAAATCTAATATGTCCCAATTAGATGGAGCAAAGGACTTGTTGGAGGGCATAGACAGATCAATTTAAAACAGGAGAGTTCAGTAGACAACTCTGCCTGGCAAATGACTGGTAGAGGTGCATTTCCTGGCAGTATAATCAGTAGCGGCTCCTCTGCAATGGCGAAGAAGCGTGGCCCCACTGCCTGGCTCAGAGCCAGGAAATGAAAAATAAAATAATGTAATTGTTTTATTTTTCCTTTTCCATCTTGAGCCAGGTTGCGCAGAGAAGGGCGGGTCATGGGGAGGAGGATTTCTATGTGCACTCCCTTAGCGCGCATATTTGTTTATGCTAGCTGTCTCATTCAGACCAAAACACACATGCACACTTAGGTTTCTCCAGCCCAGCAGCATTGAACAGCCAGGCTGGAGAAACCCCGCAGATTCCCTGGTCTAAGGGGAGCATCTCTCCAGCCCGCTCAGACCAATCCCCATGTTGCTCTCACATGAGAGGAGCGCGGGGATTGCAAGGAGTCCACGATGCGGCCCCAATGCTTGCTGGGAACAGGAAAGACATGCGCGATGCGGGAGGCGGGCTGCAGTTCCAGGTACATTTTTATGTTTTATTATTAACCCTCCTCCCGCACACGCTGCCCGCCCCGTGCTCCACCGCGCCCCCTCCACCCGCCCCACCACCCCTTTATTGAGGCAGCCACCACTGAGTATAATCTGCTGATGCCCCCATTGGCAGTCCTTCATAGCCAAGTAAACTGAGAGTAGTCATTCTCAGTGTGTTAGGTTGTGAATCTTGTGGCCACTTCTGGGTCTGTGTCACCGTGGGCCATTAGTGTACTCGCATGGCTGTCATGTGCACTGAGGCCAAAAATCAAACTTTGCCTGAAACTAGCTATTGGGAACTCAAAACATGGGTGCACACTCTCTTCAGTCATGTGGGGTCATTCCTCCCCCACCCCCCCGTTGGTTGAAAGTGGCTAACCATAGTACAAATAACAGGCATTTAAGAAAGAGTTAGAGATATTTTTTGTAAGCACCTTTTCAGTAAGTAGAAAATGAGCTCCTGCATCTTAGAAAAGGCAGCTAAGATCTGGACTCATACTCCACCTAGTTTACCATTTCACAGCAAGTTGCCCAGAAGAAAATTTGGTGTTGCTCTTCTTCAGAGGACTGTAGGAGGGTTTTAAATACCCCAGAGGTGGGTAGCAGATCCACCAAATCTTGCACCAAACTCATGGATCTTATAGTGAAGCTGGAATACTGTTTCATACAAACAAAATGGAGAAAAAGGAAGGTGCAACATAAAAATTATCACATGGGGCCAGATGTAGGTAAATACCATTTACCGATTCTAAAATACAGAATTTTACTGATTCGATATTTTAGAATCGGTAAATGGTATGTAGGTATTAATTCGGTAATTTTGACCGAATCTGTAAAATTCGGTGAATACTGATTCGGTATTTACCGAATCGGTATTCCCCATTTATTCCTATGGGCCTGGAGGCCCATAGGAATAAATGGGGAATACCGATTCGGTAAATACCGAATCAGTAAGGGGGGAAGACCTACAAGGGCGGCAGGGTGTCACATTGACCCCCTGTTGCACCCATGAATAGTGCATGGGTGCACATGTGGCACACATACAGGCCCATAGGAATGAATGTCAATTACCGAATCGGTAATTACCAATTCGGTAAAATTGTGAAAAAGTCAAGGGTGACAGGGTGTCACTTTGACACCCTGTTGCACCCCTGATTAGTGCTTGTGTGCACATGTGGCACACATACATGCCCTAAGGGCATGTATGTCTGTCACATGGCACAGGTGTAAATGCACATATTTGCATTTACATAGGAATTCGTTATTTACCACCAATTAATAGTTGGTGGTAAATAACGAATCCTTTAAGCCCAGAAGCACTGTTTGAAGTGCTTCCTACATTTCATTTACCGATTCGATAAATACCGAATCGGTAAATGATGATTCGGTAAATACCGATCCGTTATTTACAGAATCGGTAAATATGCCCCCTACATAGGAAAAGTCTATTACCGGTCGGTAACGGCCGGTTTCGGCCGTTACCGACCGGTAATAGGCCACCTACATCTGGCCCCAAATTCTTAAATACCGATTAACAAATCTGAAATGTAGCCACCTACATCCCAAATGCCTAATACCGGTCGGTAACGGCCGAACTTCGGTAATTTCGGCCGTTACCGACCGGTATTAGGGTTCCTACATCTGGGCCATGGTCACTAAATCTGTCTTCTTATTGTCATTTCTACTGTCATGTCATTTCTTGAAGCGATGCATCTAAGTATGAAGACTTTAGAGTCAAAAGCCACCAGCAAGACCCATTACAACCCAAACCCTTCTGTTACCTGTAACCATTCAGGCTGAACAAATCAACTCTCACATCTGCGATTTGATAGTTGTGTTGCAGTTTCAGATCATTTTAGGGATACACGGGTCGATTTTTACGGTTCAGCGACTGGCTGTAGAAAGGTCATTCTGACTCTTCACTCCAGGTTTTGTCTCAAAACCTGCCTTCATTTCAAAGAACAAATATCAAACGTATATGCCTTAGAATATGCCTCTGGGATTAATTTAGTAGATGTTTTTTCCAGTCTAGACAAATAATTTTTGTGATGTCAAAGTTAAAGTAGGTGTTTTGCAACCCTGCTGAGACTTTGATGGAAGGATTGAGCTTCAGCCAGGATCCCCAGTGTGGTGCAATAGAGCCTAGGCTCTGATAGATAAAGAAACCCATCAGCTCAAGGCCCAGATCAGGAATTATTAGGCTCCAGGGTTAACAAGACTCGATTAAGTCGACAGCCTCCTTTCCCCTCTTGTTCTGCATGAATCAGATTACCATTAAGGACAGGTACCTTCTTTCGCTGATTCCTGGTGCTCTTAGATCAAGTCGCGCATGCCATGCGTCAGGATCTGGAGGGGTAGCCACTTACCATCCCTGAATAGCTGTGTTGGTGAGCAAGAACCAGGCACACGACCAGAGCAAGTAAACAAGGGGAGAAACAGAGAAAGGGAGTGATAGAGAAGTCCTGGCTGAGAGTCTACACCCCTCAATATTCAACTGTTTCAAGAGACGGCACCCCTCTCTCTAAGTCTATAGGACTGGTAGTTCTAGACGGTTGGTTCCAGCAGTGATTAGAAGCCCCAAACTCATCAGGAAACAAGCCGAAGGACCAGGAGTCTGCTGCAAACACACCAGCAAGACCCGATGGCACACAAGACACAGGCAGCCCAAGAAAGAGCAACTCAGTAGAAGACTAACTAGAGAACAGAGGAAACGTGGAAGAGCAAGAAAGTAACCAACACGAGGGACAGGCTAACAGGTGTAAACTTGGCTGGAGAGCGGGAAGCCAACGCAACTGCATGACATGTTGCCAGGTGAAGACAATAATCCTGGATGTGCATTAAGTAGGGTGCTACCACTTTTCACCTTGAAGTGACTAACTCAGGAAGTAAATACATTAAGGGGGCATTTGATTAGTGGTCTACTGTTGCACCCCTTCACAGCTTAGTTTCATTGACCGGTTTTCCAGGATCTCTGTCCAACTGAACCCAGGGGCAGATTTACATTTCCTGGTACATCCCTGCAAATCAGCAGAGATGCGCCAGGAAAGACGCGTCACACAAGTTAACCTTTGGTCAACCACAGACGAGCCGCATTGTAAATGCGGCTCATCCTGGCGCAAGGATAAACAGATGTATGTCGCATCTGCCGGCGTAAGGTTGGCGCAATGCTGGAGTTGCGTTGCGGGCGCTACGCAACGCCAGCACTGTTTCAACCGTGCCTATGTCCAACATGGTGCGTCAAGCCTTACGCCTGCTTCAAGCAGGTGCAAACTTTTGACGCAGCTGGGTCAGAAAAGTGACTGAGTGAAATCTTGTAGATTTCACTCAGCCACGTTTGTGAGGCGTCCTGCACCGGAACGCCCCCCCTGCTGCGGAACGCCCACATGAAACCTGACCGAGGTTTCATGTGGCGCAGGGCTTTACAACGTGACGCATCTCCCTAGATGCGTCACATTGTAAATACCCCGCAGCATGGTGCTGCCATTGCATCACAGAAGTGACGCAGCGGCGGTGGAAAAGTGGCATACGAGGCTTGTAAATTTGCCCCCCAGTGTTTACCCTGAATACTGTAAACACCAAGATGGGCCTGGGGGGATCAGAGTAACAGAACGTGAATAATAGCAAACACTCTTCAACACCAAATTTGGACTTTATTAATATCACTCCACACCTGACAATACCAGTCTGAAGTTGACACTGTTCACAAGCACGCATCAGCTTTCTCCTTATTGACACTATCTGTGCTATGATCATACATCTTGGCCTTTTCCACTGTGATATCCTGTAAGGTTTCTCGAGCATTACTCAAGAACGATGAAACCCGATGATAAGTGGCAACAATCACCCAAGTGAAAAAATTTGCATAGAAGGAAAAGTATTGTAATGTTCAAAAACTTTGCATACAGTGTCATTGATCACTATGTATAAATATGTAAATGATCCGCCAACCATCGAGAAGACGACGCTCCGCCTCCCTTTCACTTGCCCATACTCCCCTCATCTACCGAAGCAGAAGTGGTGGAAACACCTTCTCCCACAGCAAAGACCTGGAACAGCCTCCCCAGGCACCTCCGGACCATCACCTCACTTCCAGAATTCCAAATGGCCCTCAAGACCTGGCGGTTCGAATGACCCCCGGGACCTGCCAGCGCCTGGATACCCTGTCGGGTGATTAGCCACGCTTTATAAATCCTGATTGATTAATTGATGGTGTTTCACCATTCTTGGTTGCAGTTGAACAAGATCGTTGAAGAGTATGTTATATGGTAATATTCACGGGATATGTGCTCTTGTCTATTTAAATGAAATGGATTAAAATAATGCAATGAAATGTTGAAAGTTGACTGTAAAGGTTTTTACAGGATATAATAGATTCATGTGTATTGTATTGTGATTATCACAGAAACAGAGCGGGAAAGGAACCGTTCTTTAGGCATTGCCTGCTGTTCTCTAAAAACCAGTTGCTAGCTACACCGAAACAAAGAAGGAGCAATCAAGGCTACAACATGTATGCATTACTGGCTAAGTTCAGTGGCATTATACGCTTAAAACAGAAGCATAACCAGGTCCCCTGGAATTAAGGGATTGTTCAGCTGCGGCTTTCTTTGCTTAATTATAGATTTGACTCAATTGCCACATAATCCATCACCCTCTGCATAATCTGCAGGCTTTAAAAAAAATGTTTTCTAGTTCAAATGGATCAAAAGTTACTAAAAAATGTGGCACCATTTTGTTCATGGACAGTGAAAGGCCCTTTGCAAAGGTTAACTGGTCATCTTTCAGTTGCTTATTTCTGAATGTGGTTTTTAAACTGGCACTTATGATGTGAAATATTTGCCCAGACAGTATCACCATGTGTAAAAATCATGATTTAATAATCTAAAGATATCAAGAAATTTGCCTCATTAGGCTGCATAATTTGCCTTTTCTTGCAAAATAATTTAGTCAACCCTGCCACACAATTTGATGCTTCCCTGCAACATAATACCAGTGACCCAGACCACTACGCGATTTTTCACTATTTTTGCAGTGATATATATCTATATAAATATAGGGAAATTTGGGGGTAGAAGAAAAACTAATTTATTTTCTTAGAGAACTATATTCAGGTGCCACTGCAACAGTACGTTATGGAAAAAATGGAGAATGTACCAGATCATTTGGCATAGGGCGCGGGGTACGTCTGGGGTGCATCCTCGCCCCCTTTTTATTTTTAGTTTATATAAATGGCCTCGAGAAAGCCTTGTTGAAAGAATCTAGGGATATGCCTATGGTAACCAAAAGACCGATCCCTGCGCTTCTCTACGCAAATGATGCGGTTATTATGGCCCGGACGCCTGTGGTATTACAAGGCCTAATAACATCCTTTAATACCTTTATGTCAAATTTAGACCTGAATATTAACTGTACTAAAACATTTTCTATGAATTGTGGCTCTGGCGCTAACAAAAAGAAGAAGGCTATGTATATTAATGCTAGTCCTCTAAACATTTTTTCTAAAAAAAATGGGGACAAAACCAATTGTTGAACTTTTAAGAGTTTTTAATGCGACATGTATTTCAATTGCTGTCTACAGTGCTGGCATATGGGGATATGCCCATGTAAAACCAATCCAGCTCGCAGAAAATATGTTTTTGGGATACATCTTAGCTGTACCTGAGAATGTCCCAAGCTATATTTGTCACATGGAACTTGGTCAACCGTATATCGAAGACACAATTAGGGTTCAGCCAATATTAATATGTCACAGGGTCTGGACCAATGATGAGTGTCTACTGACCCACTTTCAATGTGCAACACTGCAAGGAAGTCATTGAAAGAACAATGTATGAGATACCTGGAAGACATAAGAGCAAGTGAGGAAATAAAGAAAAAGACTGTAGTAGCTCACCAACTGATACTGGTCCAGGGTGAAATATAACCCTTTCCATGAGTGAACATGAGCGGTTTATCTTAACACGTTTTAGGTTAAATATCCTTTTTAGAGTTTTTAGTTTCCCCGTCATGAATACTTGGTCACGTGATTTAATTAAATGCCCGTGTGATGATCTATCTGAACAATCGGATATTCATATTTTATATTTTTGTAAGTTTTATATATTACCCCGGAAAAGATTGATTGTCCCCATTCTGAAGGAGATGGAAGTTAACCGCTGTCGCCCAAATTTTTTAGTATTGCAGAAATTAGATGTTATTCTGATCGTGGCATCTATTTCTGAATTTTTTAGAAATGTTTTTAGATTGCGTAAATCAATTTGCATTTGAGAATTTCAGATTTATTAATTATATTTGTGTTGGTCTCCTATTTGCAACATTCTTTTTTCCTTTTCTTTTTTCTGTACATTTGACTGATGCCATTTTATGCGTACTTTTATGGTTATTTGTTTTTAACTGAATAAAGTTTTGAATTGATTGATATACATATATATACTTGCACACACACATATATATATATATATACTAACAGCCCGTCCCGACGTTGTCCGGGTATGAATTGCTGCCGGCCAGTTGTATATTGTTTTGTACGATTTCGTTTTGATAGCATTTCTTATCTGTGACAGGCCTGTGAAACGCTCTGATTCATAGTGCACTGCTGGTGCACTTAAGAGTGCGCATTCAGTAGTGTGTGAACTCGAGTTTCCGTACTTTATTTTTCATTGCAATATTACATAGCGCAAACTCGACAACATGGCATGAGCACAATTTACATTACAGAAGAACACATTCATTTGTGGTAGGCACGGGGAGACAAAGCGATTTGCCTGGAATCACAGGATGTTGAGCTGATGACGAGATTCGAACGTAGCTCTCCAGCTCTAAAGTTCCCAATTCTAGAACTTGTGGCAGGAGGTGTGTCTAAAAGTGTATGTCGGTGCTGGCCATCAATGAGAGAGACCTGTGCATTTTTCAAATAACTGGTGAAAAAATATGAGTATGTTGCTGGAGATGTGGGCCACCAATGTACTTACAGGGGGAGGGTAAACACCCATTATTCTGCAACTTTCTTTCCGTATACCATCACTCTGCATACTTTCATTACGAAAGTACCATGACTCCACAATGCCATTATAACGCATGGCATTACATTTTATATGCTTTTACCACACATACATTTAAAACGAAATTTGTTGTAAATGCATGAATGGTAAAAGGATGTTTTTTTTTAATGTTTGGATAAGGTAAGTATGGGTATAGGGGTATATGTTTTGGGGTACTGAGGTATATGTTTCGGGGTGTTTGGGTATTTTAAGGGTTCAGATATAGTTTTGGGTTATGGGGTACAGGGGTAGTTTTAGTGTTTAGGGATAGGTATGGGTTTCGGGGTACAGGGGTATTTTTAGGGTTCAGGGCTAGGTTTGGGTTTTAGGATATAGGTGTATTTTTAGGGTTAAAGGGGTAGGTTTGGGTTTTGGGGTACAGGGCTATTTTAAAGGTTCAGGGCTAGGTTTGGGTTTTGGGGTACAGGGGTATTTTTAGGGTTCACGGCTAGGTTTGGGTTTTGGGGTACAGGGGTATTGTAGGGTTCAGGGGTAGGTTTGGGTTTTGGGGTACAGGGGTATTTTTAGGGTTCAGGGCTAGGTTTGGGGTTTGGGGTAGAGGGGTATTTTTAGGGTTCAGGGGTAGGTTTGGGTTTTGGGGTACAGGGGTATTTTAAGGGTTCAGGGCTAGGTTTGGGTTTTGGGTTAGAGGGGTATTTTAGGGTTCAGGGGTAGGTTTGGGTTTTGGGGTACAGGGGTATTTTTAGGGTTCAGGGCTAGGTTTGGGTTTTAGGATATAGGTGTATATTACAGGGGTATCTTTAGGGTTCAGGGGTAGGTTTGGGTTTTGAGGTACAGGGGTATTTATAGGGTTCAGGGCTAGGTTTAGGTTTTGGGGTACAGGGGTATTTTTAGTGTTTAGGGATAGGTTTGGGTTTTGGGGTACAGGGTATATTTATAGGGTTAAGATGGGTTAGTGTTTAAGGGTGTTGGGGTATTTTAAGGAGTAAGGGTGGGCTATGATTATGGGGTGCAGGTGTATTTAAAGGGAGCAGGGTGGACATCCGGAGCTTGAATATATAGAACCTGGAAAGAAAAAACAATGAAATATTGGGGGCACAACGCTTGCTTTTTTTTCCCGTAATCCTGCGCCCCGCACACGCCCACGCCCCCAGCACACGCCCACAGCACACGATATGAGACATGGCATGAAGAGCAGAACGTACCACACGCCCCCAGCATTTGTCACGCCCCCAGCACACGCCCACAGCACAACGCAGACACGCCCACAAGGGACTACTTTGCTGGCACAGTTCTTTTACCTTTTAAATGTATATGGTGGGTGTCCTTCTGCTGCAACTGCCCTTTCCAACGCTGTATTGGGTGTTGTGATTGGTGCTGTGGTTCCTGAGATTACCCGCCTCAAAGGTTTGGGCTCTCTCTTTATTATATTAGTATATATATATATATATATATATATATATATATATATATATATATATATATATATATATAGATAGATATATAACGCACACTCTTAAGTGCATCAGCAGTGCACTATGAATCGGAGCGTTTCAAAGGCCTGTCACAGATAAGAAATGCTATCAAAACGAAATCCTACAAAACAATATACTACTGGCCGGCAGCAATTCATACCCGGACAACGTCAGGAAGGGCTGCTAGTATATATATATATACATATATATATATATAATATATATAAATCACTGCAAAAATATATGTGTACAAAACTCACTTAAAGTTTAGCTTTGCACCCTTTCATATATACATGCCATGAATAATCTGCCCGGTTTTTCCTTCTCTACCCGTGTCTCTGTCCGGTTTTTCCTTCTGTAGCCCTCGCTGCCCCGTGCCTCTCAGCCTGGTTTTTCCTTCTGTAAGCCTCACTGCCCCTGTGTCTCTCAGCCTGGTTTTTCCTTCTCTACCCCTCGCTGTCCCCATGTCTGTGCCCGGTTTTTCTTTCTGTAGCCCTCGCTGCCCCCGTGTCTCTCAGCCTGGTTTTTAGGTCTCGGCTAAGCGCGCGGAAGCGTGTTCTCGCCGAGAACCTATTGTTGGCGTGTGTGGTTCCCAGGAGACAGTCCTGGCCGCGCGCATCGCCTTGGAGGCGATTTGAAACTGGCAGGCGCCGTGCTCGCCGTGGCTGTCTCCTGGGAAGCGCAAACATACACAGGCACACCTCCCCCTGCACGCATGCGCACACACACACACACGAGCGCACATACACGCACGCACGGAGACACACCCCCCCCACCGTCGCACACAGAAACACACACACAGGAGCGCACATACACGCACACATACAGACACCCCCGCCGTCGCACACATACACACACGCGCACACACACACACACGAGCGCCTCCAAAGGCCCACTTACCGTCAATCCGGTGTTCTGTCCCCTCCGCGGGGCTCTCCCTCGGGCATGGGAGCCCCGCGTCACCACTGCTCCTCGGACCAGGAACTCCGTGGGCGCGGGCTTCACGCACAGGACAGAAGTCCCGCCCCCACGCTAGGTTTCGTTTTTGAGTGCGCGCGCACATATTGCTGTTATTGGCAATTTTAAGAAGATAAATGCCTTTGGAAAAGTTGTGTTTTCTTATGGCAACTTGTTCTGAACAGTGTGCACGCTCATCCAAATACGACGCGTACTGTTTCTTAATGGGGAATTATTCACTGGCCGGGCTAGGTTGCTTTGGTTACTATGGAACAAAATTGTATTCTTTGTTGGTAAACTTCCAGCTCGTGAAACGTCCCTCGCTACATAAGCTCTTTCGCCTCAATGGGGATTGTCAGAAGAAAGAAACGATATTGCCAAGGAGGTGCCCTTGCTGCTCTGCATGGAGCTAATGCGTTCATGTGAAAGAAAACCATTTGCAAATGCACAAAATCATGGAAAACATAGCGTTCTACTGCTTTTGACTCCTCTACATTGGAGCAAAGATGAGCTGAAATAATGCTTTCTACTGAAGAGGGGGTGGTGATGCCTGGTGGAAAAGAAGATTATAGGAGGATGTGCAAAATTCTGGGATTCTTACCAGGTGGGTTTTTCATAACCGGCCAGAAGACGCATATTCAAAAAGTTCTCTGCTAAAAAATAGGGGACAAATTTGCAGTTAACTTGGAAATAGAGTTTGCCACAATATAACTGGATCGTCTTATCCCGTTTGTTGAATATACGTGCGCCGGTACTGTTGCAAAGACTGGGAGCCTGTGGGGCTCAGGAGATACATCTTGTTAGATTTTATTTGAGGTGGTAAATTCATAATTGTGCCTTGGCCTCCTAGCAATGGGGAACATGCTCAGGATATCTGTGGGTACAGAATCCGTTGAGCCTTCTTCAACTGGATAGATTCCATTTGTACACACCTTAAGCAGCAGAAAATATAAATGGCAAAAACTCAGATCCTCATTTGTAACCATTGGCCAATTTATTATATTTTAGCAGATTGTGGTACAACATGTACCACTATAGGGATACTTGAGGACAGAACAATGTCATTTAAAGCGCAGCAGTTAAGTTCCACCAACCCTATGGTGCGAGCTTAGAAAACACCTAACACTAATCTCCATAATATAGGTGTTAAAAGTTGCTGAACTGTGAATATCCATAGGTTTGTTTTCTGCTGAGTGCAATATTATATGCGTTTACAGGTTGTTGGTAAATAACATTTTGGATAGAATCTCCTGAATGTGTGTGTGCCTGTTTCTCCTTTTTAAGAAACCACTGTATTTCTTTGTTATGTTGTGCATTTTTAACACGCATTATCACGCCTAAGGGTATTGTGTGCGCGCACACTAAGACCTCCTTAGGTTAGGTTGGTTAATTGTCAAGTCGTCAGCTTCTTGTGACCGAGAGGATGAGGTTCTGATGTGGGGAGGGAGGTCGTTCCATGTGGATACAAGAGAAATCCCATCCTGATCTGGTTCTGTGTGCGAGTAGGAGTCCTGCGGAGGTGTCTGGGTGGCTGTTGGAAAAAGATCTGACTATTCTCGTAGGTAGGGCTTGAGTTGTGTAGTGCCTTAAATGTGTGTGTATTTGATTGAAGGGATTGAAAGGAGCTTGTTTGTGTATCTGGCGTCAGTAGAGCTCACTGAGGTGTGATGAGTTCTGTGTGGGAGGGTTAGGATGAGTATGGCTGCTGAGTTCTGGATGGTGTGCAGTCTTCTGGCTAGAGTTGCCTAGTGATTTTAGCATTGGGGATGGTGCAATAGTCCAACTTACTGGTAAGTGATTTTTTTATGATGTTGTTTGGTAGCCCTTTAAAGGTCTTCCTTCAGCATCTTAAGGGTGTGGAAGGAGGAATCTCATTGGTATATCTTTTTTTTATCAATAACTGTGTTTAACAAAATAATGGTGCAGCAGAATGAGTTGCTTTATATGATAAACAGAGCGTGTCAAATGCATGGAAAAGTCCATTAAAGGTTTTCAAAAGAAGTGAAAGAGGATATGTTACACGACCGCAACACTTTCTTTCCTCTAGCCCAGTGAATAAAGCATGCATGTTTGATAGACTAGATCTTGAGCTGCAGAGTCTGACCATTAATTCCAGCTCTCTCTTCGGGTCCCAGGTATATATTTCAACCAAATATCACTGTACATTTAGAGGTTATTTTACCTGATTAAGGACTCTTTCCCTGTGATTGAAGAATGTCAGATTTGGGCACTCTTTTAGCTGAAGAGCAGTATTTACACACAAGTCTGGAGGAGCCAGTTGGGTAGGCTGTAAGACATTTATTTCATGTTAAGCTCTTAGGTTACTGCCACAGCCTGATAGGTTCGGTTAGTGCAGCATTCTTCTAGCACACAGACACCAACATTCCGTGCATCCATACTTTCCATTTTACAGCATGCCCACAAGGCATTCTAGAGGATGCCCTTTCAGCCCATGCATCATAGATGCACTGGGCTACGGCAGGCCTCTTCCATTATGCTGGTCTCGGATGGTCAATACAAACTTGGATTGCTCTTCCTCGCCTTTAAATTCTGTATATCCAAACAGTTTGAAGTTACTGACTGATTTGTGTTACAGCTTAATTTGTAAAAACTCAAGTGCTGGGGCCCTCCTGCCAGTGCTAACAAAGATCTGGGTTTGTCGAACACCAAAGCTTGCTAATTTTGATTCCATATCTGGCTCTTTCTTCACTTACAACATATCTGCTTCAATATTTAAATTCAGGTACCTCCTCAATACAGCTTTCTTTCCCTTTGTGCCCAGAGTTAATACGTTTGATGATTTACCGACCTGGTTTTCATAGAGCCTCTTCTGGGGCCTTGGGTGATACCTTGATCTGCTACAGGTGAAGGGTTCGTGGAGACGAGGTTTTACAGATTTCAAACGTCGACGTCGCCCATGTGGTGTAATGAATATATCTGCCTCTTATTTTCATCCATATGTTAGTCAAACTGTGAAGAATTGTGCATTGAGCCTGAGCAGCTTTACGTTTCCTCACTCCTGCCAGTGAGTACTTTATTAGGTCTCGGCCTGCGTAGGTTGCGTTTGTGCAGTCTCGCTGTGCTTGCTCCCCTGCCCCCTCGCTGTGCTTGCTCCCTGGCCCCCTCGCTGTGCTTGCTCCCCTGCCCCCTCGCTGTGCTTGCTCTCCTGCCCCCTCGCTGTGCTTGCTCTCCTGCCCCCTCGCTGTGCTTGCTCTCCTGCCCCCTCGCTGTGCTTGCTCTCCTGCCCCCTGTTCCCTGTGTGTGTCTCTGTGTGTGTGTGTGTGTGTGTGTGTGTGTGTGTGTCTCTGTGTGTGTGTCTCTGTGTGTGTGTGTGTCTCTCTGTGTGTGTCTCTCTTGTAAATGACAATGCCATATATTTATGTTTTAAAAACAAAAACATAAATACAAATAATGTCATGAGCAATGCCAATAGCTCTAACTTTAACAATGCCGAGACCATTGCATTGTAAATGCTTGTTCCTTCTGTAAACCTCACTGCCCCTGTGTCTCTCAGCCTGGTTTTTCCTTCTCTACCCCTCGCTGCTCCCGTGTCTGTGCCTGGTTTTTCCTTCTGTACCCCTCGCTGCCCCCGAGTCTCTCTGCCAGTTTTTGCCTTCTGTTTCTGTTTCTCAGCTGCCCCTGTACTCTTGTGCCCTTTTTGCCTTCTGTGACACTCGTTTTTCCTGTATTTCTGTGCCCTTTTTGCCTTCTGTGACACTCGTTTTTTCCCTGTATTTCTGTGCCCTCTTGCCTTCTGTGACACTTGTTTTTCCTGTATTTCTGTGCCCTTTTTGCCTTCTGTGACACTCATTTTTTCAGTATTTCTGCGCCCTTTTTGCCTTCTGTGACACTCGTTTTATCACTGTATTTCTGTGCCCTCTTTCCTTCTGTGACACTAGTTTCCCTCGATTTTGTGCCCTTTCTGCCTCTGTGCCGCTCGTTTTCCCTCGTTTTTTGTGCCCTTTTGCTCCCTTCATCGTCCCTCACCGCGCCCACCACTGCGTCCCCTGCGGCCCGCCCCCCTGACTGCCCACTTGCTGCCCCAGCCTCCCAGCTGCTCCTCCCTCCCACCTCCCCATATATGCCAGCTGGTGTGCGGCCGCGCGGCTGGCACGCCGAAGGCGCGTCTAAGGCAAGCCCATCCGCGCCTGGATTGCGCCCTGCGCCAGAACCCCTGACCTCCGCACCCGCCACGACAATCGCCGCCACTACGATGCCAGCACTCTGCACGCTCTCAACTCCGGACGGACCCACATCTGCTTCAAGGCCGCCCCGAAACGCACACACGGTCCCTTCACCTGCCGGAACTGCAGCTACACCAGCCTCAGAGCCGACGAACCACCCACCAAGAAAGACCCCAGCCACCTCTGATACATACTACTGAACACCAGCTCCGCACGCAAACACGCCGTCAAGCTCTGGGACCTTCTTGACACAACATCCCTGAACGTCGCATTCCTGCCAGAGACCTACTTCAATGACTCCTCCGCACCCGACATCGCCATAGCCATCCCAGACAGCTACAAGATCATCTGCAGAGACCGCACCAACGGAGTCGGAGGAGGAATCGCCATCATCCACAAGAACAGCATCAGGGTCTTGACTAGTACCGACGACCCCCTCAGCACCGCGAACACATGCACTTCCAGATCCACACAGACCCTAACTCCACCCTCAGAGGCACCCTCATCTACCGACCCCCCGGACCCAGTCCCCAGTTCAGCGACTCCATCACCGACTTCATCAGCACGCACGCCCTGACCTCCACCGACTACATCCTCCTCGGAGACCTGAACTTTCACCTTGAGAACAACAACAACAACAACTGCACAACCCTGATCGATAACCTCACGAACCTCGGACTAAAGCAACTCGTCTCAACGCCCACCTACTCCGCCGGCCACACGCTCGACCCCGTCTTCTCCTCAAGCCTGCAGGTCTCCGTCAGCCACACCACCAAACTCCTCTGGACCGACCACCGCTGCATCCACTTCATGTTCCAGAAACCCACCACACACCACCGCACCCAACAGACCCCCCGCCGCTGCTGGAGGAAAATCACAGAAGACCAACTACATGCAAACCTCGATCTCAGTCCACCCACCGAACCCTCCAACACCGACGTCACCACCCACAGCCTCAGACGCTGGATCGAGGACTACGGCAACACCCTCACCCCGCTGAAGAAACCCCCCCATAGAGACACCAGCAAGAGGACCAGCTGGTTCACCCCAGAACTCCTTGCCTCCAAGCAAGCTTGCCGGAAACTAGAGAAGGAATGGCACAGTGAACAAACTTCGGACAGCCACGCGCACACAAGGATGCCATCTGCAACCACCATCACCTCATCAGGGTGGCCAAGAGGACCTCCTTCAAAGAACGCCTCTACAACAACACACAAAATATCAAGGAGCTCTTCAACATCATGAAGGAACTCTCCAACACAAAAAACATCCCGCCGTCGCTAGCTCTGTGCGTCTCCCTCGCCACCTTCTTCCTCCGCAAGATAGCAGACATCCACGACAGCTTCAACACCCAGACAGCCCCAACAGACAGAAACGCAACAGACCCTCCGCACACCACCGACCACGACCCCCAGCTAGCCTGGGCCAACGTGAGCATCGATGACACCATCAAGACCATGAGCACAATTCACTCCGGCTCTCCGTCAGACCCATTCCCGCACCATGTCTCCAACAAAGCAAGCAGCTCCATCACACCCCACCTGCCAACGTCATCAATCTCTCCCTCAAGACCGCAACCTTCCCAGAGAGCTATAAACACGCCAAGATCAACGCCCTACTCAAAAAACCTAAGGCAGACTCAAGAGACCTCAAGAACTTCCGGCCCATCTCTCTGCTCCCCCTCCCGGCCAAGGTCATCAAGAAAATTGTCAACAGACAGTTAACCCGATACCTCGAAGAAAACAGAATCCTGAACCCTTCCCAGTAAGGGTTCCGCAGCAACCACAGCACCGAGACTGCCCTCATCCCCCTAGACCTCTCTGTTGCTTTTGACACCGTCTGCCACTGCACTCTACAAGCACGCCTACATGCCGCAGGGATCCGGGACAAGGCTCCGGAATGGACCATCTCCTTCCTCTCCAGCAGAACCCAGAGCGTCCGCCTCCCCCATTTCATTCCAAAGCCTCCTAGATCATCTACGGCGTACCCCAGGGTCCTCCCTCAGCCTGACACTGTTCAACATTTACATGGCCCGCTCGAATACGTCGGCCGACAGCACGACCTTTCATAATCTCCTACGCCAACGACACTCAACTGATCCTCTCCCTCACCAAGGACCCCATCACCGCCAAAGCCAACTTCCACAAAGGAATGAAGGCCATCGGCGACTGGATGAAGATCAGCTGTCTGAAGCTGAACTCGGACAAGACGGAGGTCCTCATCCTCGGCTCCAACCTTTCAGCCTGGGATGACTCCTGGTGGCCGACGGCATTGGG
Source organism: Lissotriton vulgaris (assembly GCF_964263255.1). Lineage (NCBI taxonomy): Eukaryota > Metazoa > Chordata > Amphibia > Caudata > Salamandridae > Lissotriton > Lissotriton vulgaris. The sequence continues at coordinate 296,034,215 of NC_141685.1, forward strand.
GGCAGCCCCGACACCCACCCACCATGGACGCAACCTGGGAATCATCCTCGACTCAACACTCTCAATGACCAAGCAAGTCAACGCCATCTCCTCCTCCTGCTTCAACACCCTCCGCATGCTCCGCAAGATCTACAGATGGATTCTGACAGATACAAGAAAGTCAGTCACCCAGGCTCTCGTCAGCGGCAGACTTGACTATGGAAATGCCCTCTACGTGGGAGCCCCGACCAAGCTCAACAAACGACTACAACGCATCCAAAACGCCTCGACACGACTGATCCTCGACGTACCACGACACGGCCACATCACCCCCACTTGAGAAACCTGCACTGGCTCCCCTTCAACAAGAGGATATCCTTCAAGCTCCTCATCCATGCATACAAAGCACTCCACAAGACCGCTCCAGCCTACTTCAACAGACGGCTCTCCTTCTACATCCCCAACCGCCAGCTATGCTCTGCCGACTTTTCACTCGCCACCGTCCCGCGCATCCGAAGAACAACCACCGGCAGGAGATCCTTCTCCCACCTCGCCGCAAAGACATGGAACACCCTCCCACTGACCCTATGACAGACCCAAGACCTGCTGACCCTCAGGAGGATACTCAAAACCTGGCTGTTCGATCAGTAGTGCCCCCTCCCCCTCCCCAGTACCTTGAGACCCTCGAGGGTATGTAGTGCGCTTTACAAATGATTGATTGATTGATTGATAATTTAAGAGTTCTTGCTGTTCCTATATTACCAACCTGGGGCCGTATTATACATTGTGATTATTTGCGCACAGCGCATCTTTTAAAAGGTTCACCAGGCGCAAACAATCACAATGCACCTTATTAGGAGGTATGCGCTGCAAACATGTGAAAACACAGAGCTGCTGCTCCGTGTTTTCACAGTGCAGACAGCACCCACCTGCACTTTTAAAGGGTAATAGAGATCCCTTTGCAGGCGGGTGTAGTCAGTGATTGCACCTGCCCACAAGGGGATGTCTGGGGGGTCCATGGGATCCCCTTTACCCCCTGCAGAGGGCTGCTGTCAGGAGGCGCACAGACAGTGCGCCTCCGTTTAAATGGTGCACTGTCAGTGCGCCTCCGGAGGGCTTCTTTGACTCTGCGATTTCGTCTGTGATATGGCGCGGGCGCAGAGTCAAAGGAATTCCCACATTTGCATAGGGCACGCCCCTATACAAATGTGGGAACACCCTCTGAAGGTAGCGCTGGCACTTTAAGTGCACCAGTGCAATAGGTATTTTGGAAGGAGATGCACAAGCGCCTGCATCCCCTTCAATAATACCAAAGGGCGCCAGGGGCACACAAAGTGGGCACAAACGCCCATTGAGCCCCTGTATATATATCCAAGGAAAGTGTCCAAGACCTGGGGAGGCACCTGTTGGGGATGGGACTTGCTCCAAGAGAGGCCAGCAGGGCTCAGGCAGATCCAGCTGCAGGTCCAGACTTGTCCAGTGCAGCAGATCAGCTGGGCAGCTGCGAGGAGTTTTCGGAAGTTTGTTGTGTTCCTGTGGCTCACACATGAGGTCTGCCAACTCACCCTTGGCATCACTCTGGGATGAAGGCAAACAGGTCCAGTATTCCTTCTGACAGCAAGGCAGTCCTTCAATTAGCAGGGCAGAACAGTCCTTCTTCTACAACTTCCACGCGTCCAGGAGTGTTATGATGAGTGGTGCTGGAGGTCCAGTAGTTGTACCTGGTGTGAGAAGTTGGGTTGGTATATGATGATCACTATTCTAGTGAGCACCTTGCACCAGTCCAAACAACCCTTATGGTGATGGTTGTAAAGTCAACCTTATAGACCAGCTATCCTAGAGGTAGCCGGACAGAGCAACTCAAGAGGGCATGTGAAGCCAGCTGTTTTACCATATGTAACCCCTTTAATACCAAATGAAAGGACATCACACAGGATATATATAAAATATATATATTATTTATTTCTAGACAAATCCTCTGAACTCTTTATGAGGTCAGAGGCACAAGCACAATACATGATATTCAATTAAAATACAATAAGTTGCACAAAATACAGTAGGGCCCTAGGAGCACGCTAAACCATATACTAAAATAGTGGTATAAGGATCCCTACACGGAAAGTGAATAGGCCTAGGGCCTTGGGAATCCCTGGGGCTACGCTGAGCTACCAAGAGTTAGGAAGCAGGAAGCCCACGGGAGGCGTGTGCAGTGTCTAAACACACATGTGGGTTACCATGGAGAATGAATGGGAACGTAAAAGATGGAAACTAGTTCTTTTAGGGTACTTCTGACTGGACTCAGTGAAAGTTACTGGAAACCTAGACAGTTGGATAGTTAATACCCACAGGAGCACCGGAGTACTCGCGTTACCTCACCCACAGGAAGCGGGTGCATAGGTGTCAAAGTGTGTCGGGTTTCGTCGTCGAATCCTATGGAGCCTGGAAGAAAGATGCTGCAGGCGACCAGGAGAGAAGTGTCTGGGTGGATCCAAAGGTGGATCGAAGATAAAGAGGACCTGAAAGCAGAGGGGACAGAGTCTGGGTCACTAGCCAGTGACCAGGAAGGAACCAGGCGATGTCACGAAGCAATCAGGTGCTGATGGGAAGCTTGTCTCTGCAGTCACGTGGACCAGGAGGCGCCGACGACGACCAGGAGTCAGGCTGGCACGGACTGTCCCACAAAGGCTCTCGCTGTCGGCGGTGTCGGCTTCAGTATTGGAGTCAACAAGCCTTGGCAAAGGAAACCCACGCAGGAAACAACGTTGGCTTATTACTCAGACCAGCAAGGTCTGAGGGGCTGCTTCTTTTGAGGGAAGCAAGGGCCAGTCTGGAGCAACCAGACCAGTGGTGTGAATTCAAAGGATCGTCGCCAAGATGGCCACTAGCCAACGGGCAAGTGACCGAGCAGATGCACCGAGCAGGAAAATGCAAAAGGGCCCCACGCAGAACTCGTGGAGTGTGCAGGGCTGATCCTCGGTGCAGATTATGCTCGGGGCTGGGACTTCTCAATCCTCAATGCACAGCTTCGAGGGTGCCTCGGGTGCTGCACAATTAGCAAGTTGCAGACTTTTCAATATGGCCGGTCCCACGTCTCTCGTCACCTCCACGGATCTCAGCTCGGCTGGGACTGTGGATCGGGCTGTTGGATATCTGGAAGTCTGGTTCTCGTCAGGCTCTGTGCTCGGGCTCCGGCGGGAGCGTCGACAAAGCAAGCAGTTGATCACTGGATGGTGCCTGCTTGTGCAGGGTGGTCACTCCTTGACCACAAGGGAGATTCTTCAGTTGTCTTCTTGCAAAGTAGATCGGTGAAGGTCCAGAGTTTCGTTTCAGAGTTTCAGTCAGGATAAACTAAAGTCTTGGAACTCAGCTCCTACCTATATACCAAATCTAGGGGCTGGAATACCTACTAGGTCCCTCCTATGGGTGGGACCAGGGAAGGGGGTGGTCACACCCCTTTCCCTTTGTCCAGTTTTGCGCCAGAGCTGGGGCTGGAGTACCCCAGCACCGGTTTGAACTGGGCTATGCATGGGACACCTTGTGTGCCCCAGGCAGTGTCTCCTTTCTTTCAGCCCTCCCTGCCCTAATACACAAAGCCTGTCTGGGGTGGTGCTAGCACCTCGCAAGACAGGAAACATATTGTCAAAGCCTCCCTCGCTGGAAGGACGCCCAGCAGGAGGCGGTCAGACTTGTGTCTGTGGCAGCAGCATCCATTTTGTGATGCTGAGGCTCTGGTTAACTTTAACCGGGAATAGTAGGAACAACATGTCTTCTCACTCTAGAAGGGTGGGATGCTACCCCCGTCGCCAGAATTGGTGAGGGGGTAGTATTCCAAATCGTATGACACCTTACTCGATATGTTTTGATAAAGCCAAACCAGAGATAGCATCTGACCGCGAGGTTCATAATGCACTTAAGAGTACATGGTGTGGTAATATCCTAGAACAGCTATAAGGACATGGTTCTGAAAGCTGCAGACAGGCCCAGCTCATGCTAGAGCACCATCTCACAAAAAACCAAGCACTCTGCCTCCAGGATTGTTAAAGCCTGCCATAGGAGTGACTTATGAGTAAATATGTGTCTAGATATAGGGTTAGATATAGGAATACTATATCTAAGCAAAGGGTGATTACACCACCTTGCCCCATCTGAGTGATCAGCCAGTTGTGTCAATTTTGATGGCCAGCCAGGGTTGGCAAAAGATATGCTCAGCCCCTGGTAGGCCTTGGATGCACCTATGCCCTGGGTACCTATAGTACAAACTACAGGGGCTCATAAGGTGACCCAATATCCAATTGGAGATGTACCTAAGGTACATGGAGTCCATTTTACAGAGAGAGTAGATAGCCTGGGGTCCTAATTAGCAGGATCCCAGGCCAACTAAGTCGAAAACCAGCTAAACACTAGCCAAAAAATCTGGGGTAACCATAGTCAGGTATCCATCTTCCTACACCTGCTGCCAGCCTTTGTGTATACAGGAGGCAAAGCCTTTTGAAGTGTAAGTGAGGCTCGGTACGGTTCCTTCCCAGCTATACTGCCAGAACGGCACAACCTGTTCACACTTGAGCCCTCTTTATGCCACTTTCTGGAAGCAATACACAAACCACAACAGCAGAGCCATTCACAGTCACATGACCCAGGACACTGGCAGAAGCCACAAATGGTTGGGAAAAAAATGCCAACTTTCTGAATGTGGTATTTTCAGAATTGTAATATAGATCCAACTCCACCAACAAAGAGGATTTTAAATTACAATTTATTTGAGTGCAAACAGCATATTCCTATCTACTTCGAATCAAAAGTTATCACTTGGAAATGTACTTATGTAACCCAGTGCTGGTCAATGGGACAGAGGCCTTACAACAGTAAAAACGACTGTAGAAGGTTTTCACTGCCTAAACATGTAGAGCGTAAGTACACATCATACTTTTTAAATACATTTCAACCTGTCCTCTAAGCCTACCATAGGGGTGACTTAAGCATTAAAAAAGGATGGTTTATGTCTGACAAGAGGTTTATTTTGACAGGTCGATTGGCAGTTAAAACTGCATTACCGGCTGCAGTGGCAGGCATGAGACATGTTTTAAAGAGCTACTTTAATAGGTGGCGCAATGAGTGCTGCAGGCACACTAGTAGCATTTAATTTACAGGCCCTGGGTACAGGTAGTACCATTTTACTGCGGACTTACAAGTAAATAAAATATGCTAATTAGGAGTAGTCCAATTTGACCATGTTTGAAGGAGAGAACACAAGCACTTTAGCACTGATTAGTAGTGGTAAAGTGCCCAAAGACCTAAAGTCAGCAAATTCGGCAAAACAGGGGAAGTGAAGATAAAACGTTTGGTGAAATACCACACCAAGGATGTCAGGTCTAACACTGGGAAAAGAGCTTCTTGTAAGACACATCATGTGTTACGTTCTCCACAGACATGAAGCCTTTTGCCAGGCAGCACTGCACTTGTACCCCCACCCAACCTTTTCTTCTTAGAAATGACCTGAAGGTTTATAAAATCTTTTCACATAAAAGAGGCTCACCTCTGAGGAATAATGTGGTTCATGTCAAATTAAATAACAGGTATCATGAAGATAACTAAGCAGTCCAAGGACATTTTCCATGTGGCCAGTGTAAGCAGAAACTTTTAAGTCACTGTATCGGGGCCTATGTACCCAATGGATACAAAGAGTCTTTACTACTTGTAACACTGCTGGGGTAGTATATTTATTCATATTAACCTGTTATGTTATGTTATGTTAAAGGGGGATTTCTATAGCGCTCAGCTACTCCGAGGAGTGTCCAGGCACATAAGATACTCACAGGCAAAGAATGGAGCCTGTAACAAACAATATGTGGGCATGACAGCTACGCGAGTCAAAAGCAGGATTTAGGAACATAAAAGTTCTATATTACATGGCCTGTTGACAACACACTTGGTAATGTGTTTTAAAGGACTTACTTGGATGCAATGATGAGAGCCTAAAATGAACAGAAAACAAAAAGTGAACAAATGATGGATAATGTTGAACCAACATCATTTCAATTGGAACAACAATGGATTTATAGATAAAAGACTGATCCTACAGGTCTAAATGATTCTGTGGAATGGTTAACATTATGGTGCTATAGATATATTCTTTTGTATCACTCTGCATTTTTCTGCCACTTAAGACACTGTGTGAACATCCCCATGACATAAGTGTGAGCGAACGTGACCAGTAGTATATCTTAACAAGCATTTGCAATGCAATAGGTCTCGCATTTGAGAGAGTTTAAGTTATTGGCTTTGTAAATGACAATGCCTTTTATTTATGTTTTAAAAACCAATACATAAATAAAAGGCACTGTCATTTAAAATGCCAATAGCTCAAACTCTCACAACTGCAAGACCTATTGCATTGCAAATGCTTGTTTAGCAGGGAGGTGTGTCTGAAGGGAGTTGATTGTGCAGGGATGTTTGCCAAACTATAGGTTTGATTACACGTGGAGTTTGTGTTCAAGTGTTCACGTGGAAATCTATTGGCAAGAACTTGAGCCTGTATAGAGTTATATGAGCAGTGAACTGTGTCTTCATGGGGATGCAGCCGCATGGAGCTGTGCCCACAAACAATTGTGCCTGCAGGACACTGAATGCGCAGAGCAAGCACTTTGTTTAGTCGCCAAAGAACACTTCGTATAATCACAGATAGCTGTGTTGTGTCATCGAATAATAGTTTCCAAAGATATATGCACCAACTTGCCTAAAAAGTAGAGGCCCACAACGCTTAAATTCTGCACACAAAAAATGCCTCTCCATTAGGGCTTAGATTGTACAAGGGTTAATAAATGTAAAGAGCTGCGCCAGCATCTGAACTGTCTATCATAACTCATACTTGTCTGAGATCACATATTTTTCTTAACTCTAAGTACAGTGATTTAATATGCATGATAAATAATGGGCACAAAAGATGAAGGCTGCATGTTTGATTGAGACAGGTCAAAAAACACGAGAGCCCACTCAGTTGTGGCCAGCTGCTAAAAGAGAAAGTGCATTCAAAACAACCCTGTATGCACCCCACACGTGCAGGAGCTCTCTTCATACCTACCTGGTTACGTTCTGCTCACAAGGTGGTACTTCGGGGACCCGGAGCCTCTGCTCCTCCGCAGTCGGTTCTGGGGTCAGAGATATCTGCAGGCTGTTCGCCACATCCAGGACAGACTCAACAGTGTGCGCTTTTTTATTACCCAAGAGTGACAAGTGCGGCTCCATTTCTTCAAGCTGCACGAGAAGGGTTTGCTTGTTCCAGAGGTGACAAAGCCGAGGAATGCAGCAGCACGCCCAGCCTTCGACTACTCATATTTTTAAGAAAACGAACTTTAAGGTTTTCAAAGGTCACTTCCTTCCAAAAAGAAGGCTTAATCACTCTCGTGTGATAGCATTTCTCTGTCCAACCCATTCCTGGTCACGCCTTTTCCTCGGGCACAGGCACAGCACATAAACAATGCCACTTCAGAAAGGAACACTAGTCTAGCAAGCAAAATAAATTGACGGAACTAGTTAAGTGAATTTGGGGGCGACTCGACTCACGAAGGCTGATTGCAGAAATAGTCCTGCACATGCGGTGGAAACGGGAAATACAGTAAGAGAGCAACAAGTCCTGTGGATTCGTGTCAGACTCAGCAGTACCTCCCCGTGGCGCCCAAAAGCGGAGACTGACTTGCCGAAGGCATAATGGCTAGCGCCATTCAACACAACCGACACAGCAGACTTGGGAAACCAGAATGGCAACGCGGCGCCAGAGCCCATATGTGCACTTAACGCAATCATCGTAAAGACAAACACGTGACTTCCCGAAGGCCTCACTTAACATGCGCTGCACTGACTGAAATGTTCCAGAGACCGCGAAAAGCCATGCCGGCAGCCCTATGTTACTAACCAAACATGTGACAAAAGGGTGGGGTCACAGCTGAGACTGCTCTTTTACCCAGTACAGTGCCAGTCAAGTCACTGTGTCACATGAACCGTCTGCTCAAGGGCATGGCAACTGTGGTTGTTCGGCAAAAGAATAAAATAGGGTTATTTTCGCCATTAATAAAAATCATGCTTGAATAATGTAGCACACATTTCTGAAACTAGTTTACATTTTATTACCACATCCTGCAAAACAACAATCTTCAAAACCGATTATGCTGCATAAAAAACACCAGCTTCTGGGTCAAGGCGCCATTTTTAAAAGAGTTGTTCTGTTCTATAAGTAAACGAGAAACAGCCCTCCCTTATGAACATTACAAGTGAACAAATTACAAAAGCAAATGCTACATTACATGAGGCAAAAGTGATCATCGTGAGACAACAAAATACAAGAGGAGCGAACGGTGCATTACAGGAGGAGACGAGAGAACAATCACCGCCGCAGCCTGGAGAAAAACACCGGAAGCAGATGTCCGGCCCGCCGCCTGGTTGTGGGCGGGGCCGGAAAGAGGTGTGTCCACTCCTACTGCCTCGCGGAAGCTTTGCCTCAGCCTGTTGTGACCGGAGATGCCGTGCCAGCCATGGCGGGGGGGGGCCGTGCAGAAGATGGAGCCCCCGCTGGAGAAGGAGAGACCGGCCCGCCGCCGAGCACCAGCCGACCCGGTGAGTGCTTGCGAGGCAGGAGATGGGAGCCGACCCGGTGAGTGCTTGCGAGGCAGGAGATGGGCACAGCGCCGTGAAGGGAGGGGGAGGGGGGGAGCGTGTGTGTATGCAGTGTGTGTATGCAGTGTGTGTGTGCAGTGTGTGTGTGTCTGCGCGCGTGTGTGTATGCGGGGGTGGGTTCTCTGTATGTATGGGTGCGTGCATGGGCGCATGTGTGTCTCTGTGTATGCGCATGCGTGTGTGTGGTGCCGTGCGCGCCCTCGCGGAGGAATCTGAGACGGCGACGCTCGTGCGTGAGCTCCGTCTCAGATTCCTTCTAAAACGCCAACAAAAGATGTCTCGCAGACAGCAGGCTTACGCCTGCTTTTTACGTCTGCGAGACCTAAAAATGAGTTACACCATCACTATTGTATAAAGTTTTATTTCATATTACTTGACAAGTATAAGTTATTCTGACTATTTGGTCACAAGGTGAGAAGTATTCCTTTCTATCTTTCATTGAGGCGATATGCACTATGGGACACAGTATTGTACATTGATAGGCCTGCATGTATGATTAAATTGTTATTTCTTTGTGTCCTTTTTGGCGCGATCATTCCGAATAAACCATAGTTTTGTTTTCTTGTAAATGTATATGTGTGTGATGTTTATGATAGATGCTCATATGTCAACATGCTTAATATGCTAAGGCAGCATTTCCAGGAACACATACTTAAGAAATGATGAGACTGATATTAATAGAGAGATTGCTTTCCTGTGATAGGAGTACCTTAGTTAAATGTGCCAGGATGACATATGTGTACAAACCCGAGACACTTAGAGTAAGAAAAGTGTGCAAACATGTATATACATATTGATTCCATGGTATGGCTAGACTATAAATCCTCTGCTTTGGTTTAAACACATTTGATCAGATTTATAATTTGGTGGATAGACCAAAGACAGTCAGAGTGGCAGAGGACTTTACATCCACCACTCTGCCTTTACTCTGCTTGCCAAATGTAAAGTTCAACCCTGTGGTGAACTCCTTCGGTTTGTATGAACCACAGTCACAGCGGTTCATACACAGCCATTTGAAAGTTTGGTGTGTTTCAGTCATTGGTGACTAGCGCTTACACCAACTTTTAAAATGTTTATCTTTTCCCAAAACAAACTCCCAAAGTGGGATTTTGTTTTTGAAAAGAAAAAACTAAAGGTCTCAACTTCATGAGAGTTTTCTTCCAGGGTAAAAATAAGGAAATACAACTCAAGCCTGCTGTTTATGGGCAACACCGAAATATGGATTGACTAGGCCCCACTAGGACGCCAAAGCAAAGGCCCTCGGTGACATTGCAAATCTGGAAACCCCAGGGAAAGGTCCAAGAGTTAGAGTACGTGTTGAGATGAACCTGCCAAGTACAAGAACGAGGGGGCATATTATCAAGACAGGCGATAAAATTATTGCCGCTTTTGCAGCAGAAAACTGCTGCTAAAACGGCGATAATGGGCTTGATAATATGCTCCATGGAATTCCAATTGAAGCCCATGTTAGATGTCCTTCACATTTAACATGGGCTTCAATTAGAATTCCATAGAGCATATTATCAAGCCCATTATCGCAATTTTAGCTGCAGTTTTCTGCCACTAAAGCTGTGATAATTTCATCGCCTGTCTTGATAATATGCCCCGAGATGTTTATTTCATATCAAAGGAGCAGACCTTTCTCAAGCACCCCTTTGAACCTTTCCTCTTTCTCCCATCTCCACATTTCCCACCTCCAGGCGGGGAGATTTTGCATAAAATTAGAACAAGCCATGAGACTGCAAATAATACATCTCCCTCCTTTAAAACAACAATAAAAATAAAACAACAGTCTAATAAATCCAAACAATAAGTTAAACAGTTAACACAATTAAACAACAACCTAATAGTATACTAAATAAATATACAATTTTACAAAATCTCAACTTTCACCTCAGAAAAAGGAAATACTTGGGTCGCAATATTCAATCCAAGAACACGCAGGAACTCAAGACTCACCAAAGGGAAACAAATCTGAGAACACATGGGAACTCAACTCAAGTCCAAGTCCATGGGTCTCAACAATTAACCCACTCACTAAACACAACAAAAAATATTAAAATCGCATAAAATTAATAAATTCAGAAGGTGTATGCCTGATATGCATACCTCTTCTAGAAACACCTTCCTTGGAAACATCGCTTTTCCTCCAAAGCCTATCAGATAGATCTTGACTCAATCCATCACTACCTTTCTCTGACCCCACCACACCCCAGTTCTGTTGATAAACAGCACCATTTTCAAAATGACCTGACACCACAGCAGGAACTTGACCAGAAACTTCAGCAACCAGCACATGGAGAAATGCATTACCCTCACTCATACCCATAACAACATCAAACAAAGCTTCCCTTTGAAACACTGAAATCCTACATCAATTCCAAATCATTCCTCCTTCCCTTGCAAACTCTTGCTGAAAAACGCCACTACGTTAACAGAACAAGACCATCTGATTTACCATTTACCGAATACAAACTTAAATTTAATTCTGACCCAATCACTGACCACATAATTGTGATGAAGGAGGCTCCATTACACTTATCCACATATCCGTTCATCTTCTTTCAATACTTCTACACTGACCTCAGAAATTGGAATAACCAACCTTGCCCCCCCAAAAAAATGTTACAATTAGACTGGAGCTAATTCTTTTCACCACTCTCACTTCTGGCCACTTAGTAAAAGTAAAAAAGTCAATAAAGACTACGGCAAATGCCTCCTTTCTCATAACAACAAAAAAAGGTTCTAAAATGTCAAATCCAAATTTTCTCCGCGACATATCCTGTTGCATATTCTACATGTGTTAAAGCAAACACACAAGGTTTGGCAGTTTTTTCATTACTAGCACATAGTTTTCGCTTCTTCGACCAGTCATCCACTAGTCTGTCAATGCCTGGCTACCAATAAAATTCATGAATTCTCCATTTTGTGTTAGACATACCCATATGACCTTCATGAGCTAAATTGAAAATTCTCTTCTTCAAGTTGCACAGTGGAATTATTTTATAACTCCTAAGGCATCATCATACATCATCAACTAACTTCTCAGTTTTAAAAAGGCAGCTAGATCTTTCTTCAAATTATATTATTCTGACCACCCCTTAACCAGATATGCACAAACTAGCTTTATTTCAACATCACATTTTACTGGTACCACCGATGTCTTCTCAGAAATTACTGTCTCTAAATGTTCTACCTTGCCACACACATTTACATCTTCCACTGTGAAAGCAACACCACACTCCCCCAGTCCTTATCCATTTGTGCACCACCCTTTATGGAAAGTGTGAGTTGATACTTTGACTACCTATGGGACATATTAAGTGGTGCATTGCTTCTGTTGAAGTTCAGCTGTTAAACTAGCAAGTCATGCAATCATAGACTTGCCCCCCGCAGACAATATGTTAACCAGAATTTTCTTGACACAAATCTTGAACCCTTAGAAACTACCTAAATTATTGTCCTGCCCAAGTGCACATTAGAAGCTCTTTTTAAGTGCTAGTACATTCTAATTACCTCATTGTTCCTAAACAAACAACAACACCTTCTCAGTTCACTTGATTCGCTGGAACAACAACACCCCCAGAACCACAATGCCTGCATATACAGCCAACACACATTCTCAACCCACCACATACGACCGACCAGCGCATTGTTCATTTCCACAACTGCTCATTGATGATCTGAAACTCAGAGACATTTAACCCTTTATTTTAGCAGATGTCTTAAGGGATCAAACTTGGTGACATAATTCTGAACACAGTTTTCATAACATTTAGCTAACCCAAGAAATTAAAACAACTGATATTTGGTCATAGGTGCTGAAGCCTCCAAAATTGCCCAAAGATGATTTTGTTTTGGTTTGATACCTTCCTTTGAAATTTCATGGTCCAGATACTGCACCATCCCCAATCTGAACCAACTTTTAGAGAAGTTTAAAGTCAAACCTTTAATCTCCAACACACTTTTAAAAAAAAACCATTGTATTGATCTATTGATTACATACAGGGCATGGTCCACCAGCTTACATATTGCAAACCCCTCACAAAACAGCATGTCATGAGCAAGGCATACAAAAAAAGAATAGTGAAGTATGGCTGAAATAAAGGTCAGTGAGAAATTCAACAGTGCAGATACTCCAATGCTCTTTAACTCTGCAGCGAACATAGCTGGTAGGTTGTTAACACACTCAAAACAAGTTGCACATTTTTCTGATGCACTAAATAATCTTTCCCAACTACCAATATCATATGGGAAAGCCTCTGTACCAGTATCTCCCTTAAGTGTTTCCTTTAAAAGATGTTGCAATACTGCTACTGAGTAACAAGACCAAAAGGCATCCTTAAAACTGGAACATTCTTCAGGTATGAAGGTAATCAAATGCCTTGATTCCTTATGTAACTCAACCTGATTACAGGCACCTGGAAGATTTACCATAGAAAACACTGTGGCACTAGCAGGTCTGGGTACCATCTCACAGAGATTAGCTGAATGGGGGTTGGGAGCACACTGCCTCATAGTCCCAGCACAGTTCGCCCCTTTGCATCCTGTAAATGCAGTACACAGTTCAAACTTACTTAAAAAATAGCTGGAGTTTTTAACCAAAGTTGGTGCAGACATTGCTGTATATCTCTAGACACGTGTTTCTGGGTTGAGCCCTTCATCAGTAGAGAGCAGCAGTTTTTGAGAGCCAAGAAAAATCATCTGGGGTTGCTGGAAATACTGCCAAGTTCCTCTCAGGTCACAGTACCACTCACAGGCACACAGGTGCATCGCCAAAGCTTGTCAGCTTGCTGGCTCAAGGGAGCCTTTTAAACAGAATGGGGGTAGGGAGCACACTGCCTCATAGTTCCAGCACAGTTCGCCCCTTTGCATCCTGGTAAATGGTGTACACAGTTCAAACTTACTTCAAAAATAGCTGGAGTCTTTCACCAAAGTTGGTGCAGACATTGCTGTATATCTCTAGACACGTCTTTCTGGGTTGAGCCCGTCATCAGTAGAGAGCAGCAGTATTAGAGAGCAAAGAAAAATCATCTGGGGTTGCTGGAAATACTGCCAAGTTCCTCTCAGGTCACAGTACCACTCACAGGCACACAGGTCAATCAATCAATCAAACACATTTATAGAGCGCACTACTTACCCGTAGGGTCTCAAGGCGCTGGGGGGAGGGGGGTGCCGTTACTGCTCGAACAGCCAGGTCTTCAGCTTCTTCCTGAAGGAGAGGTGGTCTTGGGTCAGGCGCAGGTCAGTCGGGAGGGAGTTCCAGGCCTTGGCAGCCAGGTAGGAGAAGGACCTTCCTCCTGTTGTCGCTCTTCGGATGCGGGGGACGTGGTTGGCTGATCGGAGGTGGCGTTTGGGAGCGTAGAAGTTGATTCGGTTGTTGAGGTAGCTCGGGCCTTGGTCGTGTAGGGCTTTGTGTGCGTGGGTGAGGAGGCGGAAGGTGATTCTTTTGTTGACGGGGAGCCAATGCAGGTCTCTCAGATGTCCGGAGATGTGGCTGGTTCGTGGGATGTCGAGGATGAGTCTGGCTGAGGCGTTCTGGATCCGCTGGAGTCTCTTCTGGAGCTTGGCGGTGGTACCGGCGTAGAGGGCGTTGCCGTAGTCCAGTCGGCTGGTGACGAGGGCCTGGGTGACGGTCTTCCTGGTCTCGGTGGGGATCCACCAGAAGATCTTCCGTAGCATGCGTAGGATGTTGAAGCACGCCGAGGAGACGGCGTTGACTTGCCTGGTCATGGAGAGGGAGGAGTCCAGGATGAAGCCCAGGTTGCGTGCGTGGTCTGTCGGTTTGGGTGCGGTGCCCAGGGCGGGAGGCCACCAGGTGTCGTCCCAGGCGGAGGGCGAAGAGCCCAGGATGAGGACCTCCTTCTTGTCTGAGTTCAGTTTCAGGCGGCTGGTCGTCATCCACTCGGCTACATCTTTCATCCCTTCGTGCAGATTGGCTCTGGCGGCGGCGGGGTCGTTGGTCAGGGAGAGGATCAGCTGGGTGTCGTCGGCGTAGGAGATTATGTTGAGGTTGTGTTGTCGTGCGATGGCCGCGAGGGGGCTCATGTAGACGTTGAAGAGGGTGGGGCTCAGCAAGGATCCTTGAGGGACGCCGCAGATGACTTCGGTGGCCTCTGACTTGTACGGTGGTAGGCGGACTCTCTGTGTTCTTCCGTCGAGGAAGGAGATGATCCATTCCAGTGCCTTCTCCTAGATTCCGACGTTGCTGAGGCGCTTTACTAGAGTGCGGTGGCAGACAGTGTCGAATGCCGCGGAGAGGTCTAGGAGGATGAGGGCCGCTGTGTCTCCGTTGTCCATCAGGGCTCGGATGTCGTCGGTGGCAGCGATGAGGGCGGTCTCGGTGCTGTGGTTGGCTCGGAAACCAGACTGTGAGGGGTCGAGGGATCCATTCGTCTCGAGGAAGGCGGCCAGCTGCTTGTTGACGGTCTTCTCGATGACTTTGGCTGGAAACGGGAGGAGCGAGATGGGGCGGTAATTCTTGAGTTCGGTGGGGTCCGCTGTGGGTTTCTTGAGTAGCGCGCTGAGTTCGGCGTGCTTCCAGCTCTCAGGGAAGGTGGCGGTGTCGAAGGAGGTGTTGATAATGTCCCGCAGGTGGGGTGCGATGACAGCGTCGGCCTTGTTGAAGACGTGGTGAGGGCAGGGGTCGGTCGGAGATCCGGAGTGGACGGAGTTCATCATGCGGACGGTGTCTTCGGTGCTGATCGGAGTCCAGGCGCGGAGGGTGGTGGTGGGGGGCGGTGGTTCGGTCGTGGTGTGCGTTGGTTGGGTGCTGAAGCTGTTGTGTATGTCCGCGATCTTGTTGTGGAAGTAGGAGGCGAGGGAGTTGCAGAGGTCTTGCGATGGGGTGATGTTGTTGTTTCCTGCGCTGGGGTTGGATAGCTCTTTCACGATGTTGAAGAGTTCCTTGCAGTTGTGTGCGTTGTTGTCCAGCCGGTCCTTGAATGCAGTTTTCTTGGAGGCGCGGATCAGCTGGTGGTGCTTCCGGGTGGCAAGCTTGAAGGTGGTCATGTTGTCCGGTGTTGGTTCCCTTCTCCAGACTTTCTCGAGGGCTCGGCAGTTCTTCTTGGAGCTCTTGAGTTCGTCGGTGAACCATGGGGCTTTCTTGCTGCCGGGTCTGCTGGGCGGGGTCCTCAGCGGGGCGAGTTTGTCCGCGCAGTTGCTGATCCACTTCGTGAGGTTGTCGGCGGCCTGGCTGGAGTTCGCTGAGCTGGCAGGAGGGTGCTGGCTCAGGGAGGTGGCGAGCTGGTCGGCTGTGATCTTGTTCCAGCTTCTGCGGGCGACCTGTTGCTGGTGGTGGTGGATCGTCGTTCTTTTGAAGGTGAAGTGGACACAGCTGTGGTCCGTCCATTGAAGTTCTGTGGCGTGGCTGAAGGCGATGTCTGTGCTGGATGAGAAGACGGCGTCGAGTGTGTGTCCGGCGAGGTGGGTGGGGGTGGACACCAGCTGCTTGAGTCCAAGATTGGCGAGGTTGTCGAGCAGGGTGCTGGTGTTGCGGTCGTTGTTGTTCTCCAGGTGGAAGTTGAGGTCCCCCAGGAGGATGTAGTCAGCGGAGGGGAGGGCATGCGGGCTGACGAAGTCGGCGATGTCCTCGCTGAATTGAGTGCGTGGTCCCGGAGGTCGGTAGATCAGGGTGCCTCTGAGGGTGGCCTTCGGGTCGGTGTGGATCTGGAAATGCAGGTGTTCGGCGGTGGTAAGGGTGTTGTCGGTGCTGGTCAAGATACGGATGGTGTTCCTGTGGATGATGGCAATGCCTCATCCCATCTGGTTGGCGGTGCGGTCCCTCCGGGTGATCTTGTAGCCCTCAGGGATGGCGATGGCGATGTCGGGCGCTGAAGAGGCGTTCAGCCAGGTCTCCGTGAGGAAGGCAACGTCCGGGGCTGTGGTGTCTAGGAGGTTCCAGAGTTCGATGGCGTGTCTGTGGACGGAGCGGGTGTTGAGGAGGATGCACTTGAGGTGGTTGCTGCTGGTGTTCGGCTTGGCAGGTGCTGGTGGCGGGTTGGTCCGGATGCAGAAGAACTTGCAGGCGTGGCAGCTGAAGGGTCCGTGGGAGCGTCGTGGGGTGGCTCGGTAGCATCCTGGGGTTCGGCCGGTGTTGAGTGCGATGAGGGTGGCGGCGGTGTACGTCAGGCGGGCCGGCCGGGGTCCTCGTGGGCCAGGGGTCCTGGCACTGGGCGTGGTCCAGGCACGGACGGGCGCAGACGGGCTTACCTTTGGCGCGCCTTCGGCGCACAATCAGCGCGCCCGCTGCGCGTGGCCGCTGCACGTTCGCACGGTCGCCATATATGGCGAAGTGCGCGGGGGGCGGAGCAGCTGGGAGGCGGGAGCGGGGAGGGTACAGAAGGAAAAAAGGGGCGGGGTTAGCGTCGGTGGCGGGAAGCAGGTGCATCTCCAAAGCTCGTCAGCTTGCTGAGAGCATGAGAACATGACTACCGTGATTCATGACGGCCTGGAGCCGTCCTGAGCACGGAACGAGTTAAACAGTACACCTGCAAAAGATTCATGAAGCAGCTGCAGGTAGGTTCCACCATGTGACCCTCGAGGCACGTGAGAGCCCGATATGACCATTTGCAATTCTATAGACATGAAGGTAAGCCTGGGTTCTCTGTAATAAATGCAGTCAGAGAAACACACATATTGCCATTCAAAAACTTGCACAATGTGATATACTGTGCTCTTGCCTCAACACAGTTGCTTTCGGGCTACTTAGGTGCATATTTATCAAGTACTCACGCAGCGCAGCAAGTCACCTCACTGTGCTGCGCTGCATGATAGGGCAGAGATGCGCAGTATATTGCACATTCTTGTAATTTTCCAGCACTGGTGCACAATGTGCTACCGAGCACCAATCCAGGCATTCTTGCACCATGTAAACAAGAGTGTTTTTATGAAGGATGGGATACCTTCCGGCACAAAAATACCCCCTGGGCACACATAGAAAGAGAAAATACAGTGGAGAAATAAATATATTTCTCCTCGTTACACCTCACTGGGAGAAGTGGCATTTTGATGTAATCCAAAGCTTACCAGCAATCGTAAATTTGGCAAGGCGTCAAAATCCATGGGTGGATGTGTGGGAACACCCATGCTACACCCATGGAAGACCTCCCTGGGACGGAGTACTGCAACACAGCGAATTAGGCTGCATGGCATTACTCTGCATTTATCAAGTCACGCAAGGTGGCCTTGCATGACTTGGTAAATCAAACTTAAGAGCTGCGTCCCTCTTGCGCCCCATTCGCCGTACAAGAGCGACGCAACTCTTACATAAATTTGTCCCTAAATCTCTTGCTGGCTCATGGGCTTTAAGGCTCGTCTGTTTCACCCTCCTTCTTGGTCGCCGAGGGTTAATCACAAAGCCTTTGTCTCAGCAGCATTTATTTATCATTTTCACACAATGATCCTGTTGCAAGCTTATATTTGATCCTCCTGGAGGGTGGAGCAATTAATCTTGACCAGTGCATCCGCATATTGCCTATCAGCCTCATCACAGTAGCCAACAGGTATACAGCATAGGTGAGCTTGGCCACAGAAGTTCCATGAAGATGGCCGGCTTTGACCTCTGAAACAGCCTTTCTCCAGTGGGTGATTAAACCGCCTATTTCTCTTCAGAATTTGCTCTCCTGAGAGACTCTCTGTTCATATCCATTTCATACCACCTAAGCCCTCCTATTGGCACATTCTGTCCGCTCACTCCTCCTCTCCTTGCTCAAAGTCCCCATTCACCTTTGACCTGTGACACTCAGATGGTGCTGCACCGGTTGTCCATAGAGCATGCCACTACGATTTCCAAATCGCCACCTTCATGTGGGAGAAATTTCCATCAGTTGTGAAAACCATGAACCTCTTCGCTGAGGTTTTCAGCATCCCCAGCGGAAGCACTCCCTCTACCTCCTGTTTCAGCCCAAGGAACCTGTTGACAGTCCTCAAGCATCAATACCCAGGGATAAGTTAGGTCATGCCAGAAGTTCAAGGCCCAGCATCTGTCCCAGACCTCAGCAAGCTCCACCCCAATCATACCATGTTAACTCTAAATCCATCTAAGATGGTGGTCTTGTCAGCCAGTCAAAAGTCTTAATTCTGGCATCAATTATTCTGTCCTGAAACAGTGGGACCCTGTCCGGCACCTGTGACACTAGTGTGCATTCCCGAGCCCTGAGGGACAATGAGGCAACCATGCAGAAAATAATAGTATCTGCCATTAAAAGTTGCTACACCCCAATTATGACCGTCTTTTACTACCTAACTGGGGGGATGGAGGGTCGAAGGTACTTGTTTTCATTAGACCCAATGGCACTTTTCTCATTTACATTTTTTACACTTTATTTTGGACTCACAAAGACTTTTACACACAGTATAACAAAAACTAATGCAAAATGGCTACCCCGTGCTCACACGCAGGTGCACACATAGGTGAACATCTTTGAATGTTTTTGTGATACTTAAACAAAACACACTGAAAGGAAGGAAGTATTTACAAAGACAGTAGCTCAGAAGAACTATTGCCTTTGCCAATCCTGTCTTACACATGTAACATGGCTGAAAGTATTTCTGCATGCAATTCCTGGCACAATCCTGCAATGAATGTGACAAAATTCTCAAGTAGACAGTCATTATTCATCAGTTTTTTTGTTCAGCTGCTGATTTAGTGATTTTGCGAATCTGTAAAGTGTGGTGTTCCAATATTGGAACTTTGCACTAGCATGTTAGGAGTATTGGGGGTTGGTTCTACATTGGCGGTTGGTGGTACAACGTTGATGTATTTATTGTATGTGGGTGTGTAAGCTGTCTTCCCCACATTAAACTTGTACAAAGAACCCGCTTTGTGTCCAGGAGATTCTTACATAAAGGATTGTGCTTTTTCTGCACACTAACGATAAAATCAATGTAATATGAATCTGCAATAAATGTGCATATAGAATCTTGAAAGGAGTCCCATGAGGGCAGAGTATCACCCTGACCCCGTGCCTGAACTCACATTTTGAAATAAGACACATAGGAACAAGTTATTTTTATGTTGATCCAGTAATAATTTTGTTCATCTAAAAAGCGATATTTTGGGGCATAAAAATAAAGTGTTATCCCATCTTAGTACTTCTTTGTCCAACCTACAACTCACGCACAGTTGAAAAAGAAGCTGGGCGTACCTATTAAGGATACAAAACACTGTTAATCCACTTGCAAACAGGTCTGACATTAAAAAATAAGCCTCTGTTGTGTCAATATTAATGTGGCTTATCTTAGAAAAAACGAGACTAAAACAGTAGTTGTAAATGACTTGCTTATTCAAGTTATATGTTTGCCAATGCTGGTTTGGTCATCTGGTTGGAACTTGGAACCCAAGATGTTGCAGTTGTTGCCATGGAGAGCAGATACATTGCTTTCCAGGCAGTGGGTGGAGCCGGCTGTTTTCAGATTCCTCCGCCTTGTGGGTCTGAGAGAGCGCAAACTGACCAAAATGTAGAAATGCATCACACTTACACGTAGTAAGCACAAATCATGAAGAGAAATGCCATGAGTGCTGATAGTAGCCACAGTTATATTCTGATGTGTAGTTAATATAGAAGTTTAAATAAAAGTGGAACTAATACAGAAATGTGTGAAGTAATAAGGTTTATTAAACGTGATTATTCCTGAATCCATGTTGTGTAGCTGCTAAAATGTAAGATGGCATACGGAAACGTTGAACGTGGTAGGCCTCAGGGCCAGAGCTAGGAGGGAGGGGGGCAAAGATTAAATTGCACAATATGGATTGCATTAATGTTTAGTAATAATGAGTAGGTTTTGATTTATAGATGTGTTTACTTAATCAGTAGAATAAGAGTATTAACATGCTAACAATTAAAGAAGAAATTGAATACTATAAAATTGTTGTAGAGCTGGAAAGCCTTAAACGTTGATTTACACATATTAGTCTGGGCCGGGGAATGTTGCAACGCGGTTGGAAAACCATGAGAATTGGGATTTGGCTCCAAATGTCTGTCTGGAAGAGAGAAGGGGGTATTCAATTATTAATAATGAATAGAAGCCTGTTCATGAAATGGACCAGACATGGAGGAGGGTTCCGGAATGTTTAAGGGGTATCAGCGGGCCGGAGAAGAGTCTGAGAAGCAAGGTCGACGCTAACCACAAGGCCTCATCATGGAAAAAGCCAGAAGCTACACCACGTGAGGGGCGTCTCACGAGGGGCGTCCTAAATGTTGTTGTATTTTTGTATTAGGGACAGCACCCCTGGGGGGAGTTAGAGCAGAAGCCTGAGGACCCTTTAGAGAGCGGATGGGTAGGCAGAGAGGGGCCATGACTGGAGGACTTTAGGTTTTCACCAAGAGTTTAGAGTGAGTGACTTCCCTCGGGAGTCATTCACTGCGGACACCTTTTTGTTAGGTTGAGATCTGGTTAAGTAGGGATACCATCTAGATCAGGGTAGGGAAAGCCTAACCTGTATTTTATCTCCGCCTGTAATGACCGATAGATTTCAATATGTGTCTATGCTAATAGCACTATTGTTTTTAGAACTGGTATTGGTAATTTCCGTTGTTCGTCTGAGGGCTTTCAGAGAACACATGTACGTAGTTGGGCCCGTGTATCTGGTTAATCTCATTTTGAGATGCTTGTACCTGCAACTTATTTTGACCTTATAATAAACCTTTGAAAGCTAGAAGTTGTTTGTGATCCTTTGAGCAGAGTCCTTTATTGGGAGAACTAACTTGGTAAGAGATGCACTTTCTTTCCTCAAAGACAGGCAATAAAGGTTCAGTCGACCAGACCGGGGTTTTAGATCGACAGTGATAAGGTATTGATCAAAATCTCACCCTTCCAGTTGGTAGCTATAGAGGATGGTTGCCTTCTTGAGGAAGGTGATCTAGGCCAGGTTAGATTACCCCCAGGCCCCTAGAGATCGATGATCGGAAGAACCGCCCGCGGAAGAAGGACCGGATGACGTGAGACAGAAAAGCAGCAGTATCGGTCGAGAGTGAGTATAAAGGGTCATGCGTGTTAAGATTGCGGTGTTTTGTACTATATCTATGTTGTAATGTCTGGCGGAGTTGAATGACTGTAGAGAGACTGTGGAACAGGTTGTGAGCGCGCGCAACCGGTGGAAATCTTAAGTTCAAAGAGAGCTTAAGTGGTTCGGGTGTATCGGACACCCAGAGTAATTGTTAACTAGTGTGAAGGGGGTCATGAGGTACCAATGATCACCCGAAGGACCAGATAGGGGGAACGTAAGAGTGAGTGCGTGAGTAACGGACGCTGGTCGGAAGTTACTGTGTGTGTAAAGAACCTATCAGAGAGACGATAGACATCTCGTCAGTTGGGTTGACAATTACAGATAGACTGTGGACGTACAGTCGAGGGAAGTGACCGCTTGGTCGGAAGTAGTCATTTTTCGGTGTATGAATGGGACGCAGGCATGACCACGAGGAGAGTTGAGAAAGGAGGGGTGCTGCTGCGAAGCGGAGACTAGTGACGTCAGAAAGTGCCGCGCTGGGATTGGCCGGCCGGCGAAAGACCGCACTGCGATAGGCCAGCTAGCAAAGCCGCGCTAGGATTGGTGGATTGTCATCAGGAAGTAAACAAAGTATTCAAGCTGGAAATTTTGCGCATAATTATGAAGTGTTTTAAATGGTTAAGAGCGCTGTTTAAAAGAGAGCGCAGGGGATCGTATGAAGGGGAAGAAGCCCCGCCGGAGGGTACGCCAGCGCGTTTCATGGGGACAAATGTTGGGCTGCACACGATTCTGTGGATCTCAGAGTGGAGTAGGATGACAGATGGAAATGAGGAACTCACGTTCCCGAAATACGGGACGTTCAGATTAGAGGTGTTGCACAGATTAAAAGCAATTATGACCGCAACTAGACCCTTGCCTAGACCAACTCAGTTTGAAGCCCTTAATGCATGGGTTAGGGCAGCGCATGAAAAGAACATGAACATACGGCAAGAAAGAGTGCAACGTTCGGTAAGGGCAGTACAGGACGCCAAGTGGGATGAGGATGCTAAAAGATGGAGGGTGCATAACATGGAAGTAAATAAATTGTATCCAGTGTTAGAGATGCCCGGGAACAAAAGCCCCCTAGAAGAGGATGACGAGAGCGAGACAGAGGACAGCCTGATAAACAGATTATTGACAGACAGGCCACCTCCGTATAACAGAGCAGGGGGAGATGCCGAGAACGGCGAGAAAGGGGGGGGCAATGCAGGAGAGCATGGGCCGCTTCCCAGTTCCGATTGGGATCCCGCTGCAAAGAAAGAACTGTCCCAGCCTAGCCAAGTGCAACAGGTGGTCGGGAGGTTTGTGGTGCAAAGAGCGCCAGAAACGGCGTGTGCCACATCCTACGCATTACCTGATGCACTACAGGTACCTGTTACCATAGGTCCTATAGTGTCGGTATATGACCCAGACAGGGCTAGAGGGGAAGAACGGGTACGAAGGGACAGAGAAAGAGCAGAGATGGCAAGAAGGAAAGATACGATCAACTCCCCAAGTCAGTTGCCGATACCAAGAGATTGGAGCACCCCAGTACACACAACAGGAGATCTGGGGGACATTAGATGGCCAGAGGATATGAGGGGACCAGGACGGAAATCTTTTCAAGAGTTCAACGAGTACATGAAGAAATGGGATGAGGCAGTCGAGGCTCAAAAGAGCATCATAGCGGCAGAAGCTGAAAGGGAAAGTCAGGACAGCAGAGCCCGGACTCACTGCGGGGCTGAAGAGAGCAGTCCGGAGTGGGACGGGAGGGAGAAGGACAGTAGGAGATTCACCCATTGGGCCCGGAGTGGAGATAGATCAGACCTGGAAAATGGGGGCCCAGAGAACGGGGGGTGTCTCGCCCGATACATAATGAAGAAGACAGGAGGGCTCGGGAGTACAGGGACAGCTTTAAGTGTATCCACTGTGTGCCCGGCAGGAGAGAACAGAGTGGGGGTTGCGTGAGACCACACCATAGTCCTTGTGACGACGGACATGAGCGCAGCCCAGGGAATACGGGAAACCAGGAAGGATCGTATCAGATACTGAGTGATACGAGGCCAAGAGGGAATGGAGACCGAAGGGAGAATAGTAGAGAGTCCTACTGTGAGAAGAAAGGAGAGAATGGACAAGGTGAGATGGGGGGTAACAGGCCCGTGTTCCATCACCTTCCAAGATCGGATGGCCGAGCATGGGATCTGGAGAGATGGGAGCAAGAGAGAGCACTCCCCAACTCTCCCGAACCCAAACGTAGGGCCCGGAGTTGGGATGGGAGAGAACCCTGTGAACCTCCCTCGAAGGAGTTATTGCGAGCAGAAATAAAAGCCAAAAGACTCGATGTCTACAGCTTAAAGTCAGATCTGGATGACATGGTAGACGGTACCCTGCCCTTAGAAAGAATGGACATGTATGAGCAGGATGAAATTCTGTTCATGGCAAAGGACGTAACTCGAAAGGCGAGAGCAATCCATGAGAAACTAGTCGAACTAGCAGGCAAATATATGGTAGACTTGTCAAGAACCAAAGCGTTACAGGGCAACCACAGGCTACATTACACAGATCGAGATCTAGATGAGAGGAGAACCATCGGATTGAAAACCCACATAAGGGAACTGATCACTGGAATAAGGACATGGAGGGCCCTAGATAAGTGGGAAGAGAGGTGGTCCAAGAGAGGGACCGTCAGGAGAAGCACACTTGGGAGGACACCAGGAGGACAGCAGGGAGTAGAGACGTACCCTTTGAGGGAAGTCGCAAATGGGACCTATGTCCACGTCCCTTGGAGTAGGGGGGATTTAGCTGCTTTTACCACCTCTTTCCCCAAACTGCGGGAAAACCCTGTGGAGTGGTATAAGCAAGTTGAGAGATTCGTAAAAATCTCAAAGGTCCTATGGATAGATTTGAACACGTTGTTTGACATAGTAGTGCCAGGAGATTTGTGGACCGCATGCAAGGTTAGGGCTGAGTGGCCCACCATAGAGCCCGAGAGAGATGCTAGGACTAATGGGCCGTCCGAGAGTGTGATGGCAAAATTCGAAAGAGTAATGACGTGGCTGAAAGAGAAGGTGCCAATGCAAGACATAGATTGGGTAAAAATTGACCGAACGAGACAGGAACCCAAAGAGACAGTACACGAATACTATGAGAGATTGCTGAAGGCGTTTAAACAGTATAGCGGTCTGGATGTCATGGATCCGAGGGACATAGGGCAATTTGTGTCCAAATTTGTCCTAGGCCTGAGACCGGATATTAGTTTAATGATCCAGCAACACTTGATTTGTTGGCAAAATAAACCCCTAGACGAAATACTGAGGTATGCCAGGTACTGCTGTGATGAGATAGATTCTAAAGCTAAGAAACTAAAGGAGAAACTGATGGTGGTACAGATGCAGGCAGCAGGGAAGGGGGGACAGCAGCAACAGCAACAAGGAACAGGTACTGGAGGAAAGAAACAGTACAGCCAGAACAAGGCCAATGAGGAGAACTCCACCTTTAGACCCAGGATAGATATAGCTGCCTTAAAGAAAACGACTAGGTGCCACCAGTGTAACGAGGTGGGGCATTGGAAACGCGAGTGTCCCTATAATGTTGAGATAGGAGACCAAGAGGAAGAGACCCAGAGTGCGCCTACGAGAGGGATAACGCAATACCAGGGAAAGGTGCTCAGAGGGGGGCTTCCTCCCCGAGCCCAGTTCCCGCAGGCACCCAGAGTAGGGACTATGGGTAAGACATATAGACAGATGCCCCTGTTTGTAGGAGGAGAGGAATGCTATTATGTGGACCCACTAACTGGACAGAGAGTGGAAAGAGATGACTGCATCCTCGGGGCAGCTCTGGAGGTAGACCAGAGGGGACCCTATGTTGAGGCCGAAGTGGCAGGGTTCCCCACGACATTTCTAGTGGACACAGGAGCCACTCGATCCACGATCAGATCAGCCGCAGTTCCAGGCCTGCCCATGTCTGGGGAGACCATACAAGTGGTGGGGGTCGCTAATAAGAGAATGACCAGTCCTTTGACTGAGCCCGTGCAGGTGAAAATAGGGAAGTACAGTGAGGAGCACCAGTTTGTGGTTTGCGATTCTAGTCCTGTATGTCTGCTAGGAAGAGACCTTTTGTGCAAATTGAACTGCACTATATACTGTACACCGCAAGGAGTGGAGGTACTGACAAATGATGATGATGCAGACTTTAAAGTCGCCAATTCCAGAATATGTGTGGAGTTGTATCCCACCCTGACAGTAGACGAGCTCCCCTGGGACTTGAGAGAGACAGTTGCTCCAGAAGTGTGGGATTTCACTGGGGAAGAGATTGGGTTGGTGAAAGGAGTGGACCCAGTGAAAATTGTAGTGAAACCACATGCTGAGTTCCCAAGAACCCCTCAGTATAAATTGACTCCAGAAACGATTGCAGGCATAAAACCCGTGATTGAGTCCATGATTAAGCAGGGAATACTGAAGGAAATCGTGGGTAGTCCATGCAACTCCCCGATTATGGGTTTGCAGAAACCAAATGGGAAATTTCGGATAGTGCAGGACCTCAGAAAGATTAATAACATAGTCGTTTCGTGTTGTCCAGTGGTACCGAATCCATCAGTGATACTGTTTCAGATACCGTTCCAAGCAGAATGGTTCACTGTGATTGATCTTTGCCAGGCTTTCTTTTCGATCCCTTTGGACGAAGAAAGCCATTTCCTTTTCGCATTTAAGCTGGAAGGTCGCGTCCTAACATGGTGTCGTATTCCTCAGGGGTATACAGAAAGCCCATCGATCTTCAACCAGCTCCTAAAGAAAAATCTTGAAAGTCTAGTGCTGCCCCAGAGGTCAGTTCTGGTCCAGTACATAGACGACCTCCTTGTGGCGTCAGAAACAGAAGAAGCTTGCAGAGAAGACTCTATTGCTTTGTTAAATCACCTAGCTGAAAATGGGCATAAGGTGTCCCCGGGGAAATTGCAGTACTGCCTGACAGAGGTACAGTACTTGGGACACAGAATTGAGAAAGGTAAGCGAAAGGTGTCACCAGACAGGATAGAGGCCATCATGAAAATGAATGCGCCTAAAACACAGAGAGAAGTCAGAATGTTCCTAGGAATGGTGGGATATTGCCGACAGTGGATTGCAAACTTTTTACTGAAAGCAAAGCCCTTGCAAAAACTGACGCACAAGGAAGTGAGTGATCCGGTACCATGGGACAAAGACTGTTTGATGGCGTTCCTGCAGCTGAGAGAGGACTTGTGTCGTGCTCCGGCCCTGGGAATGCCAGATTACGATAAACCATTCTTGCTCTACTGCTGTGAGAGAGAGGGATGCGCGCTGTCTGTGTTAGTCCAAATTCATGGGAATGCCCGTAGACCAGTCGCGTATTTCTCGGCTACTTTAGACCCAGTAGCCGCAGCGTTGCCCGGATGTCTCAAATCCGTTGCCGCAACAGGTGTCAGCATTGAGAGGTGTGAGAATATTGTTATGGGGCACCTGTTAGAGGTACATGTGCCCCACTCTGTTGAACTGTTGATGACCAGGACCAAAACACAGCATCTGACAAACAGCAGGCTCACGCGCTATGAGCAAGTCATTCTTGCCGCAGAGAACGTGACCCTCAGGAGATGCTCTGTTTTAAATCCTGCTACCTTGATGCCACTTCCAAACGATATTGAAGATGATGATGAATGTACAGACCATGACTGCCTCGATGTGACTGAACTATGCACCAAGCCAAGACCCGACATCGTAGATGAGCCACTGACCGACCCAGATGAAATTTTCTTTGTCGATGGCTCATGCGTAAGAGATGAAGTTGGGCAGTTGAGAGCAGCTTACGCTGTTTGTACAATTACTGGAGTAGTGGAAGCTGGATGCCTGGAAGGAGTACACTCCGCTCAGGTAGCCGAGATTATTGCCTTGACGCGTGCCTGCCTGGCAAGCAATCAAATCCGAGTCACCATATACACTGATAGTCAATATGGTTACGGGGTAGTTCATGATTACGGGCAGTTATGGTCTCAAAGAGGTTTCATGACCTCTTCAGGCTCTCCCATTCGCAATGGAGAGTTTGTGCGCCTGTTGTTAGAGGCATTGCAATGTCCAGCAGGTATCGCAGTTGTGAAGTGTACCGCACATACCAGAAATATGGACTTTGTGTCACAAGGCAATAGATATGCCGACGAAGTCGCACGGTATTGTGCGGAAACAGGATACTCTTTCACAGAGGTGGAAGTGGGTGGAATAAATGTAAGGACTGAATTAGCTATGATATTGGAAACTGTTGATACTTGGGACGAACTGAAGGAGATGCAAGAGAATGCTCCTGACTGTGAAAAAGAAACATGGCAAAAGGCAGGATGTGTGGTGGGTGAGGCCCATTTCTGGGTCTCAGCAGATGGCAGAGCAGTGTTGCCCAATGAGATGGTGAGCCCAATGGCCCGACACATACATGGTCCTGTCCACTTAGGAAGAGATGCTATGCTGAGAGTGTTTAGACAGACCTGGTACAACCCCAAGTTCAGAGTAGCAGCCGAAGCAGTGTGCCAGCGTTGTGTGACGTGCCAGCAGTTGAATGTAGGGAAGAAGACACCAGTTGCACTGAGCCACATAGGGAGGTCAGGAGGTCCATTCAATAGAATGCAGATAGATTTTATCGAAATGCCAAGGTGCAGCCGCCTCCGTTATATCCTGGTGGTTGTCTGCGTTTTCTCCAGATGGGTTGAGGCATATCCTACACGCAGGTGCGACACCCTCACAGTGGCTAAGTTACTGCTTAGGGAGCTTATACCGCGCTTCGGGGTGCCGGCCTCTTTGGAATCAGATAGGGGAACGCATTTCAACAGCTCGCTTGTGAAAATGATTTGTGCCGCTTTGAATATAGACCAAAAACTACATTGCAGTTATCGACCAGAAGCTTCAGGAATTGTGGAGCAGATAAATGGCACCATCAAGGCCAGAATTGCAAAGGTGTGTTCATCAACATCCTTGAGTTGGCCTGATGCGTTGCCATTGGTTCTTATGAGCCTCCGTAGTACCCCAGACAGAAGAACGGGGCTGTCACCACATGAGGTGTTAATGGGAAGAGCAATGAGGTTACCTTCTGTCCCAACTGCTGCACTGATTAGCATCACAGATGATATGATCCTGGACTATTGTAAGGGGCTGTCTGACGCCATTCATTCTGTGTCCCTTCAGGTGCAGGCTGCCGAGGTACCATCGTGCCAGGACCCTTGTCACGACTTGCTTCCTGGGGACTGGGTCCTGGTGAAAAAGCACGTGAGAAACAGCTGCCTGGATGTTCGTTGGCGTGGGCCTTTCCAGATCATCCTGACCACAAATACGGCAGTGAAGGTGGGAAGCCTGCCCAACTGGATCCACGCGTCGCACACGCGGAGGGTTCCAGCACCGCTGGAAGAAACAGCTCCTCTCTCGGATAGACGTCCAGCTGCGGACCGAGAAGCCATAGAGGGGGCTAGCCAAGCTGTAGAGGTGCCAGCGGAAGCAGGGAACGAATCTGACCAAGCTGAGGACGGTCAGTACAACAGCGAGACAGACGACGCTACTGAAGGAGAAAGTAGCTGGGAGTACGAGTCAGACGCTGACAGGTCTGACAGAGAGCGTGAAAGAACAAGAAGAAGACGGAGTAGAAGGGTACGTGGAGAAGCTGATTGGCCGCAAAGAAGGAGCTCTAGCCTAAGGTCAACCCCGGAGAGAACCCTTCCTCCGATATCAGAAGACTCAGACCCCGAAGAAGGTGCTCAGGGCGCTGAAGCACCGGAGTTGAGGAGGTCAAGAAGAGTGCGTGTGCCTAACAGAAGATACTCCACCCCCGAGTGGACATATCTGGCGACAGATGGCTTCGAAGCCAGTGACAGGGAGGATCCGAGCGGTGGTGGTGTCCAGTTCTGAGCCCATCGTAACAGTGGAGATACGACTGTTAGTACCCGGAGTCGAACAAGAAGGGTCACTGACATTTATGCTTCCCCGACCTCCCCGCCTCAGCAAGATAAAGCACATGTTTCTCACAGAATTGCAATTCCCCGATTTTGGTACAAAGATATCAGCCGCAGAAGAGCACAATCTTCGTCTGGAAATATTGAATTTTGCTGTTGAAGCTGCAGGCGAGCGCCTGATAGTGGATGCTTAAAAGGCTTTGTAAATAAGCGTGAAGAAAAGAAGATTACCTAGCGCCTAGGAAGCAGAGATTCTTAGGGACTCTCCCTGAGATGATGGAGAAGGGCTAGGGTTGTCTGTATTTGAACTAAAAAGAACTTTGGCGGAAAGGGTTGTCAGCTTCCAGTTGCGTGGTTCTCAGGACAAAAGGAGTAAAAGAGACAGTAAAGGAACGAAAAAGAAAGGAACTTTGTGCTGAGTTGAGAGAGAACCACACTATCTGACGAAATGGAGGCCGGTACCCAGAACCGCAGAGCGAAATGTATAATAGGTACACTAATAGTAGGAGTGATAATACTAATAGCTTTAGTGGTAACAGTCTCTTATGTAAAGGGACGTGAGGAGGAGGCAAAGGTAACTGATGTGGCATCTGTAGAAGCGCTTACACCCACCATTGCTGGTGAGAAAGGGGAAAACACACACGAGAAAGCGTTATTGGCTGCAGAAGCCCGCAGGTTACACGTGGATGAGTCCCAAGGTGACTTTAGGTCAAATGCTTATGCCAAATTATTGTATGAATACGTGGATGCCATGGAGGTCAAAGACTGTTATGTTTGTATGCAGTTGCCGGCGTCTGTAGATGAAGGCATTCGATATCATCACCTCCCGCTGACATATGGCATTACATGTAGCTTGTTGCTTAGTATATTTTATGGGAGAGATAGTTTTGACTATTATTTCTCCAATTATGATGCAGTGTTACCAGAAGTCCCAAATTATAAACAGATGAATAAATGGGACTACTGGAAGAGTGAAGATAGGTTGGCAAAGTTTTTCATTCCTTGGATTACTTTAGATACTTCACATGCCCGCAGAAATAACCTGACATGCAAGGTGTCAGAAGTCGAGAAAAAGTTCATAGGGCAGGTGGATGATCGGAATAGGAGACAAAAGATTTTGAAAAAATCAGGACAATGGAAAACAGATTGGACCGAAGAAGAAAAGGCACACAAGAGAAAGGGTAGTAGTGGTCCAATAGCTTTAGATAGAACGCAGAGAGGAAAGTTATGTCTTCATAGAGCCAAAACGTATTATGAAAATGTATACGTGGGAGAGGTTAGCTGTGAACATGCTTTCAATTTGGAGTACTACACCAAAGACTTCCTAAAGGGAATGCAAGTGATTCCTAACGTATATTTTGTATGTGGGAGAAATGCCTACGTGAGGCTACCCGATAATTGGTATGGCTCATGTTATTTGGCAATTATCTTCCCTAAAATATATCATGCCCAAGACTTAGAGATCATTGAGGGCAAGACATCATCGAGGGGAAGGAGAGATGTGGGTGCAGAAATGGTTGGAGATGTCTTTGGAGCTGTGTTCCCACTTCTGGGATTAGCTCTTAATGATGTTAAAATTAGACGACTAGCAACAGTCGTAGACAGGTTGTCTGCCAGCACTGCTCAGTCCTTAATGCTAGTAGAAGGAGAGATGCAATCGATAAGGGCTATGGTTCTTCAAAACCGCCTTGCGTTAGATGTCCTATTAGCAAAAGAGGGCGGAGTCTGTAAGGCTTTGAAGGTCCAAGAATGTTGCACTTACATTCCGGACAATTCGAAGCCCCTTGAGAAAGTTATTAGAAACATAACTGATATTCACAAGGAGATTGAAGACCTGAGCAGAGAAAATGTCTGGGAAAAGGTGGGCCAAGGAATGAGTGAAGCTGGCAGTTGGCTCACCGCCTTAGGCAAAAGCTTTGTGTGGAAAATACTAAAACCTATCATCATAATATTGATCTGTGGGATCGTGTTATGGGGTTTGGTGAGGGTATTCAAATGGAACAGAGCCAGAAGGTCAGCGAGGGCTCAGAGAAAACAGCTGCAGAGATTGGCTGCCATACAAGATAGTCAGTACCGGAGTCTGAGGGCTCTGGAAACACAGAAACGAGTTATGCTAGCAATCACCGCAGTTTAAATATTTAGTGATGACCCCGAGAGGTCATCAAAGGGGGGAACTGAGAGAGCGCAAACTGACCAAAATGTAGAAATGCATCACACTTACACGTAGTAAGCACAAATCATGAAGAGAAATGCCATGAGTGCTGATAGTAGCCACAGTTATATTCTGATGTGTAGTTAATATAGAAGTTTAAATAAAAGTGGAACTAATACAGAAATGTGTGAAGTAATAAGGTTTATTAAACGTGATTATTCCTGAATCCATGTTGTGTAGCTGCTAAAATGTAAGATGGCATACGGAAACGTTGAACGTGGTAGGCCTCAGGGCCAGAGCTAGGAGGGAGGGGGGCAAAGATTAAATTGCACAATATGGATTGCACTAATGTTTAGTAATAATGAGTAGGTTTTGATTTATAGATGTGTTTACTTAATCAGTAGAATAAGAGTATTAACATGCTAACAATTAAAGAAGAAATTGAATACTATAAAATTGTTGTAGAGCTGGAAAGCCTTAAACGTTGATTTACACATATTAGTCTGGGCCGGGGAATGTTGCAACGCGGTTGGAAAACCATGAGAATTGGGATTTGGCTCCAAATGTCTGTCTGGAAGAGAGAAGGGGGTATTCAATTATTAATAATGAATAGAAGCCTGTTCATGAAATGGACCAGACATGGAGGAGGGTTCCGGAATGTTTAAGGGGTATCAGCGGGCCGGAGAAGAGTCTGAGAAGCAAGGTCGACGCTAACCACAAGGCCTCATCATGGAAAAAGCCAGAAGCTACACCACGTGAGGGGCGTCTCACGAGGGGCGTCCTAAATGTTGTTGTATTTTTGTATTAGGGACAGCACCCCTGGGGGGAGTTAGAGCAGAAGCCTGAGGACCCTTTAGAGAGCGGATGGGTAGGCAGAGAGGGGCCATGACTGGAGGACTTTAGGTTTTCACCAAGAGTTTAGAGTGAGTGACTTCCCTCGGGAGTCATTCACTGCGGACACCTTTTTGTTAGGTTGAGACCTGGTTAAGTAGGGATACCATCTAGATCAGGGTAGGGAAAGCCTAACCTGTATTTTATCTCCGCCTGTAATGACCGATAGATTTCAATATGTGTCTATGCTAATAGCACTATTGTTTTTAGAACTGGTATTGGTAATTTCCGTTGTTCGTCTGAGGGCTTTCAGAGAACACATGTACGTAGTTGGGCCCGTGTATCTGGTTAATCTCATTTTGAGATGCTTGTACCTGCAACTTATTTTGACCTTATAATAAACCTTTGAAAGCTAGAAGTTGTTTGTGATCCTTTGAGCAGAGTCCTTTATTGGGAGAACTAACTTGGTAAGAGATGCACTTTCTTTCCTCAAAGACAGGCAATAAAGGTTCAGTCGACCAGACCGGGGTTTTAGATCGACAGTGATAAGGTATTGATCAAAATCTCACCCTTCCAGGTCTTTGGATTATATGAATGAAAACATCTCTGAAAATTACTAAGTACTTCATGGCACTCTTGGAGAGCTCACTTCGGGGCTGATTCACAGAACTAACTTAAGACAAAATTCTAAACTCACTACTTTTAGTATTCACATAAGTTAGTATTTTGTCTTAAGACAGACTTAAGACAGACTTAAGACAGAATCCTAACTTAAGTCTGTCTTAAGTCTGTCTTAAGACAAAATACTAACTTCTGTGAATACCAAAAGTAGTAAGTTTAGGATTTTGTCTTAAGTTAGTTCTGTGAATCGGGCACTTCATAACAACAACCTCCCTACTGGAGGTGATCTGCAGGGTAGTCCACTAAAACGATCCAGTTCTGGAAAAGGACTGCACCTTGGTGTGGTGTCTCGATCAGCAAACATACACAGAGGCAGAAACGGTGGAAAAGAAAAACTGGAAGTTTATTTCATATGAAGCTGCCATACCGGGGAAACTTTGATCAATCACCTTCATCCCCTCTTCAACTGACACAGAATCTTTCCCTAACATTCAAGCTTTGGCATAATAACATTCCAACTCTGACAAATCAAATTCTACCCATACCCAAACTCACCTAATGACATAGGACCCGATTCACAGAATGAACTCAAAACTCAATCCTAATCTTACTACTCTTTTGGTATTCACAGAATGCACTTACTACTTTTGGTATTCACAGAATGAACTTACTACTTTTGGTATTCACAGAATACCAAAATAGAAGTTTGTCTTAAGTTTGTCTTAAGACAAACTTAAGACAGACTTAAGACAAACTTAAGACAGACTTAAGACAGACTTAAGTTAGGATTTTGTCTTAAGTCTGTCTTAAGTTTGTCTTAAGTCTGTAAGACAAAATCCTAACTTCTGTGAATGCCAAAAGTAGTAAGTTCATTCTGTGAATACCAAAATAGTAGTTAGTTTAGGATTGAGTCTTAAGTTCATTCTGTGAATCAGGCCCATAGGAACACTACACCTAGGAAAGCTGTTAACATATAGGGAGAGGTCAACCGCGTGTCTTATAGGCATAGAGGATGGATTTCGACAGAGGCGTTCCTTTCTGAGGTTACTAACGTCTCATTTGACTTGCAATATCCTTCTCATAAAAGGTAGAGATTCTGCAGAAAATTTGTATAAAGGCCTCTGTACTCCTTTATAACATGTATACTGTCCCTCTAGGCTGTAGACACAATTTCCAAGTACGTTATAATGTCTTCTTATATTTACTGTTCTAAACTTAATGGGGAAAAAAACTGTCTGTTGTTGATTTTCCCTGTTTTATTTACCAAACAAAAAGTAAAAATACTGTCAGGCTGGTTAATTACTGGCCAGTTCAGAAACACATCCCCAACCCTGCAGAGGCCCAGGTGTCATGCAGCTTTTATGTGAATATCTGGTACAACGCTCATCCAAATTCCTGGGCATGGCACACAGTGTGCTGCACCCCTCCTGTCCCCTAGTCCTACTTTCAATCAAGCTTACCTTTCCCAATCCCTGCCTGCCAAACCTGTTGTTTGATGGTGATTCCCTGATTGTCCTGCCTTTTCTTTTTCAATCCCTCTGTATTCTTCCAAACTTAGTTCTCTTTGCTGTTTTTTGTTTTTTGATTCTGGCATGTATCACACACGTTTTTGTGGCTCAGCCCAAACAATGTGAAGGGGTTCCCTCTCCTGCTGACCCCTTCCCCAAGCACTTTGGCAGACCCCGCCCCCTTTCTCTTTGCCTTCTCCATCTTGCATCCCCAGACTCCTTCCCATAAGAGACAAACCCCAAGATTGTGTGCTTTATAAAAATTAAAGCGAGCTGTAAACTTGTTATGACACTATTGACTTTAAGATTGTGACTACTGCAAGAGTACCTCACTTCAGACATTCTATTGCGCCAAGTTGACAACGATACCGCTTCCTGGCTCCTCCACCTGTAAAGTCCCCGAACCAGGGGCCTCATTTATGAGAAATGACGCATCGCTGCATGAAAGCAGCGATGCATCACTTCTCAGTGCGCACTCCTTGCGACATTCCTGATGCGTCATATTTAATGTATGATGCATCATGTCGCAAGGAGTTACAGATACGTCAGTATTTCTGACGTACCTGTAATCGCAAAAGTGACGCATTGCTGGAGTGTGTCACAAAAGTGACGCAACTCCAGCAATGCGTCCTTTCACATGAAAGGACCTGCGTCAGTCTTACGCCTGCTGTGAGGCAGGCGCAAGATTTTGACGCAACAGCGTCCTAAAAGTGACGCAGTGAAATCTTATAGATTTCACTGCGTCACTTCAACGACCCTTCCTTGCGTCAATACGCCCCCCTTGCATACATTATACCTGGCGTAGGTATAATGTGGTACAGGGGTTTACAAAGTGACGCATCTACTTAGATGCGTCACTTTGTAAATATGGCGCAACAAGGCGCATTTTTTACGCCACTGGTGCGTCACAAAAAGTGACGCATCGGCGGCGTAAAAGTGATGCACAGCCTCATAAATGAGGCCCCAGAGGTTTAACATACGCCTTCATAGGGCACAAGCCCGTAAATTCATGGGTCTGAAAAACACCACTGGGTTTGGCCTCCCAACAGTAAGGCCAAGCCTCAACTTAATGATAAACAAAACAAATGCTAATACTGCTACCAATTCTGACTCATTTACTCTTGAGTGGCCAAATTGAAAGTAAAACAATTTATGCCCTAGACCACTTTTTCAGTCTGAAATAAATCCTTTAATTTATGAAATTTGTTTTGCATATCAAAACAATTTAGACTACTCTATACATTTCTTTAAATCTTTACACTTTACAAATCAAACTTTTTATATACAAATCTTTTTTCAGTCTTACATTCTAGCAACTTTCACAAACTTTTCATACTACATTCCCATTCACTCACAGCATTCACCCACAACACTATATATTTCTTTACCTTTCTCTTTTCAGATTTTTCAAATCAAAGCCATAGAACCCAATTTCACAGTAATTATAATTTTGGCAATTTACACATTGTACCATACTCTTATGGCCAAAACAAAAATGGTCCACGCGTTTCGAACTCCCATCACTCATGGAGTTCTCCTCAGGACCTGGCTTCGCTTAGTCAAGCTATTTCTTTCAGTTTTCCACCAGCTAAGGCACCTGTGTCAAACAACATGGACTGGCTCTGTACAACACCTTTCTCTCTTGTGACAACAGTTTTTGGACGCTTCGGTTACAGCGTTCGATCGGTTCGGAATTTCTTTGCTTCATTGTCAGTGGAGTCTCCTTCATTTGAATTAAATTCTTTACGCATTTCGAACTCCCATCACTCATGGAGTTCTACTCAGGACCAGGCTGAAAAACAAACAAAGACACCTTTTACTATAAATCTAGATCCCGAGCCTCCTATATCAACCTCTGTGGCCTCTTTAGTCCAACCTCTTATCTTCGCTTAGACAAGCTATTTCTTTCAGTTTTCCACCAGCTAAGGCACCTATGTCAATCAACCTGTGTTAAAAAACAAAAATACAAATACAATGGCTTTTTCAGACCGAAGGTGACCTGGCAGCTTATTCCACAGTTGTGGGATGAGGACGGAAAAGGCTCGCCCTCCTTTAGTCGTGTAGTTAAACCGTGGGCAGGTTAGCTGGCCACCATTGATGACCTTAGGGTGCAGCCGGGGACATATTTCCCCATGCGCTCTTTGATGTATATTGGGCCTGTCCTTGCAGGACCTTGTGGGCGATACAAAGGCCCTTGAATCTGGTCCTCTGTTTGACTGGGAGCAAGCAAAGTGTTTGCAGCATGGGAGTGGCAGGTGTGCATCTGGGGGACTTTGTAGATCAGCCTGGCCGCATCAATCATCACTCATCACAACCTGAAGTTTGCCTAGCAGCTTGTCCGGTAATCCAATGTAAAGCGAGTTACCATAATGTAGTCATGACATGATCAAAGCAGTTACCACTGTCCGCATGGTGGAAAATGAGAGGAGGGAGGATAGTTTCCTCAACTACCTTAGTAGGCCCACACAGGTCCCGAATACGGAGGATACTTGGTTGGACAGTGAGAGTTTGCCATCTGTTTTAATTCCCAGGCTTTTTACCACCGGGGCTGGAGACGGAGGGTCTCCCAGCTCTTGTGGCCAGAATTGGTTGGTCCATGGGTTGCTGTCTGTAGTAATGACCAATACCTCCGTTTTGTCTGGGTTAACCTTAAATAAATTGGCTGTTATCCAGTTTACCACATATCTCAGTGTGTCTTGCACACATGTGTGGGCTCGTTGGGTGTTGTCAATTTGTAAAATAATTTGTGTGTCGTCAGCGTAGTTAAACACCTGGCAGTCCATCCGGTCCAAGTCCCTCACTAGCAGTCTGAGATAGATGTTAAACAGAAATGGGGACACTGCAGACCCTTTCGGGACTCCACATGTTATAGACCCCTGTCGGACACACAATCCCCCATCTTGAATTTTTAGGTAGCGATCTGTCAGGAAGGAGGTAATCCAATGATGTATCCTCCCACAGATGCCAATGTCCTGGATTTTTGTCAGGAGTTGACAGTGGTTTACCGTGTCAAACACCGCTGACAGGTCTAGGAGGACCAGGACATACGGCTTCTTGCTGTCCGCTGTGATTTCGTCCAGTACTGACAGCATCACCAGCTCGGTGCTGTGGTGGGCTCTAAAGCCTGCCTGACTGTCCCCAAGTAGTTGATGTGTTTCCATAAACATCAATAAAGTTTTGAGGACATGTTGTTCCATAATTTTAGCCAGAAAAGGAAGTTTTTCATGTTGGTGGTGTCTGCTCCCATCGTTTTGAGTAGGGGGATTACTCTAGCTTCCTTAAAATCCCGTGGACCGTCCCTGTTTCTAGAGAGAGGTTAATCAGGGAAAGGACTTCTTCCTCAATTGCAGGGACAGCTAATTTGAAAATCCTTGGTGGGCAGGGGTCAGCAGGTGAGCCTGACTTGATTCTGGTTGCAATGTGGAGTAAAGACTTATGGTCTAGCTTTGGGAAGGAGGTGATCGATTTTACCATGTGTCTGTGTCGCTCTGGCCTGGGCAAGGCGTTCTGATTAATGGGGGTATTGTGTATGTCTGCTAGGATGTCTTTTACTATGACTAGAAAGAAGGTAAAAAACCTGTTACAGTGTTCCTGGCTGTTGGGGGCTTCTTGCATCTGCTTTTGGCTAAGCTCCTTCAGGATTTTGAAGGTTTCTTTTTGTTTATTGTCTGCCTCCATAATCCTAGATTCATAGAATTTGGCCTTTCTTCTAAGAATATCTTTTTTCGTAGGTGAAAAGTCTGACCTATACTCTGTGAGCGCCTGTGGCTCATAGGCTTTGCACCACTATCTTTCGTAGTGACGGAGGGTCAGTTTCAGTCCCCTTAACTCCTCCGTGAACCTCGGGCACCCTCCCCCTTTTCTCACTCTTATTCTACTGGTGCCAGCCTGTTGATGGCTGTTACCAGTTGGTAAATATCATAGCAGAGGTGGTAAGGTGTCTGTGGTTCTTGCCCCAGTGCTCAGGAATACACAACACACTCATTTCTACCCTATGAGCGTACACCTGCCTCACAGGAAAGATTTGGAGACCTGGGGGCATATTACCAAGCAATAGCGATAATTATCGCTATTGCTTGGTTAGAGACAAAAATTTACCGCTGAGCTGCGGCGATTTTTATCGCAGATAAACCTTGGTATTACCAAGGTTTATCGCAAATGCGATAAAAATCGACCGCAATGCATGAATAGCGCTGAAAAGTCAGCGATATTCATGCATTACCGAGCAAATGCTCTTAGCCATGTTATCCACCTCCCATTGGATAACATGGCTTACAACTGCTCAGGGAAGGTGTTAGCTTTTTGAGATATTCGCGCTTAGCGCGAATATCTCCAAAAGTTGGTAATAGGAGATAGCGATGTTAGCGACTGTTTCCAGTCGCTAACATCTTGGCACGCCCACTTTGCATGTCATTAGTGATAAATATCACTGACATGCAAAGTGGGGCCCAAGATGGTCAAGTCAAGTCAAGTCATAACATTTGTATAGCGCACTACATACCCAGAGGGTTTCAAGGCGCTTAGGGAGGGGAGGATGATTATTTGTCAAATATCCATGTTTTAAGCTGCTTTCTGAACGCTAGGTGATTCTGGGTGAGGCGAAGGTAAGCGGGGAGTGAGTTCCATGTCTTGGCAGCCAGGTATGAAAAGGATCTGCCTCCCATGGTGGTCTTGTTGATGCGAGGTACAGTGGCAAAGGCTTGGCTGGAAGAGCGAAGTTGGCGGGAGGGGGTGTAGAAGGACAGACGAGAGTTGAGGCAATCTGGTCCGATGTCGTAGAGTTATTTGTGTGCGTGGGTGAGCAGTCGGAAAGTGATCCTCTTATTGACGGGTAGCCAGTGGAGGTCTTTAAGGTGACCAGAGATGTGTTCGTTGCGTGGGATGTCTAATATGAGCCTTGCTGAGGCGTTTTGGATTCGTTGTAGTTTCTTCTGGAGTTTAGCGGTGGTACCTGCGTAGAGGGTGTTTCCGTAGTCCAGTCGGCTCGTGACTAGAGCGTGGGTGACTGTTTTCCTTGTTTCGGATGGGATCCAGCGAAATGTTTTTCTGAGCATGCGAAGAATGTTGAAGCAGGAAGAGGATACGGCGTTGACTTGTCTGGTCATTGAGAGTGATGAGTCCAGGATGACGCCCAGGTTCCGTGCGTGGTCTGTCGGGATGGGTGCTTTTCCGAGGGCTTCCGGCCACCAGGAGTCGTCCCATGCAGAGGGGGATGTACCTAAGATGAGGACTTCTGTTTTGTCTGAGTTCAGTTTCAGACGGCTCTGTTTCATCCATTCGGCGACTTCTTTCATTCCTTCGTGTAAGTTAGTTTTGGCGGTGCTGGGGTCCTTGGTGAGAGAAAGGATCAGTTGAGTGTCATCCGCGTAAGAGATGATGTTGAGGTTGTGTTGGCGGGCGATGGCCGCGAGGGGGCTCATGTATACGTTGAAAAGGGTGGGGCTGAGTGAAGATCCTTGTGGTACGCCGCAGATGATTTCAGAGGCCTCGGACTTGAATGGTGGGAGGCGGACTCTCTGGGTTCTTCCGGTGAGGAATGAGGTGATCCATTCCAGTGCTTTTCCTTGGATTCCGATGTTTCTGAGGCGTTGTAAAAGGGTGCTGTGGCAGACTGTGTCGAAGGCTGCAGAGAGGTCGAGGAGGATGAGGGCGACTGTGTCTCCATTGTCCAGTAGAGTTCGAATGTCGTCTGTTGCAGCGATGAGGCCGGTCTCAGTGCTGTGTTTGGCTCGGAAGCCAGATTGTGAGGGGTCGAGTGATTTGTTGGCTTCGAGGAAGGCGGCGAGCTGGTTGTTGACGGCTTTCTCGATGACTTTGGCCGGGAATGGAAGGAGCGAGATGGGGCGGTAGTTTTTGAGTTCGGTGGGGTCTGCTGTTGGTTTTTTCAGAAGGGCGGTGAGTTCAGCGTGTTTCCAGTCTTCTGGGAAGGTAGCGGAGTTGAAGGAGCAGTTGATGACGTCTCGGAGGTGCGGTGCTATG
Organism: Lissotriton vulgaris; assembly: GCF_964263255.1. Taxonomy (NCBI): domain Eukaryota; kingdom Metazoa; phylum Chordata; class Amphibia; order Caudata; family Salamandridae; genus Lissotriton; species Lissotriton vulgaris. The sequence goes on from NC_141685.1 coordinate 296,074,852, forward strand.
ACGGAGTCTGCTTTGTTGAAGATGTGGTGAGGGCATGGGTCCGTGGGGGATCCAGAGTGGATGGTCGCTATCTCCTACTAGCTGTCGCTAACTGGTGCGACAGCTAGGTAATAGGGAGATAATTTTATCTCCGCTTTCTTGGCTTTTAAAGCCAAAAAAGCAGAGATAAACCCCCTTGATAATATGCCCCCTGGTTCTTTTCACCATCAGACTGAGACTACGTCATATGTCCTGCACTCATTGATAATAAATGTAGAATCTGCAACACTAAAAAGATGTTCTCACCAGCCCCCTCTTCGAAAAAGGCAGACCCATTGCCAAGCCTTCGCAGCTGCCAGACCCAGAAACATTGTGCCCCATGTACCAGGCTTGAATGTCAGTTAACGAATTATCGTTTCCATTTCTTCTATCTCCTGATGTCACATTAGCATCCAATGAACGGATTCTTCATCTCACCATCTCTGCACATTCATGGACTCACAGGAGTGGAGGGGGAGCATTTTTTAGATTTCACTGCCCCTTACCAACAGGGTTTTTGTAATGGTGACTGGCAGTGAAATCAGACATCTAATTCCACCCATCTAAATTAGGTAGGTGGAATTATAGGTCATTCTCCGACAGCCCTTACTCCATCGGGTCATCGGAGGGGTTTAATCACAACAGAGACAGAGAACTTTCCACTGTTCTTAAACCAAAGGTCCATCATTTAAATTGAGCAGGTGGAACATAGTTTTCATAATATGGATATATTTATGTCTTGGCTGTATGGATACTCTGTCACAATGGGGACAGAGTATTCATTCAGCCAAGATATAAATCAGGCTTTAATTTTGGCCTAGCTTTTAGACAAATGAGGTAAAATCAGCACACATGTATCTGGATTGCTCTACACTCAAAAGCGATGGACAAGAACTTGGATTGAATTGTGAAGGGGCTGGGTGTAGGTCAATGAATAAACTGAGGGTCTCCTTTATGAGGCCATGGGTCACTTTTACACCGCCGGTGCGTCACTTTTTGTGACGCACCAGCAACGTAAAAAATGTGCCTTGTAGCACTATATTTACAAAGTGATGCATCTAGGTAGATGCGCCACATTATACCTGCGCCAGGTATAATGTATACAGGGGGGGCGTTCCAGTGCAAGAGAGGGTTGTAGAAGAGACGCAGTGAAATCTATAAGATTTCATGCGCCACTTCTAGGACACAAATGCGTCAATATCTTACGCCTGCCTCACCGCATTCGTAAGACTGACACAGGCCCTTTCACATGGTGCTTGCCCCATGTGAAAGGGCACATTGCTGGAGTTGCGTCACTTCTGTCACACACTCCAGCAATGCGTCAATTTTGCGCCATACAGATACGTCAGAAATACTGACGTATCTCTAACTCCTTGCGACATGATGCGTCATACAATAAATATGATGCATCAATCATGTCGCAAGGAGGGCGCACTGAGAAGTGATGCATCGCTGCTTTCATGCAGTGATGCGTCACTTCTCATAAATGAGGCCCTGAGTCTCTTGGCTAGCAGTAATAGTGGGTATATGAATTTGACCCTTTATTAATGTGCTTATTTGATAAGATAACTTGAAAAACAGCTGATGCAGTAAAAGGAAATCCAGGTGTCAAATGTAGACCAGCATTGTTCAAAGATATGTATTTTCCAACATCTCCATATGTCCAGAAATGAATTGTTTCTATGGCTACCTATCACATAGCTCTATGGCTCTGCATTAATCTTCATGAGCCCGACTACAGAACTGCTCTTTGCAGCACTCATGAATGAATGTGGCATGATCTGCACCAGAAGAGGGTCTGCATGACTTAACACCTTACATGTGCGACTCCTTATTTGTCTCACAATTTATTCATATAAACACTTTGCATACATTTCTATTCCTCTTCTTAATGCAGTATAAAAGCCCCTCTCTGTATCCAAAAGGACCTGTTTGATGCCAAGCCATCTCTGTATCCCTGGCAGTCAGTGTCATACCTGACCACAAATCATAAAGAACTGAACATCTGCAGCCAGAAACTGCTGCCAAACTCATGGATTTATTGAGCAGAAAGTTGTATTGGAGAACAGCTGAAAATGCTCTTTTGCCAAAATCTGAAGAATGCTAGCCCCTCTTGTAGGGCCCGATTCACAGAACTAACTTTAGACAAAATCCTAAACTTACTACTAATGGTATTCCCAGACGTTAGGATTTTGTCTAAAGTTTGTCTTAAGACAAACTTAAGACAGACTTCAGACAAACTTACAAGGTCATGTACAGACACACAGGGTGGCTTGACTTGGCATTGAAAATAAGGAAATAAGGAGCACCACAGTGCTCCATAGGTATGTAAAAAAAGTGACACACCGGCGACGCAAGGGGCTTGTAAATATGCCATTGCAACTTCAACCACTTTCGGAGGTCATTGTGATCAATGAGTCTCCAAATTCTTTGGTGAAATTGAGCCAAGTCAATGGAGCAGGAAGGGTTTACCTACCCCACAGCTATCTACACTCTGCAAATGAAAGCTAAATGCACCATGCAGTACAGACACTCAAATAAAATCTCTAAGTGTGAGTGTGAATAATAACCTACTCATTTTTATAAAAGCAAATGACTAATCATCAAAACAATACTTTTCAACATGGTACACTAGAGTCAAGTTTATCAGGACCTCCACCCTTTTTATTTATGAAGCACTAAACCATACAAGATGTTTACCCATGTGGATTACATCCGTGACTCAATACTCATCCAGAATTACAAGGTACTACCACTACTAAAATGTGGTGGAGACATTCCAGCCTAATCCCCTCTGCTCTTGAGCAGCATTGCATCATCCTTAGCCCATCTGTGCCCTTCTAGAAGGGAGCCAACAATGTGGAGGCCAGCTAGAAACCTACCTTAATAGAGCATAGAGCCATGTTTCCAGGCAGCGTCTCTTCTGCATGAGGGTGCCGGGTACCCCAGAAGTGATTGCATCATATTCAGCATAAACAACGAAGTGTAGGTTGAGGCTTCAGGTAAGTTGACTACATCCCGGCATTACTTTCAGCCCAAAAAGACTTGACAGTTATTACTGAAAAGAAATGGAGATTTGTGAGCCAATAAATGTACAAAAGTGGGAGCAGTTCCATGTGTGTCCTCAGTGTAGCATTGCCTCATTCATTAGGGGGTTAGTTAGAGTTTGTCAGATATAGAGCATCTGGCACAATAATAGGGTGGATCCGCTCACACCCTGGGCGTGGGCGGAGAAACATTTGGCGCCCTTACTGACTGTAGTGAATTCAAAGTGGCAGCAGGGGGTCCCTTATGTGTTTACTGGTCAGTACCTGGATGAGCAGAGACTGGTCCCTGAATACAAACATCCACTGACCTCCCCAGCTCACCTAAATCACCAATAGCTTAGCTGCCTCACACAGATGATGGTTTTGTTGATGTGTGTCAGCAGGGGTCAGAGGGTGAAGGAAGGACAAGGAAGGGGGCTGAACGGGTGTTAAAGGCATCACCCCCAATATGATAATGAAGGACAAAAACCACTTTAAACTGGAAAATCAGACAGAAACGAAAAGGCAGGGACAAGGGCAAGACTGAAGCAAGATGAAAAGGGTTGGCATAACCGTAATGCACACAGCTCTATGCGTCCTTCAGAATATTGGCACCCTGGGCCCAGCTCGCCCATGCTGGGTCCAAATATCTTTATTGCAACTGTTTGTAAAGCTGAGCCATGGTCATCTGAGTCTATAAAAGTCACATTAGGACAATCAAGACTATAGTAACTTCACAAACGAACTATTGTGTTATTTTTTAACATTCTTTGAAAAGCCAGGCTCTGACAACTGTAGTGCCCCAATGATTACATGTCAACTGTGATGTAACGCTAGATCGCAGAAACGAGGCATTTTTCCAAAATCTAATCTAATCCTCTGCCCTTTTCACTGATGGTGAGTCCTTTTGTACATCAAGGGGTTCTGCAGCTGGACAGCTTGCCAGTCCCTTGACAGGCAGCCCACGTTGACTCTCCCAGCTGCTGCTTCCCTTGTTCACAGAAGAGATCACCTGACCTCCTGCGAGAGAACAAAGGATGGAAGAGTCGAGCAGGGAGGATGCTGGGATGGGGTCTTCTGAAGCTACATTTGCATGCACGCACGAGGCCACTTGTCATCTGCATAATTGGAGCGAATGGTGATAGAATTTGAAGCTACTTCATATCATGCTTTGATGGCATAATGAAGAGAGGGCTCCGTCAGTCATTTGAAAACTGTTTTTCCCCTCCAAAGTTTATGTTTTATATAATTAAATAAAGGGGGTGTTTTTAAGGAGAGGTAATCTAAATTAAATGTATAAGGAATTGTAAATGGATACAGCTTTAATAGAAGAACTGAAGGGAACGTGAAATTATTTTAGCTTAAAGTGAGGTCTAATAGACACACAACTGAATGAATGTGACCCTTTGCATCCTAAGGACACACTGGTGCTTATTTATGAGTCCTTGCGTCACTTTTGTGCTGCCCGTGCGTCACATTTTGTGACGCACCAGCGGGGTAAAAAGTGTGCATTGCTGCACCATATTTACAAAGTGACGTATCTACCTAGATGCGTCACTTTGTAAACCCCTGCGTTACATTATACCTGCGGTATAATGTATGTAGGGAGGGCGTTCTGACGCAAGAAAGGGTTGTATAAGTGACGCAGTGAAATCTATGAGACTTCACTGCGCGACTTCTAGTACGTAAATGGGTCAATATCTTATGCCTGCCTCATGACAGGCGTAAGACTGATGCAGACACATTTCACATAAATGAGGCCCTCTGTGTGATCTCTGGTCAGTGCCTTTTATTCTCTATTGTCAAAAACATCAGAACATACAAGCATATTAGCAATGGCGATATTGCCGCTTTAGGTGGACTTTTTCCTGCAAAAGCGGTGATATTTTTATCGCCCTATAGCAAGCTGTCGCTAACAGCAGTTAGCGACAGCTTTTAGGCGATAGCTACAGGTTTGGGGCCCGCTTTGCATGTCAGCGATATTTATGACATGCAAAGTGGGCGTACCCAAACTTTTAGCAACTGAAAACAGTCACTAACACAGCTATTTCCTATTAGTAAGGCAGGCGAAGCGATAAAAAAAATCTCGCTAAGCGCGATTATCGCTAAAATCTAACGCCTGCTAAAAAGTTGATTTACCTGTGTAGTCAATGGGAGGTGGATTATCACATTAAGCCTCCATTAGCGTTATTGCGAGAATATCACTGGATTTCCAGCAATATTCTTGCATTGAGCCGCTATCGCCTGATATTTTAGCGCATTGGAGATAAACGTTGTTAATAGCACGTTATCTCTGTGATAATATCCGGCGATAGGCAGTGATAAAAAAAAGTGCGCTATAAGCATTTAGCAATAAATATAGCAACTCCTTCCTTGCTAATATGCCCCATAGTCAGATGCTCTTTTCAACTACTTCCAGAACGAAAACACCAGACATTTCTAAAAAGTAAGAGATCTCAAAATTTAGAAGAATGATCAACATATTTATTTAATTTGGAAACCTATTGGGCACATGGAACCTGAGAAGATGGTATTGGGGTTACCGCCTCACACCACCTGGGTGGCATGGATCCAAGGAATAGACTTCTTCAGATTCAGGAAAGACCACAAAACACACTTGCTTCAGAAGAATTCTGGACTGTCTCATAGAGGAATGGCCCAAATTAAAAACAATTCATTAGACAAACTCTACACCACTCCTCCTGTCTTGATTCTTTCAATCAATATCGGATAAATAATCAAGCAAGATGGGCATGTCATAGGTACTTGAATAATTAATTAAAGTCTTAATAACCATAATCAAAATCCTTCTTGCCACTACGATCCTATGATTACACCGGTCCTCAATCACTTGAGGAAGGCCAAGGGGCCTAGACGGAAACAGTGAGCCAAGGGGCCCCCCAGAAGCAAAGAGAGTAAATTGGCTTGTTCAATCTGTGAAAGTCTTGGTGAAGATGAGAACAAAAAAAAAGCAATTGGAAAAGGCAATTCCACCAAAAAATTGAAAAATAAGCAAATATTTTAACAATGAAAGAAAGAATGGGTGAAGCAGATCATGCGTTGGATAAAACAGACCTTCACCAGATAATCCCGATATGGATCCGACAAACTCTTTATTTTGTATGTTCAGCAATCCTCCATGGTTATGTTGTCTATATCAACTTTAGGCATAATGTGCTCTAGTGTTTTAAGAGAATTAGTATAATGCATCCCTGGAGCCGGCGGGCAAGTTTTCTTGTACTTCGCACCCTAACTGATGATCTGGGTAATGGTTAGTGTAACCAACAAAAATCTTGTCGGCAATACATTGTATAAATATCCAAGAAAATTCAAGGTCAAATTAAGAACTGGTCAACAACAACACACAGGATGAAAGAAAACACAACCAAGTGAAATCAATTATTTTCAACAATGCATGTCGTTTTGTATTTTTTACCACAGGTACATGAAGATATCTATACACAATGGATTAAGGGCCAATCAAGCAATCAATCATTGCATTTATATAGTGCACCACTTACCCAGAGGGTCTCAAGGCGCTGGGGGGGGAGGGGATCTGCTACTGCTCGAACAACCAGGTCTTGAGTTGCTTCCTGAAGGCGAGGTGGTCCTGGGTCAGGCGGAGGTGGGTGGGGAGGGAGTTCCATGTCTTGGTGGCGAGGTAGAAGAAGGACCGTCCCCCTTTGGTGGCTCTACGGATGCGGGGGACGGCGGCGAGGGCGTGGCTGGTCGATCGAAGCTGGCGTTTGGGAGCGTAGAAGTTGAGGCGGCTGTTGAGGTATCCTGGGCCTTGGCTGTGTAGGGCTTTGTGTGCGTGGGTGAGGAGACGGAAGGTGATTCTCTTGTTGACCGGGAGCCAATGCAGATCTCTCAGGTGTCCGGAGATGTGGCTGCGACGGGGGATGTCCAGGATGAGTCGTGCTGAGGCGTTCTGGATCCGCTGGAGTCTCTTCTGGAGTTTGGCGGTGTTTCCGGCGTAGAGGGTGTTGCCGTAGTCCAGACGGCTGGTGACGAGGGCCTGGGTGACCGTCTTCCTGGTCTTGGTGGGGATCCACCGTAAGATCTTACGTAGCATGCGCAGGATGTTGAAGCACGACGAGGAGACGGCGTTGACTTGTCTGGTCATGGAGAGGGAGGAGTCCAGGATGAAGCCCAGGTTGCGTGCGTGGTCTGTTGGTTTGGGTGCGCTGCCTAGGGCGGGGGGCCACAAGGAGTCGTCCCAAGCGGCGGGTGAGGATCCCAGGATAAGGACTTCCATCGTATCTGAGTTCAGTTTCAGGCGGCTGTTCTTCATCCATTCGGCTACCTCTTTCATCCCTTCGTGAAGGTTGGCTCTGGCGGTGGCGGGGTCGTTGGTAAGGGAGAGGATCAGCTGGGTGTCGCCGGCGTAGGAGATGATGTTGAGGTTGTGCTGGCGTGCGATGTCTGCGAGGGGGCTCATGTAGATGTTGAAGAGGGTGGACTGAGCGAGGAGCCTTGAGGGACGCCGCAGATGACTTCGGTGGCTTCAGATCTGAACGGAGGGAGGCGGACTCTCTGTGTCCTTCCGGCGAGGAAGGAGATGATCCACTCCAGTGCCTTCTCCTGGACTCCGACGTTGCTGAGGCGTTGTACTAGGGTACGATGGCAGACAGTGTTGAAGGCCGCGGAGAGGTCGAGGGGGATGAGGGCCGCTGTTTCTCCGTTGTCGAGCAGCGCTCGGATGTCATCGGTGACTGCGATCAGGGCGGTCTCGGTGCTGTGGTTGGCCCGGAAGCCAGACTGCGAGGGGTCGAGGGATCCATTCGTCTCGAGGAAGGCGGCCAGCTGCTTGTTGGCGGTCTTATCGATGACTTTTGCAGGAAACGGGAGCAGCGAGATGGGGCGGTAGTTTTTGAGGTCGGTGGGGTCAGCTGATGGCTTCTTGAGTAGAGCACTGAGTTCGGCGTGCTTCCAGCTCTCCGGGAAGGTAGCGGTGTCGAAGGAGGTGTTGATGATGTCCCGCAGGTGGGGTGCGATGATAGCGTCGGCCTTGTTGAAGACGTGGTGAGGGCAGGGGTCAGTCGGAGATCCGGAGTGGATGGAGTTCATCGTGCGGACGGTGTCTTCGGTGCTGATCGGTGTCCAGGCGCGGAGGGTGGTGGTGGGGGGCGGTGGTTCGGTCATGGTGTTCGTCGGTTGAGTGCTGAAGCTGTTGTGTATGTCCGCGATCTTGTTGTGGAAGTAGGAGGCGAGGGAGTTGCAGAGGTCTTGCGAAGGGGTGATGTTGTTGTTTCCGGCGTTGGGGTTGGAGAGCTCTTTGACGATGTTGAAGAGTTCTTTGCTGTTGTGTGCGTTTTTGTCCAGTCGTTTCTTGAATGCAGTTTTCTTGGTGGCGCGGATGAGTTGGTGGTGTTTTCGGGTGGCGAGCTTGAGGGCAAGCATGTTGTCCGGTGTTGGGTCTCTGCGCCAGGTTCTCTCGAGGGATCGGCAGTTCTTCTTGGAGCTCTTGAGTTCGTCGGTGAACCATGGGGCTTTCTTGCTGCCGGGTCTGCTGGGCGGGGTCCTTAGGGGGGCGAGCTCGTCTGCGCAGTCGCTGATCCACTTCGTGAGGTTGGTGGCCGCCTGGCTAGGGTTCGTTGTGCTGGTGGGAGGGTTCATGCTCAGGGAGGATGCGAGCTTGTCGGCTGTGATCTTGTTCCAGTTCCTGCGTGCAGCCTGTTGCTGGTGGTGGTGGATCGTGGTCCTTGCGAAGCTGAAGTGGACGCAGCTGTGGTCCGTCCAGTGGAGTCCGGTGGCGTGGCTGAAGGCGATGTCCTTGCGGATGAGAAGACGGGGTCGAGTGTGTGTCCGGCGTAGTGGGTGGGGGTGGTCACCAGTTGCTTGAGTCCCAGGTTGGCGAGGTTGTCCAGCAGGGTGGTGGTGTTGCGGTCGTTGTTGTTCTCCAGGTGGAAGTTGAGGTCCCCTAGGAGGATGTAGTCAGCGGAGCAGAGGGCGTGTGGGCTGATGAAGTCGGCGATGTCTTCGCTGAATTGTGTGCGTTGTCCAGGGGGTCTGTAGATGAGGGTGCCTCTGAGGGTGGTCTTGGGGTTGATGTGGACTTGGAAGTAGAGGTGCTCGGCGGTTGCGAGGGTGTCATCGGTGTTCGTCGTGATGCGGATGGTGTTCCTGTGGACGATGGCGATGCCTCCTCCGGTGTGGTTGATGCGGTCCCTTCGGATGATCTTGTAGCCGTCTGGGATGGCGATGGAGATGTCAGGCGCTGAGGAGGCGTTCATCCAGGTTTCTGTGAAAAAGGCGACGTCTGGGGCTGTGGTGTCGAGCAGGTTCCAGACCTCAATGGCGTGCCTGTGGATGGAGCGAGTGTTGAGCAGGATGCATTTCAGGTGGCTGCTGCTGTTGCTCGTCTTGGTTGGTGTAGTTGTAGTGCAGGTCCGGATGCAGGTGAACTTGCAGGAGTTGCAGCAGAAGGGTCCGCGGGTGCGTCTCGGGGTGGCTCTGTAGCAGCCCGGGACTCGGCCGGCGTTGAGTGCGTTGAGGGTTGCGGCGTCGTACGTCCGGCGGGTGGGCTGGCGTCTGCGGGGGGTCCTGGCGCTGGGCGCGGTCCAGGCGCGGACGGGCACAGACAGGCTTACCTTTGGCGCACCTTCGGCGCTCAATCGGTTCTCCCGCTGCGCGCGTGCGCTGCGCGGTCGCTCTGGGGACGTCATAAGAAGGGAGCTGGGAGGGAGGGTTTGCGGGGGGGGGGGCGGGAGCAGGAGCTAATCGGCTGGCGGGGGGCGGGGCCTCGGGCTGGGGCAGCGGGAAAATCTGGCGCGGTCCTCGGGTGGCTGGGGTGGCGGGAGGCAGGGGGCTCGGCGGCCCTCGGTGGCTGGGGTGGCGAGAGGCAGGGGGCTCGGCGGCCCTCGGTGGCTGGGGTGGCGGGAGGCCCAGGAGCGTGTGGGTGACCAGGCCGGGAGGCGCAGTGGTCACTCCCTGGCTCTGGTCGGGCTCCCCTTAAGAGGGAGCCGGGAGGGAGGGTCTGCGGGGGGGGGGGGGCTTGCTTCAAAAACTTCAAAAAGTAGGAAGAAAGTGACACAAGTGCTCGTTTGGAGTGAACATGTGAGGGATAAAATGACAGTTCATGTAAAATGTGATAAAAATATGTGACGCAGTGCTACAACAGCCTGCAAGATGACTGTCCAAATCAAAAATGAAAGAATCCTCATTCAGGAGGAGTTCTAGAAGTTTCTTAGACGTTCAAGGGGGATTATTGCTTTGGCGCAGGTATTGGATATTGTTGACGTTTCGACCCAGATATTACTGGCAGTATGAAACCCTCTCAGAGGGTCTTCATCAGGATGTGGGGAAGGGAAACCAGTGTGGTAAGGAGAGGGTCTGATTAAATAAATAAAATAAAATGTTTCTCTAAGCTGTGTGGGTTTTATGCAGGAACACACTGTGAGTCACATGAAAAAAAGGCCTTCCATGGAGCTCCTATGGAGGGAGAAAAGCCAGCAACCCAGCTCGTCTTTAGGATGTTCTAAATTAAATGAATTGCACCAATCAATAAAGGTCCCACAAGGGTGACCTAACATAAAAGTGAGTAAATAAATATGAACCTGTCAAAAACAATAATTCAATATTGTGACCTTGATATAAGCTCTTCAAAATACTGAGGGATTTATTACCAGTTCGGCGATCACCACCACCCCAGGTGTTCAACTGTCATATTAAGATGGTGGCAGTGGGGCCGCTGCCACTGCCATGATCCAGGATCATGTAGAGGTGGCATCGTTGGAAGCAGGCTTTATTTGTGGCTGTGCCAATGCCAGCTCCACCGAGCGAATTATGTGCTGCCTTTTTCACCAAGCATTTTGTGGCAGTGACCCTGTCATGAACTCCCTGGTGGAAAGATAGGGAAAGGGGCAACCAACCGGGCCCCAGGGCAAATATGCCTTAGGGGGTGGGTGCAGGGGGCACCCACAAGTGCATGCTCCTGTTTGCACTGTGTGGGCTGCACCACATGGTGCATGCCACACAGTGCACCCGACGTGGCAGCAGTCCTACGGAGGCAGCTTGACTGCTGGCTGTAATCCTCAGCCAAAGCATGCTACTGCCGTAGGACTGCCGTAGCATCGCCCAACCACACTGATTTTAAGTTGTAATTTGGCAGGCAGGTTCACCACGGGCTAGGATGTCTTCCTGGGACCGCTGCAGTGGCAGTCACAGAGGGACATGGGCTTCTCTTTGTGTCCCAGCTCGTCAGAGATCAAGCCCCAGTGTTTGTTGATGATTTTTTAATGGCATTTCTCCAAGTGCAGAAGGTGGTGACACAAATCATTCTCTGCTGGAAAGATCAATCCTTTGCGTTGGTTCCAAAAGTGTCTCTCGTGGACAATACCATGCTCTCTTCCATAAATTCTCGAATAACTTTTTGGGGCACTCCGTTCCTGTAGTTTCTTAACGAAGATGTCAGGCTCCTTGAAATAATCATCCCTGTAGAAAAGTTCCTTCTTATTCTGAGGAACTGGCCATATGGAAGATTTGATATGAAATGATCTCCTATTGAACCACTCATGGAAAAGCTTGAGTTTTGGTACACTCCCCGCCCAGATGAGCGAACATCATCTATGTACCTCCTCCAAGCAGTAATGTTGGAAGAGGAATGGATTGTTTTCTGTGTATATATGTGTCACTTCGTATTCCTCCATACAGAGGATGGTCAAATGTGGGAAAAAACCATCCCACATTGCCACCCCTTTGGTCTCGAATTAGTGACGTACTTGGAACATGAAGAAATTCTCTGTCATGGCTATATTGTATTGTATTGTATAGTATTTATTTCTTATACCGCGCAACTGCCACCCTACGGGTATCCTGGCGCCTGATAAGGATGAAGTTCGATGAAGCAACAATACAGGGGTAATTTTGTCAGATGAAAAAAGACAACCGAACACTATTTGATGGAGCCTGGGAATTAAACTTTGGCGAAGAGCCATGTTTTTAGACTCTTTCTGAATCCTAGCAAGGTGTCGATTTGCCTAATATTCTGGGGTAGCTGAGCTCATTCCACAGCCTTGATGCCGAAGTACAGAAGGCTCTACCTCCCATCCTTGACCTCCTAATCCTGGTGGTTGCTACCAGCCGCAGGCTGGAGGAGCGCAGGGACCTGGTAGGTTTATACCAAGTGAGCCTTTCCTGCAGTGGGATGGGTCCCATACTGTGTAATGCTCTATAGACGATACATAGAGACTTGAATGCCACTCTGCTACCAATTGGCAGCCAGTGTAAGTCTCTGAGCGCCAGCGTGGTAGAGGAACTACGGGGTCTGTTAAGAGCCAACTTGGCTGCTATAGACTGGACTCTCTGGAGCCCCTGTAAGATGTAAAGGGGGGCTCCCAGGTATAAGGAATTACAATAGTCCAGTCTAGCCAGGATCACACTTCTGACCACTAGCGATCTAGTCTCATCTGGCAGAAGGGGCAGGATTTGTCTAAGCGCTTTCAACAAACCGTAGCAGACACTGATGGTTTTATTGGTCTGGGGGGTCATTTGGAGATCGGCATCAAACATTACTCCTAAATTGCGCACGGTCTTATCTGGGATGCAGGGCTCAGCTCCCGGCGCAAGCCTGATCTCACAGGACGGTTGCTGGCTCAGTTTGACTGATGGGCAGTAAACTACTTCCGTCTTCCCCTCATTGAATTGGAGGGAATTTATTTTCAGCCATCTAGAGACCTTACTCATGCAATTCTGGAAGGTCTCCATGTTTACTGCCTGCTTTCCTTCTAAGGAGAACACCAATTGGGTGTAGTCGGCATAGTTTATTAAATTGATCCCATATGATTTTATCATAGGGATCAAGGGCTGCAGATATAAATTAAAAAGAATCGGGCTAATCGAAGAACCTTGCGGTACTCCATGACAAACCAAAGACTTTGGAGAGGTAAAAGGGGCCAGGGTCACGGCCTGCTGTCTGCCCATCAGGTAGGATTGTAGCCACTTTAGAGCTTTGCCTTTCACGCCCAGTTTCTCCAGCCTGCTTAACAGAACTGCATGGCTAACCGTGTCGAATGCGGCCGACATATCTAACAGCACAAGTACTGAGTACTATATGGAGCAGTTTGATTATAATCTTCGTAGGAACCCACATGGAGTTTTCTCTGCAGTTGAGAACCTGCCAGATTGGCTCAAGGGCCAGTTCCTGTGGGATGCTGTTACAATGAAGTGATATCCATTGCCACACGCAATTGTTCTGATGGAACCGACGGATGGTCCTCAATCAACTTAATGACCTACTATGCCTCTCTGATGTAAGAATGCGTGGACTGGACCCAGGGTTTTAGGAATTGGTCTAAATACTTGCACAGAGGTTAAGTATAGACCTACAGCCTGATATTATGGGGCTTCCGGGAGGATGCCTCAAATCTTTGTGTATCTTGGTAGGTGTATAGATGGTTGGCATCCTGGGGAATTTTGTATTCAGATAATCATGTTCCAAAGCTCACTTATGCATTGAGCTGTCCTGTACCTTGTACCCAAAGCCTGGAACGACTTCCCCGGCACATCAGATCCACCTCCTCAGTCATTGAGATCTGCAAGAAATTGAAGGCCTGGCTCTTCACCTAAACCACAGTCACCTCCTTATATAGGGCCTGTACACCCACCCGGTTGAGATGCTAGTAAGACGCACCACTCCAGCTTTCGTTACGGGGGCCGATATTGCAGCATTGCTGCAAACCGCCCCCTACGGCCATAAAACCAGCCCCCACCCCTGCCGCCCACCGGGGAAATGCACAGTGCCCGCAACAGTCTGTCCAGCCCTGCTGGTGGTCCAAAACAACAGGGCAGAGGTAGCAATCAGGGGTAACAGCTGCTACTTCCAGTGACCCCCAAATGACGACCGTGCTTGTGTGGGTGTCTGATTGGATGAGTACCCAGGGAGGCAGAGCTTAATAGCCAGGGCTGGAGCTGTCAGTGGTGCAGCAGGTGCAGTGGCCTCTGCACTCAGTAAAGAGAGGGGCCCACTGAATCTGGCATTTACTGCCCATACAGTGGTCAAGAGACTATTATACCTTGCTTGCACTAGGGCTCATCACACCCTTGCTATGCCAGTGGTCCTGGCAATAAAAAAAACAAGTACAGGGTTCACCAGTACTGTCTATCAACAAAACTTTAAAAAAACACATATTCTAAGGGCCCTATTTATGTAGGGGTGGTGGTTGCGTAGCTTTTGCACCACGCAACTTGGTGCATTTACGACACAACCCGAAAATGTGATTTATCAAGCCACACAAGGCTGCTGTGTTGTATTACTCTGCCCCTAGGAGGCGATCCATGGGCAATGTGTGGATGTTCCCATGCAACACCCATGGATTTTGACGCATTCCCAGATTAACCATTACTGTTAGACTTGGGTATGCGCCAAAATGCTACGCCTTCCCAAGTGAGGGGTAAGGAGGAGAAATATCTTTATTTCTCGTCGTTACTTCCTCTTTCTATGTGTGCTGCATTCTGAAGCACACATAGAAAGAGGAACATGTCTCAGGGCTTTTTTTGTGCAGGAAGGTATTCCTTCCTGCACAAAAACCTGGAGATCTGGAAAGTGAAGAAGCCGTCACCTTGATCTTAGGAACAGCCAACAGATGTGTAGTAGTGGAACGAACATGATGAGTTGGACTATACCAAGTAAAGAGATGGCTTGTAAAGGAAAAATGTGTATTGTGCAATGCTAAAAATCAAACAAAGTGTCTTAAATATAGAGCGCTTATGATGCAGTAACTCTGCAAGGCTGCTGTAGATGGTCGATGAATGAGGTAACCTAGGTAACCAATAAGCGACAGGATTCCGAACCAATGAAGATGATGAGCCACATAAGAAGAAAGCAGCAAGTATAATGCACAGCCATAGCCAAGGTGGGCTCCTCACAGCATCAATAGTAGCATCACTGGGAATAAACGCTAAGATCTTTGTATGGACCACCAGGTGCAAAATGAAAAATGAGGGAACTTTAGTCACTTCGGTTTGAAGGATCCTTCATCGTCAAACTGGACTCTTGAAAGAAACTGTCCTCACCAGAGTGGGATCTAGACCTAGTGGCTCAGGCCTTCAAGATGTTCACCAGAAAAAAAGGTAGGCCAGTCCCAACAATAACTCCTTTCTTATTCATACTAAGTTTCAGACACATATTTTTCATCCAGCTCGCAAAGTTTGTCAATCAACTAAAAAAGTTGCTGTGTGCCAGGTCTACATTGACACCCTGCCTTAAGAGAAGCTGGTGCCATCCACGTCACACCGGCACCCCTCATTAAAGGAGCCCACAGCTGTGGCCGGGAGGGGGTTAATGGTGGGGAGCACATAAATATTACACAAGGTAGAGTTCACTTAGGAGCTCTGAGCATCCCCGGGCCAGCTGGTCAGGGGATGAACAATAGGGAGTCTGAAAGGCTTATCCAGGTGAGTGAACGTTTGGGCAGGAGTTGGAGCTTTTCTTTTACCAGAAGAAGAGTGGAATACTCGTGCCCTTGGTACCTTTCACTCACCATAGTTTTTTGCTTAGAAGAGAACAAAGAGGCATATTTGCAAAAAAAAGCAATATTTATTGCAAAATGCGCTTAGCGCATTTTTTTATCGCTGCCTATCGCTGGATATGTTAGCAGAGAAAACATGCTATTAGCAACGTTTTTCTCCATCGTGCTAAAATATCCAGCAATAGTGGCAAAATGCGTGAATATCGCTGGAAATCCAGCGATATTCACGCATTAACACCAATTGGGACTTAACCTGAAATCCACCTCTCATTGGATAAACAGGTAAGTCAAGTTTTTAGCAGGCGTTAGACTATAGTGATAATCGCGCTCAGCACGATTTTTTTTTATCGCTATGCCTGCCTTGCTAATAGGCGATAGCTGTGTTAGCGACTGCTTTCAGTCGCTAACAGTTTGTGTACGCCCACTTTGCATGTCATTAGCAATAAATATTGCTGACATGCAAAGCGGGCCCCAAACCGGTCGCTATTGCCGAAAAGCTGTCGCTAACTGCTGTTAGCGACAGCTTGCTGATAGGGCGATAAAAATATTGCCACTTTAGTGGCAAAAAGTGCAGCTAAAGCGGTGATATGGCCCTTGCTAATATGCCCCAACGATTTTGGAGAAAAACTTTAACGACAAGGCACTGTTGTAAGATGGATCCCACCTCTGTAAATGCAGCCTTTTGCCTGGTCTCCTAACGATATTAACCCAACTAGATTTGTGAATAACTCTGGGGCATATTATCAACAAGTAGCGATATTCATCACTAACTAAGCTTAGCAACCTTTTGTCTATCGCCGTATTTTATCGCATAGATAACATGCTGGTCTGAGCAGGCGTTAGGTTTTGGAGATATTCGCTCTTGGCGCGAATATTTCCATCGCTACGCCTGCGTTGATAATAGGCGATAGCGATGTTAGCGACTGCTTTCAGTCGCTAACAGGTTGGGTACGCCCACTTTGCATGTCATTAGTGATAAATATCGCTGACATGCAAAGCGGGCCCCATACCGCTCGCTATCGCCTACAAGCTGTGGCTAACTGGTGTTAGCGATAGCTTCCTAATAGGGCGATAGAATTATCGCTGCTTAGCGGCCGAAAACGGCCACTAAAGCGGCGATGATATCTTATCGCCCTCCTTGAGAATATGCCCCTCTGTCCTTTTAGAAAAAATGAACTGCTATCCTTATTTAATAGCTAAGCCAAGGTTTAATGTCAGTAGCCTTGAAGTTGGCAGTGGTAAAACCACCGCTCAAAACAACACTCGCTGAGTCCAGCGGCCTTAAGTCATTTTTATCCAGTTTCCCACTTGCCTTCTCTGGAAATGCTGATGGAAAAACCGAAGCTTTCTCTCAGTCGAGCGGAAGCGTTTGTAGAGGAAACATTTCACTCAGGCTTCAGGCCTTGGGTCTGTGCCAAGGCCGTAGTGTTGTGTTTATTAGATGACCTACGTAAGCTCGTTTACGACGTTGGTGGTAGGGCACTCATTTTGCCAGATATATCCAATGCCATCACTCACAGCATCCTGATCAAGACAACAGAAAAAGCAGGATTTACTAGTTCAGTCCAAAATGGGATTAAGTCCTTTCTGGAACACAAAGCAGCTTTCACTCCTTTCTCACCTGAGCCAAGAGGACTGAGCTACGGTGTCGCTAAGTGGCCAATTCGATCCCTCTTCTTTTTCAACCTTCAACTGCGCCCCCTTGCTAGACTCCCCCATCGTTGACATTTTTATGGATGACACCCACCTCAATACTCAGGGGGATATTTACTAGAAATTGAAGCAGCGCTGCAAGTCATCTTGCTGCTCCGAGCTGCGTCAGTAAGACAGTGCAGGGATGCATCGTCTTTACTAACAAAACAACAATGCCAATACTGATATAGGTAATTCAAAAAAATCAATATCCATCCAAATCCAGAAAAGAAATTCAAGAACGGGAATTGCCACTCAATAGCATTTTATAAAAAAAAAAATTCAAAACATTATTTCACATTTTAATACATAGTACAAACAGGTTTTTTTTGGTAAACACGTGGGACATTAAGACATTAACCATACACTCAATCTTTCAGTATTGGCATTGTTGTTTTGTTAGATAATCTTCCGGCTCAGCCTTACTGATTAGAGCCAGCCCCCATTTGTTTTTTGCATTGTTTTTACAGCAATACAACGCATCCCTGTGCACAATTGGCTGCCCCAGAGGGTGAGAGGGTGCCTGCGTTGCAGGGATGTTTGTTTTAGTGTAGGAAGGGACACCTTCCTGCATAAAAGCAATAATTGATGTCATTTTCCTCCTTCTATGTGTGCTGCAGGAAGATCAAACAACGAGGAGAAATAAAGATATTTCTCCTCGTTGCGTCACTTTAATGTCTCTCCCGGGGAGGAGTCAGAATTAAGCCACTAAGGCTAGCAGAAGTTGCGGAGATTTAATAACTAAGCATTTCATTAAAAACACAGAATTAATGCAAGAACTCCCCTCCTGTTACTCAATGGAGTTATCTACTGAACCCACAACCATTTTGGTACATCAACTTTACCTTTACTTGCTCAAAAGCATATAACCAATTCACTAAAGTGAACTTTGAAAAACATCAGGCAATGAGAGAGGTGATGATTTTGGAGTTACCCCTTTCCTCCTTGGAGGGCAAGCAGATGCCTCGAACACAAAGAGCATCTCATGCTGAACGATTCAGTGGTGGTCCCATCCTCCTATATGCATTTTAGTATGTCAAGATGGAATTATTTAATGTTTAATCAAAGGCACTGCTTGCTATATTTTCATTTTGTGAAATGGCAATATGTATTTAAGCATGCAAAGATAATTCTTTTTTTTACTGAAGATATGTGACATTTCTTTTTTAAACTTTTATTAAGTCAGGAGTTCATGCCTAAACTCTGGGATATGCTACTGTACCCATATTTCATTAATAAAACAATTTTACCTTTACATGCTACAATGCATGTAACCAATTCGCAATAGTGAGCTTTGTAAAATATTATTTAATGAGAGAGGTGATGATTTTGGGGTCCCCCCCTTACCTTGGGGGATGACCAAGCAGGTGCCTTGAAGACAAAGAGCATATCATGCTCAACAATTGTGGGGGTCCCATCCTCCTCCACCCACCCCAAGCAAAGTTATGGGCAAAAATACAATGCCAACCAAAGGCCCAGCAATGCATTTGTGTGGAGGGATTCTAGAGTTTAGTGAATATTATAGTATTAGCTCTCAGCTGAGCCGAGAGCCTGCCCCTTGAGGAATGTTTTGATATTGCATACTATATTATTCACTGCAGTCTACAATATCGTCCCATAATGCTTTGCAGGGCCTTTGGCTGGGAATGTATTTTTGTCCATATCTGTGCTTGGGGTGGTTCTAGGAGGAGAGGACCACCACCGAATCATTTCAGCATGATGTGCTCTTTGTGTTCAAGGCATCTGCTTGGTCCTCTTCCCAGGTTAGGGGGGACCCCAAAATCATCACGTCTCTCACTGCTGCCTATTTTCATTTTCGTGAGATGATTATATGAATATTACCATGTAATTTTAGAGTCATTTGTGAGGTTTCTGCTTTATAAATTGTGGTGAGATGGAATGGAGGTGTGGAGCAGAATTCACTGAGTTTTTTATCAATTCCGCAGAATTCTGTGTAGTGGCACTCTGCCAACTACACCTATCCTTAGTTAGAATCTGACCGCATTCACAGGTTTACGAAACCTTGTAAATCTGGGAATGCATCAGAATTCATGAGTGTTATCTGGGAACACCCTCAGCAGCAAGCATGGAACCCCCCTTTTAAAGCAAAGTAATGCACGTAAAGGGACTATATTTACAAGGCCATGAAAATCCATGCAGGGTGGCTTTGCGTGTTCTTGTAAATATGGCTCAGCATTGTACTCTACAGCAGCATGAAAAAAATGATGCTCCAGTGGCACAGGGGCCTTGTAAATATGTCCCTTGGTCTCTCCCATAATTCACAGGAGGAGCCATCAGTTAGGATGTGCTCTCACAAACTGCTTCGTTATTGATGGAGCATGGTCTTGGAGAAAAGAGACTTGCTCAGATGCAATTCGCTTGTTTAACTCACAAGTTATTAACAAGGTTTTGTGGTTACTAATACGTATTTCACACAAACATTCTTGGGTTAGAGAAGCTTGCGTATGGATGTACTAATGCAAATAACATTGAAGAAGGTCTAATACTGCCTTAAACAGGAATCAGGTTTGCGCATGCGTCAACTACATCTACGTAGGATGATGAGAAATGCTTGGAGGGAAATTCTAGTGCATGAGCAGAAGCTATTAACATGGCGGCTTGAAACCTCGCATGCATGGCAGCTGCTTATTTGAAATTAGAGCAAGCTATTTTACCAATGCTAACGCAGGGAAAAGCCTAATAAATAAAATGGGATAGAGTTGAGGTGGGTATACAGTGCAAACACTTTTTTTGAGAAATTAATATCTGCCTTTTTACTTTTATCATTAGTGTGTATTTGGGCCTTTCTCACATAACTGAATGAGCTGAATGACGCGAAGTCTGTGCATGTCCACTGAATAAAGTCATGAAGGTCAATGATAGAGCAGTTGAACGGAAGCCAAGAATGAGTGCCCCAGCCTGGGAACGGATGGTGAAGGTTTCAGCAGTGAAATGTTCTATTCATTGCAATGTTTTAATGTTACCATATGGATACATGTAGTATATGGGAATAACATTTATGAATAAAAAGTAAGGGGTTGGGTTTGCGAACAATGGTTTATCTGAATTTAGTGACATGTAAGCATGGTGGTGATGAAGACTCCCCTTTGCCGGAACAATCAAATTTCCTTTTTTCCCGATATTGAATCATTAATGGGTGGAACTTGTGCAATGAAGGTAAAATTAAGATAGCTGTAGTTAGTTAGTCAGAACAAGAGATTTGCTGAGAGCTGAGATGCAGGGGGAGATGCTGATGCTGATGAAGACCTGATTGCAGAACCTGAAGCTGAACTTTCTATCCTAATTTTATTGGGTTAGATTTGAAGATCACAGAAGAACCTCGAGGAAGAAGAGAGTGTCAGAGAGGGGTGCGGCGCAACCGTCGGTATCTTAGAGACGGTAACTATCCTGTTCTGATTCCTGTCCTGAAGTCTTTGTCTTCTGAATCTATCTCAGGGGATCCCCACTAGCCCTTTGGCCAGGGGGTTGATCTTCCATGCTATCCTTGGTAATTATACATTTCAGTTAGTTGTAAATGTTTTTGATCTTTTCTCTCTGTCCTTTCCCTTTCTGGCATTGATTATTGTTTGAGTCTGAGATAAATGCATTGTGTTTGTGGATTGAGTTTTTCTCTCCCATGAAGGATGGTGACTGCACTGTATTGAGACTGTTCACATGCACCTATAATTTTAGATAAAGATTTGAAAACTTCTTGAGTCTGTGGTGATTTACTTAAAGCATAGAAAAGTCAGTTTATGTTAATCAATAGCCATCAACTAGTTTCAACTAATGGTACATCGACCATAGGAACCAATTTGTTGATCTGCATAGGGTTAGTGGAAAATTAAACTGAGGTATTGAATAATATAATCCTAAACAGCTTGTGAATTTTAATAAAACTTGAACCCCCACCAGCAGTTTATCTACTGTGAGTTTTATGGGCCCAGGCGAGTATATGGTAGTGGAGTATTTGTTGTTGGTGAATCGCTGGATCACTTTTACCCATTGCAAGATGCCCACTAGCTTTCTAAAATGACACCTAAGAAAAACAGAGATTTTTCTCACCACCCCGGGTGACAGACATCGAAACAATGCCACTTGGTCACAAGCAGATGCAAGGCCACCAAACTCCATCCATGAGCGTATTTCTGATTGCCCTTAATATTAAATCAAATTAAACATTTATAACATTGGTACTTCTTACTATTGCAAAACTGATTTCTTTTTTCTTTTGCAAGAGTGTCATTTGGCATATATATTTTTATGAAATGATTGTTGATGACAGAGCAGGCGCTTTGTAACTTGTAAATTTGTTGTGCGTAAATAAATTGATTTACATTTTCTGACTGCTATTTCACTTGAAAGAAACTTTGTAATAAAAAAAACAGTAGTTAGTGCAGCCTTCTAAGCATTTTAATTGTTTAGCTAATATTAGTATCCGTTACAGTCTGCTGATGTGTGTATTAGACATTTCTACCTCAACAAACACAGTTTGCAATCATCCTTAGTATGTGATTGTATTTAATACTCTTGACATATATCAACTAATCACGCCGTAATTATATTTTATAATCATTAAGTAGACTCAGCTGTCCCGTATTCCAGGAATTTGATGTCATTCTCATAGACAAGTCTAACAACAGCCATACAAGCCGTAATTGACGCCAAATGCAATGCTCATGACCTCGCCCCTAATCAAACAGATGTCACTCATCTGACAAATGACAATACATATCACACTAACCTTCCCATTTTGAAAGACACAACTATAAATCTAGTATGATTTGTTGGTTTGTGTATGTGTTGTTAAATTGCATTTTGCTTCTAGGTGTTATTTATTAGTATGAATATTGTGAGGTATTAGGCATTGCATTTGGAGTGAGAGCTATTGTCTGCACGGCTGTTGTGTGAGTTTTGGATTGTAGTCCAAGCATAACCGGCAAATGACAGTGTTTTTTTAGGTTTAATTCATAACCATAACTGCATCTTACCTGTGGCTTTTAAAGTGAATATCTAAGTTTTTTAAACATATGTCCATGCGTTATAACCAAAGCTACCCACAACTCCACTTAAAGCTTTTTTCTCCATTCAATTCTTAATTTCTTTATCATACAACATTCAGCAGTTCCCTATGCCCAAACAGCCATGCTAAGCCAGCACCCGCTGCTTATGGCAGTGCACAGTGAGGGCAAGCAGAGCACCAGGCTTGCACAGTGGCATAGCTGGATCTACTGCCATCCGGGGCCGTCCCTAAGATTGCCACCTGGAGCAGGTAAGAGCAGGGGAGGGTGACTTGGTCTCGGGGGGATCTGGCCTGTTTGGTCTACGAGAGGCTCGCAAGAGTCTTGCTGGAGTGCCAATTCAAAAACAGAGCATTCTGACTGGCCCAAGCAGCTTTCTTTACTGGCCATCTCACTTCGGCATGATCTGTTTCCCTGCCTGCACTACTGCGTGCAGGAAAACAGAACAACATACTGGAGGAAGCCGTATAAATAGCTGCTCCAATCAGGTGGGTGTAATGTTGGATCCTCACCAAGCGTGGAGTCAGCTAGGGCTGTGGGGGCCCTGAGGCTCCCCTGTAGCCCTAACATTGTGTTTGATGGGTGCCCTGGGTGGGCACTGGGGCACCCACCTATATTTCATCATGGCCCCTGGGGGATAATGCCCCCAGGGCCTAATCAGGCTGAGAGAAGAGGGCCCCCTCCATATATTAATTATTAAAACCTGGGAATGAGGGCTCAGGAGCCTGATATGGCTCGGCGAGGGGGGTCCTAGGGAACGGCGTCCACAGGGCCTGTGAAAGCTAGGGCAGGGAGGCCACAAGGCCCCCTCACCTTTTTAATTTGGTTGGCCTTAGGGATGGGATCCCGGGGCCTCCGTCATCCGTGATATCATCAGTGATGTCACTGACCATGTCATGAGTGATGTAATGTGTGAGGTCATAAGCAGTGCATTGCAGGGCATAAGTTATAGTTAGCTCAGGTAACTATAAATGCAAAATATCAAATATCTTTGGTTTTATTCATGTGAAATCTGAGCCGAACTTTAACATCCCTGTAGCCTTTGTTTTTTTTCTTCAGTATATATATATATATATATATATATATATATATATATATATATATACTAGCAGCCCGCCCCAGCGTTGCCTGGGGCAGAAGGGGGCTGGGGGCAGCATTTCAGGCTTGCGTGCACTCCCGCCCCGGCCCCCGCCCGCCACGACATTGTCTGATTCCCGGACAATGTCGTGGCGGGCGGGGGCCGAGGGGGAGTACACGCAAGCCTCAAATGCTGCCCCCAGACCCTGAGCCTTACTGCAGTTGTTCCGGCCCAACCTCCCGCACCGGCTCCCTCCCATCCCGTGTCCCTGAGCCTTACCTGAGCCGCCGCTCCTCCCCGAGCTCCTCACTTCACCGCCGCTCCTCCTCGCAAGCCTGAAATGCTGCACCCTCCCGTCCCGTGTCCCAGAGTCTTACCTGAGCCGCCGCTCCTCCCCGAGCTCCTCACTTCACCGCCGCTCCTCCTAGTCATCACGTACGTTGCGGCCAGCGCTACGTCGTGGCCGTCAGCGTCGCGGCCGGCGCTACTTTCAGGGCACTAATTTTTTTTAAGTTATATTTTTAAATTTACGTTTTTTAAAAATTTTCTATAGCCTATGTCCATCTGCACACCCTGAGGATTACAACAATTTATTGGGTGTGTGGATTGGTGCTGTGGTTTCCGAGTTTACCTTGCCAAAAGGTTTGTGTTCTCTCTTTTTAATAGTAGTATAGATATATATATCTATACTACTATTATAAAGTAAGAACTGGGAACCTTTGAGGCGGGTAAACTCGGGAACCACAGTGCCAATCCAAACACCCAATACATCATTGGAATTGGCAGGGTGTGCAGAGTGACATAGGCTATATACCCCCCAAAAATATACCTTCTTTAAAAAATATACCTTGCAAAAAAAAGTAGTCCCTTCGAAGTAGCGCCGGCCGTGTGCGCTAACATGCTGACATCATCAGGAGTGCGGGGAGGAGTGGGGAACAGCGTGAAGTTTTGCAGACTGGAGCGGGCTGGGAGGAGCGGTAAAATGGAGGATAGCGGGGAGGAGCGGTGAACAGCGGTGACTGGAGCGGGCTGAGGTACGTCAAACGGAGGAGCGGTAAACTTTGGGGGAGGACCGGTAACGTTTGTCGGACTGTTAGCCTCATTGTCTTTGCAGACTGGAGCGGGCTGGGAGTTGCGGTAAACTGGAGCGGTGGACAGGATGGCGGGGAGGAGAGGTGAACAGCGGTGACTGGAGCGGACTGTAAGCCTCATTGCCACCGGATGCGCGCAGTGGGCTGAGGAGGTGCTTAGGGGCCCTTGGATTGTGGAGGGCGGGGAGGAAAGCTAAACTTTGTAGCGCAGGGAGGAGCACTACGCTATAAGCCTGATTGCCCCCGGTAAAGTTTGTCGGACTGTAAGCCTCATTGCCTTTGCAGATTGAAGCGGGCTGGGAGGAGCGGTGAACTGGAGCGGTGGACAGGATAGCGGGGAGGAGAGGTGAACAGCGGTGACTGGAGCGGGCTGTAAGCCTCATTGCCACCGGACGCCCGCGGTGGGCTGAGGAGGTGCTTAGGGTTCCTTGGATTGTGGAGCACGGGGAGGAAAATTAAACTTTGGAGCGCAGGGAGGAGCGCTACGCTGTAAGCCTGATTGCCCCCGGACAACGTCGGGGCAGGGTGCTAGTATATATATATATATATATATATATATTCTCAGCAAACTTTGCACAAACAAAACAGACGCGTTTCGGTAAAGACCTTTTTCTATGTCCACGTTTTTGGTGCTACGGAGCAAAATATATATACAGCCTCGAAAATAGGATTGTGACGGGAGCAACACTGAAACACAGCATCAGCCTGCGACATAACCCACTGGAGGGATACAATCTGACCAATTACGAACCACGAGTCCCAGCATGCAACAACATCATACCCATCCGGGTGACCACCAGGGGGCCAGAACCTTTATAAAAAGCAATTGTTTCATCGTGGTTAGTGCTTGATGCACGATGTCACGGCTTAGATTTGAAAAAGTTCATAGTTGAACGAAACGCGTCAGGACTGCCTTGTTTGCTGCTGTGGGTTATTAAAACATCAAAATAACAGTGCTGGATATATATATATATATATATATATATATATATATATATATATATATATATATATATATATATATATATATATATATATATATATATATATATATATATATATATATATATATATATATATATATATATATATATATATATATATATATATATATATATATATATATATATATATATACATATATATATATATACATATATTTACCTATATAATCACTGAAAGAACCAAAGGCTAATGTGACATTATAGTTAGGTGAAAATGCCACTTAAACATACAGGGCCTTTTTTATGAGGCCTTGCGTCACTTTTACGCCGCTGGTGGTCACCAAAACAACAGTGGCGTAAACAATGTGCCATGTGGCACCCTAATTACTAAGTGACGAATCTAGGCAGATGCATCCCTTTGTAAACACCTGCGTCACATTATACCTGCGCCATGATATAATGTATGCAGGGTGGGCGTTCCCCAGCAAAACGCCTCGTAGAAGTGGCGCATTGAAATCTATGACATTTCAGTGCGCCACTTCTAGGCCTGCCTCACAGCAGGCGTAAGACTGATGCAGGCCCTTTCACATGGGGCTTGCCCCATGTGAAAGGACACAATGCTGGAGTTGCGTCTGTTTTCAGACATACCCGAGCAATGTGTCATTTTTGTGCCTACAGATACGTCTAAAATACTGTTGTATCTGTAACTCCTTGCGACATGATGCATCATACAATAAAGACGGCGCATCTATCATGTTGCAAGAAGGGCGCACTGAGAAGTGACGCATCACTGTTTTCATGCAGCGATGTGTCACTTATCATAAATAAGGCCCACAATTTTAAATTAACAGAATAGAACAGCAGAACAGCAGTTTGTTTATAAATTAATATCACAGGCCTGTCCTGACTTAATGACAAGAGCAACAAAGAGTTTCACTTTGTCTTTGTTTTTTGGCAATGTGTTTCTTGAGAGTGAGGTTGGTGTCAAGGGTGAATCCAAGTGACTTGGCATTCAGTGATAGTTCATGTTATTATGCCAGGTTGTTTGTAGTTCTTGGTGAATAATAGGAATTTTGTCTTGGTTGGCTTGAGCTTCAGGTAGGTGCTAGACAACCAGATCTGAATGATGTGTAGGCAATGTTTGAGGTGTTAGATATCTGAAGCAGAGGAGACTTTCAAGTAGATTTATGTGTCATTGGTGCATTGGTGAATCTTGATGCTGTCATCTGTGAGTAGAGCATTAATCGGCCACATGTAGACGTTGAAAGTGGCAGGTGATAATGAATCCCTGGTGACTTTATAGAGGTTAGGGATCTTTTGGTACCTTGAGGTGTCCATTTGAACAAACTGGTGTTGGTTAGAAAGGTAGGTGGAAACCAATGAAAGACATTGCTGGTGAATCCCAATCAAGACTCCACAGTGTGTGTGAGGGTGTGGTGGTCAAATGTGTTGAAGGCAGCTGAGAGGCCCAGCAATATTAGGGGGCCGAGAACTTCTTCATTCCTGGTCAGGAGGGCATTGTCTATGATTGGTAAGGTAGTTATCTCTGTGCCGAAGTGTGATCTAAAGCCAGACTAATAGTATTGTAAGAGAGGGTTATTATTAATATAGCCTTATAGCCCACTTTTGGCGGGCTATACCGTGCAATAAAGGACAGCACCAGCGTTCGGCAAGGGCCTTTAACAAGGGAGCGGGACTTTAATGGCCGGTAAAGCCCAGCTATGAAGGGCTATGAGGCTATTAGAACATTCTGCCGCTAGAGGGCAGAACGTTCTAAAACAAAGGCCTCTCGAAGCTCGAGGGTGTTTAAATTCCCTCAGGCTCTGAGTGGTCTTTGTTCACAGCAAAAGCTGTGAACAAAAGCATTATTGGAATGTTGCTCTGCGGGATTTTACTGGCCCGTAGAAGCATGGAGCACTCCATTGTATTTAATGGCTTGCTCCACACTCCAATGTTATAATATGATCTTAAAGTTGAACAGGAACTGCTTTTTCATTAAATGTGCCCATGAAGGGTAGGTGAGTGTTGGACCAGTAGCTTGGGGTGGGGGGTCATCAGGGTCTAGTGTATCTTTCTTTAGGAGTTGGAAGATTTGTCCTGTCTTGAGAGTTCCTGTGAAGATACCTTGAGTGAGAAAGGCATTGACAATGGTGAGTAGGAAGGATGAGGGTAAAAAATCATCGTCATACGTTGGGAGTTTGAGAAAGATGTATGTGTCAGGGGGATATTCAAGAGGTGGGGTTTGAAGGATGACCATTGTGGAATTCTGCAAGGAGTGGGCGAGATGAAGCATGCTGGGTGTTGTGGATGTGCTATTGAAACGTCTGTGTTTTTTTCAGGAGATAGTGCCAAATGGGGTGGAAGAAAGAATTTTGGGGATAGTGGACCCTGTTGATGATGGGTAGGTTAGTGCGGCAAAGGATGCGCTGTTGAATACGGTTCTGAAGATATGTCCAGTTAAAAGTGACTGGACTAAAATTTCCAGTTGTGAGCAGAATAAGGATGAGGCTCCGGTCAATTATTAGGACGGACATAAGGATGTGTTTAAACGTATTCTGCTGTAGTCATCCTATGGAAAAGGTTCAGGAAGCTGTTGGTACTGTTTTTGTGCAGGAATTATTATTAAATGTATGAATCAATTTATCACTATATATATTGGATGGCAGACTAAGAAGTCAGCAGAGTTAGTGACCCTCGCAAACCACTGTGTCGCATTGCAGGAGAAAAAGAGAACGCTGAATCGAAAAACAAATTTTCCTGAAATCACAAAACATGCAGCGAGGGATTAAAGGAGCAGAACGATGAGCTCCGCGAAGGGGGGATGCTGAGGAGGTCCGGAAAGTGTAATAATTGAAAGGGGAATTGGAAGGGACCAAGGACAGGCTCTAGGGTTAGAAGGTTATTGCTTTGCATGAGGGCAACTTGTGCTTTGGAAGCTAAACTTTCCCAGTACTGCTTCCAGTGGGCCAGAAATCCTAAACCAACCTTCCCAAATTGTTCAACATCTTTACTCAAAATTTGACGTCACTCTGAGAGGTTTCTACTGTTTTATGAATACCTTGATACCTGCAGATAAAAAAGGCCCTTATGTAAATTCTGTCATCTATTGTAAGCCTACACATGCCTTATAGATATTTGAACAAGCCTCTTGGCCCTCAGATTGTCTGAATCCCATGCTTTACCCCTTTTGGGCTTTTCCATAGACACAGTCGGTATTTCCAATCAACTAGTTCCTCACCACTTTACAGACCTCATGTCCATTTGCTTACCTATTAGCGAGAAACATTCCTTTTGCTCAGTCTCGTTTCCCAGTCCAATGTTTCCGAAAACTTCAGTGCTTAATTTGAGCTAGTGATTTCCGGCGTTGTCAGCACCTGCCCATAGGACAGTCTGCCACATGGTGGCACTGTTTGTCCAAATTACAGATGAACACAACAGTTGTTTAATAATTCAATATACATTAAAAATGACTAATACCTGCTGTTCAAGTCATTCTTGTAGCTTTGGGGGCCTGGAATAGTCTGAATTGTCACACTTGTAGGGTGTGATGGGCAGTAATTGGGTTGGTTTTGTCATTGGAGGCACTGGTAGGGGCAATGGGTGGTAATTTAGAGATGGGCACAACAACTGTTTTTTATTACTTCAATATACATTTTTAAATGACTTCTACTTTCCACCCAAGCAATTCTTATATCTGTGGGGAGCTGGAAAAGTCTGAATTGTCACACTTGTAGGAGTGTGAGGGTTAGTAGTTCTGTTGGTACTGTCATTGGCAGCGCTGGCAGTGGGTGGTGCATGTAGCAGTAGCCTCCTGACAAGGGACCTCAGCACTTATGTTTTTTTTAACTAATTAAGCATTGGGCACAGGCTTGTAGGAGCTGGCCATGCATGTACATGGCTAGCTGCACGCCCAGAAGGAGGGACACTGTGGAGTTGTGCAACAAGAGTCCAATAAGAGAATCCCAGGGAGCTCTGTAAGCCAGGAAAGAGGTCCTTTGATGGAGGTGGAGGCAAGAGCTCAGTTTGGAAATGCCAGCTGAGCTTGCATGTTGGGAGCTGTGTGCATGTAAAGTAAAAATCTGTTATTAGCAGTAGGATCAAGGTGAACGGGCTGAGGAAAGCTCATATCTACAGTTTCATCTCATACATGAGGAGAGCCAGTATCTCTTCTACCCTAAAGATTTATAGTCTATCTCAATATTCTCACAAGCCCTAAAGAAGAATTTGGACACGTTGGTGTTCTACAGTCCAGTCTTGGAATTATTCCCCATTCTACTGTGATAATGTACCACCCCCTCCCCATCCAGTAGATGCTCAAAGCAGCAAGGAAGATGGCAAGCCAGACCCACCCAGGGGTCTGGTATCCAGAAGGAATCAGTTGCTCACCTCGGACAAAGGCACTAACGATGAGAGGCCATCAGAAAAGATGCAATTCTGGAGCAAGCAAAAGAGGTGGGCACTGAGACTTTGACTCACCAACCAGGGCCCTGGCAGAACAGTTTCAACAGACAATCTGGGGACAGGCACAGACCTTAAAGCAGCGGCAAGACCATCACTGTCTCCAGGTGCGCCAACTCATTTACAGTGAGAAGAGTCGCCATGCCTCAGCATTTGACCGCTGAGTTTTTGATGAGCAGAATCTTATAGGGTCCATGCAGCTGAGGCTGTAAGGCAGTCTTCCTCTGGGATAGGCGGATATCTACCCCATCACCATGCTGGGGGTAATAGCAGGTCTCAGGTGGACACTCACATAAGAGGGCCTGCGAATGGAAACTGTAGAGGCATTGTGTAAATATTGCATCACCATTTAACTGCAGATACACGCAAGGTCATGGACTCGGGGGGTAGGGCTATTCTGGTTCTGCTAGACTTAACAGCAGCCTTTGATACTGTGAATCATGTGGTGCTAATTCAAAGGCTTCATTACATTGGTATCTCAGGCACAGCTTTAGCCTTATTGTCCTCATTTCTGGCATCCAGAAAACAAATCATCCACTGGGACAGACTTCAGTTGGAGGAATTTCTGCTACCGGGAGCCGTCCCTCAGGGCTCTGCATTATCCCCCACTCTTTTCAATATCTATGTTGCCCCATTGCAAAACTAATGAAGA
The DNA here is from genome assembly GCF_964263255.1 of Lissotriton vulgaris. Taxonomy (NCBI): domain Eukaryota; kingdom Metazoa; phylum Chordata; class Amphibia; order Caudata; family Salamandridae; genus Lissotriton; species Lissotriton vulgaris. The sequence continues at coordinate 296,105,302 of NC_141685.1, forward strand.
GTTTTGGGTTCTCGCTGGTGTCATATGCCGATGACACTCAGCTGATAGTATCAGTAACCCAGGCAGAGGATGTAATGGCAGTTGAATTCTCTAATTGCATCTCGGCTTTGATGACTTGGATGAACGATAACTTTTTTAAACTAAACACAGAAAAAAACGGAAGTTGTAGATTTTGGTCATAAATCCGCCATCTGGGGTCAGCATTGGTGGCCATCCTCAGCAGGGGATTGCCCAGTGCCAGTAACTAAGGCCAGAAATCTTGGCTTTATGTTTGATAAAGAGCTGGACTGGGATGCACAGATCAACCAATTGTTATCAGCCTGTTTTTTTATGCTTAAACGTTGGAAAAAGATCCTTCCGTTTATTCCTCTTACCTTGAGGAAAACTGTGATAATTGCCACAATTCTTTTGAGAATTGACTATGGCAATGCTCTGTACTTGGGAGCCGGTGTAAGACAACTGACCAAACTGCAATCAATTCAAAATGCGGCAGCCAGAGTTTTACGTAATCTACCTAAATACCATCCTATTTCATTTGCCTTAAAACAACTTCACTGGCTCCTGGTACGAAGACACATTGAGTTTAAATCACCCTGTCTGGCTCACAAAGCCCTATTTGGCGGAGTGGCAGAGGATGTGCAGTCCTTGTTTTCCCGGTACATACCTGTGCGTGATTTAAGATCGGCCACTCTTGGGCTGGTCAAACTTCCCAAGATAAAGAAAGTAAGATGGGGAGGAAAATGTTTCTCCTTTCTTGCTTCTAAATTATGGAACTGGGGGCCAGATGTAGGTAATCCGATTTTACCGATTCAAAAATAGCGAATTTTACCGAATCGGTATTTTAGAATCGGTAAATGGTATGTAGAAACAAAATCGGTAAAAAATACCGAATCGGTAAAATTCGGAATCAGACATTCGGAAATTACCGAATCGGTATTTACTGAATCGGTATTTACCGAATCGGTATTCCCCATTCATTCCTATGGGCCAAAAGGCCCATGGGAATGAATGGGAAATACCGATTCGGTAAATAGCGATTCGGTAAATACCGATTCGGTAACAGAAATTACCGAATCGGTATTTACCGAATCAGTATTTACCGAATCGGTATTCCCCATTCATTCATCCCCATTCATTCCTATGGGCCAAAAGGCCCATAGGTAAATACCGATTCGGTAAATACCGATTCTGTAATTTCCGAATTTCCGATTCCGAATTTTACCGATTCGGTATTTTTACCGAATCGGTATTTACCGAATCAGTATTTCCCATTCATTCCTATGGGCTTTTTGGCCAATAGGAATGAATGGGAAATACCGATTCGGTAATTTCCGGATCGGAAAGCAAACAAAAGTGAAATATAAGTAGGCAGCCAATCAGGTGCTACCACCCTCCCCCTCCCTACCAGGAAGTAGCTACACAGGCAGTTGCAACTAATTAGAAGCTTCTGGAAAGGCAGTTGGAGCTGAGCTGAATCCCTGAGCAGCATAAAAAGTTTTGAGCACTTTTAAAACTGCAAAATGGCAAGCAGCAAAGAAAAAGAGCAGACAGAGAGGAGGAGGAAACTCAAATTCAGCAGCATGGAGCTGCAGGTCCTTGTTGAGGAGGTGGTGAAAGTGCACCAAAAACTGTTTGGCAGGCAGTCCCTCACTGTGGCAGAATCTGACAAAAGGAAACTCTGGCTGGACATACTGGACAAAGTTAATGCAGTTGGGGTGTCTACCAGCGACGCAGAGGACCTGAAAAAGCGATTCTACGACCTCAAGAGCCCAACTAAGAAAAAATTGGCTGAACACCACAAGCAGACAAGAAAAACTGGCGGAGGCAAGAACCCAGCACCCCCCTTACTGACCTGGAGGAGATGGTGGACTCATCCATTGAACCAGACAGTGTCAGAGGACTGGGAGAAGTAGACAGCTCTGCCAGAGCTGCAAGCAGAAAAGGTAAGACACATGGACAGCATTCCCCCCTACCATCATCCTTACCTGTACCCTGTGTGGCCAAGTGAACCCCAGTCCAGTACTGCTAGCACTATACAGGAGCAATGCATCATGGTACATGTAGTCAGGAAATGTAAGGAGATGTCATACAGCCCAGCAACCACCAAGTTAGGGAAATGATTGCACAGAGAATAAAGCTAAAGTGTGAAATATTTAATTGTAGTGACTGTGAGACAGTAGCGCTTAGCTAATGTACGCTCATATGTCCACAGGTGAAACGTCTCGCAGGCGTTCGCAGGAGACTGAAGGCACACCACCAGAGAGGGAGGAGAGTCAGGAGCCAGGTCCAACTACCCAGAACGTACCACAGGACACAGGTGCACCAAGTAGCCATCCTCCTGCACAAGACTCAGAAATGGCTCCAGAGTAGCAAGCGTCCCCTCTAAGATCTCAATCCCCTCTGTTGCTGTCATCCCCAGAAATGCCAGCATCACAGCATGACACAACACCTGCATCACAACCAAGCAGGAGGCATGTCGTGGCCCCACTTCTAGAAATGGAGTCAGCAGCAGCTGACATGGCGGGGGAAGAAACACACAACTTGCCTGTGGATGATAGCCCTGGCACACTGCACTCCAGTGCAGAGGTGGGCCATACTGGTGGAAGACGCCGCAGAGTCCTAGAAAGGCGTGCAGATGCACCTGTGGAGGGTCAAAGTGTGTTCCGTGGCCTGGAGGGCTCCATAGTTAGAATCCAGAGGATACAGGGAAGAGACATCCAGTCACGCCAACGCCAAATGAGGTCCCTGAACAATAACATAGGAGACATAGGAAAGGGCATCAGGGAGCTTGTAGAAGTGAACAAAGAGGTGGCTGCAGGGATGCGCGAAATGAGCCAATCGGTGCAGTTGCTATGCACCAAACTAGACACTGATTTTGAGTCAAGGCTCAAGGAAAGGCAGCGTGCTCATGGCCAAAATAAAGCAATCAACCGCCTGGCCACTGCCACATCCCTGCTATGCAGGAGAAGCAATAACATGCAGGAGGCAATGACCCAAAACAGCAACGAGGTCACTAGGGGCATGGGCAGTATGACCAGCGCTCTTGAGGCGCTGTCAAATGCCCAAACTGCACAAACAGCTGCTCTGGATGTGCCTGTAAGTGAGGAGAGCACAAGCAGGAGCAGCATGGCAAGCTCCCTTGTCCCAGAGACAAGGAGGAGTAGCAGGTGCCACGCTGAGGCCACAGGCCAGCAAGAAAGCGAGCACAGTGAGCACCCTACAAGTGGCCCTGGGAAGCGAGGACGAAAATGACTATGACAGTTCATGGTGAAGTGAACCAGGAATTACATCATTTAATTTAAAAAATGTTTGTTGCATATTTGTGCTTTAGAAACCTACGTCATGACACAATTAAAATACATTGGGTGCATACTCCCCCTGTCTGTGTCTCTTTACTTACTTAAAAGAAGTTGCGTGTGATCTCTTCCCGTCTGTGTCTGCCATCAGTTGGTGTTGCAACTCCAGATGTGTGTGGTTCAGGCAGTGCTTGCTCGTCATCATGGTCCTCATAATCAGAGATATCCACTTCGGTGCCCTTCTTAACCGCAAGGTTGTGCAGCATTGCACAGGCTGCAATCATCTTTCAGCAGGTGATCGGTGTGTAATGGCGGGCCCCTCCACTCTTATGTAGGCAGATAAAACCTGCTCTTCCACATACCAAAGGTGCGCTCCACAATGTTTCGGGTTGTTTTGTGTGCCCTGTTGTATCTCCTTCGGCTTGGTGTTTTAGGGTTGAGGTAGGGTGTGAGGATGAAGGACCGGAGGGCATATGCACTGTCCCCTAATTGCAAGAAGAAAAAACATTACTCACATGCACACACACATACATCTGCTACATGTATCACGGGAGTTTCACACAGTGTGTTATCTAGCAAGTATCCTTCGCCAAATTCCCCCGCTGTCAGGCGTGCGTAGATCCCACTGTTTTGGAATATGTAAGATTCGTGGGTACTCCCAGGAAATTTGGCTACTATGTCAGTGATCATGTACTTGGAATCACAGATCACCTGTACATTTATGGTGTGGGTGGACTTCCTGTTCCGATAAATGTACTCTCTGGCAGCAGGTGGGCATATTGGTATGTGGGTACCATCAATACAGCCAATGATGTTTGGGAAATGCGCCATCTGATAAAAGTCTGTCTGTTTGTCCTGAGCAGTTCTGCATGCGTTGCAGGAAAGCTGATGTAGTAATGCATTCTCTGCAACATGGCGTCAAGGAATTTTTTGAAGAAACGGGACAGACAGCTCTGGGACACCCCACCTACCCCAGCAACAACACTCTGGTAAGTTGTAACTCCCAGATGCAAGCAGGTGTAGGCTGCACAGCACCTGCACATGGGGTAGGATGGCGTGCGCCCTTGGGGATGGATGATCTAACAGTGGGTGGAGGTCCCTGATAAAGTCCAGGATAGTTTGGGGGGCCAGCCTGTACCTTTGTAGGATCTCAGGCTCAGTTAGCTGGAATAGAGTGATCCTCTGCCTGTACACCTGCTCCTCCCTCCTCCAGACCCTCTCTCCTTCTGCCTGTAGCCGTAGCCGCCTCGCAATGACATAGAATGCTGCCATTCTGGTGAAACTGGTGCATTTTGGGGCCTTTTTTATAGCCCGCACCTGGTTACCACCTGATTTCAATCCATGGTGAATACCGACTCTTAAATACCGAATTTCATGCAAATTTGGTATTTAAAAGGGTACCTACATCTCGAAATTAATTTTTTCCATTACTTAATTTCCAAATCGGTAAATTTACCGAATCAGTAAAGTTTCCAATTCAGAAAATGTACCGATTCGGTAAACTTTCCGATTCGGAAAATTTACCGAATTGGAAAAATTACCGATTTGGTAAATTTTCCGATTCGGTAAAGTTTCCGAATCGGAAACTTTACCGAATCGGTAAATTTACCGATTCAGATGTTTTTCGGTCCCCTACATCCCAAATGCCCAATACCGGTTGCTAACGGCCGAAATTCGGTAATTTCGGCTGTTTCCGACCGGTATTGGGCCACCTACATCTGGCCCTCAGTTCCTATTCATTTGAGAAAGGAAATGCACAGAAGGATGTTCTGGAGGGAAATCAAAACCTGGCTTTTTACTCAATAATAATCCTTGATTGCATTGTGGTCTGTTCAGTTTCTATAGCGCCAGGACGCCTCGGCAGCAGTGCGCTCTATAAATATTTTCATTCATTCATCCAGCTTAGCAGAGGAGACAGGGGGTTTGGGGGAGCATCATAGGTCGACCAATAACTAGTTCACACTGGCTTAGTTTTGTCTTCTGGAAAGGAATCACCCTCCAGGAATTCAAGTCTAATGGGACAGCATCAGGCAATTATAACTGTGTCTCTGAGCATATCCTAGCTATCTTATTCTTCCGGGGCCCAGTATTCCTTTCCACTTTACTGGCTGGCTTTGGGTGTTATGCACAATGGAAATGCTGATCTATTACTAGAGCCTGAAAACTGCCTGCACCACTGTGGGCATGGATTGTGTCCCACGGTCACTACTGATTTGTCTTGGTACCCATAAATTAGGGATTAAGGAGAATATTTACAAGCCCCTATCGCCACTACAAAGTCACTTTTAGTTGTGATGGCGATAGGAGCTGTGTCTTATTTGCAAGGCAATGTTAAGCCACTTAACGTAATTTACACTGCCTTGTAAATAAGGCCCCCGTTTGCACTACACTTAGTGGGAAGGGGGAGGGCAATGGGTGTTGTGGTGGGTGTTCCACCGCAAAACACTCACTGATTTTGACGCAACTCCCTATTTACAAGAGCAGCATAAATAGAAGACAGCGCCAAAATTAAGGACCATGGAAAACCTGGTCTTAATCAGGCAAAGCGAGAAGAAATGCTTTATTTCTAGTAGTTTTTTCTGTTTCCATGTGTGCTGCGTTGTGCAGCACACATGGAAACAGCAAAACACTAATGCTTGTTTATGTGCAGGAAGGTCCTCCTCCTGCACATAAACAATCATTTAAAAAGTTGCAGTTTTGCAACTTCTATGTCTGCTGCATTAAGCAGCACACATAGAAGTTACAAAACTGCATTTATATATTATTAGGGGGACCTTCCTGCACATAAACAATCTTCCCCTCAGCCAGCGCAGGGGGAAACACAAGGCTGCACCATATTCTTGTAAATATGGTGCAACCCTGCGTTTCCAAAATGACCCTGGGCCTCATTTATGAAAAGTGACGCATCGCCGCGTGAAAACAGCGATGCGTCACTTTTCACTGCGTCCTCCTTACGACATTCCTGATGCGTCATATTTAATGTATGACGCATCATATCGCAAGGAGTTACAGATACGTCAGTATTTCTGACGTATTTCTGACGTATCTGTAAGCGCAACAGTGACGCATTGCTGGAGTGCGTCACAAAAGTGACGCAACTCCAGCATTGCGTCCATTCACATGGGGCAAGCCCCGTGTGAAAGGGCCTGCGTCAGTCTTACGCCTGCTGTGAGGCAGGCGCCAGATTTTGACGCAACGGCGTCCTAAAAGTGACGCAGTGAAATCTCATAGATTTCACTGCGTCACTATTACAAGGCTTTTTGCGGTGGAACGCCCCCTCTGCATACATTATACCTGACGCAGGTATAATGTGGCGCAGGGGTTTAAAAAGTGACGCATCTACCTAGATGCGTCACTTTTTAAATATGGCGCAACGAGGCGCATTTTTTACACCGCTGGTGCGTCACAAAAAGTGACGCACCGGTGGCGCAAAACTGACGCAAGGCCTTCATAAATAAGGCCCCAAGTGTATCTTTAGCCTTCTTGACTCAACGACAGGCTTCTCCACTTTCTGTAAATATGCCCCAAAGTCTGTGAGTAAACGCTTAGCCACAGTAATAGCATCTGCACGGGCACATGAATATGCTTCCATCTATCCTGAAAACATTCACTCTGACGCGGACATAGGAGTAATTCCCACTTTTAGGTAGCTGAATAAGCCAAAGTGAATGTGAAGAAAGGTGCCCCAATGGGAAGGGTGTACAGTGGGGTGGCCTTAACCTGCTTTCAGCTCCCTATGACAGAAATGTGGCAAAGGATTGACAATCGCTTTGGGCTATATAAGAAAAGAAGGGTGGCTACGAATGAGTTCCAGCTGACGTATCATTATCATGCCATCCCTACCAATATGAGCTAGTCCTTGATACAACCTGGTGAGGTTGGGGAGCAGAACTTTTGGTGCAACCACATGCCCAATGCTGTCTCTCCCTTCCCCTTCAGGGCCTCTTTTACATTGTTGCTTAATCCAGGATTGTATTTCACATTCGGAGGGTTGCTCCTGCAATTGAGACAAGTCTTTTAACCCGTTTACTGCGGCCCCGATTTTCCCGCAGTGCGGCACTTCCGCAAAATGGGCGGGGCCGCGTCGGCCATTGGCCGACGGCAGCACTGGGGAGGTAGTGCTGCCGTCGGCCAATGGCCGACGGCAGCAAGGAAGGGGTTAACATCAGTACAGGAATCATTGTTTACAATGTACATGGCACCATCAGCTGGTTTAGACAAAGAAGCATTCTTAGGAGCTGAATCAGCTATGGCATTGCCACTTGAGGGTGCAGGTGAGCAGACTTTGCTTTTCCACCTTTTCAGGAAATTGACAGGTATGTAAAAGACTCAAAACATAATGGCCATTTTTTATAGGGGTACCTTCCGAGAACAGGAAACCTCTTTGCTTCGATAGGAGTCTAAACGCATGCTTTACTCAGATGCATACTTTGACTCTGTGCACATACTAACAGTCTTTTCTTTGGCTAGGATGCAAACCCAAGTGGGAGCAGTTAGTTCTGCAACTTGGGCTGATTTCATTGTGGGTACATTTAAATTGCAGATTTCCACAACATGATATACAGTGCAAACAGTGTAACCAGTTACTAGAGAACCATCATATTTTAAAGGGAGGATCCATCCAGAAAATACATTAGCTGGCATTCAGTTAAACTAATATGTGGCTAAGCAACCTGGACAGTGGTTAAAACATAGCCATGTGGATCTCCATTCCCACTGGTATGCATCCGAAAACCAGGGCTGGGAGCAGGGCAGCAGAACAAAGTAACATGAGAGGTGAGCAACAACAGCATTTCATATCAGGGCAATCATGCCATAGAGAGATGCAGAGTTTTTGCAGTGAGGAGGAGCGCAACCAAAGAATGCAGCACAGCAGCACTTATTAGAAAACATACAAAATATTTGTGGCAGCTGCCACAGAATGTAAACAAGGTGGAAATCCAGCTGCAACTGGATCCAAAGTTGAGTATTAATAGGTTATGGGCTTTTTCTGATCCACAAGGCTTTGTACCAGCAGACCAAGAGTACATTCCTTTCATTCATGATAATTCAGGGTAAAATGTTTACAGGGAGCCTTAAGTTAGCCATGGAAGTGATTACTCTCACACATGCAGACACTGGTCCATCCTGATCAGTGTGGGTTTATCCCACAATGCAACACCTCCCTCAACCTCCACTGCGTTTACACAGTGCTCCTGGCTCTACCGAGGGATGGAGAGGATAGGGTGGGCCTGATAGCAGTAGATCTGGAAAAAGCATTCAACACCATTAGTTGAGTGTATCTTGAGGCTGTCATGGATTGAATGCGACTGGGAGCTAAGTGGGTGGTGTGGGTCAGGCTGTTGTACACTAACCCCACGGCATGGGTCCGTACATGCTGGACTGTGTCGGACTCCTACAAGGTATGCCGGGGCACTAGGCAGTGGTGCCCCGTTGACCCTGCTCCTGTTTGAGCTAGCCATAGAGCCATTGGCGGCGGTGTGTAGGTTGTGTGGTAAGGGATGGGGTGCACAGGGGTTTGGTATCCAGGCAGGTATGCTGACGCCTTATTGTTATATGTGTCAGATATGGACATGGATGTTGCATACATGCTGAAGCCCTTATAAAAATGTGGGGAAAGGTCAGGACTCAAAGTGAATGGGGCGAAGACCTGTGTCTTCCCATTGCTGTCCAGTGCAACTAGATCCCAGACCCTGATCCCTGAGATCAACTGTGCTCCATCCATGTTTCAACACTGAGCCCAAATTTATCATACTCTGGAAGACCTCCGTAAGGGTAATCTGGGGGTGGTCATGTGCTCCCTATAGGGTTGTGTGGCGTTTTGGCACTCCTTACAACTCCCAATATGGCATGGATTGCATTGATCAAAATGATTATGCTATCACGATTACTACACTATTTTACCAATCTCCCGGTCTGGGTCTCTGTCAGTTGGTTTAGACAATTGGACTAATTTTTAAGAGAGCTTATATGGGATGGTGGGCGACATAGGATGTCCCTGGACATACTTCAATGGCCCATCCTAGATAGAGGCCTGGGGGTGCCAGATTTTGAGTTTTATTATTTGGCAACCCAGCTGCAGTGGATGGCGAGAACGTTTAAGAGCTGCGGCCCATAGGAGCAGTTCCAAAACAGGGAACGCTGTTAGCTCTGCTGTTGCAGGGTAGACAGAGGAAGAGGGTTGAGGGCATACTCTTGACAACAGCACTTAATAGTTGGTGGCGCAGTGTTAGGAGGATGGCAGGGAATCCGTTGTATACCACTGCTCTCCCCATGGTGGGGTTGCAACACGGGGACACCCTCCCCACGTATTTCTTGGCACTACAACTAGCGGCATGGAAGGAAGCCAGGCTGGGGATGACAGGAGATTGTTGGGAGGCGTGTACATTGATTCCCTTAGAGGTCCTTACTGAGGACCGTTGTTTATCTCCCAACCAATTCCTTACGTACAAGGCTCTGGTTCTGATGTATGAGACCAAGTGGGATGCTGGAATAGATGAACCCAGACGCACAATGTCTTACATTCCTTGTTGTCCTGTGGTAAGAGTTGACATCTGGTCAAATGGTTGTATGGGGCACTCAGTGGGAAACCATTGTCTGCCCTCCGGCACAGATGGAATGACATGTTGGGCAGGGTACTTACAGGCCTGGAATAGGCAAATATGCTGGCTTACCTGCAGAAACTCTCTAGGAATTTCCATTTTAAGGTCATTAAATTCAACTATCTTCACCAGAATTACCTCACTCCGAAAAGGCTGTCTTCGATCTATGGAGAGGAGGCTAAATGCTGCCCCCACTGTACACTGGCAGAGGCCGATTCTTACCATGTGACCTGGACTTGCACCACCGTCTGAGTGTTCTGGTCTTCAGTACTGCAGAGGCTCAGTGACACACTGGCCCGGGCGGTACCATGTACTTTGGAGGTCGGTCTACGGGGATTCTTCCCTCGTCCGAAAAGTATGAAAGTGGGTAGCCGCTTCCTTGACTTAGGGTTGGTGTTGGCCAAGAGACAGATCTCCATGGCCTGGAAATCAGTGACTTTGCCAATGATGACCAGGTGGGAGTCAACTGTTAGGGAACGGGCCCGAGCAGAGAATCAAGAGCTCCGCAGAGAGGAAACTAGAGGAGTGCAGAGATGGCCAATAGTGCCACTATAGGTGGAAAGGTTGGACGTATTTGAAAACCCTGGAGGTCCTAGGTCTTTGCCCTCAAGCAGTTCCCGCTCTGTAAGTGGAGGGGAAAAGACTGAATAGAGGCATCGATTAGGATTAAGCGCCACCCCGCGGGGTGAGCTGTTGTGAGAGATCGGTTGTGATTGTAGTTTCCACCTCTTGTGAAAAATGTCCTGGATTCAAATGTGAGGAGTCCTGCTTTGCCACCCACACAGCTGTCTAGCCCCCGTGAAGATGGATAGGAATACATCCAGGCCAGATCCCCTTCTCTGCCACTTTCTTTCTCTTTTTATTTCTGGTATATGGCACAGCATTGCCGCACACCTGGAGCCCACTGTTTACATCGTTGGTAGATTGATGTTACATAGTGTTGACGTTTTGATATGTGAAGAGCTGCCACATAAGAGAAACGAACTGTAATGGACTCGATATTATGTTGGGGGACCTTTGTTATCCTTTATAATAAATATATAGAGATGTTAATACATTGTTTTTTTTATTGTGCTCCAACCACTGTATTGCTGAGACACCTCTCCGATGAGAAGCATGACGAACATGCAGGCCTATGATTGTGTGCTGTTATGTATCAATGTAATACGAAAATGCTAATAAAAATAATGTTAAAAAAAGACACAAGGCAGGCATGGAAGTCAACTCTTGCATTATTTTTACAAATGCCTCTTTGGCTTCACGAGCTCAATGCAAGGGTTCAATGTTGTCTTTTCAAACAAATTCTTGGTAAGGCTTGGTCATTGTGGCATACACCAAGATCCATTGTTGGTAATACTCGGACATTTCCAAAATAGTACGTCCCTGGAAAATAGTAACAGGACGAGGAAATTTACGGATGGCTTCAACTCTTTCAGAGGAAAGATTTTGCTTACCAGAGGAACCTCATGGCCAAGGTATCACATCAGGGGAGGCAAAATTGTAGTTTGTCCAACCCAAAATTGAAACTTTTAGGGGCTACGTTCATTTTTGATTGGTCCATTGGAGGGGTGGTGATGATCACCTCATTGTCCTCCTAGCTCAAACCAGTTCACAAATCCCTGAATCATTCTAAACTTTCACATGACTTCATACATATTTTTCATTTACACTTTTTAAAAATTCTTTGTAACACTTTCATGGTCAAGTTTCCGTCCATCCTCCGGAGCACAGTTCTCTCATACATGCCCATGCTTTTAGAATAGTCTCTCTTGGTACAATTCCTGTAGCAGGTCAAGCTGGCTTTGACATCTCTCACTCCGAGCATAGGCCATACACTTGTGACTGAACATCCATTCTGAGCTTGCAGGGGGCCATCTTTATTTTATTTTGCGCCGTCGCATTTCACATCAGCCATTTTTAGACAAGGTCTAGCAGGACCGAATAGGAACTAGTACGAAAGCAAACATAACAGAAATTAGATATAGAATATAAGCCCTTCTGTTTACCGCTTACCATTCTAATTACCCATGTTATGTATTACCTAGCAAATGCAACATTTAAAGCGATTATACTTACCATCTGCAATCTTTGCCACAATACAAATCTACTACAGACATAAATACACACACTTTTTTTACTCTTTTTTTCTACGTAATCACAAACCTATATTAGTTTGATTCACATTTCATTAATTAATTACATTTTGGCAATATAGCTCTTATTTTCCCACGTGTAATGTCTAAATAAAAGGTGCATTTGTTGATTAATACACATGCTTCACACAGTTAATATTAGTAAAGTTATAAGGAATTAACTTTGAAGGGGGTACACACATTTTGTATTTCCCCTGCTCCATCACCCCTTCTTAGCTAATTCAGTGAGGTGGCAGACAAAGTCCTCTTGGCACTGATCTGAAGTACAGATGGCAACAGTAATTCATCAATATACTGGATTATAGTAAATCTCTGGGGGAAAACCAACATGTCCAAATCCTTCTTTAGTGCGTGTGAGAACACTGAAGGAGACTATATAAATTCTTCTGGGACACGACACACTGATTCTTATGTTTGGGAATGGAAAAGAAATTGGAACAAAGATCAAACATGTGAACCTAAGGGCATTAACAGGGATGCAGGAAAGAATGCTGGCAGGTTTGGTAGCCACAGGGAGCCTCGAGATCACTATTTTATTGATAGCCCTAAGGCCTTGGATGAACCTGTACACATTGACTTTACTCGCCTCGCATATGAGGAGAATCAGGCTGCTACATCTACTAACAATTGAAGCAGAAAACGGTCTAGACAACCCTGCAGTTAGTCTCAAACTTTCAAGAGTGATTGTAGGAAGTTGCTCTCGCGGACCCCTACGCCGCAGGGCAGAACTTTTGCGTGCCCTGGACTTATTGCCAATTGTTTGTCTGCTACCACGTTGTTCTCTAGTTGATGACAGTCCTTTAGGTGCTGCTCCATTTCTGAGAGCAACTCCAGCTGCATCCTCAGCTCCATCAGCCGGCATGGGGAACATTTTCAACAAATTCTCTTTCCTTATTTTCTCTCTGTCCTTCTTCTCTTACATTTCAGTAATGTAGGGGGATAGGTAGAGAGGAGACAAAACAGATGGAAAACAAGTGCTGCCCCTGACCTTAAGGTGGCTAATATATTATGCCAACTTGTCTTGAGTATCTTTCATACACCAGGCATGGGATTCATGCTTGCATTTGTATGGTTCCTATGACACTGAATGAAAAGCATCCACTATTGGGCACCCATTTAATTTCTGGGGTCTTTCACTCTATTCTGCAAATTCCCTAATCTCCCTATATCAAAGTTTCCATGCTCCGTAAAGGACTTCCTCCAATCCTCATTAGTGAGACCCACCCAGTCTTTTAAGTATTTGTATGTGCATTTACCATATTGTTGGTACATAGTGTGGGCAGAAATCCCTTTTGATTATGGCTTGCTATGTTTAGATTGTCTGGCCTCCATCATGATTTTCTTATACTCTACTCACACTTGGGTACATGGAGAAGGGTCTGCAGACATTGTGTCCACAGCTCATCCTCCGGAGAGAGATAAGGAAAGAAACAGAGAAGTGGGAAAGGGTTCTCTTCAATTATTATTTCTTCTAACTGTTCTCGTGGGGGAGGGGAGGGAAGAAAAGGTAAAACGCACTCACACCCAAAGTTCCCCTTGTATATAATGAACATTTGGGACCTCATTTATGAAAAGTGACGCATCGCTGCGTGAAATCAGCGATGTGCCACTTTTCACTGCGCCCTCCTTGCGACACCAATGATGCGTCATATTTACAGTATGACGCATCATGGCGCAAGGATTACGGATACGTCAGTATTTCTGACGTATCTGTAAGGCGCAAAAGTGACGCATTGCTGGAGTGTGTCACAAAAGCGACGCAACTTGAGCAATGTAGGGCCTGCGTCAGTATTACACCTGCTGTGAGGCAGGCATGAGAAATTGACGCATTTGTGTCCTAGAAGTGGCGCAGTGAAGTCTTGTAGATTTCACTGCGTCACTTCTATGACCCTTTCTTGCATCAGAACGCCCCCCCCTGCATACATTATACCTGGCGCAGGTATAATGTAGCGCAGGGGTTTACAAAGTGACGCATCTACCTAGATGCGTCACTTTGTAACTATGGTGCAACAAGGCACATTTTTTACGCTGCTGGTGCATTACAAAAAGTGACGCACCGGCGGCGTAAAAGTGACGCGTGGCTTCATAAATGAGGCAGATGGTCTTAACACAGAGAGACTCATGAAGGGGTTGGGCTGCTAGAGCAAAAGCCTCTTTTCCTCGCACATTCACCCTTTAAGGGTTTGTTCTCTGGTTCCTGGCACTCCTGCCTATCTTCCCTGTTACTACCCCAGTTTTGGAGCCCGGTTACACTATACCATGGGATCACACTCACACTCATTTTCCCTTCTTCTAGATTCTTCCCAGTTCTACCTGCTTAGACATTTTATTACTATGCCCTACCCTGATGAAAATCGTGTGCACCCTTTTTAGCAATACATTTACCCCAAACAACATAAGCTATGCAAGCAAGTGAAAAACATACTGTAAATGTTGTTAAACTTTTCATTACAATTTTGGATATTTTAACCAATTGCCAGGTCCACCTGGGGTCATTGTGTGGAGCTCGAGTTAATGTGCAGATGACAGAACCTTCCTCTTAAGAAAATGCAAAATGACTTTTAGGATAAAATACCATTTACATACACAATGCTAGCCTTATTTTTCTCACAAAGTCCTGCTTCCCTTACAAGCTTTAAAGCAAAGTTATGCAGTTAGAAAATTTGCAAGGTGCAACCCAGAGGCCTATGTCTTCTGGGCCTACTAGAGCCATGAAACTTTGCAAACATGTTCTACATCACAGGAAGCTTCAAACTGAGATTAAAGAATATTCATATGGGATTAAATGGTTGATACATTCAGGATTACAGATGTGGTTACTACACTGAATTACATAGGAGTATATAAACATGCTACAGACACATTTTAAATGTGTTTTCATAAATCAATGAAGCACCCAATAGAAGCAGAATGCTTTTCAAGGCAACCAAGCACTGGCTTAATCTCCTGTTTGACCCACCTATTCCTCACTCCACAAACAAGTCCAATGGCATCAAACTCTGCTTCAATGAAACAATAAGAGGTTCCCACAGCACATCAACAACACTAAGCCTTCTTCATTTCGCTCACCCCTTCTTGTAGAATCCAGCAATGGTCATCTTTCAAAGCATGAAAAGCGGCAATAAATCTAACGCCCTATCAGCATGGACACGCTGACGCGTGAATCCATGCCTTTGTGCCCATTTTCTTAGTCCCTCGCATCGCTTATGAGATGCGAGGCAGGCGTTCCCGACTGAAACTCAGCGGGAATAATCGCTAAAATGGCTACTCTCTATTAACTAGTTAATCGCTAACACTTCTAGCATCATTAAAACTAGGGCTAACTGGGTATATCGCCGGTTCCTTACGCCTGATACATTCATGACTTAGCAATATGTTGCATGGGAGGTGGATCATAATGCTAGATCCACCTCTTCCTATTTACGATGTTTACTCTGACTGTTCGTTATATTGCTGGTATTTCAGTGATATTTCATGCCTATCGCTGCTATTGCCGGAATTTCTATCGCCTCAGCGATGCACGTTGTAAATATTGCGCTGACCGGGCGATAGAATCCGGCGTTAGGCGGCGTTAGGATTTTGTACGCTATACGCGGACAGCGATAATTATTGCTGCCGCTTGCTGATATGCCCCTAAAACCTTTAAGAAGTGAGAAAGACACAGACTCCTCTTGGCAGTGCAAAGACAGCTCATTACTGTTGTGACAGGGAGATAGACTTTCCTCACACACAGGTAAGCAGCAGGTCTCTATTTGACACATCGCAAACAGCTTTTTTATACACAAAACTAAACAATAAGGGTTGCAAAAGTTCAGCGGTGAATCATTACATCAGTTACAGATTAATACATGACGATCATAAAGGGCCCGATTCACAGAACTAACTTAAGACAAAATCCTAAACTTACTACTTATGGTATTCACAGAAGTTAGGATTTTGTCTTAAATTTGTCTTAAAACAAACTTAAGACAGACTTAAGACAGACTTAAGAACAACTTAAGACAGAATTGTCTTAAGTCTGTCTTAAGTTTGTCTTAAGACAAATTTAAGACAAAATCCTAACTTCTGTGAATACCATAAGTAGTACGTTTAGGACTTTGTCTTAAGTTAGTTCTGGGAATCGGGCCCAAAAACTATTAGGTCACCTGTGACCATTGATTCTAGCTTAATTCAATACACATTCTTCATTGCAGTTCCTAACAATGTTACTATCCTTGTACATGAGTGCATGTGTATTCATGGTAAATACAATTTTGGTAGAGTGTGTGCTTTTACCATTGTGCACCTAAGACCTCTGTGTGCCCTAAGCTAATTGAATTTAGTGCATGATTGTCTAATCAGGTTACAATCTATTTGGCGACATGAAGTGTGTGTCGGTGGACCCGTATGGTAAAACCATAAATGTTTTCAAACTTGAAGTCCTTTCAAGTCACCAATTCCATTGTGTCAACAAGTGAACTCTTAACCATCCTCTTGTCAGCACAAGATTTGGGCTTCCACTGGTTTTCAACCACATACAGCTGCGTGTTTTCTGCTCGTGTTTGTTGTTGTGCTTTGTTCTCTTGTTTTACATTTTCTACTGTGTGTTCATATTTTACACTTCTCAGAACATTCGCCCCTTCAGTTGATATTTTAACTACTTGATCTATGCCTTTGTCTACACTTGTTACTAAGTCAAGTCAAAATACTTTATTTCCAAGAAAGAAAATCTTTTAGAAATATACAATTCATTAACAAATGGACAATATTCCATAAAATGGCCTAAAACAACAATTCACAAGATCTCACATATATTTACAGCTCAATTAAAACAACATGGTGCATTTTTTACCAATGACAAACAATTCATATTACGCCTATCAGCATTCGTAAAGTGCAAAGTAAATAGCAGCTTATTACAACTTCAATGGTCCCTCCTAATCGTGCTCCAATTTAAGACCTACTTCTCCTCTTCCTACATATTCCTATTTGGCAATCCTCTCATTGCAATTTGGTTTTCCTTACTAGGTAAAAAACACACCAATGCCAACATTATTTTAAAATCCTAAAAAACAGGATAAAATCGCAAGTGTCTTTAAGATTTTATACTGATTCTGGCCAATGACTATCGCTACATCTTGGAACATAAGGTCAAAATCACATCCAGGCCAATTTCCCTCATTTTGATTCAATCTTTTTAAATACAGGACGGAGTATCTTTTTCCTTTCCGCCATGAAGAATGTACATTCCATCAATATGTGGATCACTGAATGTATCCTACATTGTGTATAGAGGCACTGTCCATTGTTCTTCGAAACATCTAGTTTTAAATCCCTTGATCCACCACCCAGGGTTGATTCCCACCCTCAAATGCAAGACAACATTACATATGCACTTGTCTGGAATGTTGTACAGGTAAGGGAATAGATACGTGCTCACATGAGAGCTTAAGCAGGGAGTAACTGAATTCTTAATTTTTAGATAGTGTAAATCCTCTTTCAAGATGGTTTCTAGAGCACATTGCCTAAGCGTTCTCTTTATCTGGTTGGTCCGGAACACTTCCCCATTTGCGGTGCATAGTTCTGGATCTAAGTGATATAAGTTGCCCTGGGAATCCACTACTTATGTTAGTATCCTAACTGGAAACATCCTACCTGCTTTTGCACCAATTCATCTACAACATGCTAGGATCAACGGTACAAGGCAATATATTAGTAGTAAGACCACAATAGTTTGCAACAAGGCTCCTATTAGTTCCAACTTCCAAAGTTGGCAGTAATGTCAACCACCTACTAAGTCAAATATCTGGGGCACCTCCTTCATTCACCATTTTCTTTTGTAACTTATGCAGTCTCTACATGGCCTCTGACAAAGTTCCATCATCTGCATCATTTGCTAGGATGAAAGTACAGTACGCAGTCCCAATTTTCTCATATACCCCTCCTTGCATGGCCGTCATACGGTCAAGTGCATTGCGGTGCTGCATTGCCATCACTCTTATAGCATACAGCTCTTCGTTTAGGGCATTAAATTCATTGTTTGTAGTGTTGATAACCTTCAGAAGTTCCCACCAAGTTTTTTGAAGCCATCGAGCTGTTGCTTTAGCCTGAACAAATGGCAATATGCTCCCAAATAAAAGTTGTGCATCACTAAACAGGTGGTACTCTTGGGGAACCTCATTCAAAGTGCTTGTACCATAGTACTCTGCAGTCCTCTTCCTTCGACTATGATGTAGCAAGGTCGTTGGACGGCTCATGGAGTGACAAATTAATTCCAGGAATTACCAAAACCGGAGCCAGCAAGGTCACAATGGAGCAGATTAACCACTTCTTATGAATATAATATATCTTATCCATGTCCTTCATCCAAGCCCTCTCTTGGGATATCTTTCTCCCCTACTCTCCACTGCCAAGCCCCCCTAACTCAAAGCAACTTCCCAGAAGTTCTCAAGACAGGTTAAATCCTGACTGACCTTGCTAGTTACTGGCCCACTGCCCACCTACCTTTCATGGGTAAGATCATTGAAAATGCAGTCAACTCCAAGTTCATAATAATACTATCTATCGCCTGTAAGACTTCTAGTCTGGCTTCAGATAATGCTCCATGATGGAGATGACTAGCTTATACATCACAGGCAATGCCTTCATGACCACAGATGAACATGACCTCTACCTCCTCATATTACTGATATTTTTATCTGTCATCCACACAGTCGCCTCCCTTTGCCTCCGGTCCCCCCTTATAAATGTACCCTGGAGTCTTGAGTGGGACTCACGGGCTGTGTTCTTCAATCGTTCTCCTACTACCATTCGAACTGACACCAGTTTGTTCAAATGGCCAACTACAGGTCACAAAGATAGCTATCACCTGTGGAGTCGCCTAGGGTTTTATATTATCCCCTGTCATCTTTAACCTCTACATGGAGTCAAATGAAGCTCTACTCACTAATGACAGCATCAAGGTTAACTGAAATGCTGATGATACACAACTCCACTTGAAAGTCTCCTCTGCTTCAGACATGTAACACCTCAAGCATTGCCTGCATATCTTGAAGACTTGGATGCCCAACACCTGCATGAAGTTCAAGCCACCAAGACAAGAATTCCTAAAATTCACCAAGAACATCAAACAAGAAACAGTCCAAACCTGACATAATGACATGAGCAATCCCTGAATACCAAGTAAATCAGATTCACCCTGCACACCAGCCTCCACCTCAAGGAATACATTTCCAAAAAACAAATACGACCTGGTACCAAATCTGTAATAAAAAAAGCAACTTCAAAAGTGCACTTGCAGCGTTCTCACCCCCTAAGTGTATTCTACCATGGCATAAAGTAATATGATAACATCACCCCCATGATGCTGCAACTTCATTAGCTACCCTTCCCAGCATGCACTATCTTCAAAACTAGCTGCATCACATACAAAGCCATCATGACCAGCAGCCCCGCTTATATTAGAGACAAGCTCATCATTTCTGTTTTTTCTCAGCACACCTGAAGTCAGCACATCATCAGACTGCAGACTTAAAGGTTCAATAAAGAAAAAACAAGGCATCAGGACATTTCCATCTATGCACCCTAGATCTAACACAACATATCTGATTTCACCGTGACCAGTGCAAAGCTGCTCCATTTTAGGAAAGAGTTGAAGACACATCTCTCTAAAAACACCACATCACACTGCCTTAACAGTCCACAAAACATCTCCTCTCTGATCCCAGACTGACTTTATGAGTGTTGTTGACCCTTTATTGCACTCCGCTACCTTTGGCAAGGTTTATGGTACAGAAATCTATACTACTATTATAAAATAAGAACTGGGAACCTTTGAGGCGGGTAAACTCGGGAACCACAGCGCCAATCCAAACACCCAATACATCATTGGAATTGGCAGGGTGTGCAGAGTGACATAGGCTATATACCCCCCAAAAATATACCTTCTTTGAAAAATATACCTTACAAAAAAAAGTAGTCCCTTCGAAGTAGCGCTGGCCGTGTGCGCTAACATGCTGACATCATCAGGAGTTCGGGGAGGAGTGGTGAACAGCCTGAAGTTTTGCAGACTGGAGCGGGCTGGGAGGAGCGGTAAAATGGAGGATATCGGGGAGGAGCGGGGAGGAGCGGTGAACAGCGGTGACTGGAGCGGGCTGAGGTACGTCAAACGGAGGAGCGGTAAACTTTGGGGGAGGACCGGTAAAGTTTGTCGGACTGTAAGTCTCATTGCCTTTGCAGACTGGAGCGGGCTGGGAGGAGCGGTAAACTGGAGCGCTGGACAGGATGGCAGGGAGGAGAGGTGAACAGCGGTGACTGGAGCGGACTGTAAGCCTCGTTGCCACCGGACGCGCGTGGTGGGCTGAGGAGGTGCTTAGGGGCCCTTGGATTGTGGAGGGCGGGGAGGAAAGCTAAACTTAGGAGCGCAGGGAGGAGCGCTACGCTATGAGCCTGATTGCCCCCGGTAAAGTTTGTCGGACTGTAAGCCTCATTGCCTTTGCAGATTGAAGCGGGCTGGGAGGAGCGGTAAACTGGAGCGGTGGACAGGATAGCGGGGAGGAGAGGTGAACAGCGGTGACAGGAGCGGGCTGTAAGCCTCATTGCCACTGGACGCCCGCGGTCCTTGGGGACCTTGGATTGTGGAGCGCGGGGAGGAAAGTTAAACTTTGGAGCGCAGGGAGGAGCGCTACGCTGTAAGCCTGATTGCCCCCGGACAACGTCGGGGCAGGGTGCTAGCACAACATAAAATCACAAATATGTTTCTGTAATTCAAGAGAATTTGGTGAAAAGGTTCTGCAGGTAGTCTTCTCAGAAAGCACCTTCCCCTTTCGAAATGCGTTTACCATTTTCAGTTTTGAGATTTGACACCATGTACTCTTTTCACAGACAATATTTAACAACTTGCATGTTAAAAAAGTTCAAAATCAAAGTTTGTAACTAACCAGGGCCCAGATTTATCAATAGTTGATGCAGCGCAACACAGCAACGCTGGAGAGAGCAGGAATACTCCATATTCACTAACACATGAGGCATTCCGCTCTGCGCTGGTGCACTGTGTGCTACCTAGCTTCAATGCAGGCACCCTTGAACCATGGTATTTCTCCTCGTTGCGCCTCTATTGGGAAGATGCACAATTTTGATGCATTCATAGGTTTACTTGTCTTGGATATTCTGTGAATGCGCCAAAATACATGGGTGGATAGATGCAAACTCCCACGCTCCACCCATGTAACACCTTCCAGGTGTTCAGCAACCCATGGCAGCGACTTGTGCTGCCTCTCGTTGCTCGAAATTTATTAAGCAACGCAAGATAGCTTTGCGGGGCTTGGTAAATCCGAATTAACCCCTTCGATGCTCATGACGGAACGGTTCCGTCATGAGTGTCGGTTGGCCTGTGCTCATGACGGAACGGTTCCGTCATGAGCCCGTTGGCTCATTAGAACGTTCAGAACAGCGCAGGAATCTGCGCCACGCTGATGTGGTTAAAGATTGTGTTGCCCATGTGTCGCCTTGTGTGATGCAATGGCAACACAATCCTTTGTTAAATCTGGCCCCAGGAGTTTAAAGTGACCTAAGGTATTTTTTTTTGGAGGTAGAATAGGTAAAATGAGACCCATCTTGCTATTATATCATAAAATTACTATGGGGTTAACACATAAGTCCCTCTTTTTAGAAGGCAAAAATCCACCTTTGATAGTGGCGAGAGACTGTCAATTTGAATATTTTCATGAAATATTTTCTAGTAATCAACATAAGTATCATGGGGCTGAATAACATATGTTTATTGATACCCAACTTCATGGTACTCATTTTATTGACCTCAGACAGATGAAAGGCTGAGTGACGCGCTGGGATTTGAACCAGTGACCATAAGATCAAACACAGGCCCCTGCAGTGGATGCATAAGTCTCCTGAGTACCAGACTCGGCTACTTTAGCAGTGCAATCTCAAAATTAATGACATCCTGCAAATTGGAGGAGATTTTTGGTAGCCCTTTCAAAGTTGAAGATGTAACAAACTGTACTTGAATTATATCTACTGACAATAGTTAATATCAAAAATGTTAGTCTATTTAACATTTGAACTAGGTTAATATGATTAAGAAAATCATGATTACCTCCTACTTACACCCTAGTTATTAAAAAGAAGGAAATGTTCTTAAAGGAAATATACTGAATGCTGGAAAGAAAGTTCAGAGCCTGGCTGTAACAGAACCCCTGCCCTGTGGGACTGCTCATTCATTATGGAACCATGCACAGCATCACAATCAATCCCCTATTCACCCTTAAACAGTTTTCCAAAGATTATATGAAGTGAGACAGTGTATTCACTGCATGCTGCCAGGCTGCACTTTGTCAAGGTATCTCATAGAAACCCTGTAACCTGAGTGCAAATTCTTTGTGATTTGTTTCCTCTTGGTTTTATTAATGCATCTAATTTCCAGCATTGGGACACTGTATTTCCCTTGACAAAGGTTTGTCATTAAGTCAGTGATATTAACAACGCTAACTCATCTGTGGAGTACCTCAAGGTTCATCGCTCAGCCCCACTCTCTTCAATGCTTACAAGATCCTTCTGGCCGGCATCATATGTGCACATGATATCAACATCCTCTCCTAAGCTGACAACAAGGAACTCATTCTCACCCTCTCACAAAAGATCCTCAACACAAGAAAATGGTTCACCGCCTGCATGACTGAACTGGATGAACGCCAACTCTCTCAAGCTCAGCACTGACGAAAACCAACTCTCTCAATCTCAGCTCTTGCCAGACAAACCTAGAGATGTTTGGCATGAACACCTCACCATGGGACTCCAACTGGTGTTCAGCTGCACCTGGACCAATGCCCACACAAGGCACCCCCACTAGGAACCTCAGAAAAAATACTTACTGCAAACTGGAGATGATCGAACAGTTCAACGTCATTACTGCACTGTACACCCTGAAGATGCTCAAAGCGAAGATCTTCAAATGGCTCCCAAGCAGCAGTAGAAAAACTGTCACTCACTCCCTAGTCACCAGTAAGTTTGACTATAGGAAAACCCTTTGCGCACATAACATAACAATAATGAGACCGACAATAACAATTGTATGAAAAGGTTTTGTATACCTTATCTCACTGATTCAACGTATGATGCCAGTATTTTTTGAGGGAGCCCTTTTGAACACTGTACGAATTTACATCCTGAAAGTAAAAGAAACTAAAATCATTGGGGCATATTAGCAAGGGGAAGTATCTCCGCTTTTTCGGCAAATTGTGCTGAGAAAGCGGCGATACTTCTAGAGCCCTATCCACAAGGGCATTTTAACGCCTGGCTCAAGCCCACTTTGCATGTCAACAAAGAGGGGGTTTACCCAAGAGAAGTCACTGGGACCTGGGTCATATTGTTACTGAGAGGGAAGGGGTCCCAGCGAGAAAGCATTAGTTTCCACAAATTCAATAATAATAATGATACACTTAATGAGTCTACAATGTTTTAATCACAATGTAGATGAAACCAGGATATAGTATCCAACATTACTCATTTTTTGAAAGGTTGAATAGTGCCCCTGGGAGTGCGGGAGAAGTGATAATGTGAGGATAGTGCAGGTAGGGAATAGTGACAATAAAAACAGACAAAAATCTTGAACAATTATTAATCAATTGAAGTATAAGGAGGATCATAAATCCAAATAAATCACTTAAACAAACACATGCCCCATATAATACATTAATGTAATAATCTCAAGTGTGGGGCTGGAGCCTAAAGGACGGTTGTCGACGTTTCGACCCACAGATTTGCAGGAATTAGTTGAGCCCTTGCGGCAGGGTCTTCATCAGGACTGGTAGGGGACTAGCAACCTAATCAATCGGTGCTCATCTGCATTTATCTTTGTAGGAAACCTCCATATCAAGAAATTGATTTCATCTTGGTGGTAAGACAATAGCGTTGGGGCTGAAATCGTAAACTGGCCCGGGGACGCTGGGCAATGGAAATCGGACGAGTTATCAAGAAATTCGGAATTAGGTACGGTTGTCCCCAAGTAATGGCGAGGCGCCTCGCCATTACTTGGGGACGACCGCACCGATTGATTGCTAGTCCCCTACCAGTCTTCACATCTAACATGGGCTTCAATTGGAATTCCATAGAGCATATTATCAAGCCCATTATCGCAACTTTATCGGCAGTTTTCTGCTGATAAAGCGGCGATAATTTTATGGCGATAATTTTATCGCCTGTCTTGATAATATGTCCCCTAGTTCAAATGTTAAATAGACTACAACATTCAATATCAATTATTATCAGTAGATATAATTCGGGTATCATTTGTTGTATCTTCGACCAATCTACCATAAAAAAGGGCTGGTAAAATGATCCTTCAGTTTGCAAGATGCTACTAATATATTTTGAGCTTGCACTGCTAATTTAGAACTACTAGGACATATATT
Organism: Lissotriton vulgaris; assembly: GCF_964263255.1. NCBI lineage: Eukaryota > Metazoa > Chordata > Amphibia > Caudata > Salamandridae > Lissotriton > Lissotriton vulgaris. Next base: position 296,129,760 of record NC_141685.1, read on the forward strand.
ATCAATTGTATTCAAATCCACAGTCTCTCGCCACTAAGAAAGGCGGATTTCCTCCTAAGGAGACCCTAGTTATTAAACAGAAGGGAAATGTCCAGAAAGACAGTGAATGCAGAGATTCAGATCCTGACTCAGTCCTGACTGTGACCAGCCCCCTGTCCTGTGGGACTGCCCAGCCATTGAAGAGCCATGCCCAGCATCCCAAGCTCTGCCCCTTATGCCCTAAAGCAGTTTTCCAAAGAAAGAATAACTATTCTGCAGCATGAAAGACAGGTAGTAAGTACAGTGTACATGGCCAGAAATACATTTTGAAGTGTTGATTTCTGCCAGAATGTTTTCCACTGACATTGCATCTGAAATTCATACTAAGTGAGAACCTGTGGTCACAGTGTGCGGCCAGGCTGCACTTTGCAGAGTATTTATAATAAAGTCACCCTTTACAGATTAGGACTAGATCCCAAGCGGATGCTATGTTGCTTGCATTTGGGTGTTTGACGATACAACGCGTTCTATTACAACGGGGTGTGTTACATCGCAGTTTTGACAACGCAAGTCGTTGCATCGACTTGCACTGCAGGGTGCTGGACTTAGGGACAGTGTAAATTGCTATTCCAACTCCAGTCTACGTACAGTAGGGAACCGGGGGTTGGGATTAGTAAATTACACTATTCCTTAGTCTAGAGCACCTCCCAATGCAAGTCGATGTAACGACTTGTGTAGTCAAAACCCCAATGTAACATACCGCTTTTTAATGGATGCGTGGTTAAGGATGTTCCGCTTGCATTTATTGGGTGATATATTGTACCTTCCCTCCCTTTATTTGCCATCTTCTCTGTGGTACCTTGAAACATGGCCTGATGTGACGAGCCCTGTCACTATCTGAGTGTGGACAACGCAATAGAAAACTACTATTAAGTAAGGTTATGCTTCTAGCAGGCAGTTTTAGCTGCTGCATCACTATTAGGGAGGAAAACTAAGAGACCTGGACAAGAAACTGATCACTAGGTTCCCTACCTGGGCCTCAGTCTCAAATACTGTATCAAAAGTTCATGCAACGCAGCGAGTCACCTTGCTGCACTGCGCCATGTGAAAGGCGAAGGAAAAGGGCAGGAATTTGCTCTATTTACCATTATATGGTGCATTCCTGACCTTTCCAATTTTTTTTTTTTTATTTCTACTCACATGTGCCACCAGATGTTATATGCTCTAGATGGGTCCCTCTGATGCCTTTTATACTGACATTCTTGGTACCGCCCCAGAGTCAATATACAGCAGCCAGAGATCTCCCATGGGTGGGTTGTTTCCTTATCCAACTCCTCTGTCTCTTGATGGAATACCTCGGACCAGGGGAGGACAGGACCGACACAAACCTCTGGCATAATCATCGGACCATTACTTCTTTGACCAGGCCACTAGTTCCCACCATACATTCTCTGAGCTTTCTGCTCGACCAGCCATGTCCATCTTACAAACTTCCATGATGTTTTTTAAACAGTCTGCAAATCTCGGAGGAGCCGCTGACTTCCATTCTTTACAGATCTCCCTCCTGGCTATAACTACTACATAAAATATGAATTGTGAGGAGAAATTGTTAGTATTATACCCGCATGGTAGACCAAAAAACAGTATCCTAGGAGAGCAGGGGATAGTAGTTGATAAAACCTCTCCCAGAAAGTCAACAATCGCCTTCCAATACTCCTGGATCTCAGGGCACTCTAGGAATATATCCATGTCGTTTGCTGCTAGGAGTTTGCAGCGGGGGAAACAATAGTTCTCCTGTGTTACCTTATACAGTTTGGCCGGGGTCCAATACACCCGATAGGCCGTAAACAGGTGGTTTCTCCTTAAGTTAGCCGGTTTTATTAATCTCTGAGACAAGGAGAAAGAGTCTGTCCAGATCTTACTGATTTCTTCGGGACAATCAGCTATAGCGTTACCCCAGAGGCTTTCCAACTCACGATCCAACATTCCTTTTGCCTCCGTGAGTAACTTGTACCAGTACGATACTTCTCAGTTCTAACCTCCCCCTTGCAGATTGAGTCAAGAATTCCAGTATATTTTTCCCGCTGTAATGCCTGCCTTGACCACCATGCAGATAGTTGGCAGAATTTAAATCTCGTCAATGACCCGATTGTGAGTGACACTAGAGAATTCCAATCCATAAGACCGGAATCAACCCATAGATTTCCCCATTTCTGCACTCCTGCTATTTTTAGGGGCAGGGATAACTGGTCCTGAAGACACTCTGGTGTGCCCGGAGAATCCCAGACTGGAGTATAGGTATGATAATATGGAATTCCCAGAGCCTTCCGAATATACCCCCAGTTTCTAAGTGCAGTCTGCAAAATCTTAAGACGGACTTTCTTATAAAATTTCTGATCGCCAAATTTAAATAAAAAAGACTCTTGGCCATGTGGAAGATCATATAATAAAGCCTGAAATAAACGGCCCTGTGAAGATGAGTCTAATACATCAGCTAGTAGCCTGAAGTTTTTTAAATGAAAGGCATGGCAATATAAGAGTAGGTCTGGTAGGGCCAGACCCCCGATCTTTAAACCCCTCCTTAGTTTTTTCCAGGCTATCCTGGGAGATTTACAAGCCCAGATAAAAGAACCAATCTTGCCCTGAAGGTTCGCAATTTCTTTCAAAGGAAAAGATAAAGGGATGGAATTATATAAAAAAGTCAACTTAGGGAGTATGGACATTTTAATGAGGTTAGCTCGTCCATATATGTTTAATGGCAGACTACCCCATCTTGTTAGTGTTTTAATGATATCTTTCACTACAGTCTGCCAACTGACTTTTGGGATATTCTTTAACTCTTGAGTTAAATAGATCCCCAAGTATCTCATTTTTTGTTTTGAACCCTGAATAGGAATACTATTGTTCCACCCCATTATCTCTGTCTTCTCCCTATTGATTTGATAACCAGATAACCTTCCAAACTCATCAGCTAAAAAAAATAGCCTAGGTATAGCCTCTACGTGATTGGAGGTATATAGGAGAAGGTCGTCTGCATATAAAGCAGTTTTAAACTCCAGATTTGCTATTCTAAAGGGCTGAATTACATTGTCCTCCCTGATATCACAAACAAAAGGTTCCATGTAAATGTCAAACAAAAGGGGGGACAAGGGGCAGCCCTGCCGTGTTCCGCGGGATATATTGAACCAATCAGATAAGGCCCGTTAACCAAGACTTTCGCTCGTGGGTTTTGATATAATGATTTAATGCCCTCTATGAAAACTGGAGGGAACCCAAACCCAACCATAGTGGCCCATAAATATTTCCAATTTACCTGGTCGAAAGCCTTGGCCGCATCTATTGCGACCAAGGCTAACAGAAGGCCTTTATCCTCAGCGTGGTCTATGGCTCCAATCACCTGAAAAGTTAACTCATTCAGTTGCCTTCCCGGGATAAACCCCCGTCGATCTGGGTGAATAATAGATTTTATTATTTTAGCGAGTCTAGTGGCTAAAATCCCAGAGTATAGCTTCATATCTGAATTCAGGAGGGAAATTGGCCTATATGATTCAATTTTCTTAGGGTCTTTATTAGGCTTTGCAATGAGAGTGATTGTGGCTTCAGCCCATGTAGGGGGGATACTGTAACCATGAATCAGTAGGCAGTTAAAAAGTGTAGTAAGGATCGGTACCAATTGCACTGAATAATCCAAATAAACCTCAATTGGTAGCCCATCCGAACCAGCAGCTTTACCCCCCTTCATTTTCTTCAGTTGGTTTATTACTTCCCCCTCCATAATTTCGCTTTCCAAATACCTCCTATCTATATCAGTAATTTGGGGCAGATTTCTCTGGGTCAACCAAGTCTGGACCTCCTCTAATTCCGAATTCTTGTCCTCCATATATAGGCCTTGCATGAACCCCCTGGATTCCTCTCTTATCCCTCCATCTTCCACAATTAAGACCCCTGTTTCCCTCTGAATTAGGACTTTAATGTTGTTCCTATTTCTTTCTTCTCTGGATTTCCAAGCTAGAAGAGCCCCGCATTTTTCTCTGTATTCAAACCTTTCCTAGCGCTTTCACACTTTTTGCTGCCTAGCCCAAACGCAGGCAACCTTACTTCATTTTTCAAGGGTGCCTGCATTGCAGGCAGGATTGTTTTTGTGCAGGAAGGTGTCCCTTGGAGGTTTACTCCTCCTTCTATGTGTCTTGCAGAATTCCACACAAGTAGAAAGAGTAGAAAACAAGGAGAAATAAATATATTTTCCCTTCTTATGCCTCCCCTGGGAAGGCATAGCATTTCAACGCATTCACAGGTCTACCACTAATAGTAAATATGGGAATGCACTAAAATACATGGGTTGATGCGTGGGCACACCCACGCTCCACACATGTAATGCCTCCCTGCCACAGAGTAACACAAAGCAGCAATTTGTACAGCCTTGCATTACTCTAGATTTATCCAGCCACGTAGGGCCACACGAGGCGGCCTTGCAAGGCCTGATGAATCTCATTTAGGTTTTGCGTTGCCTTTGCTCCTCCTGGCATGGCCCAAGGGCGAAGCAAAAACCTTGATAAATATGGGCGTGGATCTGTATGAGATGCAGTGTGACACCTGCCTCCTACAACAGATGCCAGATGTTTTAACTCTGATGAGGAACATTATCAACAAATTAAGGAAAATGACCTTGGACATGATAATTGCTGAATATATTGAATTACATGTAATTAAATCTTGACTGCCAAAGGAGGCAAATTAAAATAAGCAATTTCAGAGTAACTAATTTATATGGAGTACTACTACAAGAAGAATAAAGGTGTCCCTGGCTTTCTGACAGAGACTTTGACACCACTGCAAAGAAGTACTCTGTATTTATCCAGTCTTGCAAGATTTGCAAGGTCATCATCAACAAATACACAAACTTCTTTACCTATTCCTTCATATTATGGGTCTTTAAGAGCTGTTAATAGTAATTGTTAATAAATTAACACAAATGTTACCCACCCTGTTACTCTTACAGTAGAGTGCAACCAAATGGCACACATCAGAAATACATCTTTTAGGAGAAATGGAAAACAAAAGGTATATAATATGCACTCAGAAACCCTAAAACCAGTGCAAGGAGCATCACTATTGATGAGCTGTTAGTGCACTTGTGTTTACACTTTTCTACTTAGGTCAATTACCATCTATTCCATTTCATCACCTTATACATGTGTCATTGTAAATTGAACTATGCTTCCTGTTATAAGTAGCTACATTTATATAAGGGGAAAATGTATATTACACAATACGATACATGTGTATATCAGACTGTGTCATAATTGCTGCTCCTATGTCCTTAAAGGTGCATATGGCGAGGGGTTTATGCCAGCTACTAATACTTTAAGAGAAGTCATGAAAAAATGTGCATACTTCACCAAAAGATAAATGTGCACATCTCTGCACACATGGGTCTTTATATGGATGGGTTTTCTCCAGCCAGTAAAACTTTACCAAGTGTTATGCGCATATATGTGTGTGTATGAGTTAATTTCAGTTTTTTGTTATTTAAAAAAAAACTCCTTTTACCCTTTGTCCCATTCTTCCTCTCTCCGTTTCATTCCAAACCTTTCTGACTACTCTGAACTCCGAAACATCCTCCTCAAACTTCCACCTCCTTTGTAGCCATGTCACCCCAACTAACAGACGCACACAACTGCTATTTACAAAAGCAACTTACTACTTCCCCTTTCAAATCCATTGCCATCATTCTACACCAACTCTAACCGCTACTAAATACACGAGAAATCAAAAGCACAAATCTAGCACACCTAATGCACAAGGAAAAAAACCTTTTACTAACCTACTAACCTAATAAAAACGAACCTCTAATCTTGGATTCCTGAGTAGCATGACACTCACCGCAATTCGCTTTAACGCCTGGTCAGGAGTAGAAGGCACTATATAAATGTACAATTCAAAGTGTGCTGCCAAGCTGCACTTTGCCAAAGTGTCTCGTGGAAGGCCTTTAACCTGAGCGCAACCTCTGTGTGATTTGCTACCTCTTTGTTTCGGTAATGTATTTAATTGCCTGCATTGGGATACTTTGCTTTTTTAAAAAAAAAATTTCATTCAGGACAGACCACTGATATTGACTTGTAAATGAACTGGTGATACATTATCGCCGCTTTTATCGGCAGGAAACTGCTGCTAAAGCGCGATAATGATAATATCCCTTGTGAATTCCCATAGAAGCCCAAGTTAACACCAGAACCTGGGCTTCTATGGGAATTCACAAGGGCCTATTCTCAAACCCATTATTTCCGCTTTAGCGGCAGTTTCCTGCCGATAAAAGTGGCTATACTGTATCGCCCTTTCTTGATAATATGGCCCCTGGTCTTTTTGTCTTGCATTTAGCGTTTCCCTAATGAGACCAAAACTAACACACATTTGCCTGAAAAGGTATGGCATAGTGTCACACGGATTTAACATATGATGCCAGTATATTGTGAGTAAGCTCTTTGGAACACTGTATTTATTTACCACCTTGAAGTAAAATAAACTCAAAGCATCAGTCTGTGGTGCCAGTCTGTAGGCAGAAGGCAATAATTTCCAGTGACTGCATTGCATACCGTGGGACCAGAAAAACCTGGATTTAGTATCCCGGCTACCTCTCTTGAAGAAATTATGTGATCTTAGGCAAATCACTCTGTTTCACTGTGCCACCTTTTGATTCAATGTCAAATGTAGGAAAAGGTTTAAGTAATTCACTTCATAGTGTGAGCAGTATACAAGTCTTACTTGTATATGGTTTAGTAGATTACAATATTGCTCCTAACATGATAACAATATCAGTCAGATGTGTGGCTTACATGACAACCAGAATCGATGCCCTTTATGTGATATCCAAGTTTTCCAACTCACTGGGGCCGATTCACAGAACTAACTTAAGACAAAATCCTAAACTTACTACTTTTGGTATTCACAGAAGTTAGAATTTTGTCTTAAGTTTGTCTTAAGACAAACTTAAGACAGACTTAAGACAAAATCCTAACTTAAGTCTGTCTTAAGTCTGTCTTAAGACAAACTTAAGACAAAATTCTAACTTCTGTGAATACCAAAAGTAGTACGTTTAGGATTTTGTCTTAAGTTAGTTCTGTGAATCAGGCCCTATGTTAGTAAAGTATCAAAACTGACTCGATATAATGTATTCTAATGTATTATATTTGAACACTTAAAAACATGAAGTTATAAAAAAAAGAGATGGGGGAAAGCGGAGACATATTTTTGCATGACATCTGCCACATGATTTACATGACAATCCTCTCAATGTCTAGGCTTGTGTTTTGGCTGTTACAGACAAGCTGGACCCTCAGATGGGCTCTAGCTCAGTGTTCCCTAGGAAGCTGCTGAGTTTCATACCTCTATAAGAGAAGCTTGCAGAGTACTAATTGCAAAGGGATTAAGCACTGCTATAAGGAAGATGGGTTTGGAACCTGTCTTGGTTCAGAGATGCCATTGGGTGTATATTGACCTCTAGCAATATCTGGATTTCAGGATCCACACATGATAGCAATGAGCCTGAGATGCAATAGCCGATATGGTCCTTTAGGATGAAAATGGAAGGGGTGCATGGCTAGGATGCCCGTCTTAATGTCTACAAAAGCGACTGGTATTGTGTGCCTCATAGGTAGTGCAGGACCCTTACACTAATTCTACAACTAGGCAGCGGGACTGAGAATGGACCGACTGGGTTGAGCATGAAAGGGCACACCTGGTCAGTGTCCAAAATGATGTCATCGTTGGGTCTTCATCCTCAGACGTCTTTAAAGAGGGCAAACCATTAGTATACACCAGGAGTGTTTTGCTTTAAGCTAATAACTGTGACCACTGTCCCTAAAGTGAAAACAAACACTAAATGCCTGAAGCCGGTGGTTCTTAAACTTTTGACTTCTGCATTCCCCCAAAGATTCACACCTGGAAGCATTATTTTGAAGGTTTTATATAGCGCTATCCAGACCCTTGCAGGTATTAGAGCGCTTTACATCAAATACAGGAAAATGGGGAAATAGACACGGGAGACATAGGCATATACATAAGAAAATAATATTGCTTATAATAGGTCAAATAAACGGTAACTGTTCCAAGATAGCACATATCTACCATCCTGCATCAAATAGATCAAGTGAATTTTGTAAGGAGAATATATTTAACTTCCTTTTTAAAGGATACAGCGTGAGGGTTCGGTCTTGTTTTTGGGGGTAAGGCATTCCAAATCCTAAGGGCTATTCCTGAGAAGGAGCAGTTATACGTTTTTTTCTTTTTTAAGCGTTGTGGTTATAAAAGAAGGTTAAATTAACTACTGTTAGTTCTGTCGCCGCCCCAGCCATTTCTACAACTTTAACCCGAACAGTTATACACAAAATGACACAAACAACAACACAATGTAAGAACTCAGAACATAAACTTTCTTTTGCAACTGCATGATTAAATATGAGGGTGACTACGCAGAGGTATTCACAAATCAATAGATAATCATGTGAAGTCAGAGCTTTCAGCAGAAGTGGTTGGACAGAAGTAGTAACTTGATTGACATTAGCTCCAAACATACACAGGGCAGCAATTGAGTAGGGTGGGCAGATTTTTTTATTCCAATGGCAGAATGGGCAGAATTTAGTAATTCCGCGTTACTACTCTTGTAATGTTGAATTACTAATAAATTATGCTGCTCTGCTGGAGGAATTAATCATTCAGAACAGTATCAGATGAGACAGCTTTTTTCATGGTGAAAAAGGGCGCTGGAGACGGGACGTTGAGGCACAAGGCTCCTCAGTAGCAGTGAAGGACCGGGTTTTAGAACCCAGCGGCGTCAGGGAGAACACCTGATACCTTCGAGTTCCCCTGTCTTGGCAAACAGAGACACGGGATACTTCTTGATGACGTCAAAGACCAAAATGTTTTGGCTGCAACCAGGAACAGAGATCTACGAAGCACACACGGGTGGTTCGCTAGAGACTGCACAAATTCAATGAGCGGAGCATGGTCTTTTATGCCAAAAATCGAGCCTCAGGCAACATTTCAAATTAGCATTAGGCGCATACAAACTGACCAATGACAGTGTAACATTTTGAAAGTAGCGTATGACAACAATCTCAGACAATCCCATCTTCCGTTGTCCAGCCCACCAGAAATGACCAAGCAAATTTCAAGTTTCCTGTTCGATCAGGCCGGACAAACCCATCATAAAACCTTCAACCCAAATCAATGATTATTTCGTAAAGGAAAGGCAGCAACAGATTGGAAATGAGATAGAAAGGTGGGAGCAGTGTACCGTAAACTCGGGCACGTCCTGCCCTTTGATCTTTATCAGACCAGCTGCTGAACAAGGAACTGGCTCAGCGAGGTCGGCCTCGGGCAAGGAGTCAGTTCGGCCAGGTCACCCAGAAGTCAGCTAAGGCATACGTGTCTCAAGGACTCGTTCGGCCACAGTCATAGGGCCTATGTGAGGGCAACCATACAAAATGGCTGCCGTACACAAAATGGAACCCGAAGGTTCAAACTACATCCTTGAATACAGAGTGTTCTCCTATATGGATTCATACGAAAACACTCAGACACGCTACACTCGCCATTTGCGGTCTGCTGACACCAAAATCGTCTATTTCCGACGTCCTTTATTGAACGGGTTCGGAACCGTCGAACCCAATTCGTAAACCACGGAACCACAGCAGAAGACAGGAGATACGCAGCTATTGCAGAAGCAAACACAAGGTTTTCCAGAGGAGGGCTGAAGGGAGGGCACACTGTTGTTGAAACAGCTTTCTGGTTGGAAGATGACACCAGGCGCAGCACTGACTTTCAAAATAAATTCCTATTAAATTAACACCTCCCTCTCCCCTCACACATAGACACAACTGAGTGCGCCAAAGCCGAGCTCAGCAGTGGGGAGATCCTCATGGCCAGGGTAAAGGGCTCCTCTGTTGAGACATCACAAGAGGTGGGCTGGTGGCCTCAAAAGTGTCCGCACTACTGACTGACTCCTGACTGAAGATAAACTGCATTCATGTCCTTTCTCAGGGCCCGATTCACAGAATGAACTTAAGACTCAATCCTAAACTTACTATAATTTTGGTATTCACAGAATGCACTTACTACTTTTGGCATTCACAGAATGCACTTACTACTTTTGGCATTCACAGAATGCACTTACTACTTTTGGCATTCACAGAATGCACTTACTACTTTTTGTATTCACAGAATGAACTTACTACTTTTGGTATTCACGGAAGTTAGGATTTTGTCTTAAGTTTGTCTTAAGACAAAATTAAGACAGACTAAAGACAAACTTAAGACAGACTTAAGACAGACTTAAGTTAGGATTTTGTCTTAAGTCTGTCTTAAGTCTGTCTTAAGTTTGTCAAAAGTCTGTCTTAAGTCTGTCTTAAGTCTGTCTTAAGTTTTGTCTTAAGACAAACTTAAGACAAAATCCTAACTTCTGTGAATACCAAAAGTAGTAGGTTCATTCTGTGAATGCCAAAAGTAGTAAGTGCATTCTGTGAATATCAAAATAGTAGTAAGTTTAGGATTGAGTCTTAAATTCATTCTGTGAATCGGGCCCTTAACCAGTACCAATGCCTCCTGAAAGAAACTAAGAAGAATGTCCTAGCAGCCCGCATCGAAGCCAGTGCTAACCACAGCAAAGAACTCTCCGCCATCGTGAAGGAGTTCACCAATTCCGCTGCCAAGATCTCGACCATCAACAATAACTTCAGATGCCAACCCTTTACCATTGACAGCATCAACCAGCTCCCTCCCATGAACACAAACCCCAGACACATTTTCACCCACTGGAACCTCCTCACCACTCAAAACAGTATCACCATCATGAACTCTGTGCACTCAGGAGCACCCACGGATCATTGCCCCACCACATCTTCAACCTCAGAAGCAAGACAATCGGTGACAAACTCAGAAAGGTTCTGAACACATTCATCACTGTAGCCTTTTTCCCTGAGGATTGGAAACATGGTGAATTGAGGCCCATCTCTCTACTCACCTTCCCAGCTAAAATCCTTGAGAAAGCAATCAGCCAGCAACTCACCAAACACCTAGGAGACCACAACCTCTTAGACTCTCCCACTCCAGGATTTGCGAGCAAACCACAGAACAAAGAAAGCCTTGATCGTAGCTGCCAATGACATCAGAGCCCTCCTGGACCTCAGGGAAACAGCAGCCTTCATCCTCCTGCACACTATCTTCCACCACATCCTGGTCAACAGACTCTACCACATTGGGATTCATGGAAACGTCCTAACCTCAAATGGATCAGCTGGTACCTCACCGGCAGACCCCTAAGGATGGGTCTCTCACCATTCACCTCAGAACCCAAGAAGATCATCTGCCGAGTCCCGTTAAAGATTGTCCCTGAGCCTGACCCTCTTCAACAACTACATGACCCACCTTGCCAACACTTTCAGATGACAAGGACTCAACATTATCTCCTACACCGATGACACAAAGCTCATCCTCTCACTGTCCGATAACCCCGCCACCACAAATGCTAACTTCCACGGATGCATGGTGAACATTGCGAACTGGATGAAAGACAACTGTCTCAAACTAAACATGGACAAGATGGAAGTCTCCATCTTTGGGAACAATGTCTCACCATGGAATGACACGAGGTGGCCTGTGGAGCTCCGCACACCCCGACAAACCACACCCGCAACCGTGGCATCTTCTTAGATAGCAAGCAGACCATGAAGAAACAAGTCAACACTGTCTCATCCAACTGTTTCCATACCGTTTGTATGCTCAGCAAGATTTTCAGGAGGCTAGTGGTCAACACCAGAAGAACCGTCCTGCAGGCCCTCATCACCAGCAGATGGGACTATTAGAACACACTCTAGGTAGAAATCACAGTACGCCTCCTGAAAAGACTCCAGACAATACAGAACTCAGCTGCAAGACTCATACTCGACCTCCCCAGAAGCACTCATATCACACCCCATCTCAAGAAACTACTCTGGCTCCAGATTCAGAAGAGATACTGACTCACACCTACAAGGTCTATGTTAGAAATGGGATTTCTGGTGGCTAAGGTTTGGCCAAAGCCAGGCAGAAACCACCACTCTAGTCAGGGCAAGGGTGTTACACGCTGAAGATAACCCCTGCTCACCCCCCTGGTAGCTTGGCACGAGCAGTCAGGCGTATCCCAGAGGCAATGCATAAAGCGTTTGCACAACACAAAAACAGCAGCACAATAGGCACACCACAAAAGAAACACCACACAAGGTTATATATAAAAATAGCCTTTGTATTATCCAAAACATATTAGAATAGTCATACAATATACACTGTGCCAACTGGCACTAGGCAGTATTTACAGGGGATTACATACACACGACAGGGCCAATTGGGCCACTGTCACAACCATCACAAAGCACAATTAGTAAATGTAGAACACAACCAGTAACTACTGGCAAAATGCTGCACTCAGCACTCTATCCTGCAACATAAATCACATTATGCGATCAGCATCATCAGCCTAAACACATTACGCAATAATCCTCACAAGCACAAACACCTGATGCGCAGATCAGGGTGCATAAATCACATTTGGCATATCATTAAATAAATCACATTAGGGCCTTGCGCCCTACCAAACTACAACTGACCCCCAGGCCAACTGGCCTTCTCTAGGGGCTCAAATGCCCTATGTCCAAAATGTCAGGGCTGGCTGCCACTGCAGCAACATCAAGGTGCGCAATTGCGCTGGGGCAGGGCAGGAGTGTACCTCACTCCTTTCTTCTCAAATTAATAAAAATGCCCCCAAAGAAATAGTGGCGCTGGCACTATTGTACCTCCTGGGTCCCCACTGGGACTCTTAATGGATAATCTGGCATAAACATTGCAGCTGCCGCTAACTACGGTGCAGCTGTGAAAATAACTGTAGGCACTGGCACTCACTGTGCCCTCTGGAGTCCCCACCTGGGGGACCAAAAAGGTAGAACACTGAGCCCCCACTCACCGGGCTCTGGGCCGGACTTCTCCGGTCCCCGGCGGCATGCATCAAAGAGTACCCACTCACCGGAGCTCTCTGCCAGGACTCTGCTCCTCTCTGCGCCTGTCGCAGCAGCCTGAGGAGCCCGCGAGGCTCCCCTTTCACTTGCCTTCTTCCTGTCACTCTCCTGGGACACAGGACTTCAGAGGGGAGCCCACGAAGTCCGGACAGCGCCTGCGGTGGACGGGACTTCCTTTCCCTGCTCCTCTGGATGCTCCTGAGCCCTGCCCACAGTCAGGCGGACGCACATGGCTTCCGACGCCGAATCAGGCTGTGGCAGTGATTTCTCATCTGCGCCACAGTGCAGGGTGAGCACCCGCCTCATAATAAAAGCCTAAAGTGGGGTAGGCTCCCGCTCGATTTGGCAAAATGTGGGGTGGGCTCCCGCTGAAGAAAACAGCGCAGGGGGAATTCCACACACCGGGATTCCCTCAGGGCATGTCACAGCCCCGCGCTACCAGGCCACACGCTCTCCAGAACAAAAGCAAAGCACTCACAAGGCGCTAGAATCAAAAGTCCAGGGCATAGTCCTAGGGGCACAAGGCTCGGCCAAGGCAGGCCCTCCAGCAGGGAGGTAGTCCCTCATGGCGGTTCCTCCAGGAGCCCAGCAGCAGCAAGCCCCCAGTACAAGAACAAGCACACATCATAGGGTCACAGCCCCTATATTTATATTGAATCTTGGCTTTGTCTGCCCTGGCACAGGACTTAGGGGAACCAGCCAAAACTGGTTCAGGGGGGAATTGGAGCACTTTGTTTACCAGGCTTCTCTTCCCCTTTGTCAGGTGGGGGCTCGTCACCAGACACACCACAGGGGGGCAGAGCCAGCATTGTACAGGCTAGGCAAAGACCTATTCAGGGACCAGGTACTTCTCCAAATGCAGATGTACCATTCAGCCTAGTGCTGACTCAACCTGTCCCTCCTGGAGCCACATACACCTCACCAGCCCCTGTCACTCAAAAGCCAGACATGCAATCCACATCAGGCAGGCACATAGCACACAGAAATGCCAACTTCTAAAAGTGGCATTTCTCAATAGTTATAAAAAATCTGCGCACACCATTGCGTAGCATTTATTATCACTATTCCAAATATACCAAACTTGACCACGCTGCGCCTCTCATATCAGTAATTACCTGGGTGACGCAACTCCAGCACTGCTCACTGGCGCCCTATACCTAACATGCTGCGTCCCTCCTTACGCCTGCTTCAAGCAGGCGTTAGGTTATGACGCAGCGGGGACGTAAAAGTGACTCAGTGAAATCTTGTAGATTTCACTGCGTCACTTTTACGAGGCTTCCTTGGGATGGAACACCCACCCTGCATACATTATCCCTGACGCAGGTATAATGTATCACGGGGCTCACTAGATGCGTCACGCTGTAAATCTGTTGCATAGTGGCGATTGTTTACAAAGCCGGTGCATCACAGAAGTGACACAGCGGTGTTATAAAAATGTAGCAAGGGGCTTGTAAATCTGCCCCTTTGTTAATCCAGAGCACAGGTGATCTGTGCTGGATGGAAAGATGATGCCGGAAGGATAAAGCTAGAGCCATAATGTACTGAAGATCAGGACATCATGCCAGATGCTCAGTGGGACGTAGGAGTAGCCAGAGCACAAGGGATTGATACTAGATGGAAAGATGATTGTCAGACGATCCTGGAAGGATAAAGGCTAGATGGATAATTGATGGAAGATCAGACTATGATGTCAGATGCTGAGCAAGCTCTAGGATCAGCAAGAGCACAAACAATCGATGCTGGATGTAGGATGCTGCTGGATGGATAATGGATCGAAGATCACAATATAGTATAAGATGCTCAGAAAGCTTTATGTGGAGCCAGAGCACAAATGATCAATGTCTCTGTTTGTTTTTTATTGGCTAAGCATACATTTTTTCCCTGTATTTGGGTAGACTTTAATTCATCTGTCCTGTTTATTTGCTTATGGTAATTTTGCGTGCAGACTAAAACTCCAGTCTGCTACTGAAAGTCTGTTTATATTTCAGGTTCTATTCCAATTACAAAGAGAGGGAGACATGGGTGTATGCTGGATCCTAATTTATGCATTCTGTATTTGAATAAGATTAATGTAGTAATGAAAGCAATAAAAGCAGAGTGTCCTATCATTAGGAGCCACCAACGCCTGTATTAATGATTGCAATGATTGCAAACAATGCAGTTCATATGGCTTCCACCCAAGTGGAGCAAAGGTTCTGAAGCTTCCTGTTGAGTTCTTTGATTCTAACTAAACAAAATGAATGCTCTGCCATCTGGATGATTTTACAGGAAGAAATTGGAGATCAGGTATGCAACCATGCATGTGGGAGGGGTCCTCTACTATAATCACAGTACATATAGAGCCAAATTGACAATTTTTTCACACAACGCAACACAGCAGAGGAACTTGCCATGCTGTGTTGCATGAAAGGGGAGAGCAGAAATGTGCCATACCTTCTAAGATATTTTGCACTTGTGCTCTTTCCCAGTGCTGGAACACTATAGGCAGTCTAGTGCCATTGCAGTCACCTTTGTGCAATGGTGCAAGGGTGTCTGCATTACAAGCGGATTTATTTTTGTGCAGGGAGACATATCTTGCTGCACAAAGGCAATACTTAGAGGCATAATCAGGAAGCCCTAAGGGGGGCATGGAAATCAACTATTACTTTATTTTTACTAATACATTTTTGGCTTCACGAGACCACTGCAATGGTTCAGGGGTGTATTTTCGAAAAAAATATTGTAAAGCCATTTCAGCATACCCAAAAATCTAATTTAGGCAATACCCTGTTATATCCAAAGCAATGTGTACCTGAGAAACAGAAGACGGGTCAACTAATGGATAGCTTCAACTCTTTTAAAGATCAGATGCCGCTTGCCAGTGCAAATATCATGGCCAAGGTACCACACTCAGGGGCGGCAAAGCGGCAATCCTTCCCCTAGAAGGCTTATGCCCTATTTTAGCCAATCTGGTGAGGACATAGATTAAGTTCTCTATGCACTGATCTAGATTACCCAACACAAACAGTACTTTATCATCGAGGAGATGCATGCCACTACATTGGCACATCTGGACAACATGTGGATTGCATGGGTGAACTTAATTTAGTTAAACCATTGGACATACCAGCTGGGCTTGCTTCCTCTGAGTAACTCAAGCTTACATATAATAATGCAAGTACCTTACTCCCTTGTCTTGTCTTGTATTCTTCAAAAACACCCCTTCTGGAGTCTAAAACACAATACAATTTAACTTAAGAGGATATTCCTGGCCAGCAGGTATTTTGAGACACGGGACTAATTGAAGAGACTAAGCAAAAATGTATTTTTATCACTAATAGGTCCTACATAAATAGACAAGAGGTCTGTAATGTGGCGGGGAATTCATTGGTTTGAACCACCACATTACAGACCTCACTAGCTCTTGTCTATGGATACGCCCAAGAGAGGTAAAGAAGACAGGGCCCGATTCACAGAATGAACTTAAGACTCAATCCTAAACTTACTACTATTTTGGTATTCACAGAATGCACTTACTACTTTTAGCATTCACAGAATGAACTTACTACTTTTGGTATTCACAAAAGTTAGGATTTAAGACAGACTTAAGTTAGGATTTTGTCTTAAGTCTGTCTTAAGTCTGTCTTAAGTCTGTCTTAAGTATGTGTTAAGTCTGTCTTAAGTTTGTCTTAAAACAAACTTAAAACACAATCCTAACTTCTGTGAATGCCAAAAGAAGTAAGTGCATTCTGTGAATACCAAAATAGTAGTAAATTTAGGATTGAGTCTTAAGTTCATTCTGTGAATCGGGCCCGTAATTCATAAGTTTTGAGGGTCGAGCAATTTGCACTGCCAGGTATCTA
Organism: Lissotriton vulgaris; assembly: GCF_964263255.1. Lineage (NCBI taxonomy): Eukaryota > Metazoa > Chordata > Amphibia > Caudata > Salamandridae > Lissotriton > Lissotriton vulgaris. The sequence goes on from NC_141685.1 coordinate 296,146,624, forward strand.
AGTATACACAGTACAGTTGGTACCTTTCAAACTGTCATAAAATTTGGGATAAGGAGTTTCAACAATTTGGTGAGGTTGGTCTGGGAGTCCTGGCGCACGGCAAGCAGCACTGGGCCAGTCTCACTTCCATTGCCCCAGATGAACGCCTGTAAAGCAAGAACCTTCTAACCCTGGAACCTGTCCTCTGCCCCTCCTGATTTCCTTTCCAAATCTACCAACTAATCTCATCCTTCCTTTGTGGAACTTCTTGCACTGCCACTTAATTCACTAGCTGCATATTTTACAATTCCATTGACATCAGTTTTTTGATTCAGCATTCTGTTTTCCTCCTGCAAAGAGATACAGTATTTTACAAGGGTGACTAACTCTGCCAACTTATTAGTCTGCCATCCAATATAGATGGTGGTAAATTGATTCATGACATTTAGTAACAATCCCTGTATGAAAACAACAGCGACAATTCCTAAGACATCTTCGTACCATAGGCTATACTAGAATATAGAAAACATATCCGTATGTCTGTCCAAATAATCGGCTGGAGCCTCACCCTTATTCTGCTTATAATTGGAAATTTTAGTCCAGTCAGTCTTTACTGTGCATATCTCTAGAACTGAATTTGAACAACCCATCCTTTGCTGCATTCGACACCGCATCATTTCCAGGGCCCACTATTGGCCATACTCGCTTTCTCCCCAAGTCTTTCTCTTTATTCACTTGGAACTATCTTCAGCAGAATAATACTGAATGTCCCACAGCACATCTAAACAAGCATTAGGAATGCATTAGGGCTCGGGTTTGTTTGAGTTAGAGATAATGGCATTGTAAATGGCAATGTGTTTTAGGCATGTGTTTTGGAGTGGAAGCATGTGGTGTGTGTTGGAGATATGTGTGTTGGATTGGAATGTTATCAATGGTGGCATGCTGCACTTTAACGCATTATCTTTAAAAGGTAAAGTGCAGCATAGTGCGATAGGTACAATATTAATTGGTGGATGCGTTATCAATTGGTGTGTGCATTGATGGGTGGTGGATGTGTGTGCCTGTAGGAATTCTGCAGGGATGGCTGTTGGTGTGTGTGTTTGGTGGAAGCGTGTAGTGGTGGCTAGAGGTGTGTATGACTGGTGGTAGCGTGCAGTAAGAGCTGTTACTGAGTGTGGCTGTCAAGCGTACAGAGCTGGATGGTAATGCATGTGGTTGGTGAAAGGGTGCACTGACAGCTGTTGATGATTGTGCTAATTGAAAGAGTGGCTGGTGCACTGTCAGCTGTTGTGTGTGTGTGTTTTGTGAAAGTTGCACTGACATGATTTGTTGTGTGCGTGGGTGTTTAGCGGCACTGATGCATGGTCGTGTTTGTATTTGGTGAAAGCGTACATTGATGGTTGTTGGTGTTTGTGCCTGGTGAAAGCATTCATTGACGGCTGGGGGTGTGATGTTGTGTGTGTTGTTTTGTGTGTAGTGGTGAGTGTGTGGTGGTGAGTCTGTGGGGGTGAGTCTGTGGGGGTGAGTGTGTGGTGGTGAGTGTGTTGTGGTGAGTGGTGACGAGTGTGTGGTGTTGAGAGAGTGAGGTGTGTGTGGTTTGTGTGTGTGTTATGTGTGTGTGGTGTATGTGTGTGTGGTGTTTTCTGCACACTCACACACTGCCCCTACACATTCACACACTGCTCACCCGCACACTCCCAATGTCACCCTGCATAGTCACACACTGTTTATCCTGCACACTCATTCTGCACACTCACACAATGTGCACCCTGCACCCTTACACGCTGTCTCTGCAGTCACTCTGCACTCACTGTCACTTTACACTCACTCTGCACTCACTGTCACTCTACACTCACTCTGCACTCACTGTCACTCTCGCACTCACTCTGCACTCACTGTCACTCTGCACTCACTCTGCACTCACTGTCATGTGCACTCACTCTGCACTCAATGTCACTCTGCACTCACTTTGCACTCACTGTCACTCTACACTCACTTTGCACTCACTGTCACTCTCGCACTCACTCTGCACTCACTGTCACTCTGCACTCACTGTCTCTGCACTCACTCTGCACTCACTGTCACTCTGCACTCAGTCTGCACTCACTGTCACTCTGCACTCAGTCTGCACTCACTGTCACTCTGCCCTCACTGTCACTTTGCACTCACTCTGCATTCACTGTCACTCTGCACTCACTCTGTACTCACTGTCACTTGCACTCACTCTGCACTCACTGTCACTCTGCACTCACTGTCATTCTGCACTCACTGTCATTCTGCACTCACTCTGCACTCACTGTCACTCTCGCACTCACTCTGCACTCACTGTTGCTCTCACACTCACTCTGCACACACTCACTCTGCACACACTCACTCTGCACTCACTGTAACTCTGCACTCATTCTGCACTCACTGTCACTCTGCATTCACTCTGCACTCACTGTCACTCTGCACTCACTTTGCACTCACTGTCACTCTGCACTCACTCTGCACTCACTGTCACTCTACACGCACTCTGCACTCTCTGTCACTCTCGCACTCACTCTGTACTCACTGTCACTCTGCACTCACTTTGCACTCACTGTCTCTGCACTCATTCTGCACTCACTGTTACTCTGCACTCACTCTACAGTCACTGTCACTCTGCACTCACTCTGCACTCACTGTCACTCACACTCACTCTGCACTCACTGTCACTCGCACTCACTCTCCACTCACTGTCGTTCTCACACTCACACTGCACTCACTGTCAGTCTCGTACTCACTCTGCACTCACTATCCTCTTGCACTCACTCTGCACTCACTGTCACTCTCGCACTCACTCTGCACTCACTGTCACTCTCGCACTCACTCTGCACTCACTGTCGCTCTCGCACTCACTCTGCACTCACTGTCACTCTCGCACTCTGCACTCACTGTCACTCTCGCACTCACTCTGCACTTACAGTCACTCTCGCACTCACTCTGCACTCACAGTCACTCTCGCACTCACTCTGCACTCACTACACACTGTTCACCCTGCACACTCACACTGTTTACCCTGCACACTCACACACTGCAGTCACTGTGACCAGTGCCTATGTGTGCGCGCAGTGCCGGTGTATGTGAGCAGCCTGTGTGTGTATGTAGTGCCTGTGTGTGTGAACAGTGTCTGTGTGTGTGAACAGTGTCTGTGTGTGTGAGCAGTGTCTGTGTGTGAGCAGTGTCTGTGTGTGTGAGCAGTGCCTGTGTGTGAACAGTGCCTGTGTGTGGACAGTGCCTGTGTGTGAACAGTGCCTGTGTGTGATCAGTGCGCCTGTGTGTGATCAGTGCGCCTGTGTGTGTGCGCAGTGCCGGTGTGTGTATGTAGTGCCTGTGTGTATGAACAGTGCCTATGTGTGCGCGCAGTGCTGGTGTGTGTGAGCGGTACAAAAGGGGGTGGTGATGGACGGAGCATCTGAATCAATCAAACACTCACACCCAGTCAAAAGATCTTGGTTTAATCCATCACCGTTCTTTAGCCCACTCTGCCACCCCAGTTCAGACATGGCTATATGCAAATCAGTCTGACCCTGTGCCTCATGGGAACAGTCCAGCCCGAACTGCCAAGCCATGTCTTCCCTGGACCGGAAACAAGCTTCCGAGGACCGGTTTCTGGCATTCCAGCTGTCTTCAGCCCGGCTTGCATGAATCCAGTGGCAAAGTGAGCAAGGGACTCACATCTGAGCATACCCTGCCACGCTTATGGCGGCCAAAAGTGGTACAAAAGGGGGTGGTGATGGATGGAGTATCTGAATCAATCAAACACTCACACCCAGTCAAAAGATCTGGGTTTAATCCATCACCGTTCTTTAGCCCACTCTGCCACCCCAGTTCAGACATGGCTATATGCAAATCAGTCTGACCCTGTGCCTCATGGGAACAGTCCACCCCGAACTGCCAAGCCATGTCTTCCCTGGATCGGAAACAAGCTTCCGAGGACCGGTTTCTGGCATTCCAGCCGTCTTCAGCCCGGCTTGCTTGAATCCAGTGGCAAAGTGAGCAAGGGACTCACGTCTGAGCATGCCCTGCCACACTTATGGCGGCCAAAAGCGGTACAAAAGGGGGTGGTGATGGACGGAGCATCTGAATCAATCAAACACTCACACCCAGTCAAAAGATCTGGGTTTAATCCATCACCGTTCTTTAGCCCACTCTGCCACCCCAGTTCAGACATGGCTATATGCAAATCAGTCTGACCCTGTGCCTCATGGGAACAGTCCTGCTCGAACTGTCAAGCCATGTCTTCCCTGGACCGGAAACAAGCTTCCGAGGACCGGTTTCTGGCATTCCAGCCGTCTTCAGCCCTGCTTGCTTGAATCCAGTGGCAAAGTGAGCAAGGGACTCACGTCTGAGCATACCCTATTATTATTATTATTTATTTAGCGATTTATAGAGCGCCTGGTGACCCGGAGGCATCCCGCGCTGTAACATTTGTAGAGACCAGAGGGGACAGGGGACCTTATTTTGGAAACAGCAGCGTTTTCAATTTTTTTCGAAAAAGGAGATGGCTGGGTTCCAGCCGCAGGGGGCGAGGAAGTGAGTTCCATCCTGAGGACGCTTTTACAGAGAAGCGTCGGCCGCCGGTGCGTGCTTTCCTGAATCTAGGGACGTTGGCCAGCCGCTCATTGTCCGAGCGTAGGGACCTGGGGCCTTGTATGGGGTGACCAGGTCTCTCAGGATAGCAGGGCCAATACCCTGCCACACTTATGGCGGCCAAAAGAGGTACAAAAGGGGGTGGTGATGGACGGAGCATCTGAATCAATCAAACACTCACACCCAGTCAAAAGATCTGGGTTTAATCCATCATCGTTCATTAGCCCACTCTGCCACCCCAGTTCAGACATGGCTATATGCAAATCAGTCTGACCCTGTGCCTCATGGGAACAGTCCAGCCCGAACTGCCAAGCCATGGCTTCCCTGGACCGGAAACAAGCTTCCGAGGACCGGTTTCTGGCATTCTAGCCGTCTTCAGCCCGGCTTGCTTGAATCCAGTGGCAAAGTGAGCAAGGGACTCACGTCTGAGCATACCCTGCCACACTTATGGTGGCCAAAAGCGGTACAAAAGGGGGTGGTGATGGACGGAGCATCTGAATCAATCAAACACTCACACCCAGTCAAAAGATCTGGGTTTAATCCATCACCGTTCTTTAGCCCACTCTGCCACCCCAGTTCAGACATGGCTATATGCAAATCAGTCTGACCCTGTTCCTCATGGGAACAGTCCAGCCCGAACTGCCAAGCCATGTCTTCCCTGGACCGGAAACAAGCTTCCGAGGACCGGTTTCTGGCATTCCAGCCGTCTTCAGCCCGGCTTGCTTGAATCCAGTGGCAAAGTGAGCAAGGGACTCACGTCTGAGCATACCCTGCCACACTTACTCTGCACTCACTGTCACTCTCGCACTCACTCTGCACTCACTGTCACTCTCGCACTCACTCTGCACTCACTGTCGCTCTCGCACTCACTCTGCACTCACAGTAACTCTCGCGCTCACTCTGCACTCACTACACACTGTTCACCCTGCACACTCACACTGTTTACCCTGCACACTCACACACTGCAGTCACTGTGACCAGTGCCTATGTGTGCGCGCAGTGCCGGTGTGTGTGAGCAGCCTGTGTGTGTATGTAGTGCCTGTGTGTGTGAACAGTGTCTGTGTGTGTGAACAGTGTCTGTGTGTGTGAGCAGTGTCTGTGTGGGAGCAGTGTCTGTGTGTGTGAGCAGTGCCTGTGTGTGAACAGTGCCTGTGTGTGAACAGTAACTGTGTGAACAGTGCCTGTGTGTGGACAGTGCCTGTGTGTGAACAATGCCTGTGTGTGATCAGTGCACCTGTGTGTGTGCGCAGTGCCGGTGTGTGTATGTAGTGCCTGTGTGTGTGAACAGTGCCTATGTGTGCACGCAGTGCCGGTGTGTGTGAGCAGCCTGTGTGTGTATGTACTGCCTGTGTGTGTGAACAGTGCCTATGTGTGCGCTCACTACACACTGTTCACCCTGCACACTCACACTGTTTACCCTGCACACTCACACACTGCAGTCACTGTGACCAGTGCCTATGTGTGCGCGCAGTGCCGGTGTGTGTGAGCAGCCTCTGTGTGTATGTAGTGCCTGTGTGTGTGAACAGTGTCTGTGTGTGTGAACAGTGTCTGTGTGTGTGAGCAGTGTCCGTGTGCGAGCAGTGTCTGTGTGTGAACATTGCCTGTGTGTGAGAAGTGCCTGTGTGTGTGAAAAGTGCCTGTGTGTGTGAGAAGTGCCTGTGTGTGAGAGAAGTGCCTGTGTGTGTGAGAAGTGCCTGTGTGTGTGAGCAGTGTCCGTGTGTGTCAACAGTGCCTGTGTATCCCTGCACCTAAAATCAACCTACTTGTCATGAGGCCCAAGGTTAGACACACAAGCTCAACTGTTGCAACCGGGCTGCTCAGACCCTCCATGCAGAAACACATTCCTGCTCTCTGAGGTTTGGTTTTGTTGCTGAACAAGACATGAGCCCCTTTGATGAGATGAGGAGAATGCGGCAAAATGTGGGACTGTTCATAAGCCAGTGAAAAGAATTCCGTTTCGTACCTGGACGTTACTGTCTCCAATACAAACGCACTTACATACTTTGTGGGGTAATGAAGACTGTGTGTTTCATTGTCGGCGCACGACCAAGCCAGCTCTTTAAAGGCCAACACTTACACATGAAAGGATGCAAACGAACGCGCGCCCACCAAACTCACTGCAGACTGGTGAACGCGCCCCGAACATCTGGGTTCGATTACTGCGGCACCCTCACAGCTCATAATTGACAATTTATTGCACTCCCCTGCGCGTAACCGGACAGAATATGCAGGAAGTGCACAAACTGAAATCCATATGGCTTTTTGCGTGAAGGCTACTAGAAACACAGCACTGCGAGGACCAATTAGCATGCAGATGCCAAAATCAACTACGGAAAAATCTCGCGCAGTGAGGAATTTTTACTTCACTATCCTGAGCCCCGTAACAAGACGGCTCGGAGCTCCGCCCCACTTCTGACGAAGTGTTGACGTAGGCCGAGCCCTAAAAACTGAGGGCCATATTATCAAGCCCCAGCGATAATTATCGCTAAGCGCACTTAGCGCTAGGATAATTATCGCCGGGTAGCATGGATTTTTATCACTGAGATAGCGTGCTATTAGCAACGCTTATCTCAGAAGTGATAAAAATCCTCGCGCTAACTGCCAAATGAGAGATTATCGCTGGAAAACGAACGATAATCTCTCAAAGTTTGGCTTTAGCTCGATGATAGGGGCTCACAAACTTAACCATGATATCCACCTTCCATAGGATATCATGGCTAAGTCTGGAAAATACCAGGTGTAAAAAAGCAGCGCTAACCGCGGTTAGCGCTGCTTTTTTTTATCACTAACAGGGTTAGCGATATCCTTGATAATAGGAGAAATGTCGCTTAACAACATGTCTCCTATTATTTTTCCCTGGCATGCCCCCTTTGCATCTCATTAGAGATGCAAGGGGAAGCGTAGAGAAAAAGGGTGCTAACATGCGAATTTGCGTGTTAGCACTCTGTTGCTGATAGGGAGACAATTTTATCTCCGCTTTCTTGGCTTTTAAAGCCAAATAAGCAGAGATAAATCCCTTGATAATATGCCCCTAAGCCTCCTTCTCACCTACTCATTCTTGTAGAATATTGCAATGGTCATCCTTCAACCCCCTAGGTCTTCAATTTATCACTGGCATACTCATAGTTCTCAAACACTTATGAAGATGAGTTCTTACCCTCATCCTTTATCAAAGCTCTCTCTGGGGATGCTCTTGCACTCCTACTCACCATTCTCAATCCCTCTCTCACTCATAGCATTTTCCTAGTAGCTCTCAAGACAGGCCAAATCTTCCAACTCCTAAAGAAATATACACTATACCCTGTTGACATCGCTAGCTACTGTCCCAACACTCACCTACATTTCATGGGCACAATAATTGAAAAAGCAGTCTATGTTCAACTCTAAGATCATATTAATGCTAACCATCTACTACAAGACTACTACTCTGACTTCAGATCATGTTGGCTGCAGCACAGAGACCACTACCTTGCACATCATAGACAATGCCCACCTGACCAGGAATGAAGATGACTCCCTTCCTCCGATTATTGCCGGCCCTCTCAGCTGCCTTCGACACAGTTGACAATCACACCCTCAAATGCAAGTCTTAATCGGGATTCAACAGCAATGTATTTCACTGGTTGTCCTCCTACCTTTCCAACTAACACCAGTTTGTGCAAATGGACACCACCAGGTAACATAAGATCCCCATCACCAGAGGAGTCCCCCAGGGTTCCATTCTCCCCTATCACAAGAGAGAGGGACTAGGAGTAGGTTTGGAAAAAAGGGGGGTAGATCCTGTACCTATGCTCCTGAGACAATATATTATTACAAGATGGTAATAGTTCCTAAAAGAAAAAAAGAAAAAGAACTCCACAACCAAACTATGGTTCTGAGTAACTTGAGAGTGTCTCCAGAAAAAAGGTTGAATGTGCTTGTAGTGGGGATAGACCTCCTGGTATCTTTTGTGCCCTCACACACTCTTACGAGTGTATAGCATCATCATTGGTCAATGCTCCTCGTGGGGGTGGTGCTGCAGTCCCTCACGGGCCCTTCAAGAGGGCTCTTTGATGGAGATCTTTTTAGGCGGTGCCGTATTTGTGCATGAGGGTGTGTGGGCCAAGTGAGTTGGTGAAAGTGGAGTTAACCTTACCTCTAGGTACCTAAAGAAGCTTAATAATGAGTCTGTAGGGTCTGCTAGACTTTCCTTAGAATTAAATGAAGGGAGAGAATGGTGTGTTCCCACCGCTCTCAAACAGTGCAAAAAAATGTATGGTGTACTAAAAGTGGGTGAAGGTCAACATGTTTTGAGCAACCTGTTGATCCCCAGTGGATCCCTGTGTGCTTCATCAGGACGTGTGCTACAAGTGATAACTAGTTAGAGTCAGGGAAAGGCACCCTATACTCCTACTTTACCTATCGTCAGGTAAGGTAAGACGTCTCTGCGACTGAGACACGTGTTATCCGTGTTCTCAAGAGCCACAACCTATAGGAGACAAGAGAGAAAAGGAAATACCAAAAATAGATTTAACTGAGCTACATGCAACCTATTCAAATAGCTCAAGTGGACAGGCGTGATGAGGAAAAAGGGTACCCTAGACTTATATGGACCACTCATTACATGGCCCTATCATTCATAGTATCATGTACGCATATTGCGTGTTCCTTTAAACTATGGAGTGGTAGGTTAGTACTGTTAAAACCAGCTGACTTTGGAATGATCTCTGGGTTGTAAATCCACAGCGAGTCTGTGGTGTGGGACATAGACACAGTAGTTAAATAATAATGAGTACGGGCAGAAAATTCATGGTATGGGCAAACCTGTATTAAGACAAACTTAAGACAAAATCCTAACTTCTGTGAATACCAAAAGTAGTAAGTTCATTCTGTGAATACCAAAAGTAGTAAGTGCATTCTGTGAATGCCAAAATTAGTAAGCGCATTCTGTAAATACCAAAATAGTAGTAAGTTTAGGATTGAGTCTTAAGTTCATTCTGTGAATCGGGCACTAAATGCCTTAGGCCAGTGTTCTTAACCATTTGGCTTCTGCAAAAACCCTCTGAATCACAACTGGAAGCCAGGGACCTCGAAACCATTCCTACAATTTTTACCTCAACAATAACACACTAGAAATGCATAAACAAGTAAACACTGTAGGAACTCAAATATATATACTTTCTTTTGCAACTGCATGTTTAAATATGAGGGTGTCTACACATAGGCATGACACCCTGGTCGTATTCACAAATCAATAGGTAATCATGTGAAATCAGAGTTTTCAGCAGAAGTGGTGGGACAGAAGTAGTATCTTGATTGACATTAGCTTCAAACAGGCACAGGGCAGTAATTGAGCCTGGCATGGACAAATCTGGAGACCATGCAATGCTGTCAAAAGGTGACAAAGATAGTGACCAGATCCTTATTATAGCAGAGTACATGCTGCCTGCATAGAACCTTTACTCTGCCTGTCTAAACGTGGAATCACGCCTCCTTTCCAGTACATGAAGATGTTCGGAGTCTGTAAGTGCCTGCCCATATAAAGCAGTGGAGGGGTGAACATGCTGCTTGGGGGGAGCTTATCCTCAGGTTTATATTTTCTTATGACTATCAAACACTAAAGGCCTGATTCACAGAATGAACTTAAGACTCAATTCTAAACTTACTACTATTTTGGTATTCACAGAATGCACTTACTACTTTTGGCATTCACAGAATGCACTTACTACTTTTGGTATTCACAGAAGTTAGGATTTTGTCTTAAGACAAATTTAAGACAGACTTAAGACAGACCTAAGACAAAATCCTAACTTAAGTCTGTCTTAAGTTTATCTTAAGTCTGTCTAAAGTTTGTCTTAAGACAAACTTAAGACAAAATCCTAAATTCTGTGAATACCAAAGGTAGTAAGTTCATTCTGTGAATACCAAAAGTAGTAAGTGCATTCTGTGAACGTGAAAAGTAGTAAATGCATTCTGTAAATAGTAGTAAGTTTAGGATTGAGTCTTAAATTCATTCTGTGAATCGGACCCTACATGTTAAAACTGTGTATGAGACCAAGTTCACCCTCAATTCATTCTTTAAACAACAGGCTCTTCACATATTTAATCATTTCATAAGCTACCCAGAATTTAGGGGAAGCCATAGTGCAAACAGTTGACTCTGGGTGGAAGGGTGATGCTGGATGGAAGATCAGAATATCATGTCCTAGGCTCAGTAGAAACTAGGAGACGTCAAAGCAGAAATGATTAATTGATGCTGGATGGAACAATGATACTGGAAGGATGATACTGGATGGATAATGGATCAAATGTCAAAGTATGATGTCAGGTGCTCAGCAGACTCAAGGAGAAGGCAAAGGCAGAGCACAGGCAATCTAATCTGGCTGGAAGGATGGTGCTGGAAGGCAGCTCCTGGATGGATACTTGATTGAAGATCAGATTATAGTGTCAGGTGCTCAGTAGGATTTACCGGAAGCCAGATCACAAATGATCAATGTCTCTGTTTGTTTCTGATTTTCTAAACATAGGGCCCGATTCACAGAATTAACTTAAGACTCAATCCTAAACTTACAACTATTTTGGTATTCACAGAATGCACTTACTACTTTTGGCATTCACAGAATGCACTTACTACTTTTGGTATTCACAGAATGAATGTACTACTTTTGGTATTCACAGAAGTTAGGATTTTGCCTTAAGGATGTCTTAAGACAAACTTAAGACAGACTTAAGACAAACTTAAGACAGACTTAAGTTAGGATTTTGTCTTAAGTCTGTCTTAAGTTTGTCTTAAGTCTGTCTTAAGTCTGTCTTAAGTTTGTCCTAACTTCTGTGAATACCAAAAGTAGTAAGTTCATTCTGTGAATGTCAAAAGTAGTAAGTGCATTCTGTGACTACCAAATTAGTAGTAAGTTTAGGATTGAGTCTTAAGTTCATTCTGTGAATCGGGCCCATAGATTTTCCCCTATATTAGGGTAGACCTATACTGTAAGTCCCATTAGATTTCAAGATCTATTCTTATTACAAAAGAGAGGGAGACATGAGTGCGTGATGGATCCTAATTTATGCAATCAGGATTTTAATATGATTAATGTGGTAATGAAAGCAATCGGCGCATGGTGTCCTATAATTAGGAGCCACCCACACCTGTATTCATGTTTGCAAACAATGCTGTTTATATGGCTTGCTCCCAAGTGGAGCAAGGTTTCTGAAATGCACTGCTGAGTGCTTTGAATCTTATTAAACGAGGCATTGTGCTTTGGGTTATTTTACAGGAAAAGGTTAGAGATCAGGTATGCAACCAGGTATGTGGGAGGGACCCTCTACTATGTCCACACTAAACATATGGCCAGATTTACTATTTTGTTTTCATGAAATGCAGCGGAGCAGGGAAACTGGCTGCGCTGCATTGGGTGAAAGGGAGAGAGCACCTCTGCTCGCTGCCACAGCTGGCGAACTTTGGTTAACCTTGTATCAATGCAAGCACCTTTGCGCCATGGTGCAAGGGGGCCTCCAATAAATGCAGTGTTATGTTTTGCCCATGCAGGTATACCATCCTGCATAACATCAGTTACAGACATATTCCTTGTTTATGTGTGCTACAGCATGCAGCACACACGTAAAGAGGAATTAACGAGGAGAAAAGAAGATGTTACTTCTCGTTACGGCTCTGTCAGGTAGGTGCACCATTTTGCCGCAAACCCATGTACGCAAGAGTTGTAAATCTGAAGTTGAGTCGTAATACATGGGTGGGTGCACACAAACGCCTATGCTTCACCCTGGTAACGCTTACCAGACAGAAAGTAGTGCCTGCCTTGGCTATGCAAAGTCACACAAATAAACTTTGCAAACCTTAGTAAATGCCAACATGGGGTTTTAAGTTGGTGCTGTGCTCCATGAGTGACCCAACCTCTGGGTTCTCAGCACTATAGCAGTATGCTATGTACTAATGTGCCTTCTCTTTTTCACATTAAGGCTTGTACCCTTCTGATTGTTTCCAAACGAGTGAAGAGAACTATGCTGATCCTTGTGCTCCAGGACAGTTTTGATAGGAATAAGCAGTGTCAACACCTAGTGTTTCTTTAGATTCATTATGTGAACTTGGAGATATTCAAGGCAAACAGGAAGTTTCTTGTCAAACCCCAATCAATTTTCCAGAGCTTTTGTCTGGCCTCCCTTCTTGGATGGTGTACTCCTTTCCTAAAATAGCACCAAGGCCCAGGCATATCTTCAACAATCAAACATGATGCAAATTATTAATGCCCCTCTTTTGAAAGCGTGCCTGCCCAGCCTGAGAACATCTAAAGTGTAAACTGACCCAGTGCGCAATTTATTAGTGATCGTTGCCATCACAGTGAAATGTTTATGAGACGTGAGGAATGTTCAGCATAATCAGGGAGCCCTAATGTGGGCTTGGAAGTCCACACTTATTTATTTTTACAAATGCATTTTTGGCTTCAGTAGACCACTGCAATGGTTCAGGGTGTATTTTCAAACAAATTCCTGTGAGCTTTGGACATTTCAGCATAGCCCAAAATCCATTGTCTGGAGTACCCTGCAATTCTCCCAACAATGTGTACCTGGGAAAGAGTAGAGGGCTGGACAAGTTACAGATGTCTTCAACTATTTTAGAGGAAAGATGGTGCTTGCCAATGGTTGGGATGGAGGTGGGGAAGGGAGAGATTGCACATTTTTCCTTAAAGCCATATGTTTTTCTTAGATAGTTTGGTGAGGCTATAGACTGAGCTCTCCTTGCACATATCTAGAATAACAGATGTCAACAGTAAATTGTTAACATATTTGATTCGAATCGATCCCTGGGGAAAACCAATGCCTCCAAATCCTTGCTTAGGTGAGAAGACTGAGGGAGACTCTATAAATCTTGTGGGAGAAGAGATACTGACTCTTCCAAAGAATGGGATGAACCTGTGTATGTTGGCTTTCCTCACCTTGTGTATTGGAAGAATCAGGGTGTTGCAGTTACTAACAATACGTACTAGAAACCCCTCCTTAGTCAAATTGGCTGAAACAAGGCAAACACCTTCCTCTGCCTCTGATTTTAAAAGGTTTTTGAGGTATTCTAGGGATGACCTTTACTTGTTCCATCAAGGAGATCAATCTCACATCACTGGCCTCTCTGGATCACCTGTGGATGGTACCTGTGTAAGTAATTTAGATAAATCGATGGACATGCCAACTGGGCTTGCTTCTTCTAAGGAATTTAAGCTTCCGTATAATAATGCAAGTACCTTACTCTCTTGTTTTGGTGGTATATTCAAGAACACCCCCTCTGGGGTTTTAAACACAATGCAGTTTTACTTACAGAGAATATTTCTGCCCAGCAGCTTTATTTGTAGGTGTGGGACTAAGCACAGAGACTACGCAAAAACGAATGTTTACCATAATTAGGTCCTACAAAAATGGACATGGAGTCTGTAATGTGGTGGGGAACCTGTTGATGGGAAATTCCGATTGTGCCTACTAAGAGAGGTAAATAAGGGAATTCAGTTTTGATGGACTAGAAATTGTTCCCATAACAGTAAGGCAAATAGTGTGCGTACCCTTGATGATGTAATTTACATAGGGGAGCTTTTGTTCTGCAGGTATCAAGGTATTCATAATAAGCCAGGAACACCTTTCAGGTTGTTCTAAAATTTGGGATAAGGATTTTAAATAAGTTGGGGCCCTATATATCAAGCCGTTTTTGAATCGCAAAGGCCGAAATTCGCAGAATTTCGGCCTTTGCGACTCGCAAACGGCCGTTTTGCACGTTTTGGAATGTATGAAACATTCCCAAAATAAGGAATTGCAAACTTGTGCGATTCCTTATTTTTCCATAGCATTTAGGGAATCGCAAATTTGCAATTCCTTAAATGCTATGTATGTAGCAATTTTAGCTTGCGAATTTTGTTTAAGAATTCGCAAATTACCACCAACTTTCAGTTGATGGTAACTTGCGAATTCTTCCAGAAATGCACAAATTTGCATTTTTAAAGGTGGCATATGATGCACACACATGCCCATAGGGCATGTATCTGCGCCATATGCACACACATGTTCTTTTCAGGGGTGCAGCAGGGTGTCTTTGAGACACCCCTGCACCCTTGCAATAATTCTCAAATTGTGATTAGCAAATTGCGAATTCGCAATTTGAGAATTATTTTGCTTTCATTCCTATGGGCCTCCTGGCCCATAGGAATGCATTGGAAATTAGTCCTTAATTGCGAATTCGCAAAATGCGAATTCGCAAATAAGGAAGCTTAAGGAATCGCAAATAAAAAGCGATTTTGTTCATACATACCATTTTGCATTTCCTAAATAGCGATTCCTTAAAATTCACTATTTAGGAAATGCACAATAGTTTGATGATACATATGGCCCTTAGTGAGGTCGGGCTGAGACTTCTAGCTCGATGGAAGCGGTATTGAGAAATTTTACTTCCAATGCCCCAGCTGCTCACGCATAAAGCAATACCTTTTTATCTCTGGAGACCATCCTTAACCCCTTTCACAAGCCAACCACCGCTCTGAGCACCACAGTATCTCCCCTTTCCAGAGCTCCTCGCTCCATTCCTCTTACCCCTCTCAGCATGTTTTGCGATTTCAGTGACATCAGTTTTAATTTAGCATTTTTTTTCTCCTTTGATGTGACACAGTGGTTTGTGAGGGTCCCTAATTCTGCTAATGTGTTAGTCTGCCATTCAATATATATGCAAGGACAGCTTCCCAAGCCATATCCGAAGGATAGGCTGTAGCAGAATACTTTCAAACACACACCTGTCCAAATATGCGGCCGGAACCTCACACTTATTCTACTTGTAATTGGAAGTTTGAGTCCGGTCGGCTTTACTGGGCATATCTCCAGAACCACTTTCAACAGCACATCCTTTGCCACAATCAGCTAACCGTCATTTCCAGTATCCACTAGTAGCCAACCACAATTTCTCTCAAAGTCTTTCTGTCACTTTACTCAGCACTATCTTCGGCAAAAAATACAAAAGTACCCACAGCACATCCAAAACACAACCCCTACTTCAACTCACCCACCCCTTCTTGAAGAATCTCACAATAGTCATCCTTCAAAACCCTATCTCTTGAATATCTCACTTTCACACTCATCCCTCCAAACCCACTACTTATGAAGATAATTTCTTGCTCTAATCCTTCATCAAAGCTCTTTAGTTGGGTGGCTCTCTCATCCCTGCTCACCGGTGTCAATGCCTCGCTCACTCAAGGCATCTTCCAAGAAACTCTCAAGACAGGCCAAGAAATGTACACTGGACCCTGATGAACTTGCTAACTACTGGCCCAACTCTCACCTACCTTTCATGGACACATTCATAGAGAACACAGTCTATGTTCAACTCTAAGATCATATTAATACTAACTATCCTCTGCAAGACTACGAGTCTGGCTTCAGATCATGCTACAGAACTGTGATGACTACCTTACATATCACATACAATGCCTTCTTCGTCACAAATGAAGATGATCTCTGCCTCCTGATACTGCTAGATCTCTCAGCTGCCTTCAACAGAGTCAACAATCACACCTTCAAACGCACCCTCGAGTCTCGAATGAGATTCAATGGCAATGCTCTTCACTGGTTCTCCTCCTACCTTTGCAACCAACATCAGTTTGGTCAAATGGACACCTACAGGTACCAAATGATCCCTATCACCTGTGGAGTCCTCCAGGGTTCCATACAATACTCTGCCATATTTAACCTCTACATGGAGCTAATTGGTGCTCTATTAACAGATGATAGCATCACAATTCACCAAAATGCACATTAAACACAACTATGCTTGAAAGTCTCTCTTGCTTCTGATATCCAATGGCTCCAACATTGCCTGCACATCATCCAGAACTGTATGTCCAGCACCTACCTGAAGTTCAAGCCAACCAAGACAAAGGGGCATATTATCGCCAAATAGCGATATTTATCGCTAAGTAGGGTTAGCGGCAATTTTTTTATCGCCGCGCATCACGGGATTTTATCGCTGAGATAAAGTGCTATTAGCAACGTTTATCTCAAAAGTGATAAAATTCCCGGCGATAGCGGCAAATTTCGTGAATATCGCTGAGAATACAGCGATATTCACACATTATCGCTAACAGGGTCTTAGCAATTATATCCACCTCCCATTGGATATAATGGTTAAGAACTGGTCTGAGCAGGTGTTGCTAATAGGCGATAGCGATGTTAGCAACTGCTTTCAGTCGCTAACAGGTTGGGTGTGCCCACTTTGCATGTCATTAGCGATAAATATCGCTGACATGCAAAGCGGGCCCCAAACCGCTCGCTATCGCCTACAAGCTGTTGCTAAATGCTGTTAGCGACAGCTTGCTAATAGGGCGATAGTATTATCGCCGCTTAGCGGCCAAAACCGGCCGCTAAAGGGGTGAAAATTGCCTATCGCCCCCCTTGATAATATGCCCCAGAGTTCCTATTATTTGACAAGAACAGCATACAAGAAACAGTACAAAAATCACTTAATGACATGGACTATCGCTTAAAAGCTAAGTCACCTGGATTCACCCTGGACACCAACCTTGCTCTCAAGGAAAACATTACCAGAAAACAGAGACAACCTGGTACCAGCTCTCTCTTAAGGAAGTGAAACTGTTTATTCATGAAAGCAACTCCAGAACTCCTGTTCAAGCCCTTGTATTCTCATATCTGGATGGTGATAACGTCCTGCTACACGGCCGACCAAACTCCACTTTGGCACCCATTAAGGGAATCCTACATGCCTTAGCATGTCTCATCCAAGTACTAAAGAAATATGTTTATATCACCCCCATCCTGCTGAACATCACTGGACACCCTTCCTGGCCTGCATTTTCTTCATTACTAGCTGCATCAATTACAAAGCCATCACGGCCCGCATCTTTTGGCGTGTTTTCCCTGTCGTTTTGCTTCTGATCTCCTGGTTTTTGTGGTACTCTGGATGTGGTTTTTGCTGGGTTAGTGTTTCTGCACACCTTAATACTGATGACCAGTACTAAAGTGCAGTGCTCCAACTGTAAATTGTGTAACTGTGGGCAATGAATTCCGCTCTGCTAGACTCCGCTATGTAGCGGAGTTAGCTACTGCACCCACAACCCTTTGATAAAACAACTTTACCGTAACATGCTAAAAAGTATATAACCAATTCACAAAACTGAACTTTAAAAAATATCAGGCAATGAGAGAGGTGATGATTTTGGGGTCCCCTTAACCTAGTGGGAGGACCAAACAGATGTCTGGAACACAAAGAGCATATCAAGGTGAACGATTTGGTGGTGGTCCCATCCTCCTAGGACCATCCCAGGCAAAGTTATAAGCAAAAATACAATGCCAACCAAAGGCCCAGCAAAGCATTATGGACGAGATTCTAGAGTGCAGTGAATAGAATAGTATTAGCTCTCAGCTGAGCCAGAGAGCCTGCCCCTTGAGGAATGTTTTGATATTGGATACTATAATATTCACTGCACTCTAGAATCTCGTCCCATAATGCTTTGCAGGGCCTTTGGTTGGGATGGTATTTTTGCCCATAACTGTGCCTGGGGTGGTCCTAGGAGGATGGGACCACCACCTAATCGTTCAGCATGCTGTGCTCTTTGTGTTCAAGGCATCTGCTTGGTTCTCTCCCTAGGTTAGGGAAGACCCCAAAATCATCACCTCTCTCACTGCTTGCTATATTTTAATTTTTTTGAGATGACTATATGCATTTTAGCATGTAAAGATAAAGTTATTTGTTGTTTTATTAAAGTTATGTGAGGTTGCTGTTTTATTAATTGGGATGAGACGGAATAGAGTTATGGAGTGCAGTTCACAGAGTTTTTGTTCAACTCCGCAGAATTCCGTGCAGTGGTACTTCGCCCACCCTTAAAATTGTGTTGATGGATTGGTGTTTCCATGATTTGGATATTTGATTTAATAGTAAGTCCCTAGTTCAGTGGACTGTGTGTGCCCAGGTTCTGTAAATCAAATGCTGCTAGTGGGCTTGCAGCACTGGTTGTGTCACCCGCACAAGTGGCCTTTAAAAGGTATCTCAGACCTGCCACTGCAGTGTCTGCGTTCAATTTCTGCTGCCATGTCGACTTGGCAAGTGCACCCACTTGCCAGGCCCAAACCTTTCCTTTTCTTACGTGCAAGGCACCCCTCAGGTAGGCATAAGGTACCCCCCTGGGCAGGGTGCAGTCTATGTGAAAGGGAGAACATGTACTGGTGACTGATTGATATGTACTGCCAATTTCGTTTTGAAAGGCTGTCTGTCCCATATGATATCATAGGAGTTGCTTTGTAACATCTTACAAGCATAACTTTCCATTGGGACAAGATGGAGAAGTGGAGTTAAGACTTCCTGAACTCAGAATTTAAAGATGCATCTTTTAGTAAAAATGATTTTTATGTTGTGTGTTTGAAAATGCCACTTTTAGAAAGTGGGCATTTTCTTGCTCAACCATCCTGTGTGCCTCTGCAATTTGTGTATTCACCTTCTGGGTTTAGAATGACAGGAGCAGGGATGTGCATTCACAATAGACAGACACAAGGCGGGGTTTGAGGTGTGCTCTGCCTTTCCTGGGTGACTCATAGCCAGGCAGAATAGACCTGGCTGCATTTAAAGTAGTGGGAGGAGTGTCAGTTGCATCAAAATGGACTGTGGCTGCCTTCCAAAAAGCGGTCTCTCCCTCCTGCAGTGAACCTGGCCTGAGCCAGGCAGAACTGGTTTATGTATGCCAGTGGAACTTTGTTTGTACCAACTTCAAAGG
Organism: Lissotriton vulgaris; assembly: GCF_964263255.1. NCBI lineage: Eukaryota > Metazoa > Chordata > Amphibia > Caudata > Salamandridae > Lissotriton > Lissotriton vulgaris. The sequence goes on from NC_141685.1 coordinate 296,165,955, forward strand.
TAAGTGTGGTATGAATATATTGGGGGCCTTACCCCAGAACTTAAGAACTCTTAGGGATAAAGAAACCTGCCAAGAAGAAGAACTGGAGAAGCTGTGAGGAAAGAGTACTACTTTGCTTTGTGGTTTGCTGTGTTGGCCTGCAGTGGCTGCTTCTGTCTTGGGCAGTAAAAGGACTGGACTTTCTGCATCTGTTTTCCCTGAGTTTCTCCACGGGCTTGTAGTAGAGCTTGCCCTCTGTTCAAGAAGTCTAAGGAACAACAAAGACTTCAAGTTCATCTGCGACCAGCACTGGGAACTGTGAACCTGGAAATGTGTCAAAATGCTACGCCACCCTAGGGTTGGCGTACTGAGGCGCAACGAGGAGAAATGTTTTCATTTCTCCTCGTTTTTTTCCTATTTCTATGTGTGCTGCATTCTACAGCACACATTCAAAGAGGAAAATGCCTGTAGTGTTTGTTTTTGTGCAGGAAGGTGTCCCTTCCTGCGCAAAAACAATCTCTTCATGACACAGGCATCCTTGCAACATGGTGCAAGGGTGACTGCACTGGCACATGGCAGCTGTTTGTGCGCCAGCACAGGGGAGAGCACAGGAATGCAACATAATATTGTAAATATGTTGCATTCCTGTGCTTTGAAAGTGCTGCAGCGTGGCGCAGTCAAAGGGCATGCGTTGCCGTGCTGCGGCACTTTCTTTACTTTTACTTTTTACTTTACTTTTCAGTAAATCTGCCCCTGTGTGTTTTGTGCTGCAACAGAAGAAAAAGCAACCCAACACCGTCAACAATGCTGCTGCCGGCTCCGCGATACAAAGGCACCGCCAAGGGCACTGCCGCACTCCACACCGCAACCCTGGTCTCACCGTCGACAATGCTCATTGCCCCAACCGAGCTGCTGCTTGCACCGTGTCCTGTGGGCACTGCACCACCTCACTTCACACTGATGGCCTGGTATCCTTGACTACGACTCAACGACGTCAACGATGCTGTTGCCTGCACCGTGAATTGTGGACACCACTCGTGGAGAACACGGAATACTGTTCTGCTTCGTACCCCAGCCCTGGTCTCACTGACGCCGTTGCTCCAAGCTGACATTGACGCTGCTGCCCACACCGTGGTTTGGGGGCACCACTCATTACACGATGCACCACCCCATCCCACATCGCAGCCTTGACCCACCGACATCGGCGCCATCAACTCAAGCTCGTCAGCCAACAACAGCGCTTCAGCAATGACGATGGAGCTGCGTGCACCATGACCTTCTAGCACTGCAAAGAACACCACTTCACTTTGCATCGCAGCCCTGGTCTCACCGACGCCGCCAGATGCTGTCACCAACCCGCTGCCTGCCCCGTGACCTGAGGGCACCATATGATGCACCGCTGCACTTCGCACCCCAGCGCCGATGCCCGCCTACACCAGCCCTCCCATCTTCAACCGCACTGAATTCGACCAGCAGCATGTGTGATTTCAAGGGCCCGATGACTCCTGCACCGACCTCCACGACCGACACCTGCTAACGCTGGATCATCGGAGCACTCCACAAGGTCCTTGAAACCCTGCATTTCTAAAGGTACTGTTTTGTGGGTCTTCCCGACACTGTAGCTGTCCCGCGATGCCGTGGTCAGCCAGAACTGTTGGATTTGTTTGTTCATGATGCTGTGATAGCCCTGGATGGAGCTATCAACTTCAAGGAACTGTTTTAAAGTCTATGTTTGCTCTATGAGTACTTTAAGTAACTGTGTGTTGGATTTGTATTGTTTTAGTCTCGTTTTACACAGATAAATATTGGCTCATTTCCTAAAACTGGTGTGGTATCCTGTACTGCTTGTTATGTGCAAATGCTTTACTCACTGCCTCTGAGATAAGCCTGACTGGTCATGCCAAGCTACCAAGGGGGTTGGCAGAGGTTATTTTAGAAGTGTAACTCCCTTATCCTGACTAGGATGAAGTGTCCCTACTTGGACATAGTAACAACCTGCCAACTAGAGACTCGCTTTTCTAACACACATTAACAAATGTATTGAAATCCACAGACTATCGCCACTATGAAAGCTGGATTTCCTCCTAAGTAAATCCTAGTTATTAAATAGAAGGAAATGTCCATAAGGGGAAGATACTGAATGCAGGGAGCATGTTCAGAGCATAACTCATTCCTGGCTGTGACCAGCCAGCTGTCCTGTGGGAGTGTCCATCCACTGTAGAACCCCGCCCAGCATCACTAACACAGGGCCCGATTCACAGAATGAACTTAAGACTCAATCCTAAACTTACTACTATTTTGGTATTCACAGAATGCACTTACTACTTTTGGCATTCACAGAATGAACTTACTACTTTTGGTATTCACGGAAGTTAGGATTTTGTCTTAAGTCTGTCTTAAGTCTGTCTTAAGTCTGTCTTAAGTTTGTCTTAAGTCTGTCTTAAGACAAACTTAAGACAAAATCCTAACTTCTGTGAATACCAAAAGTAGTAAGTGCATTCTGTGAATACCAAAATAGTAGTAAGTTTAGGATTGAGTCTTAAGTTCATTCTGTGAATCGGGCCCACTGTCCCTTACGCCCTAAAGCAATTTTCCAAAGAAAAATTAAGTATTCTGCAGCATGAAAGACAGCTAGCAAGAACAGTGTACATGGACAGAAATAAAATCTTAAATTACGCTTTTCTTCCTGAATGTTTTCCACTGACATTGCATCTGAAAGGCAGACCAAGTGTGAACGTGTGTTCACAGTGTTCTGCCAGGCAGCACTTTGCCAAGGTGTTTCGAGGAAGGCCTTTAATCTGAGCACAACCTCTGTGTGATTTGGTACCGCTTTGTTTTAGTAATGTATTTAATTGCCTGCATTGGCATACTGTGTTTCCCTTGACGCCAGTGTGTTATTAAGGCAGTTCAGGCCAGTAATATTAACTTATAAATGAACTGCTCTTTCTATCTTACACTTAGCTAGCCTTGCACTAATGAAACCAAAAAGAGCATACTTTTGTCTGAAAAGCTTTAGTATACAGTGTCATTTAACATGTGATGCCAGTATATTGTCATTTAGCTCTTTGGGAACACTGTATATTAATTTACCTACTGAAAATAAAACTAGTATTTGGCGCCAGCCTGGAGGCAGAAGTCATAGTGTCCAGGAACTCTTAGGCACATCACTGTTTTATTTTGCCACATTAGGAGTCACTGTCAATTTCAGGAGCATTTTAAGTAATCCATAGTGTGAGCAATATACAAGCCTTACTTTTATATGGTTTAGTAGATTACAACATTGCTCCAAACATAGGGCCCGATTCACAGAACTAATTTAAGACAAAATCCTAAACTTACTACTTTTGGTACTCACAGAAGTTAGGATTCTATCTTAAGACAGACTTAAGACAGACTTAAGTTAGGATTCTGTCTTAAGTCTGTCTTAAGTCTGTCTTAAGACAAAATCTTAACTTCTGTGAATACCAAAAGTAGTAAGTTTAGGATTTTGTCTTAAGTTAGTTCTGTGAATCGGGCCCATAGTAACAATGTCTATCATTTGTGTCATTTACATGACAACTGATTTGTCTCTTGGCTAACTCGTGGCACTGTAAAGGGACTTAAGGGATATATTCCAGAATGTTGCTAACTTTGGGCCCGATTCACAGAATGAATTTAAGACTCGATCCTAAACTTACTACTATTTTGGTATTCACAGAATGCACTTACTACTTTTGTCATTCACAGAATGCACTTACTACTTTTGGTATTCACAGAATGAACTTACTACTTTTGGTATTCACAGAAGTTAGGATTTTGTCTTAAGTTTGTTTTAAGACAAACTTAAGACAGACTTAAGACAGACTTCAGGTGTACCAATGTACAAAATGAAAGTGTTTTAGTCAGAAGCTGGTTGGTTGTTTAGTTTGATGCTTTTTTAAATGTGAATAGTGACTGTGCACAGCGCACATGCTCTCCTGAGCTAGGAAGCAGTTTCCAAATAAAAATATTTTGAAATATTTTGAACAAAATAAAAAGATTTAAAAAGATTTTTAAAACGTCCATGATTTTTTTTAAAGCATATCTTCTTTAGTGGTTTTGTTATTCTCACCAATGTCACGTACATTGGGGAGGCAACAGAGTAGATTTATTTTTACTTATTGAAACTATTATCCTCGTAGGGGGGAGGGCGCCTTTATACAAATATTTAGTGCTGGATGGGTAATGGATCAAAGAACAGAATTTGATGTCATGTGCTCAGCAGTCTCAAGGAGAAGGCAAAGGCAGAACACAGACAATCAAACCTGGATGGAAGGATGGTGCGGGAAGGTTGATGCTGGATCGATGATAGAAGATAAACAGATAATTGTATTGTATTGTATTGTATTGTAATTGCATTTATATAGCGCTTACTACCCCTGACAAGGCGTCAAAGCGCTTTTTCGGCGATTAGTACGCTACTCCGGGACCCATAGAGGATTAGTGTTGAATTAGTATAGTGAAACATGCAAGTACATTTTAAGTGGTGGATAGGTTAGTCAGTTATTTAGATTTGGAATTATAGCAGAAGGATAGAAGAGGACAAAGGTTTGTATTTGTATAGCGCTTGTTGACGCACGCTATTCAGGAAGCCTACAAAGGATTAGTGGTGAATTAATATGGTGAAATATGAAGTAATTTCAGTGGTGGATATTAGTCAGTTACTTGGAGTGAGAAGGATAGCGGAGGGATAAAAGGGGAAGAAAGATTTGCATTCATATAGCACTTGTTACGCCTGATGGGTGTTGAAGCGCTTTTCTGGTGAGGAGCACGCCACTCCGGAACCCATAAAGGATTACTGTTGAAAATTAGTATAGTAAAAAAAAGTATGAAGTAATTTGAGTAGTGGATATGTTATTCAGTTATTTGGGTAGTATATTAGTATCATTTAATATGGAATTTTAGAAGTGAACATTTTAGTCTGTTAATTTGGATTGAAAAGGAGAGTGGAGGGATGGAAGAGTGAAAGATTTTTTGCTCGAGGGATAAAGCTAGATGGATGGTGGATGGAAGATCAGAGCGTGATGTCAGATGAGCAGGCTCTTGGAGAAGCCAGAGCACAAACGATCCATGCTGGATGGAAAGATAATGCTGTAGGGATAATGGATGTAAAATCAGAATATAGTGTTAGATGCTCAGATGGCTTTATGGGAAGCCGAAGCACAAATGATCAATGTCTCTGTTTGTTTCTGGTTGTCTAAAGTTGTGTGTTTGCCTCTATCAATGCAGACTGTATTCCTCCTGTCCTGTTTAGTTCCTTATGTTAAATTTCCATGCAGACTAAAGCCCCAGGCTGATACTGAAAGTGAGGTTACTTTTCAGGTTCTATTCTTATTACAAAGGGAGGGAGACATGGGTGTGTGCTGGAACCACATTCACACCACTGTACTTGCAAAGGTTAAGGTAGTAATTAAAACAATTGACACAGGTTATCCTATAATTAGTAGCCACCCACACCTGAGTTAATGTTTGCAAACAATGCCATTTATATGGCTTCCACCCAGCTGGTGAAAGAGTTTTGATACCTACCATTGAGTTCTTGATTTCTCACTAAACAAAATGAAGGCCCTGTGCTCTGGGTGATTTTACATAAAAAGGCTAGAGATCAGGTATGCAACCAGGTGTGCAGGAAGGGTCCTCTACTATGCCCATACTACACCTAGTCCAGAGCACTGTGTCACTAGAGTATGCACCAAAGTGCATTCTTGTTTTCGCATGAACGAGTGTGCCCTCCTGAGTTTTGCCCAACTAGGAAAGAGAACTTAGGTGCTCACTATACCTCAGGACGGTCATTGATGGGAACAAGCTGTACCAAGGAAACATCTAGCTCATTTTTTAGATTAACTCTGTAAACATAGGTGCATATTTAAAAGCCCTCACTACCACCGGAGCATCACTTTTTGTTGACACTACAGTGGCACAGTGCTATTTTCCATAGTTACAAGGTGGTGCTGAGCCACTTTGCGTGGCTTAAAGCCTCCTTTTAAATATGTCCCTTTCCACCGTAGTCTTCTGCGGTAAAGTGGTGTGCAATGAGTGCTTCTGTGCGCGTTCCACCGCAACACCCATTGTTTATTGACTCTGCGCCAGATTTACAAGGCTGACGCAGCGCCAAAAACTAACGCCATGGATTACCAGGTGTTAGAATGGCAATACGAGAAGAAATTATCAATTTCTTCTTGTCTTTTGCTCTTTTGCGCAAATCGCCATTATTGATTGTTTATTGTAAGGAACACCTTCCTGCACATAAACAATTGTCGCTGTAGTGCAGGCACCCTTGCAACATGGTAGCCGGGTGCCTTCCTGCGCTGGCATTAAGCAGCGTTTTTTAGAGCTAGTGCTAGGGAAAACAGGGGGCAAACGTATTCTTGGTAATACAGCACATTCCTGTGTTTTGAAAATATCGGAGGGTGGCACTGCCAAATTTGGCACATCAGGCTCCAACTTTTACTGATAGAGTTATTTAGGACAATCAGGAAGTTGTATGTCAAACCTGAGTCAATTTTCTGGCCTGTACACGTGGTTGATGTACCTCTTTCCTAAAATGTGGTGAAGCCCGAAACAAATCCTCAAAAATCAAACTTGAGCCAAATTATGAATACCCCTTTTTTGAAAACATACCTAGATGCGTGAGAACAGCTACAGTATAAACTAAATCAGGGCACAATTTATTTTTAATTGTTGCCATCATAGTGAAATGTTTATGAGACGTGAGGAATGCTCAACATAATACCATAATATTTACACCTGGCATGATAAGTGGAATTTGTGTTGGGAGATATGGACCTTGTTGATACCACAAACATCTTTTCAGTATTAAACCTGGGCAGCTCTGAGTGATAGCAGACAGGACAAATAGGCTGAAAAATGTAGAGAAATGAACTGAAAGTCCCTCCAAGCGAACTCCCTCTTGTGTTTGGCGATTTCCGAGCCAGTGGCCATGCATGCCAGAGGTATACCTGCTATTCTTCTTAAAATGCACTGTTGATAGTTCTGGTTCATTCTCCCAAGTCCTGGTTCATCTAAAGGTGCCATTGCTGTAAAAAGCACCAGCTAGTCTTGGATGTACCACACAGTAGTGGCTGCTGAGGCTCAGGTCTTGGTGAATGTTCCTGCCTAGGACACAAATGATGCTGCTACTCTCTATTCAATGACTTTCCTTTTTCAATGCAAGATACTTTCATCCAGGCTGGCCGATCATTTCGATTCAAAATTATTTCCTGTCCAATTCAGTTTTATACGCTTTTTTAATATCGATCTGGTGAGCTCTCCCCAGTTTATAATAGGGACAAATATTTGTGTTCTTCTATTGTTTTAAATACATTTTGTGACCTATCCGCAGTAGTACCACTTGAGTCAGCTGATGTTAAGTAATGCCCCACTCGCACAAGTCGCCGACAGCACGACCTCAACATAATCTCCTAAGCCGACGACACTCAACTGATCCTCTCCCTCACTAAGGACCCCCTCACCACCAAATCCCACCTCCACGAAGGAAAGAAGGCCATCCCGACTGGATAAAGATCAGCCGACTAAAGCTGAACACGGACAAGACGGAGGTCCTCATCCTCGGCTCCAATCCTTCAGCCTGGGACGACTCCTGGTGGACTACGGCACTGGGAGCAGCCCAACACCCACCGACCACGCACGCAACCTAGGAGTCATCCTTGACTCATCGCTCTCCATGACCAAGCAAGTCAACGCAGTCTCATCCTCCTGCTTCAACACCCTCCGCATGCTCCACAAGATCTACAGGTGGATCCCGACAGATACAAGAATAACAGTCACCCAGGCCCTCGTCAGTAGCAGACTCGACTATGGAAACGCCCTATAAGCGGGAGCCCCGGCCAAGCTCATCAAATGACTGCAACACATTCAAAATGCCTCTGCACGCCTGATCCTCACCGTACCACGCCACAGCCAAATCACCCCCCACCTCAGAAACCTGCACTGGCTCCCAGTCAACAAGAGGATTTCCTTCAAGCTCCTCATCCATGCACACAAGGCACTCCACAAGACCGGCCCAGCCTACCTCAACAGACGACTCTTCTTCTACATCCCCAACCGCCAGCTCCACTCCGCCGACCTCGCCACCATCCCTCACATCCGAAGAACAACCACCGGCGGCAGATCCTTCTCCCACCTCGCCACCAAGACCTGGAACACCCTCCCACTGAGCCTACGACAGACCCAAGACCTGCTGACCTTCAGGAGGCTACTCAAGACCTTGCTGTTCGACCAGTTTTTTCACCCAGTGCCTTGAGACCCTCACAGGTAAGTAGTGAGCTCTACAAATTCTTGATTGATTGATTGATACAGACTTGGGGGGCAAATCACAGAACTAATCTGAGATAAAATCCTAAATGTTCTTTTGGTATTCACAGAAGACATTTAGTAGTAGTAAAGTTAGGAGTCCTAACTTTACTACTAATAAATGCCTTCTGTGAATACCAAAAGTAGTAAGTTTAGGATTGTATCTCAGTTTAGTAGTAGTAAAGTTAGGAGTCCTAACATTACTACTCCTAAATGCCTTTTGTGAATACCAAAAGTAGTAAGTTTAGAATTTTATCTCAGATTGCTTCTGTGAATCGTACCTTGGTGCCTAAGTACTATAAACACACAAAAGGTGCCCACCATGCCACCTCAGCTTGGACTCCATCATATGCAAATCAGTCTTGATCTTGCTTCAGTGGGAACATTTCAGCCCGAGCTGCCAGGCCCTCTCTGAACCAGAACACAAGTAACCCTAGACCGGTCTCATCCTGATTGGGCTCATCAGTCTGGTGTGGCTTGGTTCTAGTGTCACAGGGTGCACGAGGCTCATGTCTGGGCATACCCTTGCCACGTAGGGTGGTACATCAAACACACAAAAGGTGTGCACAACAAGACGGGAAGGCCATAGGAAGCCTCACGGCATCCAGCTAAGATCTGGTAATCTGCCCAATGTGTTTTCCTTACTTCGAAAGTTCCACCGTCTTTGCAGTACTGTGGTGCGCTGTGGACTTTCCTACACTTTATGTTGCTGGCAGCTGCCCAACAGCCGAATATGATAGTTGCATCGCTGCTGCACCACTGTAATACATGATTTTCACAAAAGAGAAGACCCCACTGAGTTCCAGGGAACAGGGTACTATCGACAACTTAAGGTTGGTGGCCCTTTTTCGGATGATGTGGCAAGATAGACAATGTGTCCTTGTGGAACAAGCAGATTACTCCTTAACCAGCTGTAATGCTAGAGCAATGGGGGAGGTAGTATTACAGTGGTGCTTTAGTCAAAGGGAAATCCCTGGACTATATACGTGTTTCTCCACAGACAATATCTCATACACATCGATCATTCAAATGACACAGTTGTTGTTGTATGTCAGGCCAACACAGAAATATGACGTTTACAATCTTTGTATTTTATTAAAATCTTATTTCTTGAGTTAAAATTCAGATCACTGTCAGCAATGCATCAATAAAAAAAATATTTATACAATTTTATCAAATTTCAACAAATCAAATACAATAGTACATACACATACAATAATAAAAAAGACCAAACAGATTGTAAAAATTACAGTCAATTAGTTTCCACAGTTTCAAAAAACATAATAAATCACAAGAACAACCCCTATAAACTGTAGGTAAGAGGTATTCCGTACGAGAACGAGGTAGACGCGCGGATCAACAAATACGCCGAACACATCAGGTTCATTGCCACGCAGAAAGAAAACGTCATACCTCGTTGCGATGGCTTTAAATTAAAATAAGAAATAGATCTACCACAACCAAGACCAGGAGATTGAACAAATTAAACATCTGTAGAAGATTACAGAGCACTCCTGTATCTAGGAAAGTTGTAGGAAGCGATGTGTTAAAACATATAGGAGTATCATAAACATATGACACTAGAGAGAGGAGCAAAATAGGACTTTCACTCTTGGTCCAGAATTGAGTATATACTGCCCTGAACGGGAAAAAGGAAGATCTACCTGTACCATCAATACGGGATAGACTGATTAAGAAAAAGAACTAGGAAGGAACCTAACACTACCATCCTTCCCTTGGATAAAGGATATGTACCAATGATGAACCCCATGAATATTGCTGTCCTGAAGAAGGTGTTTACATATCAGTGAGACAACACCGAAACGCGTCGACGCACAGATAAATAGAACCCAACTAAATCCCAACTAGATAAAAGATATACCTGGACTTTGGATACTGTGATCTTTGTTTTTATCCTTTGTTTCAAAATCGCATGAGGATACTGGGCCAGGATAAAACAATAGTAGGGAATACCTCTTACCTACAGTTTATAGGGGTTGTTCTTGTGATTTATTATGTTTTTTGAAACTGTGGAAACCAATTGACTGTAATTTTTACAATCTGTTTGGTCTTTTTAGGTCTCGCCTCTCAATGCGCAAGCGCATTGAAGAGGCGAGACTATAGGGTCTTAAACAGACTTTACCTAACTGGGCGATTTGGTGCTGTGCCCGTGGCTTTTAGGTCAATGCGCAAGCGCATTGACCTAAAATTCACGTGCACATCACCAAATCGCCATCTGTTCCCTCAGCCGCACTCCTCCCACACCTTTGAAGTGAAGCTTAGCTTCACTTCAAACGCCCCTGCTGCTTTCACACCCTGTCCCCGCTCCGCCCCCTCCCCTGCCCGCCGTGTCGCATTTCTCCTCCCCCCTTCTCTGCCTTCCCTCCTTCGCTCGGCCCCCTCCCCTACCTGCCATGTCGCATTTCTCCTCCCCCGCCCCCTTCTCTGCCTTCCCTCCGTCTTGTTTCAGGACAGCAGTTGGATATTTCACAACCTTTCGCTTGAAATTGTCAGGACCGGGGAGAGATTAAATCTACATTGTACAGTAATCTGCCGGGGAACCACCGCCATCCGTAAAACGTATGCGCTGTCAGGATGGTTAATGCTAGCAGCACAGACCCGGCAATCACTGCCAGAAAACAGCGACAAGCAATTTCACGCGAGTACCGGCGAGGTAGAACAGTAACCTTTTCATCCGTGTTTTTTTGACAGATTTCTCAGAAACGGGAATTGTGAGGGGGCCCGCACGACTTCATCGCTCCCCGAGATCACTGCGCTTTTTTTTTAATCAAGCTTACACACGTATTGATTGGCTCCATATCTTGTGCACCACAACAGCCCATTCAAGGGGTGACATGTGTCTGACACCGAGTGAAACCGAAGGCGCTCCCGGCTAATGAGTGCCTTCACTGGAGCCGGCTGGCGAAGATACCATACTTCAATGCTTGGTTAAGTAGAAACCGGCACACCCACTGAACAACAGCACACACATGTTATTTGTATTCTTTATTTGGTTCTGTGGTTTACCTGATATTAAGACGGTTTAAAAGTATTGTTACCAAGTGGAATACTGCTATAATAAATGTGTGCAGTAAACACGCGTTTAACTCCCGGACTACAAAGGCTGCAGAAAGCCGCAAAAACGGCAATAGATGCAGTCAAAATTACTTATAGGATTTGAAGGGCTGAACGCTGCCAAATTCATAATCTCCTTTAAAAACGCAGTTTGCTTCTGAGCGAACAGCCGCGACGCCTATGCCTTGATCGTGCGCTGTTCAGATATTTGTTTTCAGTTCTCTTCCCAGTGTGTTGCAGTGGGGTCTGCTCGCTGGTCCTTGCAGTGCCAGCAAATCAATGGCCTGTAATGCTCGATTGAGCCTTTTGAAGCGGGGATACCCTGGTGTAAACTTTAACACAGGCTCATTTAAATATTAATGTTACACAAGTGACTTGTTAGGCGAAGTTAATGCCAGCGTAATAAATCCCATAGCTGGCGCTATATTTCCCTCCTGCCAAACGAAACGGTCCCTTGGATTCAGTTTTCAGAGGCTGTTTAAGCCCAAATGCTAGGCCCCAGAGCTGCATAGTGTCAATGTCTAGATGGAATGCATGCTCGTTTTTTTTGTGTGACTAAATAGTCACATATTAGCCAATGATAGAGTTCAGATTGTACAAATGTTCACTGGGGAAAAAAAAGCATAAAACGTGCTGAATAAACAGTGCATGTCTTTTATATTTGAGGCACATGACATTTTGAAAGAATTAGATAGACGTAGGTTGTATCACATTGTAATTGCAGACACAAATGTAAATGTTATTGAAATAAGATCATCTTTTCTCTGTAACAAACCCTTATGGAACCCACAGGATCACCACACCCACCACCACTCCATCCACCACCACATCCACCACAACCACCACCACCACCACTGCATCCACCATCACCACATCCACAGCATCCACCACCACCGCATCCACCACCACATCCACCATCAACACCACATCCACCATCACATCCACCACCAACACCACCACCACCACCACATCCACCATCACATCCACCATCACATCCACCATCACATCCACCATCACATCCACCATCACATCCACCATGACATCCACCACCACCGCATCCACCACCACCACCACACCCACCACCACTACATCCACCACCACATCCACCACCACCACCACCGCATCCACCATCACCACATCCACCGCATCCACAACCACCGCATCCACCATCAACACCACATCCACCACCACATCCACCATCAACACCACATCCACCATCACATCCACCATCACATCCACCATCACCTCCACATCCACCATGACATCCACCATTACATCCACCGCCACATCCACCACCACTACATCCACCACCACATCCACTACAACCACCACCACCACCGTATCAACCACCACCACCGCATCCACCACATCCACCGCATCCACCACCACCACATCCACCGCATCCACCACCACATCCACCACCACATCCACCATCACCATCACATCCACCACCACATCCACCATGACATCCACATCCACCATGACATCCACCACCACAACCACCACATACACCACCGCCACATCCACCGCCACCACCACATCCACCACCACCACATCCACCACCACTTCACCACCGCATCCACCACCACATTCACCACCACATCCATCATCCACCACCACCACATCCACCACACCCACCACCATCACTTCCACCACCACATCCACCACACCCACCACCATCACTTCCACCACCACATCCACCACCATCACTTCCACCACCACATCCACCACCACTTTCACCACATCCACAACCACCACATCCACCACATCACCACCACATCCACCACATCACCACCACATCACCACCACATCCACCATCACCACCACATCCACCACCATCACATCCACCATCACATCCACCATCACCTCCACATCCACCATGACATCCACCACCACATCCACCACCACCACATCCACCATCACCACATCCACCACCACATCCACCACCACCGCATGCACCACCACCACCACACCCACCACCACTACATCCACCACCACATCCACTACAACCACCACCCCATCCACCACCCCATCCACCACTACCACCACCACCGCATCCACCACCACATCCACCATCACATCCACCACCACATCCACCACCACCACCACATCCACCACCACATCCACCATCACCTCCACATCCACCATGAAATCCACCGCCACATCCACCGCCACATCCACCACCACATCCACCACCACCACATCCACCACCACCACATCCACCACCACCACATCCACCACCGCCACATCCACCACCGCCAAATCCACCACCACCACTACATCCACCACCGCCACTACATCCACCACCACTACATCCACCACCACCGCATCCACCGCATCCACCACCACCACCACATCCACCACCACCACTTCCACCGCATCCACCACCACATCCACCACCACATCCACCACCACATCCACCACCACCACATCCACCACCTCATCCACCACCGCATCCACCACAACCACATCCACAACCACATCCACCACCTCATTCACCACCTCATCCACCACTGCATCCACCACCACCACATCCACCACACCCACCACCATCACTTCCACCACCACATCCAACACCACATCCAACACCACTTTCACCACATCCACAACCGCCACATCCACCACCGCCAAATCCACCACCGCCACTACATCCACCAGCACTACATCCACCACTACTACATCCACCACCACCGCATCCACCACATCCACCACCACCACCACATCCACCACCACTTCCACTGCATCCACCACCACATCCACCACCACATCCACCCCCCCATCCACCACCACCACATCCACCACCTCATCCACCACCGCATCCACCACCACCACATCCACCACCACATCCACCACCTCATCCACCACCTCATCCACCACCGCATCCACCACCACCACATCCACCACACCCATCACCATCACTTCCACCACCACATCCACCACCACATCCACCACCACTTTCACCACATCCACAACCGCCACATCCACCACCACCATATCCCCCACCACCATATCCCCCAGATCCACCACCACCACATCTATGTTTTCGGCTCTCTGTGTGTGTGTAGGTGCAAATGCAATGTTCTTGGTCACAATAACATACACTGAACATAATCTTCACAAAAGTTATTTACAAACGTTTAAGCTATTGCCATTATAAATTACAATAACTTTTATTTAAGTATTAATTATTTACAAAATTAAAAGCCATTGTTATTTGTAATATCAATACATCTATGTCACGTAAATACAACACACATTGCATTACAAATGCTATAGATGTCACATTTGCAAAAGTTAAAACTATTGACATTGTAACTGACAAAGTTATTAATTTTGCTACTTTCAAAACCAACACATAAATAAAAAAGTGTCATTTACAATACCAATAGCTCAAACTTTCCTAATGCAAGACCTATTGCATTTCCAATGCTTGTTTATTATTGCATATGTGTATGTACTATTGTATTTGATTTGTTGAAATTTGATAAAATTGTATAAATATTTTTTTTATTGATGCATTGCTGACAGTGATCTGAATTTTAACTCAAGAAATAAGATTTTAATAAAATACAAAGATTGTAAACGTCATAGTTCTGTGTTGGCCTGATATACAACAACAACTGTGTCATTTGAAAGATCGATGTGTATGAGATATTGTCTGTGGAGAAACACGTATATAGTCCAGGGATTTCCCTTTGACTAAAGCACCACTGTAATACTACCTCCCCCATTGCTCTAGCATTACAGCTGGTTAAGGAGTAATCTGCTTGTTCCACAAGGACACATTGTCTATCTTGCCACATCATCCGAAAAAGGGCCACCAACCTTCAATGGGTATATCCCAACTTCTGACCTCATAACAGAGAGGACCTATCTCTAACTGCATGGTTCCCCAATAGCGTAAGAGATACTGCTGTCCCAACTCATCGAATTGAACCTTGCTCGTGATACCTACTTTGCAAGGCGAAGAAGCCGTGTGCTACCTCTGCCCATTCCAACGAACCTAATGTAAAGATACCATACCGTCTAGAATCGAGATTATCCACTTCTTGGAAGAACTGTTTATAATCTCAGAAGCTTTGCATTACTGCCATTGACAATTAACTGAAAGAAGAATAGAAGTCGAATGTACTTCTCATAATAATGCAACTGAATAGACAATTGGATTATTGTGTACAATTTATGTATCAACTGTTTCTGAACATGAAACCCATCCTCCAAGAGTAAGCCATGACTGTTCCTCCTTACTAACCCATACATGGTTCTTGAGGTTCCAGGTGAAGTTGGCAATAGCTGTTACAAAGACTGCCTGGTTATCCAGGCAGTATATATATATAGTTATAGTTGGTCTTCAAGGCAGAATGTTATCTACATGCAATTTTGATATGTGGTAGTTGCTGGGAGTCTTTTTCTTAAAAATCAAAATATAAAAATATGTATATACAAATTTATGTTTAGCATTTTTAATAAAGTAGTTATCACTGACATTATAAGGTGTGAGACCTTTTCTCACCCTAAATCCTTAACACTTTTAGTGACACCTTGGCCCTAAATTAGCAGTGCCAAGGGTCCTGCTTGTGTTTGCAAGAATTAGAATCTCTGTTTAATTGACAAAATAATAGTTTACTCAATAAGTTAACATGGTGTACAGACAAAATATCGACTCCAAAATATCGACTGGACATAATATTGAGTTTTAAATATAGACTGGACAAAATATCGACTGGACATAATGTCGACTACAAAAATATTGTTTTTCAGGTAAGTGAAGTAATATCGACTGTATAAAATATAGATAGCAAAAATATCGAATTTTTAATAATGTATAATATTTTATAGTGTATTTTTATGTAATAATATGTGTGAATAGTGTGTATTAATGTTATAAAATATTTTATTAAATGAATTTTGTTTTTATAATAATTGCGTAATGTAATTCTGTAGCGGGTTGTGGGTTTATAGGGGAATAGGGTGGGAAGTAATTTAATAATAATTAATTAATTAATATATGTTTGTTAATATTTTTAATTGATAATGAATTAATATTAATTAGTTAATTAATTAATATAATTTTGAACATATTTTGTATTAGTAATTAATTGTAATTAGTTAATTACATTAATTAGAGTAAATTTTTAATATATATAATTTTGTGTTATTTTTAAGTAATTAATTTGGAAAAAATAATATTAATTATTAAAATAATTACAGCTAATGTTCTAATATATTTACTTTATTGTTATTGTTAATTAATAATTAATTGGTAATTAAATAATATTGATAAATTTTGGGTAAAGGAGCATTTTTAGGGTTCAGGGTCAGTTTTCAGTTTTAGGGTAAAGGGGTATTTTTGGGGTTCAGGGTCAGTTTTCAGTTTTTGGGTAAAGGGGCATTTTTAGGGTTCAGGGTCAGTTTTCAGTTTTAGGGTACAGGGGTATTTTTAGGGTTCAGGGTCAGTTTTCAGTTCATGGGTAAAGGGGTATTTTTAGGGTTCAGGGTCAGTTTTCAGTTCATGGGTAAAGGGCTATTTTTAGGGTTCAGGGTCAGTTTTCAGTTCTTGGGTAAAGGGGTATTTTTAGGGTTCAGGGTCAGTTTTCAGTTTTTGGGTAAAGGGGCATTTTTAGGGTTCAGGGTCAGTTTTCTGTTTTTGGGTAAAGGGGTATTTTTAGGGTTCAGGGTCAGTTTTGGGTTTTTGGGTAAAGGGGTATTTTTAGGGTTCAGGGTCAGTTTTGGGTTTTTGGGTAAAGGGGTATTTTTAGGGTTCAGGGTCAACAAATAAGATTGTAAAAAATTATTTTTATTATTTTCATTTATTATTTAATTATTATAATTTAATTTAAGTAGTTTTAAGTATATTTTAGTAATTAAAATGTAATATTAATTTAATTTAACACTGTTTTTAATAAAGTCGATATTTTTTACATCTATATTATTGTTAACGATATTTTGTACTCGATATTTTTGTACTTACCTGTTTGTAGATACAAACTCGATATTTTGACTGTCGATATTTTGTCCACGATATTTTGGCAAGTCGATATTTTGTCCCTCGATATTATTTCAGTGATCCAGTTAACATATGTATTTTTGTGGACTACTGGCGTTAGAAGGGTCTGCCTCTGATGTCATGCTCTTAGCATGCACATCATTTTCCTCTGGCTACAGACTGGGGGCCATGGAGAGAAGTATTCCTACTTGGATCAAACCTTTGATGAGGAGTATTCTGCCTGTTTGACATTTTGAATGATGGGAAATGAGGACGTGAACACAAACACAAGAGGACTGGTGACTTTCTCACAAGAGAAGGCCATGCAGTTACACAGCATATTGACAAGATTAGGAGTCATTCCCACAGTCCTCTTGTCTGTTAGAAACAAAAGACATCCTAAATTGTATAATGTGTAGACAAATATAATTTGGGGCGAAATCCTAAACTACGAGCAGTGTTGCTGTGTTCACATTCATGCAAATGTATCGTCCTGTTATACCATAATCACAATTATTAGAAATATCTTTAAATATTTCCCGGAGGAGTGCTTCAATTCCATAATGCAAGCTTTAGTTATCTCTAAACTGGTCCATGGCAATGCCTTACACGTAGGAATTTCCTCTAGACTCGAACCTCCCAACTTCAAAGGATTCCACCTGCTGCTTCTGCTGGAGCCAACCCTATATTTTCTTCATTTTTTACAGATTTATAGAGCGCAAACTCGACCTGAAGGTATTGGAGTGCTTTACATGAGCACCAGTTACATTGCACAAAGTCACATACATTTTTGTTTTAGTCACAGGGAGATTAAGTGATTTGAAGAAAAATGTCCATCCAATGTCTGTTTGCTTTTGATCTTCTTTATTCAAATTCCATCAGGCAGCCAACGCGTTTCGTTCAAAAGAACTTCGTCAGGGCAAGCTGTCTGCGTCCAATAAGCACAGACTTCAGATAATGTCCACCATATTCGGTACTTGGTTTGCATGTAAACGGCTACTGTGCCAAAGAAGCGGCGTGCTCTGTCGCTAACCAGGAGTCCTGGTTAGCGCCAGAGTAAGCAGACAGCTTGCCCTGACAAAGTTCTTTTGAACAAAACGTGTTGGCTGCCTGATGGAATTTGAATAAAGAAGATCAAAAGCAAACAGACATTGGATGGACATTTTTCTTTAAATCCATTGATATTTGTTATATAGGATACATGGTGGTGCAACCCACAGTGGTTAGAATCTTTGTTTCTGATCATTTTTGATCGCCCCTTGAGGACAACGGGGGCAGTGGAAGTGCACACCACAAGAGCGAGTAGCTCATTGTTTAGTCTACGGCTTGGCTTTTGGCCAGTTGAGAGGTGCGGCACGCACACTTTCAGTGTGTGTAGAGTTGTGTTGTTCTAATTTTGGGTTATCAGATTAATTGATTTGCCCTGAATCACAGGATGTTGAACCGAAGCCGCGACTTTAGCCTGGTTCCCCAGTTTCACACTCAGTAGCTTTGGCCATTATTCACATCCTCTCCCCTTACCATCTCCATGTTACCTTACCATGTTCATATGAGCCCTCATCTCAAAGCCCTGATTTGGATTCAAGGACTAGAGCAATTTCCAAACTCTCTGTCAGACCTTTCCTGTACCACTCTCCGTGGGAAACAATACGCGGACACCGGGGTAAGTGTGAAGGCACCTCTTTATTTTCCGGCTTCTCCTGTTCCACTGCTGCTATCCCCGCGGCTCCTCCTCTTCCTGCCCACCCCCCGCTATGCCTGACCTTGGGATAACGGAAGGCAGGCATAGCGACATGACAAGACCCACAAATTAGTCCATGGGACTGGCCCAACATACTTTATGAGATGTATGTGGACATAGGGTCCTAATCACTGCTTATGTTGAGGTTCCTGCATTCAACCAACACTCTGCAGCGGCCCTTCTTTTCTATCGTCCTCCCGGAAGATGGAACGAGACCCTCATGCATCTCAGACTTGACGCTAATTTTCTGTTGTCTAGAAAGAATCTCAAAAGATGCTTGGTCAAGGCCACCCTCTAGGGCCAACCCACTTCAGAGAGCATCACCTTCCTTCAGGTTTTTCAGTGCCAGGACACCCTTGATGGGTAACAAAACGCCATATAGGATTAATTAACTTAACAACATAACATCTGATTCAGAGAGAGAGAGAGAGAGATATAGAGAGACTATATACCGGGAGAAAAGGCCCAATGTCTTTGAATGTGTGTGAAGTTTCTGTTTTAATTAAGGTTACTTTACTTTCGGCCAATGTATGACAGACTTCCCAATAGCAATGCTACACAAAGTTTGAAACTTTACCTTCAAATGGATTGATAGAACCATAACTTCAGCATTAATCATCAACATTAATGCATTTTCACAGATGTGTATAGTTTAATCTATAACTATTTCATATATTTCGCAAAAAAACTGAAGTAGATAATAAGTGATCGAATCGACTTTTCTATCAGAGCCCTGTATAAAAATGTCTGCTCTTGTAAGAGTAGCTAGGATAATTTGAGCAATCTTACCTATACAGGCAGTTATTGTACTGTAGAAGGCCAGTTAATCCAGTTAAGAATATGCTGTTTTCTTCATTAGTATAGCACATTTTTACAATTCATCTGACCTCAAGGCACTTTTGGGCACTAGATGCCATTTCAGTGTGGATCTGGGAGTGCTCCATGGCGCTAGTGATGACCGGCTATTGTGATACATAAGCATTATACATTACAAAACACACCATTAAAAAAACAGTTTAGAAGGCTACCAAGAAACTCGGTTGTAGCTCTTCTACCCCAAGGTTTCAGTGGGGGTGCGAAATCTGGGACATCCATAATAAGACTCGAGTTTATAGAATTCTGGCGCGTGGGGTTAATGCAAATAGGTTTGTAGTCCTCGGTATTTCTGCGCCCCCTGCTGAGAAGAGTCCAAAAGAAGCCCGCCCTCCCCACCCCCCAGTAGCTCGGGTCAGGGTCAAGGAGGATGCGCAGAGTCTTGGCCAAGTTGCGCAATCAATGGTCCCACATGCGCGCATAGTAATAGCAATATGAATTTAAAAGAAAGACCAAGGCTTGGAGCTCAGATCCTGGCCCGGTCCTGTGGGGTTTCAAATCCATAGGTTCAGCACAGGGAGAGCCAGCCAGCCCGCGCCTCCTACGGGGGCCCCGCTTTGATGGCTGAGGATTGTTCACAAGTGGACTTATTAGCTCAGTCCGGGGGGGGGGGGGGGGGTGGTGGGGGGGGGAGAGCGGGGCGCAGGAGGGATATTGATGACACGTCGTAAAGATTCCAGATACTGACTGATCAGGTCAATACCGCTGACCTCCCAGAAGTCAATGGGCGCTTTCATGCTCGGCTCCCTGGGAGAGCAGGCCAGATGTGCTTACAGGGTGTCTAAGCCGCACAGAAAGGTCACGGGCCTTCAGAAAGAACGAAAAGACAAGGGCATCCGGTCAGCTTTTACTATATGTCCTCGCCGCATAACTCTTCGAAGCGTTCTGTTGCAGGTATAGTTATATGGCGCACATTATGCTACTTGTATGGCCCAGAGGGTTCGGTTTCTTCGACCCCTGGTTTTGTGGATCCATCCAGCGGTGCCTGCAGCTGTTTGTGAGTTGTGTTAAGCAGCAGGCAGTGGGCGAATACTTTTAATCTCTTGTTTGATGTCTGCCTTGTAGGGTGAGCCCGAGGGTTAGCTTAGATGCTTCTGTGCGAACGAGGTTATTGGACTTGTCTGCATTGCCTGGAAGGTGTGTTTGTACCTAAATTACCTGTAAGCATTAGGTGGTACTGTGTACTTTTGCACCTGCATTTTAATTGTACCTATCACTGGTGATTCCTATTCAATTTCCATTGACTATTCTGAGCCGCCTCCTTCCTAATATGAGATATAGCTGCAGGCCATAACAAGCACACCCCTGCCTTTAAAAAAGAAAGCTAAATGGGATGCCTTGCTGCAGCAACATTGAAAACCAGTACCAGACCACAAACAACACAATCAGATCACCTGATAGCCCCAAGAAATATGTGCACGTAAGACACCAAGGGCCAGATGCACTAAAGAGTTTTGCAATCGCAAACCCTGCGATTCACAAAATCAATGGTTATGAGCCTGTAAAATTCCTTTTTGCAGTAGAAAACCCATTTACAAGTCAGAGAAGTTTTTTTGACTCGTAAAATAGGTTTTGCGACCCATACCGAATTGTAATCTGCAAGAGGCATGAAAGGGACATTCCTTCCAAATTGCATTTAGTTATGGCATGAATCAATGGTTTGCAACCACAGTTCTGGTCACAAACCGCTGACCAGTTACTGTCTCCTCAATGGATGTGGTAACCGATCTGCAAAAGGGCCTATGAGAATAGTGTTTGCAGCCATAGGGAGAGAAGGCAGTGGTCTTATACAACTGTATTCTCTCCCTGATGTTTTCCCATATGGAAACTTTTTTCTTAAGCAGCTCTGCTTCCTTTATGGAATGCACCGGTTACTTTATGAAATGCACCATGTTTTGAATACGTACACAGAGTTGGCTGTCTGATGACCATTTCAGATCACCTTCGTTCTGTTTGTAGCCAATCACATGGGGTCACAAACTGACCTGCCTAATTTTATATTTGTTCAGCAGGTCATTCTGCGATGCCCTGAGAATGATGATTTTGTGAGCTGACCTACTAGTACATGACTAAGGGTGAATGTTTGATTTGTTCCGCATTCCATCCATCATTTGTGTGTCTTTTGCTTTCTTGCCCTAAGTGTACTGGGTATTCCCAGACATGGGTCCCGGGCTCACAGAAGTTAGGATTTTGTCTTAAGTCTGTCTTAAGTCTGACTTAAGTCTGTCTTAAGTCTGTCTTAAGTTTGTCTTAAGTCTGTCTTAAGTCTGTCTTAAATTTGTCTTAAGTCTGTCTTAAGTCTGTCTTAAGTTTGTCTTAAGACAAACTTAAGACAAAATCCTAACTTCTGTGAATACCAAAAGTAGTAAGTTCATTCTGTGAATGCCAAAAGTAGTAAGTGCATTCTGTGAATACCAAAATAGTAGTAAGTTTTGGATTGAGTCTTAAGTTCATTCTGTGAATCAGGCCCAATGTGTTTTATTGATATGGCCCAGGATAAAAGTGCTTTATAAAGTGTCTTTTCCGGTAATGCATAACAAAGCCCTAATTTGAGCACATGTTTTGAGGGTACAGCTTAACCGCAGAAACATAAAGAACTGAGCTGTTCGTGAGGTTGCCCAAGTGTGGCCAACTGGCTGATTAATTTGGTGATGAGCAGCGGCATGTGCTTTTATGACATCTCTTTGATTCAAATAAATATCTAAGCACCAGTACATTAGAGAGCAATGACAAATGTTGAGTTAGTCTATAACATGAAGAGTACTCATTAGTACCTCTAGAGGAGGGATGTCAATGATTGTTTTTTCTCGCTCTCATACATTTATAGTTTTACACAAGTGACTACAAAGTGATAAAGTTAGCCACTCATAGAAAAGATGTTACAGGGGAAGGGATCTTGATAAAGTAGTTGGACATCCAGCAGTTTTCACTTTTTGACATACCGCTCAAGTGCTTCTCCCAGCGGTAGGCGGACAGTCTTACGATAAATCATGCCTCACTAGGTGGGTGAGGGCTTGAAGCACCTTTGGAAAGGTGCCACCTAGATTGTGCTACACCAATCTGGTATGTCTCATGTTAACATAACTTGCAATACATTTGGTGACAGCCAGGTTTGTTCTTCCTTAATGTGTAATTGTCTTTTGATGTTTAGGAGAAGACAAGGGAGAGGTAGGCAGGGGTTGCAAAGGCCTACCCACCCACATTGTGCATGGCGCTTGTTTCTGTCACAGCGATAGAGGCAGTCAGTAAAAGGCGGTAAAATATTGGTAAAAAGAAGTCACCAGAGATATTAGCACAAAAGTACAAAGGATCTCTACAGACATCTAGTTTTACAGGTGTGCACCCTGAATATCAAATCCAGAATATCGAGGCATGCAAATATCAAAGACGAAATATCGAATCCAAAATATCGAAAGGTAAGTAAGTATATTTTCTATACCTAGCTCAACATATGTAGCATGTTAGGAATAGTAAATCAATACTTCCCATATGCTTCACTTTTCGATATTCTGTCCCTAGATGTTCTAGCCACGATCTTCATGTAGATTGATATTCCTGGGCTCGATAATCAGGAGTGCAACCAGTTTTATAGCATCACATTGTCCTTTTAGAGTGAGTCCATGAAGAAGCCCAAAGGACATGCATGTATGCTACTAAAGGTTAGCAGAAGCAGTGTCAATGAAATTAACTCGTACAACAGTATATCAGGAGAGATGAGCTTGTGTGATGGAATTGCACGAGAACCAGTCAGACACCAGGAGTGAATAACTTGTATGGCCATTTTCAAAGAGTGGTGAAACTGCATGATTATATCCTGTAATTGACTAGCATATACTGTGAATGGAACATGTATATGGCCTTACACCTCATGTGACAACCCTGCACAATTGTATTTACATTGTATGTTCATAATGAACATGTACAATCTCGCCACATGAATGATGAGCCTGTGTTCTTGTACCCCAGGAGTGGTTAGTCTGCATGATCATAATGTGAAGAACATGTTTAGTAGTATCCCAAGAATAGTGAATTCTAATGTCTGTATCCTGGGAGTTGTATACCATTGCAACTTTGTACAAACAAGCCTGTCACAACACAGGATACCTTTAGAAAAAAAGGGGCATATTATTAAGGGGCCGCGATAAAATTATCACTGCTTTAGCATCCGTTTTTGGGAGAAAAGCGGCAATAATTTTATCGCATTATCATCAAGGACACGCTAGCGCGTGATTCCATGCCTCAGCGCCCATTTTCTAAATGCCCAGCATCGCAACGTTAATGATATGCAAAAGAGGTGTGTCTGACAAAAACTACATGAGAGAATATCGCTAACCAGGCTTCGCAATATTTACAACTATGCCCCGGGCACCATAGCGATACACAAATTCGTGCTAACTGCCCATTAACGCTGGATTTTAACATTTGCTAAAATCCAGACTTGGGCATACTTTGCATGGGAGGTGTATTCTTGGGTGACAACCACAGGGTCGTATCAGCAAGGTTTTCGCCATTTTTAGGCGAATATCGCTGGATGTCCTGCGATGTTCGCCCTTTTTCCCGCCATCTCTGGAATTCTTATCACCAATGCTCTGAGCGTTGTTAATACAGCGCTAGGTTGGCGATAAGATCCAGTGAAAGGCGGCGATAAAAAATATGCGCTAGGAGTGGTCAGCGATAATTATTGCTGCGTCTTGTTAATATGCCCCAAAGTGTTTTATTTTACTTATTTGAGGCCATATTTATGAGCCCAGTTGAGGTGCTATTGCACTTCGCAACATGGTGCAAGAGCGCTGCAACTCAAAAATGAGATTTATAATGCCATGCAAAGCCACTTTGTGCGGCCCTGAATGGCTTCATAAATCTGAAGTAACGCAACACAGCACAAATCGTTGCATTGTATTACTCTAATCTGGGGTGATGCGTGGGTGTTCCCACACAACCCTCATTGTTTTAGATGCATTCCAAGATTTACCAAAAGTGGTAGACCTGGGACTGCACCCAAAAGATACGCCTTCTCAGCGGAGTGGTAACGAGGAGACGTATCTATATTTCTCCTCGTTACTTCCTCTTTGTATGTGTGCTGCATTCTGCAGGACACATACAAAGAGGAATATGCCCCTACAACTGTCTTTGTGCAGGAAGGTGTCCCTTCTGGCACAAAAACAATTGTGCCAATGAAGCAGACACCCTTGCACCATGGTGCAAGGGTGCCTGCGTTGGTACCAGGCAGCCAAAATGGCGGCAGCGCAGAGGACAAATGAAGAATGCACTGTATTCTTTTAAATATGGTGCATTCCTGCCCTTTCCCTGTCACGCCTTGCAGCACAGCATGGTGACTTGCTGCGCTGCACTGTGTGAAACCTCATACATTTTTCTGTTTTCTATCATTTATTCTTAACTGTTGGTGTAGAAATATAGATCAACTCTACGGGCCCGATTCACAGAATTAACTTGAGACTCAAACCGAAACTTACTACTATTTTGGTATTCACAGAATGCACTTACTACTTTCGGTATTCACAGAAGTTAGGATTTTGCCTTAAGTCTGTCTTAAGACAAACTTAAGACAGACTTAACACAAACTTAAGACAGACTTAAGACAGACTTAAGACAAAATCCTAACTTAAGTCTGTTTTAAGTCTGTCTTAAGTTTGTCTTAAGTCTGTATTAAGTTTGTCTTAAGACAAACTTAAGACAAAATCCTAACTTCTGTGAATACCAAAAGTAGTAAGTTAATTCTGTGAATACCAAAAGTAGTAAGTGCATTCTGTGAATACCAAAAGTAGTAAGTGCATTCTGTGGATACCAAAATAGTAGTAAGTTTAGGATTGAGTCTTAAGTTCATTCTGTGAATCGGGCCCTACATCACTGGAAGTCTCCTATGAGATATGGGGACGAATGACACAGTTGATGTTGTTCTTTATTATTATTTTTCCATGGCCTAAGGACCTATTTTGTCATAGCTGGTTAACCCAGTTACCACCACTTACCTTCGAGTGTTTTATCGGTATGACCCAGGATAATAATGCTTCATGAAGTGCCTTGTCCGGTAATGGATAACAAAGATGCAATGTTTGCACTGGTCAGATTCAGTTACTCTATGGATTAGGGAGAATGTATTTGAATGCCCAAAGTATAAACAGCTTGGTTGTGGTATGGGGGCATACACTGCTCACTGATCGAGCCAGATTGCTTTCAGCGACAGACCTATGAGTGATGTCAGTCTGTGAGATGTTTGGTCCATTCTTCAGCCAGTGCAAATGGTATGGACAAGATGCCACATATTTTACATTTCTTGGAAACAGGAATGTAAAAGGGACTTTGTAGCAGTGTTAAAAAGGGGTTCAAAGACAACCAGTAACCAAAGACCCCTTTATGTTGCCCGGCGGTGTCGCCTCTATGACCCATCAATATTAATCAATGAAGAAGCAGGCGCTGGAGACTGGAAGGCAGGAAACGAGGATTTTATTCTCTCCGGAGGAGAACACATCAATTCAGACAGCAAGTATCGTCACGAGGTGCTCTAACCACATCTCTGAGGCCTGGCCTCTTATACTAGGGTTTATGACCTTTATTGCACGTAACACATTCTCGCAACACTTTGATATTTGAAAGAACATCCTCGGAATCTCCCCTTCAGGCCCGTTCCCACATACATTTACAGTTGAATTCCCCACCCCGGTCACAACAGGTGATGATTGTCGCGCAGCAGGGCATTCCGCCGATTCACGGAATGCGTGGAGTTGATCGGATCTCATAGGGTGGGGGCTTTGATCGGCTCGAGGGTCTTTTGATGGGGAGGGGAAGCTTCCTACTGTACGGGGTAATAAACAGTATCCGCAGGGCCAGGTGGCGGCCTGGGAACAAGGAAGACAAACGGGGACACAGGGAAAGGGGGTTTGCATCAAAAGGATCTGAGACCATGAAAGGAATGAAGGGAGGTGTCGCGCTGGGAACAGGATGGGATTCTGTGGCGGAGCTGCGCTGAAGAGGGGTTTATGACCCAAGGCATGAGAGAGCGGGGGTTGTCAGCGTGCGGGGGATGCTTGCGAGGTTAGGAGAGAGAGAGACGCGCTGGCTATCAGCGAGGGGCAGGGAGGCCATGGTGTTTAAAATGGCTGCTGCTTATGCGCAAGGCATGTGAGAGTGGGAATGACCGGTGCGTGGGGGTCTTTCGTGAGGGTGATTCTGATCGTAACGGCTAAAATATGGCGGATGTGCATGACGAAAAGTGTGGCATCGGAAAAAGGCAAGATGGCGTAGATAATGTTCACCAAACTGTATTAATTTTCCACAGTCCTCCCTTTAACATTTCCAAGACATCTTGCTGGCCTATTTCCTATCTATACCTATTGCAGCGGTCATAAGTAAGGGAGAGGGGACTTAGGCAAAAGAACTGTACATAAACATCACATTGAAAAATCTCATCATCTAGTAGGCGGGTTCATCGTTAAGTTGGTTGCAGAAAAAGTCATAGTACTGCAATATCAGACTAGAATTATGTAGCGAAGGCGTTGGGTACAGATCATAGATACTTATAGTCATTTGGAATAGGAACTGGTAAGTTATCATATAAGTAAGTCCTTTTTGTACTCGGCGGGAGCATAGTCAGTCCAATGGTGGTTGGGAGAGAAATGAGATATAATAAAAATAAAAATCAGAGTTCTCAGTGTCTTTGTCGTCTTCTGTTGGCACTGTTAAGCACCTGGATTACAATTCGTTCTGTCAACAGGAATGTTCATGTGGATTGAGTCGTTGGAGGTCTGCGGGCAGGGGTACATTTTGTTTTGTTTCGCCAGACCTCATAGGAGAAATGCGTTACGGTTTTGGAGCAGGTGCATTTTCTTCCGTAACCCAGAGCATAGTTATTAGGAGGCAGAAAAAGGATTGTGATGAAAAGTGCAATTGTCTTTGAGTTGTGGGGTCTTTTTGTTTCTTGAGTCTCTGTGGTGGGTATTTCCTGTTGCTTCCATCATCATCGAGGCGTTCAGCAGCGGGTAGAACCACATACTTCGTTCATCTTCTCTTTAGGGGCGACCCTTGGTGGAGTTCTAGGTCACCGTTCTGAGATTAACATAGTTCGTGGTCTACTTAGTCGGAGCTCCCTCCCTTTTGACGCAGGGAATACCCTTCTCGGGATAGCTCAGTAGGATTTGGAGGAACTTGGAAGTTCAGGTGGAAAGGTGTATGTGTGAACAGTCCTTATGGTAGGTCGGAGGAGGAGGGGATGGAGCAGGGCCAAGTCGGGAACAGATCAGGGGGGACGGAGAATTTGAGACAGGCGGGTCCATAATCAGGTTCAGAGAGCGGGGACTTTATTTGGCACACGTCGATCATAGAGCAGGGGTTTCAGGTCAGCCCTTTCCTTAGCTTTGTCTGAAACAGTGCCCCATCCTGCGACTCCTTACTGCTGTGGTCTCGCCTTGGCCTCCGTCGCTGAGGTTCCACGATCCGCAGTCAGGCCGCGTGCTCCCACATCCGGTCTCTTTCTCCTCCGACGGTGGTACCCTTAAATGAGTTCGAAAAGACAGTCTTTAGAGATTTTGCAGAAGAAGGTAATTACATAAACCTATTTCTCTCCCAACACCAAGCAACTGGGGTAAACATCCGCTACATTGAGATTTGCAGCCAACGTATAAACAATTGATGATGGGTTTGCTGGATTTCCTACAACTTCCCTTTGTGGCTAATTCTTTGGCGTTTTGTTGGTTATTACATTCATTTGTCGTGGTACGAGGTCTGGTACCCATTCATTGCATTCGTCTATTACAGTAGATGTCAGTTCTTCTGGCAGAGACCCATTTCCCTAGTACGAGTCTTGCAAGGCTAGGCCGGTCTTCAGGGCTTTGTATCTTACGGAAAAATGCAACGTGCTATTCACCATAGTCTGATAGGCATCCTTCTGAGGGATGAACATAGGCTAAACGACTCTCCATTACATCAATGCGTCCTATCTTTTAGCTAAACATCCTATTTTCAACAGGGTTTACTGCAACAAGTTCTTTCAGTTTTCGATCTAATTTTAACTTTGCACACATCTTTCTAACTTTCTATATAGTTTCTCGCAACCTGGCTACTACAAAAACTCGGGGGGGTTTGCGATAATTATTAAACTTATCCTTGGGGTGGGTGGGATCTTATGGAAAACAACTAGGAACACAGCGAATTGGAGCAAGGGGCGTTTTTCAGAGTCTCGTTCAGGGCAGCTGATACCAAACTGGGGGCATTTTGGGAAGACGGGGGTGTCTCGATCATTTCTTACTGCTTGGGGTATGGAGACAATTTGGAATGGGGAAGGTCGCATTACCACAGACATTTTTTTTTGTTTTATCATAGAAGCCACTGACAAATAGTTCCCTGACTGTGGGTCAAATTTAGGGAACCTTAGTCGTCTTACCTGTCCCTTTTCTTTTGGCCAATTTAATTTTCATCCATATTTAGCAGAAAAGGAGAGGTAGTAACGTGGTATCGATACAATTTTATTTAGGACGAATTTGTGCAAATACTTGTGGTATTTGGGGCCAATCAGGAGGTGCACCAGGTTCGCCAATTAGGTGCCAGTCGCTAGGAAGAGGGAAAGTGTGGAGGGGTGAAAGAGAGAGAGAGAGAGAGAGAGAGAGAGAGAGAGAGAGAGAGAGAGAGAGAGAGAGAGAGAGAGAGAGAGAGTAACAATAGGCCAAATAGTACACGTGTGACATGGAGAATGACCGTGTATTGTTTGGGCTATTCAGTGCGTTACCCAACGTTAGACGTTTCGGGTCTGTGTTAGGACGTAGAAAGCATGCAGTTTTGGGACGGAAGAGCATTAGGTCAGGTACAAAAAGGTCGCGCATTGAGTAGGGCGTCTTGTTGTGTCGTCTTGCAGCGTTAGTCCGTATTCATGCATCGGGCGTGACGTGGCTCCAGATCCTTTACGATACCCTAATCGGGACTCCAATGTAACCTGCAGAGGGAAAAAGGAGGAAAAGGGAGGGGGAACAACATTCGAACACATCAAATGTACCGGCACGAAAGTCCTTTACTTACCACATACTCGTACTTATCTCCTCGGGATATAATCCCTAGGGTCTTGGTTTCTGAAGTCAAGGGGGCGGGCAGTGTGATAGGTGGTTCATGGGGGGGTTCGAGGGTGGCATTATGGATCGTGTGTAGGGAAACGCTAAAAAGAGGAATCAGAGGTGTCTAGCGCGAGGTACCTGGTTTTGTAGATGTATCTGGCCATCGGGATCCTTAAATCATTCCCAGAGCTGTGATGTTCTAAGGCATATCAGTTCTTCGGTCAGCCCTGTCCCTTAGTACCTTCGACCACCATACCTTTATAACATTCTATCAATCACACCGCTTTACTTTACCCATTCTCAGAAGTCGAGGTCCTTCTTCATACGTTAGTTCCTGAGCTTAGTCGCATATTTTGGAGGCAGCGTATCATACCTTTGATTCGATCATCAATCCAGGGCCGAACAACCATTTTTCAGATAACCTTAAAAAAAGAGCAGAACGGTTGCGCACAGAAAAAGCCCTCCCACCAATTCCCACATTTACAAAAGTATGTGATGCCTATTCATAGTTTGGAAAACCTTTATTTGCATAATCGTTCAGTACGTAAAAATGTGAGAGTGCAATCATATTTTGGCCGGACATGTCGACGATGGAAGCACATACAGTAGGGGGGTTATTTTGCGGCACAAGAACATGTTAGAAAGGCCTAATTAATTATTTGCAAGTAACTAAAAACGTTTCATTGCGTGATGAGGGATCAGGGGCATTTCAGTTCATAAATGGAAACACAGTCAAGCTCATTGTAATCACATTTCCTAGATGTATACCGTGGGTGTGCATCATAAGCGACGTTATGTACCAGTTACAATAAATATCAAAATAAATCGTTCATTGAAATCAACATTTTTACGGGACCCCTTTCAAATGTTCGTCAAGCGAACCCTCCTCCCTTTTTCATCAAGTGCGCAAAGGTTCGTATATAAATCTTAGTACATCTAGTTTCATTAGCTAAGGAACACCACAAGGCATCCGTTAGTCCCTATTGATACCGGCGCCATTTTGGGCGAGGCCGGTTTAGTCCGGAAGTAGCATCAGGGGCAAAAAGTGTCTCCGACGATTGGCGGTTGGACCAGGGTCCCTTTCGGCAGTTCAAAAAACCTGTGCTAACAGAGGGGCTGGTGGTGTGGACCGTCAATCAAGAGAGGGAGGGAGGTAGAGTCTTTCTTACCGGGTCATGTTGATGTTCAGCCGGAACTTACTCGAGTTCGTTAGCCCATAATGTTCCTGGGTGGTTCAGACGGAAGCTGATGCAGACACGAGAGCACCGCCATCTTGTTGCTGTGCCGTGGTTATTTCATTAGTGATCAATGCAGCTGTTCCCCACCGGAAGCCTGAAGGGGCTGAGGGCTCTTGGGACTTTGGTAGAATCTTCAGAGTCGAGGGAATGTTTGTCGATGGTGGGGGCTTGCGCCCAGGTGGGCAAGTGCCCGAGTTGCAATTTCGGACAAAGTTACTCCAGCAGCCTAGACCCGCCTTCCGAGGGCCCAGATGCCATTTTGAGACCCTGCGGCAGCCGCCCTCCGTCGTATCTTTCAGGAGTGGAAGAAACTTCTTGTGGCGACAAAGACAGAACATCATGCTGTTGGAGCAGGACATTTTGGTTCGGGGCGCCAGGGTGCAGCAGTGGAGCCTTCATCTGGGGAGGTGAGGGAGGCTCGTCCGTGCCGCCTCCCTCTCCCGGCGCATCCCACGCCGTCCCTTTGAATCAGGGGTGCACATGATGACCACCCTACACCCCTGATTCCGACTCTTGGGGGACCATTGTACGTCCGGTGCTGCGCAAGTATGCCCGTCGGACATTGTATGTCCTGTGCTGCGAAAATATATGTGCGTCGGACATTGTATGTCCTGTGCTGCGGAAATATATGTGCGTCGGACATTGTAAGTTCTGTGCTGCGCAGGTATATGGCCGTCGCCCGGCTGGAGGACATCGGCGCCGGGCCAGGGCTGGGAAACCTCCTACCTGCGGAGGCGGGAGAGGCTCGTCCGCGTCGCCTCTCCCTCCCTGCCCACCCTGCATCAGTTCGATGGAGGAATTCGTGATGGCCGGACCCGGAGATACGAGGGAGGGAGTCATTTGCATCCGCCCCCTCCCTACTCGTGGCCCGGGGGGCGCCATCCCTGGAAGGGTAGTATGGGAAGACCATTTCATTGCCTGCTTTGAGGAGCCTCCTGCACCTTCTCCCGGCGATCTCTTTTGGTCTATGGCTGTTGGCAGGCCCCGCCCCACACGTGCTATGTGTTTCGGGTGGGCGGGACCATCGAACTGTTACATTTCGAGGACTTCCGGAGTGAGCGTAATATGTTTTGTATTTCTTCTATTAGTACAGTTTGTTTAGAGAGTGTTTTACTAGTTATTCTATTTACCGTTGGTTGTGTGTTATCTTTACTGTAATTAAATCCTAAATTGTATAACAGATGCTTGGCTTCCTTGAATCCTTTTTTTCTAACGGGGGTTGTTTACACTGGCCTGTAATTGTGTTTGTTTTTCAGAGTGGGGGAGCAACAGAGAGCAATCAGTCCCAGAACTCTAACATGTCGTTAAAATTGGTCTGACGAAATCTGTGCCATCGAGCATAATCAAACGGGGTGGTTCTATCGGTTCTGTCTGCACTAGTCTGATTGGTTTTTATCTCGCGCCTTTTCCCTTTCTGTCGGCCTGTTCTTTCTGTCGACCCTCCGTTCTTACCTATGCTCTGTAGAGTCGGGCATTGGGCTTTCCAGTGCCCGAGACATCTACAGAAAGCACATTGGTTTTGTTTTAAATCTGTTCGTCCTGTGCATAGTGTCGGGGGATTACTTTCGGGTCGTTGTGTCCCGGGGTTGTCCTGTCGGCACATCCCTTTACACCGTTCCCTTTTCATGCCTACTCCTCGGAACTGTGCCATCGCTGGCCCTTCCCTTTGCCTACTAGACGTTTGGAGGGTTGTCCGTCGTGTCTCTTCACCCTTTCAGACTTCATCGCTTTCCTTTCGTCGTGTGGCTTCTTTGCGCCACATACCGAGACTATCGAGCATAATAGGTGTTGTTTCATTCCTACGAAGGGTTATTTCTACCGTTTCTATTTTGTCAAGATCGAAGGATCCTATCAGTGGCCACTGACTTTCTCGATCCTTTTTCGTATATTTATGCCACCGCTGGCTATAGGCTATAGCGATTAATCCATGCTTCATGAACATGTCCTTATTAGGGGTGCCTTCCAGCGGAGCCGGATGGTTCATCTCTAATAAGCGGTCCGGGCTAAACAGGCTACTAACCAGTGGGGAGAAGACAGGCATGACGGATCACAATGGGGATAATAGTCAGCACTACCTATCTTATCACTGCGTGCAAAGACTAGACAGAATATTTCTATTCTACGTTGTTTGCAGGGAGTGAATACCTCATGAACCAATCTTGAGCAATCAATGTTAGGTCAAAAATAAAAAATCAATATGGTCAATGGGGAGAATAAGTAGGCTCGCAAAGGCCCGCGTCACCTACCCTTTCACTATCTGCAAAGAGGGGACCTATTCTTCCCTGTTTGCAGACAGAGAATCTCCAGAAAACAATCTATAACAGTTAATCAATGGGGGGAGGGGCAATTGTTCAGTGGGGGAGAAAGATAGGTCCGACGGATGCGTACCTATCCTTCACTGTTTATAAAGGGAGAGCCTGTTGTTTCTCCGTTTGCAGACAGTGAATCTCCAAATAAATTAACAAAAAGTAATACTAGTATTTTCTCATCAATTATCAATCACTTTCGCAACTCGTCGTGTTTACACGACCTTACCCGGACCGCATGGACAGTTTCTTGTCTTCCGAATCCAGCGCCCGATCGTCCTCTTCTCTTCGTACTCCTCGTGGCACTCCTGATGGTTCCCAGTCAGGACCGCAGATCACTCGAGAGAGGTCTGTTCGGAACCAGTGAAGTTCGGATGATCGGCTGTCAGACGAGGGTCTATCGGACAGGGTACCTTCCGATCGTTGCAGTCGTTCACTCTGTCGTCAGGACCTCTCCCACTGGATCCACGAGTCGCTGATGGGCCCCACGTTGGGCGCCAATTGTTAAAAAGGGGTTCAAAGACAACCAGTAACCAAAGACCCCTTTATGTTGCCCGGCGGTGTCGCCTCTATGACCCATCAATATTAATCAATGAAGAAGCAGGCGCTGGAGACTGGAAGGCAGGAAACGAGGATTTTATTCTCTCCGGAGGAGAACACATCAATTCAGACAGCAAGTATCGTCACAAGGTGCTCTAACCACATCTCTGAGGCCTGGCCTCTTATACTAGGGTTTATGACCTTTATTGCACGTAACACATTCTCGCAACACTTTGATATTTGAAAGAACATCCTCGGAATCTCCCCTTCAGGCCCGTTCCCACATACATTTACAGTTGAATTCCCCACCCCGGTCACAACAGGTGATGATTGTCGCGCAGCAGGGCATTCCGCCGATTCACGGAATGCGTGGAGTTGATCGGATCTCATAGGGTGGGGGCTTTGATCGGCTCGAGGGTCTTTTGATGGGGAGGGGAAGCTTCCTACTGTACGGGGTAATAAACAGTATCCGCAGGGCCAGGTGGCGGCCTGGGAACAAGGAAGACAAACGGGGACACAGGGAAAGGGGGTTTGCATCAAAAGGATCTGAGACCATGAAAGGAATGAAGGGAGGTGTCGCGCTGGGAACAGGATGGGATTCTGTGGCGGAGCTGCGCTGAAGAGGGGTTTATGACCCAAGGCATGAGAGAGCGGGGGTTGTCAGCGTGCGGGGGATGCTTGCGAGGTTAGGAGAGAGAGAGACGCGCTGGCTATCAGCGAGGGGCAGGGAGGCCATGGTGTTTAAAATGGCTGCTGCTTATGCGCAAGGCATGTGAGAGTGGGAATGACCGGTGCGTGGGGGTCTTTCGTGAGGGTGATTCTGATCGTAACGGCTAAAATATGGCGGATGTGCATGACGAAAAGTGTGGCATTCGAAAAAGGCAAGATGGCGTAGATAATGTTCACCAAACTGTATTAATTTTCCACAGCAGGAACTATTGAGGAAGACCTAGAACTATGTCTGACCTCACCCAGGTCTCGTGCCATATATGTAGCGCATTTTTTAGAGGCAGAAGTTTGTGGATCTGTATATTGGCACCCTATCGTAAAAAAAAGAGAAAGCGTATAGGGGAGCTCTCGAGCAGCTTGACCCTAGGAGCAGTAATGGTTGGGTCATAAGAAGAGTGCCTTATCAAAGGGGTGCAGAGACCAACACTTATGAGGATGCAGTAAATACTTCTACAAGAAGCCACTACTTATACAAAGTGAAGACTTTGACTTGTGGTTGGTGGTAGATGATTTGGGTGGAAAAAGCGTAAGAAGGTCTATAATAATGATCCACAACTGCACTTGAAGATTTTGGAGTTATCAAGAACCTTACTACCTTAAATGCCTTGCTAACATTTGTGGGCCATTAGCACAGTTGAATTACAGCGTTGTATTTCCATTGTGGTCAGTTTCAGACTTTGTTCTCTCGGGCTGGTTTCTGGGGTATGCACAGTATGAAGGTTTCTGTTCTTGAACAACTGATAACTTTTATGGATTAGGGCAACATTGCCATTCTGTTCATTTTGGTCTTGTCCACTAATTTCTATACTACAGTTTCCCAAATCTTTGGACCTGGTCTCAGTGGCAAGTCTTCTAATGGTTTACGTCTTGTCTCTCAGAATGCACACAAGGTGTTAGTCTTTTACGCTTTCAATATCCATTCTGGTTTTTGTTGTGTGGAGTTTTTGAAGGCTAGCTACTACGCCAGACACTATTTAATATATGGGCATCTCCTGTGACCTCTTTTAAGATCTTTTCGCCTCTTCTTCATGGCCTTTGAAGACAATGCCCAGGTTATTCAGATGTTGGTTGGGGTTCTGCAGTATGCCCAAGTCAATTTCCAAAACTGCATGTTTGATGTGTCCATGTAGATGAGAAAGAACTCAAAGTTTAATTTGGAAAAGACTGAGGTACTTATTGTGTGTGGTCCTGCCTCATTCTTGTCCTGTTGATCCCATTGATCTTGGTGCCAGTGGAGTCCTTAAGGGCGCTCAGAAAAATCCTGCTACTCCTCCTATCTGACTGCTAGTCAGATAGGAGGATAGGACTGACAGTCATCCAGATAGTAAAATGTCATGGCTGGATTACTCTTATTCCTTATGTCAGCCGCCCAGCCTATCTGATCAATACCTTTCAATCAGTTCAAAATTCATCAGTATAACCTGAAGAAGAAGTCTTCCTCGTCTGGCCTCAATTTATAATCATTTGGTCAAGTTACACTGGATGTTAGTGGTCAAAAGCTCTATATTTGAGAACTTATCTGTCTAACATAAAGCTGACAATTGCTCTACCTTTCTTTAAAAAATCCTCAAAGCCCATGTTCCATTTCCTACTAGGACTTTGTGATCAGCTACCGCTAGGCTTTTGGCTGGATGTAAGATCCGAAAATTCTGCAGACGTGTTCGATTCGATCATTCTATTTCCAAACTGCATGTCATTGGAATTACCTCCTTCTGCAACTCAGAGAAATGACTAACTATTTAAAAATGTACAAAGCATCAAAAACATATTTTCAAAGTAAGTCAGCCTCAACCTTGGAAGCTATGATTTGATGAACCAGCTCCAGGATAACTTAATTGCGAAACATTAGATCTAAAAATATAGACAATCTAAAATAATATCTAAATTGAGATAAGTGGAAAATAGATTCAATTATGCAATGAGGTGGCTCGGCATCTGCATGCTAGTGAGCTCCATTTCAGAGACCTCTATGTGAGAATGGCTCTTTCATCCAACAACAGCAGCTTATTCATGCACCTCATTACTATCTGCAAAACAATCAACAATGTCCTGCAGCATCATGACCTTCTCTGTCTGTACTGAGGCATTCAAACCCTAGCTCATCCTCCTTTGCTATAATTATATCAACTTGGTCCAAACAATCAGGTCCAGATCTTCCATGAGGTGGGAGTCCACCACAAGCTTGTCCAGATCAGTCATGTCATACCCTTTCAGGGCACATAAAACCCATACTGATGACATTCTCAGGTTCTCTCCACTGGGAGAACAGAGGACTGGAGCATGGTATATTTTTCATCTAAGATTTTTGGTGGTTCCTTCTATTACATACTTGTTCC
Organism: Lissotriton vulgaris; assembly: GCF_964263255.1. Lineage (NCBI taxonomy): Eukaryota > Metazoa > Chordata > Amphibia > Caudata > Salamandridae > Lissotriton > Lissotriton vulgaris. The sequence goes on from NC_141685.1 coordinate 296,203,147, forward strand.
TACTCCAGGGTGAGATTGCCTCTGCTAATGTAATCCCCTTGATCCTTAGTGCCTCTAACACCCTTAATTCCATACCAGCTACCTGGCAGGAAGTGGTGTCCATTGTCCCTAAGGAGACCAAGGAGAGTCCGGATTGCAAGGGTCTCAAGGTGACTGGTATGACTGCAGCCACTGTAAGGCATGCTGAGCTGCAAGTGGTGTTCGGACACTGGCATAAGCTGGCAGAGGAGGCCTCTCGGTAAGGCACATTGCTTCTGATGAGCGCTCCAAGGGTGCTGATGCTGCAGGCATACCATCATGAAATCAGGAAAGATGAAAACTTTCAAGAATACCTTATCATCTTCCAGAATGCTATAGTTGCAGTATTAACTAGATAAGGCCAACCGTCTCGACAAACAGTAGGGTAGAATCCATAAATACTCATCGTTACCGTCCAATAAAAACCTTCTAGGGTTTTTATATGGACAGTAGAGGGGTACCATTGCAGGGTACCTATGAGCGTGCAGAGAGTCTACCTTACTGTTTGTCAAGACAGTGGGCCTTACCTAGTATAGTACAAACAGCAGACACAGCATCAGAGGACACGAACATCATGATACCATGCATTAATAACTGTTCATCATCATCAGTGGCTCTGCATCATCAGTAGCTTAATATCTTCAATTTCTCAATATCATGGCTCGCTATCATCATTGAGTTGACATCATCAGATTCAGCATCATTGCAATGATGTGCTCATAGATTCCACTTCAGACTGTCAAGAAAGGTTTCATGATTGGTGCCAAGAAATATGGTTGCTGAATATTATGGAAGTGAGAATAAAAATGAATACTGTTCAGTGACGGATAGCTGACACATCTACTAAAGAGGTCTCATTTCCATGTGCACCAAAGTGGGTTATTATGTGGTGAGGTTGCAAGATGTCATCATTTATAAATGTCACAATCTCTATCAAGTCCAGTTAGGTACTTTAACAAAACGCTTAGTTCAGTCCTGGGTACCTGTGGCACAGAGCAGTCGGGCTTATCAAAGATATAAGTGTAAAGCATTTAGAAGTACCAAAACAACAGGTAAGTAAGAAATATGACACAATAAAAACCCAACAACAATTGATAACACTAGAGTGTATATTTTTAATCTTAAATTTGGCACTAAAATGTCAAAAATCTATCAAGGGAAACAGAAGATATGATTTTTCAAAGGTCAGTAAAAACATTTTTTAAGATGCAATAAATCGTTGTAATCTGTTGAGCAGTTCTTAGCCAACATGCTAGTACGGCTGCTGCTTTTAGCTTGGAAGGTGTAGAAAAGAACAGGAGGAAAATTGTTTAACGGATAGCCCAAGTCGCCAAAGATAGATCAACCAGACTTCTAGGTTCTCCGAGCGTGCTCAGGGCATGCTCCAGGGAGTCATTTTAAAACACTTGCACACTCACATGTCACTGATTGTATATAGCACCTGCACCAAGTGTCACCGGGTTGTCACACGATCCACTCTGTACAGTGCTGCTTTAACTGTATTGACCCTTAACAACTTTGGAAATAATACCACTGCCTATGAAAAACTTTTTTTGACTCCTTGGCTCTTCCTTTCTTTGTAATGCTTATTGCATACATCTTTGAAACTGTCTCTACATAATACCTGTTGGGAACTGTTCTTTTCTACATATTGCACCCATCCCAACGTGGTTTATGGGTTTTCTCCTGTTGTTTTCATACATAATAGGAGCAGCTATCGCTGCGAGAGCGGTATCTCTGTATACCACAATCCATATACCTCATTTAATTAGGTATCTATCTGTGTACTACCTCTTGGCCTACACACGATGTCCAAGGAGTCACTCACTTACACAGAGGATTATATCCAATCACGTCTGACTGGCCCTTCATTACTGTCGGGAACCCCCCAGTCAGCGTCTACATCCACTACCACCCCTAACTCTTCCCGTGTACTTCTGGATAAACTCGAGAAATTGAAGAAAAAGCAGATCAGAACTGACTTGCATGCACGGATGCTAACGGATTACCTACGATCAGGTGTTATTCCCTTGGGGCTCCAAATTCGTAACACCCCGGCGATCTTCACCCAAGACGTAAAATTCAGGACCAGCTTCAGCCACCTTGCAACTACATGCTCCCGCCATTGGATGGTCTTGGGGATAGACACGGCTATTGAACATAGTCGCTTGGAACTTAAAGAAATTGAAGAACTTGAAAAACGAATCCAGGAAGATACTACTCTCACGGACGCAAAAAGCTTGTTGGATAAAATCAACAACACCATCGCCACCTTTAACACATTCGAACTTAACAAAAAGGTCAATAAAGTGGAGAAAGACATCAAAAATTACAAGGTTGAAAATACATACCCCTATTTGAACGAGGAGTTCTATAACACCCAACAAAACCCTCCCAGAACACAAAACTGGGGAAGATATAGGAACAACCAACGAGTTACTTTTTCTGTCTCCTCAAACAGCTCTGCAGAGGACGCGGGGCCGTCCAATTCCGGACCACAACCACTGCTACCCCCCGGTTTTTTAGGACGAGGCCGCGGACGCGGACAATACCCACAACCGCCACAGAACCGACAAACCAAAACCAGAACATACCAACCGCCAACCCCAGGATTCCGGCAGACCCGCAACAGATATTACCAATGGGGACAACCGCAGTAATCAACAATCAGGAAGCGATTGATACTGCCATGACCATCCCGATTTTCAACCTATCGGACCACATTTTGACCCAAAAAGAAATCGAAGTCCTCTCACGTGGCCTTTCATTTGTGCCTACTGTAAGAACCAATTTCCTGGAATTACAATCTAGCCTACTCAAATTCTTCAGAAGAATACGACTAAAACATTTCTTCTCTGATAAACCCAGCATCGAACAGTATCAAATCTCCCCCTTTAGGCTTCCGTCTACTTTCAATCCACCATCCAACCAGATGACGCCCGAAATCCTCACTTTCGAACGCCTGGTCATGAAAGAAGTAATGGATTTAAAATCTTCCCCTCGATTTATCCCGTACAACCTTCCCTTGGCAGAAAAAGAAGCCCTAACGACCTTACAAAACAACTCACAAATTGTCATTAAGCCTGCAGACAAAGGCGGCGGAATCGTTATCTTGAATAACACACAATATGACAAAGAAGTGGAGCGACAGCTCACCAACCGTGAACACTATCGGGCTCTTTCCAAAGACCCTTTGGCCGATATCAAACAAAAGATCCTTGACATCACCACCTCAGCCAAAGATATGAACATCATTACGAAAAAGGAATTTGATTTCCTGAACAATCCCCACCCCCGAACACCGGTCCTGTACATCCTACCCAAGATCCACAAAGACGCCAACAACCCACCTGGACGCCCCATTGTATCAGGGTGTGGCTCCATTTTGGAACCCCTTGGCAAATATCTGGATGCTGTGATCAAGGAGTTTGTACCAACAACTGACACTTACATACGAGACACAATGGACCTCATCAACACCATAGAGGACAAACCTTTTGAGCTAGACGCCCAAACCATGGCCAGTCTGGACATCGAGTCCCTTTATACGAACATACCTCATGATGAAGGTCTAGAGGTTATCAAAAACCTGTTAAACTCTAGACCCCAACCAGCTAAAATTCCTACGGAATTCATCATGAACCTACTGAGGGTGGCACTACAAAACAACTACTTCTTATATAAGAACACATACTACCTCCAAATCAAGGGAGTATCCATGGGCGCCGAACTTTGCCATTCTGTATGTCCATAACCTAGAGAAAACACTGATCCTGAACCCCATCAATCCGTACCAACCACAAATCCATCTGTGGCGTCGCTACATTGACGACATTCTCTTGATTTGGAATGGAACTGCTGAATCCTTACAACCATTCATGACCTGGCTTAACTCATCACAGGAACACCTTAAATTCACCAGTGAAACCAAAACAAATGACCTTCCATTTCTTGATGTGATTATACATGCAGAAGAAGGAAAACTAGGAACCTCGCTCTTCCGAAAACCGACAGAACGCAACACCTTGCTACATTATACGAGCAACCACCCAAGAGGCCTACGAGATGGTCTCCCATTTGGCCAATTCCTCCGAATCCGGCGCAATTGCAAATGGAGAAAAGATTACTTCAGAGAAGCTGACATCCTGGCCACCAAACTCATCAACAGAGGCTATCCACGCCGCCTAATCAACCAAGCTAAGAAACGCGCATGGTACAACCATCGCGAAAATCTACTGGTCCCAAATGAAAACCGAAAAACCATGAACAGAATCCCATTTGTCTCTGTCTTCAACCCGGAAAGCAACAGGATTGCAAAAATAATCAAAAAAAACTGGACAATACTGAGGTCTGATGAACAATTCCGTGAACCACCACTGTTCTCATACCAGAGAGGTAACAACATCGCGAACCATCTGGTCCGGGCAATCACATGGCCCACTACTTCCACGGACAAACAAAGCATCACTGCAGCCTGGGGAATGCCACCTGTGAAAGGACACTTCAAATGCCAATCATGCAGCGTTTGTGAACTTACCTACAATACCAAGGAATTTGTCTACAATGGACAGACCCACCAACTCACTCACCATTCGAACTGTAAGACTCAAAACGTCATATATGCCATCCGTTGCCCATGTGAATTAATCTACATTGGCCAGACCACACAAATGGTCAAGCAAAGAATAATTCAACATAAAAGTAGAATTAATTGCAAAGTTCTTACAGCTCCTTTGGTCCAACACTTCCTGGAGAAATCACATTCAGACACTGACCTCAAATGGTTAGTCATTGAAAAACCTACTCTGCCCATCAGGGGCGGCAACATGGCCACCCTTCTCAACAGGGCGGAATGCAAATGGATAGCAAAGACGGACTCTGTTAACTGAGGGCTCAATACCCTTGATGAATGGAAAAGCACCATCTCCATCTAATCCCTCTTAACTCTGTCTCTAACTATATGTCCGGTCCTTTCTCCTACAAATGCTTCCGTGACTTTGTAAACGTATGTGAAATTGTCTTTATGAAATGCTTCTTCACTAAATTCACTGATGTATATTGTATACTGTCACAAATGTATTACAGAGCACGTTGCCTGTTGATCACTACGTAATCCAGCCCCAATCACGCCTATACCTGTACGTAATCAGTCCCATCCGGCCCGCCCACCGCATCATGCGCGCTCGCTCCAAAACTGCTTATTCATTCCTCTCGAGCATCTCCTAGGTAACCTAGTAAACTACCCAGAATCCCCCCTCACTCCTACCAGAGGCTCGGCCCCGAAACAGCCTATGGCTCGCCGGGACACTGCCCTGCCCCACCTTCGAATACCACGTGACTCCACCCCATTGGCCGCTCCTCTCCTGACTTTTTAAGCAGGTTTACTACCGCGGATAGCTAGTGCATTCATTGCCTGCAACCCGCTGTGACAGCAGATCCCGGTTACGGCCATCCTCCCTGATTCAGTCAGGTAATGGACTCCCTGGAGCATGCCCTGAGCACGCTCGGAGAACCTAGAAGTCTGGTTGATCTATCTTTGGCGACTTGGGCTATCCGTTAAACAATTTCCCTCCTTTTCCCTTGGCCCTTTCAGGACTCGCCCACACCGCTCGCTGCCCAGACGGAAGAATCATCCAGGTAATTACCTCTACCTAGGTAACTGATCGTCACTAATGGAGGCAGTCTCCCTCTAAATCTCTGACGTATCACTTTTTAACCCTTAGTAACCTTGAAAACTGAGTTTTTACCCAGGATTTGGACTTTGCCATCCTAGGAAAGCTACTATGTAAGTTTTTACAGTCATCCGCATGGCGCGACCATGCCTCAACCAAGGCAAAACGGATAGGTTACCCCATAGTGTACTATACCCTAGACACCCCCTAAAATCACTATTCCCTGTCACGGTCCGGCCCTCCACTCCCCACTTCAAAACACGCCTTAGTTCGCAAACCAGTCCGAACTTCACAATCTTGCACTCCCTCCCCTGCGCGTTTTCCTTCCCAGTCCACGCGCTCAAGCTCAAACTCCCCTTTATACCCACAGCACTGTTCTCATCGACAACCCCGTCCTGATGAGGATCCCGAACAACAGGGATCGAAACGCCGTCGACTAGACAGCTCGAATTTAACGACGCATTCCACATCTTGTGCTCCCATCCTAATAACTTTGTTTCGAGCAACGATTACTTGTCTCTACCGGGGCCATCATTTGATGTTGTGAATTCTGTTTTAATGCGCCGCCACTGCTGTCATTTTAAAACACTTGCACACTCACATGTCACTGATTGTATATAGCACCTGCACCAAGAGTCACCGGGTTGTCACACGATCCACTCTGTACAGTGCTGCTTTAACTGTATTGACCCTTAACAACTTTGGAAATAATACCACTGCCTATGAAAAACTTTTTTTGACTCCTTGGCTCTTCCTTTCTTTGTAATGCTTATTGCATACATCTTTGAAACTGTCTCTACATAATACCTGTTGGGAACTGTTCTTTTCTACATATTGCACCCATTCCAACGTGGTTTATGGGTTTTCTCCTGTTGTTTTCATACTTTAGCTTGGAAGGGACACACTGTAGTGGATGGCCAGTCACAGGGACCACGTAGGTCCAGGGAGACAGTTAACTGTCACTTCAAGCAGTCTTAGGCTCCTCAGTGTCTTTTCCTTCTTTAACTTGGTCCAACTAAGAAGTGGTCCTGATGCTGAGGATGTAGGATGCTAAAGATGTTGTGATGCTGAAGATGCTGCAGAGTTGTGGTGGGTGTCTGTGGGGCCACTCTGGTATCCATGGGTGTCAGCAGTCATCTTTGACCACAGGTCTTGATCTCCAATGATGCAGGGGAGGGGGAGGTCCAGTGCAAGTCCAGTCGCCTGGGGTTGACTGGTCTTGCAGTTATAATAGTCTTCAATGGTTGCATGTAGATAAGTTGTTCTTTCTTGTAGGGTGATTAAAGTCCACTTTAACGTCTCCACAGGTCCCATGGACTTGGCGACACCTTGGGTAGGACAAGACTTGGTCTTCCAGCAGGCATTTTGGCATCCAGCATTGGGCCGCCGTTTCTGTGCAGCTGGGCTCTCATGAGTACTGGCTTCTTTCAGCTTTTGTGTCCCTGATGCTGAACAGGGGGCTAGTAACCTTGGAGTCAATTCTTCCATCCTGGCATCAGTGGAGCTCTTTTTAATGAGTGGGCTTAGTAGGCACACTCCTCATTGCCAGTCCCTCTGGTGCAGCAGGTACAGTCCATCTTTGGTGCTGTCTCTCTTTGCCTGTTCCAGGGAGCATCAGCATCAGGGCAGTCCTTATTCTGTCTTCTTTTCAGTCCAATAGCGATCTGAAGACTGTGCGCAAGGGGTGGCACTTTTATGCCAATTTCGAGTTTGTGGATGGGGAGTACTTGATAGCCAATGGGGCTACTATTCCCATGGTTCAACTTTAAGCACTTTCCATCACTTCTTGGTGGGTTAGCTACAAACAATCCCAGAATACCCTTCTCTGCGTAAATCCAAAATGGCCCAGGTTTCCCCCACCCAACTGTGAGAAACAGCTCTGGGCACACCACTGAGATATGTCCAGCCTAATTAGCCACCCATCTTGGAAAACTGGTTCTGCAACAGGTTTCCCCCTCTACAGGAGATGCAGACTGTCTACCTACACAAAAAGGACAGGCTGCAGTGTGACTCTCATTTGCCTATCAGGGTTTGTAGCCTCTGAAGCTGGGCCATCTGTGGCCACAGCCCTTTACCCATCCTGTTGGTGGAGGCCGCACCTCAGTCCACTAAATGTTATCTTTAGTCCCTATTCCTGAGACCACTTCACACCTCTTTGCAGTAGGACAGCAGACTGTATCGAGTGACAATTTGCTGTAGGGCTACCAGCGGTTTGGGCAACAAAGTTTAACTTTCTAAAGTTACCTTTACTTTGAAAGTTACTTTAAATTCGACTACATCATTAAATCAGGCTTAATGCAAAGATTAATTTGATACCTTGGAGTACTATGTTTGGTGGTCCCAAACCGAAGATAGCTCTTAGCACGTAGGCTAGTGTAACTCCATGTGAGCCAATGGGGCCACCGGCCTTGCTACAATGAAAACAATTTTTTTTTGAGTTTTCACTGTCAAGACGTGTCATTTTTAAATTCGGCATGTCCTTCTTTTCAATATCTGGCACCCTGATTTCTGGGCAACTAAAGTTTATGTTAGGGTTGACTTGCAGATATTAAAAAAGAAGGTCTGCGTATGACAATGTGGTTATTTTGCCATGTCGAGTTTGGCGGTTTAAAAGCTGTCCGACTAGGCTGCAACGGCAGATCTAGAGCTGTGTTTTCAACTTGTCACTGCAGTGGTGGCATAATTGAGTGCTGCAGTCCAATAGTGGAAAAACAACACTGGGTGTGGGCTTCCCACAGTAAGGCCAAGCCTCTCAATATCAAAGCAACAAAACAAAAGCCAATACTGTAACTTCTATTTATCAAACAACTTTAGTTTCTACACACAAAGAATTAAACTAGGTGTATCTGTCAGAATCAATCACTTTAATTATTCATACATTTTTTCAAAATTTTTGTTGGTTATGATTCACCAAAGTACACAAAATATATAAAGAAGCGACAATACAAAAAACTATTTCATAAAAATGACATTTTCATAAAATACACACTGATAAGGAACTCTATCATACGTTGTTGATCAACATCAGCACTCCAATGTCACACTCTCAAACATACCATACATACACATATCATTATTTACAATTGAATGTCACAAAAAGAATTGGATTACACCAAAGAAACTTGTTTGGTTGAATTAGTAATTTTTAACCATATCAAATGACTATCTATTAAATTGCGCTCTTAAGGTGTAGATAAGCGGTCCAAACTGCCTTTTTGTCCCCAAAACCATCCAATCAACCACTCAGAAACCTTATGCAAACTGAAAATGGCTTGGTACACTGTCGGGGCATTATCTGGTATGTAAATACAGCAACTAGATTGGATCAATTTGCATACCCCTCCTCTATCTGCAAGTATGACATCTAACGCAATACGATTCTGCAATGTCATAACACGATCAGCTTGAACTTCTGCTGTAATATTACTGAGAGCACCTGCAGTCTCATTTATAGTGGCCTCAACCACTCTCGTAAGCTGTCGTATATTCCTGCTATTGGCCATAGGACCCCAAAAGGGTAGGAAACCCTTAAAAAATCTCCTAGGGCCCGATTCACAGAATGAACTTAAGACTCAATCCTAAACTTACTACTATTTTGGTATTCACAGGATGAACTTACTACTTTTGGTATTCACAGAAGTTAGGATTTTGTCTTAACTCTGTCTTAAGTCTGTTTTAAGACAAACTTAAGACAAAATCCTAACTTCTGTGAATACCAAAAGTAGTAAGTTCATTCTGTGAATACCAAAATAGTAGTAAATTTAGGATTGAGTCTTAAGTTCATTCTGTGAATCGGGCCCAATCTTCTTGTGCTGCGGTATCTTCCTGATCAAAGACACCTCTAACATATCTTGTTCTGTGATAATCCATAGCAGCCGTGTATGTAGGGGGAAGCAAAAACGCCACATAACATGTGCCTGAAAAATCAGGTGGCAACCATGTATAGGCTCTGTCGTAGCATACAAAATATGTACCTTTAGCTGGCACAAACAGAGGAGAAGTCTGGGATGCAAAAACGTAGGTTTGAGCACATACACTCTCACCTAACTGAGCTCTCGGATTTCGACCATTGCCACGTAAACAAAAGTGGCCTCGATGGTGTACGATCCAAATCGGGGGAGACATCTTTCGTCTCTCCTTCTCTGTCAAACTAGTACTATACCCAGTGACATTCCAACCAATATATGCCTGTGCCTCATCCTTAGGGATAGCATTGTATGCATCGATATCTCGGATCATATCTACTATTCCCTTTCCAGGGCACTATTGCTCTGGTTATCTCTCATGGAACGCATAGGATATACCTCATTCGCATAGATAAACATGGTCTGAAAAGCCCACACAGACCCATAGGAAGAAAAAGGCAAAACCAAATATGGCATACCTCTATCTGTCGTATGAGGCATAAGACCACATACCCAGCAATTTGTAGTATTGACTACCAACTGATGCTAGTTCAACAGCTGTATAAATGAGTTGTTTACAAATTCCAATCTTCTTGTCTGTTCATGTTCAGGCAACGTATAGAATTGGTGCAAAGAAACAGTAGTAGAAGAAAGCATAGGTTGAATGGTGGGTGCAGAAATCAATGATGTAGCATATACAATCCAACCCACACAAGCCAATGTGATACTTAAAAACACAAAAGAACACAATATAATAAAACAATTGTTACGGACCAATGTACACAATCTCATCTTAAAATTCATTTCCTCAACAACTCTATCCTTTACAAAAGACTCCATCCTCTACCGTGCTGCTCACAGCAATTTTCCCTCTTCACTTAAGTGTGCGTCTAGGCGTCCTAGACACTCCCAGAACCGCAGACCATGTGTCAATACGCGGGTCACCCCTTTAGAACTTACACCGTGACCCTGCAGCTGAACCCGGATGGTGGTTCGAAAAAGAAAAAGACAAAAAAGTCTCTTGTCTGATAGAGTATAGTTCATCCAAAAACACCAAAGAATTTGTAATCTTTATTTGTCCAATCTGCTTCGCAGATTATAACGTTCTTTACCAGACACAGTCTGATCATGAAAAAGCGTCTCAGGATTGGTAGTGTCAAGTCTCATCGGCGGAGGCACAGCTTCTTGTAAAACTTCATCATCCTCACGTTCCGACTGAGTCCATTTCAAATGCGCGTCACTAAAGGGGACAAACTCTACAACTCTCTCGCTTTCTGAATCAGCAACACCATCAGCAATCCATCGGTCATATGGCAAGGGAAGTGGAAGCTTCTTGGAGTGGGTGGCATGCACCCAATTCTTCTTGCCAAAAACTTTGATGGCCATTCGAGTTGCCAAGAGGACTTGGTAAGGACCCTTCCACCTCGGCTCGAGGTTCTTCGTCCTCTGGAAGTTCCTGATCAGGACCCAATTCCCAGGTTGAATTGAGTGGCCTGCATCCACAGAAGCTGAAGGTAAGGTATAGTGCACCTGTTGGTGAAGAACAGGCAATTTAGCAGTCAAATCATGTAAATAATCAACCAACATAGGGTACTCGATGTCGCTGTACTTCTTTGGCCTCGGCACACCCCAAACATTCACCGGGCGACCAAAGACAATCTCGTATGGGCTAAGTCCCACACGAGAATGTACTGTCGTCCTCGTTGACAAAAGTGCCAACGGCAAAGCATCGGACCATGCTAGACCAGAGCTCACTTGTATCTTAGCCAATTTCAACTTAAGGGTGCCATTGTAGCATTCAACCAAACCAGTTGACTGGTAGTTATTTGCAGCATGACATTTCTGCCTTATTCCCAAACCCGCACACACTTTCTTCATAATCCGACCCACAAATTCACTTCCGTTGTCACTCCATACCATTCTCGGCAAACCATACCTAGGGAAAAACTCCTTCAACAAAATCTTAGCTGTAGATAAGGCAGTATTATCCTTGAGGGGGTAAGCCTCTATGTTATGTTATGTTATGTTATGTTATCTGCACTTATACCGCGCTCAGCTGCCCCAGCAAAGGGGCGTCCCGGCGCTTTGCAAGGTACACAAAACTCAACTCAGTCAATAAGCCAAAAAAATGAAACAACAGCAAAGCAGAATAATACAGGCTAAGCGAATAGAAAAGTCTTGATGGCGCGCCTGAACAGCAAGAGGTCATCAAGGGCCCGAATGTAAGGGGGGAGAGAGTTCCACATATTCGCCGCCAGCACCCGGAAAGAGCGTCCACCGGCTCTGCTCAGCCCAAAGCGCGGAACAACTGCCAGATTTTGGCCCAAGGATATGAGGGTTCGCAAGGGTACATATGGTACCAGCAGATTCTCAAGTATTTGAGGAGATGAACCCTTGAGGATTTTAAAGGCAAGGCATAGTACTTTGAATTTTATCCTATGGTTCACCGGAAGCCAGTGAAGAGAGCGCAGCGTGTTGGATACAGAGCACTGCCTCGGCAGACCAGTCACCACTCTGGCTGCAGCATTTTGAACTCGCTGCAGCCGGATGACTTCTGCCTGATTGATCCCCACCAAAAGCGAACTAGCATAATCCAGCCGGGATAACACCGACGCCTGAACCACTAGCTGCCTGGTGGGCGAGTCGAAAAAATTCAGGATAGGTCTTAGACCTCGGATAATGCTGTAGCAAGTAGCCGCCACCTTCTTGGTGTGGCAGATGAAGCTAAGGGTCGGATCTAGCCATACCCCTAGATTTTTTATCTCCGACGCTGGGGTAGGAGTCACACCCAGTTCAGGAGGCCACCACATGTCACCCTATAGCTCCGCTTGCTTGCCGACCACCATGACCTCGGTCTTTTTGGCGTTTAACTGGAGACAGTTGGTATTCATCCAGTTTGCCACTGCCCGAAGTCCGTCACGGAACCTGGGAGCCTCCATGTCAGAGTCCCCACTCAACATGACCGCCAGCTGCGTATCATCAGCGTATGAGACCATCGTCATGCGCCACTGCTTGACAACCGTAGCCAGCGGCCTCACGTAAAGGTTGAACAGAGTGGGGCTTAACGAGGAGCCCTGCGGGACACCCAGTTCCAGCGGATATGATTTAGACAGGCAGGGCGGGATCGCAACCTTGAAAGACCGTTCGGCAAGGAAGGAACGAAACCAGTGGAGGGCGGAGCCCGTGATGCCTACTTCCTCCAGGCGCTGGAGCAAAATCCTGTGCGAGATCGTGTCGAACGCGGCACTGAGATCTAATAGCAATAGTGCCGCCGTCCGACCCGAATCAAGCACAGAACGCAGGTGTTCAACCATAGAGAGCAAGGCCGTCTCCGTACTGTGACCAGAACGGAAGCCGTTCTGAGTGGGGTCGAGGATGTTAGCCCTCATGAGATGGTCTGAAAGAATACCGTTCACATGGACCTCGGCTACTTTCGCGGCCCAAGGAAGAAGGGAAATAGGGCGGTAATTCTCAGGTTTGAGGGGGTCAAGGGTAGCCTTCTTCAAAATAGGTGTGACTAAGGCCTGTTTCCACCTAGTGGGAACCACACCTGAAGATAATGACAAATTAATCAAAGAAAACACCGGAGCACGGCATAGAGGGGACATGATCCTGAACTGAGCCGGTTTAAGCGGATCCGCAGGAGATCCTGATTTGATTTTAAGGCTCAATGTGTTAAAGGTCTCAATTGATAGATAGGGCAGGGTATTAAGAGACTCACATCCACCCAGGCTACAGCTGACCTGCTCCGGGATGTGAGTGCCACTCGGGAAGGTTCGATAGATGGCTTGAACCTTCCCGAGAAAGAAGGAAGCCAGGTCCTCGCAGTGGGAATCCAAACACTTTCCGCCGCTGTTGCCCTTTTAGCAATCAGGTCCTTTAGCACCTTAAATATGAGTTTTGACGGATTGGAGCTATTTTGGAATTCTTGGGCATAAAAGGCTGCTCGTGTTCTACACACCGCCCTATGGTAGATTTTTATTTTGGCGAAGTAGCATGCCTTTTTCCTAGGGTCAAACGATTTCCGCCACTCCCTCTCAGCCTGTCTACAGGCTTTTTAAGAAGCGCTAGAGAGCTATCATACCAGGGGCTGGGTTCTTTTGGGCGACACTTAGACCAAACCATGGGGATCAATGAATCGAGGGCACGGGTAACCCACTCACAGAAGAGATCGTAGCCGTGTTCCGCATTTATCATGGGACCCAACGGGGCCTCTTCCAGCAGATGGTAGAGATCCTCCAATCTCAGTTTGTTCCAGTGGCACCTGAGTACTGTTCTGTCCTGAGGTTTAAAGGGGTGCTCATGAGAGGGGCATAGCATTTTCAACAACATATGGTCTGTCCAAGCGATCTGAATAGGGCTTAAAGCCCTAGCCCCCGCTAGGTTGGTGAAAAAAGGGTCAAGGATATGCCCTCCAATGTGCGTAGGACATGTGACCAACTGGGTAAGTTGCAATGCCTCTAAGTCGGCCAGAATACTACTGATAGTAGGGGAGGTCGGGCAGTCAAAATGAAGATTGAGGTCTCCGAGAATACTGAAATTATCACATCCTAGTGCCAAGGTGCTAATTAAATCAGGGAGGGCTGCCCTAAAAGCAGGAGGGCGATAAATCAAAATGCCAGAGAAGGTGAAGTGATGACTAATTGAAACTTTGAAGAGGACGCTCTCACAACCTGGGAGTTTTAAGACTTTCATTCACACGGATAACACGACTTGATGGCCATCGCAATACCTCCACTCCTGGTAGCACGATTGAGCATGAAGATGGAATATTCCGGGGGGAAAGCCAGGTTGAGGATGGATGTATCCGTATCCTGCAACCAGGTTTCTGTCAAGAAAAATAAGTCAGGAGACTCATCCTTAATGAGGTTGTGTATCTCCTGATGATGTTTTACCAGCGACCTTACATTTAGGTTCCAGATACTGAGCTCACGCAATACTGTCGTGCTCTTATGCGAGAGTGGCTTCTCCACAGCTCGAATAGGGACAGGAGTGTCTTAGGACCAGCCTCCACATGCACACAGGTAAGGACCACATAGCGGGCTAAAAGGGCTGTGGTCACAGTTAATGACCCCACCTCTGATGGCCAGCAATTCGTCCCTTTGATATATAATAGTAGGCAACGTCATGATGATGAGACTGGAGCTCAGAGTCCAGCCGCGTCCCGCGCCTTCTAAGCGCTGACGGGCGCAGACGGGCAGGACTCTGGCATGACTCAGGCGCAGAGAAGGCGCGCCCGCTGCGTGAAACCGCTGCGCGTTGAGGGGTGCTTTAAATAAGCGCCCCGCGTGGCTGTCGGAGCGCTAGACCGCTCGATAATGGCGCCCGCAAAGTGTCACTACCACACTTAAGATGGCACCTGTAGTTCACCGCCCCAAGAACCGGACCCGCTAAGCAGCGGTGCTCAAACAATTATGGTGCAAGTGAGGGGGAGATTGTAGCCCAATTAAAAGCAAGGGAAACATCTTGAAAAAGCGCAAACAACCACAAGGACATACTTTAGGTTGTTGCATCTCTCCATATAAACAAAGTCCAACAGTAGCACCTCAAACCGATACGTTGGAGGAGCAAAATGTCCTGCTGGAGTTGGAGTTCCCTTACCAGGATTATGCATCAAACAAACCATACAATTTTTCACCAGATTCTCAGCACATTTAGGAATTATTTATACAACAACACTTTGGAAAGTGGACCTATCAGCGAAAAGAAAGGCACCAATCCTATGTTTACCAATCAAATTAGTCTTCAACCTTTGGCGTGCTATTTCCAAATGCCCTCTGTCCTAAGACAAAATTGGACAAAAAATTGACATTTAGGAATTCCAGCATTCTGCCATACAGGAGCCAACAACTTACATATCCCTTTCGAATTGATGTGAGTTATTCCATGGGCCATCGTAACCACTGGAAGCACATACGCATCAGGCAACAACCATCGCTGGTGTTCTGACAACTCAATCCAACAGCCAGTCGAATCCAACATTCCCGTAGTCTCTCTCCACACACTCAATTCTTTCTCAGTGGCTTCAGCCTGAATCGATTTCACACTCTCTATTGTATCTTCACACATTCCTCTTTCCGGAACCCATCTAGCAGGGCCTACAACATACATTTGACTCATCACATCTTTCGCCGTTTCTCTCGCTACTTCATCCGCAAACGCATTACCACGACCAACATCATCCGTAACCTTCTTATGTGCACTGCATTTCACAATTGCAACTTGCATCTGCAAAGTAAGTGACTCAAGAAGTTCATTCACCAACTGTCCATGCTGAATCTTCGTACCATGGGAAGTAAGAAATCCTCTCTCTCTCCACAAACATCCAAAACTATGAGCAACACCAAATGTATATTGGCTATCGGTATACACAGTCACTCTCTTTCCTTTCGACAACACACATGCTCTCGTCAGTGCAATCAACTCTGCTGCTTGAGCTGAATTCTGTGGAATACGTGCAGCTTCAACAATCGTGTGCAAAGTCATAACCGCATATGCTGCAGTCGTATCGCCATTCGGAAGCTTAACGCATGAACCATCTACCCATAAGGTACCATCAGAATTCGAAAGAGGAGTATCTTTCAGATCAATTCTACCCTTCGTTTCTTCCTCTGTCCGAAGAAAACAATCAGGCTGTTCCTGAACATCTGTCTCTACAGAAATCAGCAACAACGTAGCTGGATTCAGCGTGTTGCATCGTTTTATATGCACATGACTCGCCAAAAGCGTCAATTCATAACCTGACAAACGTGCACTAGTAAGGTGCTGAGTGCTTGTCTTATTCAATAAGGTATCCACTGCATGTGGGACCATCACAATCAACGTATTATCCAATACCAGACCAGCAGACTGTCGAATAGAAACAGCCGCTGCCGCTGTAGCTCTCAGACAAGTCGGCAATGCTTTAGCTACCAGATCTAACATAGCCGAGAAATACGCACATGGGCGTTGCTTGTCTCCAAACTGTTGTGTCAACACTGACAACGCACAACCCTCTCTCTCGTGCACCGTCAGCGCAAAAGGCTTACTGTAGTCGGGGGTACCCAACACTGGAGCCGAACACAACGCATCACGCAATTCAGAAAAACTTCTCTGACATTCGTCAGACCAAGGAAGAGGATTCGGAGTATCCTTAAGAGTAAGGGGCCTATTACGATTGTGGATTTCCCGCATCCTCCGGGCCGGCGGATGCTTGAAAGACCCACCGCCAAATTAGGATGGCTGGTGGGTCTTGGAATCTGTCTGCCGCTTTTCAACCGCGGTCGCCTTCCGACCACGGCGGAAAAGCATTACAGAGCTGGCGGTGTCTATGAGACACCGCCAGCCATATTATGATGGAGTAGAAAGTATGCTTTTCCACGGCGGCTTTTCCGCTGTGGAAAAGCATACGGACCTTCACTTCAGGGGCCCGTTGCAGGCCCCCTGGGTGAAGGGGGGGTGCACATGCATTTGCGTGGACAAAGCGTCAGGCACCGCGCGGTGCCTGCCGCTTTGTGCACGCAAATTCCGTGCATGCATTTTTAACATTGCGGCGGGTGCAGCTTGAAGCTGCACCCGCTGCAATGTTAAAAATAGAGGATGTGACCGCCACCCTGGCGGTCATATCCTAATCTGCACGGAGGGACCGCCGCTGCCCCTGTGGACGGTCCCTCCTACTCTATGGTGGCGGATGGACTCAGGTCCTTCCGCCATCATAATCGGCCCCTAAGTGCCAACAGAGGTTTCGCCAATAAGGAAAAATTCGGAATCCACTGCCTACAATATGAGGTGATACCCAAGAAAGCACGCACTTCTCTCTGTGTGGATGGTACAGTCATTTGCGCAATTGCTTGTATAAGCTCTGGGGTCAAGCGTCTTCCCTCCTTCGACAAGAGATGACCTAAGTAGGTCACTTCTTGGCGACAATATTGCAACTTCGAAAGTGACGCTTTATGATGGAGGTCAGACAAATGTCGCAACAACGAAAGCGTAACTTCTTTACAAATCTCTTCATCATCAGCAGCAACCAACAGATCATCCACGTACTGAATAAGAGTCGCACCAGAAGGTAAAACAAAAGAATCAAGCTGAGTCTTTAAACCCTATCTATAGATGGATGGACTCTCACAATAACCTTGAGGAGCACGCTTAAACCTAAAGCTCGGCCTCCTAAAGAGAAGCCAAAAATATCTCTACTCTCTTCAGAAATAGGAATACTAAAGAAAGCATTCTTCAGGTCAATCACAGAGAACCAAGCAGCCGAAGCAGGGATCATAGTCAATAAAGCAGTAATGTCCGGGACAACAGGAAACTGTGGCACCACGATCTTGTTAACCTCTCGAAGGTCGATCACAAACCGATACGCAGGTGGCTGAGAAGAGTCAGTACGTTTAAGAACAGGCAAAACAGGACTGTTACACACATTACCTCTCGTTTCTTCAACCACATCTCCCTCACCCAAATCATAGATAATCGCGAAAAGAGCTCTCTCGCATCACTAGAGATTCGATATTGTGGAATGCGAGGCAACTTAGCATTCGCCTTGCGGGTAACAACGTATGGCGGAATCTGCAAAAGACCAACATCATTTGGACCCGTAGCCCAAAGAGTATCAGGGAGAGAACGCAATTCCAGTGGAAGCCGATCTTTAGACAAATACATTGGAGAAATCACTTTCTTACCCATCGTAAGATGTACTCCCGAAGGAGAACAATACAATGTCGCATGAAATCTCTTCAACAAGTCCAAACCCAACAGATTCTCACCACAACCTGTTTTTTAGAATTAGAGGTGCTTCCAATTCACAAGGCCCAACAGAGAGAGACAAAGGACAAGAAACCGGGTTACGAACTGGGGCGTCAGAAAAACCTACCGAAACATTCGTCAAGCCAGACAAAGGTGCGCCAGGGAGTTTAGAGTGAATGATAGAACTCTTTGCCGCACCAGAATCCAAAAGAAAAGGTTCTGACACACCTGATGTACTCACTTCAACATAAGGTCCACTCTGGTCTACTGGAACTGACACTACTCCTTCTCTTTGTCTATGGCTGTCCTAGTTATCGTTAAAATCAGCATTCTCACTCTCAACATAATAATCATTAGCATAATATTAAGCCGACTGACCAGACGAAACATTCTGCTGATCAAAACAATTCATAGAATTCTGTGGGGGAAAGGAACGTCCATTCTGGGGGAACACACCACGTCCTCTACCCTAGGTACTTGCTGGACACCTCGACCTCTCACACCAGACATACCATTCGCACGTTGTAGCAGAATCGGGCAACTATGCTTCAAGTGACCTTCCTCTCTACAATAAGCGCACTGATTAGGGCCTACGGAAGTCGCTGAGGAAAAGACTCGGACTTCTGCAACACTCTCTGAAACTGTGGAGGTTGCTGAAACTCACGCGGATTAGTGTGAGGCAGATACGCCTGCTGCAAAAGAACCTTCGTCTTCAATTCTTTAGTCTTCTTCTCTGCTTTATCTTTCTCATCTTTATCTCTGTTCTCATAATATTGTGCAGTAGCCAATATCTGGGCCGAAGAAGAAACAGCCCATGAACTCTCAGAGTCCTTCAACTTCTTACAAAGCTCGGCGAGCAAATTATAGACAAACGTATCCAAAAACAACCGCTGACCACCTTCTGTACTCATATCCTGACCACTATGATCGATGAATGTTTCTTCAAACCTAGTGAAGAAATCGGACACACTCTTCTCTTTCTTCTGCTTACATGCTGCTAACTTATCCCAATTCACTCGCATAGGTGGCATCAGAGTCTTCATTAAATTAATAATCCTACCAGGTAAATCCGTAACTAAAGGCTCAGGTTTACCCCTCCTACCTGTCGACCATCTGCAGCAACAATATTAACCCACGTATCTCCCAATTCTACTGCATGATCCTCGTGACGGATCTTCACCCACAAAGGAAAGTAAACATAACATCAAAAACATACCTTTGTTTTGGTGCTTCCCACTGTAGGAAAACATCCATAACCGCTTGCAGGTCATACCTAGAGGCATTCAAAACCCATCTACGAGCAAGGAGATCTAACACAGTCCACTCCTCTGAACTTGGGAGCTGACTACGCGTTTCTTTCCTTACAGAAACTGGGGTCATATTTAGTGACCCAAAAAGAGGAGACAAAAGGCTAGTAACAGTCTCAGTCATTCGTTGTCGAGCAGAAGGAGAAGAAGTCGACATGAGGACAGATACAAAGTGTTCTGAGGAGACAAAGACATAGGGTCAGTAGAAAAAGAAGTTCAAGGCAAAGGAGTAGAAGGCAAAGGAGTTTGAGGCAAAGCTGTAAGCAAATCTGGCGGCCCTAGAGAAGGCTGCGCCAGAGGTGGGAGAACTAACTGTGGAAGAACTGGTGGCTGAACAACAGCAGGTGGTTGAACAACTGGAGGTTGCGCAACTGGGGGTTGCAGAGGTGCCGTAGCACTCTGCACATAAGGGGGTGGTGATCTCAATAAATGCGACATCAAAGGATCCTTTTCAGGGTCCTTAGTCACATTCGGGAGAAGAGGTGCCAAGGCCGGATAACATTTATCAATGGTCATACAATATTGTCTATCTGACACCTCAATCGCACGATCTTCTTCATCTTCTTTAAACTGCCTAGCAGCTTGCATTATCGACATAGAAGGAGGGTGTGGGAGCACACTGCTTCACCTCCCAGCAGAGTCGCCCCTAAGCATCATGATTGATGCAGTCCGACAAGCGAGTACACTTGCAAAGTCATTCGAGTGTTTCACCAGGTGGGTGCAGATTAGTGCTGGCCATCTCTGGACACGTGTTTCTGGATTGTTATGCGTCTTCAGCAGAGATTAGGCAAAATGATTTGGGGTTGCTGAGCAGGCTGCCGTACCCTTGGAACGTAGTATCTCTCCAGGCGCGCAGGTGCCTCTCCACGAGCTCGTCAGCCCACAGCGGCTCGAGGGCAGCCTTTAAGTAGAAGGAGGGTGTGGGAGCACACTGCTTCACCTCCCAGCAGAGTCGCCCCTAAGCATCATGGTTGATGGTCGAGCTCGTGGAGAGGCACCTGCGCGCCGGGAGAGATACTACGTTCCAAGGATACGGCAGCCTGCTCAGCAACCCCAAGTCATTTTGCCTAATCTCTGCTGATGACGGATAATAATCCAGAAACACGTGTCCAGAGATGGCCAGCACTAATCTGCACCCACCTGGTGAAACACTCAAGACTTTCCAAGTGTACTCGCTTGTCGATCTGAACTGCATCTACCATGATGCCCAGGGGCGACTCTGCTGGGAGGTGAAGCAGTGTGCTCCCACACCCTCCTTCTGCATTATCGACATATTCTTATCTTTCCTATCTCTTTTAGCTTGCTTAATTTCTCGCTGTTTGGCTTCCTTACGCCAGAGGCGGAAAGAGTCAAACATCGCCGGCCCGGCTTTCTTCCTAAATAGCGCAACTTCCAAATTATCTAAAACATCTAATTCGAAACTACCATGTTGTGGCCATTTTAAAACACCATCTTTTCATGTTTAGCGGACCCATACTTCATTATACATAATAGGACCCACTCCATGCTTTGAATAGAGCTCATAAGTCGAAGTTTCAACCGGAGGTATCGGACACGAGTCCTCCAAACGGGAATCCCTGTTGCAACTACAACAAAACAAATTCCTAAATTTGTTAAGACCAGGCATCTTCGCTCACTAATCTAGCTTCAAACTTCAAGGGGTTATCTAACACGATATACTCGCAAATGTACGAGCCCCTCGGCTTTGGTGTTTTCAAAAACCAAATCAAAGAACCCAAGAAACAAAACCAAGTCGTGGGAGCGACCCACTTATACTTAACCAAAATGTCTTGTCACGCCACCAGAAGACCGTCTATCGTCTTGCTCTACAAATCATCACAAAAGGGTCCAAGACAGGGCGACAGTCAGGGCAGCAGTCCTTTGCAGCCATCGGAAAGGGGAAGCCTCGCAGCAAAAACCTTCAGTCCACATTCGACATGCCGGGGTCGATGAAGTGGGGGCCCTCTTCCAGAATTTCCTCACGAAGCTCCTCACAATCTTCGGGCTTGGACCGGTACCGCTGAAGTCGCCCCACGTTGGGCGCCATTTGAAGAACCGGGCTTTTAGAACCCAGTGGCGCCAGGAGCACGCCCAAAGTCTTCGGATTCACCTGTCTTGGTTTACAGAGACACGGATACTTCTGGGTGGCGTCAGAGACCAAATTTATTAGCTGCAGCCAGTAACAGTGATCCTAAAAATACAGCATGGTATATTTCAGGAGACTGCTCAAATTTGTAGAGCAAGACATTTCCTTTTATACACAATATTCACATTTACAAACATACACTCCCACTGCGCAAACATCTAACCAATGAGGTACATTCTCAAACAAAGTATCACATGACGAAAAGCTCAGTTTGCAACATCCCAACCCAAAGTTAATCATTGGGAATGTCCCAAATCCAATCTCCACAAGCAGGACAAACCCATAATTGAAAAGCACAATGCATGTAATAAAGAGCATAGAAAAGGAAACAATGTCTGATAGTGAGCAAGATAAGGCATGTGTAAGGAAACTAAAAGTTAACGATGTCCTGAACAATGATTGGCAATCTCAGACAACGATCAAACCAGGGAAATGGACTCGGCAGGGTCAGCTTCAGGTGAAGAAATCAGATTCTTGCAATTCACCTCGGAATCAAGAAAGACCCTGTTAATGTATACCAACACATGAAGGCCAAGCCGCTTCGTTCGTTCGACCATATCCGTCGGCCTGCGTGATGGCAATACAAAATGGAGACTCAAACAAAATGGAACCCATGTTCGAGACGAAATATCCAAACACATAATGAACTCGCTAACTAACGTGACAAATTCACTCCATATTAGCCGCACTCACTAAATACGGTTCAACATCACCAAAATCATGACGGAACCATAACCTTACAAGACAAGGCCCGTTTTCACAGAACCACAACAGTATTGGCTTTTGTTTTGTTGCTTTTGCAGTTCAATAGTGACATTTGAACGTAGTGCCCCAGTGTACCTCTAGTACTGTATACTAAGCACTAGCAGCCCGCCCCAGCGTTGCCTGGGGCTGAAAGGGGCTGGGGGCAGTACACCCGCTCTTGCCCCGACTCCCTCCCGCCCCGACTCCCTCCCGCCCCCACTCCTCCCGCCTGTCCCTCTGTGCACACCCGCTCCCGCCCTGATTTCAATGAGCAGTTACTTTACCTGAGCTGCCTTCCCGCGATCTTCACTTCACCGCCGCTCCTCTTCGCCTAGACGCGCCCGTGCTCCTCACTTCACCGCAGCTCCATGCTCACTTCACCGCAGCTCCATGTCTCTCCTCCTCGTCATCACACACATCGCCAGCGCTACGTCACAGTCACGCGTTTTATTTGTATTTTTTATAGCCTATGTCCATCTGCACACCCTGACATTTTCTACAATGTATCGGGTGTGTGGATTGGCACTGTGGTTCCCCAGTTTACCTTGCCAAAAGGTTTGTGTTTTCTCTTTATAATAGTAGTATAGATTTATGGGTAGATTAAATATGCCAATCAGGCATTAGCCAATTGTACATACACTTCGAGGGGTCATAGCATATGGACTAGGGACTAGACAGCAGGACCCCCTTCACTACAGAGTCAAACAACAATAGCCGCTAGCAAAAAGTGGGGACAAAAAGTGGGGTTAACCCTGCAAAAAGGGCGCTTTCCTTACACCAAACTTTGGACTAACGCCCTCCAGACAGATCCAAGGATGAGGCAGGAATTACTGAAATATTGGAACTGGGAGCAAACACTACTCTTTCATGCGATGAGTCACCGGTGTCTGGAAATGGGCAGTAGGTGAGTAAATCTAATGGTTGAAGGAAGGGCAAGAAAGGATGAGTTCATGACATTGGTCGCATGTTTAGCTAGTAGGCCAGTGTGGTAGGGAAAAGCAGCCCAAAGTTGGTTAGGAGAACACAGAGATATCTTGGACCTAAGAAAGTTTCATGCCTTGGAGAATGTGGTGGTGTAAATTGAAAATAAGTGGCAAGAACTCAGGGGCATATTAGCAACAATTAGCGATATTTATCGCTAAATGCGCTTAGCGCATTTGTTTTTTTATTTGTCTATCGCCGGATATTATAGCAGAGATAACGTGCTATTAGCAACGTTTATCTCTAATGCGATAAAATATCCGGCAATAGCGGCTCAATGCGTGAATATCGCTGGAAATGCTGCGATATTCAGGCATTAACGCTAATGGGGACTTAACCTGAATATCCACCTCCCATTGGCTATACAGGTTAAGTCATTATCTGAGCAGGCGTTTGGTTCTGGTGACAATCGCGCTTAGCGTGACTTTTTTAATCGCACTGCCTGCCTTGCTAATAGGCGATAGCTGTGTTAGCGATTCAGTCGCTAACAGGTTGGGTATGCCCACTTTGCATGTCATTAGCGATAAATATCGCTGACATGCAAAGTGGGCCCCACACCAGTCGCTATCGCCTAAAAACTGTTGCTAACTGCTGTTAGCGTCAGCTTGCCAATAGGGAGATAAAATTATCGCTGCTTTAGCGCGAAAAAGTCCTGCTAAAGCGGCGATAGTGCCCTTGCACCTCAATGCACCTCAATTTGTGACAGAAGTTTCTATGTGTAGCTGAGCACTACCCCTTGAAATAGGATAACTTAAGGTGATCAATTATACATTGAAATAAGGTTCTGGAACTACTGGTGGGGGTCGAACCTTTGATGCGTAAGGGTCTCGCGTGTGGTTCACTCGTGCACACCTCCGTCCCCTGTCACTAACTGAACCCGCAAACTTTCGAGCCGTCCTTCAGGACAGAGGCTTCTTGCCTTACAAATGCCAACTCCAGACGCAGGGCTTTGATGGCAAAGAACAGTGGATTCCACCTGACGGCATTCATATTCTCTGAAGCTGTTCCTTCATGATCAAAACCGCTGGACCTAAACTAAACAAAGAGCGCAAAAAAAACACCTCAATTATTCAATACATTACAAGATATGAAACCCGGAATGTGTCCAGCAGCCAAATGAAGGCAGCAAAGGGAGCTGAGAGGCTCTGGGCTCAGCGGGGGGTGAACAGGCTCTGGCTCTTGTTCTTTTTTCTTCGCGCGCAGGCATAAGGTTAAAAAAAAAAAGTCCGTCAAAACGTCCTCTCGATGGGATGTAAAGGGTTTTAGCCTGAAGGCACAGACGAATAAACCGATAAGAAAAAATAAAAATAAATGCAGCTTTCATTTTGACTCCTGTGTTGCGTTGATTGGCCCACGGGGACCTGCCTGACGCAGGGTCACGTCAGGGTAGCAAGAAGAGGCGCCATCTTAGTTCATGTCATGATAGGTTATGTAGGGAGAATATTCACATTGGTCCCAGAAACGCCGCAGGAAACAATCTGCCCGAGTTAGAATCTGCATTTAAAGAACAAAATTTTCTGGCAGTATTTCATTTCTTTCTGATCGTGAAAAAATGAGTTCTGCTACTGCAAACCAGTTTAAGAAGATTACTCCGTTTTTTATCCATAGTTACAGCCACAAACAAGCCCTGTTAACATGTTGTACACTACTGTGGCTGCTGTTCAACTTGGCTAAAAGTTAGTGGCGTGGAGTGGGTTGGGGTAGATTTCAGTGGGGTAGACTAGGGTAGGGTGGAATAGGGTAGATTGTGGTAGAGCAGAGTGGGGTGTATTTGGCATAGATTGGAGTGGAGGTAGATGGGATAGAATGGAGTGTGGTGGTGAGTGGGTTGGGTTGTGGTAGATTGCAGTGGGGTAGAGTGGAATACGGTAGATTGGGGTTAGAGCGGAGTGGGGTATATTTGGCATACATTGGAGTGGAGGTAGAGTGGGGTAGAACGGTCTGTGGTGTTTTGGGGTAGATTGGAGAGCGAGCATTGGTTAGTTTAGCATGGTAGACTGGAGTAGGGACACTGAATTGAGGTATGAGGGGGAGTGGGGTGAAGTGGGGTAGACTCGAGTGGGATATATTGGGGTAGATTGGAGTGGAGTGGAGTAGATTGGGGAAGAGTGGTGCACAGTGGAGTAAAGTAGACTGGAGTTGAGTAGAATGCAATGGGGCAGATTGTGTGTGGTAGATTGGAAAAGGGTAGTATGGGGTAAAGTAGACTGGAGTGGGGTGGATTTGGGTGAAGTGGGTTGGAGTGGAGTGAGGTAGATTTGAGTGGCATGTGGTAGCATGAAGTGGAGCAAATCGGAGTGGGATAGATTGGGTAAAGTAGAATGGAGTGTGGTAGATTGAGGGACAGTGGAGTGGGGTAGATTGTAGTGGATTAGGGTGGAGTGGAGTTCGGTAGATTGGAGTGGAGTTGAAATTGGACTGGTTATGCGATAGATTGGGGAAGAGTGGGGTGGAGTGGGGTAGATTAGGATAGAGTAATGTAGATTGGATGGAATAGAGAAGGATAGATTTGAATGGAGTAGGGTAGATTGGAGGGAGGTAGATTGAAGAGGGGTGATTGGAGTGGGGTAGTTTGGAGTGGGGTAGATTGGAGAGGGGTAGGGTAGATTGCAGCGGGTGGAGTGGAGTAAAGTAGGGTAGAATAGATTGGGCTGGAGTAGATTGGGGCAAGATAGATGGGGTGGGGCAGATTGGGGTGTGGTAGATTGGAGTGGGGAAGATTTGGGTGGAGGGTGGTGGAGTGGGATAGGGTGGAGTGGGGTGGAGGTGGTTAGATTGTAGTGAAGTTAGGTAAATTTGAGTAGAGTGTAGTAGATTGGATTGGGGTAAATTGGAGTGAAGCGTAGTGGGCTAGATTTGGTTAGAGTGGAGTGTGCTAGAGTGACGTTGTATAGACATGGGGAGTGGTGTAGATTGGAGTGGTGTGGGGTAGATTAGAGTGGGGTGGAGTGTGGTAGAGTGTAGCATAGTGGGGATGATTGGAGTGGGGTAGATTGGAGTTGGGTAGATTGAATTCAGGTAGATTGGGGTGGAGTAGATAGGGATGGAGTGGGTAGATTGGAGTGGGTTGATTGGGTGGATTGTGGTGGGGTAGGTTGGAGTGAAGTGGGGTAGATTGGAGTGAGCTAGACAGAATTGTGATAGTTTGGAGTGGGGTAGATTGGGGTAGATTAAAGTGGAGTTGGGCAGATTGGATTTGGGTAGTTTGGGGTGGAGTGGGGTAGGGTAGATTGGAGTGGGGTAGATTGGGGTGGAGTGAGTTAGATTGGACTGCAGTGGGGTAGATTTGAGTAGCATGTGGTAGATTAGAGTGAAGTGGGGGTGTAGATTGTGTAGAGTGGAACAGAGTGTGGTAGATTTTGGTAGAGTGGGATGCGGTAGATTGGGTGAATTGGAGTGGATATATTGGAGTGTGATAGATTGGGGAAGAGTGGAGTGGGGTAGACTGGATTGGAGTGGGGTAGATTAGGTTGGGATACTGTGGGGTAGAGTGAGTGGATTATAGTAAGGTAAATTGGAATGGAGTTGGACAGATTGGAGTGGGGTAGATTATAGAAAGATGATTGGAGAGAGGTTGTGTGGGGTGGGGTAGATTGGAGTGGAGTAGATAGGGGTAGATTTGTAAGAGGTAGATGGGGTGGGGTAGTTTGGGGAGAGATAGATTGGAGAAGGGTAGATCGGGGTAGAGTCAGGTAGAATTGAGTGGGGTGGAGCATATTAGATTGGAGTGGAGTTGGTAAGATTTGAGAGGAGTGTGGTAGTTTGGAGTGTGGTCGATTGGAGTGAAGTGGGGTGATTTGGGTAGAGTGGAGTGGGGTAGATTGGAGCGCAGGGCCAGCTTTAACGTTGGTGGCGCCTGGTGCGACAATGTTTGTTGGTCACCCCCAATGGCCACCTCTGCCACGGATACCCTCATTACCACCCTTTAACAGTGTGCCTCAGGTCTCTATAACCACTCTCTCGTGCATTTCCTTTGTGCAATAGCGCCACTCATACAAGTGTACGGTGTCAGAGCACTTTACATCACATACACTTTACACAGAGACAATGAATCATATGTGTGTAAATCAGTGTATATGAAATGTTACATCAGACAGAGAACTACAGGGTGTAGGAGTCACAAGTCGTCCCTACAGGATTGACAGTATATTTTAAAGATTGCTTGGTCTGAAGAAGCAGGTAGCTCTTTGATGATAGTTAATAGCTCCCTGTTCC
The DNA here is from genome assembly GCF_964263255.1 of Lissotriton vulgaris. Taxonomy (NCBI): domain Eukaryota; kingdom Metazoa; phylum Chordata; class Amphibia; order Caudata; family Salamandridae; genus Lissotriton; species Lissotriton vulgaris. Next base: position 296,230,859 of record NC_141685.1, read on the forward strand.
ATATTAGGATTTAAACTTTAAAAACGATGACTTCTGACATAATATGTGTAGAGTGTAAGACAGTTAGATTTCATTCAATTTATATTTCTGTCATGCAGCTTGTGAATTTGTTCCATGTGTTTATGGATCCATCTGAGATGGAGAGTATCAGTTTAGTATAGTCAGTGTAGGACAGGTTGTTTATCCTGTGTGTGAGAACGATATTTGCCAGTGCGATCATGTAAGTGTTGAAGAGCGTGGCGCTAAACAAGGAGCCTTTAGGTATCCCACAGATGAGGTTGCATGCTGTGAATGTTTGAGTTCTTCCAGTCACGAAGGAGCAGTTACATTGGAAGTAGAAGTTTTGGATCAAGATATTGTGAAGTTGTTTGATGAGAATGTGGTGAGAGACAGTGTCGAAGACTGCTGAGCGATCTAATCGAATGAGTGCTGCAGTGTTCCTTCTATCTAGGATCATGCGGACATCAATGATGGCCACAATGAGAGCTATTTCTGTGCTATTTAAAATTTAATTTTTCAGAACATATCCAATTCCCAGACGGAATCAAAAGCGTCATATCCCCGTTCAAGAAGGGTTTTATAAAATTTTAAGGTAAGATGCATGCACGATTAAACTAGATAAATCGTATCTGTTGAGAAAAAAATAGAAAGGAGCGATAATTCTAACGCCGCTCAATGTCCCATGTAGATACCTATACAAGTGAACCTAAGACTTGAAAAACAGAGAAGAGGTCGAATATTTGTTGACTCCCATGGACATAAAAAGGTAAAATGACTGGACCAACCATTAAATAATGGAAATGTCTAGGAAAAGGACATAAACCCTGGCAAGGGGTATCATACCTTACAGGATCAACCTGGTCTATAACCTGTAAAACCCGGAAAGGATCATAGAACCACCTACGCAAGTTAATTTGCCCGTCCCTCTTGGGGTAAGAATGTGAAGAAATGATTGATTGTGAGAATAAGTATGACCTCAGAAGTAACTCTAGTGATTTCCACACCAAATAAGAAACGGAGGGAACAACTAGACCAAACATGACTTTCTAGAATCAAACGCATGAACCTCCTAAAATGACTCAGATAGGTCTGAAAGTATTAGAAAACTTACTGTCTATTAATTGTTTGGTGCTAGATAGCAACAAGTACTAGACAGATAAATGAAATGAGTTACAAAAAAGAACGATATAGGATACAACAATAGATCCTACATAAATGTACACTGACAGAGATCGTGTTAACATCTGAATGAAGTAAATAACGAATGTGGATGAAACTATGACCACAAGAACTATGCAATTATAGTGATATATTGCTTTTTTTCCATTCAATCCCACAGAGAGGGCGAATTACATATACTATTCAGCCGGTGACCCCTAATTACAGAAGTCCTGAAGAAGGTGCTACAATATCGGTCTGTTACCTGCACCGAAACGCGTCGACGCTTTGTGGTTTAACTTTGAATCCAAATAGGGTCAAGTGAGCAACTGATAGACATACACTAATGCTACTGTTGTCGTCACACTCGTATTTATGAATGACCTTTGGATCAGATATCGGAAGTGGTAAATTTAGCAATAGGCCACAACGAATAGAGGGGGTTGTTTTTGTGTAAAAGTCTGTACTGTTGCTTTGTATTTTTTAAAACTGTTTCTTAATGAATTATATGTTTGTAAAATTGCTGTGTTTATGAATCTCCTTGATTTTAGGATTAGATTGAAAAATTTCCTTGTATATTGGTCACATGAAATGTAATGAACTATTATTGTTTTTACCTTACTTTCAAAGATTGTCCTTTGAAATTTTAACTTGTTACTGTGTGTATAATTCTTTTTACATTTTCATTAAAATAAGACTGTGAACGTTCAATATTTTGGTGTGGAAATTGACTTTAGGTTATCATAGAGTGATTTTATTATTTTCCCTGTGTTTAAGTTGGCATGCATGAATTGTGCGTGAAAGGATAATATTAACTTTAGATGAATGTACACCCAGGGATTTCTCTTTGACTGATGGTCACGGTACCCTGTTCCCTGGTGAAAGTGGGGTACTCTCTCTCTAGATACTACTAAAGAACGGCCTTGTGCCGGAGAGTATATAGGTTTTTTGTCCAGACTGACCCAGTTTTTCCTCCAAAAAAAACCAACAGTCTCCCGTCCAATAATAGAATGGATTCACTAAAAACATTCGGCTTTAGTGAGGAACAACTAAACAAAATATTGAGCTCCAATAAAGGGGTTAATACTATTACAGTAATCCCAAATGGAGGGGAGAATTGGAATCAATTGGTCAACCTTAAAATGAAAATCATCAGAACTGAACTACATGCTGAGTTCATGACACAATATGTCAGGGCCGGCACAATACCCATCGGCCTACAAATACGTAATGAGCCAGGGCTATTTGTAGATAACCAAAAATTCTTGGAAACATGGACCTTTATCTGCAATAGATGCAGTAGAGACCTCATGCTTCTAATTATTGAGACTGCCCAAAGCACCATCCTCATAGAAATACAAGAGATGGAAGAATTAGAAAAGACGCTTCTCGACAGCAATGTAGTTGAGGAGGCCAAAAAGAAGATAGAGGAGATAAATCGGGACATGAATGGTTATTGCGAATACTTAACCAATCGCAAGACACAAAAACTCAGAAAAGATATAAATAAGTTTACCCAGGAGGTAGTATATCCGTTCCTTAAAAAAGAATACTATACGGAAAAAACAGAAGCTAATAGAAGTGAGGGCCCCAGAACCAGGTTCCAGACAAGGTTTCAACCCAGAAGACCGAGACATGTGAATTTTTCTGGAACATCGGAGAGTAGTGGGGAAGAGGATGGACATGGTAGAGATGACGAAGAATATGCAGGATCCAATAGAGAATATGAGACACCTTTTTTAGATCAGCGCCCACAGAAAACCCGGGGAGGGTTTCGAGGCAGGGGGAGAGGACAATTTGTGAGGTGACCTATCCAAAGAGAACAGGACCAGGAGTACCAACAGAACCCGGCCCCTCAGGAATACAAGCGAACCAGGAACAAGGTCTACTGGAGTTAGAGAATACCCCCATTATCAACCTATCCCATAGAATATTAACACATACTGAACAACAAGTTCTGGGGATGGGATTCAACTTCGTTCCCACAGCTGGGATCAATAAATTCCAGTTAGAAAAAGACCTGAGAGCCTTTTTTCGTAAGATTCGTCTCCACCGTTTCTTCGAAAACAGACCCACTAGGGAAGGACCACAAGACTCAGGTTTAAGAACCAAATCAACATTTACCCCGAGTCTTGGGATGGTTGATAAAAGTTTAGAGATATTTGAATCAATGGTAAAACTAGAAATTGGAATCCTGCTCAATAAAAAACACTTTCAAGAACATAACATCACGAAAGCTCAAAGAGATGCCATAGACTCCTTATCCAAAGATACGCACATAACAATCAAACCCGCAGACAAAGGTGGAGGAGTGGTAGTCCTCAATACAGAAGACTATGACCAAAGAGTAATGACACTTTTGTCGAACGAATTACACTACTCCAGAATATCCCAGAACAGATTAAATAACTTAAAAAGAGAGGTTGAAACACTACTTTTAGAAGCACGAGACAAAGGTGACATCTCAGAGGAAGAGTGGAAGTTTCTTAACAATACAAACCCCAAGACCCCGGCATTTTATGGGCTTCCCAAAGTCCATAAAAGCCTAAGTAACCCCCCTCTCAGACCCATAGTAGCTTCAATTGATTCCCTGTTAGAGCCTCTAAGTAAATACGCGGACAGGTTCCTCAAGCCCCTAGTCGAAAAGCAACAATCATATATCAGAGACACGGCCGACAGGATTGCCAAAGTTGAAGGAATAGAGTTCGATAGAGAAAACGAACTCATGGTGACTCTCGATGTAGAGTCACTCTACACTAATATTCCCCAACACGATACTATTGAGGTAGTGAGAAATTTACTAGAGGTTACTGAAATTGTAGGAGGAAATAAAGAGTTTATTGTGAAATGTGTATCGATGGTACTACTCAATAACATCTTCCTGTTCAAAAAGGACCTTTACATCCAACGTAAAGGGACCAGCATGGGCGCAACCTGCGCGCCAAGTCTGGCCTGTATATATGTGAGCATGTTCGAAAATAAACATATCTATAATGAAGTGAGCCCATACTATGAGAATATTCGAAGTTGGGCCCGCTTCATAGATGACATCTTCTTTATATGGCAAGGAACAACCGAACTTCTCGAGGAATTCCTGTCATGGCTAAATTTAGGAGATGTGAACCTAAGGTTCACAGCAGCATATAGCAGGTCCAAAGTGAATTTCTTAGACATTTGCATCAAAAGTCAGGATAACTGCCTGAAAGTAGAGTTGTACAAGAAAGAATCTGACCGCGACACAGTGTTGCATTACAACAGTTACCACCCGAGGAGTCAGAAGGACTCAATCCCATTTGGGGAATTCCTTCGATTAAGAAGGAATTGTACAGAAATAGATGACTTTTACAAACATGCTGGAGAGATGAAAGAAAAATTCAAACAAAGAGGTTACCCAAAAAAACTGATAGACCATTCCCTAAAGAGAGCCCGCTACTACGATAGGGACTGCCTGTTAAATAAAAAAGATAAAAAGAAGACACAAGATAAAATAGTGATGGTGGGCCAATACTCATGTATAGCCAACCAGATAAAAAACATAATAAATCACAATTGGAAAATCTTGAACAATGGGACAGAAAGCACTCTACAGCGTCCCCTATTTGCGTATAGAAAAAATAAGAATCTGAGGTCCAATTTTGTCCATACCTACAGGGAGGACGTAATAGAAGGCCAAACTACTCTGACAGGAACTAGAGCAGTAGGGAACAACAAGTGCGGTAACTGCTGCATTTGTGAACTGTGCATTGTTACTAAAAAAGTGGAACACAATGGAGCAACACAAGAAATCATGACTTTAAACAACTGTGGATCTAAAAACGTGATATATATGATTCTATGCCCCTGTGAGCAGGCATACATAGGAGAGACGGGCAGAGAAGTACGGCTGAGAATAGGAGAGCACAAGTCAGCCATTAAGAATAACAAGGAAAATGCACCATTGGTAACCCACTGGAAAGAACAGGGACACAGTGAAAAAGACCTCAGATGGGTCATTCTAGAGAGAATAAAAGAACAGACGAGAATAGGGAACAGTACAAACAGAAGAAAACAGCAAGAGCAATGGTATATGATAACATTTAATACCATCAAACAGGGTTTGAACTCGAGAGAAGAGTGGGAAGCATTAATATAGACTAACAGTATAGCTGAAAATTATATGTAGTTCTTTGAAGCATCTATCAGAGCTAAATCCTATGTTCCCCTAGAGTAAGTACCTAGACGTAATGCTTATATGATAAGAAATGCGAAAATTAGGGTCCGCGCACGAAAATAGGCAAAATTACCTAGTAAATGCCCAAGAAGAATTGATACGGAATTAGGACAATGTAAAACATCAGGAATGTGAACATACCCGCACTTTGATATTTCCATACTGGTCGATGCGGGTATACATCTGCAATATGGAAACTACCCAAATAGTAAGTGTAGGCACTGAGGAATAAATAATCTCAAATGAAAGACATAACAAAGTAAATACTATAGTGCTTCTTAAAATAATACGAAGGAATGCTGCACAGGAATAGAAGCTAAAAATAACCATAAACGTAATTAGACCATTCAATTAAGGCGCCGCTATTGTTTACACTATCGCCAAGTCTGCGCAGGCGCACACTAGCTAAACGTGCGTTTAGGAAAATGTGGACTTTTATGAATAAATAATTTCTAATGATGAGCACAACAAAAAGTAAATACCACAGTGTTTCCTAAATAAGTATGAAGTAAAATACAAGAGGGGAAGAAGTTATAAAATAAGAACAACGAGACCATTCTAAGATGGCGCCACCTCCATAGTCATTACCATTGAGTTTTGCGCAAGCGCACACGAGGGAAACGGGTGTTTATATAAACAACAAAAAGATCACTAAAATAGGAGGATAGAATAATAAAATTACTTCAGTAAATGATATAACGAATATCCAGTATCGTTGTGGTTCCTACAAAAATATAGAGAAACCGCAAAAACGAGAGGAAGCTACTATAAACGCTACCAAATAGACCGTCTCAAGATGGCGTGTCCGCCAGTCACATAATCGCCCAGCTTGTGCGAGCGCTATACCCAGGTGTAACAATTTACCAATTAAACCCGACATAAATAAGAGAGGTTGGGAAACCATAGGTTGTAGGAGAGAAGAACGAGGCAGACACGCGAAGGAGCAATCCGTGAGGTAAGGAGGGGAATAGGAAGTAGACTCCCTAACTAGACTATCCCCGACTGTTTCAAATATCGGGCAGCAGTTAGAAAATAAACGGGAGCATAGAATAGCGGTATGCTGAGGCCCCAGTAAGACCCCCTTATATAATGGGTGGGGAGAGGTATACAGCCTCATGCCAGAACATTTCTATTGCCATTAGAATAGCCCCGAATTCTCAGAGGGCGGGAGAGATGCATTTTTTAAGATTTAGTACAAGAGGAATAGTAAGGTAGAACTATAGGCAATGATAAGAAAACCACTAGTTATAGACTACACCCTGTGTCATTTTATTCAGAGGAGGGTAGGTAAATAATTAGGTTAAGACAAAGAAAGAGTGAAGGTAGACCACCCATACCTAGGCAAGAATACCATACCTAGGTTCGAATACCAATGCGTCTATTTAAAATTTAATTTTTCAGAACATATCCAGTTCCCAGACGGAATCAAAAGCGTCATATGCCCGTTCAAGAAGGGTTTTATAAAATTTTAAGGTAAGATGCACGCACGATTAAACTAGATAAATCGTATCTGTTGAGAAAAAAATAGAAAGGAGCGATAATTCTAACGCCGCTCAATGTCCCATGTAGATACCTATACAAGTGAACCTAAGACTTGAAAAACAGAGAAGAGGTCGAATATTTGTTGACTCCCATGGACATAAAAAGGTAAAATGACTGTACCAACCATTAAATAATGGAAATGTCTAGGAAAAGGACATAAACCCTGACAAGGTGTATCATACCTTACAGGATCAACCTGGTCTATAACCTGTAAAAGCCGGAAAGGATCATAGAACCACCTACGCAAGTTAATGTGCCCGTCCCTCTTGGGGTAAGAATGTGAAGAAATGATTGATTGTGAGAATAAGTATGACCTCAGAAGTAACTCTAGTGATTTCCACACCAAATAAGAAACGGAGGGATCAACTAGACCAAACATGACTTTCTAGAGTCAAACGCATGAACCTCCTAAAATGACTCAGATAGGTCTGAAAGTATTAGAAAACTTACTGTCTATTAATTGTTTGGTGCTAGATAGCAACAAGTACTAGACAGATAAATGAAATGAGTTACAAAAAAGAAAGATATAGGATACAACAATAGATCCTACATAAATGTACACTGACAGAGATCGTGTTAACATCTGAATGAAGTAAATAACGAATGTGGATGAAACTATGACCACAAGAACTATGCAATTATAGTGATATATTGCTTTTTTTCCATACAATCCCACAGAGAGGGCGAATTACATATACTATTCAGCCGGTGACCCCTAATTACAGAAGTCCTGAAGAAGGTGCTACAATATCGGTCTGTTACCTGCACCGAAACGCGTCGACGCTTTGTGGTTTAACTTTGAATCCAAATAGGGTCAAGTGAGCAACTGATAGATATACACTAATGCTACTGTTGTTGTCACACTCGTATTTATGAATGACCTTTGGATCAGATATCGGAAGTGGTAAATTTAGCAATAGGCCACAACGAATAGAGGGGGTTGTTTTTGTGTAAAAGTATGTACTGCTGCTTTGTATTTTTTAAAACTGTTTCTTAATGAATTATATGTTTGTAAAATTGCTGTGTTTATGAATCTCCTTGATTTTAGGATTAGATTGAAAAATTTCCTTGTATATTGGTCACATGAAATGTAATGAACTATTATTGTTTTTACCTCACTTTCAAAGATTGTCCTTTGAAATTTTAACTTGTTACTGTGTGTATAATTCTTTTTACATTTTCATTAAAATAAGACTGTGAACGTTCAATATTTTGGTGTGGAAATTGACATTAGGTTATCATAGAGTGATTTTATTATCTTCCCTGTGTTTAAGTTGGCATGCATGAATTGTGCGTGAAAGGATAATATCAACTTTAGATTAATGTGCACCCAGAGATTTCTCTTTGACTGATGTGCTATGATTAGGCCTAAATCTTTATTGCGTTGCATTGAGGTGATGGTAGCTGTTTAGGTGTTTGGTGAAGTGCTGGCTTCTCAAGGATCTTGGCTGGGTAAGTTGGTAGGTGGAGATGTGATGGAATCCACAGATGGTTTCTTGAAGGGGCGAGTGATAGTGGTACATTTCCAGGCATCTGGAAAAGGGACTATGTTGATCAAGACATTGAGTATTGCGATCAGAGCTTTGCTGATCTGGTGGAGTCCCTTTTTGATGGCGAGTTGGGGCAGAGTTCAGTAGGGGTCCAGAGTGGGTGGATTTCATGGTTGTTTTGGTTTTGTCTGTTTTGTCGCAGGCCAAGTCGTCAGGGCATATCTGTTTTTCTCAGTGAGGAGTTTCTTGGCTAGGGTGAAGAGTTCTGATTGTGGGTCGAAGTCGCTATAGAGGTGATTTTGTCATTGAAGAACTCAGAGAGTCTGTCACAGAGGTCTGGTGGGAGAGTGATTTTGCTGGCAGTGGCTGGGGGAGAGGTGAAGTCATTGATGATTGCGCAGATTTCCTTGTTGTGTTCGCGTGCGATCTTCGATGGCTTTGCATTTGGTGCTTAGGATCAGCGGTGGTATCGCCTTAGTGCAGACATGAAGCTGTCTTTGTCATGTCTCGATTTGTTTTCAACTTGCTTTCTACATGTTTGAAGTGAGCTTGGTCATACTGAGTTTTTTAGTTTATCAGCTGGCTTATGGTCAGGATCTTTTTGTGGTATTCAATTTGAGGGGAGCCAGAGTGTTGGTGCAGATGGAGATCCAGTTGCTAAAGTTATCTATGGCGTTTGGCAGGGGGTTGCCGTGCTGGGTCTGGTGACATAAGAGGGTTGAAATCCATACTGCTGTGGTAATTGTGTTCCAATTTTGGCTTGCCTGTAAAGTGGACGTTTTTCTTTGGCTGTGTGGGACGGGGATGTTGAAGCTGCTGGGTTGTGGTCCGTCCAAGTCAGGGGTTTTGGGTTGCCAATAGGAATGTTGCTGAGTGATGTGAAAATGGGGTCCAGGAGGTGTTTGACCGTGTGCCTGGGTCAGGAGACATACCGAGTGAAAACTAGGTTGCTCAGGTTTTCTACGAAGGCTAAAGAGTTGGGGTCTGTGTAGTCTTCGATGTGGAAGTTGAGTTCTCCTAGGAGGACGTAGGTGCTGGTGTTTATGATGAGTGGTGGTGATGAACTCTGTAACGTCACTGGTGAAGTTGTTTTGGGGTCCTTGAGGTATATATGAGGGTGCAGTGTGAAGTTGGCCATGATGCAGGGTTTGAGGCAGAGTTGATCCATTAAGCTGGTGGTGGCATCCAAGCAGATGGTGCAGCGCAAATTGTTTTTGTATATGATGGCTTCTCCTCCACTGGGCTTGTGTTGCCTGCCTAGTCTGATGATCTTGTAGCCAGGAATGATGGAGCAGGTGATGTCCGACACTGCGGTGTGCCCATCAAAGTGTTTGTGAGGAAATACATGCCTTGGTGTGTTCATGTAGCAGGTCGGATACTTTGTGGTGTGTGATCTGGTGTTAATGAGCAGGCAGGCAAGTTGGGTGTGTGGAGGTGGATTGTTTGTAGGAGTGGTATGGTCAGGTGGGGTGTTTGCAGTGGTGTGTGTGGTCATGATTGTTGTGAGTAGGGGGAGTGTGCATGACTGTTTGCAAGAGGCTGAGTAGAAGGCTCCCTGGGTGTGTGGTGCAGCTCGGTATCACCGTTGTGTGCAGTGTCCAGTGTTGAGTGAGTGGAGGAAGACCGTGGGGTAGCTACGGGAGAGAGGAGGACCCAGGTTTCTGATGCTGGACATGGTCCAGGCATGGATAGGTGCAGACCAAGAAAGAAAAATAAAAGAAAGAAAAACGATGATTGTAGGTGAGTCATGGTCCAGTAGTTGGTGAGGTTATCAGGTTCAAGTGTAACTTTCTTTATGAGTGGGAGGAGCTTTCCTGTCTTGGGAGCTTTCGGGAAGATGGGAAGATGCCTTGAGTGAGGGAGGCATTGATAATGGTAAGTAGTGGTAAGACATCATCCCCAGAGAGAGCTTTCATGAAGGACAATAGAAATACATCATCTTCATTAGAAGTGGCGATTAGGGAGTTGAGTATGTCAGCAAGATCTGGGAGGGATAGAAACTTGAAGAAAATTTGAACTACTGAGGATACTATTGGGAATGCTAGCCCATCACATGATAGAAAACGCTGTCATTCCAAGTGGAATTTTAAGAACTGTGTAAACCCACAGCTCTTATATCTTTCTCCAGAAGACTCCAACTGCTAAAAGCAACACATTGGTATGCAAAGAAAATGAAATAGGAGTCACAACACACCTTGATGAATGTGCGTAGCTATACTAAACCACTCCGTACACTTTACTTTTAGACCACACCTCATCACCCAAAAAATATCAGAGTGTATATACTGAAATAAGTGCACCAGACTTTCCTCTAGGCCTATAGCTTAAATATAGCCTAGGGTTTACATCTCACCACCAGACCAAACGTAGAGGACAAGCCCATGAATGCCAAGGGAACTGTACCTTTATGTATGTGTACTTTGTAACTAACATGTTTAGGTTAAAGCACTGTTGTTTCAAGACAATACCATCTTTATACCCAAACTGAACTTCAGTTAGTATATATCCTCCTGAATAACTTGCCTTGGCAGGCATTCGTCTAGCATACTGCAGACCAACTAATGAGGAATCCAAAGAGGAAATCAGCGGGCAGCAATCCATGTAAATTTTCTCCCCAGTGTTACCAAGTATTCGCAAAACAAATAGTGTTGGTCTTGGCAAAGATGCATTTTATTTTATTTTTTTCGCAAATGTATGCAATAGGCATTGAACATATCAAAGTAATAAAAAAGTAACAACACAGGCATGGCTACGGTGGTGCTCATATATTTGCTAAAACGGTTCATAAAAACTGACCCATCACAGTGACCTACTGGAAAATAAACAAAACATGCAATGAAAGTAGAAATGATAGCAGGAGTTGCTCTACCACCCACAGGACTGAAATTTACTTTTTAGGAAGATATCCACATGTCCAAGTAAAAAAACTGTCACAGTAAAATGAGCCAATGACTAAAGTGTGATGTATCTCGGCTGCGGCGGGTGAAAATAAAATATCGACACTTAAACAGGCCAATCAATGGATGAAGAAGGCTGACAGAAAGTTCCACTATGTTCATATGATTGTATGTATTTTATTATCATGTATCAGCAAAATATGACGCTGGAGGGATAGCTAAGGCGGTATGCAGCGTTTAGAACGCAAGCATTACCACGGAATACCTTTACAACGCGGGCGTAACAACGAAAGTTGTTACCACGCATTGCACTGGGGGGCGCTCAAGGATAGTAAATGATTTAATTTACTATCCCAACACCTTCCCTACTATCCACGGGGACTGGTGTTGGAATAGTAAATTAAATTAATCAATTTTGCGCCCCCCAGCGCAATGCGTGGTAACAACTTTCGTTGTTACGAACTCGTTGTAAAGGTACGCGTTGTCAATGTATGCGTTCTAACGTCATACATCCAGCTAAGGCTGTCTCTAAGCTGGACCTAAACACAGGAGCTATACTTGAAATACTCCAAGTCTCTAGATGCTTCAGAGACCCACAAATAGCTTTTAATGCAGCAGAGAACCCTGTTAGACCTGGCATCATTTGCATGGGTTTCCCCTGTATTTTTGCCTTTGCCTTCTATTATTTTGCTGTATGTTGGACTTCGTTTTTGCTGGTCTAGATGCTTTGGGCACATTGACACCGCTGTTCAGTGTCAAAGTGCAAGTGTTCCTTGTAAATTGTTGTTATGGATTATTGATTACCTGTTTGGCATATTTGATTTACTAGTCAGTCCCTTGTACAGTGCGCTGTGTGTGCCCAGGGCCTGTAAATCAAATGCTGCTAGTGGGCATGCAGCACAGATTGTGCTACCCACATAAGCAGCCTCTAAAGGTAACTTAGATCTGCCACTGCAGTGTCTGTGCGCAGTTTGGTACTGCCATGTTGACTTGGCAAGTGCATCCACTTGCCAGGCCCTAACCTTCCCTTCCCTTTTAATACATGTGAGTCACCCCTAAGGTAGTACCCCTCTGGGCAGGGTGCAGTGAATGTGAAAGGTAGGACATGCCCTGTGTGTGGCAGGTCCTTATGGTGAAATACTGCCAATTTCGTTTTTCACTATTGAAAGGCTGTCTGACCCATAGGATAGAATAGGAGTATATTTATAACATCTCATGAATATAACTTCCCATTGGGACAAGCTAGGAAGTTAAAGTTTAGTATGCCTGACCTCAGAATGTATAGATGCATTTTTTAGTGAGGAGGACTTTTACATTCTGTGTTTGAAAAAACCTCTTTCAGAAAGTAGGTATTTTCTTGCTTAGCCATCGTGTGTGCCTCTGTTGGTTTGTGTATTGACTCTCTGGCTTAGGAGTGACAGGGGCTGGGGATGTGCATTCTGTTCAGATAACCACGTGGGGGGTGAGGGGTGAGTCAGGGCTGGGCTTAATAGACCTCAGCGGCATTCAGAGTAGGGGGGAGGAGATTATTTTCACACCTAAATGGGCCTGGTCTGCCTTGGACAAGGCTGTCTCCTCCTCCTGCCAGGAAGCTGCATCAGAGAGGACAGAACTGGTTTTGCCTGGACAAAGAGCTTTTCTGCCACTAGAGAACAAAGGGGTCTGTGCCATTAAGAGTGGGGCCCAGACCCCTGAACTTTAGATAATTTCTGGAATTCAATGTGAACCTTTGCCAAGGAGAGGAGCTGGAGAAACTACGCAGAAGTACTGCCCCTTTGCTGTGTGCTGTCTTGGGTTGGCCTGCACTGGTTGTTTTTGCCAAGGAAAGGAAAAGGACTTTGCTGTGTGCTGTGTCCCCTGCTTGAGGAAGATCCCCAAGGGCTTGAAGAAGAGCTTGCCTCCTGTTTATGAAGTCTCAGGGATACAAAGACTTCACCCCCAGCTAAACTGAACTCCCTCGCTGAGAGTTCTGACCTGCCAAGTGGTGCCTGTTGCTGTTTTGGCCTCTAAATGATATTCCTGCTGTTGGGAGTGTTGTTGGGAGGAGAAGCACAACGCATCTGTACCTGTTTCCGAAGATTTGCCGTTGAAACAGACAAAGGGCCTGCCCATGGCTCGAGATATCACCGCATGCCGCATCGAGGGCACCGATCTACGAAGGCCGAGATCACAGCACCGATTCCGATGCTGGCCCTGCTGCAAGACCCAACGCATTGTGGGACCACGGCTAAAGAAATCAACACAAATGCCATTACCGCTGCATTGAAAACCGACTCATCCCCAATCCTCAAACATCGCACCGGGGCACCAAGTCTACAGGGACGCTGGGGTCACAGTACGAAACCGACACATCACCTCCCACACAGTAAGAAACTGACGCATCACCTCCCTTTCAGTGAGTGATTTGTGGGACTCCGAAGACCTACAGGATTTGAAAAGATAAGGTGAATATGACCCTCTTGCGGAGTACTCTGCAACAGAGATTTCATCGCTTTCCAAGTTGCATGGCTCAAACATACCACTATAGTGGATTATGCACATATCCACAGGCATCAGTGCCTCCAAGAGTCCTCCAATGGCTCAACTTCTAGATTGCTCTTGTATCTAAGGGACTGTGTGCTATTGATACAAGTTGTTTCCGCTTTAATCCAACTTTCATTACTTAACTCTAGGACAGGACCGGAGCCTTTAGATTATGCAATCTCTGTCTTGCTATAATAAAAGCAGCCATATTTAAACAGGAATACACCAAGGGCTTTAAAACAAAGTACTGTCATATCCATGGTTCTTTGAGAAAAAATGACAAATACCACGAAAAATGACTACACACCTATAGTAGTCCAAGGAACAATATAAACACTTTTGACTGAAGTATATTTAATCTTTCTTACTACTCCTATGCAGATAGCTTGTTTTCACTTCGTTTGGCACCACAAGGACTAACATCAGCATTGCTGATATTCTGTTCTGATGGTTCAGTGCAGGGAAGACCTTGGGTTACAGCGAGCTGGGCCCAGGAAAAGGGAGCCAATATTCTCAGGGTCGCAGAAGGGAGCTGCCTGATGTTATGCAAACAGCAGCTCGTCCACCCCACTTGGTCTCAATTGGGTCCCATTAAAGACTCTGTGGATTATTTACAAGCCCCTTGTGCCACCGGTACGTCACATTTAATATGGGAAAAGTGACGCACCAGTGGCGCAAGAGGCTTGTAAATAAGCCGCTTTGTATTCAGACCTTAATGTACATCAGCGCTACTGTTACCACCCCATCAACCCCCTGTCCTCCTCCTATCTTCCTCACACCTCCTGCTGTCACACTGCAACAACCAGATTTTCTTTCTGCCCAGGTCGCTGCCCCAGTCAATAGTGCACTCTAAAAAAGGTTCACTCTAAAGTGGCCTACTTGGACAGCCGAAAAAGGCTTATTTAGAGTCTCTTTTAAAGGTTCAGCAGAAGGGTAGAGGAGGAAGATTGTTCAGACAAGGGTCAGCCTGATCAAGATGGACATGATAATGGTGAATCTGATTCATCTGAGGAGTATTTAGATCAATCTTGGTGCCTAAGCGCAAGAAACATGTTCAAAAGGATCCTGGAGAAGATGGATCTCCCAATATCTCAGTTCCTTCATCCCGTCTGCTTGCGGATACTTTTGATCCTAGGAAATAGAACTCCCACTCTCCCAGACAGGGGGCCTTCAGCCAGAACTGCAGCCTATTTTCAGGCTAGGAGGAGAAACCCTTTCTAAAAAGAAGTGCAAAATCTGTTATGAGCAGGATGTCTTTATCAGTGAGAGGTTTCCAGCTAGAATTTCACACCACTCCTCGTCAAATCTCTCTCTTGACACAAAGACAGTTCTCAACAAAACAGGAGCAAGAAATACCTTCCCTACTATGGAAGAAATCAATTCAGATCAAGTCTCCTCACCCCAGGAGTATTCTAAGCAACATTTCTAATGTTGACAAGAAAGGAGGAGATTACTGATTAGTCCTTAACCTGAAAGAACTAAACACCTACATAATCTAGAGACTTTTCAAAATAGAAGTCATTTGCCTCCTCAGAGACCTGTTACGAGGAGGGAATTTTATGGTGCATCTAGATCTAAAAGACATTTATCTTTCAGTTCCAATCTTTCCACCTCCTCACAGTTTCCTCTCTTTCAGTAGAAAGCATTAACCTACAGGTTCTTGGTGCCTCTGTTTGGGCTATCATCAGCCCCCTGATGGTTTACCAAGATAATGAAGCCTATAGTGCATTTTCTGAGCTGAGAGGAATCATTTGCTCATATATGTCAAATATATGTTGATCATGGTTTCATTTTCAGCTGTTACACCACCATCTATAGTTCACAATCAGACCAAATTTCATCTAACCCCGGTCACCCATACAGTATTTCTGGGGTTTGTTACATGCTTATCCACAGGGACATTGTCTATGCCAGATCAGAAGCTAAAAGCTGTCAAAAAGGAGATTTTCAGGGTTCTATCTGAAGAGTAAGTCACATTACGCTGCATAGCCAGATTGCTGGGGCTGTTGTCAGCCTTCTTTAAGACCATCTTTCCAACCCCGCTGCATTACAAAGCTACCTGACAGCTGAAAATATTAAATCTATGCAAGGACCGTTGCTGTGCTTAGACAGTTCCACTGTCCCAAGAGGTAAAGTGGAAGCTTCAGTAGCGGTTAACCCACATGGAAGCTTGGAACGGCCAAGTCATTTTTGGAGAGGGACTTGATGTGGCGATTGAATCAGATACCAGTCGCTTTTAGTAGGGAGAAAGATGCCAGGAAATCTCTCCGGGAAGCAGCTGGTCCCAGGAGGAGCTGCAGTCACACATGAACTGCCTCTAACTCCAGGCAGGTTTGTTTACAATCCATTCACTGGTACCACATTGTTGCATCCTGCTCAGGATTGACAATGCATGAGAGGTTTAGTACATCAATCACCCCAAGGTACAGGATCTTGCATTTTGGGGGATATTACAAAAATGTTTTAGCAGGTTTACCACACCCCCAACTTTTCAGTGCAAGTTCATCTGCTTGGCAATCTTGTATGGAAATCTCCAGGAGAGGCAGATGTTCCCTCCCAGGAGATGCTGCAGGTGCACATCAACTGCCTCGAACTCCTGGTGGGTTCATTCACAATCCATTCTCTGGCCTCAGAAATCTCATCATTGCATTTCGCTCAGAATGGGCAATATATTGGAGGTTGAGTGCATCAACTGCCTGAGGATTCTTGCATTTTACTGGATATCGTTAAAATGTTTTGGCAGCTTTACCACACCCACAACCTTTCAGTGCTAGCAGTTCATCTCCCTGGTAATTAGATAGTTGATCGAAACTCTTGATTCCTTAGTGACTTCTGAAATTGGAAACTCTACCACTCATTATTTATTAACTAAAGGAGAGATGGGGACCGTGCAAGATGGATCTCTTTTCCCCTAGATTGAATTTTCTGATTTCATTATTTTACAGTTCCAGACTAGGTCCCCTAATCCATACTAATATAATAAAGAGAGAGCCCAAACCTTTGAGGCGGGTAATCTCAGGAACCACAGCACCAATCACAACACCCAATACAGCGTTGGAAAGGGCAGTTGCAGCAGAAGGACATAGGCTACGCAGACGCTCACCATATACATTTAAAAGGTAAAAGAACCGTGCCAGCAAAGTAGTCCCTTGTGGGCGTGTCTGCATTGTGCTGTGGGCTTGTGCTGGGGGGCGTGACAAATGCTGGGGGCATGTGGTACGTTCCGCCCTTCGGGCTGGACTGTTCCCATGAGGCACAGGGTCAAGGCTGATTTGCATATGGCCATGTCTGAATTGGGGTGGTGTGGAGTGCAGAAAATCGATGGATTTAGGCCCAAATCTCTGTACTGGGGCAAATGTATGATATTGTTCTGCATTCTGTCCATCAACTGTTGTTTTTGCATTTGTCACCCCGAGTTTAATGGGTATGCTCAGACTTGAGTTCCATGCTCTCCACACCACTGGAGTCAAGCTATCCTGGCTGAAGACGGATGATAGCTGGAAAACCTGTACTAAGATGCTTGATTCCAGTCCAGGAAAGACATGGCTTGGCAGTTCGGGCTGGACTGTTCCAGTGAGGCACAGAGTCAAAACTGATTTGCATATGGCCATGTCTGAGCTGGGGTGGTGTGCAATGCAAAAAAAGATGGACTTAGGCCCAGATCTCTGTACTGTGATGAATGTATGACATTGTTCTGCATTCTGTCCATCAACCTTTGTTTTTGCATTTGTCACCCCGAGTGGGATGGGTATGCTCAGACATGAATCCCATGCTCTCCACACCACTGGAGTCAAGCTATCCTGGCTGAAGAAACCGGTCCTAGGATGCTTGATTTTTAGGTCCTAGGATACTTGATTCCAGTCCAGGAAACACATGGCTTGGCAGTTCAGGCTGGACTGTTCCCATGAGGCACAGGGTCAAGGCTGATTTGCACATGGCCATGTCTGAACTTGGGTGGTGTGGAGTGCAAAAAAAACTATGGATTTAGGCCCAGATCTCTGTACTGGGGTGAATGTATGACATTGTTCTGCATTCTGTCCATCAACTGTTGGACAGTTGATGGGGGCCTGGGCGTGTGCGGGGCGCGGGATTACGGGGATAAAAAAGCAAGCGTTGTGCCAAATATTTCATTGTTTTTTCTTCCCAGGTTCTGTACATTCCAGCTCCGGGTGTCCACCCTGTAATTTGTAATTTGTAATTTGTAACTGGGTTTTGTATCGCGCCAACCCACCGACAGGTCTCAAAGCGCTTCTGACAAAGTACAGCAACAAGAGACAAAGTGAGGATGAAAGATGTTAACTTAACTACGGGGATGTAAACGCGTCCTTGAAAAGTAAGGTTTTCAAGGTTTTCCTGAAACGGAGAAGGTTGGATTCTCTACAGAGCGCCTCCGGTAGCTTGTTCCAGATAGTGGGGGCTTGGATTGAAAAAGCTCTGCCTCCTTTAGTTGCTAGTTTGAAACGTGGGCAGGATAGCAGGAGGGAATCGGAGGATCTCAGGGCGCGCTTAGGTTCGTAAATTTTAAGCCTATCTTTTATATAGGCTGGCTCCTGACCATGGATTGCTTTGTGGCAAATGCACATGCTCTTGAATTCGACTCTTTGTTTCATAGGGAGCCAGTGTAGCCTATAAAGCAAAGGAGAGGTGTGGGTCCGCCTAGGTACTCCAAATATCAGACGGGCTGCGTCATTCAGGATAACCTGTAGACGATTGATGGAGGTTTTTGGGAGGCCTAGGTATAATGCATTGCCGTAGTCAATTCTGGACACAATCGTGGCTGAAACAATGGTTCGAAGCATATTCCTTGAGAGTAAGGGGACGAGCTTACGTAGTTGCCTAATCAGGTTAGTACATGAGCCAACCACAGCGGACACTTGGTTGGTCATCGATAGTTCCTGATCAATTTTCATCCCAAGGCTCTTGACACTAGGGCACGGTTTTGGGGTAGGTCCAAGTTCTTGTGGCCACAACAAATCATTCCAGGGGGAAGTAGAGGTTGAAACTACAAGGACCTCCGTTTTATCTGGATTGATTTTCAATAAGTTGGACGACATCCAGTTTACTGTGAACCGTAGTATGTCTTGGGCCATGGACTGAGCCGATGTTGTATTGTCAATACTCAGCAATAGCTGAGTATCATCAGCATAATTAAAAACTTTACAGACCATGTTTGCCAGGGATTCTATCAATGGTTGTAAGTATAAATTGAATAAAAGTGGGGAGAGCGCAGACCCTTGCGGGACTCCACAAACTAAGGCACCCACTTCGGAGACCTGATCTGCTACCTGGATCCTCTGCGTCCTCCCTGATAAGAAGGCTGTCAGCCATTGGAGAGCTTGTTCTCTTATCCCGGACCTGGCTAGTCTGTCCAGGAGCAGTGCATGGCTGACAGTATCAAACGCCGCTGACAGATCTAATAATATCAGGGCGCTTGGCTTTTTACTGTCAGCCATGCATCTGAGCTCATCCAATACTGACAGCATTACTAGTTCCGTGCTATGGTGGGCACGAAAACCAGCTTGCCGCTCCTGGAGAAGATGGTGGGATTCCAGGAGGGGTGACAGGGATTTTAGTACATGTTGTTCTAGTACTTTTGATAAAAATGGCAACTGGGAAATTGGCCTGTAGTTCTTCAGGCTAGTTGGATCTGCCCCAGGTTTTTTTATCAACGGTCTGACGCGTGCCTCTTTGAAGGTGGTTGGTAGTGATCCAGTAGCTAATGAGATGTTTAAGAGGTCTAAAATCTGGTCCTCTAGGGTCGGGATTGCTAGTCGGAAGATATCGGGCGGGCAGGGGTCAGCAGGGGAACCTGTCTTGGTGGATGCTACTAGATGTCTAAGGGAGGTAGCATCAATTTCAGGAAATCTAGTGACGATAGGGGTTGAGGAGTGTAAGGGGGGCAGTGGCAAGGTGTGTATAGCCGGGTTGTCCTTCTTGAGATCTGACAGTATGGTCGCTACTTTTTCAAGGAAATATCCCTGAAAAGTGTCACAGTTGATTAATATGTCTGCCTTTTCCTCCTTCTTACTTAGCTCTTTCAGTATTTGAAAGGTCTCTTTCTGGATATTTGTGGCGTTCATGCGTGTTTCATAGTAATCTTTCTTGGCTGAAATGATGAGCTTTTTATACAATTGAAACGATGTTCTGTATGATTCCCTATCGGTGTCCTTTTTGGATTTCCTCCAGCATCTTTCGAGATAGCGGAGCTTTCTTTTTTGGTCTCGTAGACTTTGGGTGAACCAAGGGGCTCCTTTTTCTGCATCCTTTACTTTTTGTGTTTTTTCAGGGGCTATCTCATCAATAGATTGCCTAAGGGTAGTTATTATCCTGTCATAATTTGAGTCTAAGTCAATACCATCTGATGGAATTATGGATTTCTGTTTATATTTGGACAGAACTTTTGTCAGGGTATCAGAGTTGACTTTTTTTCCACTGGCGCACTTTTTTAGTTTTTAGTGGAAGTTTAGTCTGGAAGTTATATTGCGGAACGTCATACAAGATTAGATGGTGGTCTGACCAAATGCAGGGTGTAATGTTTGTAATGATCGCCTTTGGCATAGAAGACCAAATAAGATCAAGAATATGGCCTTTTGTGTGGGTTGGAGATTCCAAAAGTTGTGCCAATCCAAGAGCGGTCATAGAAGTCTGCAATTTCTGAACTAATGAATCTTTGTCCCTTTTATCCCAGTGAACATTAAAGTCACCAGTCACCAAGATGTTTTTGTAACGTGTACATAGATCCGATATTATAGGGAAAAAGAGATCATTGAACGTTAAGATGCTTTGAGGTGGGCAATATATTATTAGAATGATGAGACAGGAGTTATTCATGGTGATTTTCATTTCATCCCTAGTAGGTCCGCGGCATTTATGGTCCTGCTCCCTTTAAATACCCCTGCACCCCATAATCATAACCCACCCTTACTCCTTAAAATACCCCAACACCCTTAAACACTAACCCATCTTAACCTTATAAATATACCCTGTACCCCAAAACCCAAACCTATCCCTAAACCCTAAAAATACCCCTGTACCCCAAAACCCAAACCTAGCCCTGAACCCTATAAATACCCCTGTACCTCAAAACCCAAACCTACCCCTGAACCCTAAAAATACCCGCGTACCCCAAAACCCAAACCTAGCCCCGAACCATAAAAATAACCCTGTACCCCAAAACCCAAACCTACCCCTGAACCCTAAAATACCCTTGTACCCCAAATCCCAAACCTAGCCCTGAACCCTAAAAATACCCCTGTACCCCAAAACCCAAACCTAGCCCTGAACCCTAAAAATACCCCTGTACCCCAAAACCCATACCTATCCCTAAACCCTAAAACTACCCCTGTACCCCATAACCAAAACTATATATGAACCCTTAAAATACCCAAACACTCCAAAACATATACCTTAGAACACCAAAACATATGCCAATATACCCATACTTCCTTATCCAAACATTAAAAAAGAATGCTTTTACCATTCATGCATTTACAACGAATTTTGTTGTAAATGTATGCGTGGTAAAAGCATACAAAATGTAATGCCATGCGTTATAATGGCATTGCGGAGTCATGGTACTTTCGTAATGAAAGTATGCGGAGTGATGGTATGCGGAAAGAAAGTTGCGGAATAATGGGTGTTTACTCTCCCACGGTAAGTACATTGGTGGCACGGCGGCCCACATCTCCAGCAACATACTCATATTTTTTCACCACCGATTTGAAAAATGCACAGGTCTCTCTCATTGATGGCCAGCACCAACATACACTTTTAGGCACACCTCCTAGAGTTCTAGAATTGCGAACTTTAGAGCTGGGGAGCTACGTTCGCATCTCGGCATCAGCTCAGGAGGGAGCTGCTGAGGGCCCATAGAATCTATAAAACAGACATTACCCTTCCAACCACGCACCGTACAGGGCATGGCATGCTGCTCATGTAGGGAAGTTATTTGGGGCCTCATTTATGAAAAGTGACGCATCGCTGCGTGAAAACAGCGATGCGTCACTTTTCAATGCGCACTCCTTGCGACACCAATGATGCGTCATATTTAATGTATGACGCATCATGTCGCAAGGACTTACAGATACATCAGTATTTCTGACGTATCTGTAAGCGCAAAAGTGACGCAAAGCTGGAGTGTGTCACAAAAGTGACGCAACTCCAGCAATGCGTCCTTTCATATTGGGGAAAGCCCCATGTGAAAGGGCTTGCGTCAGTCTTACGCCTGCTGTGAGGCAGGCGCAAGATTTTGACGCAACAGCATCCTAAAAGTGACGCAGTGAAATCTCATAGATTTCACTGCGTCACTATTACGAGGCTTTTTGCGGGGAAATGCCCCCTCTGCATACATTATACCTGACGCAGGTATAATGTGGCGCAGGGGTTTAAAAAGTGACGCATCTACCTAGATGCGTCACTTTTTAAATATGGCGCAACAAGGCGCATGTTTTACGCCGCTGGTGCGTCACAAAAAGTGATGCACTGGCGGCGCAAAACTGACACAAGGCCTCATAAATAAGGGCCTTGGTGTCCCACATAGGGAAAGTAAAATCTATATACATGTTTAAATATGTTTCAATGATATTCGTTGTTTTTTCTCAAAGAAACATGGATATTGTAGTTCTCTGTTTTGAAACCTAAGGTTTATTACTGTTTTAATACGGCTTCTGTTTATTAAAAACGAGTCGGAGAGAGCATAATCCTCGCCTCTGTTTCCGTATTTGAAATGAAAATTCTTGTTCACAAATGCAAGAAAATATTAGATTCTCTCTTCTTAGAACCGAGGAACCTGTTTATGGCCTGATTTATGTTTTCTTTTTTGCCATGGTTGTTCCAAAGACAGTCCTGCAAGGCCCTCAGCAGCTCCCTCCTTCCCTCCTACATTCCTCATTCTACCATTCTTTCAGTCTATCCAAATGCCTGTATCACTAGGGAGGGCCTCGTTGTGTAGCTATGATTGAGCGTGTGTCTGTAAAACCCAAATACCATCAGCTTCTGGGGTCAGACAGCTTAAGAACCATTATTCGCTCACTTATGCCTACTATCCCTCCTGGGGTATAGACCATCAACCAGGACTTTCCATCCACATCTGTCCTAGGCTTTTCTTTCAATCTGACTCCAGGTGTGACCCATCTTCTTGCACTCAGCCTCAAGGCCTCAGCACCAGGTATTTCTTGGCCTTGGAGAGATGAAATAAGCAAGCGAGGATCAATGTTATACCAACATAACGTCCTCAAATTATGGCTGTCCGTTTCAATTTGATTTTTAATTATAGATAATGTTGTTAGAATATTAGTCACAGGTGACTATAAACTTAAGCAAAATGCAAAGCGTGAGTTTCAAAGTGAGGTTTAATTACAGAGGATGTGGTAAGAACATTAAACCTAGGTAAACATAAACCTATGCATAATGTAAAGTGATTCTTCTGGAAATCCCAAGGAAATTAATAAACCTAAACAAAGCTAGCGAAACCATAACATAATCAATCTTACTAGCGGTCCATGTGGGCGGGTAAGCTGGATGTGCAGTAGAGTCAGAAGTAAATTAGCTATTTACTTAATGTAAGCCAGGCCCCCCTAGAAAATGAAAAACAGGCCTCCCTTGTTTGTCATGTCTTTGGTCTAAAGTCTGGGAAATTGGTATCCAGTACCCCATCCAGGAAGCGCTCCATCTCTGTGTCATCTCACCCATTCCCTAGTTGGTGTTAATAGCAAAGTGAGCTAAAACTAAATTTGGTAGAAATGCATTGAAAAGAATTCGATCTGTGCTGTGTGTAGACAAACAACTGAGGTACAGTGAAATTCACATTGTCAATTCTCCCCTTCGACGACATGCTTCCCTACAGTAGCTGCCTACAGGAGGGTTGATTCTCAGGCAGGCAGGCAGGCTCAACATCCCATGTTTTCTGCAAGAGAATGTCCTTGAGCCTTTCAATGAATTTCACCCAAACATGTTTGGCTTCAGTCCTGCAATAATGTAGGCAATTACCTCTAAGGTGTGATAAAGTTTATTCCTTGGCCTAAATCACAAAGTACTTTTTTATATTTCAACAGCACCTCTGATTGACTGGCATAATTAACATTATCTATAGGATAAATATAACTGCTATATATTATAAGGACATAAAAATCACCATGGAGTTCTGTGACCATATGAGTTCCCTTATAAGGCCATGGAACTTCAAGGTGATTTGCAATATCCTTATAATGTAGGGCACTTACTTGAGCACCTTTCTGACCTGGTTGCAGCTGGAGAAGCACTAGCACAGCGGATTCAAGCGCTGTTGCAGGTGGGTACCGCGCTGCCGCCATCGCGCGCTCGACCCTCAAGCCACGCCCACTTTCGAGGCCACGCCTTCCGCCCCTATATCAATGTGCCCTCCCCGGACACGCAGCGGGCGAGCGCAGCGGGCGAGCGCAGCGGGCGCGCCGTCATCGCGCCGAAGTCACGCCTAAGTCAAGCCCGTCTGCGCCCGTCCGCGATCGTACGAGGTCCAGGGCCATACCCCATGCCCCTCGGGATGACCACATACGGTGGAGTAAGCAGGAATTACTTACCTTACGCCACACTATCGATGAGCCATGCAAGCATAATCTACGAGTGTAAGACAACATAGGCTGCGAACACTGTCACTTCTCCTATGACCTTGGTAGGAATACGACCAGTACGGACTACATCATGCACTGCGGACTGCTTAATGTACGATCATTAAGGAAACACAAGTTAGACCTATATGATCTACTCACTGAGAAACAATGGGATCTTGTGTTCCTAACAGAAACGTGGTTAGATAATGACTCAACATCTGATGCCCTTGAGGCACTTCCAGTAGGATACACAATACATAGACAGGACAGACCCATAGGCAGAGGAGGGGGCATTGCAATTGTAGTCCGGGAAAGCTTGCGATGCCAACTTGACAGCTCTCCCATCCTGGATAGTGAGGCAGGGAGCTTCACTATTAAAGTGAGCAATAGCTACACGCTAAAGGGCAGGCTAATCTACAGACCCCCAGGCCCTATAGCCAAGTTTGAGGAAAGTCTGGTTGAAGGCATTATGGAGACCGCTTTATGCAAATACAAATTTTTGGTACTTGGAGACCTTAATTTACATCTTAATAACCCCTTAGACAGCGTTAGTAAGAATTTCAGTCAGGCATTAGGAGTAAGCATGGGCGAATTTTGCGGATCTCGCGTTCGCGGATTTTGCGGATTTGCGAACTCGCAATCCGCAAAATCCGCCAATTCTCGCGAATTTGCGGATTTTTTTTTATGTTCACACGGGTTTCTGTAAGTTCGTGATGGTTTTGTACAATTTCGCAAATTGCGAAATTGTACAAAACGCGTGCGAACTTGCAGCAACCCGTGCGAACACGAAGAGAAAGAAGCTCCTGGTCACAGGAACAGCACGGGGATTGCGCTCATGAAAGTCAAGGATGCAAAGGCCTCTACCCAGCATCACAGCTGATTTTCCAAGGTAGATTTGGGAAGAGGCACACCTGTCCAGCCTCGAAGACGCTCATGATTGTTTTTGGGCTAATGAATGAGTCACTGAATTTGAGCATTAACTAGTTCGAGCGACCATGATTTGCGGATTTTGTGGTGGGGGGGTGCTTCCATGCGAGTTCACATGCCTCTTGTATGTATAAAAGGTCAGAGAAAGATCGGTTCAGCAGATGAAGAAAAAGAAGCTCCTGGTCACAGGAACAGCACGGGTATTGCGCTCGTGAAAGTCAAGGATGCAAAGGCCTCTATCCAGCATCACAGCTGATTTTCCGCGGTACATTTGGGAAGAGGCACATGATTGTTTTTGGGCTAATGAATGAGTCACTGAATTTGAGCATTAACTAGTTCGAGCGACCATGTGTGTGTTATTATGCAATCGCCCTGAAGGGCGCAGGGGTCCCTTGAGTGACCTGTAAGGCTGTGCTGCCCTGTAACTATTTTACAATGGCACCAGCAAGCTGCCAGCGCCGTTGTAAAATAGTTACAAAGTTAGCTTGCACAGGAAGCACCTGCTTCCTTTTATCTAGTGGTTCCTGTGCAAGCTAACTTTGTAACTATTTTACAACGGCGCTGGCAGCTTGCTGGCGCCATTGTAAAATAGTTAAATGAGTGTGGGTTCAACTTTTGAACCCGTTACGTTCGCGGATTTATTTTTGCGGATTTTGCGGTAAATCCGCAAAATTCGCGGATTGCGGATTTCCCGAAAATCCGCAAAATCCGCAAGCGTAACGGATTTCACGCTCATGCTTAATTAGGAGCCCTCCAACTGAATCAAATTGTCAGCGGTCCAACTCATCAGTTGGGTCACCTGCTGGATCCCATATTTGTTAACTGGGGGGAAGTAGAAGCCACGACCCCTATACACATCCCCTGGCCGGATCACTATTTAGTCCCTTTCACTATTCGAATTCCTGGAAGTAGACCCCCGCAGCCAACAGCATTGTATCACCTCAGGCGGAAATGGGCTACTTTCTCCCAGCTTAAATTTTGCGAGGCACTGACTAAAGGGGGGAGCCCTGGGGGGGATGACGCTGACACGGCCAACACTAATCTTTGCAAACACATCAATGAGGCACTGGATTGTACAGCTCCTCTTCTAAAAAATCTGGGGGCCGTGTTAAAAAAACTGCCCCATGGTTCAAGGATGAATTAAGAGTTTTGAGAACCGCACTGAAGAGAACCGAAAGAGAATGGCGCAGGACTTTCTCCAAAGAATCTAGAGTCGCCTACCTGACCGAGAGGCGACTTTACCATGGCCTAATTAGAAAGTCCAAAACAGCATATTATACGTCCAGAATCAGTGAAGCTGGTAATTCAGTGAAAGAGCTGTTTTCGCTCTACAAAACTCTTTCGAGCGGAAAACCAGCCACTGTCCCAGACGATTCTTCCCCCGAATCGTGCAATAAAATCGCAGACTTTTTTTCAGAGAAAATAGCCAAAATCTACTCGGCATTTCCAACGCAGCCTATAACTGGGACAGAATTTGTTGAAAGCCCTAGGGAATGGGGAGATAGACACAGACTGACCAACTTTGTTACCCCGCCCCAGAAGATCTCCTAAAAATTTGTAGATCTGTGAGGTCGGGTTCTCCACGGGACCCTACCACACCTAAACGTCTGGCAGATAGTCTGGTGGTATTGGAACTTTACATCAGACATCTATTAGACGTGTCTTTTAGCACCATGACAGTACCCAAAGACTGGAAAAAGGTGGTGGTTCTACCTCTAAGGAAGAAACCAACCATCAGTTTTGAGAAACTAGACAACCTCCGGCCAATCTCACTCCTACCCTACCTGGCCAAAGTAGCCGAAAAAACAGTCAATTTGCAATTGATGGACTTCGCGGAAAAAGCTGCCTTATTACACGATACTCAATTCGGCTTCCGTCCCCGTCATTCTACGGAGTCTGCACTCCTAACAGCGGTGGAGACCCTACGTCAGGGGGCGGATGAGGGTCACACCAACAGCGGTGGAGACCCTACGTCAGGGGGCGGATGAGGGTCACACCATGGCCCTCATCCTATTGGACCTGAGTGCAGCATTCGACACTGTAGCTCACGCCAATTTGCTACAGTGTCTGAATAACGGAGGAATATCTGAAGCTGCACTCCAATGGATCCAATCCTTCCTGACTGGGAGAAGCTTCCAAGTCCGCCAGGGTGATCACTACTCTAGAGACATAGGATTGGGACAGGGCGTTCCCCAGGGATCGTCCCTGAGCCCAACTTTGTTTAATCTTTATGTCTCTCCAGTGGCTTCGATTGTCGTGAGTCATGGATTAAACATTGTGTCATACGCCGATGACACGCATCTGGTTATCTCCCTCTCATGTGCACCCGGACTTGCTATGGGCAGTTTCAGGGCTTGCATGCAAGATCCTGCAACCTGGATGTCCACCAACTGCCTTAAATTAAACGGCAACAAGACCGAGGTGCTCGTGGTGGGGGGGAGTCCATCTGTTTGGTCATCAGCGTGGTGGCCTCCATGCCTTGGTGAGGCACCTATGCCCCGCCAGGAAGTCAAAAACCTTGGTGTATGGCTCGATGCTGACCTGTCTTTTGGACTCCAAATGGACCGAGTGGCGGGTGTCTGTTTCAGCGTTTTAAAAATCCTACGGAAGGTCCTTGTTCTCCTTCCCATGTCCGCCCGGAGAACGCTGGTACATGCCCTCGTGACATCGCGCGTAGACTATGGCAACCTAGTGTACTTGGGAGCCACCTGCAAGGCAATAAACCGCCTCCAGGTATTACAGAATGCAGCAACCCGCCTCATCTTAAAAACCCCAAAAAGATCGGATTCTAAAGCTGCCCTTCAGACTCTCCACTGGTTGCCAGTGAGAAGCAGAGTGGAATTTAAAGCCGTCTGTACCTGTCACCGTATTCTTGCTAGGAAAGCGCCAACACCACTTCAGAACCTAGTTACCAAGTATGTACCATCACGCGCTCTGCGCTCCTCACACGGAGGTCTACTCAAGGTCCCTAGGGTTAGAAGGGCCCGCATGGGTGGACGCTCCTTTCGCCATTTGGCAGCGAAGTGCTGGAACGCCCTGCCTCTTAATCTGCGCCTAGACCCATCGGAATCCAGCTTCCGGAAGAACTTAAAAACATACCTATTTTCAAGATAATTGGGCTCACTCCTCACTACTGCTCTGAGTTTTTCAGTTGTAGCGCGGGGACACGCTTCCTAGCATAACCAAGCGCTTTATAAGCCTCCCTTAATAATAATAATAACAAGGAAGACTCATTTCCTCATAATACATGATCACAACATTATCCGTCCCACAAACTGTTTAATCCTTGCTGTGTTGCTCTTTAAGGGATGTTTGCAGTCATGAAGAATAAAAGTAGAATCTGTAGTGAAAAAGTAAACACAAAAAAAGCTGCTAGTAATGTTTTGTGAAAAGAATATTAGGATCAGTGTAATGTAAGTAGGATTATATAATGATGTGGCTCAGAATAGGTAGACATAAGCAGAGTGATTCTGTCTTTCCAGTACATGTTGCCACATAAATATCTCCTTTCTGCTGATGACTGTTCTTCTAGAAAAACAGATCAGAAGTAGGTAAATCCATTTTGTATTTTTGTTGCTTGAACTGCAGCTCTAATTATACTTTGTAATATGTCTTTTCCCTTAGCTTCTGGCTTGGGTTGCAGGCATTATGATCACAGCTCAACTGTAATAATTTATTACACTTGAGGAGGTATGCCATTTCATTATTAAAGGTGATCTACAGATGACACAACTCGACTGTAATAAGGAAATTAGAAACAGGCTTTTATCAAGGGATTGCAGACAACTGTGTATTATATTATTAGAAGCACAACAGTTGAGCAGCAGAAATGTCCACACATTTCAACCCATGGAGAAAGGATTCCATGGTCATGTTCAGGACAGGGCATCCTGTTACATCTGAATGATCACACAACAATGCATTTATTTATGCATTTTTACATAACACGAACTTTAGCCAAAGGTGTCAGAGTGCTTTCCAATAGAACCAGTTACATTACATAAGAACTTCAGAGTACATGAATTACATAAAAGATATGAAACAGATAAACTCTAAACTCACATAAGAATGGTAGAAAGTACACGTCTATTACAGATACTAGCAGTTATAGTTACATATATACAAGATGCAAATTCACTCCAGGTTACATTTTAAGAAAAGTTGGGGCGATTACGGTTGGACAAAACATATTACATATAAACAGCAATGGTGGTTTTCAGTGGGATGAGATGGTGTACGGGTTGTTAATCTTTAAGTATTCATGAGGGAGGCATCCGATAATTGGAGTGACAAGTGGGGAGAAAGTCCTGCAATGCCCTCAGCAGCTCCCTCCTTCCCTCCTACATTCCTCATTCTACCACTCTTTCAGTCTATCCAAATGCCTGTATCACTAGGGAGGGTCTCATTGTGTAGCTATGATTGAGCGTATGTCTGAGAAACTCTGTAAAACCCAAATGTTATGTTATAGCACATTTATAACGCTCACCGATACTCTTGAGTGTCCTGGCGCGGAAGTTAGCTGGGGTCAGAAGCAAGAAACACGTTAGATGGCCTGACTAAACAGATGCGTTTTCAAATGCTTTTTAAAGAGTTGAAACTCTTGGGTAAGTTGAAGCTCAGGGGGAAGCAAGTTCCAGGCAACAGCGGCTTTAACCGAAAGCGACTGGCCACCCAAGCGAACTCTACGAAAGCGCGGGACAATCATCCGGCGGGCTGAAGCAGATCGCAAAGGACGGTTCGGCACATAAAGGGCGAACCTCTTCCTGAGATAGGAAGGACCTGATCCATGAAGAGCCCGGTGTGCCAAGGTAATTGCTTTAAACTGCACCCGTTAACGACCGGCAACCAGTGCAGTTCACGTAGGTACTGTCGGGCGCTGGATCTCCTAGGAGCTGCATTCTGAATGATTTGTAGTTTCCGCAGAAGATAGCCGGGCAGACCTATAAAAAGAGCATTGGCATAGTCCAGCCTCGATAGAATCAAGGCACGGGCAATCGTCTCCTTGGCTGCCCGCGGAAGCAGAGGAAAGATTTTCCTGAGTGCCTTGAGGGTGCCGAAGCAAACTCCGGTAAGTTTTTTAACATGGTCCGCAAACCGTAAATCCTCACTGAACCAAATCCCCAGATTTTTGGCAGGTCCTTCCACCGAGCGAGGGCTGGGGAAGTCAGGAGGCCATAGATGATGTCTAAAATCCGGAGGAAACTGACCATACAAGAGTACCTCAGATTTGTCCTCATTGCATTTGAGAGAGGCTTCGGCAAGCCAACAGAATACAGACGTTAGACACTTCTGGGCAGCATCAGTGGACAGGTCTGAGCCGCTCCAAGTGAATAGCAGCTGCGTATCATCAGCATACGCTATCACTTTTGCTCCCAGAGCCTCAGCCAGGTGGACCAGCGGTGTAAGATAAATGTTAAAAAACAGGGGACTTAAGGTGGAACCCTGTGGAACCCCCGTAGCCAGGTTCCTGACAGAGGAAGCACACGGGCCCATGCAAACCTGCTGCGAGCGAGAGTCCAGAAAGGATTTCACCCATTCCCAGGCCAGACCGGAAATCCCAATCGCCGATAGCCTGGCCAAGAGCAGCTGGTGGGGCACCGTATCGAAGGAGGCAGAGAGGTCAAGCAAAATCAGGGCCGCCCTGCCACCCCTGTCCAGACACTCCCTGATAGCCTCGAACATTTCCATCAGGGCCGTCTAAGTGCTATAGGCAGACTGAAATCCGGACTGAGCAGGATGCAAAGCGCCGGAAGTCTCCACAAACGTCTGCAGCTGCCAAAAGGCAGCCTTTTCAGAGATTTTGGCTAGGGCAGGTAGCAGCGAAATAGGTCGGTAGTTGGCAAGTACTAGAGGGTCCAGTGAGGGTTTCTTCAGAAGAGGGAGCAATATTGCGTGTGTCCATCTGAGCGGGACCACCGCCGTCTGAAGAGACAGATTAACAATATCTACTACCACTGGACAAACCTCTTTGGCTACGCCCGCTAAAACTCGGGTCGGACAAGGGTCCGAAGGCGAACCGGACTTGAGAGCGCCAAGAATGGCCAAAATGTCGGCCTCGACAAAGGGCAGAAATGAAGTAAGCCTAGCAGAAACCGCGCATGGAA
Source organism: Lissotriton vulgaris (assembly GCF_964263255.1). Lineage (NCBI taxonomy): Eukaryota > Metazoa > Chordata > Amphibia > Caudata > Salamandridae > Lissotriton > Lissotriton vulgaris. The sequence goes on from NC_141685.1 coordinate 296,262,296, forward strand.
TGTGGGGGGGCCACAGGGAAGGGATCTCCTCCTGGCTGAGATGAGAACCAACACTGTACTGGATTTTTTGTATCTTGTCCACAAATACCATAGGCTTCTGGGGACAGCTTAAGAACCATTATTCACTCACTTATGCCTACTATCCCTCCTAGGATACAGGTCATCAACTATCAATCAATCAAGCAGGGAATTTGTAAAGCACACTACATACCCGTGAGGGTCTCAAGGCGCTGGGGGGGTTGCTACTGATCGAAGAGCCAGGTCTTGAGAAGTCTTCTGAAGGCCAGTAGGTCTAGGGTCTGTAGTAGGTTGGTGGGGAGGGTGGTCCAGGTCTTGGCGGCGAGGTGGGAGAAGGATCTGCCGCCGGCGGTCATTTTAAGGATGCGGGAGACCGTAGCGAGGGCGAGGCTGGCTGAGCGGAGGCTGCGAGTGGGTTTGTAGAAGCTGAGTCGTCTGTTGAGGTATGCTGGTCCGGCATTGTGTAGGGCTTTGTGTGCGTGGGTGAGAAGTTTGAAGGTTATCCTCCTATTGACGGGGAGCAGTGTAGGTCTCTCAGGTGGGGGGTGATGTGGCTGCGTCGGGGGATGTCGAGGATCAGTTGTGCCGAGGCGTTCTGGATGCGTTGCAGCCATCTCAGGAGCTTGGTTGTTGTTCCTGCGTAGAGGGCATTTCCGTAGTCCAGCCTGCTGGCGACGAGGGCTTGGGTGACGGTTTTTCTCGTTTCGGAGGGGATCCACTTGAAGATCCTGCGGAGCATTCGGAGGGTGTTGAAGCAGGATGCGGAGACGGCGTTGACATGCTTGGTCATGGAGAGGGTGGAGTCGAGGATGACCCCTAGGTTGTGTGTGTGGTCATGGGTGCTGGAGCTGTTCCCATGGAGGTAGGCCACCAGGAGTCATCCCAGGCTGAGCTTGTGGAGCCGAGGATGAGGACCTACATCTTGTCAAAGTTAAGCTTCAGCCTGCTGTCCTTCATCCATTCGGCGACGGTATTCGTTCCCCTGTGGAGGTTGGCTTTGGTGGGGAGAGGGTCTTTGGTGAGGGAGATGATTAGCTGGGTTTCATCGGCGTAGGAGATGATGTTGAGGCTGTGATGTCGGGCGATGTGGGAGAGTGGTGCCATGTAGATATTGAACAATGTCGGGCTGAGTGAGGATCCTTGTGGACTAGGACTCTCCAGCCACATCTGCTCTAGGCTTTTTTTTCAATCTGACTCCAGGTGTGACCCATCATCTAATAATGAGCTTGCCTAGTTTCTGTCACTACATTGGGCTTCTGTCCAGGATAGGCAAGCAATTGTATGGGGATTTCTGCTGAAAGTTAAATTATTAACAATATAATGTATGGACTCCTGCCTTTTCTAATTTCTACCCACGAAGTAAGAAAAAGTTCACAGTGAATTGTCTGAATCATTTACCCTGGGGGTAGGTTTAAGATCTGTATTACACAACTGTTCTCTAACTGCTCCTATATCACTTTAGTATTACCGAACAACTGAGTGCTTTGAGGGAAATTAAAGATTACATTTTACTAATGCATTTGAAGAAAGGGATGCTCTGATTTTAAGAGACTTAAGATATTCACCCTTTTTCAAATTCCTCATAAAATGTAAACCTATATACCTATATGAATGTACTACTTCTACTCTCTTGCTGCACATGGCCATGTAAAAATAGATGTTTCTTGCTAAATACCATAATTTTATTTTTTCAACATTTAGTTAGAAAATTGACTTTGCAATAATTAGATAAAGCATCAAGTTTGCCTTAAAGTCCCACAACATTATAATTGAGCAATTTCAGCTTATTGATAGTTAAGACAAGGGATGTAGAACCCACCCATTTTTTGGGAAAAAAATGGTCTCTTTTAGGCATGATTGTAAATCTGTGAGATAAAACCCAAAAAGGGCAGGGGCAAACACACTGCCCCATAGTAAACCATTTGATATTTCGATACTCTTTGAGAGAGGCCAGAGAGATTTAATTCTACTTATGCCCAAAGAGAGGTGTGGAGTGACTGATTAAGAAATAATAAACCTTCTGGCAACTTCCTGGTACCTTGCTTTTCCCACAGGTGTCTTTTTTTTAGACGCTGTTTAGAAGTCTACAAAGCAACAGTGTAATCTCTGGTTTAGCTTGATTGACTTTCAAATGAGGGCCCATTAGGCAAAGTAGTGATGTCCCATGGCGTGGACTTTGCAGAAGGCTCCCGCTCGATTGGTAATAAGTTGTTATCACAAATCCACTCTTCTAATTTGGGCTAGAATTACACAAGTAAGGCTGATAAGCCTAAATTTGGTCTGTAGACTTCCATCTCTCTTTTTAAAGCTGTATTTCTCCAGAGCACCTGTCTATGAGATTGGAATTAGTCCAGAGTGAATTATCCATTTAAAGAGAGGAGCAAATATTTCAGACACTAACCAACATTTGCTTTGATTATAAGAGACAAGAGATTATCAGGACCAGCCGCACAGCTTAACTTTAGCGATAATATGGTCTCATTAATTCTCTTCATGGAAAAGGATTTAGCAATAATACAGTCAGATACATGCATAAAGGCTGTGCTCTCGTATTGGATAATCCATACAAGCTTTGTAAATGGGTAACCCAATTTTCCTTAGTGATCATACACAAGAGTTCTTTCAGGTTTGAATTATAGAAACCGTTTACCAGTTTCCAGAATTTCCAAATGATCCCCTTGCTTTCTCACATCTGTTGCTGTATGCCATTGGATATTAAAACACGCTTCTTTGGTCTCTGATAAGCCACTTGTATACCTTTTTAAGAACTTTTATTTCTAAAAATGTAACCCTTATAGAGGCACTGCAGGCTCAGGGACAAAGGTCTTCTGGGTGCGACCACCATTTTGAGATGTAAGTTGGGATCCTGTGGGTTAGTTAGGCACTGTCGGTTTGGCCACCCAAGGCCGTGGGGTGTTGGGTGCAGGGGTGCCTTTTAGGGTCATATCTTCTTACCAGCTCCTGGTCACGGTTGGGGGACCTTCCGGATTTAGGCTGTAGGCGTTGGCAGGAGGCTTGAGGCACGTCAAGGGTTGCAGGATCTCGGGTCACGATCACCGGAGAGACCTCCTTGTGGTGTTTTCCCTCTCGAGCTCGGGCCGTGGACGGCGGTGCAGAATGCTGCGGATTTGCAGTTTCTGGCTGGGGTAAGAGGTTGTTGCAGAACAAATACGGTGTTCACAGGAGACACAGTCTTCATGGTTGAAGGCAGGCAAGTCCTCCGGGGTTTTGGAAGTTGCTGGCTGCAGGACACTCTGAGATTTCGCAGAAGCAGGTTCGAGGAGGAGACAGGCTGGTAGGGCTGGGGCCAAGTCAGTGGGCGTCTTGATCTTGTTAGCTTCGGCACAGCTGTTCGGTCCTTCTTGTTCCTTTCTAGTAGTTTCTTCTTGTCTGTCTTCTTGATTCAGGGCTTCCCCCTAAATACTGTATTTAGGGGTCGTTTTAGGGGTCTCGAGGTCTACACTACACCCTTGGTGTGCTCATCCCACGTGGGGGAGTGAGCACAATCCTTAATCCTGATTGGGGAGTGCCTGCCATTTGCAAGATGGCGAGCACTGAAGAATGGGCTTCACCTCGCCTCCCCCAACTGAAGGGTGGGGTTGGCAGAGGTGCGCACACCTTCTGGGCTGCAACAGAAACCCAGCTTCTCACAGGACCTTCCTGCACATAAACAGTCTTTCCCTCAACACAGGCACCCTTGCACTATAGAGCAAGGGTGCCTATGTTGGCGCTAGGCAGCTAAGGTTAGCGTCAGCAGGATGAAACTCAGGGCTGCACCATATTCTAGTACATATGGTGCAGCTCTGCCCTTCCTGGCTGAATGACACACTTTGCCACTTTATTGTAAATATGCCCCTCGGTCTTTGTGGGGTTTCGTTTCTGGAAGTTATTTGGCATCTATGACTAGATGAGTTTGAGGCAGGATTTGAATTTCTGTTTGTCACTGGGTGGGATATTTTTGGTAGAGTTGGGTATCATCTGCGTATTGATGTGTGCTGTTGTCTGCAATACTGGGTCTGAGGATTCCATGTGGAGGTTAAATATGATGGGGGAGAGGATAGAGGCCTGGGAGGTAGGAAGACCATGAACAAAGGGTTAGGTCTGTTTTCACCTGGAATCATTTTGTCCAGACTAATGCATGTCGGTGAAGTAGGATGTGAACAAGTTCAATACAGTTCCTGTAATCCCATGAGTGTTGATCAGAACTCGATAGTTGACTCTGTCGAAGATTGCAGAGAGGTCAAGTAAGGAATGTAGGCAGGGGTTGGTCCTGTTTTTGAGGAGGAGGGCATTGTGGACTACTCAGGGTGTAGCCATGGTGCTGTGAGCCCTTAAGTCTGATTGTTAGGCCAATAGAATATTATTCTTGCTGAACTAATCCTATTGCTGCTTTCTCAATGAGTCTTCCTATCAACAGAATATGGGTAATGGGTCGGAATTTTGTGAGAGTGACTGGAACTAGTGATAGCCTCTTTAGCATTAGAAGGATCTGGCCTCTCTAAAGGGCATCTAGGAATGTTCTCTTTCTTTGGGAGGTGTTGACAATGAGGAGAAGGGGTGTGAGGACCTCTCCTTGGAGCCTTTTCATGATGGAAGAAGGAAGGGTGTGTCCTTCCTACAAGGCTGCCCTGAAAAAGTTCAGGATTTGAAAAGATTATGTGCAAGACTGGACTAAAGGAGGTCCATTTGGCAGTGAGGCGATGAGGGATGGCTGGAAGTGAGGGGGTTGGGGAAATGGTAATGATGTTGGACCTGATTTTGACAATATTCTTGATGAAGAAAAGAGTGATGGCATTACATTTGTTTGCTGGAGTAGGAATGTGGGTTTCGGGAGGGGATTGGTGCAGTGTTTGACAGCCTTGAAGGGGCATTTGCTTCTGTTTGTTGCTTTACTGATGGTACTCTTTTCTCAAGATTCCTTTAGCAGTGATGATGAGTGATTGGTGATTAGAGCGGAATGTTCTGAGGAAGATGAGGTCCACCATGAGTTTTGGTATTTTCTAATTCTTCTCCGGTTTGTGTATGGTACACTTATTTTCGTTAAATTCTTCAATGTACCAGAGCGCTGAGGTATAGTGGATCGCATTTTCAGTGAAGCATACCATTTTGTGCAAGTTCCCATGAATGTCTTATAAGTAGTACTACGTTATTTTTCCTCTTTTTGGTTGCCCTTGATGCTGAGGTGTAAAAGATGGTGAAATACCATCACTCCGCATTTTTTACTCCGCATACTTTCACTCCTCATACCATTAGTACGCAGGTACCTTTACTCCGCATTTTTTCATACCATGCAGTGGTGTAGAGGATGGCAGTGTGGTCAATTCAGGCCAGGGCATCTTGCAGTGAATAATATGGGATGCCTACTGTGTCATTCCTTTGGAGTGGGTTGGGTTATTGTTGAGTTATTTTGTTTCCAGTGTGTTGAGAAGTGTGGAGAACGCTTCCTTCATACATTTTGTTTTGGAGTTGCCATGGAGTTTGAAGGCCTTGAGATATGTGGGATGGGTTTGTTGAATGGAGGTAGAGGTGATGAGGTATGAGATTTTTTGCTGCTGTTGATACAATAAGAGGCAACATTAGGGGAGAAACAAGACATCAGAAGCACAGGTTACTAAGCCCACCATTCATTAAACACAATTAGAACGTTGGAATGTTGGGAGCTCCATTGAAAACAATGGCGTGCTCCGGGCTTCTAATGGCCGGTAGAAGCCCGGAGGTCCAACATTCCAATGTTTGTTCACCGCTATAGCGGTGAACAAAAGGCCTCATAGAACCTGGAGGGATTTCAATTCACTCGGGCTCTGAGAGGCCTTTGTTTTACAAATTAGAACATTGTGCCCTCTAGGGGTGGAATGTTCTAATAGCCTTAGAGCCCTCCGTAGTGGGATCAACCGGCCATTAAAGGCCCGCTCCCTTGTTAAAGGCCCAAGCCTTCGACTCAGGCCTTTAACACTTGAGAGGGCCTTTAATGGCTGGTAGAGCTCACTATGGCGGGCTCTAAGGCTATATAAGATCCTGTGGCGAGGCTTGCTGCACATATGGATGATTCAGGTGCCAGGATTATAAAAAACATCCTTCTTTACCTGGGTGATTCCTGGGATGCATTACCGTATCCCCTTAAATGCGCCCTTTTTCATAAACTGTGTTTGACCTACTGTACTTTACAGACATCAGGGTCCACAATGCCTAGAGATGCTTCTGGACAGAGTGCTATATAATTGCTATCATTTTTACCAGTTACTTCAATCAATCATAACATTTATAGAGTGCACTACATACCCGTGAGGGTCTCAAGGCGCTGGGGCGGGAGCTGCTACTGTTCGAAGAGCCAGATCTTGAGGAGTCTCCTGAAGGTTAGAAGGTCTTGGGTCTGCTGTAGGTGGGTAGGGAGGCTATTCCATGTTTTTGCGGCGAGGTGGGAGAATGATCTGCTGCCGGTGGTCAATCTTCAGATGCGGGGGACGGTGGCTAGGGCGCGGACTGTGGAGCGGAGCTGGCGGGTGGGAGTGTAGAGGCTGAGTCGGCTGTTGAGGTACGCTGGTCCGGTGTTGGGGAGTGCCTTGTGTGCATGGGTGAGGAGTTTGAAGGTTATCCTCTTGTTGATGGGGAGCCAGTGTAGGTCTCTCAAGTGGGGTGTGATGTGGCTGCGGCGAGGGATGTCGAGGACCAGGCGTGCGGATGCGTTGGAGCCATTTCAGGAGTTTGGCCGGGGCTCCTGCATAGAGTGCGTTTCCGTAGTCCAGTCTACTGCAGACGAGGACCTGGATGACCATCCTTCTTGTTTCGATGGGGATCCACTTAAAGATCCTGCGAAACATGCGAAGGGTGTTGAAGCAGGAGGAGGAGATGGTGTTTACCTGCTTCGTCATGGAGATGGTGGAGTCGAGGATGACCCCTAGGTTGCGTGTGTGGTCGGTGGGTGTAGGGGGTGCTCCTAGTGCAGTCGGCCACCAGGAATCGTCCCAAGCCGAGGGGGCGGATGCGAGGATGAGAACCTCTGTCTTGTCCGAGTTCAGCTTTAGTCGGCTGTTTCTCATCCAGTCGGCAACAGCCTTCATTCCTTCGTGGAGGTTGCTTTTGGCGGTGTGGGGGGTTTTGGTGAGGGAGAGGCTGGGTGTCGTCATTGTAGGAGATGATGTTGAGGTCGTGCCGTCATGCGACGTGGGCAAGTAGTGCCATGTTGACATTGAACAACGTTGGGCTGAGGGATGAGCCTTAGGGGACGCCGCAGATGATCTCGTGGCTTCGGAGCGGAAGGGAGGAGGCGGACGCTCTGTGTTCTGCCGGAGAGGAAGGAGTTGGTCCAGTCCAGGGCCTTCTCTTGGATTCCGGCATTTTAGAGGAATGTTCGTAGTGTGCGGTGGCAGACCATGTCGAAGGCGGCTGACGGGTCCAGGAGGATGAGGGCCACGGTTCCTCCGTTGTCGAGCAGGGTCCTGATGTCATCGGTGGCGGTGATGAGGGCAGTTTCTGTGCTGTGTTTGCTGCGGAACCCGAACTGGACTGGTCTAGGATGTTGTTCTCCTCAAGGAAGCTGGTCAGTTGTTTGTTGACAGCCTTTTGGATGACCTTCGCCGGAAACGGGAGCAGGGAGATGGGTCGGAAGCTCTTCAGGTCCTTGGGGTCTGCCTTGGGTTTCTTGAGTAAGGCGTTGATCTCTGCGTGCTTCCAGCTCTCCGGGAAGGTCACTGTCTCGATGGAGAAGTTTGATGGTTTTCCGGAGGTGGGATGCGATGGTGCTGCTGGATTTGTTGTAGATGTGGTGTGGGCATGGGTCTTCCGGGGATCCGGAGTAGAGGGTGTTCATGATCTTGACAGTGTCGTCGTCGGTGATGTTGGTCCAGGCGAGCAGGGGGTTGGTGCGGGTGGTGGTCGTGGGAGCGGGGTTTGAGCAGTTGCCGGGATGGTGGCATCATCGAAGCTGTCAGGGATGTCTGCAATCTTGCGATGGAAGAAGGTAGCCAGGTCTTGTGATGATAGGATGTCGGTGGAGTTGGAGCTGGGGTTGGAGAGTTCCTTCACAATGTTGAAGAACTCTTTGCTGCTGTGTGCATTGTTGCCTAGGCGGTCTTTGAAGGAGGTCCTTTTGGCAGGTCCGATGAGGTGGTGGTGTCTGCGGGTGGCGTGCTTGTAGGCTGTGTAACTTTCCAGTGGTCGTTCACGGATCCAGTTTTTTTCAAGTTTTCAGCAGGATCGCTTGGAGGCCCGGAGATCTTCAGTGAACCAGCTGGTTCTCTTGCTGATGTGTGTGCTGGAGGGCTTCTTGAGTGGCGCGAGGGTGTTGGCGCAGTCGGTGATCCACTGTCTGAGGCTGCGGACTGCGGCGTCGGGTCAGGTCGGGTCTGCGGGTGGGATCTGGGCGAGGGCCGTGGTTAGCTGGTCCTCAGTGACCTTGCTCCAGCGGCGGCCAGGCGTCGGCTGGGTGCTGTGATGTGTGGTAGGTTTCCGGAAGGTGAAGTGGATGCAGCAGTGGTCGCTCCAGTTCGGAGGTGCGTTTGAAGAAGATGTGAGAGCTTGCTGAGAAGATGGGGTCAAGCGTGTGGCCAGCGGAGTGGGTGGGTGTTGTGACGAGTGTTCTGAGTCCGAGGTTGGCGAGATTGGCGATCAGGGTGGAGGAGTTGGGGTCATTGTTGTTCTTGAGGTGGAAGTTCAGATCCCCGAGGAGGATGTAGTCCATGGAGGCGAGGGCGTGTGTGCTGATGAAGTCGGCGATGGAGTCGCTGAACTGTGGTCAGGGGAGTCTGCAGATGAGGGTCCCTCTGAGAGTGGTATTGGGGTCGGAGTGGATCTGGAGGTGCAGGTGATCGGGGGTGCTCAGGGTGTCGTCGGTGTCTGTAGAGATTTTGAGAGTGTTCCTGTGGATGATGGCAATTCTTCCTCCAACTCAGTTGGTGCCTACTTCGTTGGCTGTGTATGCCAAATTTCTTCGAGGTACATTTTCGCAGATGCAAAACAAGCATTTGCAATGCAATAGGTCTCACGTTTACGCAAGTTTAAGCTATTGGCATTGTAATTGACAATGCCTTTTATTGATGTTTTAAAAACAAAAATTTAAAATAAAAGGCATTGTCATTTGCAATGTCAATGGCTCAAACTCATGTAAATGCGAGACCTATTGCATTGCACATGCTTGCTTAGGTAAAAGAGCCTGCCTTTCACCACAAGCGAACCAAGCCTCGCGTGACGTGCCTGGCTCTAGCCCCGCCTGTGCCACTCACGCAGAAGAAAACAGCAAATTAATTAAATAACCAAGCGCGATCCCTAAAGTGAGCGGACCGCGATGCAAAGTAATGAAATAAACAAGAGCGGACGCAAAAGTGAAAGCAGTCCGCGCTGCAAATTAATTAAATTTAAAAAACGCAGCTGCTAAAGTGAAAGCGGACCGAGCTGCAAATAAAAAAATAAATAAACAAAATAGTTTCCTTAGCCATGATAAAGCAGACCGCGCAGCATGACCAGTAAAAAGTCCAGTCCATATGGGCGGTAACAAATGGAGACAAGGCGGTACCAAGGAGGGACTAAAAAGCCTATTTACCAATCTGAAGCCAGCATTTAAGGACAATTACACAAAGCCAATGACAAATATGGACGGAGAGTGGACAAGGCTTCCACATCATAGTAACTACACCATGCCACGCAGAGTGATCAGCGTATGTGCGCTGCTGCTAGGCTCGACCTAAAAAACAGATCAGACTAATGGCCACCTAAAAACCTACATTTTATATGTTTACGTTTCAATTTCTAGGGTTTCATTTGGTTTCCCTTTTCAAATAATTCTTTTTAGGCAGAACCCTAATGTTTTTTGTGTCCGTTTCTCGTACTAGAAAACTCATAAAAAAGAAATGCATAACGATTTAAAACAATAAATATACCATGTAATTCTCTAAGTCTTCTTCTTTTGCTAAAGTTAGAGCGCAGGGTTGATAAAACACTAACTTTATTTCTGCAGCAGATGCCGAGTACTTTATCAAATCATTAAACTATGACCCCTTCCAGACGGATTGCTGTCGTGCCCTCCCTCGCGCGCACCTGTCTCTGGCCTGCGCCTGGCTTCCCCCCACGGCAGCGCCTGGTTTAGGAGAGGCGCGAGGCGTATGACCCAGTTGTTAGCACAGCAGCTGCTTGCTGAACGCTTATTGGTTCCTCCCCGGAACCGATGGGCCGCAGGAGGAGAGAGGGCACCCTCCCCGGTGTGGGCAGTGGGCACGCGGCTCTGCTGTGCAGGCTGGCACGTAGACTCCAGTGCCCAAGAATAAACGCGGGAATTTCCCGGAGCACAGCGGGCTGCATGTGTGGCGGTGAAACGGGAGCCGACTTTTGCTTGTGTGGACAGAATTTTGTTAGTCAGAGCCTGGCTGGATACTATAGCGACTTGCATCTTTGGAATCCCCCTGAAATCCCCAGCTACTGTTACCCTATATACAGGCGATGTCTGTCTTTGGCCTTCTTTTTTGGGGGGAAGCGGGGGGAGGGGGGAGGGGGGGAGGCGATATCGGTCATTTATTTGTTTTCGTTTTGCTGGTCTTTAATAGCCAAGAGCTGGTAGATGAAAAATAATGTGTGCACAATTTTCTGGATTCTTTTGAAACATGTTAATTATCACTTTGCGCTAATAATCTATCTGAAATTATTTAGACAGTTCTCAAGTATGTGTTAAATATTTTCTTTCTGTGTTTGCTGTGTAGGTGCAAGTTTCAGAAGGCAAAAATAATGGATTTCACTTCTTTTCTCCATTTAAATTACCAGGCCAGACCAGTCAGACAAGGCAAGATTGCAACCCTAGATCCAGCGTCTGGATCGATCGCATATACAAGACACACAGACGTGTTAACTTTTTTGTATTTACCAGTCCCGTCCCAGAAAGATCTGGCAAACTTCTCATAAAACTTGATGGTAAAGTGTATTTGTCTGAAAGTTGATGAGCCTGGGTCTGCCAAGTTTTTAGTTTGCTTATGTGCGACTATTCCATGTTTTGGGGACACTTCTGTGTGCCATTCCAATGTTCTTTGTGGGACACATTATGCCAGGCCGAGCAAGGCAGCCACGTTCATGAAATGAAGAGAGTTTCATAAATGACCCTCTGAATTGCAATAATATGGTCTAGAAGGATGTTAAGCAATAAATGGCCGGAAGCAAGGGAGGGCTGGAGGTGGATGACCAGGGACATGTTTGCGCAAGGAAGCACTACCATTGGTGCTTGGAGGGAGGGACTGCTGATGGAGGAAGACAATGCATTGCTGTTAAGGGAGAGTGTGATGGCAGAGGACTTAGAGGGGGTGAGTGAGGGCATAAGACCGGAAGGGAAGAAATTATGAAAAAGAGGCCTAACGGCTAGAGCGGTTGACCTCGAAGCTGGGGAACTGGGTTCGAGCCTCGGCAGGGAAGCCTCACATGCTGTGATTCTGCGCATAGCAAAACCAAAGGGCAGACGTGGGTCCCTTACTCACTTTGCCACTGGATTCAAGCTAGCCTGGCTGATGACGGCTGGTTAGCCAGAAACCGTTCCCAGGATGCTTGTTTCTGGTCCAGGGAAGACATGGCTTGGCAGTTCAGGCTGGACTGTTCCTATGAGGCACAGGGTCAGACTGATTTGCATATGGCCATGTCTGAACTGGGGTGGCGGAGTGAGCTGAAGAATGATGTTGGATTAAACCCAGATCAGTTGACTAGGGGGGAGTGCTTTATTTGTTCAAAACTCCGTCCATCATCCCCTTTGGTTTTGCTTTTTTTGCCCAAAGTTGGCAGTGTATGCCCAGACGTGTGTCCCTTGCTCACTTTGCCACTGGATTCAAGCTAGCCTGGCTGATGATGGCTGATTAGCCAGAAACCGGTCCCAGGATGCTTGTTTCTGGTCCAGGGAAGACATGGCTTGGCAGTTCAGGCTGGACTGGTCCCATGAGTCACAGGGTCAGACTGATTTGCATATGGCCATGTCTGAACTGGGGTGGCGGAGTGAGCTAAAGAATGATGATGGATCAAACCCTGATCAGTTGACTGGGGGCGAGTGCTTGCATTGTTCAACACTCTGTCCATCATCCCCTTTGGTTTTGCTTTGTTCGCCCTTAGTTGGCAGGGTATGCCCAGACGTGGGTCCCTTGCTCACTTTGCCACTGGATTCAAGCTAGCCTGGCTGATGACAGCTGATTAGCCAGAAACCGGTCCCAGGATGCTTGTTTCCGGTCCAGGGAAGTCATGGCTTGGCAGTTCAGGCTGGACTTTTCTCATGAGACACAGGGTTAGACTGATTTGCTTATGGCCATGTCTGAACTGGGGTGGCGGAGTGAGCTAAAGAATGATGATGGATTAAACACAGATCAGTTGACCGGGGGCGAGTGCTTGCATTGTTCAACACTCACAAATCACATGCAAAAGCATTTAAATTATTACATAAATCTGCAGTTCAACTAGCCGTTGCTAGGTGTCCCTCAAGTTAAATGCTTTTGCATTTGACTCATGACGAACACCTAGTAACGACTAGTGGAACTGCTGCTTCATAAAAGGGTTTCAATGCTTTTGCTTTTGAGTCGTGAGAGTCACCTAGTAACAACTAGTGGAACTGCAGCTTGATGTAATAATTTCAATGCTTTTGCATTTGACTTGTGAGGGATACCTAGTAACAACTAGTTGAACTGCAGCTCTTTGTAGAATTATTTTGATATTGGATACTATAATATTCACTGCCCACTGCTAATCTTGTCCCATAATGCTTTGCAGGGCCTTTGGTTGGGATTGTATTTTTGGCCAGAACTGTGCTTGGGGTGGTCCTAAGAGGATGGGAACACCACCAAATCGTTCAGCAAGATGTGCTCTTTGTTTTCAAGGCATCTGCTTGGTTCTCTCCCTAGGTTAGGGAGCATCCCACAATCATCACCTCTCTCACTGCCTGCTAAATCTTCATTTTCACTTTTGTGGAATGACTATATGCATAAAATATTTACTCTTAAGCTAGAACAAAAAAAGATGTTACAGCACATTAAGCCATCAAATATTTAATACATAATTAAATAATAGACACATAGTAATTCAGTTTATAATTATTATTATTTATAAATTATTGTTAAAACAGTTCCACCCTATAATTTTTAAATGTAATTACTCTAAACTATATATGTTGTTCTTTTGTGACTTTTAACCGTGACCAGAGAACTCAGTTTTTAATTCCCTTTTTTTTTTTTTTTTTTAAACTTTATTGAAGGAAGGAATAGTGGATTATCAGTTACATACATTCCATTGGGCGATCCCCATATAGCATTTCAATTTAACATTTCTATATGTGACGAGCGAGTTTCCGTAACATGAACTGCGTTGCCTGTATTGCTCAGGTACATTACATACATCATTTGTGAGTTACACCGTGCAGGATTGAGTTCCCTGATAACCCCTCCCTCCCGTGTCAGTGATGGCGAAGTCTTTTTTCATTGAACAGTGTGAACAAACTTCCCAACTTACCCCCCTTAACCTTGTGTCATCGCAACCTTTTTTGTTTCACACCCACCCACGTGGTACAGCAGTCAGTGCCTCTCCACGCACTGCGGCGTGTGGCCGGGCCAGCGCCACTATAGTAGCATTGTCCTGTTCACAAGGCTGCATCCCGTGACCGTTCAGTTACTCCTCCTCCCCCTCCGAATCTGAGTCTTCCCCTTCCGGCAAGGGTTCACAGATGTCTCCTCTGTACTTGTTCCACGCCGCCCAGACTTTGTTCCATTTCCGGGGCGCTGCTCGGAGCACGTATACAGCTCTTTCCGTCACCATGAGAATGTCCATGTTTTTGGCCCACCTACTAGCGGTGGGTATGTCTGGCGCCCCCCACTTCTGCGCTATGTCCCGTTTAGCCACTGACATAGCCAACGATGCCCAAATCAGTTCGTACCTGCCCAGATCATTGGGGTCCCAGATGTTCAGAAGGCATTTACGTGGTTCCGGTAATATGGACAGTTTAAGGGCCTGGGAGATTGAGCGGAGTACCTGCCTCCAGAATTCACAAATGTGCGGGCATTCCCATAGGGTGTGTATCAGTGTCCCTTCTTCCCCGCATCCTCTCAAACAAAAGGGGTGTAGTGCCCTCCCAATTTTGTGCAGCAGCGGCCTGGTGTAGTAGACGCGGTGTAGGATTTTAAGTTGCACTAGCCTGAGCTTACTCGAGATCCCAACCTCCTTCGGGGAGGCCAGCGCTTCATTCCATTCGAATTCGTCAGTTCCACCTAGCTCCCTTTCCCATTTTTCTTTAAGTTTTAGTGTCGGGTCTTGGAGATTGTTTAGCAGTTTTTTATAGGTAAGGGAGGTGGCGCTCTGGAGCATGTATTCTGTCAGTAGCCTATCCTCCAGCGGGGAGGAATCCGGCAGGGTGGTGCCTGCAGGGATCGCTTGCAGTAATGCGTGTCTAACTTGGACATATCTAAACGTCTCTGTGGGTCCTAGACTGTATTGGTGTTGTAGGTGCGTGAATGGTAGCACTGAGTCAGTATCCCACAGGTCTCCTACTGTAGATATGCCTATGGAGTCCCATCGCTCAAACCCTTTACAACCTCTCAGGTTTCCCAATGCCTTTGTGTCCCATAAGGGCGTCATTTTAGTGATCCGACCTGTCCAACCCAGACGGGCCTGTGCCATGTGCCACAATGACGCTGTATGTTTGGTCGGGCCAACCAGTGTTTTTAGTTGTGATTTGTTATAGAGTACGGACAGCATACCTTCCGTCCCAAGTTGGGACCAGTCCGCCCGATAGGCCGGGTCGTTTCTTGGGGCGTGGATCCAGTAGTTTACAATTTTGAGCTGGGCTGCCCAGTAATATAGCTGGATGTTGGGGAGCGCTATGCCTCCTTCGTACCAGCTTTTCACTAGTTTGTCGTATGCTATACGCGCCGGGCCAGCATTCCATAGCAAGACCGTGACCAGCGCCACGATCTGTTTAAAGTATCGCGGTGGTACCAAATACGGAGTATTTTCGAGGACATAGAGGAGTCGTGGGAGGGCCATCATCTTGTAGAGAGCCGCTCTGCCCAGTAGGGTCAGGGGCAGGGTTGCCCAATATTTAACATCGGCTCGCAGGCGATCTATGGGTGGCTTCAGGTTGTGGACAAAAAACTCCGCTTCCCCACGTGCTATGACAATTCCTAAGTATTTGAAAGAGGCCGATGTCGTCAGCAACGGACAGCTCGCCTGCAATGTCGGAGCCGGGCCCTTCAACGTGAATATTGTGGATTTCGACCAGTTGAGAGTGTATCCCGATGCGCGCCCATGCGTGTCACAAAGGTCAAGCAGGGCTGGGATGCCTGTGTCAGGTGCGGACATGTAGATAAGCATGTCGTCTGCATATAGCGAGACTTTGTCCTCCCATCCCTCCTCCCACGTGATGCCTGCGAACAGTGACGTGGTTCTGATCTGAATGGCTAGAGGCTCAAGCACCAGTGCAAAGAGCAGGGGGGACAGGGGGCAGCCCTGTCTAGTCCCCCTGCTCAGTGGGAAGCTTGGTGATATGTGGCCGTTGGCCACCACCTGTGCCACGGGTTTCGCATAAAGTAACCTTATCCATTGTATGAATTTCGGCCCAAACCCCATACGTTCCAGTACCACGAAGAGATACTCCCACTCCACCAGATCGAATGCCATTTTGGCGTCGAGAGAAAGAATCACCGCCTGCTCCGCAAGGAGGTGCGCCCTGGCTAGTACTCCATGGACCCTTCTAAGATTCATCGCAGTGCTCCGGTGGGGCATAAAGCCCGACTGGTCAGGGTGGATCAGGGTACTGAGGTGGGGTAGCATGCGGGTAGCCAGCAGTTTAGCCAGTATCTTGGCTTCGACGTTCAGCAGCGATATCGGGCGGTATGCGTTGCATTCTGTCGGGGGTTTCCCTGGTTTGGGTATCGTTACGATCGTGGCCGTGCGTTGATCTAGCGGTAGTTCTAGCTTGTCCCTGCTTTCCAAGAACATGGCCAGCAATGGGGTACTGAGGTCTGGAGCCATGGACTTGTACCACTCCACCGGTATCCCGTTAGGGCCCAGAGCTTTCCCGGACTGCAACGCCTGGATCGCCAGCTGGATTTCCTCTCCCGTTGGGTCCAGTTCTAGGGTGTCCCTATCTTCCTGAGTAATGCTGGGGATGGTAATGTCTGTGAGTGTTGCCGTTGCCATTTGTTTAGTGACTCTCCGTTCTGGTGTGTACACTGCCCGAAAGTGTCGTGCTAGTTCGCAAACTATTTCTTCTGGGTGTACTAGTGTTCGCCCCTCCTCTGTGTTGAGCCTCTGAATGCCTCTAGTCCCAGTCCCTCTCCTGTCCAGCCACGCAAGCATACGGCCCGCTTTGTCGCCTACGTCGTAAATTCTATGTCTAGTGTTTGCGATATAACCCTTTTCGGTCGTTTTGAGGTGCGCTAGGTGTTGTTGTTGCCTAAGCATGAGGTTGTGCGTCGTGGATGGGGATGGGTCCGACATATGTGCATGGTTGGCCACGTCGAGTGCCAGCTCCAGGTCTGTGAGGTCCTTTCGTGAGTCTCGTTTGT
Organism: Lissotriton vulgaris; assembly: GCF_964263255.1. Classification (NCBI taxonomy): domain Eukaryota; kingdom Metazoa; phylum Chordata; class Amphibia; order Caudata; family Salamandridae; genus Lissotriton; species Lissotriton vulgaris. Next base: position 296,278,813 of record NC_141685.1, read on the forward strand.
GTCCCGTAATTGCTGCAATGGCCGCCCCCCTGAGGACTGTTTTGTACGCCTCCCACAGGGTTGATGGTGATTCCACTGTGCCCGTGTTTTCAGCAAAGTACTGTGTGGTTACCAGTTGAAGCCTTTTTCGAATCTTGGGGATTTTCAGAAAGTTGGGGTAGATAGGGTAAATTCGGGCCTTTCGTGTACCCCCAGTGGTGAGTGTTAGGACAACCGGAGAATGATCTGAGATTCCCCTGGGTAGTGTGTCCACCCTGTCTACCATGTCCAGTCCCAGTCCCAGTGCCATGAAGTAGTCTATGCGAGAAAGGCTATTGTGTACCGCTGAATAATAGGTGTATGTAGTGGTCTCGGCGTTCAGTTGTCGCCAGAGATCCACAAGGCCCAGGGCGTCCGCAAAGTCCGACAGTGGTGCCGTACCGCGTGGCCGGGTTCTAGAGGGAAAGGTGTCCACTATCGGGTCCATGACTGCATTGAAGTCCCCCCCAACCATTGTTGCGCCATCAGGGAGATCAAGAAGGAATTTGCCCAGTGCCGGAAGGGCCACAGAGTGCAGGGCTGGGGGAATATATACTGATACCACATTTAGAGCTCTGCCCTCCCACTGCCCATGAACCGCGGCAAAGCGACCCTGGTCATCCTCCACCCGGCGTGTTACTATAAAGGGGGATGACTTTCTCATCAGTATGCCCGTTCCCCTGGAGCCAGATGTGAAGTCTGCATGCACAGCCATCGTGTAGCCTCTCCTGTCTAGGGCTTTGCAGGTGGACCCTGTGAGGTGTGTTTCCTGTAGGAGTATCATATCTGGGTTTTGTCGTTTTATGGCCTGTAGGACCAAGCCTCTCTTAATTTTGTCCCCCAGGCCCCGGACATTCCATGTCAGTATGCGAAGTGGGGGAACCCTTCCGGCCGTGGAGGAGCCCTCGGCGGGCGTGGGATTAAGTGGCCTGGCCATTAAGGAGATGAGGGAGTGTTGCACACGACGTGTGCTGTGGCGTAGCCCATGTGCCGGTGTGTGTCGTGCTGTGTAGGAGACATACTGATGTCGAGGTAATAGCACATTGTAGGTGGTGAGCGATGACAACAAACAAAATTAAACATTTCAACTTGAAAACTTCAATCCCGTCCCCCCTCCCTGCTACCCTGCTCCACGGACAATTCCCCGCCCGCTTCCCCAACTGTGCAGAGTGCTTTCGCCCTCCCCCATACATCTTACTTGCTTGTGGGGTTGGTGAGTCCCCTTCGGGCACTGCCTGTGCCCACCCTACTCAGCTTTGTCCGAGCCACGGCATCCGCGGCCCATACAGTCTCGAAGGCAAAGTAGTACAGTGTCATACCGGAGCCGATTGGCCAGAGTCCAAGGGGTCTCTCTCAAGGTCTGATTCTATTTCCTCTTCGCCTCTCCGGAGCGGCCGCTGGGAAGACTGACTGGGCGGCGATTTCTCAGGACGATGTCGCGGTCGGTCACGCTGTGAGCGGTGTCTCTGTCCCGCAGGTCTCCAGCCCTCCAGCCATTCCTGCGCTACCTCTGGAGTGTCGAAGAACCAAGTCTTTCCCTCCGCCACTATCCGCAGTTTAGCAGGGAACATCATGGAGTATGGCAGTTCTCTGTCCCGTAGCGCCTTCTTAACCTCCGTGAAGGATTTGCGTCGTCTGGCCACTTCCGCTGTATAATCCGGGAAAAAGGCTAGGGTTGCATTTTGAATCTGCACTGGCGGTGAGTTCCTTGCTGCCTGTAAAATTGCGTCTCTATCTCGGAAGTTGAAGAGCCGGGCAAGTACTGGCCGTGGTGGTGCCCCCGTCTTGGGAGGGCCTCCCGGCACCCTATGCGCCCTCTCCACCGAGAAGAAGTGAGATAGGCCTTTGGGTTGGAGCTTGCTTTTGATGAGGTCTTCTATATAGAGGTCCATTGCCCCTTTCCCCTCCGTCTCTGGAAGCCCAAGGATACGCACGTTGTTGCGTCGTGAACGCCCTTCCTGGTCGTCCAGCTTGTCGTGTAGGAGCTTGGTCACTTTCTGCATCCTTTCCATGGCCACTTGGAGCTCTGAAGTGTCTTCCACCAGTGACTTAGTGACCACTTCCACCTGCGACACCCTCTCCGCCATTTTGTGAAAGTCAGCTCGCAGCAGGGAGACTTCCGAGGAGATGGCGCCCACCGTGGTTTTCACCTCCGAGAGTGTTTTCATGATGTCCTCCAGCGTTATTTTGGTAGTTTTCTCTGCTTCCTGGGCTTGTCCCGAGGATGGGCGCCCCGTGGTCTGTTGTTGACTCTGGTGGCCGTAGGCGAATTTGTCCAGTTTGGCCTGTGTAGACCCACTCCTGAGGCCTTTACCCGCCATAGTGTTAAGATTTGCGAGGTCGAGGCTTCGCCGTGCGTCGGAGTGCACCGTTAGAGTCGGGAACAGCAGTTCGGTGGGTGGGTGGTGGACTGTGTGTTCTTGTCTGCTGACCGCTGAGCCTCAGTGGCCGTTTGCGTGAAAATTGCCTGTCGGTTCCGATTTGGTGCCCCTGGTGGTTTTCTCCTGGGCTGGGGCGGTTACTGCGGCCTCACCCCACGTTTGCAGTGTCTCTCCGCCCTGCACGGCCACCACCGATGGTTTGGGGTCCGAGCTCTGTCAGCCGCCACCCCCACAGGCCGCCGGGTTACTGCCTCTGTGTTGGCGTTATTAGGTGTGTCCGGTAAACTGCAGACCCTCTCTGTGCTCCCGCGCAGGTGGCCGGAGCGGCGTCATCCCCCCGGGGTACCGGCGTTCTGGACCGTAAGTCTGCAGCGGTAGCAGTGTCCGCTGTTACCTCCCAGGTGTGCGGGGGCCGCTGATGGCCGCCGAGGCGTTCCCGGCCCGCTAGGACTTCGTGGGGGGGGCGGGGGGTTTTTCCAGGATGAGGGCGCCGTTTCGCGCGGCCAGGGCACCAACCTGTGTGTCGCTGCAGTCCCGCTTGGTGGTGGCGGCAGTCCGCGCGCCTGCGGATGGTGTTTGCAGGAGTGTTAGGCTAGCTTGGGACCGCCTGGCTGGCGTCCGGGTGTGTTCACTCCTTCCGGCCGGCTCGGCCGCGCTTCCGCCGGGGCTCGGATGTCACGCGAGGCCGGTGTTGCTCTTCTGGCTACAGGCCCCCACTTGCCATTCGATTTAACTCGGGCTCCGGTGCTCTGATCTGTTCCAAAGTCGGACTGGTGACACCGCTGAAGTCCGGGACTCGAACGCCGCCGCTTCAGGTGCGCTAGTTAGCGGATGTTTGTGCCGGATAGATTAAAGGCTGCAGTGCCCTCGGGAGCTCTCACTTCAAGCGGCCGCCATGCTCGGCTGCTAGCCACGCCCCCTCTTTAATTCCCTTTTTAATGTTACTTAATATTAGACAGTGTAAACCAGCAATGTTTTATCTCCAATTGCTGCTAACTGATCAAATTTGTTTTGTGATGCACAATTAACTCGCTGCTGTGGTGAAAGCTAAAGAGAGGGTGGGTAAATAATTGTGCCTTCACCTTTTTTTTATATTTTATTTACTGAATTTGTAACCATTTTTAATTGCATTTTCTATTTATGAATTTCTGGATAAATTTTTAAGAATTTGACTCAAAGAGGATCTGATCTCTCTGATTGATTGAACGACCACATCATGGGATTTTACACTGATTATGATATGGAATAATACTTTTATATATGTCTGAGTCTTGTTTTTATGGTTTATTTTAAACAAATTTAGCTTTAAATACCATACCACACTTTTAACTAAATTTTATCAAACCTTATTTGATCCATACATTTTTATTAATTTAAATTCCTAGTTAATCATTTTTAAACAACAACTGTAAATATATAACCAAAAATCTAATTGAATAGAACTTTTAACAGAGTGCCTTCACAGGGATAATTTCTTTCTTCAGTGGCCTGCTCTATCCTGCAAAGTTAACAACACTGTATGTAAAGGAGCTGCTGATGGTTTAACATTTGTGTGTAAAATACTCTACATGCATCTGCATAGAAAGTGAGATCACTGAATTACCCATGATCCAGCTGTACAGTAAGTGACATTGCTGGATTTCCCATCATTCATTTGCACAGGAAGTGATATCACTCTTTTCAACCCAATCCTGTCTTCACTTAATGAAGGCCACATTGCGGTTGCACAGTAGGTGCGCCACTGGCCCTCTAAAGGTGCTCCAAAGGCAAGCCCGTCTGACCTCGTTTGTGCCCTTCCCACACCCACTGAACAGACCCCTGGTCCTCCTCCCACCCACCTACCCTCCCGTCGATACTCTACTGTGACCCTCTGGGCTCGTAACCCTGGTCCCATCACCCAGCACTGCTGCCACGCCTTGCCACCCAACATTGAAGGTTAATTCTCCTGCGCCACCTGCCATTTCACATGCAATCTACCAAACTCTCCTCTTTTCACCAGCAAGCACACTCAACACACAGGACCACACACATCTATCCCCACTACACAACACCCATTCCTCACCGGCAAATTCCTCAACAACTTGCTCCCTCACTAAACACACCACGAAAAATTGGAATCTGAGATACGACTGCTCACTGGACTTGCGCTTCCTGACCAAGACCTGGCTGCCTTCCTCATCGCACACTATCATAGCCATGGTATTCCCTGCCAGCACAAGATCACAGGCTAAACAGACCTGGAGGAGGAATCGCTATCATCTTTAAAGAATCCATCCAATGCTCCACCACCTTGGAAAGCACCACCAGCAATATGCTGCACCGACCTTCAAACTCCTCTTCACACCCAACTGCACCCTGAAAATCAGCCTCATCAACCACCCTCCCACACCAAGCGCACATTTCAGCAACACCATTGCAGATTTCCTTGCATCCCTAATCCTCAACTCCAGCACCTTTATCCTCCTTAGCAACCTCAACAACCACCAGTAGGACCTCACAGATCCCAACACTACCAACCTCCTTGAGGAACTGTCCAAACTCAGGCTCATTCAATGAGTGGGAGGCCCCACACAAGCTTCCGGACATCTACTGGACCCCATCTTTACCAGCTTTAGAAACATCACAATTGACAAGTGTGAGAAGTTGGCCTGATATGCAGTGCTCACTATTCTAGTGATCACTATGCATCAGTCCAAACGACCCTTATGGTGATTGGTTGTAAGTCAACCTTAGACCAGCTATCCTAGTAGCGTGGATACGAGCAGTCTTCGGGCTAAACTCTAGAGGGCGTGTTAAGCCAGCTGTTATACCATCACATACCCCTTGAACACCAAGTGAAAGGACACCACACAAGCGTTATGAAAATAAACAGTATATTTATTAGAATCACAACAGCCCTGTACTCTTTATGAGGACAGGGTACTAAGCACACAACGAAACTCTTAGGAAAATACTTCAAGTGCACAATCAATACAAGTGCCCGAGGGCACGGAAAGTTTAGTGGTCTCGGGTTGACCCAATAAGGCAAGTCGGAAGCGATAGGGACTCGGGACCCTTCAATAAGGAAGCTATGCGGGCACCGAAATGCCGAAGTTACCTAGCCCCAAGGGCTGCGGCTGCACAAGTCTTTACAGACGTCGGGAGTCTTCGCTGACGAGCCAGGAGCCGGAAGGAAGGAGTTGCTGGCCGGCGACCAGTGGAAATAGTTCTTGGAGATCCAAGCCTGGATCAGATATGGATGACACCTGAAAGCTGAGGGGACCAAGTTCGTACTACTAGCCAGTAGTCAGAGGGTACCAGGAGGGCACCGGATGATCGTCACCTCGACTAGGTGAGTGGGCGACGCTAGGCTCTGCAGTCTCACGGACCTGGAGGCGTTGTCGGCGACCAGGATGGAGGTGCGAGCTGTCCCACGAAGGTTGATGCTGTCGGCGTCGCTGGGCCCAGGATTGGGGCAACAAGCCTTGGCAAATTTCAGGGCCACGTGGTGGGCCTAAAATGGCGTCTTGAGTGGACCAGGTGGGTCCGGGGTGCTCCTCTCTCAGAAGGGAGCAAAAGCCAGTCTGGAGCAACCAGACCAGCAGCGTTGGTTGTCGGGTGTCGTCAAGAAGGTCACAAGCCAGCGGCTAGTAACCAGACAACGTGATGAGCGGCAAAAGCAGAAGGGCCCCACGCAGATCGTGGAGATGTTGGGAGGCTGCACTTCGGTGCTGGAGCTGCTCAGGGTCGGGGCTTCTCGGACCCCAAAGCACCCACCAGAGGATCCCTCGGCGGTCGTGCTGGTTAAGAAATCGTGCAGGTTTTGATGATGGCCGGTCCCTCGAGGTCTCGTCGCACTCACAGATCTCAGCTGAGCTGACGATGTGGGTAGAGGTCAGAGGTGCCAGGGAAGCCGGTTCTCGTCGAGCTGGGCAGTCGGATTCCTGAGGAAGGACTTGCAGCAAACCGCAGAGTTCTTAGATGGTGCCTGCGGATGCAGGGTGACTACTCCTTAGCCACAAGGGAGAAATCTTGAGAAGAGTCGAGAGTTCCTTTCGTAGAAAGTATTCTTGATTCAGAGATGATCTAATTTGGAAGGGTCCCCGCTCCTGCCTTTATCCTAAAGAAAGGGGTGGGTACATGACTAGGTCCTGCCCTAAGGGTGGGACCAGGAAGGGGGGTGGTTACACCCCTCTCCCCTGCCGGACTTTCCCCAGGTCAGGGGCTGCGCGCCCCTGGAACTGGTTCTAGCCGGCAGATGCGTAGTGAGCACTGGGGTGCCACTCCGCAGTCACCTTCTTGTAGAGCCCTGCCTACCCAGGATACACAAAACCCTGTCTGGGATGGTGCGAACACCGCCCCGGACAGGAAACCCTTTGTCCAAGCTCTCCTCGCTGGAAGGACTCCCAGCAGCAGGAGGTCAGACTCGTGTCTGTGGTGGCAGCATCCATTTTGTGGAGCTGAGGCTTCAGTTAACTTTAACCGGGGTTCACAGTTACGTACATGTCGTGTCCCTCTAGAAGGGCGGAATGCTAACCTCGTCGCCAGCATTGGTGAGGGGTCAGCATCCCGATTCGTATGACACCTTACTCGACATGTCTTGATAACGCGATACCGAAGTTACTAATATGGTACGCGTTATCATGGAACAGCCATTGGGTCTTGGTTCCGCAAGCTGCAACCGGGCTCGGCTCGTGCCAGAGCCCAATTCACACGATTCCACGCACTCTGCCTTCAGGATTGTCAAGGCCTGCCATAGGAGTGACTGATAGGAACTCGGGTGATCATTTTAGGGTTAGATATAGGGATACTATACCTAAAGCAACGGGCGAGTACGCCACGTTGCCCCAGCTGTCGCGCAGCCAGTTGTGTCAGATTTAGATGGCCATCCAGGGGTGGCATAATACATGCTTCAGCCCCTGGTAGGCCCTGGGTACACCGATGCCCTGAGTTACAGGGTCTGACAAGGTGGCCCAGTTCCAATTGGGTAATGCACCTAAGGTACACACATCAATTCAGCGAGAGAACAGCTAGGCTGTGGGTCTGATTAGCAGGCCCACAGCCCGAGAAAGTTGTAAACCAGTGAAACAAAAGCAAAAAATCTGGGTGATCATAGGATTGCAGACCCTACTCTCCTACATGACCCCCCCCCCCAAACGTTGGGACAATAAACTAACCTTGACAAGGTGAGTCTTCTTGTTCTAAGTGGAAATACCTGGAGAGCCCATCTGCATTGCCATGATCAGTGCCAGGTCTATGCTCCACTGTGAAGTCCATCCCCTGTAGGGAAATGGACCACCTAAGCAGTTTGGGGTTTTCACCCTTCATCTGATTTAGCCATAAGAGGGGCTTATGGTCGGTCTGAATCTTGAAATGAGTGCCAAACAAGTATGGCCTCAGTTTCTTCAAGGCCCAAACCACAGCAAAGGCCTCCCTCTCAATAGCTGACCAATTTTTCTCTCTGGGGGTCAGTAAGCATGGGCGGAAAATCCGTTTCGCTCGCGGATTTTGCGGATTTTCGGTAAATTCGCAATCCGCGAGATTCGCGAATCTCCCGCAAAATCCGCAAATCCGCGAGCAGCGGATTTAGCTCGCACTGCTCGCACTGTTCGCGTGAGTTCGCGGCTTCCGAGTACAACTTCGCGCCCCGCGAATAAGTGCAAAATTGCAGAAATACGATCTTAGCAAAACTGAAACTACTTACCAGGTTCAAAAGTTCAGGCTCATCATTAGTAGCCATTTCCTGTAGTGCTTCCTGAGGGGCCCCTCCAGAGTTCAGTTGCCAGTTGCAACTATTATGTGACCCTGCTCTGAACCTCAGAATAGTTACACATATGCCACAAAGGTCCTGAATTACAGCTAAGGGAGACAAGCAGGAGCCAGGCTGGAAGTTCAAATCCATTAATCAGCCCCTAATTCATTATTGTCAGTTGGGGCAGGGCAGGTGTTGTAACTAATTTTGCAACAATGAAAGCACTTAGCAAGTGCAAAAGATCACTAATCAGGAAGCACTAAGGAAGCAGGTGCCAGCTAAAAAAATATTCTGTGACACATTAATCAGCCCCAAATTAATTCAGGTCACTTGAGGCATGGAAGGTGTGCTTGCGTTGCCACAATAATGTACACTGCCTGGACAACCAGAGGGTGCTGTGATGAAACAGAGGGTGGCATGGGTGGGCCAGAGGGTGGCATGAGTAGTCAGAGAGTGGCAGTGGTGACAGAGAGTGGCAGTGATGAAGAAGAGTGTCCCAAACAGGCTGGACACGTAGAAACAACAAGTTCGCGAAACTTGCGACCCGACAGGTAAGTTCGCAATTTGCGAAATTGTACAAAACCCTTGCGAACTGGCAGAAACCCGCGCAAACACACAAAAAAAAAACGCAAATTCGCGAGAATTTGAGGATTTTGCGGATTGCGAGTTCGCAAATCCGCAAAATTCGCGAACGTGAGATTCGCAAAATTCGCCCATGCTTGGGGGTCAGCCGTCTGCTTATAAAAGCAATGGGCTGGTCATTACCATCAAAATTCAGTTGAGATAGAACAGCTCCCACACCCAACTCAGAAGCATCTGTTTGGACAATGAATGGTTTGGAGTAGTCTGGACTCTTGAGGATAGGTGCCGTGCACATGGCCCGTTTTAGGTCATCGAATGCTTTTTGACAGCCCGCTGTCCACTGAACCTTTTTTGGCATTTTCTTACTCGTCAGTTCATTAAGTGGAGTCACAATCGATCCGTAATTTCTGACAAACTTTCGGTAGTAACCAGTCAGTTTCAGGGCCACGTGGTGGGCCTAAAATGGCGTCTTGAGTGGACCAGGAGGGTCGGGGGTGCTCCTCTCTCAGAAGGGAGCAAAAGCCAGTCTGGAGCAACCAGACCAGCAGCGTTGGTTGTCGGGTGTCGTCAAGAAGGTCACAAGCCAGCGGCTAGTAACCAGACAACGCGATGAGCGGCAAAAGCAGAAGGACCCCACGCAGATCGTGGAGATGTTGGGAGGCTGCACTTCGGTGCTGGAGCTGCTCAGGGTCAGGGCTTCTCGGACCCCAAAGCACCCACCAGAGGATCCCTCGGCGGTCGTGCTGGTTAAGAAATCGTGCAGGTTTTGATGATGGCCGGTCCCTCGAGGTACGCGTTATCATGGAACAGCCATTGAGTCTTGGTTCCGCAAGCTGCAACCGGGCTCGGCTCGTGCCAGAGCCCAATTCACACGATTCCACGCACTCTGCCTTCAGGATTGTCAAGGCCTGCCATAGGAGTGACTGATAGGAACTCGGGTGTCCATTTTAGGGTTAGATATAGGGATACTATACCTAAAGCAACGGGCGAGTACGCCACGTTGCCATAGCTGTCGCGCAGCCAGTTGTGTCAGATTTAGATGGCCATCCAGGGGTGGCATAATACATGCTTCAGCCCCTGGTAGGCCCTGGGTACACCGATGCCCTGAGTTACAGGGTCTGACAAGGTGGCCCAGTTCCAATTGGGTAATGCACCTAAGGTACACACATCAATTTAGCGAGAGAACAGCTAGGCTGTGGGTCTGATTAGCAGGCCCACAGCCCGAGAAAGTCGTAAACCAGTGAAACAAAAGCAAAAAATCTGGGTGATCATAGGATTGCAGACCCTACTCTCCTACAACAACCCAACACAGATCACCTGGGACGACCAAACTCTCATCAACTTCAGCATACCCATCTCACACTACCACAGAAACACCATCACCAAATCTTCACAACAGGACTGGAACGAGATCATAGTCTTCCAAACTCCTACACCACTAGCCTCCACATGCTAACAATCAACCTTAATCCATCTTCAACTTCAATGCCTTGAGCACTGCCAACACAGATTCACTGTCTCCTCTCAAAGCCAACAGACCCACGAAATTCAGATTGCAAGTAAGCTGGTACACCGAAATGTTCAGGCTCACCAAACGCCACTGCAACTAATTTCAGTGCAGATGGAGACGTCAGAAGAACACCAACAATAGCACCCACAAATCCACCTTCAGATGCTACCATCAGCAAATGTGAGCCACCAAACGCTCCAGACTCACTGATTGCATTGAAAGCAGCACCAACAGGACCAAGGAAATATTTGCCATAGTGAAAGCCTCACCTCTCCGGCAGCAAGCTCCTCCTAGGACCTCCACACCCAGCTGTCCCTCTTTTCCAATTTCAAGATCACCAGTTTCTACAAAAACATGTAGCCCAAACTGGACCCTTCCACCCTGTCCATCTCTGCCAACACCCATAGAACCACCCTGACCACCTGGCCCACCATCACCACTCAATTTTATGTGAGGTTAGGTTGATTTGTATACCTCACTAATCACCCCAGAGGATATCCAGGCCCTTGGGCAGGTTTGTAGGTGCATGATCCACAAGGTGCTTATACAAAAAGCGAGAGCTTCAGCTTCTTGCAGTGCTCAAGTAGTGAGGAGAAGGTTCTGATGTGTTGAGGGAGTTCGTTCCATGTCATGGGTGCATTGTAGGAGAATGTGCTACCTCCAGTTTTGCTTTTGCCGAGTCAAGTGTGAGTGAGGCCTAGCGTAGGTGTCTGGTGAGTTGGTGTATGCGGCTATTCGGGTATTCTGGTCCTGTGTTGTGTAGGGTTTTTTATGTGCCCGTGACAAGTTTGAATTGGCTAAGCTTGTGAATTGGGAGCCAGTGAAGCTTCCTGAATGCAGTGTGATGTGGCTGCTGCATGGGGGGGTCAAGAATGAGTCTTGTGGTGGCGTCCTGGATGGTCTGCAGTCTATGTAGGAGCTGTTTGGAGATTCCGGCATAGGATTGTTGCTGTAGTCCAGTCTGCTGGTGATGAGTGTTTGTGTAAGTGAGTGTCCGTCTGGTGTTCTAAGACAACCTTTTGAAGATGTTTCACAGCATGGGTAGGATCTGAAGCAGGAGGTACACACTGCGCTAACTTCAGCTGCCATGTTGAGCTTGTCATCTGGGATGATCTCTAGATCTCTTGTGTGGTCTGTGGGTGCTGGTCCTAGCTCCAACAGCCTCCGGGGGAACCCCATGTTTTGTTGCCGAAGACCAGTACTGCCATGTTGTAGGAGTCGACTTTCTGGCAGGTGTTTCGCATCCAGTCAGCTACCATGGTCATGCAGTTGGCAAAGCTGTTCATGGTGGTGGTTGTCTTGTCTGCCACGGAAAGGATGATTTAGGTGTCATTGGCATAGGCGATGACTGTGATGTCCTGTGATGTTGGCGAGCAGTGTCAAGTTTATGTTGAAGAGGGTGGGGCTGAGGCATGATTCCTGTGGTACTCTGCATATCAGTTTCTGGGTCTCTGATGTGAAGGGTGAAAGCCTAACCCTTCGTGTTTTTTCCCTTGAGGAGGAACAGATCTGTTTGATAGTGGATCCCTGTATGCTAAACTCATAGAGTCTTCTGATGAGGGTGCTCTGGGAGACAGTGTCGAAGGCCGCTGAGAGGTCAAGCAGGATGTAAGCCGCTGTTTCTCCTTGGTGCAGGATGATTCAAATGTTGTCAATGGCTGCAATGAGTGCAGTTTTGGTGCTGTGGTTCTTTCTGAATCCTGATTCGAGGTGGGTTGTGAGTTGCTTGTTGATGACCTTCTCAATCACTTTGGTTAGATAGGGGAGTTGAGAGATGGCTCAGTTGATTTTCTGCAAGTTTCCATTCATCTGGGAAAGTGGCAGACATGGAGGCATTGATGGTGTAGTTCAGGGTAGTCTCGATTGGTGATCTTCCAAGCTTGAAGATCCAGTTGGGGTATGGATCCATTGGGGCCCTTGAGTGGATGGTCTGCATGATTACATCTGTGTTGTTTCTAATAGAGTTTTTCATTCGGTCAGATGGGCGTCTTGGTTGGTGGTAAGTAGGTTAGCGATGAGTTCTCTGTGGTTGGGTTGGTGTGCGAAGGTGCTATAGGTGTTTGCAATTTTGTTGAAGAAAAGGTTGGAAAATGTGTTGCAGAGTTGTTGGGAGGCAGCGATGTAGTTGACAGTGGCAGAGGGCAAAGATCGAGAAGATCTCCTTGAGCTTTTGGAGCTTCCTTCGATGCGGTCCACTCGTGCTTTTTTCTTGGTGTTTCTTATTTGCTGGTGATAGAGTCGTAGCGCAGTCCTATAGGCAGTTCTGTCGGGGGTGTAGTGGCTGGTTCTCCATTTCCTTTCTAGCAGTTCACAGTGTTGTTTGGTGTATCAGAGTTCTTGCTTATACCATCTGGCCTGCTTGTTTTATCTACTATGCTGTTGGGTTTGATGGGTGCTAGATAGTGATTCTGGACAAGGTCCAACCGCTGAGAAGTGCAGACAGGTTTGTCTTTGGCACGCCAAAGGCACACCGCTGCACATCCCTGTTGTAGCTGCCATTAAGTAGGTCCTGGGAGGAGGGAGAAATGCAAGGTGACGTGATGTCATTTCCTATGCTGATGGGTGATAGGAAATTAGTCTTCTTGCTTGGCTTCTTCTTTTGAAGACAGTTTTGGTGGGAAAACTTGAAATGGCACTTCCTGCCCAGATGGATGATGGGAAATTCAGTGATGTCACTGGCTGAGCAGGTGGATGATGGGAGATCCAGTGAGGTCACTTCCTGTGCTGATGGGTGTTGGGAAATGAATTCCTCTTGCTTGTCTCTTCTTTTAAAGACGGGTTTGGCAGGAAAACCAGTATTGTCACTTCCTGTCCAGATGGATAATGGGAGATCCAGTGATGTCACTTCCTGTGTTGATGGGAAATGAAGTCCTCTGGCTTTGCTTCTTCTTTCAAAGATGGTTTTGGCCGGGAAATTACTAATGTCACTTCCTGTCCAGATGGATGATGGGAAATGTAGTCAGTCAAAGCCAGTCAACTCTAGAAACCGCATTGCCATGGCTCCTAGTTAAAGCTTGGGTTACAGTCAATAAACTGTGCATGGTCTATAAATCCATTTAAAGTGGTCTTGCTCTTATTTGTATCCACCTTCAGGTTTATGAACTCAAACTATTTCTTAAGTCTTTCAATCTAAGGTTACTAATTTTAAGAGGCAGATAAGTTGATAATTTTACGTCTTAGATCCTTACAAATGGAACTCGTACTCTAGACCTGCATGCTACGACGGAGTTCCAGACAATTTGGAAATGTTTGAAAGTGTGTCAGCTATTAGGGCTGTGACAAGATGGAACAGAGGGGGCATTATATCCCAGGCCCGCTGGTATCAGACACTCTTGCCTGGCAACACATTTAATTATAGCTTTTGATTTAAAGCAATCCTGCTATATGTATACATAATGAGGCAGTTTACAAAGCAATACCACTAGATAACACCATATGCCATTACTGCCGTGTTTTCTCTTTCTCCAGAAAGGATGGGTTTTTGTGGTCTGGTTTGACAGAGCAGCTTTTGCGAGATAATTATGTGAGAATCATCAGGAGTGGGGCTCTGGGTTGGCCCAAATTGTGGGAGCCAGGAGTACGTTTTGATTGAGCAGAAGTTGTGTGCTTCCACAAAAAAGGGCTTGCCCTCCACACAGCTGTATTTATTTTATTTATTTATCCAGCTGCCTGAGCTTACATTTTCAGGGGCACACATGTGACATTGTAACAGTATTAACGTGTCTTAGATAACTAGGTAATTTATGATGTTTTTCTCCGGCAGCACAGATGGCAGGAGGGCCGTCATTAACCTCCATGGATTTTTAGGTCTGGCTTTACAGTGCAGCTGTCACTTGACCTTTTTACCTGCACGAATGTTCCTCTACAGCAGACAAATATAAATTGATTTCCATGCTATTTACCGTCTTTTAAAGCCGGACCTATTGGCATTACAAGTGCTCGTTGTTACTTAGAATCGGCTGCTTACAGTACCCGGGAAATACCAAAGAAGCATTGAAATGACCCCACATCAAGATCCAGATTTATCAAAGGTTTTGGGTCACCCTTGCGCTACTCAAGGCAACGCAGAGCAAAGAAAAACCTAGAATGAGGTTAACCAAGCCATGCAAGGTCACTTTGCATTACTCTGCGTTACTCTGCCTCAAGGAGGTGTTCCATGGGTGAAGCGTGGGTAGTCCCACGCATCCTTACACGGATTCAGAAGCATTTCCAGATTTACCAATACTGGTAGACATGGGTATGCACCAGAATGCTACACCTTCCTTTGGGAGATGAAAGGAGAAGAAATATCTTTACTTCTCGTTGGTTCCTCTTTCCATGTGTGCTGTTTTCTGAAGCACACAATCTGAAGCACACACAGAAAGAGGAAAATCAGCCTCAGAGGATTTCTTTTGTGCAGCAAGTTGTCCCTTACTGCACAAAAACAATCCTGCCTGGAATGCAGGGTGCCTGGGTATAGTGAGTTAGAAAGCAATACGGTCTGCACCATTTGCAGAATTGCTTAACTAATGTAGGCTTAAATACTTTGGGGAGTAGAAAACGATGAAGGAGGATATGAAATAAAAATTCCGACACCTCAAGGATTTATGTGGAAGACTGAGCCTTGTTGGCCGGTTCAGTATAAGAGTACAACAGATCAATACACAAATACCAGTAAATAACTTCCAATTGGGAACTTCTGCCCCTATAGGTGAAAACTAATGCAAATTGTTGACTTTGTGTTGATAGTCTGTCCACTTTACACAGCGGAACACAAAACTACTCCCAATAAAGTGTAAAATCTTCATATCTGATCAGCATTTAATAACTGATTGGGTGTGGCTGTCTAGGAGCAGAAGCTGTAGCCAATGTTTTCTGAGATTTTTTTTGTAGTTTTGTATATAATTCTAAAGGCTAGAATGGTTAACAGAGTGTATATTATTCTTATTGAATCGTTGTTATTATTAATCATGTTCATTATGTATATTCCATATTATATGTGTTTGTATATATGCATATATATTTATTCTCTGAAAAAAACAAAGGTTAAGGAAAAGTTATATTTAGGTGAATATGTCAGTGACAGCATTAGCATTTTGAACTAAAAAAACTGAAAATCACCAGTTATAGTTAGCAAAGCTAACTATAACTTGTGCCCTCGCCATGCACTGCTTATGACCTCACATATTACATCACACATGACATGTTCTATGACATCATTTATGTCATCCCTAATGACATCTCAAATGACATAATTGACGACATAATTCATGGCATCATCCAAGCTTCTTTAGTACACATTGCTCTAAAACAGGTATAGCATTAGAGCTATGAAAGTAAGTGCAAAATAGCTCAGAATAATATAAAGCATTATTACTGCTATCATACATAAAACCCCCATATGTAAAGCAAGCTTGTGTTATATGCAACATTGACCTTATACCTTACACTTCATGGGTAGCTGACTTTACAGTTTTTGCCTGTTTCAAACCCCTCACAGTCATTGAATTGTCATTGAAAAAAGATGAGGATATGAGTAGAAAAGTGGGTACTGTTAACATTGTTTATTCCATGGAGAGAGTTTACTCTGTACCAGTCTGTTTGCAGACAATGGAGCTCTCATGAAAAATACACCACAGAGTATTAAAAAGTACCTACTAAGAACAGTGAACACTCTATGCAAAACTTGTCCAAAGAGTGACTATTCACTTAAAATAACCAAGACCTGAAGGTATTAAAGATCATACTATCTGTAAACTTCATAGGGTGATGAAAACTTTACAGATAGCCTATCTTTTGAAGCAAACCTAGCACATGTACATAGGTTAGTACCTAGTGCACACAGCCTTCTATGTTATGTAGAAATTGTCACGCTGAGACGATTTTGTCTAATACCTCAAGGTAGTGGCGTAGCTAGCCCGCTGGCCACCCAATGGCTGTTCCTGCCTTTGCCGCCCCATGGCAGGTGCAGTGAAGGGGGGATGCTCAAGAGTTTTCTCCATTCCTGCGACAAACGCATTGAGGAGCGGGGGGATGCATGCTATTGCCGCTCCAAGACTGCAGGTAAGAGGGGGGGCCGCCATCCCCAAAACTCATGTTTCCCCTAGCTGCACCACTGACTCAAAGCTGAGTACAATACTTAGTATGCGTAGAATCTATGCCCCTCTGGAAACTTTTTCTGCAACAGCAAAATGTGTGGAACATTATGAACACAAGTTGTCAACTGGCCCCTGCACACAGATTTACTCTTCAATACAAAGATTTATAACATGTTCAATACCTGTACACACCTATGGTGCAATAGGAGCACAAGCATTCTCCAAGAAAGGCATAACATCAATCCCTTTACTTTGAAGGCCTTCTGACTGCTGAAGGATGTGATTTACAATAAGTTTAGAACAAAACTTTACCCTTTATCCTTGTTAAAGTCCCAACCTCTGTTTTCAGAATCATTACTATATCTATATCAGAGGATTGTATTAATTTCAGACTTGCGATCTCATGAAAGCATTTAAGAAGCAGGGATCTATTTAATGTACAATCTGGATCAAACAAAGGGAAAAAATCTAAAGTAAGTGTGTCAGTGCTTTCCTCTTTAAGGATCTCAGCAGGTCTCTTAGGAACCCCTTCTCTTCCCACCATATCCGAGAATGATTTAGCTAGAGGGTTAAGGGCTGTTAAAGCGAGGCCAGCTGGTTTCCTCAGTTCCCCAGGGGGAATAGAGTTGGAAGGCCCCCCTGTTTCAATATTTGGGACACCAGATAAGAGGGGAATAATGTTAGTGTGACAATCGGTTTGAATTGTTGTTGGGACTGCCTCTTGTTCTGTGGATGTTAGAGTTTCTTGAACTAATTTTACTTCCTGGATCTCGTTTTGGGGGGAATTAATTAGGGATACTTGACAAGGCACTTTTTTAATAGAAATTTCCAACTGTTCATCAAAGTAGATTTTCCTCCGCCTCTTTTTTCCAAATCTGCGAATTGGTTTCCTCTTTTTTCCTCCATTCATTTTAGAGTTCGCTTTTTTTCCCTTTTTTCTCTTATGTTCTAGGTCCGGTACACCCTCATCTCCATCATTTTTTTGCAGTTTAAAAATGGGAAATAACTCTTTATCTACCCTTGTGTTGGGATCATCCATAACTTCAATTACTTGATCAAGCTCTGTTACAAAATTAGCAATGGGGACTCTCAAGGGAGATTCTAACTTCTTTCTATCAATAGAGGGGAGGTCTTCATCCAGTCCTGTTCGGACTAGAACTTGAAGGGCATTCGAAGACTCATTCTCTATCGTCGTATGTTTCATTACTTTGGGCCCTAGAAAACAAGATCCCAAGTTAGGGCTAGATTCCTTCCCCTGCTTATTGTTCAAAGGAACCTTCAGTATTTGAGTTACTGTTTCCAGAACACAATCTGATCCACCGACAAATTTTTCCAGTAATTTTAAAATAGAAGAAAATAAATGTTCTAATGAAAATAAAGAGTCAGAGACAGGTTTATCTGACCTAATTGGTTGAATAGGATCAATACCTGTTATATTAAGGTCAGGACTCATGGAAGTGTTTGACTGAGAAATGTTGAATAGAGATTTATTAGATGGAGTGCTACTATATAGTTGAAGCCCAGAAGGGGCAAATGCTGCCGGGGTCTTTGTAGGATCAATAATCTTGCTGGATTCTTCAACAATGTACCTCCTGCAGAGCTCCATATCTAAGTCTGAGGAGATAAAATCATTACTTTGCACTTCCCTCGCCAAAGATGAGCCAAGGGCATCCTTTAAAAGAAATTCAACTGGATTAATGGATGATTATGCACTGTAACACCCACTATTTTATAACTGGACTCTGGTGGATATATTTTTATCCCCAAACACTAGCGGAGAAGGCGCCAACATTTCTAAAGAATTAGGAAGACCTTCTCTCTCTTTAATGGGGGGATCAACACCCTCTTCCTTATTACCTTGTTCAATTACACCAACAGAATTTTGGAGCCCCCTCATAGTGGTGTGAGCCTTAACAATATCACCTCTTTCGGCATTGTCATCAGACTTAGGCCCTACTGTGGCAGCTTTATTCTTTCCCCTTTCCCATAGACTAAATAACTGTCAATTTCCTTTTAACTGCATAACATGACCGTCCTTGTTCCGTAAAGGATTAGATTTGGTCTTAGAGCAGATTCTTCCCACTAACAGTCTACCCGACCTTAATTTTTTGCAGTCATTTCAGAAATAGAAAACAAACTCAATAAGATATTAAAAATTACAGTATCAGCTTTTGCTCCTATACTAGAGTACCAAAGCTTGACGACAGATAAAGACTATACAAGAAATATAATTAGATGAACACCTTCACGATTATACTGAAAAAAGCTTTTTTGAAAAGAATGGGCCCAGCCCAGCCTACTTCAACCTCTGAGAGCCTAAGAGGGCCCGCCCTTTGCCCGGGCTTAGAAACACAGTTCCTGAATTAGCTCTCAGTCGGCGTTCACAAAGGTAGTATCCCCGAGGCAATGGAGATTCCGCTTTTCCAAATCCGCTTTAAGAATGGCACAAAGAAGGCAAGTCCTTTCACACGTCTACGAGCGGCTCCCACGGAGCGGGGGCCGCGAGCCGTTTTGAAGTGCAGGAAAGAGGGGGCGGGAAGAGGACCCAGCTGCAGCAAAGGTGATAACACTGTGCAGGCTGGTCCTCGCAGTCCGGCCCGCGGTGAAACACAGTTCCTGAATTCGCCCTCAGTCAGCGTTCACAAAGGTAGTATCCCCGAGGCAATAGAGATTCCGCTTTTCCAAATCCGCTTTAAAAATGGCACAAAGAAGGCAAGTCCTTTCACAGTCAGTTCAAAGGTTAGTGTCCCAGCAGGTTCGCTTAGTCGCGTCATCCGCCGCCTGAGCCTGGCTCCAGCCCTAGTTGATGTTGTGCGCCTGGTGTCAGTTCGTTTATGCAGAGAGTTGAGTGTGTGACAGCGTGCAGGAGACGCTGCAGTTAGTGTCCCCGCAGGCACGGTCCTTTATGGTCCTTTATGCAGAGAGTTGACTGGCTGACAGCGCGCAGGATACTGTGCAGTTATTGTCCCTGCAGGCACGATCAGTCGCGTCTGCCCCCGCCTCAGCCCCGGAAATTGCCGCGCTCATTGACCACGCCCCTTGCTCCTGCGCAATTGCCGCACCCATTGGCCTTGGCCATGCCCCGGCCCAACCCACACATTTGCTTTCCACACGCCCTCAAGGCACGTTTTTTTGGGGGGAAGTGCAGCGCGATTGTTGCAGTTTGTCGCGCCCATTGGCCACACCCCTTGGTGCCATGCAATTGCAACTCAAGCGCCCATTGGCCTTGTTCACGCCCCCAGCAGACGCCCCCAGCACAATGCACACATTTAAGGAGCGCTTTTTTTTGTTGTCATGCCGCGCTCCGCCCACGCCCACGGCCACAAGGGACTACTTTGCCGGTAAGGTTCTTTTACGTTTCTAATGTATATGGTGGGCAGCTGTATAGCCATCTGCTGCAACTGTCCTTTCCAATGCTGTATTGGGTGTTGTGATTGGTGCTGTGGTTCCTGAGATTATCTGCCTCAAAGGTTTGGGCTCTCTCTTTATTATATTAGTATATATATATATATATATATATATATATATATATATATATATATATATATATATATAACTGGTGAGCAAGGCGACAGGATCGCCGAAACGCGTCAGATCGTGGCACCCCTGATTCACTGAAAACTTAAAAATAAAAAAACTCTGCTGAATTCATTACCGGATTCTGGTGTCCGTTCTTCTCCTGGAGAGCGCTGGCTTGTGCGGAGTGCTGTGGGAGCGTTAACGCATATATATAAAAAAAAAAAAAAAAATATATATATATATATATATATATATATATATATATATATATATATATATATACATATCATGGTTCAGGTGATGGAGGCATGCAAAGCAAGCAGGACGATAGTTTAGCATTGTGCTTTCTATGTGGAACCCTGGACGAAGAGGCCGCCCTGAAGGGTCGGGGGCTCCCCAGTCGGAGGTGCTTTTGGAAATGTTTTGTGAGGGAGCTTGACCCACACGCTACCGCCAGACCTACTGAAGACAAAGCAACTGGTAAGACTAACGGCGGCGCTGGAAGGGATTTGCTTGGGGATGATTCTCCTTTCAATCGTTCAGATGACGGAGACATGCAAATCAAGCAGGACGATAATTTAGCATTGTGCTTTCTATGTGGAACCCTGCCTGTTCACCACACGAATATCGAGAATGCACCAGGGTGCTGATTAGTACATTGTGCTTGCAGCTTAATATGCCGAACTTTTGCCATCACTCACTTGTGTATTATGGTGCATTCTGGGAGTTGAATGCTTTGAGCAGTCAGGTGACCAGAAAAACGTCGTAAATTTGCACGCAGAGACACTATGGCTGTTACTCCTGCCCGTGTCCAAGGCTTGATGTGCCGAAACTAGTTGGGACTAAATGATTTCTGTGCACAAAGCTTGATTAAATGCGCTCTGTCTGCTGAAATTGACCTCTTGTGTGGTGCTTCATGTTTGTGAAATTGCCGGGAATCTCCGTGCCCGGATGAAGAGGCCGCCCTGATGGGTCCGGGGCTCCCCAGTCGGAGGTGCTTTTGGAAATATATATATATATATATATATATATATATATATATATATATATATATATATATATATATATAAAGAAATCCTGACCGCTTCTCGCCGCGGTCCTGACGGGCGTAGACCTCCTCTCCACGATCAGATCAATATTAAATCATTGACGCCATAACACCGGTGAAAGTGCCAGCAGTGCAAAATTTATTTTCAGAAGTGACAGAGCAAGTGCCCTCCCTAAAAAAAAGAATATATATATATATATATATACATACATATATACATATTCCCAACTCCGGTCTTTGATGCGCTTCAGACCTTTCACTCGAGTGCACTCAAAAAAGCCAATATGCGGGGTTGAGTTCAAGCAATTTCCAATTATTTATTGCAGCGTTCTGCAGCCAGTTTGACAAACGCGTTTCAGAGTTTCCGCCTTCGTCAGTGTCAACTAAAGCTTTACTCATACTGATTTAAATAAACAAACAAACAATTACCATGTTGATCAACATAGAAAATGTCTTGAGCATTATTTACAAGTGAAAACATAAAAATAAACAGTGGACAAGCTGTGTATTCAGAATAGCGGCGGCCATCTTAGAGGTATTTCTGCCCTCCAGTGCCTAACAGTTGATCACATTAACATCTTAATAAATGAACATTCATCATGTGTTAAGGCACAATAATATGTGAAATTAAGTTCCTAGGTCGCTTATTAATGAAAAGAGATCGCCCCTCTCGATAGAATTAATATCGGAAGAGCGACTGTAGGTGCACTCGAGTGAAAGGTCTGAAGCGCATCAAAGACCGGAGTTGGGAGTGTAACTGCGCGTTTCACCACGCGCCGAGGAAGCACCCGTAACGAGTGGAGCAACGACTGGTGAAAGTGCGTTGAGGAACATATATATGTACATATATATATATATATAAATATATATATATGCATATATATTTTTTTTAACACACCAAGGACGCGGCACTCAGGATTTGGATTTGTTTTTGTTACTCTTTGTTTATTTTAACTTCAAGCTCGGACCAACGCATTTCAGCCTGGCTCAGGCTTTGTTCACGGCCTGGCTGAAACGCGTTGGTCCGAGCTTGAATTTAAAATAAACAAAGAGTAACATATCTGTTGTAAATGGAATGAAGACTCCGGATCCAGGAAGGTGGCAGGTAAGTAGTTTAATGCAGCAGTAAAGAAAGTAACAGGACCGTCGCCCATCTGGCCAAGCATTAACTGACACAGATTAGAACCAGAGATAGTGTCATGGGGAGAATCATGTAAACAATCTAGAAGGTTGGTACAAGGGCAAGCAGGGAATGGAACAGGTAAGGAAAAAGCCATGTACAACACATCTCCCCCCCTTGGACAATAAAAGAAAAGAAAGAAAAGCATAAGACAAATGAGCAAAGAAAACTCTCAATGAACATAATGATTTAAATAAGCAGGTGGATGACGAGAGCGAGGACTCCTTAAGCTCACGCTAGAAGAAGAATGAGCAGGAGTAGAAGCGGGGATAGAAATCCCAACTCCATCGTCACACAAAGAAGAGGAAGCATCGCCACCACCCACCTCCCCCCGTACAGCAGGCAAACAAGGCAAACTGGAATCCTCCTGAGTTGATAACATGTAGCCATTGCAACCTTTATCAGAAAGACTAGAAAAACAATCTGAAGGATTTGTTCCATTTTTCTGGTAAAGCACAACTCTCCTGTAGTTCCATTTAGCACCATTTTCAAGCACAACAAAATGAGGAAAAGCTTTCTTAACACGAAATGGACCACTAAATTTTGAGAGGCCTTTGGCACACCGACCAGGTTTGACTTTGACAAGATCCCCATTGGAGATAGGTAGAGGAAACAAATTTGATGGGGAGGATTGCTTACCGTTTTCTCTTAACCAGGCAGGAGTCAACCTTGAAACAGGGGAACGACCCCGCATTAGCTCAAAGGGAAATTTTTCTCCCTGCTTATGAGGCGTTGAGCGATACGCCCAAACCAACTCTTGCACACGCTCGTCAGAAAAACATCCACTCGCAACCGACATCTGAATCACACCTTTCACCAGTCGGTTGACTCTCTCACATAGACCATTGCTCTCAGGGTTGTAAAGACAAGTGCGGTGATGAGATATGCCACAATCACGCACAAAATTAGCCATTTTGGTAGATGTTAGCTGGGTGCCGCTATCGGTAATTAGGACGGATGGAAAACCCTCATTCAGAAAAACAGACTTAAGGAAAAGAATAGTGGAATCAGTTGTGATCTCCCTCATGAAACGTACAGTCAACCACTTGGAAAAACAATCAATAACGACCACAGCAAAGCGTTGACTTGAAGGTAGTTCACTCATAGGACCAATGAAGTCTAAGCATATTGTATGCCAAGGTATGCTTTTAAAAGAGATATTTCCAATTGAATGAGAACCAACGACTTTTAGACGTTTCTCTCCTTCTTTGCAAAAGGAACATTTGACTACACAGTCTACAGCATCACTATCGATTGAAGGCCACCAGAAATTCTCTTTCACACGCCGCTGAGTGAGGGTTTGGCCCAAATGACCCTCATGAGCCCAACTGAGAATTTTACTCCTCAAGGAGCTAGGAGGAATAAAACGATCACCTCTCATTAACACATTTTTCCCAAGAAGGGACAATTCACTCAAAACTCTAAGAAAAGGTCTGACAGCAGGTTCCAGAGTACTTTCTCTTCTTGCCCCTTTGAGGACAAGATCAACAACGGCCTTTAGAACATGGTCTTCATCCATGCTCTTGGACCACTCCTCAGCTGAGAAAGAACTCTCACACAAAAACAAAACATCTTGTAGAGAGGCAACAGCTATGTCATCACAAATCTCACCTAATGAATCTTGAACATTACCAGAAGGAGCAGGGAGACGCGATAAACAATCGGCTTGAATGTTCCTCCAGCCATGAACGAACTCAACCTCAAACTGATAATCCTGCAGACGAGAAGCTAATCTGGCTAGCCTGGGCGAACCTTTGCCTGTTCCACCAGGCGCCAAAACATTAACCAGGGGTTTGTGATCTGTGCGAAGAACAAAACGTGAACCCCACAAGTATGTTCTAAAATAGTTTACGCCCCATGCAGCAGCAAGAGCTTCCCGTTCAATAACGGAATAATTAACCTCAGAGGTAGACAATGGTCTAGAAGCAAAGGCTATAGTTTTTTCAGTTCCTTCATGTTTTTGGAGAAGCACAGCACCAAGGCCAACACCACTCGCGTCAACCATTAAGACAGAAGACCGTTTAATGTCAAAAGGGGTAAGGACATCAGAAGACTTGAGTTCAGATTCGATGCTACAGAAACAAGACTCTTGTTCATTCGACCAAGAGAATTTCACCCCCTTTTTCAACAGAGATCTTAAGGGAGCTGTTTTCGTAGAGAAATCTTTCACAAATTTAGAGTAGAACTCAATTAGTCCCATGAAGGACCTGAGCTGTTCCTTATCAGCTGGGGAGGGAGCTAACTCGATAGCTTCCAATAGATTTTTTTTAGGCCTTATACCATCTGCAGAGAGGCAGAAACCTAAATATTCGACCTTTTTGACCAAAAATGCACACTTCTCACGGCGTAGCGTGAGACCAGCATCAACAACTCTATGCAGAACATTTTGTAAGACATTGTTATGTTCCTCCAAAGTATCCCTGAAAACTAGAATGTCATCCTGGAAGAAAATAACTTTATCTAACCCCTTGAACACCTCGGTAACCATACGCTGAAACACACTAGCAGCAGAAATGAGTCCAAAAGGTAACCTAGTAAATTGAAAAGTTCCTTCGCCTGTAATGAAAGCTGTAAGATGCTTTGAACTGTCGTCCAAACGAATCTGATGATATGCGTGTTTAAGGTCTAATTTGCTGAAGAATCTTGCTCCCTTGAGTGTGGAAACTAACTCACCTATATTGGGTAAAGGGAAAACATCAGCCACCACACATTTATTCAAAGAGCGTAGGTCTACACAGAACCTAATTTTATTGTCGGGTTTCTGCGAAATGACTACGGGGGAAACCCATGGAGAAGGTTCTACTGGCTCAATGATGCCACCTTGAAGCATCTCCTCTAGGACAGCTTTAACCTCATCACGCAAGGCAAAAGGAACTCTCCTGGCTTTGTGTTGTACAGGAATACTGCCATCTTTCAACAGTATTCTGTGAGAGTAGCCCTGTAGTTCGCCTAATTCTTCTCTGAATACAAGACTATGATTGGTAAGAATGTCATCAATAGAGCAATCATCAATAACTAAAACAGGTTCGTCAGCTCTGGGATTAACAATTATGTGCAAGTCATACTGGTGGGAACGTCCCAATATTGCAGGACCATCTACAGACACATACATCTTACCCCAGGTGGACCTATTTTTAAAAACAATCTTCCCTTCAAAGTAACCAAGGAGGTCAATTTATTTTCTCACCCTGGTAGCCAGAAGGAAAAATGTCACACACATCTAGACATTTGTTTCCCCATACTTCCTTCAGCATAGATGAAGGAATAATAGTCCACTTGGAACCAGTGTCAACCATCAAGGTGACACATTTGTCATCAATCATAAAGTTAGCTTTAGGGATTCGTTCCCTCTTTTCAACACATGAACACACCGAATCATATAACACTAGAATTTTGTTGACATCACGCTTTAGGTCACTATATTCACTCACAACAGTAACTCTCGGGTTAGATCTGTTTTTGCACACTTTTGCAAAGTGACCTATCTTACCACAACCTAAACACTCCTTATTGTTAGCAAAACAGAATTTTGCATCAGACAAGTGTGAATAACTCCCACATCTAGAACACATCTTAGACATGAATTTGTTACTAGGCTGTAACTGGGGTCTATTGAAAGACTGTTGAGGCATATTTTTTTTCTGCAAGACATAACCTTTCTTTCTAACAATAGCGACAGCAGCTGCTTCATCATCGCTAATGTCACTATTGACAACCTTATGAGATATTTCAGCAACTTTTGAGTCTGTACTACTCTTTTGCAATTCCTTAATGCACTTTTCACTCTCCTCAACAACCTTAGCTAATTCGATTGCTACTTTAAGAGTAGGGTTTTTGGCAGCCCATAAACGTTCCTGAATTTTCCTATTATTAGCTTGTACAATTAATTGGTCTCTAATGTGTTCATCAGCCATCTGACCAAAATTACATTTGACAGATAGTTCACGTAGGCGGGCAACGAAGTCATCTATGCTTTCACCCTCGAGTTGTTTGTTCTTGTAAAATCTGTATCGTTGAAGAACTAGATTTTCTTCCTTTCCAAATCTATTCTCCAGTCTAGCAATAGCTTCTTTAAACTCATCCAAAGGTTGTGAAGTGGAAGAGAGAACCTGAGGTAGATATTTAAAAAGACGTTGTCCTTCCTTTCCTAATGTGGTCATCAAGAGCGCTTTTTTTCTTTTAGGTGAGAAGTCTTCTCCATCTAGAGCCTCGATGTAGTTATTAAACATTATAATCCAGTCCTCCCAGGGAGTAGATGGATTGCCTGGCTCACTCAAAAATTGCGGAGGAAGAGCAACATTTATAGATTGTGCCATGACAAAACACCTTTTAGTAAAGTCTTTGAAAAGCTGGGTTAATTAAAAAAAAGAGGCAAATCACCAAAGTGCTAATATATATCCAAGCGCCAGTACTCTAAGTTATAAGAAGATTGATGCCACAAAGTCACGTAAATAAATGTCTTGCGCTTAAATAAATATCACAGGAATGAAGAAGCGCCACAAAAACTAATTTTAAGATATGCTTACTTGTAATTTGAAGTCTCGAATCCTTTCTTAGGATTAACGAACCACTTATGCACTTTAAATTCACTAGCGTTTGTTTGCCAACATTGCACACACGAAGAAATGTTTTTAAAATGGTCGCTTGCGTCAACCGTCATAGAGGTCACGCAGTTAACCTCGCGTAAGTGATGCGCGGCGTTCAGCTCGTGAACATTCCAGTGAACGCGCAACACCCTTTGCGTCTTCTGCTCCTCGCGTCACTTGTAGTCAGGGAGACAGGTTTACATGGCAACAAGGAATGCCATATCGCTTACGCACCTTGTTGCTCCGTTGCTGGGTAACACAGAGAACTGCACGTGACCAACGACGTCATCAACTGAACTCAGGCAAAGAAGGCGGAGAAATGAGAAAAATTTTGTTTTCAGTCGGTATTTCTCAACGCCGATCGATACCAGAGGCAACAGGAAACCGGCAAAACAAAACGCTGTATCCAGTGGGTTCGTTGGGGAACGGATCGCTGTTTTTCTTTAATCCTTCTTTTGCTGCAAACGGAAATGGCCAGATGCTCCCATCAACAAGTCGCCAAAATGTTGTAAATGGAATGAAGACTCCGGATCCAGGAAGGTGGCAGGTAAGTAGTTTAATGCAGCAGTAAAGAAAGTAACAGGACCGTCGTCCATCTGGCCAAGCATTAACTGACACAGATTAGAACCAGAGATAGTGTTATGGGGAGAATCATGTAAACAATCTAGAAGGTTGGTACAAGGGCAAACAGGGAATGGAACAGGTAAGGAAAAAGCCATGTACAACAATATCCAAATCCTGAGTGCCGCGTTCTTGGTGTGTTAAAATTGTCAAAATCGGGCCAGGATCCGGCCCCCACGCTGAGCACCAGTAGCAGAGTGCACGGAGCTGAATGATCACACTGTGGCAGATATATGTACAGAAATGTATATATATATGATTTGTAGCTCAATCACACCATCCTTCTTGGAAAAAGATGAGCGTGGACCCAGAATATTGCGCAGAATGTATCTTTATTTAGCCAGCTCTGCCACTACGCGTTTCGGGCGCTTCCGCCCTTGATCACATGACAACTCCACTATTTTTCTTACCGCTTTTTAAAGTGCAAGTGCATGTGGACAAGAATAGACATGGACAAAATACTATATCTCGTTACCATAATAGTAAAAGGGTAAAAATGCATATACAATATTTACACCCATGATCACTGTAACTAAGGATTTAAAATCACTGCGTAAATGCATTAAAAATCCATAGTTATACAAAAAAGAAGAAAAGAGAATCACAGCATGAATGCTTTTCAATAATACTAGCAGTGATCATCATACTGACATCACCAATCATGTCCTATACATTGTCCTAATATTTAGTACAAACCAATAATATTACATACCAAAAATATGTAAACAAAATGTGCCAAACCTAGAACCTAAACCCGAAAAAATGTTGTTAAATTCATAATGCAATATTCCATCTCAATTATTTAACTACTATCCGCTGCAATACATAACTCCTAACCTTTCATTGGAGTATATCCCTTATTTATATTGCTGCAGGCAAATCATGTGTATTTCACCAAACCAAAAACCTTGACAACATCATTCCTTAGTAAAGTGCAAAAATGCAAAGGACAATAAATATATACTGTATATATATACATATATGTATTTCGGCAAGGGGAGAGAGTAGGCGGTATCTTACTGCCTGATAAGAGTGCCGACGGAGGTTCAAGCTGAATAACATACCTGGGAGTAGTATGGAGGCACACAGTCCTGCGCCATGAATTTGGGACACCACTTTGGTGTTTGGATTACCCCATCACTGTATGCGGCACCACAATGGACTCCAGTTCCCACCATGCATCACTCTTGTGAATCACAGACATCCATCATAGTACCTGCACTTAGGAGGAGGAGCCGAGAGACTGCTACTAAGGGGGCAGTCTCTGTGTCCAGGACTTACCAGCCAGCCTGTGAAGCCGGCACTGATGACGGCCATTTCCGGCTAGAAACGCGTCTGCCATAGCGTTTCACGGACTGCAAGGACAAAACTGTGTTCTGCTTGAATAAATCCTTTGTTGGCACTCGGAGCTGTGTCCTGCTGACTTTCTTTGAAGGTGAGCGAGTGGTTCTGGATATATAGTACCGGGTTGCCGATACCGGTACAAGGACACACCCTCTCGATCTGGTGCTCCGCGTGAAAAAGGCAAAAACTGTGGTGAAGTACGAGAAGTGCACAACGCGGCGCCCCCCCAAGCAAAAGTCATTGCCACTAGGCAGTTATTTCGGCAAGGGGAGAGAGTAGGCGGTATCTTACTGCCTGATAAGAGTGCCGACGGAGGTTCAAGCTGAATAACATACCTGGGAGTAGTATGGAGGCACACAGTCCTGCGCCATGAATTTGGGACACCACTTTGGTGTTTGGATTACCCCATCACTGTATGCGGCACCACAATGGACTCCAGTTCCCACCATGCATAACTCTTGTGAATCACAGACATCCATCATAGTACCTGCACTTAGGAGGAGGAGTCGAGAGACTGCTACTAAGGGGGCAGTCTCTGTGTCCAGGACTTACCAGCCAGCCTGTGAAACCGGCACTGATGACGGCCATTTCCGGCTAGAAACGCGTCTGCCATAGCGTTTCACGGACTGCAAGGACAAAACTGTGTTCTGCTTGAATAAATCCTTTGTTGGCACTCGGAGCTGTGTCCTGCTGACTTTCTTTGAAGGTGAGCGAGTGGTTCTGGATATATAGTACCGGGTTGCCGATACCGGTACAAGGACACACCCTCTCGATCTGGTGCTCCGCGTGAAAAAGGCAAAAACTGTGGTGAAGTACGAGAAGTGCACAACGCGGCGCCCCCCCAAGCAAAAGTCATTGCCACTAGGCAGTTATTTCGGCAAGGGGAGAGAGTAGGCGGTATCTTACTGCCTGATAAGAGTGCCGACGGAGGTTCAAGCTGAATAACATACCTGGGAGTAGTATGGAGGCACACAGTCCTGCGCCATGAATTTGGGACACCACTTTGGTGTTTGGATTACCCCATCACTGTATGCGGCACCACAATGGACTCCAGTTCCCACCATGCATCACTCTTGTGAATCACAGACATCCATCATAGTACCTGCACTTAGGAGGAGGAGCCGAGAGACTGCTACTAAGGGGGCAGTCTCTGTGTCCAGGACTTACCAGCCAGCCTGTGAAGCCGGCACTGATGACGGCCATTTCCGGATATAGAAACGCGTCTGCCATAGCGTTTCACGGACTGCAAGGACAAAACTGTGTTCTGCTTGAATAAATCCTTTGTTGGCACTCGGAGCTGTGTCCTGCTGACTTTCTTTGAAGGTGAGCGAGTGGTTCTGGATATATAGTACCGGGTTGCCGATACCGGTACAAGGACACACCCTCTCGATCTGGTGCTCCGCGTGAAAAAGGCAAAAACTGTGGTGAAGTACGAGAAGTGCACAACGCGGCGCCCCCCCAAGCAAAAGTCATTGCCACTAGGCAGTTATTTCGGCAAGGGGAGAGAGTAGACGGTATCTTACTGCCTGATAAGAGTGCCGACGGAGGTTCAAGCTGAATAACATACCTGGGAGTAGTATGGAGGCACACAGTCCTGCGCCATTAATTTGGGACACCACATTGGTGTTTGGATTACCCCATCACTGTATGCGGCACCACAATGGACTCCAGTTCCCACCATGCATCACTCTTGTGAATCACAGACATCCATCATAGTACCTGCACTTAGGAGGAGGAGCCGAGAGACTGCTACTAAGGGGGCAGTCTCTGTGTCCAGGACTTACCAGCCAGCCTGTGAAGCCGGCACTGATGACGGCCATTTCCGGCTAGAAACGCGTCTGCCATAGCGTTTCACGGACTGCAAGGACAAAACTGTGTTCTGCTTGAATAAATCCTTTGTTGGCACTCAGAGCTGTGTCCTGCTGACTTTCTTTGAAGGTGAGCGAGTGGTTCTGGATATATATATATATATATATACATATGGAAGATCAATGACCATGATTTAGACCCTCTGACCATTATGAATAGAAGTATAAAATATACTTTCTAAAAAATCATGTCTAAATCCTGATCATAAATACCATATATAAATAATTAAATACATAAATAGTCTTAAAATTTGCCTCTCTAGAAGAATTATAGTTATTTAATATCTCAATTAAATAGTTATATATATATATATATATATATATATATTACATTCAGAAAGGCAAAGTCAATGAGGGAGGAACTGGTCTGTAATGCGCCAGCACTCAAAAAGACCAAAAATTGGCTAGACTCCCAAAAGGGCTTCAAAAAGTGTTCAAAATGCAAAGCCTGCACCCATGGCGTGAACACTACTAAAGTTCAAGTCCCGTTTAGGATCAAACCATATGTTTTAAGGGATGCATTCACATGTAAGACAGACTTCGCAATATATGTGCTTGTATGCTCCTGCGGTAAGAAATATGTAGGCTCCACCATTCATCCAGCACACGTACGGATCTTACAACATTTGCGAGCAATCGCCAATAATGATCCAACGTACCCTGTAGCCAGATGCATACATGAGGCCCACAAAGGTAATGCTAAGAACATCCAATATTTTGTTATTGATAGCATTCCGAAAAACATGAGGGGAGGAAACCGCCCATTAGCGTTACGCCGCCTAGAGTCAAGGTACAACATACTTTTGAACTCTAAGATCCCATTCGGCCTGAATGCGGACGAAGCTTTAAGTGTCCATTTATAACTAGCAGTAATTAACACATCTGATTTGCATTCCTTTCCCCCAAGTACCATTCGAATAACATCTGCAGTTCACGTACTACACAACTCACGGGTTGCACATGGGCACACAAGAGCACACTTCAGACATAGGACTATGCCTGAGTACACAGCACTTATTATCCTTTCATGTCTTTCAACACACTTAGACACTCTTTCAGCGTATCCCCCTAACCACTCACTCTACTTAGAGTAGTACGATATCCATGGTTGTTCTTAACAGGTCCACGCGCAATACTCCACCCCTAACTCCAGATGTGGCAAGGTTCAGACAATAAGGGTTTACTGTGTCAAAAGTAACTGTAGTGATCCACACACTATGCAGTGACCTACGGTAATTTTTGCAACTGCCACGGAACAATAAGGAAGCCGTTAAGCCCACTTGGGCAGCATTGCAGGAGCCTCAGCCACGACATTACGAGTAGCATCAGTATGCATCCAAACACATTAATCGCTACACGCGCAAAGTACTCACATAGCGGCACCATCGGTCTGCGACATGGCGCGGCACTTTCAGCCCAATCTGGTTTATCTCCAAACATGTACGCTGGTATGTTTGAGGCGTCTGTTAGACAATGGGAATCAGGCAAACCAGATGGCCTACTATGATGGGACCTTTTATTAGGAACATCCATGGCAGGAACATGGGGTAACCGTAGCAAAGTGTGCTAAATTATTATTATTTTTTCACGAAAATTCCTCTTACGCTTTTAAAGTCAACTTTATGTCAGCTGTGAATATTAACATGCTGTATGATGAAAAGGTTGCGAATATTATTTTTAACACATGTTTTGGTGATCTAAGGAATTGGTAAAAATGTTTGAAAAATAATTCTGAAATAATGCTCGCCATAAGTGTGAAAACTGAGAAAAGACTTTTCAAATACAGGGTGTGCCACAATGTAACCATGGCAACATCTGGATGTAACCTGTATGCTAATTGATAGACACGCCTATGGCTCTGTGTATATATGTACGCGCTTCATGCAAGTGCAGATGTAGTGAACAAGGCGGCAACGCCGAAACGCGTCTAAGCAGACACTGATCTAATAAATCGAGTTTGGATTCAGATTCATGGTGTCAGCGCCTTCTTCAAATCGTACAAGTTTGGCATGACTGAATATATATATATATATATATATATATATATATATATATATATATATATATATATATATATATATATATACATATATATGTACTATGACCGCATTGGAGTAGCAGACTTGGAAGTAGGGGACCCGAGGACGTTTATTCCCCGAAACTCTGCTTGACTTTCCCACTGTAGCACGTTTTGATGCATTATGGTGCACTCTGGTACCAGCAGTCCGTGGCAGAGGCTGTTCCGGTGCCTATGCGTCAATATGCTTCAGCTGGGCCCTTCATCACTTGGTAGGAGGAGCCCGTTATAAAGACTGATTGGGAATGCTTGTGACAGACTGAGGTATCTTGAAGAAGGCTGAATGCCGAAACCGGTCATGCCGAACCTTCACTGTTAGGATATGGTGCTGAAGTCCCGATGTGCATACTGCTTTGATATGTTTTCAATCCCCAGTGGGCCATGCACGTCACATTGTATTCTGCACAGCATGCTGGACTTTGTAGTCCTCATCTGTATCATTGTTGCCCCCAGTGGGCTCCTTGCCACATGTTGTAATTCATCAGTGTCTTTTTCATGCTAATACGCCTATCCTAGGTCCTGGGATGGTATATATGTTTATATATATGCAAAAAGAACAAAGAACTCTGGGTAGTTCCAAGTTTAGGAGGTGAGCGGATTTAGAGTGTGGCTGGTGTTATAGAGTGCTCTATATTAGAGCTGTTCTCCACTTAAACATGGGAACTACCCAGAGTTCTTTGCAGAGAACTCTGGGCAGTTCCCAAGTTTAGGTGGAGAGCAACTACTATAAAGAGCACCCTACAACACCAGCAACACTCTAAATCTGCTCACTTCAAATGTCTGTTTTTCTGCCAAAGTGTTTAAGTATAGGGTTAGTACAGTGCCATCCGCCCTGAGCTAACAAGGGACAAAGGGGAATATGTACAAGCCCCTATCGCCACCACACCATTCACTTTTATCGACGTTGTGGTGGCAATAGGTGCTGCGCCTTATGTGAAAGGCAGCGTTAAGGCACTTAACGTGGCTTAACGCTGCCTTGCAAATAAGGCCACCTTTCACGCTATGGCTAGCGTGAAAGGAGTGGACAGTGGATGTTGTGGTGGGCGTTCCACTGCAACACCCATTCATTTTGACACTGCCCCCTATGTACAAGGGTGGCGTACATAAGAGGCAGCGCCAAAATTAAGACCCGGTAAATCCTGGTCTTAAGTTTGCGAAACAAGGAGAAATGCATTATTTCTCCTCGTTTTTGCTTTTTCCATGTGTGCTGCCTTGTGCAGCTCACCTGGAAAAAGCAAAATGCCATGGTTTGTGTATGTACAGGAAGGTGCCCCTTCCTTTACATAAACAAACCTTTAAAAAAATGCAATTTTGTTACTTTAATGTGTGCTGCATGAAGCAGCACACATGAAAGAGGCATAATGTCATTTAAGAATTGTTTATGTGCAGGAAGGGACACCTTCCAACACATAAACAATCTTCCTCTGCATGCAGACACCCTTGCACTATGGTGCAAGGGTGCCTGCATTGGCACTAGGTTGCTAAACTTAAGAACCATCGCAGGGGGAAACGCAAGGCTGTACCACATTCTTGTAAATATGGTGCAGCCTTGCGTTTCTGAAGTGGCGGAGAGAGGTGTTAAGCCAGGAAGGCTAACACCTCTCTCCCCCACATCATTGTACATATGGCCCAAAGTCTTTTGCCATATATACAGCAATGGATTAGCTAGTGTCATCCATGCTGAGCTGTAAAATTATAAAAGCCTTTTACCACCCCAGGCACAGAATTACAGAACTGGATTGGTAAAATACCATCCAAGCGAACCTGGAATTAATAAAAGCAACCCATGCCATATGTTTCTCTTTCATTACAGCTCTTCAGAAAGCTTTAGCAGTGTCCAGACACAAGGGAGCACCCAGTATAACTCTAAACAGTAACCTTTCAGACTTAGAGTGGTGCAAAAAGTGTGCAAAAACTCATGGTAGTTCCCAAAGTTTAGGCGGAGAACAGCTCCTATATAGAGCACCCTCAACACCAGCGACACTCTAAATCTGCTCACCTCAAATGTCTGTTTTTCTAGCAAAGTCTTTAAGTATATAATTAGTACATCACATCCACGCCAAGCTAGAAATGGACAAAGTATTTTGCCATTTATACAGCAAAGTCTTTAAGCATAGGTTGGCTAGTGCCATCCATGCTGAGCTGTAAAATGACAGAAGCCTTTTACCACTCCAGGCACAGTATTGCAGCTTTGAATTGGTAAAATACCATCCAAGGAAATCTGGTGTGATTAATAGCAAACTCTGACATGTTTTGCTGTTATGACAGCTCTTCAGAGAGGTTTAGCTTTGCCCAGACACAAGGGAGCTCCCAGTAAAAGTCAAAGCAATACACTTTCAGCTTAGAGTGCTGCATACATTATGCAAAAAAGAAGCAGAAAACTCTAGGTAATTCCCATGTTTAGGTGGCAACCAACTCCTACATATAGCACACCATATAAACCCATACATACATATAATTAGGTAACAAAGCAACGCAAGAACATGCATAAACCATCTAACGCTTATTAAATATGGATACTTGCTATAAGAGTTCTGCCATAAATGTGGGAAAGGTCCAATAGTTCTTGGCAGTTTATAGGGAAAGCTGCTAATTAATATGTGAACATGCCAAAAGTCGATCACATTTTCCATATGTATAACTGCACATTTCATCAATGACGCACATTCTCCGCTAGGAACATCACCTCTTCCGCCCCCCCCCCCCCCCCAGCCCACCATGAGGAAGCCCTATAGGACAGCGAAGGCTGCTGATCAAAGAACTAATGACATCCCAGGGGGCTGCATAACTAAAAGCAGAGCTTACACCGCCTCAGAGCCCCTCAGGTGTCCTTATCTCATGGTACCCTCTGCGCCTTTCACTTGGCAGCAGCTTCATTAGCCATTAATATTACGCTTTGCATTTTACTCCCTATAGAAATGCTCTGAGGCTGGATTATGCTTTTACTAACTGAGCCGACTTAATTCCTATTGCAGCAGGTAGGATTGTGGGTAAACATTGCATATAATGCTGTCAGATAGGACTGCCTAGGTGAGAGAGGGACATCTTTTAGTGGGGATGGAGCAACATTAATGTGCTTTATGGCCCCACAGCAAATGCTCACAAAATGGTGCCAGATTGCAACAAATAGCCCCACATGACCTTGTTGATAGGGGAAAGAAAGGGAGTGGCCCCCATGGCAAAATAAAATTTTGCTTGGGATGTGGAAAATCGTTGCATCTGAGCCGCTTTAGATGTCCATATTAGCGGGCAACTCTTCGATGCCAATGACAAGAATAAGTGAATGTTGGCTGCTAAGCAGTGGTGGCTGGCCCAATACAGCATTTAAGTAGTGCCTCCCCAAATTTTTCACCTTGTCTTTCTTAGAGTCTAAAGGTGTAGACAGAACTACACTGCACAGTTTTGGCCCCTCGTGATGACAGGGTAACAAAACACAAGCTGCATTTGTCTGATGGTCTACGCTCAGCCCATGAGGCATGCAGTTTGATGTTTTCATGATACTGTTGCAGAACTCTCTCCTAGGGAGGTGTGGCCTAAAATTGCAGACAGCTGTCTAGTTCAGTACATTGTAAGTTACTGCTCTAACGCCAATATTAGGGGCCTCATTTATATGAAGTGACGCATCGCTGTATGAAAACAGCGATGCGTCACTTCTCAGTGCGCCCCCCTTGCGACATGATTGATGCGTCATATTTACTGTATGACGCATCATGTCGCAAGGAGCTACAGATACGTCAGTATTTCTGACGTATCTGTATGGCACAAAAGTGACGCATTGCTGGCGTGTGTCACAAAAGTGTTGCAACTCCAGCCATGTGTCCTTTCACATGGGGCAAGCCCCATGTGAAAGGGCCTGCGTCAGTCTTACACCTGCTGTGAGGCAGACAGACATATTGATGCATTTGCACCCTAGAAGTGGCGCAGTGAAATCTGGTAGAATTCACTGCGTCACTTCTATGAGGCTTACATACGTGGGAATGCCCACCCTGCATACATTATAACTGAGGCTGGTATAATGTAGAGCAGGGGTTTACAAAGTGACGCATCCGCTTAGATGCGTCACTTTGTAAATAGGGCGCAACAGGAGGCATATTTTACGCCGCCGATGCGTCACAAAAAGTGACGCAACAGAAGCTCAAAACTGTCGCAAGGCCTCATAAATAAGGCCCTAGGTGTGTGTGTGTGTGTGTGTGCGCGTGCCCATCTCTGGTAACTATTCTATTTTATGTACATTTTCCAGCTCATTTCTACATATGTAACGTCCTGGGCACTTTAGGAAAGTGGGCAACCTTTATGGTTCTTGGATTCTGATTGACGGGAGCCAAAGTGGTCTTTTTATACTGTCTTTCTCTACGTTCATATTTTTGGGGATGGTTTGATTGATTGATTGGACCATTTATAAAAAGCGCAAACAGCCACTTCCTAAGAAATATCCCAGAGAATAACATATCATAACATAGCATGCCCCCGTTAGGTCACCTTCTCCCAAGCAAAACTCGTTGCAAATTACAGTCTATAGGAACAAAAGAAGATTTAATTCTGTTTCCTGAACTGAAGCAGGTTAGATTGAATCCATTTTTATTTTTTTATTTTTTATTGTTCAGTTCAAAGTGTAAATATCAAAAAAATAAAACATACAGAGATCAATATTCAATAATCAATACTGAACACACGGTAAATATCACAAGTAGATGCAATCAGGAATCAGAGAGAAAAAAAAAGATTCCAGAGTGCTAACCATTACACCATGGAACCGTGGTTAGATTGAACCCTGATGGTTAGTGGAAAACTATTCAAGAGTTTGGCTGTAACTGCTGGAGCCCTGCGACCCCCGGTCTTACTTTCCTGAACTTTGGCATGGTAGTCAGAACAGCATGTTTGGATCTGAGGGGCATATTATCAAGGGGGTTTATCTCCGCTTTTTTGGCTTTAAAAGCCAAGAAAGCGGAGATCATTTTATCTCCCTATTACCTAGCTGTCGCTAACACCAGTTAGCGACAGCTAGTAGGAGATAGCGACCATCTTGGGCCCCGCTTTGCATGTCAGTGATATTTATCACTAATGACATGCAAAGTGGGCGTGCCAAGATGTTAGCGACTGGAAACAGTTGCTAACATCGCTATCTCCTATTACCAACTTTTGGAGATATTCGCGCTAAGCGCGAATATCTCCAAAAGCTAACACCT
Organism: Lissotriton vulgaris; assembly: GCF_964263255.1. Lineage (NCBI taxonomy): Eukaryota > Metazoa > Chordata > Amphibia > Caudata > Salamandridae > Lissotriton > Lissotriton vulgaris. Next base: position 296,316,541 of record NC_141685.1, read on the forward strand.
TCCCTGAGCAGTTCTTAGCCATGTTAGCCAATGGGAGGTGGATAACATGGCTAAGAGCATTAGCTCGCTAATGCATGAATATCGCGGACTTTTCAGAGATATTCATGCATTTCGGCCGATTTTTATCGCTTAGAAGATAAACCTTGATAATAGCAAGGTTCCTAAGCGATTAAAATCGCCGCAGCTCGGCGATAAAAATATCGCCTCTAAACCAACATAGCGTTAATTATCGCTAGTTGTTGGTAATATGCCCCTGAGTTCTCTAGCAGGAGTAAACAATGACAAGAGAGATTTCATGTAGGTTTTTGGGTTGTAATTGTAATAATTTTGCGGTAGAGAAATCGTGCTTTAAATAGACATCTTTTATTTATTGGAAGCCAATGTGTTTTTTTGTCTCTGTAAATTTAGATGGGGGTATCTCTTTTTAGCGCCAAAACCAGTCGTACTGCATTCTACAAGAGTTTAAGGCGCTTTATACGCCATTGTGGGGCTCCTCGAAGAGTTGAAATAGTCCAAGGGTGAGATGGTGAAGGCTTGAACCAAGTCCTTTCTAAAGGATTGAAGAATGAAAGCTAAAATCTATCTGGATACATCAGGCAACGAAACCCTATTGCACATGTGTTGTTAACATGTGTCTCCATAATAAGATCTTGGCCAATAATTATCCTTATATTCCAGGCACAGGGTACAAAGACTTGTGATATTGAAGAATGACAGGTAAGGTTAGCATAGGCAAATATACTATTTAGTAACAGAATATATTGGATAGTGACTGCCTAGATCCTACAGTACTTTGTTGTTAGCTTTTTTTCTGCTGGTGTGCATGGTTTTCAGTTACTGACCTTAGAGTGCTTTTTAAGGTTGGAAGCTTCTTTGCTAATTAGGTGACTTTGATTTGATTGTTATGGAGGTTGATGAGAAGATATGGACGTGCTGTTGTGGTGGCAAACACTTTGGGCCCGATTCACAGAACTAACTTAAGACAAAATCCTAAACTTACTACTAATGGTATTCACAGAAGGTAGGATTTTGTCTTACGTTTGTCTTAAGACAGACTTAAAACAGACTTTAGACAGACTTAAGACAAGTCTGTCTTAAGTTTGTCTTAAGTCTGTCTTAAGTTTGTCTTAAGACAAACTTAAGACAAAATCCTAACTTCTGTGAATACCATTAGTAGTAAGTTTAGGATTTTGTCTTAAGTTACTTCTGTGAATTGGGCCCTTAGACAAAATAGAAGTCTGTGGGCTGGCCTTGGCAAAAGTTTGCCAATTTGGCAACCACGATGAAGGACAGCTATGCTTGACAACTAAAGAAATAGTGGAGTATTCTGAGTGCTGTTGAGAAACTATTACTTTTTGGCAAATGTATGTGAAAGTAGTGTTAACCCTGCTTGGAGGAAGCTCCCTTTGCTTGCTCGTTGCAATTCGGTATTGGTATTCAGATTCCACCACTTCCAAAGATTACCAGTCTCCACTGGTGGAAGTAATAAATATGAATTAAGGCAGCATGTGCCTCCTCTGCTGGACTATTGTATGGTCCTGGGTTCAACTTGCGCTTGATGCATGAACAGGGCTAAAGAGCCTGTTACCCTCGAAGCACTGGCTTGATGCCAGGTCTGGAGGTGCAACTTCGGGTTATGTAGACAATTTTGGAACCTAGAAAACTGAATTATAATTGCAAATATCCCTGTCTTTCCACCAAGGCTTGATCCAGGGCACTTCTCTTACATGTCCTCACCTCATGAATTCTTACCTGAGAATATTGGGATTGTTTCTTAACGATAAACTCCAGTAGTAAACATTATAAACAAAAATAGATACTTACATTTGTGTGCCAACATTCATTACTGTCTGGGGGCTGTTGGACGTTGTGAAATGGTACGGGAGCCCACCGCTAGGTGTATGGATGCCTAAATGGGAAGAAAGGGTGGTCCGATCAGGGGAGAGACAAGCAATGAAGGGGAAGAAAGGTCAACTGGTCCCCATGCATCAGAGGGTCAGACCACCCCATGCTGAGAACTTCAATGCCTGGGTAACCCAGTCGTATTCCATCTGTGTTGTATCTGAACTCCAGAAAAGGAAGCGCTTTGATTCATTTGCAGCTATTTAAGTTTCTGTGAGCGTGCAACTTATTTTCTATATGAGAAGTAAATGTGGTCAAGTGAGTAAGTTGCTGACTTTAACCAGAAGATCCAAAACATCCCTCAGCCTTCAACATTTGACCAAAATTCTCTAGGGTCTATTCACAAAGCTAAACTTACATATGAGTAAATAATCCACATGTGTGTTTACTCTAACACTTTCAAGTAACTTTGCTACTTTGGGCTATTCGCTAATTACAAGTGTAAAGTTACTAAAAATGATAGTTTTACCTATCTGCACCTGGTGAAACAGGGAGTGGAGCTAAATTTATGAGTAAAAAGTTACTACTGTCAACTAGCATTTGCAATGCAATAGGTCTCGCATTAGGAAAGTTTGAGCTATTGGTCTTGTAAATGACAAATATTTTATTTATGTTTTGGTTTTGAAAATAGTGAAATTAATAGCTTTGTCATTTACAATGCCAATATTTTTATCTTTTGCAAATGTGACACCTATAGCATTTGTAGTGCAACATGTTTTGTATTTACGTGACTTAGATGTATTGATATTACAAATAACAATGGCTTTTAATTTTTTTAAATAATTAATACTTAAATAAAAGTTCTTGTAATTTATAATGGCAATAGCTTAAACTTTTGTAAATAACTTTTGTGCAGATTATGTTCAGTGTATTTTATTGTGACGAAAATTCAAGAACAGTAGTGAAATATTAATATCTTTTTGTGACATTTGTAATAAAGCTTGAAACATTGAGAGAAAATATTTGAACCAGTTATTGTTGAATGTTTGCACAGATTGATACTGTGGTGGCGCTGAGTGATGTTGTGGTGGCAACGAGTGATGCCGTGGTGTTCAGTGATGTTGTGGTAGCGCATAGTGATGTTGTGGTGCCCCTGAGTGATGTTGTGGTACCCCTGAGTGATGCAGTGGTGGTGCGATAAATAGATAGAGTGAGGGCGATAGATAGCTAGAGGGAGGGCTAAAGATAGCTAGAGGGAGGGCGAAAGATAGCTAGAGGGAGGGCGATAGATAGAGTGAGGGCGATAGCTAGAGGGAGGGCGATAGATAGCTAGAGGGAGGGCGAAAGATAGATAGACTGAGGGCGAAAGATAGATAGATAGATAGAGTGAGGGCGAAAGATAGATAGAGTGAGGGCAAAAGATAGATAGATAGAGTGAGGGCGAAAGATAGAGTGAGGACGGTAGAGTGGTAGAGTGAAGGCGGAAGAGTGGTAGAGTGAGGGCGGTAGAGTGGTAGAGTGAGGGCAGTAGAGTGAGGGCGTGAGGGTGGTAGAGTGAGGGTGGTAAAATGGCCGAGTGAGGGCGGTAGAGTGGTAGAGTGAGGGCGGTAGAGTGGTAGAGTGAGGGCATGAGGGGGGTAGAGTGCTAGAGTGAGGGCGGTAGAGTCAGGGCATGAGGGCGGTAGAGTGGTAGAGTGAGGGCGGTAGAGTTAGGGCATGAGGGCGGTAGAGTGGTAGAGTGAGGGCGGTAGAGTGGTAGAGTGAGGGCGGTAGAGTGAGAGCGTGAGGGCAGTACAGTGGTAGAGTAAGGGCAGTAGAGTGAGGGCGTGAGGGCAGTAGAGTGGTAGAGTGAGGGCGGTAGAGTGAGGGAATGAGGGCGGTAGAGTGTTAGAGTGAGGGCGGTAGAGTGAGGGCGGTAGGGTGATAGAGTGAGGGTGGTAGAGTGGAAGAGTGAGGGCGGTAGAGTGGTAGAGTGAGGGCAGTAGAGTGAGGGCAGTAGAGTGAGGGCGGTAGAGTGAGGGCGGTAGAGTGAGGGCGATAGAGTGAGGGTGGTAGCGGGAGGGCGGTAGTGTGAGGGCGGTAGAGTGGTAGAGTGAGGGCGGTATAGTGGTAGTGTGAGTGCAGTAGAGTGAGGGCAGTAGAGTGAGGGCGGTAGAGTGAGGGCGGTAGAGTGAGGGCGGTAGAGTGAGGGCGGTAGAGTGAGGGCGGTAGCGTGAGGGCAGTAGAGTGGTAGAGTTAGGACAGTAGAGTGGTAGAGTGAGGGTGGTAGAGTGGTAGACTGAGGGCGGTAGAGTGGTATAGGTAGGGCGGTAGAGTGGTAGAATGAGCGCGTGAGGGCGGTAGAGTGGTAGAGTGAGGGCGATAGAGTGAAGGCGGTAGAGTGGTAGAGTCAGAGAGGTAGAGTGAGGGCGGTAGGATGGTAGAGTGAGGGTGGTAGAGTGGGGGCGGTAGAGTGGTAGAGTGAGGGCGGTAGAGTGAGGGCGGTAAAGTGAGGGGGTAAAGTGATGTAAACCTTAAACCACTCAGTCTCTTGCAATAAGCTAGTCATCCAATTTGCCAAGTCATTCCTCTACACCCCAATGCATAAAGGCATGTTCCCCCTCCCGACCAAAAACTCCAATATGTAACTTCATGATGGTGTACTTTTTACCAGAGGTTCTATTTGACATGAGTGCATATGTTGGGTAGCAAGTGCTCTTTATTCTAAGTCCCCATAGCTAAAACATAGTCTGGGGAGGCAGGTATTAGTAATTTTTAATGCATACTGTATTCATAAACTGCCATTTTGCTTATCCCTCAGCACCGGAAACCAATTAAGCACCGGCCCTCTTGCCACAGAACTCGGGCTCCACCTCCTGGCCGGGCTGGAACGGTCAGCAGTGGCTTGTCTCCCATCCAGAGAAGCCCTGGCCTGCCCGCTGGGGCTGGACGGGGCAGCTCCAAAGCTGGTGTGCACGTGCTGGTGTCTGCCGCGTGACATAGTGGGCGAAAAACGATGGACTGGAATGCGCCTGCAGCGTTTGCCAGTAGTGGAGACGCTGGCATTGCACCTATCCCCGCTGTGCATGAATCCGAGCTGGAAAGAGGCAGAGGGTGCATGTTGATGTTGTCAGTATCCTCACGTGCAGGCATAACGGAGATGAGAGGTGGCATAAGGGAAAGAGGGGCATAACGAAATGGAGGGCGCGCAAAACAGGAAGGATGAGAGAAGGGCTGAGTGAGACGATGAAGGGGAGTGGGGGTTAGAGAGATGCTTGCGAGAAAAGATGACGGGAAACAGAGGGAAAGAGGGAGGATGGTAGAAAGGAGGAGTTGAGGTAGACATGAGCGCCTGGAGAGGGTGGGCGAGGCAGACATGCACGAGGGGCACGGGAAGAGGAGACGAGGGGTCAGAGAGAAGTTAAAAGTAAAATTAAAGATAGGGTGAGGGTGGGAAGAGAGGGCGAGAGTGGGAAGAGAGGGTGAGTGGGGGGAGGGCGAAGGAGACACTGAGATGAGGGGGCACAGATTGGGTGAGGGATATCAGTAGAGTCAGAGAGAAAGAGAGACAAGGAAGGACACAGTAAAGTGGTCGGACAGACCACAAAGGGGCGGAGAGATGGAAAGCGAGGAGGGGAGACATTTTTTTCATTTTATTGAATGCATTTCTATATAGCGCGGACTTTACCCACAGGTGTCAGAGCGCATCACCGTAGAACCTACTATGTTACATGAGGAGACTAGAGCGCGAGAGAGACCGATGAGGGGACACAAACTAAAGGAGACAAAAAAGTAGGTGGATGGTGGAAGAAGAGACACGGTTTAAGAGGGGCCGAAGACAGACAAACACAGGGGAATGGGGTGATGGAGACATGGAAAGGGGGCGGGTGATTAAGGGACACAGTGTTGGAATGCGGCCTGCAGCGTTTTGCCAGTAGCTGAGACGCTGGCATTGGAGAGGAGAAGTGAGGCCGAGCGGGAGGGAAGCGCTGGCTCTCGGCATTGTGTGGGCGGGTGCGGGTCCCTTTGAAGTGAAGCTCTCGGAGGCAGGCGGCTCGTGGAGCAAATGGCAAGCACGTGCACGAGCGCATGCACTTGACGTAATCCGCCTGGTGGTTTCAGAGCTTGGTTTGCCCTCTATACTCTGGTCCAATTATCACTTGCGCGATTAATAGGACGAGACCTAAAAAGGAGCAGCTGTAAGTCCAGCAGCACAACATATGGACAACCATCTATACTGCAACATCCTCCCATAGAAAATATTGGCAGGACATAAAATGGAACCCAATAGAAAACAGATAGATAGATAGATAGATAGATAGATAGATAGATAGATAGATAGATAGATAGATAGATAGATAGATAGATAGATAGATAGATAGTGAGAGAGATAGATAGATAGATAGATAGATAGATAGATAGATAGATAGATAGATAGATAGATAGATAGATAGATAGATAGATAGATAGATAGATAGATAGATAGATAGATAGATAGATAGATAGATAGATAGATAGATAGATAGATAGATAGATAGATAGATAGATAGATAGATAGATAGATAGATAGATAGATAGATAGATACCAATTGTGGTACACGCCATCTGGGAAGACTAGGATTGAAGTATGTGTCTAAGGTAATTGTGAGCATGGCACCTTATTACGATCCACTGTATCTCCTTTACAATAATAACTGTCATGATGTTAGGCGCATATTGGTATAGCCTCTTATGCCTTATTGTGCCATGATAAATTGTGGGGTACTGTTGTGAGCTTGCAGAGGCCCAATTATATGGCGCCAATGAGGTGTGGTGGGTGTTTGTGCATTGTTCTGCCAAATTTGTGATTTTGAGGTTGTGATTGGTATTTGTTATCTTTAGTGTTGTGTTGAGCTTGGTGATACCCATGTGCCTCATGCAGTGACACCTTGAGGGTCTGAATGAACTCTTTTGAAACGCTTGTAGCGTATGGATCTTAATGGTTGCCTTATTTTGCCTTTATAAACTCTTCCTCCACAAAAGAGGGTATAGTGATGAAGCTATATTGAGGTAGTTATTCAAAACATAGGCGGAAGACCAACTGTGCATATATTTTGAAGATACTTATGTTTGGTTCTGTTTCGTTTCAAGGAATTCCCAGTATATCAAAGTACAGATGACTGGTATACAGAGGCACTGCTAATGTATATCCGTTCACAATTACAGTCATGTTACAGTCATGTTTAGCATTCTTAATGACAAGTTCCTTAAGGTGTCTCTTTATCTTCCAGAGACCCACTACAACTTGAGGGGCTTGGGATACCTTGTAGCATTACATTTTATGTGTCCATTTACTGCAGGGTGTGCCTCTTTCTAACCTCTTTTTCCATAATAATTCAGGCAAGTTTTCCTTGTGGGATTTGCATGGCGATAAAATTTAAGAGTGTGGGAAATCTTTACCACCTGTCATCACGATTAGGGTACAAAATCCTTTTTGCCTTTGAATCTGTATAACTGGGGAGCTCAACAGGAGACGCTCAGTCTTCTTTGTTTTCGCTCTTCCATTGTGGTTACAAATCTCTGTACGCCTTTTTCAATTCTATTACTGACTTTGCCTGGCTGGTTATTGTGGTAGGCAGCTGAGCTATGCCCTCCTCGTGTGTCTCTATTGGAAATGAGTTACTCTCCTAATGGTTGTCAATGATGCTGGGTAGTTCAGTTGATTTGTTCATTTACAGAATGATTCTCTGTTTCCAGTTGCCAGCATGTGTTTCTTATCTTCTACATAGACTGGATTGCCAATAGCACAAAAGGGTTTCCTGAGAAATATAGATTGTAAAGCACTCACTTGAGGAACACTGGCACTACCGATACCAGGAGGCCATGGGGCAGCCACGCCCACTACGGCGGTTATCGTGCAAAATTAGGTGCTTGGAAACCACACAGACTGAAGCCTATGACAAAGGGCGGGGGCCCGAAACGTGGGCTTGGTGGATTAAGACTGTTTGTGTCATTGTGCCTACATACGCTACAGCTTGCATTAAATCATTGGCAGATACTTACCTGTGTGGGCTCTTCTGTTAAGGTAACTCTTTGTGATTATATATATATATATATATATATATATATATATATATATATATATATATATATATATATATATATATATATATATATATATATATATATATATATATATATATATATATATATATATATATATATATATATATATATATATATATATATATATATATATATATATATATATATATTACCTACTGGCGATAGCCAGTAGGTATATATAGTTAGGATTTTTTCCCTATGGGACTTTTGAAAATTCTATGTCTAATAACTTTGGCGTTTGTGGACGGAATCGGCTGAAATTTTCAGGAAAATGGCACATTTTGTTTCTGAGCAGCCCCTGAAATTTTGTCGTGCACGGCAGCCATTTTAGATGCCAGGCTGGTCCCAGGCTATCACCTAACCCTGCGGATGTAGTTTATGGCCCCAGCTGTAGAGAATTCAGACATGCCAACCCTCCTGATTCAGGCGTGTGACTACTGATTTCAGTGCTAGTCTCCCGCCTCCCGATTTCTGCAAGCAAAAACCCGGGGGCATATTACGAACAACTAGCGATAATTTTTGTCTCTAACTTGTTTAGAGACAAAAATTATCGCCGCACATCGGCGATTTTTATCGCAGATAAACCTTGCTATTATCGCAGAAAAGTCAGCGATATTCATGTATTATTGACCTAATGCTCTTAGCCATGTTATCCACCTCCCATTGGATAACATGGCTAAGAACTGCTCAGGGCAGGTGTTAGATTTGGGAGATATTCGCGCTTAGCGCGAATATCTCCAAAAGTTGGTAATAGAAGGTAGCGATGTTAGGGACTGTTTCCAGTCGCTAACATCTTGGCACGCCACTTTGCATGTCATTAGTGATAAATATCACTGACATGCAAAGCGGGGCCCAAGATGGTCGCTATCTCCTTTTAGCTGTCACTAACTGGTGTTAGCGACAGCTTGGTAATAGGGAGATAATTTTATCTCCGCTTTCATGGCTTTTAAAGCCAAAAAAGCGGAGATAAACCCCCTTGATAATATGCCCCACGATTCCTTGGGGGTTTCAGCTGACAGGGCTTGGTATTGTGTTACATGGTTATTTTTCCATGAAACGTCAGAGGGTCGATGCAGGGGTTCTAGAAGAGGTGATAAACCATTTAAGCCTCATGAACAAGCGCATGGTCTTTTAAAGATTTGTGAAGTACTCGGGGCGGCGGTGTGTGTGTGCCGTCTTTCAGGAGCGGGCGGGGGGGCACTGCCAGCAACTTGCCAGGTCAGGTAGTGTTCAACACGTGCATCACCCTTTCTCTGTCTGCTATTGCGCTCCATGCTTCGGAAAGGTAAGAAAAAGAACGTGCATTTGAGTTTGAAATGTCCGATCCTGCAGCAGCACACTTCCAAAGCCCACACATGACAATAACCCGATTCAAGGCCCCATTCACCCGTTTTTCAAAAAATAGATAACACTCCAACAAATTAAGGTTATAAAACTTTATTAACTTTTAACGATAATGAACAGAACAAAAACTAAAAACATTTAAACATTTATTAACACAAAAAGCAACAATGGTTAGAAGCTGTCTTTTGTGCGAATAGTCCCAAGGCAGCACAACGTGCAGAGTTCTGGACGGCACCCAGGTGATGTCGCCTGGGTGCCGCACTGGTTTAGGGATCCTACAATGCTGCTCCGAAAATTGGCGTGGGGCGTCCCGGGTGGGGCGGGGGGAGGCCTCGTCAGTAGCGGTCTGTTGTGCGAATAGTCCCAAGGCAGCACAACGTGCAGAGTTCTGGACGGCACCCAGGTGATGTCGCCTGGGTGCCGCACTGGTTTAGGGATCCTACAATGCAGCACAGAAAAACAGCGTGGGGCGTCCCGGGTGGTGCGGGGGGAGGCCTCGTCAGTAGAGGTCTGTGTCCAGTGTCACATGGCTGACACAACATGTACGACAGGCACCCAGGTGATGTCCAGTAAACTGCCGCACTGGTTTTGGTATCCTAAAATGCTGCTCCGAAAATTGGCGTGCGGCGGCCCGGGGGGGGGGGGGAGGCGGCGTGAACGGGCCTCCCCAGGTGGCGGCCATCTAGCTGAGTTGCGCTCGCTCTTGCGGCCACAGCGTCTCGCTCACCATGTTGTGGAGTTGCTCCCACTCTTGCAGTGCAGCGATAGGCGGCTGCCACATGGCTGTCAAAATGGCGGACGGCTCTTCGGTTTTGGGCCTGGTCCACTGAAATGGCCCTGGGACACCTTGGAAGTCGGACGCTTGCCTGCTAGGGCTTGGGCTCCATTCTCGAAAAGCGTCCCCTCAGCCGTGAAGATTGTATAAAAGTCTTGGGGGCCCCCGACTCCCGCAGGCTTCCGGTGGGGAGCGGCTGCCATGATTGCTCGCGGAATGACCACGACGGAGCCACGAGATGGTGGTGCTCTCATGCTGACGCCAGCTTCAGTCTGAATGATCCAGAAACAAGGTGGGGCTTTCATCGTTTGGGAAAAAAAATGTTCTAAACCAATGAAAAGTGTTATTTTTAGGTCATATGACCAAGCCTTCCATCTTTAGGAAACCAAAAGTAAAATGAACCAATGAAAAGTTTTATAAACAAGTCACATGACCTGTTCTGCGGCATAGGGCTACAAAAAGCGTAGAAAATCCGTTGGCACGTGAGGCGGCGTCAGTAGCGGACCGATGTGCGAATAGGCCGAAGGCAGCACAACGCGTCGAGATCCGGATGGCACCGAGGTGGTGTCCAGCAAATTGCCGCACTGGTGTGGCCATCCTACAATGCTGCGCCGAAAGACGGCGTGTCCAGCTGAGTTGCGGTCACTGTCAGTAGCGGACCGATGTGCGAATAGGCCGAAGGCAGCACAACGCGTCGAGATCCGGATGGCACCGAGGTGGTGTCCAGCAAATTGCCGCACTGGTGTGGCCATCCTACAATGCTGCGCCGAAAGACGGCGTGTCCAGCTGAGTTGCGGTCACTGTTGCGGTACAGTGACTCGAACGCACCGAGATCCGGATGGCACCGAGGTGGTGTCCAGCAAATTGCCGCACTGGTGTGGCCATCCTACAATGCTGCGCCGAAAGACGGCGTGTCCAGCTGAATTGCGGTCACTGTTGCGGTACAGTGACTCGAACGCGCCGAGATCCGGATGGCACCGAGGTGGTGTCTAGCAAATTGCCGCACTGGTGTGGCCATCCTACAATGCTGCGCCGAAAGACGGCGTGTCCAGCTGAGTTGCGGTCACTGTTGCGGTACAGTGAGTCGAACGCGCCGAGATCTGGATGGCCAAGTTTCAAGTTTCATCTGGCAGTTTTTCTCCATCCCTCCTGGATCAAAGAAGGTGAATGCTAAATATGCCACCTGCCTCATCTGAACATATGAAGTTAACTTGTATACACTGTGGTGCTATGCTGTCCTATGGCAACATGAGCATCAACCTGATGAATACGGCATTCGAAAATCATAAATGCCCTAATGCACCCAAGAAGTAATTTTTTTTTTGCTCCAGTTGAGCCGTTTTCAATGCCTGTTTTTTGTTGTTTCCCCTCCATCAAGAACAAAACAAAAATACAAGGCGCTAAGATCCGAATGGCAAGTCCTGGATGTTGAGTGCCTCAGTTGAGAGTTCTGAGCAGTGCTTGTAAGACTGTCTGAAGCTTATTTGCACCTGCTGCAGCTTCACTAGGTCCGGCGGAACTTTTTTCCTTTTCCTTTCTGCTTCTTTTCCTACAATGCGTTTCATGTGAAGACACGACCAGGTCCCTGAATGTGTGCAGGGGGACGCCATTGATTGAATGAAAATGGCGGCTTGACACAAAGCTGACTCAAGCGTTACTGTTGGTGCTATACAGACAAAAATTGGTTTTCAGTTTGTACATTCTTCAGGTTTTTTTTTTCCATCCAAGTCTGATTGAGAGTTTGTAGAAAAATGGCTTCAGATTTTCCACATACTACTCTTCAATATTCTTCCTAAATGTAACAATGTGAAACTCACTAGGAGAACGGCTGTTTCTGTTTCCTTTCAAAATGCTGCCACCAATATTTTCTGAATGGAAGACACCATCTTGTAGCATAAAGGGCCGAAAGGGGTTCTGGTCTGGCCGATGGTTGGTGGAGACATTTTGACTATATCTTGGACCTGCCCGGCCTCGCCCAAAATGGCGCCGGTATAAATGGGACTCGTAACTCTTTGCCCGCAAATGTATATCTAGAAAATGTTATTGTAAGTGGCCCTGTCGTATTTTAATTACAAAATGTACGTCCACCGATTCCGCAACTGTTAGACACCTTTGTTCTTGTCACCTAATGGCCCGCTCGTTACGTTCTTCTACAGTGTAAATGTCTCCTCATCATATACGATTTCAGTTTGCTCCGTGGCCGGCCCACGTGGTTATAGGCCCGTATTTGTATACTGACATTTTCACAATAAAGGTTTTTAAAACAAAACACGGTAGTAGTATTTTCATTTGTAAAGTTTTTACTTTTAGTGACTGTTTTCGAATCAGTAAAAGGCAAGTGAAATAAAGCAGTCCAATTACATGACGGATAAAAGGTATAATATGTAGGAACGCAGTAAAGATAAATGGTCAAGGGCAGTTGTGTTTTTCATGTCTGCAACATAAAGTGATCGATAAGAATCTGATAATCAGGCGTATCGGCGACTAAGACAGCAGGCCGAATCTCTTTTACTCAACGGCTCCGTCATGGAAGGAAGAAACGCCCTTTTTCTCGAAAAAGGAATATATTTTACTTGCAAGACAGTTGTAAATTTTCCGGGAAAGTACATTAGCCTGGAATATTATAACATATGTTTGAAAAAAAAATATTGTTCGAAAATAATAAAAAGCGTAATTTTTAGGTCATATGGCCAAGCTTTTCATCATTAAATTAACAAAAGTAAAATGAACCAATGAAAAGTTTTATTAACAAGTCACATGACCTGTTATGCTTACGTTACGCGCTGCGCGCCGCGCCTCGGATCACTTCCGGGTGCGCTAACGCGGCGTGTCATAAAACGCATTACGCGACAACGTAGGTCAAGAATATAGTCTAAATGTCTCCACCAACCAGCGTTCAGAACACAACCCCTTTCAGCAGTCCAAAAAGTTCTGTTAAATGACAACAGAGGGGACAGGCAACAAGAACCATCAGTCAAAGAGGGGAGGGCAAGTTCTTCTCTTCCGGGTCATGTTGGGGCGCTACCGGAACTGATCGAATTGGTAGTCTACAGTGTTTCTGGATGTTTCAGACTAAAGCTGGCGTCAGCATGAGACCACTACCATCTCGTAGCTCCGTCGTGGCCATTCCACGAGCAATCATGGCAGCCGCTCCCCACCAGAAGCCTGCGGGAGTCGGAGGCCCCCAAGACTTTTGTAGAATCTTCACGGCTGAGGGGACGCTTTTCGAGAATGGGACCCAAGCCCTAGCAGACAAGCGTCCAAGTTCCAAGGTGTCCCAGGGCCATTTTAGTGGACCAGGCCCAAAACCGAAGAGCCGGCCGCCATTTTGAGAGTCCTGTGGCAGCCGCCTATCGCTGCACCGCAAGAGCGGGCGCATCTCAACTACATGGTGAGCGAGACGCTGTAGTCGCAAGAGCGGGCGGAAAACAGCTGAATGGCGGAAGAGGCACAGTGTAGCAAAAGCGGGCGGAATGGCAACTAAAACGATAAAGGGGCGCCCCACTACAGCTTGTCTTCAGGTCAAACGGATTGTGGGACAAGGTCCAGAATTGAAGAGTCATCAAAAGGCAAAAAGTTCCGCCGGACCCCGGGAGCCGGCCGCCTATGTCGGGGGCGATCTCAGGCTACACCAGTGCTATAAGACTTGGGGAGGGTGTCGGAGCCAAGCGTCTTCTCCGAGTCCATGGCCATCACACCGCCCCTCAGGGGCCTCCGTCAAGCTGTTTAGGAAGGTAACATATCACATTGTTTTCTAATGCAGTCAGGTCCACAAACGACACTCACTTACTTTGAGAATAGTGAAGCTGCAGTAGGTGGAAATAAGCTTCAGACAGTGTTACAAGCGCTGCTCAGAACTCTTAACTATGGCACCCAACATCCAGAACTTATGCTATTTGAGAATGGTAGTGACATCGAAGCATCTCAGGGACCAAAACCATTAACGTACTTTCACGTATGAAAATCTTACTTGGGGAGGGGGCAGGAGCGAAGCGCCCCCTCCCAGTCAGCGCCACCACACCGTATGTTGAAAATCTGAAGCCATCGTTCTACAAAGTCAACCAAACTTGGATTGAAAAATCTAGAAAAATGTACAAACTGAAAACCAGTTTTGGTCTGCATAGCATCAGTAACAACGCTTGAGTCAGCTTTGTGTCAAGCCGCCATTTTGATTCAACAAAGCACAGGCATTGAAAAAGGCTGAAATTCAGAACTCTAAACTATGGCACCCAACATCCAGGAGCTTGCTATCCGGATCTTGGAGCCTTGTGCTGTTTTCGATCTATTCACACATCGGTCCACTACTGACATCATCTTATAAACCAACGTTATGTAAATAGTTTTTTAATAAAATGTTTTACCCTGTTTCTTTGCTGGTGTGTTGTCTATATTTTTAATATTTGCATAGGGTTTGTCGTTATTTTGTGCGGGATGGGTGATGGAGCCGAGCTGTCTTGCAGCCCTCATGGTGTGGAGCTCAGTTCATCTCACTATTTTCGTATTTCTCAAGAAGGGTTGTTCCTAATATTTCTATTTTAGCGAGGTCAAAAAGAGATCCAATTAGTGGCCTACTGATTTTGCTCGATTACTTTTATTTTTTTACACGATTTTTCACTATCTGCAAAGAATAAACAGAGTATTGCGACTTTGTGCTTGTTTGTAAATAGAGAATGATCCAAAGAGAACCAATTCTAAAACAGTAAATGCTTGGACAACAATCAATCAAATGGAGAGACAAGGAGGCACGACGGATTACAACGGGGGTAAAGGCCTGCGTTAACTACCCTTCAGTATCTGCAAAGAGAGAGTACTACTAAGGCAAAAGAGGGGAGGGGGGGGCAGCGTTCAAAGCACATCAGCGTGCATAAATACGAAAATGTTTTTATCTATCACGTACTTGACATTTTAAAGCTTTTCATATTTGCTATTAAAAAACCAATGAAATTCACAGAAAAAACCATAGGTTATAGTGGATATATAGTTAGGAATTTGCATTTACAAAACCTTGAAAATTCAATGAAAAAACCATAGGTTATAGGCCATATATAGTTAGGAATTAGCATTTACAAAACCTTATTTTACTCGCATAAAACCATTGAAATTCCATATATAGTTAGCTAACTATAAGCGCTAACTATATATCGCGCACACGCAATCCACTGCTGATGATGTCACATATTACATCATTCATGACATGGTCAGTGACATCACTGATGACATCTCAAATGACATCACTGATGACAACTCAAATGATATCAATGATGACATCTCAAATGACATCACTGATGACAACTCAAATGACATCACTGATGACATCTCATTTGTCATCACTGATCACATCACTCATGTGATAATACAATGAACCTCTTCAGACTCTAATATAACCTTACATACACTCAGTATAAACAGACACTCACAGACTGTCACTCATCCATGGAGTTACTCACACACCTAGTCAGTCATGCAAAGAATCAATCACACCTCCATTTCCTCAACTATACAGTTATACACATCTTACTTATTCAAACATATAATAACACATATTTACTCTCTTATATAATCCCTGATACAAGCTCACAGTGATCGATACAGCCACTCACACATTCACTGGCTCTTATGTTCAGTTATTTATATATCTCAACTCTCACATGTATTGTGTTTTACATACGTACTTACTTGCACATGTAGCAATGAGAAATCCATTCACTCACCAACACACCCATGCACAGTCAACCGCCCATATAGCTGTTTCCACATGCACTCTTGAACTCATACTCCTAGTGAATCAACTGCTTACACATCTATGCACAGAGTCACGCACCTCCCAGCCACCCACACACACACTCAGCCTCCCATTCAAATACTTGGGCAACCAATCAATAACCCATATGGCCACTCTTATAGCTACTGATCAACACATGCAGCAGCTTACACAACATCAAACATCCTGATGCACGAATTAAGACAGTTTAGTCACTAACCCATGTACTCAGTGAGACACATTTAATCACTCACTCATACAGTCAGTCATGCACCTACTAAATTCTTCATCCAGACACTTATACATCCACTCATTCTTCAATATGTAAAACATATTTAAACTTTACAGACACATACAATCACTGGATGTTGTGATCAGTGATGTCATCAGTGATGTCATTTGAGATGTCATCAGTGATGTCACTGACCATGTCATGAATGATGTAATATGTGACATCATCAGCAGTGGATTGCGTGTGCGCGATATATAGTTAGCGCTTATAGTTAGCTAACTATATATGGAATTTCAATGGTTTTATGCGAGTAAAATAAGGTTTTGTAAATGCTAATTCCTAACTATATATGGCCTATAACCTATGGTTTTTTCATTGAATTTTCAAGGTTTTGTAAATGCAAATTCCTAACTATATATCCACTATAACCTATGGTTTTTTCTGTGAATATATATATATATATATATATATATAAAGCAAAACGGGAAATGCGATCTCCAATTTCGGCTGCCATATTGGGTGGGCAATTTTCTCCGTGATAGTCAGTTTATATAAAAAAGTAATGTTCCACGTATCATTGACCTCATTGCCACACATCTCCCAATGCCGTACGCGGCTTGTCATGCGCCATTCACCTCTCGCCTTACTGCTGTTGCTGGATAGATAACACTGGTGGCAGTCCACTTCCCGCTCAATCAAGGGTTTAGATAGCCCTCAACAACAGTCGGCGTACCTTCCTTGCAGAGGTGTTTCAGGGCTCCAGTTCCCACCCACTGCTACCGAACTCTTTAAGGCGGGTGCCGTTCAACGTGACGGTAGGTATCATGGACAATATCACAGGCTCCACTCGGCACTCACGGGGTGAATAGATACATTTTATTTATGCAAACGTGTTTTGGAATACATCCTTCATCCAGCCAGTGATCAAGGGCGGTAGGCATGCCCGAAACGCGTTCGGTAAAAGGAATGAAGCAAGGCGGGCTGCTGTACCACTACCAGCGGCAAGTGTGTGTATAACCCCCTCGTGTGTGACCTTCCAAATGGGGCAACCTTGGTTTTGGATTTATTTGCGGCCAAGTCCGGTCCCGGGAGGTCCCGCCGCTTCATTACAGCGGATCTACATTGCCTGACAGTGAGCAATGAACGGAACGGGGGGGCCTGAGCCGCGGGTAAATATTGGTGTGACAGCAGGCTCCACACCAGCTTTATTCTGCCCACTGGGGCTTGACATTTTTACAACAACATATATATCGGCTGCCACTGGGGTTTTGCACACTCATGTCCAGTAAGGAACTGCAACAACCATAATGCTCCCTGACGACGCCCACATGAGAAGGGAGAAGTGTGGCTCACTGGTTAGAGGAGGCAGACCTGGAAGCAGAGGTCACCCCGGGACCAGGGTTCAATTCCTGGCTCTGCGGGGTCTTGAGTCCTAAAATGTCCTTGGACTCGACAATTCTCGCTCCGGTGCCTACTTGATTCACGGGTTCACACTCTGCGACTCTGGGCAATAGCTTGCTTAATCTCCACAACGGCCCCTTGCGGTGGGATGCCTGGCTTTCACCTTGTGGATACCCTGCTGGGGTTATCTCACAAGGGAATACCAGGACGGGTTCCCTAAGCAAGCGCTTAGAAACCGCTCGGTGATTTGCGCTATATAAATTCCTGTACATTTACATTTACATGGGCGAGAATTCATTTTGAATAAATAATGTGCAATCAAAACTGCCTGAACTGTTTGTTATTTCCAGCCAGTGATCAAGGGCGGAAGGCACGCCCGAAACGCGTTTGGTAAAAGGAATGAAGCAAGGCGGGCTGCTGTACCACTACCAGCGGCAAGTGTGTGTATAACCCCCTCGTGCGTGACCTTCCAATTTGGGCAACCTTGGTTTTGGAGAGATATATATATATATATATATATATATGAAACAGAACTCGCCAGGCGCAGCCAGCGCCTCCAATTAGTAATTCAACTGGAAGAATGACGAAGAGTTGAACCCGTTTCTGGTGCCAAAACAAAGGTGCCTTTATTGATGCATGTTATTGCTCAGCTTGCCCGCCATTACGCGTTTCGACTGTCTCCACAGTCTTGATCACATGGTAAGGTTGAATTGCCACAGGTAGGGTATAAATAGCAAACACAAAAGGGGGACTTTTAATTCCCGCCCCCAAAATCATTTCCAATGGTTCTTCTTAGAGGAAACAAACAAAAGACTTTATACAATTTTGCAGTCTTTTTGCCTCAAACAATCAAACTCATAGTGAGTGATTTCATTTAGTACACAATATGGTGTTTATGTGCAACATATCGCAATAGTAATAAATATTCACAAATATGAATAAATAAATACATATTTAAAACACTAAAATCGATATGTTAATGTACTGGCGTATGAGGTCATATGATTCCTAATTAGATAAAACCTCCAACCTCAAAAATATATATATATACACACACACACACACACACACACATATGTGTGTGTGTGCGTTTATATATGTATAAATATATATGCTGGCTCCAGGTGTCTTCAGAGATCTTAAGGTCACAACTTAGTCCTCGCACGTCAAACTAGTTCATTAAACTCAGTAGCATTAATTTGTGTAATAGTAACACAGGTGCTTGGAAACTGAAGAAGTGTGGAAAGAATCGCTGTGTGAAAACAAGTCCTCGTTATTGCTAATAAAATTCAAGTTAATTTTTGTCGCATTTTGGAACTCGAAGCTGACGTCTAATCCTATCGGTGCGAGTATGTCTTTTTTGTAAGCAGTTGTGCTTACCTCTCGGACTTATAACGTCTAAACATGCTCGTGCCACATCCAAAAACCAGCTGAAATCATTTGTAACTGGTCAACTGGAGAATCCACCACCAAGAACCACAACCTATGCCTGACAAAGACACATACATACATATACCTAGTGAGTGCTACGTCCTACCCTGGTGCAGTGCGAGCAATGCTGTAGTGACTGTAGTTCTGAAGATAAGAAGTAACAACGATCCCTCGGCCCGTGACCTTTGAGGGTTGACCTCTGCAGCTCCTGCAGCTCCTGACTTTCCCGGGCAGTTCTGAGCTGGCTGCAGCGTGAAGCCCCCACCTCCCCCCCGCGGTGGAGTCCCTGAGTCACACTGTAAGCCGAGAGTGCGCACAGAGCCACGTGGGTGACTGACACTGAACGAAAATCCATTCTCTTGACTCAGGGAATTTCCTCAGCTGAACATATGGACCCGTTTTCCAAGAAAGCGCCGGAAATGCTGACAAGGGCGACATATTCTGCAGCGCGCGAAGGGAAGGGGTTTTATGAATGGGCTCGAGTAACCGCTGAGTGGCGAGGTTTCCAGGGGCTTACGTGCTAGCCAGGGAGAGGCTCACTGCGCAGGCCGCTGATTACACTAATCAGGATAGAGGAAAGAACATGGCCTGATTGCTAATTGGTGCTTTTCATGACTCCGAATCCAGGACATCCTGCCACGTCATTGCACATTGAAGTGAAATCTCACCTCGGAGAAAGGCAACTGACGCGCCTCCTGCAAAAGAAAACCCCTTTCCCCAAAATATTGGTTTATGTGTAATTGTTTTTTACTTTCCTTTTCCCCTGCTAGTTCCCAGTGGCGGCTCCTCAGCTATGGCGGAGGAGCGCCGCCCTACTGCTTTTAAGCAGTGCACTGCAAAGGAAACATAAAATTATAATAACTTTGAGTTATTATCATTTTATGTTTCCCGCTGTGCAGGTGGGCGGGTGGGCGGGGCAGCTCTGCTGTTGGAGC
Organism: Lissotriton vulgaris; assembly: GCF_964263255.1. NCBI lineage: Eukaryota > Metazoa > Chordata > Amphibia > Caudata > Salamandridae > Lissotriton > Lissotriton vulgaris. Next base: position 296,336,346 of record NC_141685.1, read on the forward strand.
AGGGCAGGGAAAGTGTGGTTTGCCCACTCCTAAGTGCACCATGACTGTTTGGCCGGCACTCTCGTCATGTCATGTGCACTTTCCCTGTTCTCCTGTCACTCATGAACCATGCCGGCCGCCACTGCATACGAATCTCTAAAATGCACTATGTGGTGGGAGCCAATCAAGGCCTGGGGATTTGAGGGAATCCACGGACTCTGATAAGGCTGACCACGACTTGTAATGAAGATCACCAGGAAGCAAATGGGTACTATCACCTCGTCCATCTTCCTCATCACACACCTTACAATGAAGTACTAAGAAGTGGCCAACGCCATCCACCATTAGCGAAGCCACAAGGAGCCATCCCTCCACAAGTGGCATCAGGCACTCTGTACTCAGACCCAACCATCAATCACATCTTAGGCTGACGGACAGTCTTGGGTACCCACTGGATTGGAGAAAGCAAATATTGAAAGAAAAATAGATTGTTTCAACGAGATGTTATATCATGGACCCTTTTACATTTTTTGAGATGTCGAGCACCTCACTAGTCAGGCGCTAGTTTTCTGTCACTAGTCCCAAACGACTATTCCCTTCAGGGTAGCTTCTTTGTGTGTACATATCATGGACCCATCCTGATGTTCGCAAGAATATTGTGACGCAGTCCGGTTTTACTACTCGAGAACCCTGAACTTTGTACCCACAACCCTTAAAACCTCTGGACCCTGCAGATAATGTGTTGACTGCTGAAACAACCTAGGGGCCACAAAGAAAGTACCCCTTCAAAAGTTTACATCCTAGAAATGTGGGACTGATGCCATTAACAATCCACCAGGAACAAGATAGCATTTAAAGTCCAAAGAGGGCCTCTTGAGGGTGATCGCCCAGAATAAAACACGCACTCCACATATCTCCTTTTATGACATGGGTGTCAATTCGCCAAAATCACAGGGGGAGTGGAAGTGACAGCCTGCACCCTGACTACGGACAAGATTACAGGTTTGAACCCTTGTCCCACAATTGGACTCTCAACAGGCTCTTAATTGCTGTTGAGGGACCCCTGTGAGGGCACAGAGTGGAAACCACAGGAAGCCGGGCTCTTCTGGCCTCATTACAAGTGTCCCGGTTGCATTGACGTTGAGCTTGCTTTCTGAAGTTAACAACAGTGGGGCACCGAGTAACTCTGGTGTGCATATTTAACACTGATTCAAAATTGAACCTTCAAAATCCATGGAAAATTGAGGCATTACTTGAGGAATCGATTATTCTGGGTCTGATTGTAATAATAATTCCCCACATTTTCCCTAAAATTTGGGAACATTTGTGGGTTCATGGAGATCCATGAATATTTGAACCTCTGATGGGGGCAGTTGGCACCTCAACCTGAGATTCTGAAAAACTTGTGATGTAGGTCTTAGAATTCTGCTTCTTTCTCACTTCTACCAATCTCTTTGTACCAGGGGAAGCATGGACGGTGCCAGTGAAACCAAAGGACAAGCCAATATTGGCAGCTGTTACCCATGGCTATTCCTAATTGATATCCACATTGACAACCAGGGAGCTGCTTCATCGAGCAGACTAGTTCTTGGATCCTGAGCAGGATATTTTCAAAGAGAGGAAGACAACAGAAGGGAAGGATCAATAATACAAACCACAGGGTACCCAGCTATCGTTGCACAATACTATCTCAATTGCTAGCTTTCAGAAAAGCATTAAAAACAGGGCTGTTCAGTCTCTGATCTCGTCGATCAGCTTCTGTGATCTCTCTCTCCTTGAGCTAGTGCCTAAACACCCTTGGGTAGTAGTCGCGCTTTATAAATATCTTTACATCTCTCTCAATTTTATTACATTTACTGACCAGAAATGTGGGTTTTTCTCGAACTACCAAATTCAGGATATCCTAACTCCAGCCAAGAGGCATGAGCCAGGAGAATCTGTAAGCACAGAGGCAAAAGTAGCAAAGATAAGTTTGTAGCTAGAGATAGAAGAAAACAGTAGCCTAGGCCAAAGCAAGGTTTAGGATCCTGATGATTAAGCTGATCAATGGCCTACTTGTCCTGAAACGCACCAGAAGGCCTGGGGGAGACATCCTCATGTGAACTTTCTTATCAGCTGAGGGGATGCACCCGAGGCGGGTGCACATTTTGTCAACAAGGAATCCACATGGTCAGTCGAGATGGCATTGGGTTCCAGAGAAGGTCCCGCTCCAGCCCAGCGTGGTGCCTCCATCAGATACATATTTGGCCTTGATGATGGTTGGTCTCTTCGGAATGATACTGGACAGGTAGAGCTGAAAGAGATCACAAAAAAACTTGTCTCATTAAGGGACAGGAATGACCTTTGTGACCAAGGACAAGCACGCTTAACCTGTAATGTCTACTTTAGGAAAATGTCCACCTGATGCTATGAGATTGAGAGAGAGAAAGGTGTGTACACAAAGTGGGCAGGTGTGAGAGGGATGCAAAGAGAAGGGAAGGGGCATTGGAGAGGCACAGGAAGTGTAGCGAGCATGGGCACAAGCCTGCCTTATCAACACAAACAAGGACATTTGGGTCTGGCATGTTCTGGTAAAACAAGACTAGGTTTGAGTCTCCTCGCTTGAGTCCAAAACATCTTCCATGAAAGAGTTGGCAGCTCAACTCTTACTCCAGCACATCAAACTGTAACCTTACTGTGTACTAGTGTGAACAATGCTGATTCCTGAGCTGGTCGGACAAGGGAGTGGTGTGTACCCCACCCGGTAAACACCAACATGCTTGGCGTAGCATTTACTGAGTGTGGTAAGTAACTCCTATTCTGAGGTTTGGCTCTGGAAAGAGGCATACCAGTACTTAATTTGTAAAACAAATATGTGCTGGGGCCCTCGTCAAGAGGTCACTACAGCTTGAACCACCCATTGCGTTTGCCTGCACAGTCAATGACAGTACAAACACAACTACTGCCTTCACACACCTACAAGTGTGACAACTGAGACTATTCCAGGCCCTCATAGCTATAAGAATGTCTTCGGCAGTAGGCATCAGTCATTTTTAATGCATATTGAATTGATAAACAACTGTTATTGAGCTTATCTCTCAATTAGACAAACAGCGTCACCATGTGGCAGACTGTCATAAGTGCTGGTGTTGGCAGTTCAGTGCCTGTGCCGAGCACCATAAAACAACAGCTCAAATTAAGCACTGAGGCATGCCAGGCATATTAGGTATTTATGGAACTGAATTCCTCATGTTTGCCGTTTTACCACCCCATTGCCTCTCACTGCAACCCCCATTAAATGTCACAAACAGCAGGGGAGCAATACTTATCACACAACTCGGAATTCAGATCTGTGAGCAAACTCCTGTTTGCTCAAGGATAAAAGCTTGTCTTGTGGCTCAGAAGACACAGTGCTATCTTGTGAGGTGGCAGCTGCTAGCTTGTCACCCAGGCCACCTTACCTCCCTTCACACAGGAAGGTAAAGCCCTGTGTTGTGGCACACTACAACTCAGAACACTTAGATAGAAGTAAAGAAGTCCCTTAGGGGCTGATGCCAAGGAGACAGAAGACCTATATTCAATGAAAGTGGCGGACAAACCTGATTCCTTTAACACCACCTAACTATACTATAGGACAGACATCAAGCACAAGCCCTCTGTACATCAAGTGTATCATGTAATACTGAGGCTCTCAGATGCTGCATTAAAAAAAGAAACTATTACTATTAAATAAGATGATTACCTTGTGTGTTCTGTAGGTGGCGCCACCATCCTATGTCCGCATGCAAGCTGTAACCTTCTACAAACTCCATAGGAGGCACTAATATTTCTGTTCCTTTCTCCATCATTCAGAACTTCTGCCCCTCAATGTGCCAAGCTCGGTTCATGTGGACCAGGCGTCTCCAACGAGTGGCTCTCGAGCTGCTGATAGCTCTCCAGCTCCCTGGAAGTAGCTCTCCTGTGTTCAGCCCCCTCTGCTCATATAGAAGCTATTAATAGGCTGAATGAATATATGTATAGCAAACTTATAAAGCATGTATTTGAGAAAAAAATGCATGTACTTTCAGAACTCGTAGGCAGATGCTTAGAATAAAATAGTTGAATTCGCAAAATATGTTTAAAGCTAATATTTGAGTAATAAATCACGTGACCTTGAAGATATTTTTTAGTCATACTATTGCCCTGAGGCGCCAGTCGGAATGCAGCTATGGTTGTTATGCATTACCAGTATAGAGGCATTTCAAGTTGATAATGTTATTTTTTTTCTACTTTACTGCTGGCAACCCTACCGGATGCACTGTTGGGATCACTGCTGACACACTTGAATGGGGTGGCCAGTATTACATCACTCATTTTAGTAGCTCGGTGTGACTTTCATTGAACATAAGTAGCCCTAATAAAATAAAAAGTAAGTAACTGCACTCCAGTCTAGATTCTAGGCTGTTTGGAGTGCAGTTAATTTACTTTACAATCTTACTTACTGCTAAGCATACCCCTGACGACTACAGAGCCCAGTTTCTATGAGCAATTTGGGGTACATGGTCATCTGGGTATGCATGTGTAGCATAAGGTTCTGACTCGATGCATGGATGAATAGATGTGTGGCTGCATGACTGGGGAAAGCGTTCATGGATAGATGAATGTGTGAGTACATAGATGAATGGGTGAGTGAGTTGATGAGCATGAGCATGGATGATGGTGATAGAATGTTGCATAACGACTAGTGGGTCAATCTCGGAGCAGGGGAACCGGGTTCAAGTCTCAGCAGGGACGTTCAACATTCTGTGAGTCTGTGCAAATCACTTAATCTCCCTGTGCCTAACAAAAATGAATGTGTTCATCTGTAACGTAACTGGTGTTCATGTAAAGCGCTCTGATACCTTTGGGTCTAGTTCGCACTATATAAAAGTCCACACAAAAAAAATGAATTAATGTGTGAGTAGATGAGTGCATGGATGGATAAATCGGTGTGTGCGTTCCTGGATTGATAAATGAGCGGATAAAAGTGCAATAGATGTGTCACTGTAAATTAAAAAGTGTTTTTGTGGAGGAGATGCATGTTCACTTCTCTGCAGCAAGACGTGTGTCTCCTATATTAGGAGGAGGTAGGGGGTCTCATAGGTGCACACTCCCAGCCTAGCCTATAGAGGGGGAAAGAAAGGTCAAATGGCAGATATGGGAATTGTATACAAATCAAAAAGACAAGGGGGAGGGAGCTCATGGCCAGCAAGTGACCACCAGTGTCTCTCGCTACATTGTGTCAGACAGTGCTTAATTTGAGTTAGTTGTTTCTGGTGCTCGGCACCAGCACTTACTTGTTAGCAACACTGCTTATGACAGTCTGCCACATGGTGGCGCTGTGTGCCTAATTCAGGTATGAGCACAACAACAGTTTTTTTTAATAATTCAATATACATTAACAATTACTAATACCTGCCACCCAAGCCATTCCTGTAGCTTATGGGGCCTTGAATAGTCTGAATTGTCCCACTTGTAAGAGTGTGATGGTTAGTAGTTGTGTTATACTGCCACTGGCAGTCCTGGCAGCGGCAATGGATGGTGCAAGCTGCAGTGTCCTCCTGACGGGGGTCCTGGCACATATTTATTTACAAATCAAGCACTGGTGGTAGATGCAGTACATACTGTTTTTAAATTACTCATACATAGACAAGTGTTTTCACTAGTATGGACGCATCCAGGGCTTATATCTCTAAACAGGCGAGACTTGGTTCTAGCCTGTCCTCAGCAGAAAGTAACAGATAGGTTTGCGGGTGCTTGAAATGATGCTAGTAATCCAGTAGCGGCTCCTGGAGGCAGTGCTGTGGGCAGTGAAGCAGGGCGGGGGAGGGGCAGGGTGGGGGTTAGGAAACCGGCATACGGCCGAACGGAGGTAAGTACATAAATAAATAAATAAAACAAATTACATTGCGCACGCTGCAACGCCAAATGGAGAATCAGCCTGCTCAATGTAATTAGTTTTATTTATTTATTTATGTACTTACCTCCGTTCGGCCGTATGCTGTAGTTTACTAACCCCCACCCTGCCCCTTCCCCGCCCCGCAGAACTCCCTCCAGGAGCCGCTACTGTAAGTAATCACTGATTGGTCGATACTCATCCAGTTGACTGCCAGTCACTTTTGTTACGCCTTGGCCTCCTCTACCACTTCCCAGCACTCCTGCCCCGCCCACCCTATAGAATTCAGGCATGCTATATGCTATGATGGTCAACAACACAGAAGTTATGACAGTCAAGATAAAGGCCCTTTTATGGTTCAGAAAATAGGTGGAGGGTCATCAAAGTTAAAGAAAAAAACTTTTTTGCACCAGGGTACTTGGTTAGATGTACGTTGCAATGCTTTCCTCGTGGTATAGAGACAACTATTTTTGGTGAGGGGAGAACGCATAGTGCTGTGAGTCAATTATTTATTTTAAAAGTTTTATATAGCGCTAGCTTGACCCGCAGGTATAAGAGCGCTTTACATACACACTGTAAAAACAGAGGGAAATTGCATTACATAGTAGGAAGGCAGTAAGGAAGCAAAACAGAGATAAAAAAATACAGCATGAAAAATAAGTAAACAGTGCAGCGGAAGGAGAGAAAACAAACAAAGGTGGTTAACACAGTCCGGTCACCAACTATCCTTGAATGTCAAGAGAGAGAGGAGTCAACTCGGATATTGAAGTCGAGGTTAGTTGAGGTTGGTCAGGAAAGTATTTGTTCAGGAGATGGAGTTTCAGGTCCCTTTTGAAACAGGAGAAGGAGGGGTTGCATCTGAGGACTCTAGGGAGAGCGTTCCACATCCTGGGAGTCACTGAGATTGCCAACAAGGAATCAAAGATATGCGGCGGCTGATACAATGGCGGTCAGAGCCCCAGGTAAAATGACATCTTCCCATTAGGGTGCTCCCTTTCTTATAGCAGCATATACTTTTTACACCATTTGTTGGACTCTGGTGCCTTCTTGCGGCGGTGCTATAGTCTGCTGCATGTGCTAGGCTTCATGTAACACTTGGCTAGAATACATACACTTACTGTGATGACCCCTGGTCTTGTGTTTTTTTGTTTAAGAAAGTTTTATTAGCATTTTGGATTAAATACAATACATATGTCATAAATAAATGGAAAGATAAAAATATTAAGAAGAACTACAAAACATATGTAATGAGCCACCCTCTTTCTCACTTTGCTCACACACACCCTGAAAAGTGCAAGACAAGCTTGTGAGGAGTGTATTATTGTAAGAAGCGAAGCAGTGAATGACAGGAAAGGAGGCTGCTTGGTTGCCAAGCAGTAGGGCTGCCGGCTCCAGTTTCATGCAGTGGCAAATATTTGACCTAGAATCAGTGCACAGCAGAGCGACTGATGCTGCCTTTTCTCTGTCCGCCAATGAACACTGCCCTCCTGTCTCGCACAGGGATGTTTAAACTGTTCTAACCCCAGCTCCCAAAGAGTACAGCACACTCAGCAAACGACTGCATTAAAAATCCATTTCCTAGTGTTTTTTCTTCTTTTTTTACATTGCTTTAAACATAATTCCCGACCTCATTAACGCGCCCGATGCTCGATGTGCATCTGAAAAAAAATCAAGCATCCTTTTAATATTTTCCAGAGATTTTATTTGTTTTGAAACTTTGCCACTGCCCTTGGTCAGACTGCCTTGAGATTTTATTTTGATTTATTGGTAATCAGAGGGGTTGCAGGTGGAAGACGTTACTGGCTTAGAACTTAACATGTTAATGTTTAGTTTAAAAAGGCAGTTCGATTTTCTTCTTGCAGCTGGGTTTCATTAGGTCTAACCGTACCCTTTCACCTCTGAGTCCCAGGTGCCTCCAGGCACTGCTGCAGCCCAGACACACTGCTTATTCAGCAGATTCTAAAGCGTGGGGGATGGGCCAGAAGGGGGGAGGCAGTCGAGAATGTCTCGTGCTGTGGTTGAAAGCCTGCCTCCCCCTCCCGTATACAATAACACTGGCAGGCTTGTCTGCTGGCATGCGGTTTTCACTTAGTCAATGCTTTTTCTCAATTTCCCCAAGACCCTCAGGGGCCGATTCACAGAACTAACTTAAGACAAAATCCTAAACTTACTACTTTTGATATTCACAGAAGTTAGAATTTTGTCTTAAGTTTGTCTTAAAACAAACTTAAGACAGACTTAAGACAGACTTAAAACAAACTTAAGACAGACTTAAGACAAACTTAAGACAGACTTAAGACAAAATCCTAACTTAAGTCTGTCACTTAAGACAAAATCCTAACTTCTGTGAATATGAAAAGTAGTAAGTTTAGGATTTTGTCTTAAATTAGTTCTGTGAATGGGGCCCTCAGAGTCCCTCTCCGGCGTCGGGGTAGATATCAGAAAGCTGAAGTGTAAGACAAGCGTTGGCAAAGTCAAACAGTTCTGATTTTGGCAAGTCTGCTACGTTTTTATAATTTATTCTATTTTTACAAACTTATGCAATGGGCATTAGAAGTGGGAAAGTAATGAAAAGTGAAAATGGCGTCTCTAAAGGTGATATGAATGTGATTGCACAAATAAGTAAGCAAAAAGCAGCCCATCACAATCATAATACCCTCATTGCATCTTAGTTGAGTCCAAAACAGTGAACTCCCTCGAGCTTTCTCAAAAGAACATAAACAACTGGTCAACATGCTCAGCAGAGAAGATGTCAGATGGATTGTTTCTAGTACCCAGTTTTAGTGAATAAACCCCCAAATGCATCAGGAACCCATTTTACTATTCCTTAATAGCGAAAAATAACGATTCGCTATTAAGGAATAGCAAAATGCAATGCATGAAGAAATCACAAAAAAATAGCGATTTCCTAAAATTCCTTAATTGCGACTCGCAAATTGCGAGTCGCAATTAAGGAATACCTCTCCCATTCATTCCTATGGGCCTGGAGGCCCATAGGAATGAATGGGAAGACATTATCAATTTGCGAATCGCAATTAGCGAATCGCAAATTGAAAATGCGATTTCAAGGGTGCAGTGGTGACCAAAGGACACCCTGTTGCACCCCTGAAATTGATCTTTGCACATATGTTGTGCACACACATGCCTTAGGGCATGTGTGTGTGCAACATGAAACTTTGAAAAATGCACTTTAGTGCATTTTTCAAAGTGTTTGCAAATTACCATGAAGTTCAACTTCATGGTAATTTGCGGGCCCTATAAGCGAAATCACTATTTTTTAAACTTTAATGCATTGCATTTAAGGAATCTCAATTTGAGATTCCTGGGGCCCTATTCACAGAATGAATTTAAGACTCAATCCTAAACTTACTACTATTTTGGTATTCACAGAATGCACTTACTACTTGGCATTCACAGAATGCACTTCTACTTTTGGTATTCACAGAATGAACTTACTACATTTGGTATTCACAGAGACAAACTTAAGACAGACTTAAAACAAACTTAAGACAGACTTAAGACAGATTTAAGTTAGGATTTTGTCTTAAGTCTGTCTTAAGTCTGTCTTAAGTTTGTCTTAAGACAAATTTAGGACAAAATCCTAACTTCTGTGAATACCAAAAGTAGTAAATTCATTCTGTGAATGCCAAAAGTAATAAGTGCATTCTGTGAATACCAAAATAGTAGTAAGTTTAGGATCGAGTCTTAAGTTCATTCTGTGAATTGGGCCCCTGAAATGCAAGTAATTGCAATTTTGCGATTTCTTAATTTGCGATTTTTGCATTTGGGATGATGCATCCCAAATGCAAAAATACCGGTTGCAATACCGGTTGAGAGCGGATTTTACCTTAAGGCATCTTTGCCAAAGTGCCGGAAAGGTCTACACTTTCTTAGCCATCCAGCATTGTTTATTCGGATTTGCCTCCATACAGTTGTTTCACCTTGTTTAAGGCAGTCTACCATACAAGGGTTTTGAAGCCTCTGGCTAACTTATATCAAGGTAGTAGCGGTTTGTCTCCCACCATGGTGGCCACATGGCGGTTACCTTGGAAGTTTCCTTTTCCTACCCTTTCCTTCCTGTCCACGCCTTGAGTCAGGAAGTAGTGTCTTGGTATTAGGTAGTCTCATCAATTTCAAACCCACAGAATGCACTTTACCTTCAGTTAATATTTTAGAGTAATCTATATCATGAGTGATTTACGGAGTTGCGTTTGGCCCCGAGGAGGATGAAATCTTTCCTGAGTTGGGTCGGTTCAGTAGTTACGTTGACAAGGACACGTTAAATGTTTTGTAGGCTTTGGGCAATTAAGGAGAGGTGAGATGTCGAGAAGGCACGGTCAAAATTGTATACATATACAGTCATGTGGATCTAAGCAGGCATCCTGAGTATCCAGAGGGAGTAATGTGGCGGGATTCAGTACAGTGCATCTCTTAATGTTAATGTGGCTGGAAAAGAGTGTCAATTCATATCCTGTGAGTTGTGCGCTAGTGAGGTACTGTGTCTTGGTGTTTTTAAGGAGGGTATCCACAGAATGGGGAACCATCAGAGTCAAGGGGGAGTTCATGACGATCCCCGCACTCTGACGGACCATGAGTGCGGCCGCAGCTGTCGCCCGTAGGAATCCCGGGAGAGGCCTCGCAACAGGATCTAAGGTGGCTGAAAAATAGGCATATGGCCGATGGTGACCTCCGAATATCTGGGTCAAGACAGCGCATGCACAGCCGTCTGTCTCATATTTTTTTAAACACAATTTTTATTGTTTTGAAGGCATAAAGCCGACATAAAATTAAAACAACAGGAATACAGTTCCCTCATATCCATCATCCCAAGCCAAAACATTCGTACCGTGGGGTCTCCCTCCCTCAAAAGTAGCATAGAGACAGTCTTCAAATGTTCAAGTGATTACCCCGTAAGATCTGACAGACGGAAGACTGTATCCCCTACATTTCTCCCCCCCAAATGCGGCCCCACTTCCTACCCTCCCACCGCTATCCCCCAGACCCCCCTCCATCTTCATCAATAAAACCAAAACCAAACATCTCAACCCCCCTACCCCTCCCTCCCCAGGCGTGTCGGAGTACTACTATCTTGGGCTGGGGCCGCCCCCGCCAGGTCAATCCAGTAAGGGACCAATGGAATCATGCAGGCAGTGTCATCATTCACAGCCGTCTGTCTCATGTACAAAAATAAAAAATTGTTTGTTATAATCAGGAGTACCGAGGACTGGAGCAGTACACAGAGGTCTTTTAATCCTGGATGGCCTGCGTATGCTCTCTAGTCCATGGAAAAGAACGATCTGATACGTCTTTAGTGGTGAGGGCAAGAAGAGGTTTGACCATGGCCGAAAAACTGGAAATCCACTGTCTGTAGTATAAGGTTAGACCTATGAAGGCTCGCACCTGCTTTTGTGTCCGTGGGGCCTCCATAGCATAGATAACGGCTACATGATCAGCGGTAAGCTGCCTTTCCTCCTTCGAGAGGAGATGACCTAAATAGGTCACCTTCTCTTGACAAAACTGAAGCTTTTTTAAAGACGCCTTGTGGTTATGGAGGGCAAGGTGGCGTAACAAACAGAGTAGCCTCTTTACATGTTGGGGCGGAATTTGCAGTAATGAGGAGGTCATCAACATACTGCAGCAGTGTGGAATTATCAGGGAGTTCAAAGGAATCTAGTTGACTTTTGAGAGCTTGACTATAGATACTGGGGCTCTCGGTGAAGCCTTGAGGGTCGTGGCAAACACTAAAGCTCTGCCCACCGAGGGAGAAACAAAAAAAATGTCTGCTGTCAGGATGTATAGGAATGCTGAAAAAGGTATTCTTCAGGTCTATGACAGAAAAGTGCGTGGCGTCAGAAGGGACCATCGTCAAGAGGGCTGTAATGTCGGGGACAACAGGGTATTGGGAGATCGTTATTTTGTCAAGGGCTCTCAGGTCAATCACAAATCTGTATATTTTAGGGGAGAGAGCATCTCCATTGGTCTTTTTAAGAACCGGAATAATGGGACTGTTACAGATAATACCACGTGTCTCCACCACTACTCCCTTGTCCATCAATTCAGATATTATTGTAAAAGGGCCGCTTCTCCTTCCGCGGGCAGTCAATACTGTCGAAGTCAGGGAAGGATGGCGCCGGGTTGAATACGTACCACATGAGGGGGTATATTGAGACAGCCGACATCAGTGTCTGATGATGCCCAGAGGGAGGAAGGTAAAGACTGCAACTCTGGTGGGACGGGACTGGACAGATACATATAGGAGGCTGTGGTGGGGAAATTGTTAGGGATACACCATGGGGACTACATGATATGGTCGCATACAGAGCTTTCAGTAAATCCAGGTCTAATAATTTTTCACTGCAACCTGTAGTGAGGACCAAGGGAGCGTCAACATGTGCGGGGTCAATATCGAGAGGGAGGGGTTCAGAGATAGGGCTGGTCACGGGCGGTCCTGCGAAACCCACGGAGACATTCATGTTGCCAGAAAGGGGTGCCTCCGGGAATGACAAACGTGCAATAGAAGACCTGGTGGTCCCAGTACCCAGAAGAAAATTCTGATTGTTCCCCACGACTGACATTTGAACATACGGGCCCCTTTGATCCACTGGAATTTGCACTCTAGTAACACCCCTTTCCTGGCTGGCCTATGCTTGATAGAACCCTATCTCATCAACTTCATCATAATCATCATTGTAATAAGTGCCTGTTGCTTCGTATCCATCAAACCTATTGGCCGGGTGTTGCCGGACAGGGGCGTCATCCCTGGATCTATGCTCTTTGTCCTGTGGATGGGGCGGGCCATGGTCCATAGTCGACCTCCCCTCCCTAGGAGCGCGAGGCCGAGTCTTCCCTGTTCGGATGTTTTCAGCTAATATGGGACACTCATCTATCCAATGGCTGTACCCTTTACAATAAGCACACTGATCTATTTGAAGGGGCCCCGTGCATTGAGGGCCTGAGGGGGTAGACTGGCGAGCTCTTGGAGGGGGTTGGGGCTGTGGTCTGATATTCCTGTGGGCATCAGGACCTCGGGGAGGGTAAGCCTGCTGCAGAAGTACTTTAGTCTTAAGATCCCTAGCATTCTTACTTTCCTTTTCTCTATCTTCATTCTCCCTATTCTATTGATACTGTGCCATAGCCAAGATACCAGTCATAGTCTGGGCAGACCATGTACTCTCAACCTTCTTGAGCCTGGCGGAAATCTCAGGAAGCAAGTTGCTGACAAACTTATCTACAAACACTGGGCTAGAGCCTGGGATCCGGGGGTCCAAGCCTTTATGTCCCTTGTATTCTGTTTCAAAATGGTTAAAGAAGTCAGCCACGCTTTCAACTTTTCGCTGCCTACAGGCATTTATCTTATCCCAGTTAATGACTCTTTCTGGCAAAAATGTTTTCATAAGCGTTATTATTTTACCGGGCAAAGTCAGGATGGCAGCTTCTGGCTTAGTCCCCCCTGCCCTTGCGTCTTCCATAGCTTCCAAATTAGCCCATTTACCTCCCAGCTCTATTTCATGCTCAGTATGCCGAATTTTAACCCAAATTTCAGTAGGAATGACCGTACCAAAGAGCAAGTCGATGTCTTCAAGAATAAGTGTACCAGCAGATATTATCTGGCCTAATTCTTTGTAAAAGGCAGCCAGATTTTTTTGAGGATCTGGTAACTGCCCTTTCAACTGCATTACCTCTAACCTTTTCCAAGGAACATGAACCCATAGCCTGCGCCAGTGTGCTTCGACAGCCCCTCTGCCATTATTTTGGGCATTGGTGAGTGCGTTAACAAAGACAGGGGCCGCCTCTCTCATTAGCATAGCTGTCTGTAGAGGGGGTTTGGGGAAGGCGGTCATATCACGGTAAGCTATCAAAGCAGACTTAGCGCCAAACATCCCCTCTCCCTGCACATCGCCTCTTTTTATTTGTGACCTGAGGTCCACTAATCCGGCGGGTATCTGCATAAATTAATTCTCGAATCTCTGCATAACCAAGGTACAGCCCAGGTGGTTTGTTCCATAATCGTCCACTGGGAAAAGGTGGACCATATTTCTTTACATGGATAAATATTCCCGCTATTTATTCCACATTCACACTGTTGCTTTTGCAGGTCATCTTCTCGAAGGGCCGAAAAGCTAACTGCAGGGCGCAAGGAAGCCAGTCGGGGGTAATTTAATAGCAGACATTTGACCCTACTTCGCTTTGCCTAGGGCGAATGCTGGGTGCGAGCGAGTGGGGAATTGCTCTGCTGACTACGAGCCTCCATCTTCAACTTCCTTTTTATTAAAGTATGCGTGTGGCGCGCTGATTGCTAGCGCTCTGCTTTTTAGTGGTACTGTTGTTGTTACTGTGTACTTTGGCCAAATCTAATTTCTTTTTCTTTACCTGAGGCGGTTGCCGGGTAACATCTCATTCTAGCTTTCTCCTGTCCTAATCCTCCGCAGTCCTCCTTTGCTGCCGGCTTGCACGTGTGGTGCCGTGCAGTAAAAATCTTCGCTGTCCCTCATCCTCTCGCCCGATTAGGCACCGTGGGGGTTTATGGTACATGTAGGAGGAGTGTTTAGGGAGTGGCCATCTTGGGGGGAGCTAGGCACGCTGGTCGGCGGACTAGTGGTGCCCTTGCACTTGGAGGAGACGGCATAAATCTGAGGTAACTGACAGCCCTGGTCAGACCTTTGACCCTACTTTGCTTTGCCTAAGGCGAATGCTGGGTGCAAGCGAGTGGGGAATTGCAGGATAGGGTTAAGGGCAGGGGTGGGGGTATGGTGATTGTGGTGAAGAGAGGTGTCACATGTTCCATCATTCCTACGGATGTAATTTCTGGGAGTGAATCTCTGGGCTTCTCCAAATCTATGTCGCCGCACCAGTCCTGTACAGGGCTACTGATTTACAGGCCACCGGGTCCCACCGGCTCTATCTTTGAAGAGCTGTATGATGTGGTGTCTACTCTGTGCCCGAAAGCTGAGCACTGTATAATATTGGGGGACTTCAACATCCATATGGATATCGAGTCGGATGTGAACACTATTAAGATCCGGGATATCACCCTCCCCTTAGGACTTTCCCCCTATTTATTTGTACCCTCTCATAATAAAGGCCACACGCTTGATTAAGTGTTTTCCACCTTGCCTGTCGATATTGCCGCCCCTACACCAGTGTTATGGTCTGATCATTTTATAGTCCATTTTCATATTTTTGTGCTAACAAGCCAGTGAGTAACATCCCTAATCGGTCTTGTCAGGCCCTTCGGGCCTATCACCGAGTTACCCCGGAGATGTTGGCCCAAGCTTGTATATGCCATCCATGTCCGCTGTCTGGCATTTTAGAGAGGGATATGGATTCTCTACAGACGTGGCTCACGGATAGGTTAGATGAACTTGCTCCTGTGACCTCCTCTCGCAAATCTGCCAGTCGAGTCTCTGCCCCTGGTTTACTGAAGCTTTGGCTTTTTCGCGGCGGCAATGTAAGGCCGCAGAAAGATCCTAGTGCCGTCAGTATGACGCCACGGCGAAGTTGGCATATAGGGCTGCCATTAAATCTTACCATTGTGACATTCTGACAGAAAAGAAAGCCTACTTCTCTAGAAGATTGCTAATACCAGCAAGGAGATATTTTCTATAGTGCGTGAATTCACTTCTCCTAAAACCAGTACTCCATCGGGCTCACACCCGGAATCCTGGGTGACCTCTTTAGACAATTTTTTTACGAGCAAAATTAAGACCATTCAATACTCTTTCCTGGCGGCCGGGGTAGGGGCTTCCCCAGGCGTCAGTATTTTGCCTGCCCCTTTAGCTAATGTGGAGCCCACTCTCTCGGAATTTCCCCCACTGTCTGTTGCAACATCTCTGGATATCATATCCGAACTAAAGTCAGGTTCCCCTCTGGATCCGTGTCCAGCAAAATCTTTGGCGAGAATGGCAGGAGTAATAAATCCTATCATCAACCCCGTGCTGAATCTCTCTCTAAGCACTGGAGTGGTCCCCCCAGCCTGTAAGCAAGCCCTTGTCAAACCGTTGTTGAAAAAGCCCAATCTGGACCCAGAAGTGTATGCCAATTATAGGCCTATCTCCCTTCTGCCAGCCCTGGCCAAAGTAGTTGAGAAACATGTACAGACTTCTCTCTCTAATTTCCTTGAGAACAACAACCTTCTACACAGCACGCAGTAAGGCTTTCGTACCAATCTGAGCACTGAGACTGCGCTGCTGAAAGTTACAGAAGCTATCAAGGAGGTACTGGATGCAGGGGGGCGTGGCTTGGGCGCCGGACGGGATGGCTGTGTGAGCGTGTAGCTCCGCGCCGTGTCCCGCAATAATCCTGTGAATTTGGCCTTTTGTGCCCCTGGAGGAACGATTTTGCTGCCTGAGGTGCTGCCAGACTGGAGGGGAGAGTCTGGAACCCAGCGAGACCCCGGGAGCAGCGAGCCGATCGGATATCGGAGCTCGAAGGAACAGGGCTGCAGACAAAGGGAAAATGGCCGCGCTTGGTGCTCGGGAGACTTAGGAGCTGAACTCCCGGACGGCGTTGAGGTCTAGGAGCCTGATTGAGGGAGCGACTGGAGTGGGGACCCGAGGCTGGGGACACTGGAGCCGGCGCGGTGCGGCGGAGGCGTTGAACACCCACGATCCGGTGAGAGCGGAGCCCCTCCCCCTTCCCCTCCCGCTTCCCTGCTTCCCGACGAAGGGGCTTGGGGACTGACTGATTGCTCCTGGGCGGAGGAGCCGACGGCAGCGGTGGCCGCTCACCCGAGGAGCTGGATGGGCTTTGGCGGAGAGGGCCGCGATGGGAGAGGGGCTTAGTCACCCGCATGAGAACCGCTGGGGGCAGCCGGCTGACAGCGTAGCAGCAGCGTGACTGAACCCGGACCCGTGAACCTCCGGACCCCGCATGCCCCTGTGAGCGGCTGAGCAACTGGAGCTCTGTGCCTCGGGGCCAGGGGCGGGGATCGCCCACCTGGAGTTCTTGAGGCATAGTCATGGCGGCACAGTGAACAGCGAGCTGGGAAGGTTGCCTTAGAGACTGCGGTGTGCTGGTTCGGACAGCAGGTGCGATCGGACCTGGACAGCGCCCGCCTGCCCTTTTGAAGGTGTGCTGGGGGTTTGCTGCCTTGGACCTTGAGGCTCCTGGAGGAGCTGTGGGAGTGCAGGTGGCCCCATGCAGCACACGGCCGCGGATCAGTGATAGAAGGCTGCAAAACAGGAGGGTGCTCGAGGGTGCTGTGAGGGCAGAGTGGACCCCTGATTGTGAATATTGACACTGAACGACGCGGGGAGGTGCCTGGGACTGAAGGGCCTGTAGAGTGAGCACGGTGAACTGGAGTGGCCCATAGCAGAGGCCCGAGTGGCGCACATTTCACAGTCAAGATGGCCGCTCTGGGTGATGGCTTAAACTCGCCACATGGGCGGGAAGGCGCGACTGCTCCAGCCCAG
The DNA here is from genome assembly GCF_964263255.1 of Lissotriton vulgaris. NCBI lineage: Eukaryota > Metazoa > Chordata > Amphibia > Caudata > Salamandridae > Lissotriton > Lissotriton vulgaris. The sequence goes on from NC_141685.1 coordinate 296,353,629, forward strand.
GATGGCGGTGCTCAACCCCCTTCGGAGGCTTCGCAGCAACAACAGAGGCTGAACCAGCGCCTTGACACCATCCTGGAGGCGATCACCGCGACAAAGGAGTCGCTGCACCAGGATATTGCGCAGGTCGCGACGGGGCTGGGCCTACTGAGGGCGGACCACGCTAAGCTCTCTGATAGAGTAAAAACGAATGAACAACTGCTTCAAGACCTGAAACCAGCGGTGGTCACCGCAGAACATAAACTGACGGATATCCTCGGCCGTCTGGCGATTCTGGAGCGACGAGCGGAGGATGCGGAAAGTCGTAACCGGAGGAATAACGTGCGGGTAGTGGGTCTTCCGGAAAAAATTGAGAAAGGGGACGCGGTGTCCTATATGGAGAACTGGTTTAAAACGGTTGTGGCGCCGGAGGGTTTGTCTCCCTTCTTCTCCCTGGAAAGAGCGCACAGGGTCCCTGCCAAACCCCCCCTGGAGGGCCGACCGCCTCGGCCGATGGTGGTCAAATTGCTGCACTATAAGGACTGCGATTTGTTGATACAGAGAGCACGATCCCAAGGCCCCTTCCAGGTGGACAACAACAAAGTCACGGTCTTCCCGGATTACTCGCAAGACGTTCAGAAAAGCAGGGCATCCTTCTTGTCGGTGAAAAAGGAACTGAGAGAGGAGGGGATTCAATACTCCTTGCTCTTTCCTGACAAACTGAGAGTGATCCTTGATGACAGGACCCACTTCTTTCAGACTCCTGACGAGGCATGGTCGTGGCTTGAACTGTATCGTGCAGGGACGGATGTGCGCACAAAAGCGGAAGGGAACGGCAGAAGCCAGTCAGGGTCAGAAAGTCACAACGCATCCGCTCCCGGAATAAGCTCAAAAGGGCCGAGCGGGAAGCACAAATGCCAGCTGACAGGAGGGGAGCGCTGGCTGCAACGGCGACCATCACAGGGTCACAGCAGGAGAAAACATCCGGAGGATCGGAATCGGAGGAGGAGGGAGAGAAATCCGGAGGCGACGAATCAGACATCGGGAATGCGAGGGGACCGGCGGTCACGCCACAAACTGCGGATGGCTTGTTTAATGAGTGAGGCTTGAGAACTTTAAACGATCCCGAGGCAGCTGTTGGTACAGTCTCTCCAGATCTTTATTAGACTACCAGGTATGGGGTTGTACAAGCAGTATGGGACCGTGGGCGCGGGGCGGGAGCTCTGCCCACCCTGGATCGGCGCTCCATCGACCTCTTGAGGCCCTTAAGGCCTTCTGTGGTGACGACCACAGGTTAGAATAATGTGTGGGGTGTTGAAGGTTTGGAACGGGGCTGAAGCTGGGTTATTAGGTCCTGTCCTGGGGGGAGGGGGTTGGGGAGTTGTGGGGCATGTTTTGAAGGGGGGATACAATTGCTGCAATGCGGGGGACATTTGTTGGCTAGAGCCACTGTGCAGGAAAGTACATCATGGGTACGTTACCTAATTTGAAATGTGTTACATGGAATGTCCGGGGTATTCGCACAATGGTGAAACGTCATAAGGTGCATGCCTATTTGGTGAGGAGGGGCGTACAGATTGCAATGCTTCAGGAAACTCATCTGACCAAGAAAGAGTGTGGGGCTTTACAGAAGAGGTGGAGGGGTCAGGTCTTTGGTACGACATACTCAGCATTTGCCAGAGGGGTGCTAATATGGATACGGGCGGGTACGCCATTCCAGGCAACGAGTCAGAGGGTGGATCCTGAGGGTAGATATGTAGCGATTGAGGGGCGACTCTATGGCAGGGAGGTGGTCCTGTGTAATATATATGCCCCCAACTCCGATCAGGCCCATTTCTTTGAGAGTTTAACGCGTTCGCTGGCCTATTTTTTGGCAGGCCCTATCTTACTGGCGGGAGATTTTAATTCAATATCTGATGTGCAGCTGGATAGGTCGAACCCGCCACTGGTAGACTCGCCGGTGCGCAGGCTAGCAGCCCACAGGAAGGAATGGCAGGAGAGGTGGGGATTGGTGGATGTGTGGAGGGAACAGCATCCGGAGATCAGGGATTACTCCTACTTTTCCACACTCCACGACTTACATGTGAGATTGGACTCGGTGTTGTGTAGTGGCCCCTTGGCGACTGGGGTGACTCATTCTGAATATTTGACTAGGACCATTTCGGATCATAACCCCTTGCTGATCTCGATGCAGTGGCAACAGGCGAGATCGGCGGTTCCATCCTGGCGACTGCGCCCGGATACACTGGAAGATCTGGTGTTTAGCGACACGGTCCGACAGGGCATTGACTGCTACATTGAGTAAAACGGAGGCTCTGCCACGTCCAGGTCAATAGAATGGGATGCGATGAAAGTGGTGGTGAGTGGGGTATGCATGGGTAGGTTTTCGAATGCGAGAAAGACAGTTTTGAATGACCTTACGAAAGCGGAAGAGGCGTTGAGGGGGTTAGAGCAGCGAAGGCCTGAGCGGCCGGATTTACAGGAGCAACTGCTGCAGGCTAAAGAGGTGGTGGCGACCGAGACGGAACGGCTGCGGTGCTATGATTATAAGTTGTATGTTTTTGTATCAACAAAGGGGAATAAAAAGTGGACGATTTTGAGGGGTCCAATGCACTCGTCCTAAGAAGTAGTAAACAAAATAATTTGTGCAGAGTTCCCAGAGGGGGCCAAAGAAGTGGCTCAAAATGACATTTCTCTCACTAGTTAAGAACGGGGAAGTGCTTGGTGTGAACCCTTGTCGGAAAGTTTAGGATACCTCACACAAGTAACCGGTTGGACGACAACTGTCATCCCATCCGGTGACCGTCCAGCGTCATCATTGGCATCCAGCTCCTACGGCAGGCTGGCGGTGCAATGCCCGTCGGGCAGCCCAGGAGGGCTACACTTTGATGGAGATCTTTTTTTCCTGCCAACGGGTGTGTGAGTGTAAGGGGCCTAAATAAAGTGCAATTGTGAGCGTGAGTGTGATTTCTAAAAAAAGTCAGTGGAGTCCATTAAGCAATTTTAATAGTGTGGCTCACTGCTTTGTTAAAAGGGAATAAGGGGTATTAAGGAGTGATGGGTTATCTGATCAATCCTTATTCAACCCTTAGTGTGAAAAGTGGTCAACATGTTTCTTGCCTGGAAGGCAATTCATCAGGACCTATAAAGCTCATATAATTGCTAACGGTCCCTCTGGACTCAGAGGAATCGAAGATACGACCTGAATGGTGTCGCAGAATTAAAGTATTCCTTGTGGACCTTCCGGGAACTAGGAAGGAAACAAAACAAGTGGTTACTAACATTGCTCACTCTAAGGCCTGGGGACAACATGAGGTCCTAGGAGTGAGGTGCCCCTGAGTGGTCAAGGGGTGTAAAAGATAGACAGATCCCGTTCGTGTATGATGTGTCCGTAAGTGAGAGAAAGTTATGTTTAAAAGGCAGAACGAGGGTTACTACGTCCTGTAAGTGGCATGCTTACTCAATAGGTGGCATGCTTCATGGTGTTTACATATACCATGTCCGATCTGCAGACCAAGTGTGGTGTGCCAGTAACATTGTTAAAAATCAGTGTTTAAAGCCCCCCAGCATTCGAGTAAAGTGAAGGGAAAATTTGTCAAAAAATGACACTTAAAGTAATTAGCTAGAGCACAGAAAAAACGGTGACTGTTTGACACTCTGTGAATTACGTGGGTACTGACTAATGCCGAGGTGTATTACATCATTGGCGCCAGATGGTCATGCTCGCCGAGTGAAAGCTGGCACACACAGTCCACTTACCCACTAATCCCGTTTTCAGATCCCCTCAGCTGACCTGGTGGGGCCAGCAACCAGCGAGGAGAGCCTGTAAGTGAATCAGAGGGAACGCGGGACAAAAGTAAATGTCTAACAGGCACCGCTAACTGAGGGCTGGATTGCCGTGTCAGAGACCGGGCGCCGAGAGCACAGCTTAGCGCTCACCGGGGTCAAGGAACAGGGCAGCGAGGGGGAGGGAAGGGAGGGAAAGAGAAGGAGCGTCGGGGGTTATTTTCTCTTTGTCTTACCTCGTTAGTTGCTAGAAGTGAGCCTCTAGGCACCTACCCCTCCCACGTCTCTGCCGATTGCAGTACAGCCGGTATCAGTATGGGTGTCCCGGTGAGGCAGATAAGCGTGAGCTGCGCGCGCGCCCAGAGGGGCGTGTCTATCAAGTTACTAGGCAACTTCAACCACGGGTCAAATGAGTAGAAAGCGAAGAAGCCAGCGCTGCGCTCGTATGTTAAACGTGGGCGCCATCTTAGATAGGGACCTCCTGAAGTTGGGAGTGAGATAGTGAATGCTGGGTGATTAGGTTCCCAGCAACGAAGGTAGAAATCGAAGAGGCTTATGTTAGGTCAATTTAGTAAGCACGGGCGCCATCTTGGAGAAGGGATCATGACCATTAAGGGCACAATAAACATAACTGGAGGCAGGACAAATTAGTCCGAGTCAAATGCTATCTGGCTAACGTCGTCCATGGCACCGCATCGTTAAGACCCAGTTCATCTGTATGTAGACGGTGTATCCATCTTTGTTCAAGTCTGAAGAGAGTTTGTTGGTTGACTGATGGTAGGCTTTCAATGACAGTCCACCGGATACTCTCTGTGGAGTGGTTTTGCTCTTTGCAGTGTTCGGAGAGTTTGGTGTGAGTTTTCAGGCAACGTATATTACTGTTGTGCTCCATTATGCGCTGTTTAACAGGGCGCATTGTCATCCCAATGTAAAGCTTCTCACATGGGCATATAAGAGCATAGATACATTTGGAGCTGTTGCAATTGGTATGCCTGTTAAAAATCCAAGTGAAATCTTTTTGCAGTATGATAGTTTTTCCTTGAATGGTCTCGTGGGCGGAAAATCCGTTCCGCTCGCGGATTTTGCGGATTTTCGGGAAATCCGCAATCCGCGAGATTTGCGGATTTCCCGCAAAATCCGCAAATTCGCACGCAGCGGATTTTTTTGGCGGCGCGCGGCGTTGGTGATACAATTTTTGCGGCGCGCGGCGTTTATCATCGTTTGCCGAGTTGTTTTTTTCGATAGTTTGCGAGTGCTGCGCCATTTTGGATCTTGCTGTGTGATCCCGCGGGAATTGGCGAGCGCGATTACGTCATCGCGGCTTGCCAGCGATAGTTTGTCAACGCGAGTACGACGAGATCACGTCTCGCGGTACTTCGCAATTGCGAGATTTGAGATGCGGCGCGCGAAAATATAAATTTGCAATTCTGCACAAGAAATCCACCAGCAAGCAGCATAAACCTTCTAGAAATGATGATTTTTATGTGAATAACTCCTTAGTTTGACATTTGCCTGCACTTTTTTAGCGAGGAGTCCATTTTGGGGAGGGGGGCAGGGGGGTGGGAGGAAGGAAGTGCCCCATAGTCTTCAACTTCCTGTTCCTGTTCAGCAGGCTCCTCCCAGTGCTTTGTCCATCTCCTGGTCACTTTTCATTCGGATGTGGACCTGGAAGGATTACCTTTTGTGGATGCTGCTGGATCTTTGGATTTGAGGCCTTTTTGACTTTCTTTGGATCACTGTTGGATTAGAAATTTTACAAGTAAGTTTGTTTGGGGCATTACAGTTGCTGCAACTAAAATTTTGGGATTTTCGATTTTTGGGCTGTTTTGGGGCCTTTTCCCAGGGGTACTCAGTGGTGGGTGGACTGATTCTTTCTGTGGGTTGTCTTGAACTTAAACATCATGGAGGCCATAGATGAATTGGGATTGTGCTGATTTTTCTGTGTTTTTCGATTTTTTTTTGTTGTAAAATTTTGTGTTTTTCGATTTTTGACCTGTTGTTGGGGCCTTGACCAGGGGTAGTGAGTGGTGCATGGGCCTAGTCTTTCTGTGGGCTGTCTTGAATTTAAACATCATGGAGGCCATGGATGGAATGGGATTGTGCTGATTTTGCAGTGTTTTTCGATTTTTGGGGGTGTTCATGGGGAGGGACATGCCATGTGGCTGGTGGCCATTTTGAGTGCAGCTACAGGCACTGGCCATGTGCTGGCAGGCAAGTGGCCATTTTGAATGCAGGCTTTGTTGTTAGGCCTCCAACCATTTTGCCTACTTTTCAACCTTTATTTATGCCAGGGGTAGTGAGTCTTGCATGGGCCTAGTATTTCTGTGGGTTGTCTTGAATTTAAACATCATGGAGGCCATAGATGAATTGGGATTGTGCTGATTTTTCTGTGTTTTTTGATTTTTTTTTTTTGTAAAATTTTGTGTTTTTCGATTTTTGACCTGTTGTTGGGGCCTTGACCAGGGGTAGTGAGTGGTGCATGGGCCTAGTCTTTCTGTGGGCTGTCTTGAATTTAAACATCATGGAGGCCATGGATGGAATGGGATTGTGCTGATTTTGCAGTGTTTTTCGATTTTTGGGGGTGTTCATGGGGAGGGACATGCCATGTGGCTGGTGGCCATTTTGAGTGCAGCTACAGGCACTGGCCATGTGCTGGCAGGCAAGTGGCCATTTTGAATGCAGGCTTTGTTGTTAGGCCTCCAACCATTTTGCCTACTTTTCAACCTTTATTTATGCCAGGGGTAGTGAGTCTTGCATGGGCCTAGTATTTCTGTGGGTTGTCTTGAATTTAAACATCATGGAGGCCATGGATGGAATGGTATTGTGCTGATTTTGCAGTGTTTTTCGATTTTTGGGGGTGTTCATGGGGAGGGACATGCCATGTGGCTGGTGGCCATTTTGAGTGCAGCTACAGGCACTGGCCATGTGCTGGCAGGCAAGTGGCCATTTTGAATGCAGGCTTTGTTGTTAGGCCTCCAACCATTTTGCCTACTTTTCAACCTTTATTTATGCCAGGGGTAGTGAGTCTTGCATGGGCCTAGTATTTCTGTGGGTTGTCTTGAATTTAAACATCATGGAGGCCATAGATGAATTGGGATTGTGCTGATTTTTCTGTGTTTTTCGATTTTTTTTTTTTGTAAAATTGTGTGTTTTTCGATTTTTGACCTGTTGTTGGGGCCTTGACCAGGGGTAGTGAGTGGTGCATGGGCCTAGTCTTTCTGTGGGCTGTCTTGAATTTAAACATCATGGAGGCCATGGATGGAATGGGATTGTGCTGATTTTGCAGTGTTTTTCGATTTTTGGGGGTGTTCATGGGGAGGGACATGCCATGTGGCTGGTGGCCATTTTGAGTGCAGCTACAGGCACTGGCCATGTGCTGGCAGGCAAGTGGCCATTTTGAATGCAGGCTTTGTTGTTAGGCCTCCAACCATTTTGCCTACTTTTCAACCTTTATTTATGCCAGGGGTAGTGAGTCTTGCATGGGCCTAGTATTTCTGTGGGTTGTCTTGAATTTAAACATCATGGAGGCCATGGATGGAATGGGATTGTGCTGATTTTGCAGTGTTTTTCGATTTTTGGGGGTGTTCATGGGGAGGGACATGCCATGTGGCTGGTGGCCATTTTGAGTGCAGCTACAGGCACTGGCCATGTGCTGGCAGGCAAGTGGCCATTTTGAATGCAGGCTTTGTTGTTAGGCCTCCAACCATTTTGCCTACTTTTCAACCTTTATTTATGCCAGGGGTAGTGAGTCTTGCATGGGCCTAGTATTTCTGTGGGTTGTCTTGAATTTAAACATCATGGAGGCCATGGATGGAATGGGATTGTGCTGATTTTGCAGTGTTTTTCGATTTTTGGGGGTGTTCATGGGGAGGGACATGCCATGTGGCTGGTGGCCATTTTGAGTGCAGCTACAGGCACTGGCCATGTGCTGGCAGGCAAGTGGCCATTTTGAATGCAGGCTTTGTTGTTAGGCCTCCAACCATTTTGCCTACTTTTCAACCTTTATTTATGCCAGGGGTAGTGAGTCTTGCATGGGCCTAGTATTTCTGTGGGTTGTCTTGAATTTAAACATCATGGAGGCCATAGATGAATTGGGATTGTGCTGATTTTTCTGTGTTTTTCGATTTTTTTTTTTTGTAAAATTTTGTGTTTTTCGATTTTTGACCTGTTGTTGGGGCCTTGACCAGGGGTAGTGAGTGGTGCATGGGCCTAGTCTTTCTGTGGGCTGTCTTGAATTTAAACATCATGGAGGCCATGGATGGAATGGGATTGTGCTGATTTTGCAGTGTTTTTCGATTTTTGGGGGTGTTCATGGGGAGGGACATGCCATGTGGCTGGTGGCCATTTTGAGTGCAGCTACAGGCACTGGCCATGTGCTGGCAGGCAAGTGGCCATTTTGAATGCAGGCTTTGTTGTTAGGCCTCCAACCATTTTGCCTACTTTTCAACCTTTATTTATGCCAGGGGTAGTGAGTCTTGCATGGGCCTAGTCTTTCTGTGGGTTGTCTTGAATTTAAACATTATGGAGGGCATGGATGGATTGGGATTGTGCTGATTTTGCAGTGTTTTTCGATTTTTTTGTGCTCTATAACTGAACTGATGTTCCTCTGTCTTCCATTTTTTTTAGGTGCACAAGACTCAAGAGAACCACCAGTGCCAGGAAGAAGTCCTGCAGCGGTGTGTGTGTGCAGCATAACGTCACGCGACGTCACGTCTGGCCTCAGACAACTCTACAATTCGTGCAACTGCGGCCTGCTGTCTGACCTGCTCTGAAGAAGATGGCCCCAAAGAAAGTTCTCCGTAGCTCCTCTAGCAAGAAAGTTGCTAGTAAGGAGCAGAAGAAGCAAGTTACCAAGGAGGCTGGTGTGCCACCCGCCACTTTTTTTGGGAGCAAAAAAAAAAGTACGCCTGCAGCAGCAGGATCTGCTGGGGACCAACCTGAGAGCAGCACCCCTGCTCCATTGGGTTCAGTGCCTCCACCACCACGCCAACTTAAGTCAAAGCCCTTGAGTGCTTCAGAGGCAGTCAGTGTACTTCTCCAATCACCATCGACCAGTGATGTTGGCTCATCGCAAGAAAGTAGCAGCAATGTCCCTGAATCAACACAGGTTGTTGTAACTCATCTGACAAGTGTTGAACAACCACAGCCGCAACAACAACACCATGTGCAAGTACACGCCCAAGTACATGTGGAAGGAGAGGCAGCAAAAGGAGATGCGCAAGCAAAGGTGCATGGACGTTCACAAGTGCCCACAATAGTTGTTCCTCCCGAAGTAGGGGCACATTTGGAAATCGACAATGAAGCTGAGGTATCATTGGAAGCCACTCCTCCTGATGATCATTCATTGTCTTCCACATCCCTAGCAAGGAAAAGATCAAGGGGGGTGTCTACATCTTCTTCAAGCCCACCTCGTTCTGGTGCAAGTGATCTGTCTTGGGAACCACCACAACTGCGGTCTGACAGTGAGGCAGAGGCACACCATGATCTGCCACCGGTACCTAAGCGTAAAAGGAAGGTCGTCCAAAAACTCAAACCTATGGAGTGTGATGAGGCTCAACAAGAAGTGACAGATACTGCTGGTGATGAAGCCTCTCACGATGACGACGAGCCAGTCATCACAAAGGTCACTGCAGCCCCACCGGGCATGCAGCAAAGAGACATTTTGACCCTATCCCGAGAAGCTGCTGAGCGTGATGATGATGTCGGCGAGGAGGCAATGGAAATGGAATCATTAGATTTGGAGTTAAGTAGTACACCAAAACCTACCGCTTCCATATTTCTTCGCAAGAAGGTACCCACCTCGTCCTCGACCTCAATTCGTGGTGGTGAAAGTGCAAAACGTACTGAAGTTCGGCAATCCACATCCTCCACTTCATCTGTCATTAGCAGCAGGACCACCACCACCAGTATCGCCGCCTCCTCCGGCCCCCGAAGACATTTCAAGTCTCCAGTTTGGGACTTCTTTAGTGTTTGCCCAAAAAAGGAAAACGTAGCCATTTGTAGCCTTTGTAAGCTTCGATTTAGTCGTGGTAAGCTTGGTTCTAACTATGGTACCGGAGGCCAGAGAGGTCATCTTGAGAGAAGGCACCCTGTCGAATGGTTTCCGCACCTAGAGGCGGTCAAGAAAGCCGGAATTGCACGTAATGAAAACGTTGATTTGTCATCTGCTGATGACGAGGTAGAAGACGATTCAAACACTTCACTTACACCCAGTTCCCATGTCAGCAGCACACCCCATGGGAGCCACACTAAGAGTGTGGGAGAGAGTGAGACATCAATGCGGAAAAGTTCATCAGCGAGCGTAACTGGGTCGAAGAGATCATCATCATCCCGTAAATCATTGGTCCAGGGCAACATTAAAAAGATGTTGTTTACAGAAGCGCAATATGAACGCAACCACCCAATGACCCGTCTGTATAACACTAAGCTGGCTAAAATGCTAGCTCTGGACCTTCTCCCTTTTTCTTTTGTAGAAGGGGTTGGTTTTCTAGAATTAGTGACAGCGCTCTGCCCTAAATGGAAGGTTCCTAGCCGGTTCTATTTTGCCCGAGTTGCGGTTCCAGCACTACATGAAGATGTTCTGAAGGTGATTGGGGCAGCTTTGCAGAAGAGTGCTGTTCACACTATACATCTGACAACAGACATGTGGACCAGTGGCGCAGGCGCTGATTACATGTGCATCACTGCACACTGGGTCTCTTTTTCAGGGGCTAAAGCAAAGCTAAACTCAGGTGTTGACACTAACATTGTTTTTAAAGGTGCTCGGAAACATGCAACACTAGCCATGTTTGGTTTGGAGAAACGTCACACAGCAGAAAACATTTTGGATGTCTTTAACACAAAGGTCCTTAACTGTCTGTCCCCACTAAAACGCAAGGTTGGTTATGTTTCCACAGACAATGGCTCCAATATAGTTAAGGCCATGAGGGACGGTTACTATTTCAGAGTGCCGTGTTTGGCGCACTGTATAAACCTGGTTGTCCAAAAATTCTTGGGTAATAAACGCAGTGCAGCGTACAGTGTATTGGAGAACTGCCGAAAAATATGCAAGCATTTCAGGCATTCTTTTAAGGCCCGCAAGCAGCTGAGGAGCATGCTATATCAAAGTCAAATGCCAGTGAAAGCACTCATCCAGGAGGTGGTAACACGTTGGAACTCAACCTTCTACATGCTTGAGCGTCTGTATGAGCAGTATACGCAACTCGATCAATATTTCTTGAAAGAGGGTATAGAGGAGCTGAGGATGGGTGGGCCGCAATGGAACATAGTTGAAAGCCTAACACGCATGCTTCGTCCTTTTGAGGTCTTCACACGTGCAGTCAGCAAGGAGGACTCTAATTTGGGAAAAGCTATCCCATTGTTGTACATGCTGGAGGACCAACTGAAGGAGGTGTGTTCTGTGTTTCGAAAAGATGACAAAAAGAAAGACTCTTTGCTTCTGGCTGAGAAATTATTAGAGCTCCTACAAGGTGATGAACGTCTTCAAAAGATCCACTCAGAACAGCATTACATTTGTGCTACTATTCTGGATCCACGCTACAAAAAGGCGCTGGCAGGCAGAGCATTCTTTCCTTTTGCTGATGAAGATGTTACAAAGTACAAACGTTGGCTAGCCTTGTCAGCCAAGAAGTTTGAAACAGAACGGCTGGAAATTGAAGGAAATGGCAGTACATCAGCAGGCCATCCCCAGTCAAAACAATCCACTTCTGCACCTGTGGCTGTGGCACAAGTGACCTCTCAGCCGTTAAAGACACCGGCAACCGCATCATCTGCACGAAAGACAGCAGAAACATTGGAGGCTGAAGAGGATTGGCTAGCTCTGCGTGGGTTTGGTTCTCAAAAGGTCAGAGGCACAGCAAGAGCTACGCAAAGTGGAGGAACCTTGGAGGAGGACCTTGAGTCGATGGTGAAGGACTATCTGAATGACTCCACAGAGGTCTATGTTAATTCTGACCCATTGGCGTATTGGCATGGGAAAAAAGAATTGTGGCCACAGCTCACCAACCTGGCTTTAAACTACTTGTCTTGCCCACTCGCAAGTGTGTCTTCTGAACGGGTTTTCAGTGCGGCTGGTGGGATTGTAACTCCCAAACGGAGCCGCCTCTCGCTCAAAAATGTGGAGAGGTTAACAATGATCAAGATGAATCAGCACCTCATACCACCAGATATAAGAGTACGAGAGAGCGTGCCGGATGAAGAGGAGGTGGCCAGCACCATAGATGAGGGAATTTCTACTCTGTCAGGTGGCACTGACCTCACCCGGGCTGAATTCGCAGAGTATGATGACGAAGCCTTATTCTTATTCCTGGACCGTGATTCCGACTTCGAGCCCTGAAAATGAGACAACGAATCAATAACTTTCTTTTTCATCCTTATTCACTTTTATTCCTGTGTGTCTGTCTTTCTTTGTTGTGCACAGTTAATATAATTCAAACTTTAATCAGATAATCACAAAGACAAGCCCATCAGCAGAACTGTCTTCACTTGTTTGCTAATTTATTTGAAGGTGCCGCAGTCTGCATTCCTCAGGTTCACAAGTTCAGAAGAACATGCTCCTCTATCCTCCTCCTCCAGACTCCTATTTCCATCAAAGCAGAGGGCTGGTTTACGCCCAATGAAGAAAGACTCAGCACTTGTGGGGGTGTTGTTCTACCTCTTTGCAGGTGAGTTGACGGGTCTGGGGCCATTGCTGGGAAGCACTAAAAGTGGTTTGTGCCAAATCCGAGGCGGAAATTTTTTTGTGTTTTTGATGACTTGCTTGCCTTTGAGGTGCTCTTAGGGGGGGTTCCGTCTGTTTGTGGGTGAGTTTCATGGTCTGAGAGCATTGCTGGGACACTCTAATCTTGATTGCATTTGCTTTTCAGGAAATCCGTCGTGCCAACCCCGACTTATGGCCTAGCTACGCAGCGCGTTTGGACCGAAGGCCCAGAAATATTGCAAGTATGAGATTTTGCTTTTGGCCTGTTTGGGGGTGTTATGCTTCTTGGCGGGTGGGTTGCCGGGTCTTGGGGCATTCCTGGGAAGGTCTAATACCGGGTAGAAGTGGTTGGGACTAAATCCAGGCCGATTTTTTTTGGGGCTATTTCTGACATTTTGCTCTATGTAGCGTTTTCGGGGGCCTGTTTGGGGGGCTTCCTGGTGTTTCTGGGTGAGTTTCGTGGTCTGGGAGCACTGCTGGCTATATCTACTTTACTTTGCAAGAGGTTTGAAGCAAATCCATGGTGGCAGAGGGGACTTAGGGCCTAGCTGCAGAGCGCGCGCGGAGTGATTTGGGAAATTTGTGAAAAATTGACTAAGTCCCCATTTTTGTACTTTTGCTCTTTGGCTGTTTGGGGGTCTTCTACTCGTTTTCTCCTGGGTTGACGGCTCTGGGGCCATTGCTGGGAAGCTCTAATACCGGATAAAAGTGTTTTGGACCAAATCCCAGGCGGAAAATTTTTTGTGTTTTTGATGACTTGCTTGCCTTTGAGGTGCTCTTAGGGGGGTTCCGTCTGTTTGTGGGTGAGTTTCGTGGTCTGGGAGCATTGCTGGGACACTCTAATCTTGATTGCATTTGCTTTTCAGGAAATCCGTCGTGCCAACCCCGACTTATGGCCCAGCTACGCAGCGCGTTTGGACCGAAGGCCCAGAAATATTGCAAGTATGAGAGTTTGCTTTTGGCCTGTTTGGGGGTGTTATACTTCTTGGCGGGTGGGTTGCCGGGTCTTGGGGCATTCCTGGGAAGGTCTAATACCGGGTAGAAGTGGTTGGGACTAAATCCAGGCCGATTTTTTTTTGGGCTATTTCTGACATTTTGCTCTATGTAGCGTTTTCGGGGGCCTGTTTGGGGGGCTTCCTGGTGTTTCTGGGTGAGTTTCGTGGTCTGGGAGCACTGCTGGGACACTCTAATCTTGATTGCATTTGCTTTTCAGGAAATCCGTCGTGCCAACCCCGACTTATGGCCTAGCTACGCAGCGCGTTTGGACCGAAGGCCCAGAAATATTGCAAGTATGAGATTTTGCTTTTGGCCTGTTTGGGGGTGTTATGCTTCTTGGCGGGTGGGTTGCCGGGTCTTGGGGCATTCCTGGGAAGGTCTAATACCGGGTAGAAGTGGTTGGGACTAAATCCAGGCCGATTTTTTTTTGGGCTATTTCTGACATTTTGCTCTATGTAGCGTTTTCGGGGGCCTGTTTGGGGGGCTTCCTGGTGTTTCTGGGTGAGTTTCGTGGTCTGGGAGCACTGCTGGGACACTCTAATCTTGATTGCATTTGCTTTTCAGGAAATCCGTCGTGCCAACCCCGACTTATGTGAAGAAAAGTGGAAAATGACTCACTCTCCCCACCAGGGATCTATCCAGCAGTTTGCATAATAAAGCAGCAAAGGAAATTGACAGCCAATCTGTAAAATTAAAAGACATCTTTATTATAATTAATTATGAGGCTTCGTCGTCCAACCGTAGTTTTACAATTGAAAGAGGGAGCCCGCCTGAGCTTTCTCAGACAGGCCTTTTATACAAAAAGTTTGCCCCTAGGCTCACATTCTTGCTGTGAAACACATCATTGTAGGTCGCTCCCATGGTACCATAACAAAGCAGGCTATAATTATGAATTCCATTCTACTTGCCCAAACTGACCAACCCATCTTCCATCATGAACATATGTCAAACTTCACATATTTTTCTGTGCAGGCCGGATAAGCTCACAATAGATCTGGTTTCCTCCCCATCATATAAACAGTCACCTCCCCATTGTAAAAGCCCAGGAGCAGAGAAACAGAGCCAGGTGTGGAAGATAGAAATGTAGGATAAGGGATGCTTGTGGGTCATAAACAGGCATGGCTACTGTATTCGGCCTTCTAATCTTGCTCAGGCCAATGTACACAACAAGTTGCTCAGATCTTTAATATAGATTGACTAGAGGGCATGGACTGGTTTGGTGAGGCCAACATCACGTAGGCAGATTCAGCCTGTTCAGGTCATGGAGAAGTCAGAGAAAGGTGGACGTGTCCTTTGGATCAAATTCAGACTTTAATCAATTGACTATATAAGGGCAAGACACAAGATGGATGCCGTGGGCTCAGGACAAGAACAGTGATTTAAGGGTGATAGCATCACTCGATCGTGACGAAAATACACAGGCATAATGTCCTGATCATTACCGGTCTATTGATACCAAATTCGTCGTGGTATGATGATATTTTCTGCACGAGTGTTTAGGCCTTGGTACACCATTATGGCAGGGTCCGGAATTTTCAGAACCACAGACGCCCCTTTTGCCCTTATATAGGCAATAACCTAAACCCATGTCAGTCTGAATCTAGGTCTATACTTATAAGATCACCCACCCAACAATTAGTGATCTTCTAGTGTTGATGTAGAAGCTGTACAGAAGGGTCTGTCAGTAAACTCTGGCCTAACCAATGTATGTTCAGGTAAAATATGAAAATTATGTGAAGAAACAGTAAAGAAAGAGTAGGTTGAGAAGGATTGATGCAGACGTCAATTGTGTAGAAGAAACAAACCAAAATATAGTAGCCAATAAAATACATAAAAGTATTAAAATAGATAGAGCTATACCACTCTTAGAGAACAATATTCTATAATTTTGGTTTTTCATCTCTTGCTTTTTATCGTCATTCCTCAATACAATCTCCATTTTCTAATGTCGCTCACGCGATCTTGATAGAGTACTTCAGCTGTGATTATTAGCAGGTCATAGGGACACTGCAAGTCCTGCAGGCCTACTGCCACTACTCAGGTCACAAACTGAACCGTTGGTACTCCTACGTGACCCTGCAACTGGCAAATGGTAACCAATCAAAAATTTAACAAAAAACCATAATACAATTTCAGAAAAAGCAAGAGAAAAAGAAAAACAAAAGTCAAATGCAAAATACTTGCATAATCCTAAACAAAAAGCAAATCCTAGAATTTAATAACATTTTATATAGCTTCCTATGCATTTCAGTAATCTATTATATGTTCAAGTGAAACAGTGGCGTTCCTGATCAATGCTCTCAGATGAAAAAGGGATACACTTCCACAGAGAGACTTCATTCTGCTTTTACTAAACAGAATAGTACTTTAAAACAAATGCCAGCAAAGCAGCAAAAATTAGTTTCCAAACTCCAATTCTATGCAAGCTCACAGAAAATACCCAGAGTCCGCCAAAGCCTCTCATTGCAGGCTTCTATTGTCCATCAAATCCGCTTCCAGTGTCTTCTTCGCGTTGGGCCTCTTCAATTCAGGCTTTTTCATGAGAAGACAATACTGTTTAGTAGGAGTGCCCTCCGGGCAAAACACTCACAGCTCACTCGAAAGTCTCAATGTCTTAAAACAATGCACCAGTGTCTCTTCTTTGTGACACCTCAGGAAATGTGCTCTTCATTGATCAAGGGCACAAAACATCTTGTGCAGAAACAAGCACCACTGAGAATCAACCTCTCAAGATCAGTAGCTCCTTTCAGACTCCAACACTCATCATTTAGTGTCAGAGGACGATCAAGCTGCTCTTCTCATGGGCACCGGAATGTAGTGCCTTTTTCCAAACGTTGATCCTTGGGTGCACTGCCGTTCCGCTGGTGCAAAGCAAAAGAGGTGTGGGTGAGGCCAAAACTCGGGCCAAGGGGATCAGGGGACCGCGCGCTGTCAGAGGTTCAAGCACATGACAGTTTGATCAAATTGCACAAAGTGGATGACAGTCCTGCCATCAAAAGCAGGGATCCTCCGCATCTTTGCACTGAACTTCTGAGGCAAAACAGAAAATCAGCTCCTTTTTTCTTTTCTTTTCACAACGCCTTCTGATGAAACAAATGGTTTGCTTAGGAGGTACCACTGGAGGCACGCTGATGATCGCTGTCCAGCTGATGACCGCTGCCCACGCTGCTGATTGCTGTTCACGCTGCTGATTGCTGTCAGGAATTGCAGGGCCAAGAAGTCTGTAGTCGTCTGCCATGTTTACTGATGGGGAGTGGGTTTAGTGTTGATCACAGGTCTGCAGGGAATCACTCTTCCTTTGACTCTGGAAGATCCAGCAGGACCCTAGTGATGTAACAAGTGTAACACAATTGTTAGTTTCCTTCAAGTCAGATATAAAAACAGTTAAGCAAGTGGCCTGTAATCTGCAAAGGAGTGGCAATACACCATGGGAACAAAAATGGATGCCCTCACACAGTGGCATTGTCTAATGGGGTACATTATTTAATGGGGTAAATACATATTCTCCTTAATGATGAAGCCTAGGTATTCCTAAACTCCTTATCTAGAACATCTCAAATAGAGCAATGGCATAATACACATTATCAAGGACATGAAGAAAAGTCCCTTTTTAAAACAATGTGCATCAAGTGCGCTATGTAATACAAAGGCTAATGATCAACTGTGCAGACAAGAGGACAAGAACTAGAGAGTCCTGGTATCTGCATGATTAGAACACATCTTATTAAAAAATTGAAACAGCAGAAACAGAAGGGAACTGAAAAATTAAAAATAGACATAAAAATATGTCGTACTAAAAAAGAATGTAAACTTGAGATATCTCCTATTGAGATGGAAAATCTCCTATTGAGATGGAAAACTTGTATTGGGTCAATTAACCAGACTATCACTATCCTGACAGTCAGTCTGAAAAGACATTTGAAGTGGGCCTAAAGAAAATTCTTGAAAACTAGTCTCATCAATCAAAAGGGAATGTATGTGGAACATGAACAATACACCCATAATAATAAATGGGCTGACTGGTGAAAGGAAGATGGAGAAGGGAAAAAAAATGGAAGTAGGACACAACTAAAATCTTCAATAACTAAACATGATGCAACATTGGTCAGGGAAAAAGCAAAAAGAAAAATCTATAGGAAGGACAAGAGTTTGCTTGGGTGGCCTAAGGCATGTGACACAGCACCAAGAGCACGGGGATACATGAAAAGACCAATGTTACAGAATTTTAACTCTACCGCTGACAATCTATACCCTACACGATAATTCTAACTAATGTTCAGTTGTCTCTTCAGCGAAAAAAAAATGAATCCATAGGCTTATTCAGGAATCAAAAAATGCGATCAAAAAAATGCGATATCAAAATTAGGCCACCTTTAGTCACGGATCTATAATTCCATCCTTAGGCCCAATCAAGGATACATAAATGCAGAGCTGCCTGTCCTTAAGGAAAAAGGCAGTTAAGTGACTAACAACGGATGGCAATCTATGATCCAGTATATCATTTTAGTTTTCTTTAAAAAATTATTACAGCCAAATTTAGGCGTGCACTGGAAAAACTGCTGCCTTACTGCTCACAGTATGAGATCCATATCTGTGAAATTTATCTTAATACAAATTCATCCAAATTATTGTGAAACAATGCATATCGTCATATGTGTTCTTTCACAACACAACACATATCAAGCTATCAGATATACTTGCTGTATATAAAACACAAAGAAAAACAGCCCAGACATAATTCCATGGCACATGCCCTTCTTTTGACAGCAGGGCATCAGGTAATTGATACTCTGCTGTAAAATATAGTGTCGCTGTGTCAAATAACGCGTTTCAGTGGACCAAATGTATAAATGAAACATAAACACACACATTTTTTCTTAAAGAGGTTACGCAAAAAAAAACATTTCTCTTCACCCAGCCAACTCACGTGTCTTGTGAATTAATCCATGAATTATCTGTAGGAAGAAGCAGAAAAGATACACAACACACACATTTTGCATAACAACATCAATTATAACCCTTTTTATCAGACTCAGACTACAAAACATGACACAACGTGACATACAAAAACTTTTCATTACTTACCTGTAACCTATTTTCCATGTACCTTGCAAAAACGCGCATTCTCACTCAGGCCTAAGGCCTTTAAGTTGCAGAATTTTGGGGAAGGGCTTCTACTTATTGCCTATCTAAAACTCAATGTAACACTTCGTTTTTCATTTTGTCAAATAAACTTAACTAAAAAAAATCGTTCCTAGCATGGAGACACACATATACCAGTTCTACAGATCATTTAGCAGAATGTTTGATATTTGTTTTCTGAAATAAATCACTTTTGCATTTGCCCTTTTTAAATCATGTTCCTTCATTTTACACAGTGCTTAATTTGTAAGACATGAAGTGCAGGTGCTACAATTTTGCATGAGGAATACCTTTCCTATTTGTTTATTATCTCAGATGTGCGCTTTTAACGCAGATGTAATGTGAATGCGGCAAATGAGAACAAGCCAGCCTGCAATGAAATGAAGGTTACAGATTTAAATCATATACAATCAACTACATCTCATATAAAGCGCTTGTGTGCAGCATTTTGAAAGCAACTGGGAGCTATGCAAACCACGTGTGGTGTTCCTTTTATTATTATTAGCGGGATGCAATGCTGTGTCAGCACATATCTAATTGAAAATGAATGTGTTGGTGACATAATTTACCAAACAACAAGCGTTTTGTGGGAACATGCTAGAGCTATTATTTATTCTTTGGCTAAAATGCAATCATCATTGCTGTACATGTGCCCTGCATCCTTTGCTCATTTTAGTTCAAAAACAAAAACCCCATCCCAGCTAATGTCAAATTTGTAACACTTTAAGATTCAAGTGACCTCAGGTCAGGACCGTGGCAGGGGCAGGGATTTAAACACAAAGAGGCAGCTGAAGTTAGCACCAGATGCACGTTTAACCATTTCATGCTGCATTCCACAGGCGAGGCCCTAATTAAAAGGTCACAAATGTCAACAAGACAGCCTTACAAGATAACATCTCGGCGGCTGCTACTGCTGGAACACGTTATACAGGTTCTGCCAGTCCCCGCTCCTGGTAACTGAAGCTGACAAGGCCAGTAGGTTTAACCACTTCCACATAACCTGCAATATTTCACTATATTTAAAACAATAATTTCTCTCTTTTTTTTCTTGTAATTCTATGACACATTGACTCGCTGAATCATAAGAAGGCACAACCTGCAAACATATATATTAAGGTCTAAATGTATGCATTTACTAAAGAGACGCTTTAAAAAGGGCCCTGAAACCATTCAAAACAGTCTATTCATGTGAAAATCGACTTTTGTATTCTGGATACTAAGAAATAAAAAATCCTACAATTTATTGCACAATGGGTATTACTAGAATGTCTAATACCTAATTTATGAATCATACTTTTGAAAATACTAAGTTATACCTTATAGAAATGAGCTTGTTTGCGCCTAGGGTAAGGGAAATTGCGCACAGAGGTGTTTGGTCATTTTCGTGGTACATCATAACTTAAATCAAACATTTTAATGCTAGGGGGTCATAGCATGAGTGTTAAGCTTCACAAATATTAAAAAACGATTTTTGTAGCACTTTGTTTTTAATAATTATTTTTCATAATTAATAAAAAAAAAATTCTAATGAAGCCTAATTATTGCTATTTGTGACTGTTCTACATATAAAATGCTCACTACATCCCTTGCCTATTATTTAGATACATATTAACACACAAGCCTAGGCGCAGCTGCCTAACTGGGAATGCGTGAGATGATTGCGCCACATTTATTTAAAAAGGACTGTTTGCAAAATTCCACCACCCGTGTTTAACTAGAGAGGTGCTGGCTGAATGATTAGATATACTGCAGCTGAAAAGACTTGGCTGTGAACATCTAACACTGTGCGTCTAAAGAACACGCAATTTCGTTTTTTCATTTTTCTTCTTGGAGCCTTATTTACATCTATTGAACGTGACCCATACACATACATACATTGAGCTCATTCCAGACACAAAACAGAAGGGGGGTCAAACACTCAGGACACACAAACAGCGCGCTCTAACCATATCTTGTACATAGCGCCGTTCTTGTACATAGCGCCGTCGCAATTTACAACAAAACCCACAAACAACATAGACATTTAAACACACATTTTAACCCATAGGTCAACACTTAGGACAGGAACAAGGAACAGCCTACAGACTGTCTTAAAAAATAACCTGCCAAAACTAGTTGTAAACCATATTTACAACAAAAACGTTTTAGTTCCTATTTTTTTTAAATTCTTCAACAGATTTCCAGAAGGCTGCAAAAAGAGACAGCCTCACAGACCTTTAAAGAGAGCTCATAAATTGGAGTTCCAACTGGAGGTATCAGACGCGAATCCTCCAACCGGGAATCCTTTGTTGCAACCTAGTCAATACTAATACAAAACCAAAATACCGCGACCAGGCATCTGCGCTCACTAGTCGGGTTTCAAACTTCATGGGGCTATCTCCAACGATATACACGCAAATGTACGTGACCCACGGTTTTTGAATACTGCAGTGTTCAAATAAAACCAAGGAACCAATACTGAGGAAGATTATCCAACGATAATCTGAACCACAGCAACCAAAAGGCCTACCAACTGAACCAAATGTACCGGTACCCAAACCAAAGCGTCACATTTCTGCGACCAATAAATAACTAAGGACTGCGTCACATTTCTGCGACCAATAAATAACCAAGGACTCAGAACCAAAAAAGGACTGGGAGCGACCCATTTTTATTCTTCAACTAAAACAGATGGAGAAAATATCTCTTCAACTGCCTATACAAATTGCAATTTGCATATACACAAATATTTGTCCAGATTATAACTGTCAATTCCCCACTGCACTAACAGTCTGTTAAAAAAACTTACAGCAAAAAAAGAATGGGTTCCTTAGTCAGGAGTGACATCTTTAGGAGAGTTTTAAGTCAGAAAAATCAAAAAAAACGTACTGTGCCACAGAGACAGATAATCCCCCAGAAAACCCTGTGCCCAGAGTACCTCTTTTTGGTAGAATTCTGTCCTGCCTCCAGTAGTTTTTCCATCCTTTGACAAAACACTCCTGTAGATAACCACTCCATGATAAGGCCCCGAGTTGGGCAGCCAACTGAAGAAAAGTGGAAAATGACTCACTCTCCCCACCAGGGATCTATCCAGCAGTTTGCATAATAAAGCAGCAAAGGAAATTGACAGCCAATCTGTAAAATTAAAAGACATCTTTATTATAATTAATTATGAGGCTTCGTCGTCCAACCGTAGTTTTACAATTGAAAGAGGGAGCCCGCCTGAGCTTTCTCAGACAGGCCTTTTATACAAAAAGTTTGCCCCTAGGCTCACATTCTTGCTGTGAAACACATCATTGTAGGTCGCTCCCATGGTACCATAACAAAGCAGGCTATAATTATGAATTCCATTCTACTTGCCCAAACTGACCAACCCATCTTCCATCATGAACATATGTCAAACTTCACATATTTTTCTGTGCAGGCCGGATAAGCTCACAATAGATCTGGTTTCCTCCCCATCATATAAACAGTCACCTCCCCATTGTAAAAGCCCAGGAGCAGAGAAACAGAGCCAGGTGTGGAAGATAGAAATGTAGGATAAGGGATGCTTGTGGGTCATAAACAGGCATGGCTACTGTATTCGGCCTTCTAATCTTGCTCAGGCCAATGTACACAACAAGTTGCTCAGATCTTTAATATAGATTGACTAGAGGGCATGGACTGGTTTGGTGAGGCCAACATCACGTAGGCAGATTCAGCCTGTTCAGGTCATGGAGAAGTCAGAGAAAGGTGGACGTGTCCTTTGGATCAAATTCAGACTTTAATCAATTGACTATATAAGGGCAAGACACAAGATGGATGCCGTGGGCTCAGGACAAGAACAGTGATTTAAGGGTGATAGCATCACTCGATCGTGACGAAAATACACAGGCATAATGTCCTGATCATTACCGGTCTATTGATACCAAATTCGTCGTGGTATGATGATATTTTCTGCACGAGTGTTTAGGCCTTGGTACACCATTATGGCAGGGTCCGGAATTTTCAGAACCACATATGGCCTAGCTACGCAGCGCGTTTGGACCGAAGGCCCAGAAATATTGCAAGTATGAGATTTTGCTTTTGGCCTGTTTGGGGGTGTTATGCTTCTTGGCGGGTGGGTTGCCGGGTCTTGGGGCATTCCTGGGAAGGTCTAATACCGGGTAGAAGTGGTTGGGACTAAATCCAGGCCGATTTTTTTTGGGGCTATTTCTGACATTTTGCTCTATGTAGCGTTTTCGGGGGCCTGTTTGGGGGGCTTCCTGGTGTTTCTGGGTGAGTTTCGTGGTCTGGGAGCACTGCTGGCTATATCTACTTTACTTTGCAAGAGGTTTGAAGCAAATCCATGGTGGCAGAGGGGACTTAGGGCCTAGCTGCAGAGCGCGCGCGGAGTGATTTGGGAAATTTGTGAAAAATTGACTAAGTCCCCATTTTTGTACTTTTGCTCTTTGGCTGTTTGGGGGTCTTCTACTCGTTTTCTCCTGGGTTGACGGCTCTGGGGCCATTGCTGGGAAGCTCTAATACCGGATAAAAGTGTTTTGGACCAAATCCCAGGCGGAAAATTTTTTGTGTTTTTGATGACTTGCTTGCCTTTGAGGTGCTCTTAGGGGGGGTTCCGTCTGTTTGTAGGTGAGTTTCGTGGTCTGGGAGCATTGCTGGGACACTCTAATCTTGATTGCATTTGCTTTTCAGGAAATCCGTCGTGCCAACCCCGACTTATGGCCCAGCTACGCAGCGCGTTTGGACCGAAGGCCCAGAAATATTGCAAGTATGAGAGTTTGCTTTTGGCCTGTTTGGGGGTGTTATACTTCTTGGCGGGTGGGTTGCCGGGTCTTGGGGCATTCCTGGGAAGGTCTAATACCGGGTAGAAGTGGTTGGGACTAAATCCAGGCCGATTTTTTTTTGGGCTATTTCTGACATTTTGCTCTATGTAGCGTTTTCGGGGGCCTGTTTGGGGGGCTTCCTGGTGTTTCTGGGTGAGTTTCGTGGTCTGGGAGCACTGCTGGGACACTCTAATCTTGATTGCATTTGCTTTTCAGGAAATCCGTCGTGCCAACCCCGACTTATGGCCTAGCTACGCAGCGCGTTTGGACCGAAGGCCCAGAAATATTGCAAGTATGAGAGTTTGCTTTTGGCCTGTTTGGGGGTGTTATACTTCTTGGCGGGTGGGTTGCCGGGTCTTGGGGCATTCCTGGGAAGGTCTAATACCGGGTAGAAGTGGTTGGGACTAAATCCAGGCCGATTTTTTTTTGGGCTATTTCTGACATTTTGCTCTATGTAGCGTTTTCGGGGGCCTGTTTGGGGGGCTTCCTGGTGTTTCTGGGTGAGTTTCGTGGTCTGGGAGCACTGCTGGGACACTCTAATCTTGATTGCATTTGCTTTTCAGGAAATCCGTCGTGCCAACCCCGACTTATGGCCTAGCTACGCAGCGCGTTTGGACCGAAGGCCCAGAAATATTGCAAGTATGAGAGTTTGCTTTTGGCCTGTTTGGGGGTGTTATACTTCTTGGCGGGTGGGTTGCCGGGTCTTGGGGCATTCCTGGGAAGGTCTAATACCGGGTAGAAGTGGTTGGGACTAAATCCAGGCCGATTTTTTTTTGGGCTATTTCTGACATTTTGCTCTATGTAGCGTTTTCGGGGGCCTGTTTGGGGGGCTTCCTGGTGTTTCTGGGTGAGTTTCGTGGTCTGGGAGCACTGCTGGGACACTCTAATCTTGATTGCATTTGCTTTTCAGGAAATCCGTCGTGCCAACCCCGACTTATGGCCTAGCTACGCAGCGCGTTTGGACCGAAGGCCCAGAAATATTGCAAGTATGAGATTTTGCTTTTGGCCTGTTTGGGGGTGTTATGCTTCTTGGCGGGTGGGTTGCCGGGTCTTGGGGCATTCCTGGGAAGGTCTAATACCGGGTAGAAGTGGTTGGGACAAAATCCGCGCGGAAAAGCCTTTAGTTTTGGCACTTTTTGTAACTTAGGGTTCGTTAGGGTTAGCCCTAGCAGCAGGATTGCATGTGTATCGGGGTGTTCTAGATTTTTCAAACTGAGTTCTGGGGTCTTAGAGCACTCGTGAGAATGTGTAATTTTGGTTGCAAGTCATTTGAAGAAAATCCATGGTGGGAAAGGGGGGATTTGGCATAGTTAAAGAAAGCCTTTGCCACTATTCTTAACTTAGGGTTCGTTAGGGTTAGCAGTATTTCTATTGCATGTGTTTGAGTGGGGGGGATTTCGAGTCTTGGAGCGATGCTGGCTATGGCTACTTTTGCTTGGTTGCTTGCAAGTGGTTTGAATGCAATCCACGGGGGGTAATGGGTAATTAGGGTACTTCGGCCTACTTTTACTTTCAAAGTAAGTTTTGTCTCCAGTTTTCTGCTAGGCCTCGTTTTTTGGGTGGGAGCACTGCTAGGAAGATCTATTTTTGTTCTAAAACACAGTTTACAGTACACCTAGCTTGAGGGGCAAGATCCGCTACATTAATTTGCCCATACTTATTTATCCTTCAAAAGGTGACTCAGAGTACGCACTTTCAAAAACATTGTACTGTCTGTCTACTAGGAAAAACAAATTGTGACTTTTTGCACTCCACAGCCTACATACCTTATATTTATTTATCAGTGGTGTTGTAATATTATATCACTTCCTGTTTTTCGTTGAATAATTACAGGCCGGGTTTCAGTCTCTGCAATGGGGAAAAAAGGATGGAGTCAGGCTTCACAGTAGCGAGCCACAATTCAGCATCAGGCAGGCAGTGGACAGGGTGTCTTCTGGTGACCAACATCGGTGGACGAAGCGTCGGCTGCAATGGAGGAGTGCCGCTAATAGGAGGATTTTTTTTCTGCGGGCAACTTACTTACCACTTCCAACAGGACCACTACAACCACATAGATACAGTATCCCTTGCCTTTTTCTCTGACTGTGACTGCATTTCTTTGCTCTCTCTCGGCTTCTACATTGATCCCTTAACACATCACTTAGTCCACTCCACTATCTGCACCACACATAGTCATTTGTAAGTGCTCCTACGTAATTCGCAAGTCGCAGCACGCCCCAGGCCGTAGAGGACTGGGATGGCCCCAATGATGAAGCATGTCACCAAGGGGCAACCCTGGTGAGTGAGGGGACACCTAGAAAAAAAGCAATTTCTCCTTTTCTATCTACTATACCTTCTGTCAGGTTACGCAGCCCCTAAGCGCCTACCGTACTATGAAACTACATTTCCCATGAGTAGGCGGGAGACTTGCAGACTATTTAGTGAGACTATATGAGAGTACCCTTGTATGTTAGGACATCACTTCACTGATGCCTGTCTTGTCTTCTCTTACAGGTATCCTTTCCCTGCTGACCCTACCTTTACCCATCCCACATTTTTTATTTTAGTTTGTTATTTTTCTCCCTCGCCTAATGCCTCGAACACCCTGTGTTTACACTTCTGGGTGTTGGTGACATTTGGAGGTGGAACCATATTTGCATCGACTGGATCACGGGGAGTAAACGTGACACCTTCCAGACCAACCCCATTGAGTGTTGTTGTGAATGGATTTATAGTGACCAGCAAGGCTCTCGGGTATCTGGCTACAGAGACCTTATGTTGAATATAGTTATCAATAATTCCACACAGGCCCTGTACTGTCGCATTCTTTCTTTCCACAGTTGTCGATGATATATTCTTACTCTGCTTGACAAAGAACCATTGCTAATGTGAAAGAACTTCAACCGAATTAGTAGTTATACTTTACCATTTGTTAGGCTACAATGTGGCACTGCTCTACTGTACTTCTGTCACCTGCTATATTCTCAGTTGTACCGTTGAATTGCTCAGGAGGACAAACCAGATTTCATTTTCTTTTTTTTCATAGGCATGCAACTGCCACTGTGTCACACCACTAGTACCACCGCTATGAGGAAATTTTATCCGACCAAGATTGCCAACGTTATTCGGTGTTTCCCGTGGAGCCAGCCCTGGGCCTAGCCCTACTTTCAAACACAAATTACAGGTAAGATAAGCGTTTGGTGGTTTGGGGGTATAATGGAGTATTAGTACGAGAGACGAGAGACTGAAGGTAGTACTACTAAAGTCCTAGGACTCTTGGATTCACTTCACTTAGTCTGTGAGAGGCACTTAGTGTTGAAAACATTTGGGCATTTACACTTAAAGGAAGAAAATGGAACTAAACTTTCAGGAAAACAGTCAACGTTAAACCCCCACCCACCAGGCAAGCAGTAAAAAACAGGTATGCTCAGATAAAGTTTGAAAAAGTATATTTATATCCCTAACAAAATAATCTCCCGCAAGACCCTCCCTAACCCCAACGATTGTCCTTCAAAAGTCCCCAAAAACCCAACTCCCAATTCCCACCCCCCAAAAGTCTCTAAAAAAGGGGCAAGGGACACTATGGGTGGATGCTGTTAACTTTTTGGGCCAGGGCATCATGCTCCTCGCGGAGCAAGGCGAGCTCCTGCTGAAGGCGGGACACCATCAGGGTAGTGCGGCGCAGGCGTGCCTTCACTGCCTTGCAGGTGCAAGGCCTGTGAGAAGCAGCTGTTGGCCTTGCTGCTCGGCGGTGGCGTTTGCCTTTGGCAGCCCGGCTCAGTCTCGGTGGACCACTGTGCTGGGTGGCAGCCGGTGGGGCCACGGAGGCCGATGCAGACGACGTTGTCGTTGTTGTCGACCGCACACTTTCCTCGTCCTCCAGGGCCACCAGCCGCCGATATTCCGCAACAGTGGCCTCGATTCTCCGTTGCCGGGCCGCTCTAGCCAGCTCCTTCCTCCTTGTTCGTTTGGAAGGAGAACCTATATGAAGAAAGAAAGACATAGTCTGTAACCAATGCTCTTTAAGATTAACTCAATCATTCAGCAGAAATGTGTGCTGCAGTACAACTAGCAACTTGCAAGCGCATTACATAACTATTGAGGCCAGTATCTATCTAACCTCACACTTCTTCATCCTTGCTCTAACATTAGTGGGAGTTTAAGGAACAAATTCTATGAGCACTGTGGACTTCCATTGGAGTCGACTATGAAAGTACACCAGTCTTATTCTTCTTCTTGTCTCTTGTTTTGGAAAATTGGTACG
Organism: Lissotriton vulgaris; assembly: GCF_964263255.1. Classification (NCBI taxonomy): domain Eukaryota; kingdom Metazoa; phylum Chordata; class Amphibia; order Caudata; family Salamandridae; genus Lissotriton; species Lissotriton vulgaris. Next base: position 296,381,254 of record NC_141685.1, read on the forward strand.
TTATTTTCTGCAAGCCGGCATAATGCCAGCGCGGTAAACTTGCACCCGAGAAAAAGAGACGCACGCCATGAGGAGTGACCTAGACTTGCGTTGCCGTTGCGTTACTGTACCCGTCCAGTACATGCAGGTGGTGAATCTCTTACTTTTCTATTACGGGTGGCACTGAGAATACTCTGTTACAACTCAAGGGCTACTGCTTAATTAATTTAACTTTCACCCTACAGTGGAAATGAGTACTAGAAATGGAAAATTGAAGAAGATAAATAATCTGATTATCTATCACTTCACATGGGATGTTTTTGCTTATATATGGGATGACTTTAGGTGCTTTGCTTTTTATTGAGTGACAGGCAGTGATACATCCACACATGAATGACTGAGTACTACTAAACTTATTAAGAGAGGTAGGGAGTGGCCACCATAATAACCGGATCTATGCAGTGCTTGCAATACAAACTACTGCTACTATTTATGGTAGTATTTGGACAAAATTAAAAGTTCTTTTCCTTGCCTTTCCTACACTGGAACGGACGTGCGGGTGCAGTGTTACATGCTCTTCAAAGTTACACTTAGTTCATCCACTGACCATCTACTCTCTCTAGATCATGGGTACTCACAAACTTTCTCTCAGGGGCTACATTTACAGTGTAGTTTGGGGCCGAGGGCCGCACTGGTGGGGGCGGAGTCAGAGGGGGCGGGGCTAAAGCAAAACGATAACTTGTGACCATGAGGTTGCACACAGGTCCCTGCAGCAGATGCCCTCATCCACTGAGCCACCAGACCCAGCATTTACATACATCTCTCTCCCTCCTGCTGTCCCTCCTGCCCTCCCTCCATCTCTCTCTCCCTCCTGCCCTCCCTCTCCCTCTGTCATCTCACTGTGTGTGTGTCTATCTGTGTCAGCCTTCAGCCCGGGTTGAGACCGCTTCCTCAACGCGCACACACAGACAACAACACCAAAGTACTTAACAGGTCTTTAAAAGACCATTAACATATTATTGAGGCTTTGTTTGTTTTAGCGCCCCTGCTTCTCCACCCTGACAATCACTGCTTGCCCGGCCCCACAGAGCAGAGGCTTTGTTCTATTTCACCTCTTTGTGGCCTTGCATCTCCACTCTGCTCTGTGGGGGCCGGGGGAGCAGTGATTGTCAGAGTGGAGATGCAGGGGCGCTAACAGGTGAAATACAAAAAAGCCTCTGCTCTGTGGGGGCCGGGGGAGCAGTGATTGTCTGCAAGGTCTGCGCACCGCCAAGGAAGGCTTGCCGGGCCACCACCGGCCCGCGGGCCGTACTATGAGTACCCCTGCTCTAGATACACATATGCTATCTAAGAGTCAGATAGTAGCATGATCCAGGTATATGGACACATACAGTTTCTGTGTCACCCACCCAGGCTGTTGTCCTTCCACCCATCATTGCTTCATCATTCACCCAGCCATGCATCTCATATTCTTGCCTTCCCAGCTAGTCTTCAATCTCAATAAGTAAGGAATATATAAGAGCTTACCTCTGGCCGCCACCACCGTCTCAACTCTCACAGCCGCCGCCGCCGCCTCCTCCCCTGATGAATTGCCCTCCGCCTCCGTGTCGAGCACCACCACCACACTGGCCCCGCCACCAGATGTTCCACCTACAAAGTACATTTAAGAATCTTAGAATAAAGCACTCACTAGTCACTAGTATTTGGTCTAGGAATGAAGACATGTGAAAACAATGTAATTTGTGACTGTCTACGTTAAAGTTAAAAAAAATGTCCCTTTTTCCAGGGAAGGTTGTCTTGCTGCACTTTTTGGCACAACTGATGAAGGCTGATTTTTTAACACGCACCATTTTTCTCCACACAGACAGAAGATGGACTTCTAACAACAAGATCAAGTTGAAACCAGGTGAGAGCTCGGCTCGACCACAAGAAATGTCTTCAATTAATCGTCAGCACTAACCACTTTTCCATTATCAGTTAAACGTTTAGTTTTATTATGACTTCATTTTAATAAATGTGTTTACTTTTAATAAAGCTTTTAAATTTAAATACAATCTGTGTTTTTTGGTCCTCCAGACTAGAGTGACTGAGCGAAAGGTTTTGCAATTTTTGCAAGCATGAGTCCAGATAGAACACTTCAAAAGACATTATGGACAATCCCAGAGGACTGCACTAAGTTGATAGAGCTATTGCTGACTAGAATCATGGGAGTTTCGCCAACCGTGCAATCTTAGTTAGCTACACAGACAGACTAATAAGAATAATCTAGTAATACCACAGGGAGTCATAGTAGAGGCAGGATAAGAATTTAGATACAGTCTACAAGAAGAGCAAAGACAATTTTGAAAAAATTCAAATGAGGAACGCTAGGAAAAATAGGTACTAGTCTAAAATGAAAACTTACTGGGGCCAGCAGAGGAGCCCTCGCCTGCCCGATCCTGGCCCTGTTGAACAGCATCCGCCGCCTGCTGCTCCTGTGTCCTCCTCTCGCCCCTGGGGGGAGCTGACGTACAACATGAAAGAAAGAACAGAAAACATGGATGATTGTTGCTTGTCAATGTCAACCAAATCAAACATTTCAAAAGAACAATAACAAAATATTTCCGCGAAATTATATTGATTATGGTTACTTTTTATTTATTTGCGGACCTGTGACTTCGAAAGTCACGTAACTCACTAAACAAAGTACTGAAACGTTCACCTAGGACTGGCAGGCAGCAGTCCGCAGGCAAGACGCAAAGTGACAGACAAACTCCATTGTGATTTCAGTCAGATCAGTGACAACACTAACAGTTGCCTGCTACATTACCAGTCATTTAAATAGTCAAACTATCAATCCACCGCCACTATTTTTCTTATTGTCAGGGTTACAAAGGAAGGGGCAGATTTAAGCCCTTGCGGCTCTTTTGCGCCGTTCTTGCGTGACTTTTGTGACGCAGCAGCTAAACAAAAAAGGGCGCCATGGTGCGGCGTATAATATTATAACAACGTGACGCATTTGGGAGATGCATCCCGTTATAAAGCCCTGCGCCATCAGGGGGCGTTCCGGCGCAAGGGAGGGCATTCCTGCGCTGGAACACATCCTAATAGTGGCTGAGGGAAATCTACAAAATATCAATCAGTCACCTTTAGGACAATGATGCGTCACACAAACCCTGCACCTGCTTGAAGCAGACGTACGGCTTGACCCAGCATTGGGGAGATAGGGTACCCCAGAGCATTGATGGAGCTGCGCCATCGTTGCGACGCAACTCCAGCAGTAAAGCTTCGGTGACGTTTTGGGCCCATGGGGCGCCGCATTGCAAATACGGCGCACCATGTTTGGTGGTGGTAGCGGGCCGCACAATTAATGGCGCATCCCTGCTACTTTGCAGGGATGCGACGGTAATTGCAATTCTGCCCCTTAGGGGCATACTTACTTACGCGTTCTGGCGCATCTCCAGAGATGCGCCAGATCAAATGCGTCACGCAAAACTACCCTTGCGACACGGCAGATGTGCCTCATTTACAATGCGGCGCGCCCTGGCGCAAGGGTAGGCACTTGCGTGACGCATCTCGTCACGTAAGAGCGGCGCATCGCTGGAGTCACGTCGCCAACGCAATGCAACTCCAGTAATGCTCAGGGCCACCCAATACTTTACATGCTGTGTCAGTCCTTTCGCCTGCTTCGAGCAGACATAAGGAATTGAATTGACGTAGCAGCGTCGCAGAAGTGCCTGCGTTAAATCTTGTAGATTTCACGCAGGCAATTTTGCGAGGCGCACAGCCGCTGGACCGCCCACCCTGCGTACTAGGAACGCACCCATTGTGGTGCAGGCCCATGGCTTTATAACGTGACGCATCTCCCTAGATGCGTCATGCTGTAAATGACTTGCAGGGATGCGGCACGTTTACGCCGCTGTTGCGTCACGCAAGGCAACGTAAACGTGGCGCAAGGGGCTTGTAAATGTAATCTGCCCCCTAGTGTCTAGCATTACGCAGTTCTGTTAAGTACACTCATACATAATAGTTACTCAGGCCAATGAGACCACGAAATAGAAAACAAATAAGCATAGTAGCAACCCCACTGAGAAGGAGAGCAGTGCACCTGAAATGCACAGAAGATTTTGAAATATAATTTAACTACAATGTAATCGTCATCAGCGGCATTATTGGCTTGCTCCATGTAAAAAACAAATATTTGCAATACAACAACACAGAGCAGGAGAAAACATCATAGTAGTGAGTGATTAAATGCCAATGGCTACTACTACTCACCAAGCCCGGGGATCTCCAAGCCGAGCTGGTCCAACAGGTCGCGCTCGCGGTCCAGGAGGTCCGTCCAGCGATGGGTGACCTGGCTGTAGGTGCGCTGGACCCCGTAGAGGTGGGATATGGCCCAGCACACCTTCTCCCACCGCTTCCGGCGCTCCCGCATGTTGTAGCCGCCGGCCGCGATCCTGCCGCCTCCCGCGATGGTCCTGGGCAGGCGGCGCTGGACGAAGTAGACCAGCGCGCCCACTTCCTCCGGGCTGAATATCTCCCGGCGCGTCACCTGCTCCCCCCTCGATCTCACGCCTGCTGTCCTGCCACTGGGTCCAGCACTACTCCCCGCCGCCGCTGCGGCCCTCAAGTGCCTGGGCAGCTTCACGGCGCCTGGCTTGACCATGGTCTGGGCAGGTAAGGTAGGAAGAAGTAGAAAATTAAGAAAGAATAGGATAGGGAAGAAGAAAAGAAAAGAGTTTACAAAAGTAGTTTAAAAGTAAAGAAAAATAGCAGAAAAGACAAAAATATACAGCTAGGAAAAGAGAGGGATAGATAAGAAGCAAAATCGTAAAAAAAAAACTGAAAACAAGCAAAGGATGGGAAAGATATCAAGAGGATTAAACACCATGCCCAGACACAGGAAATGAATGAAAAACAAGATGGCCGGCGCCCGTTTCCGAGCGCGAAAGTCAGTTCGCGCGAGATTTTCCTCGCGATCTCGTGCGAACCTCTAGATTTCCCGCGCGATCTCGTGCGAACCTCTACTCGCAATGCGCTTACTGCGCGAGATTATACATAGCGGGCGGAAACGGAAATACGTCACGCAAACAAAATGGCCGCGCCCGTACTCGACCTTGGGGTAAATTCGCGTGTTGCGCTGCAAGCGGCTCGCGAATACTGCAAAAAAACTCGCGAAACAACAAGCCGCAAAAAAATAAAATGCTCATTCGCACGAATTGGCGGCTTCCGCGGTCGGTTTCGCACGACGCCGCGCCCCGCGAATAGCACGAAAAAAACCGCAAAACGATTTCAGCAAAAGCAAAAGCAATGAGCAGGTGCAAAAGGTCAACCTCATGATTTGTAACGATTCTTTGTATTGCTTCCTGAGGGGGCCCTCCAGAATTCGGTTGCCTGCTTGCAACTATTGTGTGACCCTGCTCTGACCTTAACTGTATGCCACAAAGGTCCTGATTTACAGCTAAGGAGCAGACAAGCAGGTGCCAGGCTGGAACTTTAAATTCTTTCAGTGACACACATTTCGGAAATGGTGCCCTTCTGGAAGGGAGACCGGCCTTCTTGCGAGGCCTTCTGTGTTTGGATTAATCAACAAGACCCATTCTTGAAATTTACGGGCACCATTTCCGAAAAGTCTATACCATTCTTGGACCTGACCATCTCCCTTGATCCAACAACGATCAGCACTACCCTATTTAAAAAGGAGACTGATAGGAACAGTTTACTACCCTACAATAGCCACCACACGAGGGCCCTTAGGGACAATTTACCCTTCGGACAATTCCTTCGTCTCCGGCGAAATTGCAGTTCCATTGAAAACTTCAAGCAAGAAGCAAAGACTCTACAACACAAGCTAAGGGACAGGGGTTACCCTACACGATTATTAAAAACATCAACTAAAAGAGCACTAAACAACAACACAGAAGCTCTGCTTGAGGTTCACCCTAAAGAACAAGATGAGACGATCACGTGTGTGACCTCCTTCACCAGGCACTCTACATTCATAAAAAAGACTATCAATTCTTACTGGGGCATTCTCAACTCTGCAGGGCTGGAGCTCCCGCGCCCACGCTTTGCATTCAAAAGGACAGCCAACTTAAAGGATACTCTGATCCACACTCGCCCCAAGAAAACAAGTACCCAACCAGAAAATACCCTTTCGGACCTTCCACCAGTCACCGGGCACTACCGGTGTGGCTCCTGCGTGGTGTGCCCCCAGACCATTCAAGGAAAAACTATCATACTGCAAAAAGATTTCACTTGGATTTTTAACAGGCATACAAATTGCAACAGCTCCAAATGTATCTATGCTCTTATATGCCCATGTGAGAAGCTTTACATTGGGATGACAATGCGCCCTGTTAAACAGCGCATAATGGAGCACAACAGTAATATACGTTGCCTGAAAACTCACACCAAACTCTCCGAACACTGCAAAGAGCAAAACCACTCCACAGAGAGTATCCGGTGGACTGTCATTGAAAGCCTACCATCAGTCAACCAACAAACTCTCTTCAGACTTGAACAAAGATGGATACACCGTCTACATACAGATGAACTGGGTCTTAACGATGCGGTGCCATGGACGACGTTAGCCAGATAGCATTTGACTCGGACTAATTTGTCCTGCCTCCAGTTATGTTTATTGTGCCCTTAATGGTCATGATCCCTTCTCCAAGATGGCGCCCGTGCTTACTAAATTGACCTAACATAAGCCTCTTCGATTTCTACCTTCGTTGCTGGGAACCTAATCACCCAGCATTCACTATCGCACTCCCAACTTCAGGAGGTCCCTATCTAAGATGGCGCCCACGTTTAACATACGAGCGCAGCGCTGGCTTCTTCGCTTTCTACTCATTTGACCCGTGGTTGAAGTTGCCTAGTAACTTGATAGACATGCCCCTCTGGGCGCGCGCGCAGCTCACGCTTATCTGCCTCACCGGGACACCCATACTGATACCGGCTGTCCTGCAATCGGCAGAGACGTGGGAGGGGTAGGTGCCTAGAGGCTCACTTCTAGCAACTAACGAGGTAAGACAAAGAGAAAATAACCCCCGACGCTCCTTCTCTTTCCCTCCCTTCCCTCCCCCTCCCCGCCCTGTTCCTTGACCCCGGCGAGCGCTAAGCTGTGCTCTCGGCGCCCGGTCTCTGACACGGCAATCCAGCCCTCAGTTAGCGGTGCCTGTTAGACATTTACTTTTGTCCCGCGTTCCCTCTGATTCAATTACAGGCTCTCCTCGCTGGTTGCTGGCCCCACCAGGTCAGCTGAGGGGATCTGAAAACGGGATTAGTGGGTAAGTGGACTGTGTGTGCCAGCTTTCACTCGGCGAGCATGACCATCTGGCGCCAATGATGTAATACACCTCGGCATTAGTCAGTACCCACGTAATTCACAGAGTGTCAAACAGTCACCGTTTTTTCTGTGCTCTAGCTAATTACTTTAAGTGTCATTTTTTGACAAATTTTCCCTTCACTTTACTCGAATGCTGGGGGGCTTTAAACACTGATTTTTAACAATGTTACTGGCACACCACACTTGGTCTGCAGATCGGACATGGTATATGTAAACACCATGAGGCATGCCACCTATTGAGTAAGCATGCCACTTACAGGACGTAGTAACCCTCGTTCTGCCTTTTAAACATAACTTTCTCTCACTTACGGACACATCATACACGAACGGGATCTGTCTATCTTTTACACCCCTTGACCACTCAGGGGCACCTCACTCCTAGGACCTCATGTTGTCCCCAGGCCTTAGAGTGAGCAATGTTAGTAACCACTTGTTTTGTTTCCTTCCTAGTTCCCGGAAGGTCCACAAGGAATACTTTAATTCTGCGACACCATTCAGGTCGTATCTTCGATTCCTCTGAGTCCAGAGGGACCGTTAGCAATTATATGAGCTTTATAGGTCCTGATGAATTGCCTTCCAGGCAAGAAACATGTTGACCACTTTTCACACTAAGGGTTGAATAAGGATTGATCAGATAACCCATCACTCCTTAATACCCCTTATTCCCTTTTAACAAAGCAGTGAGCCACACTATTAAAATTGCTTAATGGACTCCACTGACTTTTTTTAGAAATCACACTCACGCTCACAATTGCACTTTATTTAGGCCCCTTACACTCACACACCCGTTGGCAGGAAAAAAAGATCTCCATCAAAGTGTAGCCCTCCTGGGCTGCCCGACGGGCATTGCACCGCCAGCCTGCCGTAGGAGCTGGATGCCAATGATGACGCTGGACGGTCACCGGATGGGATGACAGTTGTCGTCCAACCGGTCACTTGTGTGAGGTATCCTAAACTTTCCGACAAGGGTTCACACCAAGCACTTTCCCGTTCATAACTAGTGAGAGAAATGTCATTTTGAGCCACTTCTTTGGCCCCCTCTGGGAACTCTGCACAAATTATTTTGTTTACTATAAGTTGTATGTTGTCAAGGTACATGAGGAGCGAGATAAAGTGGGCACGCTTCTTGCCAAGCTAGCTAATCCAGAGCCTAGGGGGTGCCCGGTCCTGAGTATCAGACGAGGGGATGGGGAAGTTGTCTACTCTCAATCAGCGGTCCTGGCGCGCTTTCAGTCCTATTACATGGGACTGTATGAATGCCACCTAGAGGCGGAGATCTCGGAGATAGGCGAATACTTAGATCCGATCCCACTACCGGTGATGGATAGCGAAGAGGCAATAGAACTGGGGGGACCCATCACGTTAGCAGAGATAAGGGGGGTAATTAAACATATGGCACGGAACAAACCCCCAGGGGTGGACGGGTTACCGATAGAATTTTATGTCAAATTTGTTGATACACTGGCGCCCAGACTGCTGGCGGTGTACGCGGAAGCAAAACAAGTGGGGTGCTTGCCTGAATCCATGAGGGAGGCACTAGTGGTGCCGCTGCTGAAGCTGGGCAGAGATGCGCTGGATGTGACTTCTTACCGACCATTGTCTATGCTAACGGTGGACTACAAGATCTTGAGTCGCATTCTGGCTACCAGGCTACTGCCGCACATGACCACTCTGGTGCATAGGGATCAGGCGGGATTCATCCCGACTAGGAGCACTTCGATGAACATACGTCGTCTGATCCGAGTAATGGATGGCGCTGAAGCATCGGCTCTTGATCCCGTGGTATTGGCAGTTGATATCGAAAAGGCCTTCGATAGCCTCGAATGGGAATACCTGGATGGGGTGCTGTTGAAGTTTAGGGTCGGGGAGGGCTTTCGGAGATGGACGAAGGTGCTTTATTCGTCGGCAAAGGCGCGAGTACGACTGGGGCCTATTGTATCTTCAGCTTATCCGGTTTGTAGGGGAACGAGACAGGGCTGTTCACTGTCCCCTCTGTTGTTTGCTTTGGCGATGGAGCCATTGGCGGCACAGGCACGATCAGGCGCCGTGTATAACGGGATAGCACAAGGGCCAGAGTCGCATTATATATCTCTCTACGCCGATGATCTGTTATTGTATCTGGCGGATCCTGGGCGGTCACTAGAGGGTGCAGTGGACATGCTGGGTAGATTCGGGCAGCTGTCAGGCCTTAGGGTGAACTGGAGTAAGACCTGTGTATTCCCATTGCGGAAGAGCATGCTCTGTCCACAGCTGACGAGAGAGGTGGTGTGGGAGCCCTCCTGCTTCACCTATTTGGGGGTGCCCATCTATCATGAGGCCGCGGACCTCTTGGAGGGGAACGTGGAGCGTTGTATTCGTGCGCTGAAGGGTTGCATGGATTTCTGGGCCTCCCTCCCTCTATCTGTGCTGGGTCGAGTGGCATTGTTGAAGATGGTGGCACTCCCGCGACTACTCTATTATTTCCGAACGCTACCGGTGTGGATCCCGCAGAGGATCTTTAAGGAACTGAAGACGTTGGTGACCGGCTTTTTCTGGGGCCACGGACGGCGCAGGGTGGCATTGGATACCCTGACTAGACCCAAGCACGAAGGGGGGATGGCCGTTCCCGACTTTGAATTATATTATCTGGCGGCACAACTCCAGGTGTTAACACAGAATGTAGCCAGAGAATTCAGGGGTCCTGAACATGAACGGGGGACTGGCATCCAGAGGTGTGTATTGTCATATATAATTATGCAGCAGAAACTGGACATGAAGGAGCTTACAATAGAGGAAAGGACGCTTAAATTGTGTTGGAATAGGAGCTTAAAGAGAGCAAAAAGAGACCGGCCATATGCGTCAGAGATACCGCTGGGAATGCTGACCGCACTGCCTCACGGGGGCGATTGGTCCCAACTATTGACATGGGAGGAGCTGGGCTTGCAGGTGGTGGGGGATCTATATATCGATGGGACGCTAGTCCCATATCAGACGCTACAGGAGCAATTTGGCTTGCCGGACGGAACTTTCCTACTGCACGCAGCGGTGGTGGCAGCGATGCAGCGACATTGGAGGGGAGGGTTGGTAGAGCCGGAGGTGACCATGGCATGCCAGTATGTGGTGATGGCAGCGGGCACCGTCAAAGCAGTGACTTGCCTCCATAATAGAATGCTGAACGAGGGACTGGCGCCCCTGCTGGCGCTAAAGTCGCGATGGGAGGCCAGCATAGGCAAGCCAATACCGGACACTATCTGGAGCCAGGTGTTGCGTCGGACGTGGAAGGGAACGAGGAAAGCACGATTTCAACAGGTGCATTTTTTCATTGTCCATAGGGTGTACCAAACCCCGGAGAGGTGGAAACGGCATTTCCAGGTGCCCGATGCCATGTGCCCGAGATGCTTGGCACCAGAGGTGGATCTGGATCATCTATTGTGGGGATGCCCGAAGTTGGGGGCGTACTGGCCGGAAGTAGGGGAACTCCTAAATGCTGTAGCGGATAGGGAGGTAGACTTTGATATGGCGGCGTGTCTGCTCCTCTGGTTCTCTCATACCAAGAAGACAACAATAACGAGTACATTTATTGATCTAGGAATCATGCTGGCACAACGAGAGATAACTTGGCATTGGAAGTCTAAAGAAGGCCCATCAGTGAGGAGATGGATGAATGAGCTGTTGAAGTGGTCGGGCTGCGAGAGTGTAATCAGGATGCAACAGGCCTCTAGGACTGGCAATGAGAAATGACTGGAGCTGGCGAGGGCCTGGGAGATGGTGGTGCAAGCGCTGCATGATTATATGACGAACGATGAAGAGGGAGAGTAGAGATAGGACAGTACTCCATGTAGATCGAAAGATTGAGTGTGGATCCTGATGGGTGACGTGCCTCGGACTAGGACGGATTATGGGTGCCCGCATTAGCAGCAGTTGAGGGGGGGGTGGAGGGGGGGGTGATGTCTTTGAGGGAGGTAGTTAAGCACCGCGACATAGCTTAGTAGATCCAGATGGATCTGGAATGATGTGGGCAGGAACTGTTGGAACCAACCCTGGGTGCAATCTGGGGCTCGATGGTGCAAGGGGGGGCGGGCTTTCTGGGGGTAAAAGCAGATACTACACGATGCAACTGACCTGACGCCCGTGAAGGGCACACACTGAGGCATCTTTCGGGGAACGGAAATTTGGCGCGCCGCCCAGCCTCCGGGATGTGGGCTAAATGGCTGTGTAGTGTATCTATGTCACTTTAATCGTCGTGATGCCATAAGTGTAATGGTTGGTTTATTTTGAGGTCTTGTTTCTAATTCTGCAATAAAAATATATTTAAAAAAAAAAAAGGAGGTACTGGATGCAGGAGGCAAGGCCATGCTGGTAATGCTCGACCTATCGGCGGCATTTGACACGGTCCCCCATGAGGGTCTCCTTGTCAGACTTAATGAGATCGGTCTGCGGGGGACGGTTCACAGCTGGTTTAGATCTTTCCTAGCGGGCCGGTGTCAGACGGTCTGGGCCCCCCCTTTTTCCGCCGTGGTGCTGCCATTGGAGATGGGAGTCCCGCAGGGGTCTATTTTGAGCCCGACTCTTTTTAATATCTTTATGACCCCTTTGGCGGCACTGGCGAAGTCCTTTGGGGCCCAGATCCTGTCATATGCCGACGACACTCAGCTCCTCTTTACGTGTGGGAAAGGGGCTGATTTCGTTGGGGAGAGCATTAGAGGCTGCCTTGGGGCTGTATTTAAATGGTTCCAGCAACACAGCCTCAAGTGTAACTCGGATAAATCCGAGGTGCTTTTCTTCGGCTGCCGGTCGGATCCCATCTGGCAGTCCTGGTGGCCTGAGAATATGTTTCCTCCCTCGGCTGCCTCCACGACGGCCAATAACCTTGGGATAAAGATTGATAACGATCTGTCTATGAAGCCCCAAATTCTCGGCCTTACAGGAAGATGCTTCGGCCTTCTCAAGATGCTTCGCAAATTTCTTCCACTTCTCTCGCTGACACACAGGAAAATCACGGTGCAGGCGCTTATTGGATCACGCCTTGATTACGTTAACATTCTGTATTTGGGTTGCCAGAATACCTTCTCCAGCGCCTGCAAATAGTTCAGAACTCTGCTGCGCGTGCCATTTTTGTACTCCATCGACGCACCAGAGTTTCCGATCTTTTGCAGACTCTGCACTGGCTGCCCATCCAAAAACGTATTGTTTTCAAGGCTCTCACCTTGGCCTTTAAAGCTCTTCATGTGACCGGAGCCAAATACATCCAAAGGCGGCTGGCTTTTTACCAGCCTGCCAGATCACTGAGGTCAGAGTCGTTGGCTCTGGCCTCGGTCATAAGAAGAGTGCGGGTTGGCGACCGGTCTTTCAGGCGCTTAGTGCCTCAGCTGTGGAACACTCTGCCGGTCACTCTTCGAAGGAACCCTAACCTGTTGGCCTTTAGGAAGGACTTGAAATCCTGGTTGTTCGTTCAGTAGGTTTCTTCCCTTCTTGTCTCTGTCCCCTGTTCGTTTTGGGTTAAAAGCGCCGGGACACTCCTCAGAGTAGCCGAGCACTATATAAAACACACCATAACATAACAATAATCTATATAAATCCTGCCTAGCCATAGACCACGGGGAAGAAGGGGCGGGCCAGGGTAAAGCTGCCGGGATTGGGCGGATGGGGACTCATTGTCATTCCCGTGATGAGGACAGGGGTGGTGTGAGCAGTCGGTGTCGTAGGTGTCAAAATAGGGGGTGTAGGTGTGACGGAGGGAACAGTAGGAGGGGCAGTGGGAGCAGGAGTGTGCAGCAAGGCTGGTGCAGCTGCATGCGGGGCAGGGGGTGTCAGCGCAGGGTACATGGGGGCATATGCAGGAGGACTATCCAACATGGTATCGAGCAGGGAATCCCACTCCTGCTTCCTTTCTAGTGCCTTTTCCTTTTTTGCTCTCTGCTCAATTTCCTTCCTCCACAACCTGACAGAGTCAAACATCGGAGACAAATCTTCTGTTTTAATAGCTGTTCCTCTAGATTTGCCAGAACCTGCGGGTCAAAAGACCCATAAAGTGGTCATTGTAATTCTGAGTCACTTTCTTTAGTGTATTTGGTCCAAAAAGGGGAAAATAGTATAGCAGAAGGACCATGTTTAGTATACATGGTGTGACCAGGGGTCCCCTCTGTAGGAAGCGGACAGGCCGCCTCCAGCTCGGAGTCCTGTGCACACATACAACAACATCATTTCTTAAACTGACTACTGACCGGCATGCTTGTAAACAGATAACAGACAACAGCGGGTTTAAAAACTCACCTCACTGGCTTGGCTTTTGCAAAAGTCAATAACAGCAGAATCATACAGACTCGGTGGGTGATCAGCCCACCCTTACCTGACAGGGGTAGTTCTCTTCTGCAGACATAGGGCTATGTCCTGCTCCAGAAATCACTTTGTTAGGGGACTCCAGCGAGGATGCGGTCACGTGGCCCAGATCGGGTGGGGAGGAACAGCGGGCGAGTCGTTCGGCTACCGGACTGCAAGAATCCCTCGGGTAGGGTACCTTCGGTTGGAGTCTCTCCGTGCACCTCCTCACATCCACTGGGCCTGACATTCGTGCTCAGGGAGTTCCTATTCGGGCGCCATTTGAAGACCCGTTTATACCCTCCTACTGGGTCTCGGTGGCGGGGGAACCGCCCAAGTCTTCCATACCCTCCTTCTTTAGTAAAAGGAGACACAGGAGCCTTCACCTGCAGGAGGAACCAAGTTTTATTCGAATAGCCCGGGCTATGAAACAGAGTCCCAAGCTTGTTAGAAACAAGACAAAGGAGGCTGATGCTTCACTCTGCAGCTTACAGGCCTTATATACACATTTCCCACCTTAAGAAACCAGTTTGGGTTGGGACCTGGCGCCCCCAAGTCAAAAAATGCAGTACACCATTCTTTGTTCAGGCAGGACGGGGGCTGAAAAAGATGGTACAAAGATTACGGACAGGTCTTGCAAAACAGGATATGTACGTGAGAGAACAGACAGATCTTGAACAACAGGATATGTGAAAGAAAGTTCTGGGATGGTGGCGTGACCAAGTCTTGCGAAACAGGATAGATGTGTGCAGGAGTTCAGTCCGAGGGTGGCGAGGCCAATTCTTGCTTCCCCTTTTTCAAAATTGCCTCAACCATAAGGAGCAGGAAGGACAGGGTGGTCCTGACAGCTAGAATTTCAACAGACATCAGCAGAAATGACCAAGAGGGTCGTGCAGAGGGGTTTGACACAAAACGGCAATGCAAAAACAATGGAGTCATGACACAAAATGGATGCCGACAAGAAGGACACTTTTCCTCAATACTAACTTACGAGCACCCAGAACCTGGTTCCATCTGGGTTGGGTGATTTTGTGAGGCTTTGAAGCTTTCAAAACTCTGGTAGAGATGTAGTGAGATGTGAGCTTATGAAGAGACCCAGACCCTGGTTCCATTTGTATCCATCCAGTACTTATTTTTGTAAACACAAATGTGAGGTGTCCACTGCAGCTTGCTCTTGCCAGCGCTATCAGTGTGACAATTCAGACTATTCCAGGCCCCCAAAAGATATAAAAATGGCTTGGGGGCAGGTATTGGTCACATTTAATGTATATTGAAATAATAAACAAATGTTATTGTGTTCATCTCAAAGTTGACAGACATTGCCACCATGTGGCAGGCTGTCACAAGTGCCGGTGTTGACACTTAAGTGCCGGTGCCGAGCACGGGATACCACTGGCTCAAATTAAGCACTGGTTCAATCTGGGTTGCGTTATCTTGAGAGGCTTGGGAGATTTCAATACATTGGTAGTGACGGGTTGAGATACTGGCTTATGAAGGGACCCAGACTCTGGTTTCATCTGGGTTGAGTGATCTTGCGAGACTTGGAAGGTTTCAGTATTTTGGTAGAGATGTACTGAGATGCTTGCTTATGAAGGGATCCAGACACTTGTTCTTTCTCCATTGGGTGATCTTGCAAAACTTGAAAGATTTCAATTCTATGGTAGTGACGTAGTGAGAAGCTAACTTATCAAGAGACCCAGGCCCTGGTTTCGTAAGGCTTTGATGCATTGTGCATAGTGCTTTGAATTTGAGCTTTTGATTTACTAGGAACTAGCGGAAGGATTTCAATGCTAGTAAAATGTGATTGTATCTTCCTCAGATTGAGGCATAGTCTTGCCACTTTGTCTTAAATGTGTGAAGTCTGAAAGAAAGTTCTCTAGGGAGGCCAGTGCCTACGATATTGACCTATCCAGCTGGGCAAGCACCAGTGATCTAGTCAGATCTATCTGTGCACAGTTTAAAGTAATGACAAGAGATTTCTCAGGATGGGAAGTTGAAAGTTGGTTCTTTCGACCACCCCAATTACTACAGGTTCAAAGTGGTCCTTGGGGTGACACACTAGTAAGATCTCTGTTTTGGATCCACTGTGCCAATGGAAATATTTGTTCATCCAATTGTGCACACACTTGTGGTACTTAATAATCCTATGTTCACCTATTAATCCATTTTGGTATGCTCCGACAAGAGCACTTAGATCAACCTCTGCGACGCTGGCCTGTGTCCCTAGGGTGTGCCTGGCACGTAGGCGGTAGATCCTTCAGCCTCCTGGGGGCACAGGCATGGAATAAACTCCTGCTACCCCTTAGACTTTCTACGGACCTGACAAATTTTAAAAAACTATTGAAAACGTGGCTCTTTGAGAGTTAAACCATCGCTATGACCGTATTGTTTGATTGGGTAGCGCCGGGACACTCCTTTTGGAGTAGTTGAGCACTTTATAAATTCATGTCATTCATTCCTCTGATCTATGAGAGTGGTGGTCGATTAATTTGGTCTGCATGAAACAAATAACAGAGCCTGTGTCTGGTTTCCTAGCTGTCGGATTGGGAGGATCTTGCGTCCTAATGCCCACACGATCCAAGCGCTATATTAGGGTCTCTGTAGAAGTAATAAAAAGTAAGCTGTTGTTACCCTAAAAGACTGCTTACCTTTAAAATTAATTCACGACTTTCTTTAAGTTCCCTTCATAATTATGCCTACGCTCCTGTTTTTCAGTGATGATTCTGTCACTTATAACAAGGTAATTATAATGGAAATATATTTTTCAGCAGAACATTCTCCGAGCAAGAGGACAGATCACGTGTTAGTCTTTGGAACAGACTGTTCTCTGTGGAGTCATTTTTGGCGGGCAAGTCGACCTGTAAGTTTTCAGCGTCAGAACATTTCTTGACAGCTCTCAAACTGTCTAAAGCAGAAAGCGAGAGGCGCCTTATGATTTTGTTTTGAAAATGTCTTGTCAGGCAACTTTGTTCCGAGGAATGGTTTCCGGCTCTTAGGAGCTTCTTTCAGAAGAGATGCACTTATTAGTCGAAGGCACGGAGCAGAGGGCGATGTTGTGGCAAGAACAGAAGCAGAGGAGACAGTTGAGGGCCCCGAAGCTCTGCCAAAGTTATGAACTTTAGTGATTATTCGAGTTTTAAGCCTCCTCTCTCTTTTTCATCTCCTTTACCATGACCTGCGGATGGGAAATGGACACGTAAGGGGGAAAAACTAAGATTATACCTTTAACAAATTCTTCCTAAAGTCTATGAAGGAGCAATTCTTGTTGTTTTGAACGCCCATTCCCCAAACTTCAATAGATGGTGGAAGTGACATCATTCGCCCTATGACCCCCGACGACACTGCATAGTTGACTAGTCTCTTAGCCACAACCCAGAGCAGACTCCTATCTGCTGCGCTAAAGGACCAGGTGAGGGCCAAAAAACGGTGGCTAAAAAAGTAAGTGGTACATTTTTTATGTTTTCACTGTAAGTGTTTTCATTTATCCTGTATTCCAGTTCCATTGGAACTTTGCTTAGGAATGTTTAGCTTGTAAGTGTCAGTTGTTCTGGTCCTTTGCAGATGTACAGTCTTGTTGCTGTGCTGCTCATTTATATTTAATTAAATTAACTTAAATACTTAGGGCCCGATTCACAGAATGAACTTAAGACTCAATCCTAAACTTACTACTATTTTGGTATTCACAGAATGCACTTACTACTTTTGTCATTCACAGAATGAATTTACTACTGACAAACTTAAGACAGACTTAAGACAGACTTAAGACAAAATCCTAACTTAAGTCTGTCTTAAGTTTGTCTTAAGTTTGTCTTAAGTCTGTCTTAAGTTTGTATTAAGACAAACTTAAGACAAAATCCTAACTTCTGTGAATACCAAAAGTAGTAAGTTCATTCTGTGAATACCAAAAGTAGTAAGTGCATTCTGTGAATGCCAAAAGTAGTAAGTGCATTCTGTGAATACCAAAATAGTAGTAAGTTTAGGATTGAGTCTTAAGTTCATTCTGTGAATCGGGTCCTTAAATCTGGATTTCCAAGTTCTTTTAGTAAGCTTGCCTTTTAAATCCCTATTTACATTCTAGTCCTGTCCCCTTTGTAGCCACTGAGGCCAGGAGGCAGTACCGGGGTGCAAGTTTGCGCTACCATCGCATACTCCTGGCCACCCGAATTGACGGCTGTGATCATAATACCCATCTGAATTGTCATGCATGATTAAGTAAATATGTAAGGCAAGCACTCCCTGTTTTCTTAATTTCACTTTAAGAATTTAAAGTAATGACCCTGCATGCTGCACAGAGTGGGTATCTCTTGAGAAACCAGGTACTCTGGGCTTGTAGTACAGCGGATCGCTGCGGTACTCTGCCACACAGGTCACAAGACGCCTCTTTTGTGTTGGCGGATTGTACTGGAACATATTAAGTGGCTCGGCAAACCAACTGCACAACCCACCTTGTAGACCGGATCTTGGTTAAAACACATTTTGTCGGGGTTTCGCCAGTGGGACTTAATATGTTTTTTCCAACTGGGTGATGTATGGGATTGTGATCACATTCTTTCCTTTTCGGTTGTATGATGGAACCCTGCATGCGTTTACAACGCATGTCTTTACAACGCAGTCACTACCCTGACTGTGACGTTACCATGCTTTACTATACCGCGCAAGTCGTTACAACGATTTGCTCTAGGGGTCGCTGGTCTTTGGAATAGTATGAATTCCTATTCCAACTCCAGTCTACGCAACAGTAGAGAAGTTGCTGGACTTAAAAATCCAACACCAGTCCAACAACGCGCCCCCTAAAGCAAGTCATTGTAATGACTTGTGGGTTTAAGGAACGTGTGGTAACGTCGCAGTCGGGGTAGTGTCTGTGTTGTAAAGGTAGGTTGTTGTGATTGTGGGGTAAAGGATGTGTCCCTTCCTTTTCAAAATTAACTCCATAGATCCTAATTCTTTCAATATCGCCAACTGTGCCATTCTTTAGCACATACCAGCACGAGCAGGGAGCGCTGGCCGACTATAGCCCACTCTAGACGACAATGACCATGGAACCCACAGACAGACAAAGGATCTTGAGACTATACCGTCTCTCCTGCTCGGTGCTCCTCAGCCGCTACATGGTGTGCAGGGGGCCTGGGAGGGGGGAGTTGGGGAGATGGCGGATGATAAGTGGCAGGAGGCCAGATTAGTGGCTCGGACATTGGCCAGCTCCTCAAACCTACAACTGGTCCAGTTTAATTATTTTCACAGGATCTACTATAGCCCGAGCTGCTTATTGAAAATGGCACAAGGTGCACAAGGGCACCCTCTTCTGTATGATCTGGACATGCCTTGCCATAGAGCGATACTGGAATGAGGTTCATGCAGTGCTAGCAGCCATCATGCATACACCCACAGTCCGGATGGGAAAGTGGCTTAATTGGGGATAATGGAGACGGTGGACTTCCGCACGCAGAGAACCCTGGCTGAAAGTGAGAAGCAAGATATTGCCAAGCACTGGAGACTGGCGGACACCCCCAATCATATTGGAATGGTCCACAGGAATGAACTATTTTGCTTGTGCGGAAGGTCTGTACGTGGTGAGGCTGTGAACACAAACATGCGAAGATCTAGGGCCCTTAGATTACAGGAAAGTGATATAACAGTGACACAAACTAACCGTACCTTTACAACTTGTTTTTACATACTCTGTGACTCGAACACAATTTATGCATGTTTTTATTAACATTTTCATGGTTTATGATTGAACTTTAAATGGTCTGTTTTCTACCTTTTCAAAATGAATAAAAAGATGTATAAAAAAGAATGTAAAGTAATATCTGATGCTAACACAGATACGAACAATGCTGTGCGTTTTATGTTTAAAGTCACCATTGGTCTGCCTGTTCTTTAGTGTGAATTGTTCAAGAGGCATGGGTTACACTAGAGGTGATTGGCTGATAGCGATTGGGCAGTAAATCGTCTGCATTTTCTGTATGGATGTCCAGGGGGGATGCAGTTGATTGGTCACAATGCTGATACAGAGAGAATGTAGATGTCTGTGAACAGGAACAATTTTGTGTGAGAAGGAAAATGAGAAGAGCAAGCATTTTAAGAGCCTGTCATTTGGGGTGCGTTGATGTTCGGAACTCTGGGCCCGATTCACAGAATGAACTTAAGACTCAATCCTAAAGTTACTACTATTTTGGTAGTCACAGAATGCACTTACAACTTTTGGCAATCACAGAATGTACTTACTACTTTTGGTATTCACAGAAGTTAGGATTTTGTCTTAAGTTTGTCTTAAGACAAACTTAAGACAAACCTAAGACAGACTTAAGACAGACTTAAGACAAACTTAAGACAAAATCCTAACTTCTGTGAATACCAAAAGTAGTAAGTTCATTCTGTGAATACCAAAAGTAGTAAGTGCATTCTGTGAATACCAAAATAGTAGTATGTTTAGGATTGAGTCTTAAGTTCATTCTGTGAATCGGGCCCTCTGGCACTGTGCTCGGCCCTTTTAGGAGCAGTTCCAGTTTTGCACCAGTACTAGGTTAATGAGCCCCGGCATCATGTACTTAATGAATGCTGACTTAGGCAAAACTACCATAATATTATTAGATACATATCAATTCTAATAATTGTCAAGAGGAGAGAGTACCTTGTACAGTGTTTTTGTTACACATGTTGGCAAGTTTATTTATATCTTTCTATCCTTCCAATGACAATTGCAAAGTTAACAAAAACATTAAAACAGTGATAATGCCTACATGAAATCAACATTGATCTGTTTAAAATGCATTTTGTACCTGTCAATACAAAGTGCTGTTTTGTAGTACTGCATTAAATAATACTCTGTTGATACAAAGATTCGGCCATATCCATTACTTCATAATAGACTTTGCCAGGACCTCACCAGTTCATTCCATTTCCACAATATGATGAAAAAGGGCACTTATTTCCGTAACTTCTTATTTACTTTTCATTGTATAATTCTTAACTATTCTTTTTGTCAGGGAAGTTTCAATATTTCATAACATACTTCAAAATTCAACTACCAGATTCTTCTTTGTCTCTGACTTTTCAACATCCTGCATAGGTAGATGAAAATTCTCTTTAGGTCCCTAGCTCGTTCATACCAAACCGGGAAACATTCGCTATTTCTGTTCCTAAGGCATTGTTTTTATGTTTTGTGCTTCATAAGGGTTTTACATTCTTGCCTTTAATACTCCAAATGATGAGATTGCAGATGGATCTCCTCTCCACAGCTGGTGCAGCTGACTGTTTGTGGAGGAAAGTCAAGAGCCTTGAGAGCCAACAATAAGATTTGATTGAACAACTGGGAGCAGGTGAATGTTTCACTTGATTTTCAGTATCCGACAGCAATTGAATAGAAAGACTGGTGACTTGTGAGTAGAGAGCTCTCCTGTAGGCATGATGATGGATTTGTGGGAGGCGACATGTGTGTGAATATTTTAGACCATTAAAATAGGTATATGACAAAAACGGTGATGCTTTAGTATTATTCAATATTGGTGAAGGTGATTAGTTCATTAGAAGCTATTTATATGTTTGTTGAAACGTATCCTCATTCACAGAAAACAGCAATGGACAATACATTCCAATTCCTTCTAGTTTGGTAAGCGTTACTGTATTCTGTAAGGTGACTGCTTTTGATTTCTTGAGTTGCCAGAGTGAATCTACTACACTATGCCATTCTGAATATGCAGTTTCCGAAGAACTCGATTGTATATTATATTTATATAATGAAGGCCCGATTTACAAAGGTAAAGTTAGACCAAAAGTTTAACATAGACCACAAGTCTAACTTTACTGCTTTTCAGTATTCACAAAGGTAAGTTACTACTAGTAACTTTAGTACTTGTAAACTTACAACATTAAAATAACTAGTAATAAAGTTACTAGTAGTAATTAACCTTTCTGAATAGTAAAGTTAGACTTTTGGTCTAAGTTAGACGTTTGGTCTAACTTTATCTTTGTGAATCGGGCCCTCAGCGTAGACATGAAGTCTAAACTTAAAGTTCAGGTCTAAAGTTAGACTTCAGGTCTAAGTTTACCTTTGTGATTCAGGCCCTAAATGCCTACTACAGCCAATGTTCTTGCTTGAAAGACATTGCACCTTGGTTTGTTTCACTGAAGTAAATACATGAGAACAATAATGAGGGTTCTTATTTGCCCTCAGAGAAAATTAAAGAGAGGCATTGCTAAAAAAATCATCCTTTCAAATGTAAATATTACCTTGTTGATATCTTTCTTTGCATGTATTGTCATGTGGTGTAAATCTATAATGATAAAGGTGTCTGGCTGTCTGTAATTGAGGGAGAACTACCACCCACCAATTTCTCTGATTAATTTAAACGTAGCCAATGCCAGTGCTTTAAATTGACAGGCACTATCAGGGTACTCAGTACCTCCACTGCTTTAATTTGGAAGGGATGGTTTTAAATGCTGCCAGACGAGATAATTGAGTGTAAACAGATCTATTCAAGATGATGGTCAGTACAACTGACCCCAGGCAGACACAGCACCAACTGACCCCGCCTTCCCAGACTCTCAATGTCATGACAACGCATGGAATGTCATGACATAGTACAGAACTCCATTTACAGTTATATTACGCAACAGAAAGAACCTACACTTCTCAGAAGCAAACATGAACCCTGGGACAAGGAGTACCTGCACTTCTGTATTTCCATTATAAGCACTGTCACTAGCCAATAATACATGAAAAATAAAGGTTATCTAAATGACTAAGGCTGCTGCACAGGTTTGAAACTTGCCGTCTGGCTCATTCTTTCTGCCAACAGCACTTTGCAGAACCATGGCAAATTAAGTGCTGCTGGCTAAAACACCAACACTCTTATTTCCAGTTAGCTCTCAGAAGCAACCAATAGGCTGTTCAGTGACTAAAGGGAGTCTGTGATGTTATGATCTGTGTCAAAGGATGCGTGATGTCGCTTCCCACCTCCCTGCGGGGAAGACAACACCATCAACCATAGCATTCCATAAGCATGGAAAGAAAGACGCTTTAAAACAAATTCAGGATGGAAAAATTACAAACAAGAAAAAAGAAGGCATTTGGAATGTATATTTTTACGGACAGCTTCCTATATTCTTTTAGATCATTCAAGTACTCGCCTTCAGTTTTTTCTGTTTCGTTTTCCATGTCATGTATGTGCAATTGCCTTTTCACGTTGCAGTTTGCAGAGGCAGTGTATGAGTGAAGATAGTTTACAAAGGCAACTTGGGGCATATGTACAAGGAAGTGGCGGAGTGAGGCACTGGCGTAACGAAAAGTGAGGGGGCCTCCCTGCACGGTACTTAGAGGGGGTCCCCTCCAGGCTCAATCAGGAGCTCTCCCGGCCGGAGTTCAGTGCAGAGGGGGCCCCTTGGAGCTAGGGGCCCCCTGCACCGCTTGGGCTGCGGGGGCCTGTGTTACGCCCCTGGAGTGAGGCATTAGCTGTCATGGCTTAACACCTCACTCCACCACTTCGGAAACGCAAGGCTGCAATATATTAACAAGGATATGGTGCAGCCCTGCATTTCCCCCTTTGCTAGCCCAACACTTAGCAGTGTAGCGCCAACGCAGGCACCCTTGCACTGCAAGGGTGTCTGCGTGCAGGGGAGGATTGTTCATGTGTAGGAAGGTGTCCCTTCCTGCAAATAAGCAACCCTGAAATGCCATTTTGTCACTTCTATGTGTGCTGCTCAATGCAGCACGCATTGAAGTTGCAAAATGTCATTTTTTCCAACGGATGTTTATGTGCAGGAAGGGTCACTTTCTACACATAAATAATCCAAGGCGTTTTGCTCTTTCCAGGTGTGCTGCGCAACACAGCACACATGGAAAAAGCAAAAACAAGGAGAAATAAAGCATTTCTCCTCGTTTCACCAAGTTGAGACCATGTTTTCCCTGGTCTTAATTTTGGCGTTGCCTCCTATTTACGCTGCCCTTGTAAATAGAGGTCAGCATCAAAATCAATGGGTGTTGCGGTGGAACGCCCACCGCAACTCCCACTGGCCACCCCTCTCGTGCTAAGCATAGTGTGAAAGGGGGCCTTATTTAAATAAGGTGAAGCCCCTGTCGCCATGGGAACGTTACAAAAAGTGACTTTCCCGATAGGGGCTTGTAAATATTCCTCTTTGTGTCTTGATTTCACAGTGTAGTTCAATGATAGATCATACTCCTAGGAGTTAGTAGGTCCCAGCTGAAGGTTTGTGCTGTCCTTGTTAACTGCAGGAGTTTCCGCTCGACCAAAGCGCTGCTCCACGCTGCTGCAGGTTGATGCAAACCCGCGCCACATTTGTGTGAGTGACTCAGCATAGCCAGGCTTAGGTGTCTTTGCCTAATTGGTGTGACATAATCTGATTGGTCAGTGTGTGCGTGCAACCCAGATGGAGAAAATAGCCTGACGTAAGCGAGCTTCAGCATTGAGCCTCGTATGAGGCTGTTCATCATCAAGACCGTTCCTAGTTAAAGATAAATGAGGTGATTGCCTATGGGCCTGAATCCTAATAATCAAGTGAATCCCAATAGTCTATGGGGCCGATTCACAGAATTAACTTAAGACAAAAACCTAAACTTACTACTTTTGGTATTCACAGAAGTTAGGATTTTGTCTTAAAACAGACTTAAGAAAGACTTAAGACAATATCCTAACTTCAGTCTGTCTTAAGTTTGTCTTAAGACAAACTTTGTGAATACCAAAAGTAGTAAGTTTAGGATTTTGTCTTAAGTTAGTTCTGTGAATCAGGCCCTCAGAAACCCCAAGTTTTACTTCGGCAGCTCAGCGCCTTTCCTCCAGTTGATCGAGCAGTTAGAGATACCACCTTTTTTATTTGTCCACATCAAATTAGCAGAGTATTAAACAATATGATTAACTAGTGACTGGGGCCACTCAAGTTAATTCTAGGTCAGAAATATATTTAAAGGCTTATCACAGGAAATCTCAAAAGGAATTACAGAACCTAATAAGAAGTGTCATAAAGACTCGGATATGGAAAATACAAAATCAGCATCAGAATTATAAATCATAGTAAGTAGCTGTTCCCTACATTTTAGTGTCATACTCATAAATAGTTCTGACGGCATTCTATGGATGGACAATCACAATAAAATTGGTCAGAGTTTTGGGAGTAAAATGAGAAGTCGCCCCCGATCCATAAAACCCAGGGATGGATAAAAATTGGCAAAACAGAAAATTCAGAATGGCATGATCATGGTTATTTCCCTTTGGGCAAACTAGAATAAGCAGAGTTACAAAATATAATTTTACCACTAGCCTATTTCTTAAGGTAAGGTAAATCTTCCCTTTGCTCGCTCAGTAATGGTAGTCTGGAAATGCAGTAATACAACGCAAAATACTTCTAGAAAAATGCCCATTCAAGATAATGCCTTCAGCAGGTCTACATCGGAACTTCGAGTGGGAGACCTTCAAATTGATACAATAAGAACATGACGGAAGGCACATTTCAAAATACAAGGGGGCAGATTTACAAGCCTCCTGCGCCTCTTTTACGCCGCCGTTGCGCCACTTTTGTGCTGTAGTGGCGGCGCAAAAGATGCGCCATGGTGCGGGGTATTTACAATGTGACGCATCTCCCAGATGCGTCACATTGTAAAGCCCAGCGCCAGAAGGAGGCATTCCATCGCAGGGGGGGGCGTTGGCGTTCCGGCGCAGGAAGGCCTCCCAAAAGTGACTGAGTAAAATCTACAAGATTTCACTCAGTCACTTTTGGGCCCATGCTGCGTCAAAACCCTGCGCCTGCTTGAAGCAGGCGTAAGGATTGACGCAGCATTGTGGAGATAGGGCCCCCCAGAGCATTGCTGGAGCTGCGTCGCGCTTGCGACACAACTCCAGCAATGCGCCGCTTTAATGGCACAGATGCGTCACGCATCTGTGCTGTTTTTGCCCCCTGGTGTGCCGCATTGTAAATGTGGCGCATCCAGGGTGGCGGA
The DNA here is from genome assembly GCF_964263255.1 of Lissotriton vulgaris. Lineage (NCBI taxonomy): Eukaryota > Metazoa > Chordata > Amphibia > Caudata > Salamandridae > Lissotriton > Lissotriton vulgaris. Next base: position 296,406,816 of record NC_141685.1, read on the forward strand.
GCTGTGGCGCACAATAACTGGAGCATCCCTAGTGATGTGCAGGGATGCGCCAGTTATTGTAAATATGCCCCAAGGTTTCCAACTAGTGATTAAATTGACTTCACATCTGCCATGTCCGTGGAAAATTGTTAGGAAAGAAAGTTTGCAGCAGTGCTATGATTAGGAGGGAGAATGACCAGAAGCAGGGTAAACAAGAAAACAGAAAACAGCTTCCACTGCTCATTAAAAGGTGTCTCACTCGAAAATCTGACACAACTAAATTAGGTTTTAAAGACACCTCTGAACTACATTTGCTTACCCTTCAATGCACATTATTATAATTTCATCAACCACAACTAAATATAGCCTAAAAATTTGACATTTTTACAAATAATTTGTCGCACAGACTTTTTACATTTAAGAAAATTTGTACATCGCCACCTGCTGGCCACCTATGAATAAGGCCAAAATGAAGTCCTGCAAAATACCACCTCTCCAGGGTTAAACTGACGCATTTCAGAGCTTGTTCTCAAATCACCACAATGAAATATACTGTTACGAAATTAAAGCTCCTCTCGTCTGCCAAGATGAAAGTTGGGTATTGGAAGAATTAAAAACACTGTAGTGCATATTTATCAAGGTTTTTGCGTCAGCCTTGTGCCACGCATGGATGGAGCAAAACCAATGTGAGATTTATCAAGCCACACAAGACCACCTTGCATGGTCCTGAGCAGTTTGGTAAATCTGGAGTGACACAAGACAGCGCAAACCGCTGCCTTGCAATACTCCATGGGTAGATCTTGGGGGTTCCCATGCATCCATCCATAGATCTTGCCGCATTCCGAGGTTTACACTGGCAAACCTGGGAATGTGCCAAAATGCTATGCATCTCCTAGGGGTAGCTCCCAGAAGAGAAACATATTTATTTCTGCTTGTTGTTTCCTCTACAGCAAACATAGAAAGAGGAAAATTCCCCCTGAGGATTGTTTTAGGTGTCCCTTCCTGCACAAAAACAACTCTGCCTATAATGTAGGTACCCTTGAATCGGAGCAAGGGTGCTTGCATTGACGGCTGCTAAAACTGTGCCAGTGCAAGGAAAGGACACGAATGCGTGGAGAAGCGTGGCTCAGAGGTTAGAGCGGCAGACCCTGATGCAGAGGTCTGGCCCGGGACCAAGGTTCAATTCCCGCTTCGGTGGCTCTAGGACTCAATCTCCCCGGACCTGATAATTCTCGCCTCGTGCCTAGTCTAATCATGGGCCCCACTCTGGGCAATAGCTTGCTTAATCTCCACAACGGCCCCAACAGTGCTGGGATGCCTGGCCTCACCTTAGGGGTGCCCAGGAGTGGACATCTCACAGGAAAGCCAGGAAGGGTTCCACAGCGGTATGAATACAGCGCTATGAGACTTCTGGGTAGAAGGCGCTATATAAATACAAACACAATGTTAAATATGGCACATTCCTGCTCTTTCACGCAGCACGGCATGGTGGCTTGCTGTGCAGCGCTGCACGAAAGTTTGATAAATGTGGCCCGGTATCTTTTCAAGATACCGTGGGATTGCTCTGTTCACAGTGACTGCTTCCTTTTGGACAGAATGTCTTACTGAAACTAGCAGTTCTGAGAACAACACACTTCTCAACTATTGGAAAAAACTTCATTAAATGTCTATACTTGATTTATTTAGTGCCACGTGCTGCCATAGAGACTTTAGTGCACTCAAAAAACAGCCACTCGCGAACAGGGTTATAACAGGGAGAGCTCGTTTTTAGGAGCGGGTGAGACCAAGAAAGGGGAAGGAGGACAGTAGCAAAAGAACACACATTTTGAAAAGTTGAATATCAATATTTATTGAAGATCTTGCATTGCAGAACGGTCATAGTAGTTCTTAAAATAGGAGATTTCGGGTTGTTCTTGAGTTACAGGACTTTGGGGGGCTTGAAAGATTTTTGAAACGTGTTCCAAAGTTGGATTCCTTGGTAACTGAAAGACTTAGCTTGGTGCTCGGCATTTGATGGCTGGAGAGTTTAACTTGGGTGTGACTGTTCATCTCAAGGCCATATCTAAGATAAAGTAAGTTGAAAATGATGGACGCAAGGTGTGCACCAACAGCTGCCTGTCTTTTTACATGTTTATGCAACTATCCAGTGCTCTTTGGAGCTATCTCAGCACTTTAACAAATACCTGAAAAAACTGGGGTGGGGAGCGTGGCTTGCAGCCACCGAAGATGTCCGCACTCTAGGCGAACTGCGCTAACAGTCGGCTACTACTCACCCACATCCGTCACTATCCTGAGCAACCACCGCAGCCATCGTTGTAGGAAGACATCGGAAGTCGATGGGGTCCGATAGAGCCCTGAGGTGACCCCCCCGGAGCACTCCAGCGCTCGTTTTCTGTGCTTTGATCCGTCTGGCCGGCACGCCAAAATGGCGCCTGCAGTCTGAGAGGCCGAAGATAGCGGGGCCTGAGACCGGAGAGAGTGTGCTGCACGGAGGGTGTTCTCTGCCGGCGTCCGTGAGTGCAAGTTTCAGCAGTGTGGGTGCGAGAGACGCCATAGACCGTATGCTCCCTGAGGTCCCGCTGCTGTCTGATCACCAGTGGAGAGTGTGGCATCGGCCGAAGATGTGCGCCCTGTAACATAGCCCCGCCTGTGAGGTCCCCGGGTGACGTGCCCCCTGCCCCCTGCCTAAGGTACTGTGACGGGGGTGAAGGGCAATCAGGACCGGAATCGGTACGGACCCAGGAATTTGTGGGCCCGGGCCACAAGTGACGGGCGCAAGCCCGGGAGCGAGTGCCTTCCAGATTGGCGGGGAGGGCGGGATGAGCCGCGGACCGTTGCGGTTCGCTTAACGGCCTTCTGCATTCAGCGGATTCACCAAGGGCGGGGGCCTGAGAGAGGCGGTGTGGCCCCGCCTGCATGCGGGGTTTGCACACCGGGCGTGCTTTGATAAGGGCGCGCCAACAGGCCTAAGCTAGGAGGGCGCAGATCAGACGAGTTGGCAGTGTAAGACAAACAAAGGATCTGAGGAGATCAGCTTGGACTGGCTGGAGAGAAGTCATCCTGGATCTGTGATCAAAGGTGGGAGCGACCCCCCCGGGGGTCTACACACCGGGAGTGCACTAATTGGTACACACCAGCAAGTTTCTTCAGTGAGGAGGGTGCAAGCCTGGTGAAGTGGCAAGATAGACCTACAAGGGAGCTGAGGAGATCAGCTCAGACGGGCTGGAGCAAAGTCACGGTAGATCTGAGAGTAGCAGTGGAAGCGACCCCCCGGGGACTGGTGCACGGAGGAGGGGCCACGGGCGCTCCGTATCTCGGTCAGACAAGGCCTGCTCATCCAGATATGGGCTGCAACAGGCCGCCAGGACAGGGCCTGACCAACCACACAGACAAGTACACGGTGGCCATGGTGAGAGATGATGGGCATACAAAGGGCACTCAACAAGGGGAGCCAGTTGACAATGATCCGGACCCGTCACTTAGAGACATCATGGGGGCCATCAGAGATCTGCGCGGAACCCTGGAGCCCAAACTGGACTCCGTGACAGAGGAAGTCAACCTCCTTCGCGCTGACTTCCGGAAGATGTCCCAGAAGGTGGCGGTGGCAGAGACCAGTATTGGCAGGCTTCAGTCTAAAACAGAGAGACTGGAGGAGCAAGTGGCCGCCCTAATGAAACATCAGACGGAGATCTATACTAGAGGACCAGGAGGTGCGGGCCAGGCGTAACAACATCCGTATAGTGGGGGTCCCGGAAGGCATGGAGGGGCCATCCACAGACTGGTTCGTGGAGGACTTGATTCTCAACCACCTGCAGCCGAAGCGTCTGTCAAATTTCTTCTCGGTCGAAAGAGCTCATCGTGCGCTGGGGGGGGGGGGACCTAAGCCTGGGGCACCCCCAAGTACTATCAGTGCCCGGATCTTGAACTACTGAGATTGTGATGCAATACTACAGGCGTCTAGAGTGGCTTGACAATGCTACCATTTAATTTTTCCCGGACTTCACTCTTCATGTGCAGAGGCAACGCAGATCCTTTGAAGGGGTAAAGAGGGCTCTCCGAGAACAAGGTGTGAAATATATGATGCTCTTTCCAGCCTAAAGATCCTGGACGGAAGCAAGTCTTACTTCTTTGAATAACTGGAGGAGGCCAGCGACTGGCTGGAGGGATGGCGGATGGCGGGCAAGTCTGGAGGCCCACGCAGATCCGAACAGCGCCCACAGGGACTAGAGACGGTGGAAGAGGACAGACATGCTTCAGACAACCAGGGAAGTGTTCCGAATGGGTCCGGGTAATGAGAGTTGGCTGCGTGATTTGTCCGGGGAGACGGAATGGCCAGCGGGGTTCCCTGGGACTGACAGCTGCGTATGGCTGCCCTTGGAAGCCATGAGTCATTGGATCCAGGGGTCAATGGGGGGCTTGAGATTAATCCTCTGCCGCAGTTCTCACATGGTTGATCTGTTACAGTTTGAGGGGGGAGGGGCTAGTGGGGTTGATGGTGTGTTGCTTGACTGCTTCTATTGTAATGGGTTGGACTTCCGTCATATATGTATACCATCTTTTGCTGACTGCTAGCCCACGCTTCTTTTTCAGGTTGATATGAGGCCGACAATTTTAAATCCTGCATGAGCAAGCTTGCAGCTTGGATGACCGAACACTGCCTCAAATTAAATGGCACAAAAACTGAGGTACTCATAATAGGAGGAAAAGACACAAAATGGACTAAAGACTGGTGGCCTACCTGTCTGGGACCCTTACCAACTCCCAGTCAGGAAGCTAAGAACTTGGGTGTCTGGATAGACAACAAGCTCTCCTATGACAGCCATGTAAAAAAAAACAGTAGGTAAGTGCTTTGGAGTCATGAAAACTCTTAATCGCACCCTGGACTTGCTCCCTTTGAACTCCAGGTGCACCATGACTCAGGCACTCATTACCTCCCGAATAGACTATGGCAACGTGCTGCTGCTGGGCACTTATGAAAAAAACATCAGAGGATTACAAGTCTTGCAAAACTCAGCCGCACGCCTAGTGCTAAGACTCCCCCGCAGAGCTCCTTCCAGACCTTCCCTGGCTACCCTCCACTGGTTGCCTATCGGTAAGAGGATACTATTCAAAGCACTCCTCTGGTGCCACAGGATTATCCATCAAAAAGCCCCCTCCTACATGTCCGATCTAGCTTTACCGTACGAGCCCAACAGATCCCTTCGTTCTAAGGGAATGGGCCTGCTTAAAACATCGCTCCCAAAAAAAGCTAGAATGGGAGGTAGGTCCTTCCGCACTCTTGCAGCTAAGAAGTGGAATACCCTCCCCATGAACATCAGACTAGATAAAAATGAGGCTTCCTTCAGAAAATTGTTGAAAACCTATCTTTTCACTCTCTAGCTGCCTGTTTTCCGTCTCCGCCCTCCTAAGACTCTCTCTCCACAGCGCGGGGACACGCCGGGAGGCGTCACCAGGCGCTTTACAAACCCCTTTAATAATAATAATTAATGGATGGGACAACAGGCACACTGCATGTTTGGAAGGTGGGAGGTTGGGGACCCACCACGCAGGGAGGCAGGGAGGGGGGAGTTGGCTGGGGGGAGGGGGTTGCTGTTAAGGTGGGGGTATGTTCTGCTCATTATCATTATTGTACTTTTGCTTGTGGGGGTGGGACGGAAGGAGAGCAATGGGGCGTCAATAAGCAGATGTGGGAGAGGCAAGATATACAGGATGGGGGACCAGACAAGCATTAAAATATGGACGTGGAATGTGAATGGGTTAGGCAACAAGATTAAGCGCACACTGGTGCTACAATATCTGAAGAGACACTCCCCTGAGGTGGTCCTGCTCCAGGAGACACATTTGCGGGGAAACAAGTGTAAGGGACCCTACCCTTTCCTTCGATCACCACACCAGGACAGTGGCGGGAAAGTGCTTTGGCATAATGAAGGCCCTTCGGATGATCTTAGATGTGCTCCCAGTAGCTGCCAGGAAAACCCTAGTCCACGCATTTGTGACCTCTCGCTTGGACTATGGGAATGCACTCTACATAGGTGCCAGTAAAAAGAGCGTGCAATGATTACAGTACATCCAAAACACCGCCGCCCGCCTGATCTTGATGCTTTCTAATAGAGCCTCATCCAAAAAGGCCAGAACGACTCTCCACTGCCTCCCAATAAGGGAGAGAATTTTATTTAAGACTCTGTGTATTACCCAACGGTTCCTGTTGAGGAATGGCCCATGGTACTTGCACAACCTACTGTCCCCCTACACTCCTACCAGAGCCCTGTGTTCCCAAGGCTCAGGGTTGGTGCAAGTCCCAGTTATAAAAAGAATGAGAATGGGAGGCCGCTCTTTCCGCTACCTGGCCGCCAAGCAGTGGAACGCTCTTCCCCCTGACCTTCGGATGGAACAATCAGAGAATGTCTTTAGAAAAAAACTGAAGACTTGGCTCTTCCAGGCATAGAACACAGATCCCTTGAACTTTTGCCGGACCGTTCTTTCGATACTTTTCTGTAGCTTTCCTTGGCCACAGCGCGGGGACACACAAGTCAGTGGGTCCTTCTCCCACCTGGATCACTTCTTTGCGCGTACTGATCAACTGGGCGATTATGCAGAACCTCATATCCTGGCCCGGGGAAATTTGGACCATTCCCCGGTCAGTGTCACGCTCAAGGGCCCGGTGACAAACAGGGCATCCTTCCAGAGGATTGATCCATGGCGAATTCGGGATGACACCATAGGCGACAAACTCCGGGAGAGTTCCGAGTTATACTTCGAGGAGAATAAGGGCTCAGTGAACTTTAATATCACTCATTGGGAGGTTTTTACAACGGTGCTGAGGGGGCAGACTCAGGCTCTGATCGGGGCCCAAAGGAAAGAAGAGTCTCTACAGATCAGTCAATTGGAGGATGAGATAGGAAAGATGGAACGAGAGGCTGGAATTGCGCCGTCCGACGATCCCCGGCATTCATTGGCACTTAAGCAGAAAGAGCTCAGGGCATACATAGGGCACTCAACAAGGGGAGCCAGTTGACAATGATCCGGACCCGTCACTTAGAGACATCATGGGGGCCATCAGAGATCTGCGCGGAACCCTGGAGCCCAAACTGGACTCCGTGACAGAGGAAGTCAACCTCCTTCGCGCTGACTTCCGGAAGATGTCCCAGAAGGTGGCGGTGGCAGAGACCGGTATTGGCAGGCTTCAGTCTAAAACAGAGAGACTGGAGGAGCAAGTGGCCGCCCTAATGAAACATCAGACGGAGATCTATACTAGAGGACCAGGAGGTGCGGGCCAGGCGTAACAACATCCGTATAGTGGGGGTCCCGGAAGGCATGGAGGGGCCATCCACAGACTGGTTCGTGGAGGACTTGATTCTCAACCACCTGCAGCCGAAGCGTCTGTCAAATTTCTTCTCGGTCGAAAGAGCTCATCGTGCGCTGGGGGGGGGGACCTAAGCCTGGGGCACCCCCAAGTACTATCAGTGCCCGGATCTTGAACTACTGAGATTGTGATGCAATACTACAGGCGTCTAGAGTGGCTTGACAATGCTACCATCCGATTTTTCCCGGACTTCACTCTTCATGTGCAGAGATAGCTATATTTTGCAGGTTCCGGTTGGTGCAGGTCAAGATCTTGCACCGGGTGTACTACCCCCACACTCACCGCTTCGCCTGGGGGTGAAGTGGGTCGGCCCTCTATGCACGGGGGTGCCAGGTGGAGGGCACCTTCTGTCATATATTATGGGACTGCCCGGAGATAGTGACTTTTTGGACTAAGGTGGTTACTGCTGAGGATTTGGCAGGATTCGGATTGGGCTAGATATAAGGAAATATGGCTGGCTTTGGCGGAAGGGGTAGCCAAAAGAAACATTGCAAGGGGCTGGGGATCGCCGACGCCCCCACAATGGGACCAGCGGGTGCATGACTTGGACTGGTGTCAAAGGGCTGAGGAAACTATTTAAAAAAGCAGGGGTGCTCTAAGAAATGGCAGAAAATTTGAGGGCCATGGAGGTAGTACCGAGAGACGAGGGGTGGGTCAGGAGTGTGATGCTAATATTTGTTTGCCTCACCTGTACCATTGGAGATTCTATGCTGTAATGTAGACTGCAATTCTACCACATGCACTATCACGATTGTCCTGTATTGTATGATGATATGAGCAATGTTAATAAAAAGATTTGTAAAAAAAATAAAATAACTGGGGTGCTTCCTATCGCACTATGGAAAAGGCAGTTATTCAATCTTTTCATTGCAATTCAGAAGAACCTAGTGGTGGTGCCCCACGTCCGCTACTCTACCTTGCCTAATAGTGGCACTATAAAATAAAATCATACCCTAAATTCTGCCTGAAGACTTAGGGCTTTGCATCAACACTAGAGTGAAAACAGGTACACTTAAACTGAGATGCAAAGGAAATCATGTCAGTCATATTAATAGTAAATAATCTTTACATCCAGAACACTTATTTCACTTATATTCTTATTAATTTCTATATTTAGGGAAACAAATCTGGAGAAATAGTAACAAGATAGTATACAAAAGAAAATAAAGAGGAGAAGGGAAAAGGAACACAGTCCATGTTTTCTGTCAAAGTTTAGGTATTGGGCAAATGATTGCCTGGTTTGCTGTTCTAAATGTCTTTATTTTTATTTTAGGAAATCTTAGTACCATTCTAGATTTGTTGTAGAGACTGGAAGATAGATTGAAGTGAACTGTTTTGTAGGGGAACCTGAGATTTTAAAATGAATTCTTACTTCAAGTAAGAACCAGTAAGCACTACCTAAATAGAGAGTTAGCTGGGGTTGGCTGTCCACAATGCTCAAGGGTGTATTTGAAGCAATTAAGTGTAGGGTTTTGTTTTTCTTTTAGAATGCCTTGAGGGTTTCTTGGTTATTCATACTTTGTGAACAGCATCAGATTTCCTATTTTTCATTACTAGACTTTTGCACTCATTTAGTTGTGAAGTGTCCTACAGTCAGTTTGTGAGCTTGTAGACATCCTTTTCAAACTAAACTGAGCAAACGGAATGAGCCGCCCACCTCCAAAACAGTAGAAACAAGCATTTCAAATTCAACGGTCTCGAATTTGCAAAAGTTAGAGCTATTGGCATTGTTAATGACAAAATTGTTATTTATATGTTGGTTTTGAAAACAGATAAATAAATGGCATTGTCATTTACAATGCCAATAGCTTAATCTCTCACTGCTGTCTCTCTCACACGCACTGCAAGCACACTCACCATCCGACATTGCAGGAGGACCCTATTAACAACATTTCTCAGCAGCCACATTCCAAGGAGGGCCCCACCAGACATTCCAGGGAGGGTCCTAAATCTACATTCCAGGGAGGGCTCTGCAGGCCCATTCCAGCAAGACCACCATCAGACACATTGCAGGGAGGCCCCTAGCAATCACATTCCAGGGAGGGCCTCAACCGGCACATTCGGGTGGTGGGCACCAGCAGGCATATTCCAGGGAGGATCTCATCAGACATATTCCAGGAAGAGCCCTTCCATGTACATTCAGGGAAGGACCCTAGCAGGCTTATTTAATTGACAGCGCTGGACAGTGAGAAACCCCAGCGGGCACATTGTTGGTAGGACTCAGCATGCAAAGGGGAGGCGCAGTTCAAGCAACTTCACGCTGCAGTCTTTCGCATGCAGAACAAGCCCAAAACCGGTGTTGGGGCAGGGCGTGGGGGAGACGGGGTTACGACAGGGACATGATATCTCTATCCCCCATGGTTTGAATCAGTCGCCTCCAATCGGAACACCCGAAAAACTGCTAAAGACCTGTGCCTGTCGTCGAGATAGACCCAGTCAGTCCTCGGGCAGCAGTGGGGGGTCTGCATGGGTCTCTGGTCCAAACGTGCAGAGGGACCCTGGTTGTATGTGACACTAGCGCAATTTAGATGGAGAGAGTTGGATGTAATGAATTTAATTAAATAAATATCTGGTTTAGCAGAGCGGTTTCTCATTCACAGGTATGTGTAATAAACTATAGTAACACCCAACCCCCGCCCCCGGAAGGGCAAATACGAATACGAACTGTGCACCCCAACCCCTCGCAGTGAATGTGATAAATACTCTGAACGGACTTCGCTTGCCCCCAGCTTGGTAAAAGGTCGAAAAAAACAATTAAAAGCTGAGATCCAAAGAGGCTCGCGCCACTTACCCTCCCAGCCGAAGACCAATTACAAGCATGTGCCGTTTATCACAAAGCACGCCGTGCGCTGCCTGCGCTGCCCGAGATTGGAGCTGGCGGCTTTGTGTGTCACCCTGTCTCACATGTCGCTGCCTCACACAGCAGCGTTTACCTCTCTATGGAGCCTGGACACGGCGGGCCTCCCACCGCCCCCCACATGCTCTATCATCCCACCACACACCCTGAGCGAGAGCGGCCACCCATGGGCACAGCCCCTGATCGATGCCCTCTCCGCCCCTGTGAACCGGCTCAACAGCCATGCAGCTCTCGGCACCGAAACACTCCAGCGGCAGGCAGCCAGACTGAGACTGTGCTGCCAATCATAGGACGATGCGGTCACAAAGTGCACACTTTTAGGCGTTCAAAAGGGCACTAATTGTATCACAGGTGTTCTAAGGCGTTGCCTGCATCACAGTATTCTGGAACTGTGCTACCATTGTGTCTTGTAAGGAGGGAACTCTCTGCAGACGCGTGCATGGTACAGTGAAGCTGCATCCGTGGACGATGCGCAGCGGCTGCCGAGACATTCACTCTCTCAGCAGAAGCTGGGCGTTTCCCTCCACTGCAGTAGACTTTCAAGCAAGTGTAAGACACAGGCAGCGATAGGAAATACCACCAGACTGTACATGCACAAGTGACTCCAGCTGATGGAGCATGCATCCATGCCAAGCTGCTTGGAGCGCTCTTTTCTCAGCCAACGCTGGAGAGAGCCCAAATAGTGGCTTGTTTTAGGCATGCAAAAACCTCTCAGAAAGAGGTGGTATAATACACTGTATTTACTACTTTCAGCAGCTTAACTAAACCATAGATGATCAGGTGTCAAAAGAATATTTCAGGAAAGTGCAACATTGCCAGAACGGAAAATAAATCTGTTTATGCACATGAACCACATGAGCGCGCGGGCGTGCGCACACACAAATAAACACAGAAGCATGGGTACACTGTCACACAGGATATATACCAAATATTAAGGGAATTAAGGTATTCGGGCTCTGAAGCCTCTCTCTCTCTCTCTGGAGAAAACAAGCGCTCGCCATAACACACAGTTTCCTCTCTTTCTGCCGTCCCTTTGAGGCTGGCTTGGCCTGACTTTTGTGGTAAAAGCTTTCTTATCTTCTTTATGGGGCAAAACAGATGGCCCCATAAAGAAGATAAGAAAGCTTTTACCACACATGTAAGTCAAGGAACCCAGTCTGAAAAGGACGGGGCTAAAAGAGAAAGAAGAACGTCACTGGGACCTCTTCTCCAATGGCTGGCCACCATTTAGCATGAACGGTAACGCCAACCAATGGAAAAGAGGGGCGGGGCTTAACCTCGCTAGTGAAAAATACTCAAAGTCCTTAAATCTCGCCAGCTCGACTGCGCATGTTTGCAAAGCCATCCCAGGCCAAGACCTAAAAATAGGCCACTTTGTGCCTGTTACAGCATGACTACCAAAATAAAAGTACTAAAATCCCAAACTTCTTCAGGGTGTTCAAGTACTCTGGATGGAATTGTACATAACCTCATAAAAGTTTTGAAAAACCTACCTCACTTCTTTTTTCTTACATTTCTCAATTTTGTGCCTCTTTTGCACCTCTCTGATGACACCCCCTCCCAGGAATTGGCTCTTCCAACCTCTTTGCAACTTGCACTCTAAAATCATGTCTCTTATCCATTGGGACAATGGATGAAATCCATCTTCCTGAAGCTGCACATCATTAACACCTTTATGTGTGGATTACAGTCTGATCAGACTCTCAACATCTGGCTGAAATCTTTGGGTGCTTTCCCGCTTCTGCGTAAGTTGTTCACAGCCTTGTGAAGACTGGTCCTTAACTGTGTATTGGCCCAACATGAGTCCTTTGGATACAGGCCAAAATTAAGGACAAATCAGCGTTTTGACCCACTGGAGATACAGGGCAATTTTGCTTTCTCACACATGTGAGATTGTTCGCTGTTTATTTGCTGTACAGGGTGTTCCTTCTGTATTGTCCTGAAGAAGACCCCCATTTGGTGCACAACTTACACGCTTCTCCAGTGGGTCGAAACATCGACGTGTCCTTATTATTGTCCTGAATACAAAGTACCAGTACACTGACTCCTGTGTGTGAGTTCATGAAAGATGTTTTTACAATGTTTTCTTTTCATATTATTGATTAAATCCGACAGAACCAATTTTGTGTGCTATGACATTTAGAGCCCAGGTTCTTAGGAACATAGGGAAATCCCATTATAAATAGTAGCCATGTCCATTTTAAGATACTACAGCACATGTAACCTTATCTCTGAACAAAACCGCATTGTGTAGAAGCATCAATGGACTTCTTGACACTAGAATATTGTAATGCTCTTCACTTGGAATTGCCAAAGACCACGTTTTGCCACCTCCAGTGTCTGTGGTATGCAGCAACCAGAGTGGTTAGTAATGGCTAGTGCTATGAACACAGGTCATCAGAGACTGCCAGTGGAGTAGTGAATTAAATTCTAGACACTCGGTGTAATGTGCAAAAGTATGTAAGGCAGAAGGCCAAGACTTCATAATTATCAGACTTTGGCATTATCACTCTGTCTATAACTTTAAGTTTTGCAGGCTGTTGTCTTGGTTAGGTGCATCTATTTGGCAGGGTTAGCATAGCTGCTCAGGTGTTCAAGTTCTGTGCATATGAACTCTGTAGCACCCCACCCGTTCATATGTTACTGCAAAACCACCATTTAACATTTCAGAAGAAATCAATACTTCAGCTATTTGTATTGTATGGTATTGAACTGCACTGAGTGTCTATAATGCTTATAAGGCTTCCAAGGGCACTGATATTCATTCGTCCTTGGGCAGCCAAGCAGGAGTTCATGGTTGGAAGGGCATTGGAAAAAGTATGTTCTATATGTGAGATGTTGCTTGAGGGACGTGAGGTTCAAATACATGCTTCAAACCTGGTACAGCATGTGTCACCATGCATAATTTTGAAGTGTTGCATAGGGCTTGAAAATAAAAGCAGCAGAACATGTCTACTTACCAATGTATATAGATCATAATCTGCATCTTTTGTTTACACTAGTAGGAAAAGCAATATTTTTAAGTCTTTCCAGAATTGGAGGTGATTATCAGCTCCCTTTATTTGGGCAGACTTTGAGGGCCCGATTCACAGAATGTACTTAAGACTCAATCCTAAACTTACTACTATTTTGGTATTCACAGAATGAACTTACTACTTTTCGTATTCACAGAAGTTAGGATTTTGTCTTAAGTTTGTCTTAAAACAGACTTAAGACAGAATTAAGACAGACTTAAGACAAAATCCTAACTTCTGTGAATACCAAAAGTAGTAAGCTCATTCTGTGAATGCCAAAAGTAGTAAGTGCATTCTGTGAATACCAAAATAGTAGTAAGATTAGGATTGAGTCTTAAATTCATTCTGTGAATCGGGCCCCCAGTTCCCACGCTAAGCTGACTGCACAGAGATGGAGGTTTCACCAATTTGTGTCTATTTGAAGAAAGGCAGAAAGTTACCTAGTCAGTCTTATGGGGTGAAGTCTTGTTTCACACTAAGTGTAGGTTTTGTTTTTGAAGAAATAATGGTCCATAGATTGCTCAACGATTTCTGAATTGCTTTAAAAGTGATCATTCCTGCTGCATTCGTATAGTTAGGCTGAGAAGTTGCTTGGCAGCCACAAATGTGCTACCCTGTAGTTTCCCTAGTATTAACACTGGTACCTCAAGATATAGGCTTTTGATGTTATTCAGATGGGTGAATACTAATCCTTCGCAGCCTGGACCTTTTGGGGGGACCGAATGTATGGGAAATGTGTTGCCTGTATCTCATCTTTTGGAAGTTTTGCTTTACCACTTGATGTGCCTACTGTAAAGTGAGAGTTTGGAGTCAGAGGCGCAACTAGAGCCACATTTCGGAGGGGAGGGGGCTAAGAAAAAAATTCGGGGGGGGGCTGAATCGCTAAGCAATAGGAAGAGTGGAGCTGCAGGGGCTCTTAGAAGGGTTGAAACAACAACAATGTCTCATTAACAAGTAAAAGGTCATTAAAAGACCTGTGAAGTCCTCAGATGTGGCTGTGTGTGTGCCCGGGAAGCTGTCTCATCCCGGGCTGCCACACACGAGGGGGGGGGGGGGTGAAGCCTATTAAAGGATATTTGTTAGATTCATGTGTTCATCATGTAATGGGCTGACTACAGGTGATCCCAAAACTATTTTTGTAGACTGACCACCTTGCAATCCTTTTTCACATACCTGCTCTTGCCATGCACAACAAAATAGAGCCAAGATATAAAGTAAATACACAGAAAGCCCATGTTATTGGAACCACTGCGTGATCATTTAACAACTTGCTTTGATTGAAGTCCCATTTTTGCGAGTCAGATGAATGTCAATGAATGACTTACTATATGGAACCAACTTCTATCAAATAGTTTGGATTCCTTTATTCTTTCAAGTCTTCAAATAAATAATTGGTTCTCCAGAAAGCTGACCAAATTAGAAGCAAGACAAGGAGAAGAAGCCTGGAGCAAGACCGAGGACATGGCTGAATGAATAAAAAACGAAGAGGTAAACAAAAAGGACAAGATGAAAACGAAAGCATCTAAGACCGCATATTACAACGAGCAACTCAAGACATCCCCTAAGTTTGCCAAAGAATTGTATTGAATAATTGAAGAATTCCAATTTTCTATATGCTTAAAACCAAATATTCCTCTATCTGATATGTTCTGTGAAGATCTAACTGATTTGTGTTGTAGCTAAAACTTCGAAGGCAGAAGATCTAATTTATAAAGAAAACATCTTGACTAATTCAGACTTGTATCTAGATTTAGAGAGTGATCCAGGTACCTGCAAACTCGAAGTACTTAGCGACATAACAGAAGCTTACATTTTCTAAATTTTAAGCACCCGTTGCCTTCAGGATTAGGGTGCCGCACCTGCATTTTGGCTTTGCTCGATTAGTAGAGCCTGTTTACATGAATTGATACCTATCTTGAACAGTTCATTAAAATAGGCGTGTAGAAATACTGCCTTTTCTGTATAGTCACCCCTGATTTTTCACGTTTTGCTGGACCCTATATTTCGGCTGGCTTTAGAACTCACTGCACTTTACCCTTGCTAACCAGTAGAAAAGTTCCTGTGCTTCCCCTTTTAACATATTCAAAGTGGCATACTCATGATTGCCATATTTAACTTGCCTATAAGTCCCTAGTATATAGTAGTATATAGTGCAAAGAGTTCACAGAGCCAGGAAGTTAAATGCCACCAGTGGACTGCAGCACCTATTGTGCCATTCACTACAGTGGCAGTACAAACATGGCTTCAGACATACCATTGTAGCCTGACTGTAAGCAGTTTAAAAATTACACTTTCATTTGTCAACATAAACCCTTTTGACATTTGAAAGCCTCCCTTTAAACTATTAATAAGTCGTACATTTGTAGTTTTGTTGCACACAAGGCAGGGCGCATGCAATTTGAGCCCAGATTTATTTAAGGTTATGCGTTGGGGTGGCTTCACTTTTTAGGCGCAGCCGACTCAAAATCTGTTTTGGGGTTTACAAAGCCATCCAAATCCTTATTTGCCTGGCTTTGTGTGGCTTTGTCAAAAAACAGAACACAAAGCAGCGCATTGCTTTTCCTTGCTTTACTTTGCATCAAGTAGGTGTTACAAAGGTGGTCCTGTCCATCCACTCATGTATTTTGATGCAAAACTATATTAACAAAGACTTGTAAACATGGGTTTGCACTAAAAGGGTGCTTCTACCCGAGGTTGTCTTAACAAGGGGAACAATCTTTATTTCTCCTCTTCTTTCCTCTTTGCATGTGTTCTGCACCCCGCAGTACACATACAAAGATGAAATACCCTCAAAGGATAGTTTTTGTGCAGGAATGTAAACCACTATGCAAGCACTCTTGCAACATGATGCAAGGGTGTCTGCATTGGTGCTAGTCAGCCACAAGTGCACCAGTGCTAGTAGAGTGCAGAACTGAGCAATATCTTTGAAAATATGGCACATTTCTGCTCACTCCCTTTCACACAACGAAGCACAGCAACCTAATTTATTGTGGGCTGTGCTGCATTGCAGTAAAAGTTACTAAATATGCCACTTAATGTTAACATGTCCTTACAATGACCCAAACATTACTTTTCATTACTGTAGAAAACCAGAATACAGATTAAAGTTCTAATCCTAAATGTTGGGAATCGGGCCAGCTAGGGAAATAATTAAACAACTATCATTAATAGTTATTACACTCCTATTCAATGGTGAAGTCAGAATTGTAATAAATATTAAGAAAAAAGGACTTTTAGAAAGTTATGTTTTTCCTTCCTGAAGTTCCAGGGGACAAATTGAGCTGTCACTCTTGCTTCTCTGAGGCAGTTATTAGGTGTGAAAAGGTGTCAAATGCCTAAAGGAGTAAACAATAGGGTTACTTGAATGGGAAGTAATGACTCCTCTGAATATACCGGATGGGGGCTGTGGATATCCGGCTCTTGTGTCAAAACGAGCTTGACAGGTCTGCTGGGTTCACATGTAACCAATGTGGCACACTTAAAAGGGGGAGAAGAGGGTGCCGAGACAATTCTCGTGGCTCACTGTCTGGTTGCGGAATGACTGCTTCTGTCCTATCAGACGTCTGTTGCTGGGTGTACAGATAACCCTTGGGACACACTTGAAACGGGATTGATCAGGATGACAAGAACATTCTTGTGGATCTGCTGTCTGGTTGCTGAAGGACTCTGCTTTTGTCCTACTAGTCGTCTGTCTCTGGGTTTGTTGTGGGTGCAGTACCTGCTCTAATCTTGATTTTAGTGATAGATGTGGGATGACACTAGGATTGCCATAGTACACTACCAACATACATCCGCAGCCCTCAGAGCCCAAGGTGAATGGCTTTCACCATGTTGGAAATTCCCAAAGTTGGTAGTGCCAGGCACAAATGCGGCACTTCCAAGCACCCACTGGAAAACACTTCCTGGGCCTGTGGGAGATCAAAAGATGATTTAACTTGCGGTCTGTGATCTGAGAGGAGCCTTGAAGGACTGGACCTCTTCCCTCTTATGGCTAGGACAAACAAATTGACTCCAACTGCTCATAAGGTTGATCTCCTTTTAAAATTACAGGCATACAACAAACTTCAAGAGTCCTTTTTCTTACCGGTGGCAACTGGACCTGGACTGGACCCTGCTGTTAGTCTCTGTCTGACACCCTATGAGTCTCTAAGTGCCTTTGTGGAGGTCTTAGGTGGGGTTTAGAAGTGTACTCATTTGGTGGATTGGAACTTGAAGAATGAAGCCAGAAGGTAAATACTTTAAACAGGACAAACTTAGTCGGTGTATCCGACCGTGCTCCATCGCAGTCAGCCTCAAATTAGTCTTAGGTCCTGGTCTACAGCGACCATTGACTATCATTGGTGTTTTGTACTGTTGGTTGTATTTCTACTTAAAATTCCAAAACTTCATATCTGTTTTTCCACTTATTGGATGTTTGCCATTTTTGTGGCATTTTATTTATTCCGTTTTACTTTAGTCTAATTTGGTTGGGATTTTTGTTACGCATTTTGACTTTTTTACTGTTTTGGTACTGTCTAAATACTTACACATTGCCCTACATTAAGCCTGCTTGCTGTATGACATAGCAACCAGGAGTTACGCTCAGGTTAATTCAGTTACTTTAATGGTTCACTCTGAATATTCTTTGAGGTTGTTGAGATTAGTAGTCACCCACCCCAAATAATGCCATTCCTTACAAGGGCCTTTGCAAAACATACAGGAAATGGCAGTTGTGAAAACCTTATTAAAAGGTCTCCTTAAATCTGAACCATCTCTCATCTTTAATACTGGTCAAAATTACTGGAAAGGATTGACTTTTCTCAATTGCCACATGAAGTAAGAGAGATCCTCATTTTAGATTCCTTTCAGTTAGATTTCTGTACAGGGAGGAGTACAGAGGCGGTTACTGTTTCAGTCCTTGAGGATTTATTCAGGAGGACAGGGAAAAAGTGCAATCCTTTGTACCTCTCTGCTACCTTTGATACAATCAATCATGACTCCTTGTTCACCAGTATGAGCTGCTGGATCTATGGCATAGTTCTACAATTGATAGTATCAAATACAGTAGACCAAGAACACACTGTTATTTTACCACCTCATAAATCTAAGCCTAAACCTCTAAACTGGGGTGTGCACCAGGGTTCTATCTTGTCCCCACTGCTTTATTACATCGATATGCAGCTTTTTGCTCACCTTTTGAGGCCGCTTGGAAGTATTACCTCTAAGCGGATGACATCCAAATTGATTTTGGAACTGCCAGAAAAATTGCTGATACCTCAACCCTGCCACACAGTCTAACCTCAACCAGATGGTGGATGTCTAGAAAATTTAAAAAACTGAATGCCATAAAAACAGAACAGTCAATCATCCCCCAGCAGGAATTATGCACAATCTCTGAACTGGCCCATAACTATGGGAACTTCTCCATCGCTAGCCACCTCAGTTCACAAGCTGGGAACCATGAATTGATGAAATCCATCACTTGAATCACAATTGTAAAAGATAGCCATTACTTGCTTTTTTCAAAACATTTATGCCATACTCTTCTATTTGCTGACAGGAAGTACCACATGCCCATACTCAATGCTCTGATTCAATTACAGGTTGACTATGAAAATTCTATCTACCTTTCATTGTCTAAAAAAACTTCTCCTGGTTGCAAAATTGGTCCAAAGTGCTGCAGCGTACCTGGTCAGTCAAGCCAATAAATGACACAACCTTTCATCGATCCTGGAGAAGCTCCACTGGCTTCCCATCAAGAAACAGATCCTCATTATATCGATGGTTATTGTTTACAAATCTGTGGGCCCGATTCACAGAATGAACTTAAGACTCAATCCTAAACTTACTACTATTTTGGTATTCACGGAATCCACTTACTACTTTTGGCATTCACAGAATGAACTTACTACTTTTGGTATTCACAGAAGTTAGGATGTTGTCTTAAGTTTGTCTTAAGACAAACTTAAGACAGACTTAAGACAGACTTAAGACAGACTTAAGACAGACTTAAGACAAACTTAAGACTAATTCCTAACTTAAGTCTGTCTTAAGTCTGTCTTAAGTTTGTCTTAAGACAAACTTAATACAAAATCCTAACTTCTGTGAATACCAAAAGTAGTAAGTTAATTCTGTGAATACCAAAAGTAGTAAGTGCATTCTGTGAATGCCAAAAGTAGAAAGTGCATTCTGTGAATACCAAAATAGTAGTAAGTTTAGGATTGAGTCTTAAGTTCATTCTGTGAATCGGGCCCTGTGTATTCGGTTTCCAGGCTATATTTCTGCAAACCTGAATTGGCAACAGGTCTCTCGATTGCTGCGGTCTAACTCTCTTTTTGTTGGAAATCCCTAGAGTGAAAACAGCACGCAAGACATTTGTTCATTTGTTGCTGCAAGAAGCTGAAACACTTTCCCCTCTCATACTTAAGACACAAATCACCCTTTTCACTCTTTACAAATCATCTAAATACTTGTCTTTTCAGCCAATTCATGGATTAGTCCTAAAATATGGGTATTTTAAGCACCATGAAGCATCGGTGTCCATGTGCTCTACAAAAAACCTGTAAAATAGCATAACATGGGTCAATGATAAATCTAGTAGGAGGATGGGGTTGCTCTATTTGAGGCCACAGTTGTTTTGAAATCATCCCGTGTTGCAGTCACCAATGCCTGAGGTCCACACGCTAGGGTGGAATGCATTATGGTAGCCGGAGATCAGGTTTTCTTCTATGAATGTCAATATACCCCACACATTTACATTTACAAATACCCCACATTTACATTTACATTTACATTTACATATATGTCTCAGTGCAAATTTTCGACCAGGTTGCCTAATAAAGGATCATTGGCTATTGGTGGATAGTTATTATGGTCAACGGGATCCATGTCATGTTTGTTAGGATAGGTTTACTAGAACTGTGAAGAATGATTGATTATGGTCGCGACTGAATGACCACAGAGCGTTTGTGGCAGATGTCTTTGAATATATATGAGCTGGGCACCTGGTTCACTGGTTATCCAGATTGATCACAGGCTTTCATTGTCTTGGAGAAGTCTTCCGGTGCAAGAAGGTTAAAGAAGAGTAGTTAAAGGCCATGAAATGGTTTGTAGACATTTTGGGGGTTCACGGGTGTGGCTAAGGTGCACTCATTCGTCTTCTCAAGGTCCATTGTGAGGTCCTTTGCTTTTGTGAGGAAATGATTGGAAAGAGAATTACTTAGTTTCTGAGAGGTCATCACTTTCACGTTAATGCTTTTTAGGCTTTGGAATTCATGGATGAGTTTATAACGTTTCTTGGTTGTGCATGAATTTAGTGAGATATTATGTGAACGTTTTTTTGTTTTACTTTCTTCACAGTAACTTTATAGATGGTGGAGTAGATTTGGAATACTATTTTCTCAGTGCTGTTGTAGAAGTTCTTCTGAAGTGCTTTGAGGACCCTTCTGCTTCCTTTCAGTGATTTATTTCCAGTGTCAGTCATACAGAATTCCTGGACAGTTAATAGACTGGAATGGATTTAACTGGTATTAGTTAATCAAAAAGAGTTGTCTGACCATGACAAGCATGGCATTGCTGAACTGTTATAGCCAAGACGGTGGTTAAGAAGGAGGAATTTTTGATGTTATTAGGACAATATCCAGTTTTTTCCTTCAACTAAAGGTTAGATTGCGGTTTGAGGGGTGGCTAATTGTCAATGCTGAGAACTTTGAAAGGTGGACTGAAATTAAATGGTGGTCAGTCCAGGTGATAGCATAGGACTCAATTACTGCGATTTTGTTGGTCGAAGCAAATATTGCATCAAGTGGATTTCGAATGAATGGCCCGGAGATTAGTTATAGAAAATACATTGATTCAACGTTAGTTCAGAGAATAGGAATTTAGGGGCATTTTATCAACAACTAGCGATATTTATCGCTAAATAAGCTTAGCGAAATTTTTTTTATCGCCACGCATCGCCGGATTTTATCGCAGAGATAACGTGCTATTAGCAACGTTGATCTCTAAAGCGATACAATTTCTGGCGATAGCGGTGAAATGCGTGAATATCGCTGGAAAACCAGCGATATTCAGGCATTATCGCTAATAGGGACTTAGCCTGAATATCCACCTCCATTGGATATACAAGCTAAGAACTGGTCTGGAGGTATTGCACTTAGCGCAAATATTTCCATCGCTACTCCTGCGTTGATAATAGGCGATAGCGATGTTAGCGACTGCTTTCAGTTGCTAACAGGTTGGGTACCCCCACTTTGCATGTCATTGCATATCGCTGACATGCAAAGTGGGCCCCAAACAGGTCGCTATCTCCTACAAGCTGTCGCTAACTGCTGTTAGCGACAGCTTGCTAATAGGACGATAAAATTATCGCCGCTTAGCGACTGAAAATGACCTTCGTAATATGCCCCACAGTTTGAGATGAGATCGGCTTGGTGATCTTAGTTAGACTTGTCTAACCACATATTTGTGGTTTAGCTGGCTGCATCTTCAGGTCAGTTCTTTTGTCGGCCACTTCTGGGTGCTCCATAAATTCAGTTCTGTTAGTGTCAAGAAGACATAAGGTTCACAAGCGCTTTATGAGTAAATAAAACAATACATTCCCCATTCTTCCCTTTTAAAGTAAGATTTTCCTATTCTAGAGAAAGAGAATCTGCTTGAAAGGGGACAGACGGGACATTAAAAGTTAAACAGATATTGTAAACTTAGACCTTAGACAGAAGAGCTGATCAAGTTAGACATATCTTCCAAGCTGAGTCAGCAGTACTGTTTTATGCTAAACATAAAACTCAGGCTTAAGTGTCTTGTTTTAGCAGTGATAATAAGGTCATAGTTCTATAAAAAGTAATCATGAAGAAATGTATCCGCATGAGTCATGACATAATCTCTGCATCATCAAGAATGAACCTTTTTTGTCGAGGAATATGATGCCATAAGATCAATAATGAATGTCCTCAAATCAGCAAGAGTTATGAATATAAAATCAGCTTCAAATATTTGGCAAATCTGCTCAGTTTCATCACATTAGCTTCTCGTGTTCTGAAAACAGACTATTCAAAGTACTACTTTCCATTAAGGTAAATAACCCGTTTTCTCTTCAAACAATATCCTGTCATTTTCTGAAAATCCACTTATTTTGTCCCCAGTATTGTTGTAAATGATTCTAGGACCCTAGTGTAATTTTCCCGATTTATGCCCTTATATAGGTATAAATTAGCCGATCCTTATATAGGCATAGAAATCATTACCATATTTAGACCGAGCCTATGCTGTCCAAATACGGCATGGCTACTTCCACTAAGTTCCGAGAATCAACACGATTTCTTAGAAAAACCCGCCTTCAGCAGCTAGGGACTTCCCCTTGCCTGAATACTAATTTATCTAGGAAATCATGGAGTTTTCGAAGAACTGAGTCTTTGATGACTTTATTAAGTCCAATCATACGTCAAACTCGGCACCTTCAAAGTATAAATATGCCTACATTTGCCCAGACAAGACATGGTGGTTTGGAGCAGATCGACTATCTACTTGCATTGCAGCAGCAAGTGCCGAAGGAAGCCGACCCTCCAGCTGACGCACTGAGAGACTCTGTCTTTTCTCCTGCCGAGAAATCCAGCTCCAGTGTTTCCAGGCTACCCTTGCGGGTTGCTGGGTGATCGAGTCCTGAGAGAGAGATACAAGACCTCCGTCATTCTAGAACCAAGGTACAGAGCTGATTAGACCCTTAGAGAATTCTAAGATAGATACTTGGCAGAGAAAAACTTACTAAACTTAAAGCTACACCTCACTTACTTCTTCCCCCGTACTAGACTTAGGTTAGGTACACCGGGGTAGGCGTATTTTAGAAGCACCAGTCGAGTACTTTTAGTCATTATTTTATCACTTTATGTATTACTAGCAGCCCGTCCCGACATTGTCCGGGTATGAATTGCTGCCGGCCAGTAGTATATTGTTTTGTAGGATTTCGTTTTGATAGCATTTGTTATCTGTGACAGGCCTGTGAAACGCTCCGATTCACAGAGCACTGCTGATGGACTACAGAGTGCGCGTTCAGTAGTTTGTGAACTCGAGTTTCCCTACTTTAATTTTCCGTGCAATATTATATAGCGCGAACACAACAACTTGCCATTAGCACAATTTACATTACAGAAGAATGCATTAATTTGTGGTAGGCACGGGGAGACAAAGCGATTAGCCTAGATTCACAGGATGTTGAGCTGATGCTGAGATTCGAACGTAGCTCCCCAGCTCTAAAGTTCGCAATTCTAGAACTTGTGGCGGGAGGTGTGTCTAAAAGTGTATGTCGGTGCTGGCCATCAATGAGAGAGACATGTGCATTTTTCAAATGGGTGGTGAGAAAATATGAGTATGTTGCTGGAGATGTGGGCCGGCATGCCACCAATGTACTTACCGGGGGAGGGTAAACACCCATTATTCTGCAACTTTCTTTCCGCATACCATCACTCTGCATACTTTCATTACAAAAGTACCATGACTCCGCAATGCCATTATAACGCAAGGCATTACATTTATATGCTTTTACCACGCATACATTTACAACGAAATTCGTTGTAAATGCATAAATGGTAAAAGCATGTTTTTTTTAATGTTTCGCTAAGGTAAGTTTGGGTATAGGGGTATATGTTTGGGGTACTGAGGTATATGATGTGGGTGTTTGAGTATTTTAAGGGTTCAGATATAGTTTGGGGTTATGGGGTACAGTGGTAGTTTTAGTGTTCAGGGCTAGGTTTGGGTTTTTGGGTACAGGGGTATTTTTAGGGCTCAGGGGTAGGTTTGGGTTTTGAGGTACAGGGGTATTTATAGGGTTCAGGGCTAGGTTTGGGTTTTGGGGTACAGGGGTATTTTTAGGGTTTAGGGATAGGTTTGGGTTTTGGGGTACAGGGTATATTTATAGGGTTGCGATGGGTTAGTGTTTAAGGGTGTTGGGGTATTTTAAGGAGTAAGGGTAAGTTATGATTCTGGGGTGCAGGGGTATTTAAAGGGAGCAGGGTGGACACCCGGAGCTGGAATGCACAGAACCTGGGAAGAAAAAACAATGAAATATTGGGCACCGTAATCCCACGCCCCCAGACCATGCCCACATGCAAAACAAACAGTTGATGGACAGAATGCAGAACAATGTCATACATTCACCTCAGTACAGAGATCTGGGCCTAAATCCATCATTTTTTTGTACTGCACACCACCCCAGTTCTGACATGGCCATATGCATATCAGCCTTGACCCCGTGCCTCATGGGAACAGTCCAGTCCAAACTGCCAAGCCATGTCTTCCCTGGACCGTAATTAAGCATCCTAGAACCGGTTTCTGGCTATCAGCTGTCTTCAGCCAGGATAGCTTGACTCCAGTGGTGTGGAGAGCACGGGACTCACCTCTGAGCATACCCTTCCCACTCGGGGTGACAAATGCAAAACCAATAGTTGATGGACAGAATGCAGATCAATGTCATACATTCACCCCAGTACAGAGATCTGGGCCTAAATCCATCGTTTTTATACACTCCACACCACCCCAGTTCAGACATGGCCATATGCAAATCAGCCTTGACCCTGTGCCTCATGGGAACAGTCCAGCCCGAACTGCCAAGCCTTGTCTTCCCTGGACGGGAATCAAGCATTCTAGGACCGGACCGGCACACGCCCACAGCAAACGATATGAGACATGGCATGAAGGGCGGAACGTACCACACGCCCCCAGCGTTTGTCACGCCCCCCAGCACACGCCCACAGTAAAACGCAGACACACCCACAAGGGACTACTTTGCTGGCACGGTTATTTTACCTTTTAAATGTATATGGTGGGTGTCTGCATAGCCTATGTCCTTCTGCTGCAACTGCCCTTTCCAACGCTGTATTGGGTGCTGTCATTGGTGCTGTGGTTCCTGAGATTACCCGCCTCAAAGGTTTGGGCTCTCTCTTTATTATACTAGTATAGATATGTATTTTAGGTGTTTTATGGCTTAGAAACCATATCATGCTATTTCAGTACTACTTTATAATACTTATCGTATTATATAATCTGTACTTTATTACCAGTATTACGATTGTAGCAGTACATTTCTTATGCTTGAGAAAGAAGACTGTTCAATAAATACTTTTTATTGAAAACGCCCGTCTCTCTATTTTCTCAGCACCTCTGGTGAAACAAAGCATGCACGATTGACTGAGTCAAATAACTATATATTGTTTCCGCGACTCTAGAGATTGATTTCTTATTCTTGGGAAACAAAGTTGTCATGTTTATGCGGTTGTCAGAAAATAATCCCTTCTTGTGAATTCGAGAAAGTTTCTAGTGACATCTGAGCTAACTGACACCCACAATTAAGTCTAATATATTCGATAGAGACCTAGTCGACCTCAGTCCTACGTCTAAACTATAGTATATGTTATTCCAATGCGCAGAGCCTATTGGGAATTTAGGAACTACACTACAGTATTACCTTTTCAATGTTAATTATTATGTGTATTAAATATAAACTAGCAGTTTTCTGGAGAGACACTCATTCAGTAGTCTTCCACAAACACCAGTTTCTCAGTTTTAGCAAATGACAAAGGCACTGCTTGCTAAATGTCAGCTGGTTATTTTCATCAGATATATTTATTTACTACGGCATGCTCAACAATGTAATGCAATACTATGATAAACACAGAGTTGCAATAATATGTACAGCAATTCCATGACATATATTTCGGACCACTGCAATTATGCTGCAGTTGAGGATCAAAATATGTAGCTAAATTATGCAGCAGCAAAAGGCAAATTATGTGCATAGTGCTGCACATTTAGTGGCAGTGTTACTTCATTGTTAGGTCTCGTCTAGGCAGCATTTGCATTGTGTTTTCGAGAGATGCGAAACAAGTATGGACGTGATGCTCCGCCCATATTCTGCTCATCTTTTCAATTGGCTCCTGTTACTGTCCTTTCTAAATGGTTGCTTTTTATTCGTGAATAGGCTTAGTAGTCCCTCCTTAGTACTGCCTTTTCTCCTTTTGTAACCTCCCATGAGGACTGGCCCTCTTACGTGTACGGACACTCAGTGTGTTTTATTTACAGTCTGTGAGCACTATTTTCTTAACCCCTCCTGTGCTCATGACGAGGTCATCTCGTCATGAGCCACGGCGCTCCGGTGCTCATGACGAGCTGAGCTCGTCATGAACGCGCCCGTTAAATGGAATGCTCGTATGCTGGGCTGATTCCCCTGCTGGGCTGAGAGTTCCATTGGAACAGGCGTGGTCATGACGAGCTCAGCTCGTCATGAGCACCGGAGCGCCGTGGCTCATGACGAGCTGACCTCGGCATGAGCACCGAGGCGCTGTGCGCGCCCCCTGCCCCCCCCCCCCCAGCACAGGGGCGAAACAGCCCCGCAGTAAAGGGGTTACATGATTTTCTCCTATGCATGCAGGACATACTTTCCTGCAACGGCGCCCGCTTTTCCACTGTCTGCTGACTGTCAGAACCTCTGGGCGCTGTGCTTTAGGTTTCAGCACAGCGCCCGCTTTCAGATTAACAACAACATGGGTGCCACGCTTAATATTTTAGCAGGTGGCAGCTTTTATGATTTTTGTAAAATAGCATTAATTTGCATTTTTTTACAGTACCGCACAGCGCCGCATGTATTTTTCATCAATAGCGGTTGCGCGACTCGCCCAACTCTATTTCAACATCTGTTTTTATATTAACAACACAGCATGGAGCCCGCTTTCATATTAACAACACATCTGTAGCGGCCAAGCTAGTCTGAATTTCTGAGGAAAACTTCATTCATGGCATATTCAAAAACCATGCAGTGTTGTAATGCATTGCACCTTACTTGTGCATTGCCCTCAATCTGACCCTTAAATATAGCCCTCTCCTATTTCTGTTTCTGAAATGAAAATTTTCCCCCACAGATCTGCTTTCTGACCCCCCTCCACTGAACTTTATTACCAAAGATTAAACGGCATATCCCTTTAAGGTTAGGTATTTACCAAGATGGTTTTTGTTTAATGCACATTGGGGATGTTCGGCCTATGCACAATGCCACTGGAATGAAGTGATCTTTTCAGTGACTGAATTTTCCCCATAACCATAGATTTAGCACATTTGCATATAATCCATCATATACTGTGCAATGTGCAGATTTAAGAGAAAGTTACTAACAAGCATTTGCAATGCAATAGGTCTTGCATTGCTGAAAGTTTTTACTATTGGTGTTGTATTATTATTAGCAATGCCGATAGCTAAAACTTTCAGCAATGCAAGACCTATTGCATTG
This sequence comes from Lissotriton vulgaris, assembly GCF_964263255.1. Lineage (NCBI taxonomy): Eukaryota > Metazoa > Chordata > Amphibia > Caudata > Salamandridae > Lissotriton > Lissotriton vulgaris. Next base: position 296,434,280 of record NC_141685.1, read on the forward strand.
CACATGCATGTTTCTTTTATGGCCTGGCTTGACAGTGCAGCATGTCGCCAGAAAATTAAGTGAGCATCACTGGAGAGGGGGTTTGGCTCTACCCACATGTTGGGAGCCAGGATTACATGTTTTGATTGGGCAGAAGTTGTGTGCTTCCACAAAAAAAGAGCCTGCTACCCACACAGTTGTGATAATTGTGTTTGTTTATCCAGCTGCCTGAGCCTGACTTGTAAGGTGCACACACATGGCATTGTAATGCTACTAAAACGTTCTAGATAAAGATAATTTATGGTGTTTTTCTCTGGCAGCAGCACAGATAGGAGGAGGGCAAAGCTCTGGCTTGACAGTGAAACTGTCACCTGACCATTTAAGGTACACCAACATTATTCTACAGTTCTTTGCTTCCACACAAATACATATCCCTTCTCATACTATTTACTTGTAATGCTTCACATTACCAAACAACATTCCTTTAACCTCATGGGTGCTGGTGATGAGCCCAGCTCGTTATGAGGCACAGTGGAGCTGTACTCATGATGAGCTGAGCTCGTCACGGCCGTTGGAACGTTCGCACGCCGGGTTAATTACCCCGCTGTGCTGAACGCTCTAAAAACGGGTGCGGCCGTGACGAGCTCAGCTCGTCATGAGTGCAGCTCCGCTGTGCCTCATGACGAGCTGAGCTCGTCACCAGCACGGCGGCGCCGCGCGCGGCCCCCTCCACCCGCACAGCGGGGGAAAAACACCCCGTAGCTAAGGGGATAAAGCCAGTCCTATTGGCATTGTCAATACTTCTTTACAAACGTTAACACTGTCTGGGCAAAGACATAATCTCATTAGTATCTGTTTAACACCTACACCCATGAATCAGCAACTGAATGGTGACCAGTTAAACTTTGCAAAGGTTCTGCCACTGTGCAACGACATGTGTGGCAGTGTTTTAGTAAATATTGCTTAATTTTATCAAATCACAATATTTTGATAAATCTGCTAATTATGAAGCAGATGATGATGGATTATAGGGAATATTCAGCAAATCCATAATTATGTAGAAATATGTCATATGATGTCATGAAATGATATCACATACACGATAAAATGCCACATAATGCGATGATCTACCATTATGCCATCCCACCTTATGTAAGCTGCGCTGTCTCCGAATGGCCTTTCCATTTGAGTTAAAACCCTAACCGTAGTGCAAAATGGTGTGTATGAAGGCCTCAAAATATTTCAGAGGTCAATAGTGCATTTATTATTTCATAGAAACGTAAGACCTGCTGATAAATAAACATTTCTTATTCTTCTTCGATTTAGAACATAGATAGTATTGGGTAGGTTTTTGCCAGCATGGCATGTTATCTAAGGAATGACCTCTCTCAAGATCTAAGATATACTGACCAATTCACCTCCCTCAGGAAGGTGCCCAAGACACACTTGTTTTGAGGGCCCCTGGCAGGGTCCATACAGCAACACATAGGGCCCGATTCACAAAACTAACTTAAGACAAAATCCTAAATGTACTACTTTTGGTATTCACAGAAGTTTGGATTTTGTCTTAAGTTTGTCTTAAGACAGACTTAAGACAGACTTAAGTTAGGATTTTGTCTTAAGTCTGTCTTAAGTCTGTCTTAAGACAAACTTAAGACAAAATCCTAACTTCTATGAATACCAAAAGTAGTAAGTTTAGGATTTTGTCTTAAGTTAGTTCTGTGAATCGGGCCCAATGTGTCCCTCTGGTATTTTTAGTTCTTGATAAGTGCCATAAGATGCTCATGGTGATATGCTAAGACTTGCATGACAGGCCCAGCAATGACATGAGATTCTCAAAAGGCCGTATGTCATGACGTGCCCATCAGTGCCATGATATGTACAATAAGTTAGGCACCACCCTTAAAGGACCACCCTTCTCCCTTACTGGTTGCAAATACTGGGGGAGCTGTGACTGTGAGAGAGGTTCCTCAAGTGCTGAGCTGTCCTCCACAGACCTGTGGACTGAGTTCTGCCCATAGCTCAGGGGTTATTGCTGGGATACAGAATGTTCACTTATTGCATATTCTTGCCAGTCACACACACAAATCAGTGGTTTTGAACTATGTCCTAAGATATTATATTGTGTTCCAAACTCATGCTGGGGTGGGAGGAAGTGATAGGGCGAGCTCCTCCACACCAGTGGTCCATCCAGTAGGTTCCCACTGACGCAAGGGCCAGAAGAAGCGATAGAGTGGGGGCACTGCCTAAAAGTAGTTTATCCAGTAAGGCCCCACTGATTCTGGGCCCGAAGGAAGTGATGGGGCAGGGCCCATCCACACCTGTGGTACATCCATTAGGTTCCCACCTAATGCTGGGCCTGGACAAAGTGGCTTTTCAGGAACCCTCTACCCCAGTGGTCCATCAATAGGTCCTCATTGAAGCTAGGCCCAGAGGACCTAATAGGGCAGAGACCCTCCATGCCAGTGGTCCATCCAGTAGGTCCCCACTGATGCCCGGAAGGAGTGATATTTCAGGGACCCTCCACACCAGTGGTCCATCCAGTAGGTCCCCAGTGGTGCTGAGACTGGAGGAAGTGACGGGGCAGGGGCCCTCAACACCAATGATCCATCCAATAGGTCCTTGCTGAGGCTGAGGCTGGAGGAAGTGATAGAGCAGGGCACCTCAGCACTTGTGGTCCATCCAGTAATTCCTCGCCGATGCTGCGGCTGGAGGAAGTGAAAGAGCAGGACACCTCGACACTTTATGTCCATCCAGTAGGTCCTCACTGATGCTGAGGGCTGCAGGAAGTGATGAGGCAGGGACCTCCACATCAGGGGTCCAACCAGTAGGTCCTTGCTGATGCTGAGGCTGGAGGAAGTGATGAGGCAGGAACCTCCACACCAGTGGTCCAACCAGTAGGCCCTCACTGATGCTGAGGCTGGAGGAAGTGATGAGGCAGGAACCTCAACACCAGTGGTCCAACCACAAGGTCCTTGCTGATGCTGAGGCTGGAGGAAGTGATAGAGCAGGGCACCTCCACACTTGTGGTCCATCCAGAAGGTCCTCACTTATGCTGAGGCTGGAGGAAGTGATGAGGCAGGAACCTCCACACCAGTGGTCCAACCAGTAGGTGTTTGCTGATGCTGAAGCTGGAGGAAGGGATAGAGCAGGGCACCTCGACACTTGCGGTCCTTCCAGTAGGTTCTCACTTATGCTGAGGCTTGAGGAAGTGATGAGGCAGGGACCTCCACTCCAGTGGTCCATACAGTAGGTTTGCACTGATGCAAGGGCCAGATGAAGCGATATAGTGAGGATGCTCCACATCAGTGTCAGTCAGTCAAAATATGTTTATTTAGACATTAGTCTTTAAAACATTTACACAGTGCAAAACTTTTGCATATAATGAATTAATACGCACAAATTGTAAAACAGTTTCAGCTAAAACTATGACTATAACCACAATGATTTACTTAAAATTCCATCAGCTATGTACACCAATAAAATGCTCCAACATTTGCTAAACATTCATTCAAAGGCAATAAAAATCGCCCAGAGCACAGGATAAGTCTAAAAATGGCACATTCAATAGTAAATTGGCCGCTTGCCACCTTTTCTGTAATGTCGTATTTTGTAAAATTGGTTTCAGCAATCTTTTTCATTGTCCAAGAATCCACAGGTAATCTAGTAAAATGTGCATTAAATCTCCTTTCATATTAAGACCATATTTACACATTTTCTTCTCGTCCAAAAAAGAGCCCTGTGCATTAGAAATTAAAACCTGATTAATGCCATATCTAAACTTCCGCAGGCTCGATCTTAGACATGCATTTGGTTACCTATTTAAGCAGGGAAATGATTCCTCCTCTAGCCACGAGGTCATCAGGGGGATAAAGATTTCTTGTTCTGTAAATATCCAAGACAACCATCCTAGGTTTTAGCTTCTGTCTGCTTTCGAATTTCGGCTTTATTAACATTTGATAGGCCTATCATATTGCTAGATGATGTTAGTTTCTTACAAATATCATCTATCCTTACCCTTCCAGATGTTGCCCAATATAATCCTCTTTCAGTAGTTTCATTTTTACACTGTCTATGGGCCGAGTCACAGAATGAACTTAAGACTAAACTTACTACTATTTTGGTATTCACAGAATGCACTTACTACTTTTGGCATCCACAGAATACACTTACTACTTTTGGCATTCACAGAATGCACTTACTACTTTTGGTATTCACAGAAGTTAGGTTTTTGTCTTAAGTATGTCTTAAGTTTGTCTTTGAATACCAAAATAGTAGTAAGTTTAGGATTGAGTCTTAAGTTCATTCTGTGAATCCGGCCCCATATTTTTAGGGGCTCATCCCTGTCTATTCTAAACCGGAATTTTAGCTTTTCCACTAAAGCTAAATAGCTCCATGTGGTTAGCCTTGTTTCTATCCAAATGGCCCAGATCATAGCAGAAGGTGGTAGGGAAGGGTACTCTTTTTAATCATCTACCCTCTTCGAGATTCCAATTTGACTTCCCACTAATACAGAGTACCATACTGAAACTGTGGCTGAATCACCCCCTGGTATGTCACCAATACTGATCTTCAAGCGGGGCCTTCAGACATTTTATCAAATTTCTTGAATCCCCCTACTGAAGAAAGAGCCTTTGCTTGCAGGGAATCAATGTGTTATTTCCAGGACATGTTCCTCACAAACCACACCCACAAGTACTTATAGCTATTAGCAGTGTCGATTTTAACATTATTTAGAAACCAAAGAAACTTGAATTTCTTGTTCCTGAATGGAACCACTTTTGTTTTCTCCAGGCTGACTATTAGTTTTTTTCTGATCACAGATCAGCAGACATCTAACTTTCTCTCTAGACCAATTTCTTGTAAGTTCATTATCAATAGATCGCCTGCATAGAAGAAACAACTTATATGTGAACCATTCATTTCGGGGCTAAGACTGTTTGGTAGCTGTAATCTTTTTGGCATATGGAGAACAATATAGGTGCCAGAATACAACCTTATCTGAGGACATTTCTAATATCTATTCTCCGTGAAAGAGACCCATCAACAGCCAGTTCCACCTGGGCCCAATTACCTCTGTGCAATTCCTGCAAGGTCAAAAGTAAACCATGTGGGATATCATAATTACTTAGGGCCAGATTTATGACCGTTTTTTGCGACCGCAAAATAGGTCTGGTTAATGTACAAACCCTATTTTGCGTGTCCGTAACCTATTAGGGTTTAGAATTCACTATTAGGCAGGGGCATGCCAAGGGTGTCCCTTCCTAATAGCGACTCGCACTTCAATGTCTGATTGGGTTGCGACCACAATTGTGGTCGTAAAACACACACAGTTTACCACCTCCTCCTTTGTGACTGGCATTGGAAATATTTTATAAGAGTAGGCAGTGGTTCGACAGACCACTGCCTACTCTTAAAAAATAAAAAAGTAACATTTCCTTTTTCTTTCTTTAAATGCATCCCATTTTCCTTTAGGGAAATCTGGATGCATTTTAATACGAAAAACTGCTTTATTTAAAAAGCATCTTTTAATCAAATGTGGAGGGAGATGGAATGATGATCCATTCAGTTTCCAAAGTACATATGATAATCAAAATGAGAATGGATCACTTGTCCTGCACAACCTTAGGTATGCAGGAAGAAATGGAGGAGGGGGTGTGCCGATATAAAAGACCCTCATGCACGTGATATGGATGTTGGTGTCTAAAGCGGTATATCTTGATTCTCCGCTCTTGGATCACGTGTGTGCATAATCATTAGGTCGATTTAGTTTATGCAGCCTCCACCAGGAGGTTCTTACCCAAGGTTGATGCAGTAGTGAGCCAGTGATAAGGGTATTAAAAAGACCTGAAAATTCAGAAGGAGAATTTATTGGTCTGATTTTCGGGTCTGGTAACTCTTGCGTTAGTGCATCTATGAACTTGATTATGAGTATAAGGTGCACACAGAGTATAAAGATCATAAAAAGTGGGGGGAAGTTAAAAAGGTCGACATGTTTCTGCCTTGGTTGCCTCGATTAAACTGAATAAACAAATACAGTGCTCATAAAGGTGAGAAGAAATAGGGACGTTGACCTGTTTCTCTGTTACTGAAGGTCTCAATGTACCTGTAAAGAATAAACACATTTGTTTTGCAACACACAGAGGGGAAGGGGTACAGGGGGACACACACCAAGCAGTAATCTGCTTAATATATCTATCTATTGATAGAGTTATAAACAACTAAAAAATGGCAATTCTTCATTGACCGGTTAACAATCATGGCAGCGTCAACTCTCTCTTCAACACTCCAAACTCATGCAGAGGACTATGGCATGCTTGCAGTTGGTGGTGCATGCAAGCATTTAATAATATACTCGACGGTGCAAGGTGATTTTAAGCATCATTCGGTCTCATTGGGTAGGTGATGGTGAAACTATAGACACCTCGTTATGTATGATCGTGAAGAATTTAGCTAGAGTGCCTTTCATTTGGTAACATGTGGAAAAGTACATATTCGGGGCGGGCGGGTCAGGTGTGTCGTTTCGTGAGTGATTTCAAAAAGTGTGACCCTGACAGATTATATTAACCAATGCCTCCACGAAATTGTTACCTAGCGCGTATGATTTGCGCGCTCCAAACGGACGGTAGAGCTTCAGGGGGACTGGGGAGAAAGAACATCTCCAATAACATGGTTGTTCGTAATATACTTGCGGTTGTGCAGAAGCTCGTTTCTCCTTCCTTTCTACCTGTTGCGTCCGCGCCTGGCGTCTGCTGTGTGCGCTGCTCAAGCCGATCCGGAAACAGTCAATTCTGTTTCCGGGTCAAGGTTAAAGGCGGGGATAAATTTTTGTAGTGATTCTATTGGCCTGTGCTCACGTTGTTATGGTGATCTTGAGTTTGTCATTATTTTAGGAATAACAATGATAAAAGAGTGTTCGTTGTCGTGAGGTTGCTTGTGGCTGTAATGTCAGAGTGAATATACGAGCATAGTGATAGTTTGACAAAGCGAGTGTTATCTCGTGCGTGGACACTTCGATTATTAACCGATGTCTATCGACAGGATTAAGGGGATGTATTCCGCTTTGTCATATTTCAGTGCCAGTACAAACCAAGTATTGTGGAAAAGTCTCTGTGGCACAACATGGGCTAAGTTAACGTGCTCGAAAGATGGTCAAATGCTGGCGTTAACTGCAGTAGGAATATGGTGTGTCATGTACCGTTAGTTACAAGCAGTAATCGTATCTTATGGTTGTCTTGCCTTGTGGGTGTGCTCTGAGGATTTATGTCTATCATGTGACAACAGCAGATGGTATTTTGTGAGTCAGAAAGAAGGTCTATGAAATTCTGATAAACAGGGGGGTGCTTTTATCTCTTTGCAAGGCTGAGCCATGGTATGTTATCATTCAGTCCCTTTAACGATAAGATAGTCTTTTAGATACGTTCTAATAAAAATTATTATTTTATTTTATTGGTTATGTTAAGAATAGCTGGTTGCGGGACGATTGGCGCATCTTTATTATACATTTCTTTCAGGTATGCGACGCATGCTTCCTCAACCACCTGACATTTCCGCTTTCCTCGCTTTTTCTAGACCATGGTCTACTAGTTCCCAATTTTTTTTATGTTGTTCATCTCTATCGTTTCTAGCATGATTTACCAGCTTTTTTCCTAGTGGACCCACTGTTTTGTAGCTATCAACATTTTAAGCATTTTCCTTAGGTCAAAAAGTCTAATTTTAACATCTTTAGTCTGTGAATACCTTATATACCTTTCTAATTTCCTTATCGGTCCTTTTAAATGTTATGTTATGTTATGTTATAGATGATTTGTAGCGCGCACTAATACTTTGGAGTGTCCTGGCGCGTAAATTCTGCATTCTGCATCAATTAAAGGTTCTTTATATGCATCTCTGACTTATTTCTATTTATTTTATAGTTAAATACTTTGAGAGTCACCTTTAAACAAGATACACTTGGTTGATTATTTCCTATTTTCAAGAAATAAAGTCTCAGGGTATCTCATCTACCTTAAACACCTTATAATTATATTGGAAAGTCTTTAATTGATGTAAGTACTTCTCTGATATTCTCGTACTTAAACATCTCAGGAAGCCAATTTTTAACAGGAGGTCTTGAATTCTTTTGCGGAGAATACCTATCTTTAACGTTGTACTCAGGGGATAATGACCACTCCCTTCAATCTGTAGTACCTCAAGTTTCTCCACATGACTGTGAGCCCAAGCTTGGACAAACACATAATCGAGTGAGTAGTTCTGGTTGCCATAAAGAAACATTTTCCTTGCCGGTGAATCTGTTGGCATTCGACCGTTAAGACTGTTCACACCAGTGGTCCATCAAGTAGGTCTCCACTGATGCTGGGGAAAGTGATGGAGCGGGCCCCTCTACCCCATTCACTATTGTCCACAACGTTGACAAGATCTGCTCAGGTGCCATATGTGCAGATTTCAGCAGCATTTTCAAGGTCAGGTTGAATTAGAGAGCATGGCATTAGAGGGTTGATTCCAGGAATGATCTGATTATTGTATTTGAGAACAAGAAACAATGTCTTTGATGTTTCTAAATACTGATGGGGGGCACGGGACCCACACGCCACGCTACGCGGCGTCTTACGATTGCTGTCCGGATTGTTGGACGAGGTGAGACAATACGTCTCTGATACTTAACCCTTCCTGCGGATTGAAAGCGGGAACATACCAAGCCGTGCCTGCTACAAATAGCCACATATATATACTCTTTGGACCACTGACCAGAACTATTTAGGGACTCTTCATGTGAATTCTCGGAAGGCGATCCTACTTTGGAGACTGTATACTTCACCCAGAGGCGGAATCCTTGCCTGTGAATGTAGGAAGGTACATCCTGACTATGGTTGCCCCCAACTTTTTTGCCCTGTGTTTTAGCTGGTTTTGGACATAGTCGACCTGGGACCCTGCCAATCAGGACCCCAGGCCTACTGCTCTCTCTTTAAAATGGATTCCATGTACCCTAGGTACATTTCCAATTGGTACTGGGCCACCCTATCAGACCCTGTAACTCAGGGCATGGGTGTACCCCGGGCTGCCAGGGGCTGCAGCATGTATTATGCCACCCCTGGCTGGCCTCCTAAATTTGACACAACTGGCTGCATGACAGCTGGGGCAAAGTCGTGTAATCACCCTTTGCTGTAGGTGTAGTATACCTATACCTAACACTAAAATGGACACACAGATTCCTATCAGTCACTCCTAAGGCAGGCCTTGACAATCCTGAAGGCAGAGTGCTTGGAATCGTGTGAGATGGTGCTCTGGCATGAGCTGAGCCTGTCTGCAGCTTGCGGAATCAAGTCCTAATAGCTGTTCCATGATAACGCATACCATATACTCTTAAGTGCATTATAATCCTCGCGGTTAAATGCTATCTTTGGTATTGCTTTATCAAAACATGTCGAGTAAGGTGTCATACGAATTGGAATACTAACCCCTCGCCAATTCTGGCGACGGGGTTAGCATTCCACCCTTCTAGAGGGACACGACATGTATGTAACTGTGAACCCCGGTTAAAGTTAAGCGAAGCCTCAGCTCCACAAAATGGATGCTGCCACCACAGACACGAGTCTGACCTCCTGCTGCTGGGAGTCCTCCCAGAGAGGAGAGCCTGGACAAAGGGTTTCCTGTCAGGGGCGGTGCTAGCACCGTCCCAGACATGGTTTTGTGTATCCTGGGTAGGCAGGGCTTTTCAGGAAGGTGACTGCTGAGTGGCACCCCGGTGCTCACTACGCATAGGCCGGTCTGAACCAGTTCCAGGGGCACACCAGCCCCTGGCCTGGGGAAGTCCGGCATGGCAGAGGGGTGTAACCACCCCCCTCCTAGTCCCACCCATAGGCAGGACCTAGTCACCGGGTCAGCCCCCTTTTTTAGTATAAATATGGGAGCGGGCCCCCTGTTCAAATTAGATCATCTTTGGAATCAAGACACGACTTTCTTCGAAAGGACTTCAAGATTTCTTCATCAAGATTCTCCCTTGTGGCTAAGGAGTAGTCACCCTGCATCCGCAGGCACCATCCTAAAGAACACTGCGGTCTGCTGCAAGTCCTTCATCACGAATCCGACGACCCAGCTCGACGAGACCCGGCTTCCCTGGCACCTCTGACCTCTACTCACCTCTACAGCCAAGCTGAGAACCGTGAGTGCGACGAGACCTCGAGGGACCGACGATCGCCAAGACTGCACGACATCTTTACTGCAAGCCCACCGTGTCCTCCACGGGTGAGTGCTTTGGGGTCCGAGAAGTCCCAACCCTGCGCAGCTCCAGCACCCAAGATCAGCCTCCCTGCATCTCCACGATCGGCGTGGGGCCCTTCTGCTGTTTGCTGTGCACCGCGTTGTTTGGCTACTAGCCGGCTGGCTTGTGTCCTTCTGAACGACGCCCGACGACATCACTGCTGCTGGTCTGGTTGCTCCAGACTGGCCCTTGCTTCCTTCTTGAAGAGAGGCACCCCGGACCCTCCTGGTCCACTCCAGACGCCATTTTAGGTCCACCACGTGGGCTTGAATTTGCCAAGGCTTTGTTGCCCAATCCTGGGTCCAGCGACGCCGACAGCTTCTATCTTCGTGGGACAGCTCGATCCTCCTTCCTGGTCGCCGACAACGCCTCCTGGTCCGTGAGATCTCCGAGCCCAGCGTCACCCACACGCCTTGTTGAGGTGGCTACCATCCGGTGCCCTCCTGGTGCCCACTGACTACTGGCTAGTAGTCTCGAACTTGGTCCCCTCTGCTTTCAGGTGTCATCTTCCATCGATCCAGGCTTGGATCCACCGAACTTTCTTCACTGGTCGCCTGCCAGCAACATCTTTCTTCCAGGCTCCTGGTCCGTCAACGAGGATTCCCGACGTCTTTTGAGTCCTATGCAGCTGCAGCCCCTGGGCTAGGTAACTTCGGCATTTCGGTGCCCCAGCATAGCCTCACTATCCAAGGGTCAGAATCTACTTTCGTTTTCTCCCTACCAAGTCGGGTTCGCCCGAGAACACTAACTTTGCAATTTCTAGCTACCATAGACTTTGTCCCGCATCTCGCGTGAGAGTGCACACACTGCACCCGAGTCCCCTGGGTCACCTAGAAGTAATCTAACGATTCTATAGTCAAGTCCTAGCGATTCCAAAGCCTATTAGTACTGTACTTACCTGCTAGTAATTTCGCATTCCACTTTTCAAGTATATGGTTTTCCGTGCCCCTCGGGCATTTGTATATACTGTGCTAACTTAAGTATTTTTGTAAGAGTTTTGGTTTGTGCTCAGTACCCTGTCCTCATAAAGAGTACAGGGCTGTTGTGATCTTTAATAAATAACTGTTTATTTTCATAACACTTGTGTGGTGTCCTTTCACTTGGTGTTCAAGGGGTATATGTGGTATAACAGCTGGCTTAACACGCCCTCTCGAGTCTTTAGCCTTAGACTGCTCGTATCCACGCTACTAGGATAGCTGGTCTATAAGGTTGACTTACAACCAATCATCAATAAGGGTTGCTGGACTGATACATAGTGTTCACTAGAATAGTGAGCACTGCATATCAGGCCACCTTCTCACATTGGTGAGCAGCGGTTGGGATTTGAGCTTGCTGTTGTTTTACCACACGTATCCTAAGAATATCTTGTTGAAAGATCACATAAGTACTGTTAGTACATATAACTAAGCTTAGAATACTCTGAGTTCTACTGAACCAGCTGTTGCAGCTCCTCAAGGCCTAGCACACCTTGGCTGCAACTCTTAGCAAGGGATCAGTAGGTAAACACATAGTGTAGGTAGGTGCATCACTTACACCACACTAGAAACAGTATGTCAGACAAAGGAGGAAACTCTGAGTCTCCCCTTGTGTCAGTGGACCCTCCACAGGTCCCTTCTAAATATACTGCTCTTAGCTTCCATGAGATGAGACAAGTGTGTACTCTCAGGAAACTAAAACAGGGGTCTAACCCCACCACTTCCTTTCTGATTGGTCTCCTAGAGGCTTATGATGCCAGTAGGGCTGGTAACCCAGACCCTTCTAATCCAGAAGGAAGTATGCCCTCCTTACAGGGACCCTTTGATAGCCAGGACCATCCCCTCCAGGAAGCAGATGATGCTGAGGATGAGGATGATGACCAGTTGTCAGGGGAGGAGGCAGACAAGGGACAGGTAGAAGTCATTAGACTAACCAGGTCCAACTTAAGCAGACATGAGCTTGGTACTGGGGGACCCCTGGGCCCACTCTCAGGTCAGCTTAACATTGGGAATGGACGAGTTAGGTCTCTATCAAGAGGCTCTAACAGATCCTTTCGAACCAATGGCTCTCTCAACTCTTCTCACAGAGGGATGTCTTCCCCTAAGAGGAGAGTGTATGAAGCAGAAGAAAGGGCAATCAAACTGAGGATTGAAAGGGAAGAACTTGCCCTGGCCAAAGAGAGACTTGCCCTTGCTAGAGAGCAAGAATTATGTGGGCCACAGCCCACTGGTGGCAGCAATAAACCTAGCAATAGGGAAAGGAGTTTTGATACAAAGCACCTGAATAAGATAGTGCCCCCCTTTAGGGAAGGGGATGACATCCACAAATGGATTACTGCTTTGGAGAGAGCCTGCACTGTGCAGGGTGTTCCCCAAAGTCAGTGGGCAGCTATCTTGTGGCTCTCCTTTGATGGTAAAGGTAGAGATAAGCTCCTCACTACTAGAGTTGAGGATGCTAACAATTACCAAATCTTGAAGAATACACTGGTTGATGGGTTTGGTTTAACCACTGAACAATACAGGATGCTGTTCAGAGACACCCAGAAAACTCAGTCTCAAGATTGGACTGACTTTGTTGATTGTGCCACTAAGGCTTTTGAAGGCTGGCTACTGGGTAGTAAGGTTACTGATTTTAAAGGATTGTACAATCTAATTATGAGGGAGCAAATCTTAAATAATTGTCAGAACCAGTTATTACACCAGCACCTGGTAGACTCTGATCTGACCTCTCCACAAGAATTGGGTAAGAGGGCAGACAAATGGGTCAGAACCAGGGTTAGGCCTAAAAACCAGGGTGGTGACCAGAAAAAGGAATCAACCAAACCTCAAGAGAAGGGTGGGGATAAATCCACAGAGAAGACTTCCCAAGGGCCCCAAAACTCCGACAAGGGTGGTGGGTCCCAGAACACTCCTTCAGAGCAAAAGAAACCTTATTGTCATACCTGTAAACAGGTGGGCCATTACAAAAGTGATGCCAGTTGCCCTAAAAATGGCAATAAGGGAAATGTACCCCCAGGTAATACTCCTAAACCTCCTGTTACCACTAGTGGTAATCCCCCAGGTGGTGGGAGTGCCCCCAAGAATGTGGTGGGCATTACTTTGGGCAATCAGGAGGACTATGGCTTAGCCAGGGTCCCTGACCACACTCTTGTCTGTGAGACTGGCATGGGGTTTGCCAACTTCACTACTGGACCCCACATTTTGGGCAAGTATAGACAAGAAGTTTTAGTGAATGGTCAGAAAGTTGAGGCATTCAGAGACACAGGGGCCAGCCTCACCATGGTGAGTGACCATCTGCTCCCCTCTGCTCAACTGACCCCTGGTTTTACTTATCAGGTGACAGACATTCATGGAATGAAGAGAAGGCATCCCATGGCAGTAGTCAAGCTCAGCTGGGGTAATGTCACAGGGCCCATGAGAGTGGCAGTGACAGATAACCTACCTGTAGATTGCTTACTGGGGAATGACCTGGAACTCTCAGCATGGGCTGAGGTGGAACAAGAAACTCATTCCAGAATGATAGGCCTATCCAGACAGGTTAGTGGGGCAGTAATAGCTACACCCCCAGTCCCAGCACCATTCCTCCCTGAAAAGGTTGGAAGGGCAGTGGTAGCCACTGCCCAGGCTCAGACAGACTTTCCAGAACAGGATAGGAGGGCTGTGACAGTCACAGCCCAAACACAAACTGAGTGCCCTCCTGAAAAGGTTGGCAAGGTTGAAATGGTCTCAGCCTCTACTCAAACAGATAGTGAGGTTGTGAAGCCTGAAACAATGGATCACTCCACTCAAACAGAGAGCATTGAGGAGGAAGAAGAGTCTTCCCCCTCCCAGACACTAGGTGAGAGCCAGCCTCCTCAGGGAACTGACTCTACCCCTGTTGAAGGAACTGCCCCAGAGGTAGTCAGGCCTAGCCTGGCAGAGCCCCTGATGGCAGTGGACCCTTTCCAGGTGGGACCCAGTCTGGAGCAGGCAGCCTGCACCTCTCTACCCTGCCTCAGTCAGCCCAGGGCTGAAGAGGTCAGGGAGGCCAGTGGTGGACCCCAAAGGGCACCCTGTCCAAAGGAACCCCTTAATCAGCAGATTAGGATCACTGAAGCTGGTAGACCTGGCCAAGTGAAAATAGAACAGACTCCTGAGGGATCCCCCTTAAAAGTAGTTAGGGAACTCCCACAGCTGGACACTGTTGGGCACAGCCAAACATGGGGCCTAAAAACCCCAGACCTGACCTGTCCCTCCAGTGAGCCAAACAGAGGGACTCAGCCTCCAGCTTTAGGTAGCCAGAGGCTGACCCTGAGAGCTCAGTGCATCTCAGCTAAAGAAAGAAAGGCACATATGATGGATGGTGATTGGAGGAAGTTGAGCCCAAAGGTAGAGGAGCCTCACTTCAGTACTCCATCCCAGCATCAGCCTTTTACTTTCCCAAGACACACCAGAGACAGAGATTCCCTATGGTGGAGACCCTCAGATACCCTTAGGGTGAGGGGTTGCCTAGTGGACCATGACACAGGGGGAAACCAAGCCAGAGCTGGTACTTCCTTATATGGCCACTTAGGTAATAGAGGCTTACCTGGACAAGGATAGCCTTATCTCCTTTCGTTTGGGGGGGGGTTGTGTAGGAAGGTACATCCTGACTATGGTTGCCCCCAACTTTTTTGCCCTGTGTTTTAGCTGGTTTTGGACATAGTCGACCTGGGACCCTGCCAATCAGGACCCCAGGCCTACTGCTCTCTCTTTAAAATGGATTCCATGTACCCTAGGTACATTTCCAATTGGTACTGGGCCACCCTATCAGACCCTGTAACTCAGGGCATGGGTGTACCCAGGGCTGCCAGGGGCTGCAGCATGTATTATGCCACCCCTGGCTGGCCTCCTAAATTTGACACAACTGGCTGCATGACAGCTGGGGCAAAGTCGTGTAATCACCCTTTGCTGTAGGTGTAGTATACCTATACCTAACACTAAAATGGACACACAGATTCCTATCAGTCACTCCTATGGCAGGCCTTGACAATCCTGAAGGCAGAGTGCTTGGAATCGTGTGAGATGGTGCTCTGGCATGAGCTGAGCCTGTCTGCAGCTTGCGGAATCAAGTCCTAATAGCTGTTCCATGATAACGCATACCATATACTCTTAAGTGCATTATAATCCTCGCGGTTAAATGCTATCTTTGGTATTGCTTTATCAAAACATGTCGAGTAAGGTGTCATACGAATTGGAATACTAACCCCTCGCCAATTCTGGCGACGGGGTTAGCATTCCACCCTTCTAGAGGGACACGACATGTATGTAACTGTGAACCCCGGTTAAAGTTAAGCGAAGCCTCAGCTCCACAAAATGGATGCTGCCACCACAGACACGAGTCTGACCTCCTGCTGCTGGGAGTCCTCCCAGAGAGGAGAGCCTGGACAAAGGGTTTCCTGTCAGGGGCGGTGCTAGCACCGTCCCAGACATGGTTTTGTGTATCCTGGGTAGGCAGGGCTTTTCAGGAAGGTGACTGCTGAGTGGCACCCCGGTGCTCACTACGCATAGGCCGGTCTGAACCAGTTCCAGGGGCACACCAGCCCCTGGCCTGGGGAAGTCCGGCATGGCAGAGGGGTGTAACCACCCCCCTCCTAGTCCCACCCATAGGCAGGACCTAGTCACCGGGTCAGCCCCCTTTTTTAGTATAAAGATGGGAGCGGGCCCCCTGTTCAAATTAGATCATCTTTGGAATCAAGACACGACTTTCTTCGAAAGGACTTCAAGATTTCTTCATCAAGATTCTCCCTTGTGGCTAGGGAGTAGTCACCCTGCATCCGCAGGCACCATCCTAAAGAACACTGCGGTCTGCTGCAAGTCCTTCATCACGAATCCGACGACCCAGCTCGACGAGACCCGGCTTCCCTGGCACCTCTGACCTCTACTCACCTCTACAGCCAAGCTGAGAACCGTGAGTGCGACGAGACCTCGAGGGACCGACGATCGCCAAGACTGCACAACATCTTTACTGCAAGCCCACCGTGTCCTCCACGGGTGAGTGCTTTGGGGTCCGAGAAGTCCCAACCCTGCGCAGCTCCAGCACCCAAGATCAGCCTCCCTGCATCTCCACGATCGGCGTGGGGCCCTTCTGCTGTTTGCTGTGCACCGCGTTGTTTGGCTACTAGCCGGCTGGCTTGTGGCCTTCTGAACGACGCCCGACGACATCACTGCTGCTGGTCTGGTTGCTCCAGACTGGCCCTTGCTTCCTTCTTGAAGAGAGGCACCCCGGACCCTCCTGGTCCACTCCAGACGCCATTTTAGGTCCACCGCGTGGGCTTGAATTTGCCAAGGCTTTGTTGCCCAATCCTGGGTCCAGCGACGCCGACAGCTTCTATCTTCGTGGGACAGCTCGATCCTCCTTCCTGGTCGCCGACAACGCCTCCTGGTCCGTGAGATCTCCGAGCCCAGCATCACCCACACGCCTTGTTGAGGTGGCTACCATCCGGTGCCCTCCTGGTGCCCACTGACTACTGGCTAGTAGTCTCGAACTTGGTCCCCTCTGCTTTCAGGTGTCATCTTCCATCGATCCAGGCTTGGATCCACCGAACTTTCTTCACTGGTCGCCTGCCAGCAACATCTTTCTTCCAGGCTCCTGGTCCGTCAACGAGGATTCCCGACGTCTTTTGAGTCCTATGCAGCTGCAGCCCCTGGGCTAGGTAACTTCGGCATTTCGGTGCCCCAGCATAGCCTCACTATCCAAGGGTCAGAATCTACTTTCGTTTTCTCCCTACCAGGTCGGGTTCGCCCGAGAACACTAACTTTGCAATTTCTAGCTACCATAGACTTTGTCCCGCATCTCGCGTGAGAGTGCACACACTGCACCCGAGTCCCCTGGGTCACCTAGAAGTAATCTAACGATTCTATAGTCAAGTCCTAGCGATTCCAAAGCCTATTAGTACTGTACTTACCTGCTAGTAATTTCGCATTCCACTTTTCAAGTATATGGTTTTCCGTGCCCCTCGGGCATTTGTATATACTGTGCTAACTTAAGTATTTTTGTAAGAGTTTTGGTTTGTGCTTAGTACCCTGTCCTCATAAAGAGTACAGGGCTGTTGTGATCTTTAATAAATAACTGTTTATTTTCATAACACTTGTGTGGTGTCCTTTCACTTGGTGTTCAAGGGGTATATGTGGTATAACAGCTGGCTTAACACGCCCTCTCGAGTCTTTAGCCTTAGACTGCTCGTATCCACGCTACTAGGATAGCTGGTCTATAAGGTTGACTTACAACCAATCATCAATAAGGGTTGCTGGACTGATACATAGTGTTCACTAGAATAGTGAGCACTGCATATCAGGCCACCTTCTCACAGTGAAGTTCCCAGGTATATTTTGAGGCTTGGAACTAGTGACTACAGAATCGTTGCCTCGGCTAACACGTGTCTCAACAATACGATTTGATGGCACTTGATCTACAGGACCTTTGGAACTAATTTGGGTTCTACCTTTATCTGCGTTATCGACGTCTACTACACTTATAATCCAAACAACTGGATGGTGTTTGCAACGGTTCAGACCGATTGAAGTCTCATCTATATTCTGCCCTGAGGTAGCTCCCAGTGCGGGAGCGAAACGCGTTGGCTGATCTTTTGATGCCACAGATTTTTTATCCAAAAGAACTTGATTGAATAATGAAGAGATATTTTCACATATCTTTCGCCTCTCTGGACTTTTTAAATTGTGCACCCCCATCAGTATATAGAATTACCTTGTGATCTGGAGCACAGTGACGTCACTCAGCAGCTGACGCAGGGGTTGTTTGCACGATTGCTTTGAAATATTTTTGGAACTGGGACTGAGGTGCGGCACCGAAGGCCCGCTGCTGCTTTCTTTTGCTTTGGTTTTTTAATGTCTTTGATGTTCTTAATGGGAACAAAATTGGCATACAATCAACCAACTTTTTCTTTTACTTTCCGACAAATCAGCGCAAGATAGTTTCTTGAGTTTGTTGCCAATGTTGTGATTTTTCGTGCCAAGATAAGTAGGCTTCAAAGTAGGCACCAGAAGAGTCAGACCCATTGGTTCCTGCCTCTTTTCTTACTCTTGCAAGTGCTTTTTCATCACTGCGTCTTCCCCTTTATCGATGTGTTTCTATCTTTATTCTGCCTCCTTTTTTCATTTTCTCCCATTCTCTCTCTTACTTTGGGTCAAAGTCTAATGAACAATAAGTCTTGGTCTCCATAAATGAGTGCTGGTGCCCACCACCTGCAAGCTCTGGTACAAAATAAACACTGGTGAATGTTCTTATACCCTATGATATGCTAGGGTTTGCAGCGTGGGCTTTACATTCTCAATGCAAACTGCATATGCAATGCCCATTTCATACATTTCATACATACTGACTTAAACTACCAGGCTGAGCAGCACTTGTTTTTCAAATGCAAAGCCATTTTA
Organism: Lissotriton vulgaris; assembly: GCF_964263255.1. Classification (NCBI taxonomy): domain Eukaryota; kingdom Metazoa; phylum Chordata; class Amphibia; order Caudata; family Salamandridae; genus Lissotriton; species Lissotriton vulgaris. The sequence continues at coordinate 296,452,907 of NC_141685.1, forward strand.
TAACTCTGAATAAAGATTTAAGCTATCATGCACTGAGACTCTAAACAGCCCTGAGTCTTTCCCAACTTATTAGATAAGAATGGATGTCACTTTTTGTAGAGTACATATCATGATGTCATTTGCGGCGTCCCTCAAGGATCCTCACTGAGCCCCACCCTCTTCAACGTCTACATGAGCCCCCTCGCGGCCATCGCACGCCAACACAACCTCAACATCATCTCCTACGCTGACGACACCCAGCTGATCCTCTCCCTGACCAACGACCCCGCCGCCGCCAGAGCCAACCTTCACGAAGGGATGAAAGACGTAGCCGAGTGGATGGCGACCAGCCGCCTGAAACTGAACTCAGACAAGACGGAAGTCCTCATCCTGGGTTCCTCACCCTCCGCCTGGGACGACTCCTGGTGGCCCCCCGCCCTGGGCAGCGCACCCAAACCGACAGACCACGCACGCAACCTGGGCTTCATCTTGGACTCCTCCCTCACCATGACCAGGCAAGTCAACGCCGTCTCCTCGTCATGCTTCAACATCCTGCGCATGCTACGGAAGATCTTCCGGTGGATCCCCACCGAGACCAGGAAGACGGTCACCCAGGCCCTCGTCACCAGCCGACTGGACTACGGCAACGCCCTCTACGCCGGAACCACCGCCAAGCTCCAGAAGAGACTCCAGCGGATCCAGAACGCCTCAGCCAGACTCATCCTCGACATCACATGACACAGCCACATCTCCGGACATCTGAGAGACCTGCATTGGCTCCCCGTCAACAAAAGAATCACCTTCCGCCTCCTCACCCACGCACACAAAGCCCTACACGATCAAGGCCCGAGCTACCTCAACAACCGCATCAACTTCTACGCTCCCAAACGACATCTCCGATCAGCCAGCCACGCCCTCGCCGCCGTCCCCCGCATCCGAAGAACGACAACAGGAGGAAGGTCCTTCTCCTACCTGGCCGCCAAGACCTGGAACTCCCTCCTGACCGACCTGCGCCTGACCCAAGACCACCTCTCCTTCAGGAAGAAGCTCAAGACCTGGCTATTCGAGCAGTAGCAGCACTTCCCCCCCCCCCAAGCGCCTTGAGACCCTCCGGGTAAGTAGTGCGCTCTATAAATGTCTGTGATTGATTGATTGATTTAAAATGTAAATCTAAATCGTCGTGTTCCTCAAAAATACAAAAATATGTTCTTACCTCCAAATTTCACTGACTGTTCACTTGATTTTGCTGTTATTTGTTCATTTTATCGAAGTAATTTGTTTGTAAAGCCTAGCCCATAGGATGAGCAGATTCCTATTCATGCCTGGACCGGTGACATACAAGTGTACAACAGGTTAGCACACAAACGTATGATAATTCCATTTACTTATCACTTACTGCCTCTGATGCTTCTAGGGCCCCGTAATTAACTCTGTGATTTTTAAGAATATTTTTTATGGCTGTGTCCCCACCTTGCCCCTGCTCTCTCTTTTTTTCTTTACAGGGCATGCCCAGCGGAAACCTATCTTCTTTGTATTCTTTCTGCCCATACCTGCCATGGTGCATATTGCCATAGCCTGGTGCAGGCTGGGTAATGATCAGTGAGGAGATGTTAGCAGCAATGTAACATACCCTTTAAGGCAAAACATATTTGCTCCTATCTTGCATCATATCCAGATTCTGTAAACAAATTCTCTGCTACAAAAGGAGTTTAATCTTAAAGATAAATGCATTTCCTTTTCTACATAGAACTTGGAACAAGTGTTCACATGGAACTCATTTTAAGAAACTAAGGGCCAGATGCATCAAGCATCCATTTTGCGATTCCTTATTAGCGAAAAATAAGGAATCGCTAATAAGGAATAGCAAAATGGAATGCATCAAGCAATCACTACAAAAATAGCGATTCCTTAGAATTCCTTAATTGCGACTCGCAAAGTGCGAGTCGCAATTAATGAATACCACCCCATTCATTCCTCTGTGCCTAGAGGCCCATAGGAATGAATGGGAAGACAATCTCAATTTGCGAATCGCAATTAGCGATTCGCAAATTGAGATTGCGAGTTCAAGGGTGCAGGGGTGTCCAAAGGACACCCTGTTGCACCCCTGAATTTGATCTGTGCACATATGTTGAGCACACACATGCCCTTAGGGCATGTGTGTGTGCAACATGAAACTTTGAAAAATGCACAAAAGTGCATTTTTCAAAGTTTTTGCAAATTACCATGAAGTTGTACTTCGTGGTAATTTGCATGCCCTATTAGCGAATTCGCTATTTTTGAGACTTTCATGCATTGCATTTAAGGAATCTCAATTTGAGATTCCTCAAATGCAAACAATTGCAATTTAGCTAATTCTCTATTTGCGATTTTTGCATTTGGGATGATGCATCCCAAATGCAAAAATACCGGTCGCAAAGGGGCAGATTCTGAGAATCTGCCCCTTTGCGACCGGTTTTTAGCTTGATGCATCTGGCCCTTAGTTAATTAAAATGAGTTCCATGCAAACATTTATTTCAAGTTCTACACTTATTATAAGTTCTACACTTGATACCCATGTTCACATGGACATTTGTGTTGGCTCTTGTTTGTTTAGATTATTGATTGCCTTTCTGCAGCATTTTTTAAGTTCTAAAAACACTGCTAAGCTTACCTTTCTCATATGTTTAAGGTAAACCTATTTAGTTTTTCACCAATTCCTGCTTTGTCTCAAGAGATGAAAGTATCTTTCTGTGGCCACCCATTAATCAGACATTTAGGCACATCAAATATTTCAGGAACGTTTGAAGAGGCAACTGTCTGGGGCCCATTGGCGACGGCCCCGGACAGTGGTTTACACAAGCTGAGCTGGCAAAGGTTCAGCTGGTGCAAACCTGGCACTTCCCCTGGGTCTAAATACAGAGGTGGAAGCTTGTGTTTGGTGGGGCAAGAGAACCATTGAGCCACTTCCACTCGACCAAACTCCACAAAAGCCCCTTAGCATTTTGGTTGTTAGAACCACCCATAAACCATGCTCACTGGCTTGTACCCTACATTGACTTCATGGAAGGTTCCAGTCAGCTGGTAGCTGATAATCATTAACATCCTAGATCTAGTCAATAATATAACTGTTTCTTTAATTATTCTAAAAATGCAGCACTTGTGCTCTCCAGGGCATTCTCCAAAGTAATTCTAGGGCAAAGATGATGCCCGGTTGACCTTCACCAACTAGAAGGTCCATGTCAGGGAAAGGGTGATTCCAAGCTGCAATACAAAGTTACAATACACCAGTAACGGATGACATTTTTGATGCATACATTTACAAGTCCTTGTTTGGCCTTCTTGGGAAAATCCAATCCCTCTCTCATATGTACATAAAAAAATTCCTCATCAGCAAGCACTTGTTTACCAGTTTTGTCACCCTCATGAATTGTGTCTGTGCTAGTCTTGCTGCAAACACACATTTCTGCATCAGAGTATGGCTGTTTGTAATATTCACTCAGACCATCAACCATAAGTAGTTGGGCATACTGACATACTACATGTTCTTTTAGTTATTTTCCCTGACCCTAGAGAGCATGTAGGAGGGGGTTGGTCTCAGAAGGGTTGATATTACTGATCCAGCGGCGTACCAGCAACAAATACTCCAATTCCATATGCTCACCTGGGCCCATAAACACACACAAAATCGAATATACCGCTGGAGTCAAAGTTCATTCTTTTTCATACTTCAAGATTGATTATTCCATACTCCTAACCAACCTTTTCAAAAACGTATTTCCTCTGGTCGATGGACCATTAGTGGAACTAGTTGATGATGAAAATGATAACTTACTTCTAACCTTTACACTTTAAGTAAAATAACCACAGACTCGGGTAAGTTTTAAGTCTTTATCTAAATTATTTGCATGTGAACCACTTCAAAGTACAGTACATTCACCATCACTTATAGGAGAGAAGATTCAATTAATTAAATCATCAACACATACTTCAAACTTACAATGACTTATGCATGGAAAGGAGAGGACAGAGAGAAAAGAACCTCAGCCAATGCACGAAATGTATAATTATCTAGGATGGTGTGAAGACCAACCCCATGGCCAAAGGGTTGGTGGGGGCTCCCAGGGATGGTTCAGGAGACAAAGACTTCAGGACAGGATTCAGGACTGGATAGATGACCTCTCTAGCACCGACGATCACGTCGCAACCCTCTCTGACACTCTCTTCCTCCTCGAGATTCTTCAGTGATCCTCTTTCTAAGCCTAATAATTTAGGCTATTAATCTCTGCATTCAGTTCTTCATCAGCATCACTCGCCACTCCAACAGCATCCAGGGCTCTGCAGCATTTAGCATCAATGTCTCTCTAACTAACTCAAAACTACCTCAATTATTTCTTTTCTTTCTTCATGTACCACCCATTAATGTTTCAATATCATAAAAATACTAACTCTGATTGGTAATGCTTGCATATAATTCTTTTCAGTTAGCCCTTTGTTAATAAACCCATCCCCTTAATTATTTATTCATATTTTTATTTTCCCACCCACATTCACATTACATCTGTTACAATTGTTAAACTTTAATATGTGGTCTTATTCATTCAGGTCTTGTACTGCCAGTTCCCAGGCTTCAGGCAGGCTGTAGCCTTGCACTCTTCTTGAACCACACGTCATCTTTCCGTGCTGACTTCCACTTGCCATGCGCAAAACTCATATGACACGGCTCACTCCAGACATACCAAATGCGCACTAGTAATAAAGCGAGAAAGACAGATGTTACTTTTGAAAATAAATGGTTTCACTGTATACCACCCATCTCTACTCTAATCCCCTTTACTTATTAATACTTTCCCAGGATTGGTATTAGTAAATTCACTCAATTTAGTTTCAAGCAAGCAGATGCAAAGCACGCCAGTCTTCAAGACTCCATATTAGTACCTTCTGCTCATGTGCAAGAATTTTCCTCCAAGTGACAGCTCGTCATACTGCGTAGATGCAATTGACACATGCGCAATAAAGATTTCCCGTTTGCAGCCATTTTAGAAAGCCACTCGAGTTATTCATGTTTGCAAACACATACGCAAGCTTCACTAACCCTTGTTTTTATGTGGTGCGTATTAGTTTCACACGATATCTAATTAATAACATGTTAAGGAGTTACATGAAAGGATTGCTTTCGAGCAAGTCTCTTTTCTACGAGTTCTTGCTCCATCACTACTGCACAGTTTCCCCGCTGAATGTTTGCAATCTCTGGGGCTCCTGCTTGGTATGTAGTTACGGTGTGAATCCACTGCACATTCATAGAGCTCAATGAGCCAGTCACAGTAATGGGTTCATGGAGCAATTGTAGATTCCTTAGACAAGAAAATAATTACAGTGGTACTAAAAGAGGTAAGGGAGAACACCCCGGACCTGCAGTAGAGTGTTGAGTGGGTTCAAAGGGGAAGATATTGCACCTAAAAAAAAGAATATCACTGCTGGTGATGTGGGATTCATGGAGATGCCACTAGATTTGCAAATACTTGTCAATGCTTTTTTTTTTTAAATGTCCTTTCAGACATAAATCTGTGTGAGGAGCCACTTACTACTGCCGATCCATACAGCATTTTCGGTATGTAAATACACAACCAGAACCACAGATTAAAAAAATAAAAAAGAAGGTCAAACCATAGTAATCAGCCAGGCTCTGCGCCCAAACCCGAAGGCTATTCTTATTAGGTTAGCCCCACTCAATGACTCAGATCAGGGCCTGAACCATGTCCAAGAGTAAAGTCTGAGTGCACTGATTTAGGTCTAAATGATGGCTGAGTGCAGGACTGGCCAAAGGCCATCCCTGTGCTCAACCCTTGCTGTGCCTGGCCAGAGGTTGTGTACTGTGGTTTATGCTCATTTAATGATTTGACAGAGGTCCAAACTACACACCAGGCCCTGTGCCCAAACCAGGGAGCTCAGGTGAGAGCCACAGGGCTTAGTTGAAGACCTGAACCCGGGAAGTTTGCATGCAGTTGAAGGCTGTGCACAGTTGATTTTGCCCATAAAGGGGCTTAACCTCCACTGAGCCTTTTGCCCCATTATATTCCTCATATTTTTTAACTATGCTGTCAGATCCACAGGAGTTCAAATTGCATAATAGTGGTCGCAACACACAAAACTTTTCTGTTGTAGACAGTCAATCAGATTTCGAGGGTCCATGGTTGCTTCACATATACCTAGTTTGTGCCTTTCATGAAGGAAAAAATGGTTCTTTGTCAAATCGGATTCCTGTACTTATCAAATTTATTTTCCCCAGGGCCTCCTCCAAGGATGTACAGTCAGCAATATGTACGATTAACCATTTAAAATGTGCTGACAATTTACTGTAAGACAAGTAGCTAAAAAACGACGGGCCTCATTTATGAGGCCGTGCATAAGTTCTGCCCTTCCGATGCGTCACTTTTTGTGACGCATCAGCAGCGTAAAACATGCCTCCTGTTGCGCACTATTTACAAAGTGACGCATCTAAGCAGATGCGTCACTTTGTAAATCCCTGCGCTACATTATACCTGCGTCAGGTATAATGTATGCAGGGGGGGGCGTTCCCCCGCAAAAAGCCTCGTAGGAGTGACGCAGTGAAATCTATGAGATTTCAGCGTCACTTCTAGGACGCCGTTGCGTCAAAATCTTGCGCCTGCTTCAGAGCAGGCATAAGACTGACACAGGCCCTTTCACACGGGGCTCGCCCCATGTGAAAGGACGCATTGCTGGAGTTGCGTCACTTTTGTGACACACTCCAGCAATGCGTCACTTTTGCGCTTACTGATACGTCAGAAATACTGACGTATCTGTAATTCCTTGCGACATGATGCACCATACATTAAATATGACACATCAGGAATGTCACAAGGAGTGCGCACTGAGAAGTGACGCATCACTGCTTCCACGCAGCGATGCGTCATTTCTCATAAATGAGGCCCTACAGATTTAGACCAAGCCACAAAAGGATCTGTTATATGCCAAGTTTGGTGTAATTCTCTTCAGCAGTCTTTGATATTGCAGGAGGCCAAAATTAATCTTCCATCTAACGTGGGAAACACTGCTGTTTTTATTTCTCGCTCTCCTCTTTCCCCCCCACCAAGAGGATTGGATTGGAACTTAACATGCCAGAACTAGGGGTGGGCGTAACTCAAGTCAAGTCAAGTCAAGTCATAGAATTTGTATAGCGCACTACATACCCAGAGGGTTTCAAGGCACTTAGGAAGGGGAGGAGGATTACTTGTCAAATATCCACGTTTTAAGTTGCTTTCTGAATGCTAGGTGGTTCTGGGTAAGGCGAAGGTAAGTGGGGAGTGAGTTCCATGTTTTAGCAGCCAGGTATGAAAAGGATCTGCCTCCCATGGTGGTCTTGTTGATGCGAGGTACAGTGGCGAGGGCTTGGCTGGAAGAACGTAGTTGGCGGGAGGGGGTGTAGAAGGACAGTCGTGAGTTGAGGCATTCTGGACCGATGTCGTAGAGTGATTTGTGTGCGTGGGTAAGCAGTCGGAAAGTGATCCTCTTATTGACGGGTAGCCAGTGGAGGTCTTTAAGGTGACCAGAGATGTGATCGTTGCGTGGGATGTCTAATATGAGTCTGGCTGAGGCGTTTTGGATTCGTTGGAGTTTCTTCTGGAGTTTTGCGGTAGTACCTGCGTAGAGGGTGTTTCCGTAGTCCAGTCGGCTCGTGACCAGAGCGTGGGTGACTGTTTTCCTTGCCTTTTAACGTAATCATGTGGAATTACCTAAGAATTCTGTGGAATCACAGGAGAAGAGCAATTCTGCCTTTTGCACTATTTCGTGGAGCAAAACTGCCGCCACGTCCAAAATGGACACAAAGATGCTTTTTTGCATTATTAAATAGCAACAAATGTAGCAGAGCCCGACAAGCTAAATGTGCACCTGCGTTAGGATTGGTATCCCCCAAATTACGTGTGCATGAGTGATTGCATAATTATCGGTCAATGAGTCACGTTGAGTAACTGAAATTACTCAGATTACTCTGGAGTACTTGAAATTCCACCCAGGCCTAGTCAGAATGTAGCTGAATGTACTGATTGTGTCCCAAGCGGATTTGTTAAACAGGGTTAATGTCATTTGCAAAACAATAGGGGTCTCATTTATGAGCCCTTGCGTCACTTTTACGCCGCCGGTGCCTCACATGTTTACAAAGTAACGCATCTATGTAGATACGTCACTTTGTACACCCCTGCGCCACATTTTACCTGTGCCAGGTATAATGTATGCTGGGGCGCGTTCCAATGGTTGTATGATGTTACAATGCGATCTTTTAGATCGCGGTACATCACAACACAGGTTTAACAACGCAAGTTGTTACCACGACTTGTGCTGTAGGGTGCTGGACTTAGGAATAGTAAGAGTTACTATTCCAACACCAGCCTACATACAGTAGGGAAGGTGTTGGAATAGTAAATCTACTATTCCTTAGCCTAGAGCGCCCTCCAGCGCAAGCTGTGGTAACGACTTGCGTTGTAAAACCTGAGTGGTAATGGCAGCGCAGTGTTTTGACCGCGTTGTCATGGATGTTCCCCGTTCCAATGCAAGAAAGGGTTGTAGAAGTGACGCAGTGAAATCTATAACACTTCTAGGACGAAAATGTGTCAATATCTTACGCTTGCCACATGGCAGCCATAAGACTGACGCAGGCACTTTTCACATGGGACTTGCCCATGTGAAATGACCCGTTGATGGAGTTGCGTCACGTCGTGACACACTCCAGCAATGCGTCATTTTTGCGCCTACAGATATGTCAGAAATACCGACGTATCTGTAACGCCTTGCGACATGATGCGTCATTCTGTAAATTTAACTCATCATTGGTGTTCAAGGAGGGCGCAATGAAAAGTGAAGCATTGCTGTTTTCCCGCAGCGATGCGTCACTTTTCATAAATGAGGCCCTTAAGGATTGTTGAATTGTAAGTGAAATCTACCTCTCTCTCACTCTCTTTCTCTTCTCTCTCACTCTCTCTCTTCTCTCTCTCTCTCTCGCGGGCGCTCTTTCTTTCTCCTCTCTCTCTCTTATTTGATGTAGGCCCAATACTCCCCTCTCCATCAGTTAATAATGTAGCCACACAGCACTAGTTTCCTAACTTTGTGACATCATCTCCCCTCATAATTGAGTTTGGTGGTAATGGATGGCACGGAGCAAGCCTACTTCCTGGAATGGTGCGTGAGTCCAGGTCAGGGAAGTAAGACATCATGGTCATTAACATCCTTGGTGCCTCCACCTGGTTGTCAGAGTCCAGGAATCCCTGTTTACACAGTCTCATCCCAGTCCAAGAACAACACATACTCAGCTGGCTAGGTTCCAGTCCATGAAACTTTGTTTGCATGTGTGCACCTGTCGCTGCAGGGGACAGGAGCTCTGAGCTATGTGCAAGCAGTGGCCATCCGGAGTAGATGGGTAAACAGAAACCTCACTCTTTCAGGAAAACACATAAAGAAGCACTGATGGAATAAACTCACAATTGGGAAGGACTGTTATGCTTTTCTGTCTTTCACCTTGAACGGCAGTACCACTTCCCTTCCAGGAAGTTTGGGCATCGCAGAATGGGCGTCAATTCACCAAAATGCCAGGGGTAGCAGAAGTGACATCACACACCATTTGATTTTTACTTTGACTTACACACACATGCTTACACATACACACACATTCACATACTCTCACCCCCAATTACCCCTGTCTCAAATGCTCTGTATTGACATTCTGTTCTCAGTGGAAGTTTTCCTTTCTTTGTAACAATTCATGGTTCTCCTGCCTTCACATCTGTAAGGTTATTCGTTTATAAGCTTGTCATTGTTTTGTGTGTAACTAGATTTGTACTGTCACATCTATTGACATTAAATCTGTTGACAAATACGGCTTGTTTATTAATTTATTTAGCTCTATATCTTGGCACACTGCTGTATTGTGATTGGACGAAACATAAAACTGTTACTTCATTTTGTGTTGCCTACATGCCATTTACTGTGCATTATAAAAGAGAACCAATTTTGGTGAGAGCCAAGAGTTGTTACTCTTTAGGGAGCAGACCTTTGTCTGCCTGTCTCGTGCTTAGTACTTAGAATATTTTGCTCTGAGACTTCACTTGATATCATACTCTTTGCTGCATGCATTTGTCTGAGTCTTGTGCTAATTTCACATATTCATTTACCATGCATTTTATTTCTAACAATTTTGCCTTATGTATTGCACTTTAAATTATTTCATACCTTCAAGGTTTCTAACTTTTACTGGTCTCATCCATGCTTATTTTATTGACTATGCTGATTTATATGCTCTCTATCTGTTATTTTTAGGGACACATGTCCTCATATAACCTTTGAGGACAACCCCATCCTAGATCTTGTGTAGGCATTTTTTCTAGAATTTCTGATAAGATAGCATAAAAACCCCTAAAGACTTACCTGTAACACAGGTTGTCTACAGATAGTATCTAAAAAAACTTTAGGAATTTTAACATGACAGTGAGCAGGGCCAGACATAGCAGTCAAGCAGGTATACACCTAGTGTCCTAAATCTCACCCACCAGTAGTCCAGGCAGTGGTGAACCCCACCATGAGAAGCGCTTAGTTAGTTTCTACTCATAAATCAGAGAGTCTGGGTTCTGATGATTCTTCTCCATCCTCTACATCACATGCCTAGTATCAACAGGTTACAGCATGGATTGCCTAAGAGAATCTGACCACCAATGGCTTGGACTTGGCATAGGGCCACCCTATCCAGGCCTTGGATCCCAGAAGGTCAAGCCTATCCTCTAAGAGCTGACTCCATCACATTAGGGTCCATTCTAAGGAAGAATATCACTTCAAACTAGCCCCATGCAGGGTGCATTTGGGCTTATGGTTGTACAGCTGCCCCACTCACAGCTTATAGCTTTCAGCTTTTATACTGAAGAACAAGTAGGTCTTTCATCTTCTCACCTTGGCGGTCCCAATGGAGAAACAAACCAACATTACTAGACTGATGGAATTCACTGGGCTCTAAGACTAAAACCAATTCCCACCCATGTCTCTCTTGTGTTCTAGTGGGCGTCATCTCACATAGAGTCTTTGTGCAATTTTCTTGTGTGTTGAAATGTCAATGAAAGAAATGTGCATAATATTCTCTTGTGTCTCTTGAATTTCTTTTTTCTGCTTTATACCGAAATCCTCTTGATTCACAATGTTTTGCCTGTGAGTTGTACAATTATTTTCTCTAAAACAAGGCTTCTTCGTTTCTGGAACAACATTCATGCTTTGCTCAAAAGATATAATTATTTTTGCTACCATAGCACTCAAACTTTTTTTCCACTTCTATTTCGGATGATTGGAGTGCTGCAGGTGCTGAATCAGGAGTCTGCAATATATACCTGAAAGCTACATCTTCTGATGTGGAGGCAGATGGAGAGCACTGCCAGCCAGAGTGGGCCTATTTTAAAAAGTGCCAGAGACAAGATGGGCGCTGTTTGCTCTTGCAGAAGCCTGTAATTGCACAGAACTGTTTAATCTCACATTAATCTGTAATTTCACAAGAGATTGTAATCTTTTTTGTGCTCTTGAGAATGTTTTTAATCATGTGAGGTAGCTGCTGGGTGTTAAATTTACCAATCATGTGTAAACCAACTGTACCATGTTATAGCAGGAAAGCATAAGCCTTTAGCACTGGTTAGCAGTGTTAAAGTACACAGGGGCATATTAACAACGGCCCGCGATAATTATCGCTGGCTGTGCTAAGCGATAATTTTATTATCGCAGGCTATCTCTGGAATTTATCACCCTGGTAGCACGTTATTAACAATGCGTTTCTCCAGGGTGTTAACAATTCCAGGGATAGCAAGGTTATCGCCGTTTTGCAGGGAACATCACTGGTTTTCCAGCGATGTTCCCTTCATGCAAAACGGCGATAATCTTGCTTATACGACCCACAGGTTCATATCAGCATAATCCACCTCAATGTTGGGGATAGGTAACCCTGCATTTTAGCAGACGTTAGTTTTTGGAGAAAATAACACTTTTCTCCAAAAACTAACGTGTGCTAAAATGCTGGGGCAGCCTTGTAAATATCGCAATGTGAACATCAGTGATATGTGCAAGGGTGTCCATCCGTGGTATGCCCAGTGATGCCCACTTTGCATCTCATTAGAGATGCAAAGGGAGGCGTTGGGAAAACGGGTGCTAACATGCAATTATACATGTTAGCACCCTCTTGTAAATAGGGTGATAGTTTTATCTCTGCTTTTTTGGTTTTTTTAGCCAAAAAAGTGGAGATAAAGCCCTTGTAAATACGCCCCACAGAGTCATAAATGATAACAAAATGTGTTTAGAAAACAGGAGGGGGGAATAAAAAATGTTTGGGGGTGACTCTGCAGAGAGGTATAAGTCCAACACAACTCCCTACAGCCAAAAGCCAGCGTTGAATAATCATTACCTTGATGTGCTTTCCTGCTTAGCCAATGGAATGTGCACAATGGGCGTCTTCTGCAGGTGCACTTGTAAGTTCTGTCGACCCTCTGAACTCAGGTGGATCCCTCTGTCAACACTCTCCTAAGCCACGGGCTGACCCCTGGGGAACTCTTCTCCTCACTTGTGGACCCCATCTGTGAAGCTCCTAAACTTACCTTTCTCACCGATGATTCCTAGTAGGCAGACAGTACCACCATGGCCAAGAAAGTGAGTTTGGCCCATTATGCCCCTTGAATCAGACATCTATCCCCAACCCAAGAAAAACTCTGCCCATAAGAACAGTAACCGGCAGAGTCAACTGACAGCTGTCGGTGGCAAGAGCTAGGCCCTAGGCCATCAACTGTCAGGTAGAGGCTCCAAGTAGGGGCCATTGGCAGGCCTGACCCCCAGTCTTGAGGCTGGCAAGGAGTTCCCTAACAGCTCCTGAGCGTCCTCTGAAGTTTCTCAGAGTGGGAGGCAACTGCCTTGGTTGATAGGCACCCTCCTTCAACTCTCACTCCCACCATCTCAGGCGTGGTAGCCTAAGACTGGCTCTCCAGTGCATAGTCTGTGACTGCAGCTGAACAGGGATGAGTCCTTGACACCCACATGGCCAAGGAAGTCCATTACAGCAAAAAACAGCATTAAGACAACTATAGAAGAGGTAAATCTGTTTCAAAGGAAGAATCCCCCTCAACCTGGTCTCCTTGACCAAACCTTTGTAACTGAGTATGGACCTGAAATGCTTGAAGTTTTTTTGGTACCCAGTAGTCTGCAAAATATCTGGACTGGTGTTGAAAGATTGGTTTGCCTTCTATATAAAAATCTTGGGCCAGAGATACAAGGCATTTCAGTGTGCTCCAACGGATCTCAGACCTGTTTACGCACACTAAAATGCATGGGCCCATGTACCAACAGTATTTTGCAACTCGTAAATAAAGTGCGACTCGCAAAATACTGTTTTGATACTCGCTATTAGGAATGGGCGTTCCCTTACTAATAGCTATTTTTTAAGGGCAGGCACTACCTGCCCCAAAAAAAAAAAAAGTTTCATATTTTTTTAAAAATGCATCCCGTTTTCCTTTAAGGAAAACTGACTGCATTTTATAAAAAAAGGTGCTTTATTTAAAAGCAGTCCGAGACAGGTGGTCTGCTGAGCCAAGCAGGCCACCATCCCTGGGAGGGCCTGTCATTCCCAATGGGCTCGCAAATTGCGAGAGGCTCATTAATATTCATGAGCCTCGCTAATAAACACACTGTTGTAATGCAAAATAGCGCCTCGCAAATTGCGAGTTGCAAAAAACTCTCAATTTGCGAGGCACTATTTTGCGCGTCGTACATCTGGCCCCTTGTGTAATATTTGCATTGTACATCGGATGCACTGGTGCTGGCTTGGTTTATCAAGCACCGTATATGAAGTTACACTGTTTATATAGACACAACTCACAAACAAGTTTTTGAACATTCAAAAAAAATGAGCTAGATTTCTTTAATCTTTTAGGTTGTTTTGATTATGCAATTTCACATGTTGTTTTCACAAAATCAGCTGGAGTATTTGTAACCTATCATCGAATGTTTGAACTTTATAAGATGCCAAGCAATTAATGAAATAGAATATGTGATTAAAATACTTTTCTATGTATATACAGTAGACTGAGATGTACTGTATGTTTCTAACTAGTTCACGAATGTAACTGGAAGGCAACGTTCTTTTTTCTTCATATCTCTGTGGCCTTGCGTTTCCTCTCGCCAAGAAAGGGCAGACCCCACTATGTAGCAACTTTCTAAAAGTGATATTTTTAAAAGAGTAATCTAAAATCCACATTTACTACTAACGAGGATTTTAAATTGCAACTAATTTGAGTCCAAATGTGACATTTCTCCCTGCTCCCTCTCAAAAGTTAGCACTTATTAACTATAATAAGATAACCCAAAGCTATCCTATGCGAGAGGTAGGAATACAGAAGTGAACAAGCATTTGCAATGCAATAGGTCTCGCATTAGGAAAGTTTGAGCTATTGGTATTGTAAATGACAATTTTTTTATTTATGTGTTGGTTTTGAAAATAGCAAAATTAATAGCTTCGTCATTTACAATGCTAATAGTTTTAACTTTCGCAAATGTGACACCTATAGCATTTGTAATGTAATATGTGTTGTATTTACGTGACTTAGATGTATTGATATTACAAATAAAAATGGCTTTTTTTAATAATTAATACTTGAATAAAAGTTATTGTAATTTATAATGGCAAATGCTTTTGTAAATAACTTTTGTGAAGATTATGTTCATTGTATTTTATTGTGACGAAAATCCAAGAACAGAAGTGAAATATTAACATATTTTTGTGACATTTGTAATAAAGTTTGAAACATTGAGAGAACACATTTGAACCAGTTGTTGTTGAATGGTTGCACAGATTGATGCTGTGGTGGCGCTGACTGATGTTGTGGTGACGACGAGTGATGCTGGAGCGTTTAGTGATGTTGTGGTGCCCCTGAGTGATGCTGTGGTGGAGCTGAGTGATGCTATGGTAATGTGATAGATAGATAGATAGAGTGAGGGCGATAGATAGAGGGAGGACGACAGATATATACAGTGTTATGTGGCACTGAGGGGTATTTGGAGTGTATGTTCCATTGCAGAGTGTGAGGGTGCGCAGGGTGTGTGGGTGCGCAGTGTGTGAGGGTACGGAGTGTGTGAGGGTGCGCAGTGTGTGTGAGGGTGCGCAGTGTGTGTGAGGGTGCGCAGTGTGTGTGAGGGTGCGCAGTGTGTGTGAGGGTGCAGTGTGTGTGAGGGTACAGTGTGTGCAGTGTGTGTAATGGTGCAGTGCAGTGTGTGCGGGTGCAGTGTGTGTGATGCTGCAGTGTGTGCAGTGTGTGAGGGTGCAGTGTGTGTAATGTAATGTAATGTATAGGCATTTATATAGCGCACTACTTACCCGGAGGGTCCCAAGGCGCTTCGACCGCTGCGAAACCCTTCCTGGCTTCCCTGAGAGATGGTCCCTTAATGGGTATCTCCAGGGTGAGACCAGGCATCCCCGGCGGTCTGGTGGGGCCGTTAGTGAAGATGAGGCAAGCTAATGCCCAGAGTTGCCGAGTGTGATCGCTGATCAGAGTGGGCACCGAGGCGAGAGAATTATCGAGTCCGCTGACCCTGGTCCAGAAACCTGCCGCGCCGGGAATCGAACCCTGGTCCCGGGCCGTCCTCTGCTCTCGGGTCTGCCGCCTCTAACCAGTGAGCCACACTACTTCACTGTGCAGTGTGTGTGAGGGTGCAGAGTGTGAGGGTGCGGTGTGTACAGTGTGTGTGAGGGTGCAGTGTGTGTGAGGGTGCAGTGTGTTCAGTGTGTGAGGGTGCAGTGTGTGTGAGGGTGCAGTGTGTTTGAGGGTGCAGTGTGTGTGAGGGTGCAGTGTGTGTGAGGGTGCAGTGTGTGTAAGGGTGCAGTGTATGCAAGGGTGCAGTGTGTGCTGTGTGTGTGAGGGTGCAGTGTGTGTGAGGGTGCAGTGTGTGCAATGTGTGTGAGGGTGCAAAAAAATGAGAAAGGGGTGTAGAGAATTGAAAAGAAGGAGGGTGAAAGAGAGGGGAGCTATGACAGAAGAGAATAAAGGATGTAAGAGTTGTGAAGACGAACAAGTGTTGAAGACCACACACACATAAAACCAATACAACTGCAGAACCAAAACCCTTGCACACTAATCCTCACCTACTTGATGTGTATATACCAAAACTGTGCAGCAACCCTCAGTACAGGCAGCACACGGTAGTACTGCAAAACACATAGCAGATAGTTCAGAGCCATACCGCACAGAGCTCAAAAACCAAAAAAGGACCAGTAACATAACATAATAAAATGCATTTAATTCTAAAGACGAAACCTATTTTTGTTCCCAGTCCTTAAACTGGACATATAAAAGTACATGTACTCTGTCCCCTGTCCCCTTCACACAGGCACCAACAGCTGTGGGGTCTGTAACCAATGGCGGCACAAGAGTGAGACAAAGTGGCGCAAGAGGGCAGCCCAGTGGCGCAAGAAAGAGGCACAGCGGCAGAAGAGGGAGGCACAGCGCAGAAGAGAGGCACAGCGGCAGAAGAGAGGCACAGCGGCAGAAGAGAGGCACAGCAGCAAAAGAGAGGCACAGCGGCAAAAGAGAGGCACAGCGGCAGAAGAGAGGCACAATGGAGGAAAAGAGAGGCACAGCGGCAGAAGAGAGAGGCACAGCGGCAGAAGAGAGGCGCAGCGGCAGAAGAGAGGCACAGCGGCAGAAGAGAGGCACAGCGGCAGAAGAGAGGCACAGCGGCAGAAGAGAGGCACAGCGGCAGAAGAGAGGCACAGCGGCAGAAGAGGGTGGCACAGCGGCAGAAGAGGGTGGCACAGCAGCAGAAGAGGGTGGCACAGCAGCAGAAGAGGGTGGCACAGCGGCAGAAGAGGGTGGCACAGCGGCAGAAGAGGGTGGCACAGCAGCAGAAGAGGGGGGCACAGCAGCAGAAGAGGGGGGCACAGCGGCAGAAGAGGGTGGCACAGCGGCAGAAGAGAGAGGCACAGCGGCAGAAGAGAGAGGTACAGCAGCAGAAGAGAGGTACAGCAACAGAAGAGAGAGGCACAGCGGCAGAAGAGAGAGGCACAGCAGCAGAAGAGAGAGGCACAGCAGCAGAAGAAAGAGGCACAGCAGCAGAAGAGAGAGGTACAGCAGCAGAAGAGAGAGGCACAGCAGCAGCAGAAGAGAGAGGCACAGCAGCAGCAGAAGAGAGAGGTACAGCAGCAGAAGAGAGAGGTACAGCAGCAGAAGAGAGAGGCACAGCAGCAGAAGAGAGAGGTACAGCAGCAGAAGAGAGAGGCACAGCAGCAGAAGAGAGAGGCACAGCAGCAGAAGAGAGAGGCACAGCAGCAGAAGAGAGAGACACAGCAGCAGAAGAGAGAGGCACAGCAGCAGAAGAGAGAGGTACAGCAGCAGAAGAGAGAGACACAGCAGCAGAAGAGAGAGGCACAGCAGCAGAAGAGAGAGGCACAGTGGTGAAAGCAGAAGAGGAAGCAGAGTAACTCTAAGGAAGATTGTTAATTGCATCCACACCTATCAGTTGATACATGTGTACAGTTTATATGAGAGGTGTCCGTGGACTAGTGCTCTTTGCAAACATATATCATATAGCTGTGTCAAATATGGTGTCCAAAGTTTTAGTCCCTGCCCTCAAAAGTTTAGGTGAAATGATGTGTCAATGTAAAATGTCCCGAATGGTAGAGCAGTATTACGATTTTCAATTGCTTAAATCGGTTAATATATTTCCCAAAAAAATGATTCTCCACCTAAATTTGTTCCAGCAAAAACTCTTGCCAGCACAGCTGGACATAAAATGAGAAGTTTGGTGCATGTCTTGTTTGGCTTGGTGTACATTTTCACATCTGTCTAGTGACTCGTTTTTTAAATCTTGTAATGTAATTGCCTTAAGTTTCCTAAAAATATTTTATAGCTGGCCTTGCTTTTATAAAAGGAGCGTTTGCCAAATGAAATTGGTAAAATTAAACAAAAGAGGTCTGTTTCATTATTATTTGTGTCCGTCACGTTTCAGCTAAGTACAAAGCTGCATTTTTTTCCTGCTTCCACTTGTCCTGCAACCTATATGGGTTTAGGTGCCGCCACTGTAATGAAAGCAAACTCACCGCCACAGCCCGGCTTCAACAGGAAGCCAGGCAACCTTTGTTGGGACGGGGGCGGGGCCGGACACGCGACCGGAGCTTCCCAGGAGGCAGGCTGCAGTGGCTGGCGCATGGCTCCGGTGCAGAGAGAGGAGAGCCCTGCATGCAGCCAGCGTCCGCCCGGGAAGCCAAGGAGCGGAGTGCCGGTGTCCCTGTGCCTGTATTACGTCGGAGTGAGCAGCCCCGGAGCGGGACGAGTAGAAGTCCGGGTGAGTGGGGCTCCGTGCTTGCGTTTCTGTGTGTATGCAGGGGGAAGGGGAGGGGGGAGGGGGAGGGGGGCAGCGTGCGTGTGTGTGTGTGTGTGTGTGTGTGCGCGCGCGCGCCTGTGTGTATGTGCGTGCATGCAGAGGGGTGGGGGCTGGCTGTGTGTGAGCAGGGGCTGTGAGTTGATCTGCGCAAGCGCGGCTCAGACGCGCGCTCCCGCGGTCAAAACTGAGACTGCAAAAGCGCGCGTCTGAGTCGTGTCCACTCTCCTAAATACGGGCCACATTAGGTCTGGAGCAGACACTCTCAATGCTCACGCATTGAGAGTACGTCTGCTCGACCTAAAAACGAATTTAGGAGTTTTTCCCTGTCAGGAGATATAAAACTGGAAAACACATGTCTTTCTTTTTACATACAATCCACTCTGTGCCCCGTGCTGTTTAGGGTCTACTTTAGAGGTGACTTATTTGCATTAAAAAGAAAGGTTTAGGCCTTACAATTTTGTTTTTTACAGAATTAAATTTGCATTTTAAAACTGTCATACAGGCTATAATGGCAGGCCTGAGACTTGTTTCAAAAGGCTACTTTTAGTTGCTCCCCACCAGTAGCATTTAATGTTCTGGGTACCATATACGAGGGACATACAAGTACATTAAATGTACCAATCAGGTGTAAGCCAATTGTACCATGTTTTAGGGGGTGTAGTGTTCCCTCCAACAACATCTACTCCACATCATGTATCTCTGCAACTGCCTGTCCCTCGACATTCAACAACCCCTATGTCCATGGTGACTATTTCCATAGCACCTGGATGGTATCAGGCTCATCCTGATACCACACATCCTTCCCCTTACACAAATATAACATAAGATATAACCAATATAATTATTTCCTAATACAAATACAAAAGCAAGAATACCCCAAATAATAAAACAACTAAAGACTTATTGCAAATAACTCTACACAACATTATAGAAACTCTACAAGATATTATGAAAGAAGGTATCATTGCATTGTATGATTGATAGCAATATGGTATTAACACATTATACACATTTAAATGATCTCATTCTGTTTTTTTCAGATGCATACTTTACAGCTTTATTAGATCTCTTGGGCCCGATTCACAGAATGAACTTAAGACTCAATCCTAAACTTACTACTATTTTGGTATTCACAGAATGCACTTACTCATTTCGGTATTCACAGAATGCATTTACTAATTTCGGTATTCACAGAAGGCACTTACTCATTTCGGTATTCACAGAAGTTAGTAGTCCTAACTTTAGGACTCCTAAATGCCTTCTGTGAATACCGATAGTCTTAAAATTAGGATTTTTCTCCATTTATTAGTAGTAAAGTTAGGACTCCTAACTTTAGGACTCCTAAACTGAGAAAAATCCTAATTTTAAGACTTTCGGTATTCACAGAAGGCATTTAAGAGTCCTAAAGTTAGGAGTCCTAACTTTACTACTACTAAATTGAGAAAAATCCTAATTTTAAGACTTTCGGTATTCACAGAAGGCATTTAGGAGTCCTAAAGTTAGGAGTCCTAACTTTACTACTACTAAATTGAGGAAAATCCTAATTTTAAGACTTTCGGTATTCACAGAAGGCATTTAGGAGTCCTAAAGTTAGGAGTCCTAACTTTACTACTACTAAATTGAGAAAAATCCTAATTTTAAGACTTTCGGTATTCACAGAAGGCATTTAGGAGTCCTAAAGTTAGGACTACTAACTTCTGTGAATACCGAAATGAGTAAGTACCTTCTGTGAATACCGAAATGAGTAAGTGCATTCTGTGAATACCAAAATAGTAGCAAGTTTAGGATTGAGTCTTAAGTTCATTCTGTGAATCGGGCCAAACTTTGGCAAAGGGGCCAATTCCCCCACAAAAAGAACATTTGACTTTAATTGCAGGACAGGTTTTATCCCTTGCTAAATGTTCCTTACTCCCACAGGGAAGCAAGCAAGTACCTTATCTATACCTTCAACTTTTACAGCAGCCTGTACTTTCTTTGTACCCTCAATCTTTTTTCTCTTTTACCTAAGTGACTTTAGAAAGTACATCCTTATCCTTGCTACTAGTAGAAGTGGCAGCCCTAGCACACCCTTTTGATAGCGCCCCTCCCTTTCTGTACAATACCCACTACCTATTTTCATGATTAGTCTCCGCTAACCCACAATCTGACCTGAAAGTTGTTAACATTGGTCAGGTTTCAGTTCATCATGAAGTGTGCCAAACTTTCAAGACATTACAATTTTTTTTAGTGCAGAAATATAGTCTTCAATTGGTTCAGGCTTTCCCAGCTTCCTTTGAAAAAAATTGAAACAGTCAATAGAAGCATATACTGCTGGCTGATAGTAATTATCTAAATCTTCTAGTGCATGTTTAAAAACATTTGCATGAGTTATAGATCTTACTTTCTTTTCCACCTGACAATATACTCCTAGGCTTTCCTGTCCTAAACTATTAAGTAGTATTTTCTTCTTGATGCAGAAAAACATCCTCTTCTGTTGCTGACATACAGTTCATAAAGTACTCTTTCCACTCAGGCCATTTCAGTTGAGGTTCACCAGGCAGTGGTACAAATAGCACGGGTGGAGTGAACGAGAAGGTTTGGGCACAGATAGCTAAGTTATACTATAAAACAATAACCTAACAACAAGGACTATATCATGCAAATCCAGACTTTAAGTAATTATTAATAATAATTATTTGCTATACTTAAGGAGTACATCTAGTTTACTATTGCAACACTAAAATATTTCATGCAGTATCCACAAGAAACTGGCGCTAAGAGTTCACCACTATTACATTTACCCCTTAAAGAATATATATAACGTGAATACAATTCAATAGAACTGTTCCCACATTAAACAGTCAAGGATAAGAGAATTAAGGTGAGCACATCACCGTAGACGTGCATGAGAAGGCTACAGCTGGATCAGCGGCAGACTTGTCAACCATTTCGATGCAGAAGTGGTGCACGTATCACCATAATTGCCTAGTGCACGATGAAACATAATACCTCTTTTAGATCAACTGAGGTGTGCTCATCACCATAATGTCAAAGTGCGGGATGCACGCCCTGAAGAATGGAGAAATGTGGTGCACGCAAGCTTTACTTGAGGTGTGCTCATCACCGTAAAGGCTGGCAGTGCACACAAGTAGGCCTTGGTGGTGAACTCTGCTCTACTCGCAGAGTTTTCCGCACTCCGCGTTACGCGGAGATCGCGGAGTTCCCAAAAAGTCAACTTCGCGCAGCTGAGCAGAGTTTTTTTCCATGCCCGCGTTCACCAACACCAAGTTGGCGAGTGCGAGCGAGGAAAATCAACTTCCCGGTGACATTTTTCATCATTCACGATCGTCAACATCAAGTTGGCGAGCGCGAGCATGGAAAATAAACCTCCAAGCAAGATTTGTCAGCGCGGGGGGCTCAGGTTTCTCATTGCGAGTGGTCGCGTATGGTCACGACCGCTCGAGTTGAGAAACTGCCCGTTCGCGTTGAGAAAGCTGCCACTCGAGTAAAAATCTACTCGAGCAGCAGAAAAGGAAAGCCTGCGCTGTGCATGATGTTGTTCGCGATGATCGCACAGCGCGGACAAGCATCCAGCACTGTGCAATCACTGCGAACAGTATTTTTCTATCAAACTTCACCGCTCCCGGAGATCCACGTAGTGTGGTGGAGTTTTTTTACCACTCCGCGGAGTTTCACTTAGAGCAACTCAGCGAACTCCACCCAGGGATACACACAAGCCTTAAGCAAGTCAGAGCGAGAGAAAGTAACCGTAATGTGTTGTAACACAAGGAGTACGTATCACAGCAGAATAGGGAGCACTAATAATTCTCCCAAAAGTACTTTACACCTGGCCATTAATAAAAGGTGTGTTCATCACAGCAAAGGCGGATACCAAGAAAAATCAAAAGTAGTTACCAAACAAAAGAACTCCATCCATATGCCTGGCCTTAGGCTTGCACATCTGCCCAGAGGGGGAGATTAAATGAGTGTGTGTTTTGGCCACATTAGTTCCCACTGATCACTCCCCCACTGCCCCCCACCCCCCACCATTGTAATAAGTTTGTTGTGGTGCTGTTGTTATTAAGCAGTGGGGAGCAAGCGCAAGCAGTTGTTTTGCCTCCATTCCATGGCAAAATTAGAGGGCAGTCACTGACCCCACAACCCAGGGTGTGCACCAGCTCTATAGTTGAACCTGTCCCTGTAAACAAGGATGTGATTGGTTGTGCGGAGTCACAACCTTCCGAGAGGCCACATCATCCTGCAATGTGTCCTTGTGCTGCCACAGAACCCTGACCAGCTTACAACATGCCTGAAAGAGAAAAAGAAATGTGAGCAGCCACTGTGGGAAGAGTTTCTGGGAGTCTGAAACCAGAGAGGAACCAAATAGAGGCCATTACTTGGGACCTCTTGACTCACAGCATCAGCGCACGTGCAGGGCATTTGGCTGCAACCTCCACCTGGTCATGAGGTCCAGAAGGTTTGGTCTTGTATGAGCCTCTGCTTGAAGCAACATCCAAACCTATTGTTAACTTCACTCACTAGCCTCTTGGAAGCCCCATTCGACCCCCATCGGGTTGCAAAAAACCAGAGCCCCACAGGAGTTAGAGTTGCAAAGGGAAGGACGCTCATAATGGGCTCCAAGTTGCTAGCAATAAATACAGCATCATTAGGGACCAGACATCCCTTGCCACACAGCAGCAGCTTCCCTTCACCTGCTGTCTCACGAGACCTCCCCATAACAACAGCTCTGCGCTTGACACTAGCAGGCTCATTCCGAGGCAGAGTGCAGAAATCAGGTGCAAAACGTGGCTGAGGAAAATACTGTTGCCTGGGGTTATGCAACTATTTCTGAGTTTTCCCATAAGCACTGAGGAATAATGTATGATGATGGTCCCTGTGACTGGTGTCATCTTGCAGTTTTCACCAACGTGCTCTATTTGTGTTGCACAAAATGAGTTGCAGGGAGTGAACCTTGAAAGCACTATGATATAAATATTTACTTTAAAATGGACTGAGGGAGCAGCAAAGCCTGCGAGTCCAGCTTTCAATAAGCCAGGGCTTGAGGGGTGCATTCTCTGAGAATGGTTTTGAAAAAGCAGGGACAAATGGTGTTTTGAGGAGTAGGTTAGGGCCAGATGTATGAAGCATTTTAGCAGTCGCAAACGGCCCATTGAGACCCAAGGTGTGTTTTGAGGCAGAGGTTAGGGTCAGATGTACAAAGCATTTTGCCATGTATAGAAGGCAAAATGTGACTAGCTAACATTGGGATTTGGTATCAGGAAGGGGTGTTTAGGGTGTCTCTTCCTAATACCGAATAGCACTGGTTTGTATGAATGTTTTCCAACCCAGAATGCAGTAATGAAATATTCGCAGTTACCACAAACTTCAAGTTGGTGGTAACCCATTCGCAAATGGGAATGGGTCCCCAAAGGACAACTTCCAATTTGCGAATGTGGGCGCCAACATTTTTTAACAGCAGATAGTGGTCCCACGGATCACTGCCTACTCTTAAAAAATAAAAAGTTAGCTTTTTCAATTCTATTTTTGAAATGTATCCCGGGGCTGCATTACAAAAGAAATATTGCTTTATTTGAAAAGCAATCACAGACACGCTACCATCCCTGTGATCATAGCCATTCACAATGGGCCGCAAATTGTGACCTACCTCATTAATATTGTTGAGGTAAGTCCATTTGCGACTCACTGCTAATCACTAACAGTGTCAAACACACAGTTGTACATCGCAGTTTGGGATTTCCTAATATCGAATCACTAAAATTTGCTATTTTGAAATCTCAAACACATGATTTTGTATATCTGGCCCATAGTCTGTTCAAACTTCCCATACCGTCTGCCACTCCCCTCAGACTCCAGGACGCACGTGAAATTATTTCACGCATGCGCACTAACATGGCTGTATTTTCACTCTCCCTATCTGTAGGAATATTGGCAAGGGTCACAAACATAAACTTTTACCAAATAGTTGAGGACTGGAGTTAGAATGGTAAATCCTCCTGTTCCCGAATATTTGGTTGGATTTCTATGGCTGTCGCTCGGGAAAGAATAGAAATAGAGGCCGGGGCAACATGGACAGACAGAGGTCTTGGATGATTACAAAAGGAGCAAAAATTTGAAGTTTCAATCGATTTTTAGTCTGCAAGCCTTAACCCCCTCCTCCGCCCTCCCCTCCCCCGCCCTCCAGATGAGTATTGGGGTCCCCCTACCAAGAAAACATAAAAAAAGGGTGGCAAAACAGTGGATTGCCATGCATAATTTCCTTCTGTTAATACCCTGCAATGTTCCTGAGACGATTTTATATTTGTGCAGGGTCACCAACATGGTGCCACAAGTGAACACGTCTTTGGATGATGAAATATGGAGCACTTACATAGGACAGTTGCTGAAAGGTGTGGTCAGCATTATTACTAGGATGTCCAAACACTATTAATACCCCAGACACAAATACCAATGGCGATGTTGTGTCAATGTTCACGATGCTGTGTGAAGATGAAATGCTGGAGGAATGAAACAGCTGGTCTGGATATGTGCTGGGGAGGACCTACAGCCATCAGGGTGTCATAATTCATACATTTTGTAGCAATGTGATGGCAGACATCTTGTGGAGCAGCCATTATTTTTTTTTTTACAAGAAAGATTAAGGGCCAGATGTACAAAATGTACAGATGTTTTCTTCTTTTTAAACCCTGTTATTCGGTAAATCCCAGGGTTTGTGACAAAAATATTGGGGGGCATATTTTCAAGGGCCTTATCGATGCTTTAGCAGGACTTTTTCCCGCTAAAGCGGCTATAATTTCATCGCCTTATTAGCAAGCTGTCGCTAACAGCAGTTAGTGACAGTTTGTAGGCGATAGCGAGCGGTTTGGGGCCCGCTTTGCATGTCAGCGATATTTATCGCTAGTGACATGCAAAGTGGTGTACCCAACCTGTTAGCGACTGAAAGCAGTCGCTAACATCGCTATTGCCTATTATCAACGCAGGCACAGCGATAAAAAAATGTGCACTAAGCGCGAATATCGCCAAAAACTAACGCCTGCTCAGACCACTTCTTAACCTGTATATCCAATGGGAGGTGGATTTTCAGGTTAAGACCCCATTAGCGATAATGCCTGAATATTGCTGGATTTCCAGTGATATTCACGCATTGAGACGCTATCGCTGGATATTTTATCGCATTTGAGATAAACGTTGCTAATGGCACGTTATCTCTGCGATAAAATCCGGCGATGCGCGGCGATAAAAAAAATATCGCTAAGCTCATTTAGCGATAAATATCGCTAGTTGTTGATAATATGCCCCTTGGTTTCAAAAGTACCTAACACATTTAGCGATTCAGTAACATGCTACTGCATCGCTAAATGGGTTCACGAAATTATAAGAAATTGCTTCTTGTAAGGAGCATGTTTAGGGTTTTCCTTCGAAACAGGGACTCATTACAGCATTTGTTAATCTTTTGCGAGCGAAAGCTAGTCACAAAACATTAAGATTTTACCAACACATCAAAGAAGGTGGTAACACATTCACATATGGGAATTGGTTCCCAAAATACCACTTCCCCATTGTGAGTGGTCCCAAAAATCTTTTAGGAGCAGGCAGTGATGTACTGGACCACTGCCTACTCTTAAAAATTAGTTTAACAAACATTTTTTCTAAATGCAATCTGCATTCCTTAAAAAAAACATGCTATATTTAAAATCACAGTCATGGTGATCTGCTGCTCCCAGCAGGCCACCATCCCGGTAGATCTGGAAATTTTTTTAATTATGGCAGAGTAATCGAAGTAAATTTAGTAATTTTGTGTTACTCTTTTGATGCAGAATTACCAAAAATTATGCAATTCCTCCCCTTCTGCGTAATTATGAGTAATTTGGCACAAAAACGTATTACTGGAGCGCAGGAATAATGAATTTAGCGAGCTTGAGTGCCTGCTGCTGTTCATGTTCTGTTGCATTTAGAGCTATTTTCTTGGTGCAAAATTCATTCTTGGCTCAATTTTGGATGAGAAGTTGTGTTTTGCGCTAAAAAATTGCACAAAATACTGGGTTATGCTTGTCACATAATTTGATTAAATCTCTCATAATTTTTCTCTATTATGAGTAATTACTGTACATCCAATTACGAAAGCTACATCCACCCCGTCATCCCAGTGATGGCAGCGAATTGTACAGCTTCGCATTTTGTGTCCTAACTCATTAATATTCATGATGTAGGTCAAACTGCCACCCACTGCAATTTGTTGAACCATCTCATTAGTACATCGGTCGGTTTGCAAAATACAACAGATTCGCAAAGAGTTGATTTGCAAATTGAGAACACTTTTTGCGAATGCACGGTATGTACATCTGGCCCTTAGTTACGTCATTAGGAACTTCTGATGCTGAGATGACTAAGCTGACACTATGTGGAAAGAGAAATCCTTCGACAATGCAATGTAGATTATAAGTAAATAGAGGTAGCCAATGCTCCTCAGTACATTAACTACATTTCCACACACTGTGTCAATTCTACTCTTGCTTAGGAAAGAAACTGCAACATCTGAGAGAACAAAGGGGCATATTATCAAGCACGGCGTTAAAATTATTGCCGCTTTAGCGGCAGAAAACTGCAGCTAAAACAGCGGTAATGGGCTTGATAATATGCCTTTGAGAATTCCAATAGAAGCCCATGTTGACACCAGAACCTGGGCTTCTATTGGAACTCTCAAGGGCATATTATCAAGCCCATTATCGCCGCTTTAGCTGAAGTTTTCTGCCGCTAAAGCGGCGATAATTTAAACGCCGTTTCTTGATAATATGCCCCTAAATACTTTAGATTTGAGTTTGTCGATTCCAGGTCTTGGTTTAGGTTGAGGATCTATGAACCAGCCCCCCTGCAGGTTTTGATGGCCACACAACTCTTCAGAGATGACATGGAACAAAGCATTACTAGAAATGGCTTATCTGATTATAAAGAGCCTCTCAATTGATGACATGTGTCATCTAGCCCACATGGTACTAGTGTAGTGGGGTTAATATATGTCATACTCACTGCAGTTTTTGGCTGATGCAAAGGTTCCGCACTACTGCGGCGACCACGTGGTTCACGTCACCACTAGAAAAGGCCTCTGTTACTTCAGGCTGCTGTGACTGACCCAGCTAATTGGCTCGCTCAGCTGTCACGCAAGTGATCTCACCCCAACTGTGACAGATGGAAAAGGGCGAGGTCTAATAAGAGGGAGTGAAGAAAGGACATTAGAAGTTTAGGTCGAGGCAAACCTAATACCTTTCCTCCTGCCTAGGGCAGCTATGCAAAGACACTCCAGACAAGAAAGAAGCAGTATTTTTATCTCTGATTCCACACTCTACACTGCCCCATATGTAAGACAGGTAGGTGAGGCACTCACAGACTTGAAAGACTGAAAGGCCCTCAGACCAGTGGCGGGCAGTGACCCTCCAACCTCAACGGGCGTTGGGGGGACCGAGAGACAAACCCAGTGGGGCGGGCAAAAAGATAATTTAAAATGTTTTAATAATGTACTTACCTGTGTTTGCAGATGAGCAGCATGAGAGCAGCGCCAGGATTGGCTGGAGCAGGCTGTCTCGACACTCGTGCAGGCACAGGAGGCCTGCGCCTGCTCTCCACCCAGCTATCTGGGACAGCTAGGTGGAGAGGTTTACACTGCGCATGTCAGCCTGGCCATCGCAAGACGGCCTACTGAAGTGAATTGTGCAGTATAAACTGATGGAGTGAACACAACTCCCCTGCGGCCAGTAAGAAGCAATGCCCCAAAACACTGCTCGGGTTGGGAGCAGTGAAAAATAAAATGGTAATTCATTTTATTACTGTTTTAATTTTCAATTTCCTGCACTGGCAGCAGGGGGCGACTCTCCTCTACCCTAATGGGATCCACCGCTGCCTCACACATGGGCAGCAGTGTAGAAATGCGGGTGTGAGCACCACATAGAAAGTCTTGGCTTCTGAAGGTTGCATGCACACCATCTGCTGATTGATTCGTCTGGTCTGTGCAGCCAGCTGCATGTGAGGACAGTCATTGTGGCAGCCCAACTGGCCATTACCAAAAAGTTAAAGTCAACTCTTTGGTTCAATGAAGCCCAAACACTCTAATGGTATTGCCTGGAGACATTTCTATGTGACAACTTGGATTAATTTCCAAAGCAACACTCAGGAGCCTGTGATGCTGCTGTCCTAGGAACCACGGAAACCAGGCGCTGCTTTGAGCTCCCTGAACTGCTATGTGGTTCCTTTTTAGGCTTTGACCATCAGGGCAAAGCAACATCAAACAGCCCAGGCTCATCATCTACTTCAGAGCGCCCTCCTATCACCCACCATGAAAATAAGGTTCAAACTGTGTTATTCTTTTCAGTAGAATGCTTGAGACTTTCATTTACATTGAGATGACATGCTCAGTAACTATAAGGCGTTCTATGGCATTACCAACTCATCTGCAAGTCTAATACTGTTGCTCTTCATCTTCTCTGTCCTCTGCCTGGGCTCAGTTGTGAAGGATTATAGTGGTTGGACTAATCTGAATATTATAGCTAAGGCTCCAAGTTTTCTGTTTTTACAGATTTTTACAGATGAATACAGACAGAAAACAATGTGCTTCCTGTCTGTATTTATTTTTAAATGCAGAAAAATACAGAAAATTGTGCTTCTTGTGAATGAATCTTCATGTTGTTCTTCATGAATTCTAGGTCAACATCTGAATACATAAACAGCATTAGGAGGTAGAAAATGGGATGAGATGTCTTTAAATACAGGCACAGCTTAACAGATATGTGTATATAATGCTAATATTTACCTGAAGGTGTAGTGTTTTGTTATTTCTGGCTATCTAATTTTCTAAAACACAACAGGCATCAAAGTATGAGTGCAAGTGTATCTGTTAAATAAATGTGAAAATATACCATTTTCTGACGCCATTTACTTCCAAACACGAAATAAATTTAGATAAACACCATTAAGATGAGTAAAAAATAAATATGGATAAATACAGAGGTAAATGTTAAAAAAATAAATACCATAAAACCGGGAGCCCTAATTATAGCCAAGCAGGCCTCTTCTTTTTAACTCTTTCTTCTCTTTCCTTTTGGAAAGTATTGTAGAGCAGTGTTGCAGGGGGGGGCAGGGGGTGGTGAAGACAGCAGCACTGACCACCCTAGGGTGCAGCCTGCAACATTGGGGGCTGCGTACACAATTTGATGGTATCAAGGCTCAGGGGTGGCCTACCTTTCACCTTCCAAAGCACTCTCTGGAACATTGCATACTACCGGGCAGTTGTGTGTGCTGCCGAGCTAGGGGCTAATTTCTCTGTGGTGGGGACTTATTTCGTTGATGGGGACCTGCGTGCGATTTGAAATAAAAAAAAAAAAACGAATTTCGTTTTGCACACGCAGGTCCCCATCAACGAAATTAGCCCCCAGCACGGCAGCACACACAACTGCCCGGTAGCCAGTCCGGCCCCGCATACAGTTGGGGATCTATGGGGTAAGCTCGTAGCATGTGTGGAAACATTTCAGGATATTTTCATTGCTTGGGGGCTTTTTATCCAGAGGTGTGATTTTATGTCAAGACAGGAGGCTAGCATTATGCATCAACCTTTTATTCACCCCTTCTGAGCAGCAGCCTTAAAATCTCAAAGCTAGAACACAGCATGAACTCCAGAAAGAGTGCAGTAATGTTCCTGACACTGATAATGCTACTACTTTGATCCTAATTATAAGTCAGACAGAGCAGAATTATTGTATGGATTTCTGCTCCCCCAGAGCCTGAGGGGGCTAGTATTTCCACCTAGTTTTTCCGGGTGTTGCAGCACTGGATGATATTTTTGGGACGGTAATTGTGTCGTGAAAAATCACATGGGCTGCATCAGCCGAGAAGCCTCTGTCCCATTTTTCTCATTCTTTGAAGGGGGAGTATACGATGCTCCCCCAGGCCAAAATGTATCTTTCCCTTCTCACCAATACCCTCAACACCCTTCTCTCCACCTCCACAACACACAGAGGCAACAGCAGACATTTCCACCTGCTTACAGAAGGTGGTAAATATGTGTCTTAAACTGCATGGAACTGGGAATTTCATGTGGCTTTACCACCAGCAACTCCAGTCATGGGCTTAAACTCTTAATTGCATACTGCAGTCGCCTGGTTACTGCATGGTAAATCAGCACACACCAATAACATTACCATCCTCACCATTAATGTGTAACTTTGAATTTGTTCCATAATTATCATATGTAACAATATAATTTATTTAATGAAAATCTTGATCTGAACTGCTGTTAATATATAACTGACACATGGATTGCAAAATGAGTACAACAGAATACAATTGTGTTTGGCAACTGTTGGAAACCCTTTCTGAGGGCCACGGGGCAAGCAGGAGCTACTTGGCCCAACTGTGTGGGATGAGGCTTTTCACTCCTTATGCCCTCTGCCCAACCTACTATGGGTCCTGTTATTGGGCCAAGGAGTACCCCTTCAGCACTGGAATGTCAGTGGTAGCGCGGGTCAAGCAGCTCAAGGTTCTTCGAAGTAGGAGTGGGTAGTGGTGGGAGAGGCTCAAGACTCAAAGTACACACAGTACCTGCCATAACATGATTGGGCATTCATTTACTTGATTTTATGATAAGAGATTATTTGCCTCAAATTCTATGTATCGCCTTCACAGTCAATGCTAGCAGTATTTATGTGCTAAGGTTGTGCACATACCCTGCAGGCCTGCCAGCCAGACAGCCTGAAATAGTTTTACCTGACCTGATGGCACAGGGAGTCACGACTTTGGTTCACACAGGGTGACGGCCTTGTATTCACAGCGGCCAGCTCCCTAGTGAGAAGGGGAGTCACTGACCTTGGCGCACATGCAGGAGACAGCCCTTCTGGTCACAAGGGAGTCACCAACTTTGGCGCAAACACAATTGACGGTCTGCATTGCATGGTGGCCTGTTCATGGTTACACGCTGCCACCAACTTTAGCGTTCACACGGACGACAGCCTACACGTCATAGTAGTCCCCTTCCTGGTGACACAGAGGTCTCCGTCTTTGACAAGATTTGGCGGGCAGTGGGCACTCCTGCAGCAGTCCCGATTTGACCAGGCATCTCACAGTTCACTCACTGTAATCAACTCACCAGGATCCACACTCACTCCAGGTGTTTTACTCCTCCCCCTCAAAGGGTCCTCTGGTCTTGGCAGGAAGGCTTAGGGCACATAGTCTTGACTTCCTGGGTGATGGCCCCTCGCCCAACAAGAAAACCAGCAGTCCTTGGTCCCTAAAACTGATCCAGCAGCTAGAATTCTTGGTGATCTACTTTCTCCTGATAAATAGTGCTGTTGAACAACGTGTGGGTCCCATGCTCCCACCTTTATAGACACAAAAGTGATTTAGTTATTTTCACTGTTTTTCTCACTTTTTTTTATTCATCATCTCTGTCTCTCTGTCCCTAAGTTTATATTTTGTGATTTATTTCTACTTTCACTGTGTTTTTGTTACTTTTCTACTGTTTTATTTTACCTCTTTATTCAAACTCCTACTTCTTCCCCCTAACTTTATTTTTTCCTTCTTTTCTTTTCTGCCTCCACCCCAGAACCATGGCCAAGGGCAGCATTACCGGCTCCAAGGGCAGGGCGCCTGCGCCCAAGAGCTGGCTGCCTTGTGGCAGAATGCGCCCTGCAGGAGTGTAGGCCCGACAACTTTTCGGAGAGGCGGAGGTGGCCGCGCTAGTTTTCTTCATCCAGCGCCACCTCCCCTTGACCTTGGCAGCAGGCGGCAGGCCAGGCTCCGGGTACCTTACCCAAGAGCGTCACTGCCAGTGTGCGAAGGTGCACCGAGCAGTGTTCCGCTGCTCGGGGACCCGGCGCACCCACCAGCAGCTGGCTCACCAGTGGTCAGACATCCTGGACCGGGAGCAGGACCTGTTGGACCTGCTAGGTGTCGAGGTCATGGGGCTTGGTGAGTAGCTAGTAATATATAGTAGTATAAGTATTGTGTATAATTCTTGGACGAATAACGCGATTCTGGTGTGCTTTGTTACATTGCAGATCAATTCCGTTTCAAAATCTTCTGTGATTGTATGACACAGGTGCTGCTCATCACTTCTCTGACTTGTTTGTAATTTTGCGCTAGCTTGGGCTGATTATTGATGTTAGAGTTTACTTTAGAGAACTGAAGTTAGTTAATGCTATTGCTAGAGTCTAGTCCTTCCATTGTCCTTCAGTGAAATAGTGGTGGATGAATAATAGGTTTACTTAGTATTAGTTCATATTTTTTTTGGATCACTGACATAATATT
The DNA here is from genome assembly GCF_964263255.1 of Lissotriton vulgaris. Lineage (NCBI taxonomy): Eukaryota > Metazoa > Chordata > Amphibia > Caudata > Salamandridae > Lissotriton > Lissotriton vulgaris. Next base: position 296,485,544 of record NC_141685.1, read on the forward strand.
GAGGGACATAATCTCGACTATCAAAAATATCGTCGACAAAATATCGACAGACAGAATATCGAGTTTGTATCTACAAACAGGTAAGTACAAAAATATCGAGTAAAAAATATCGTTTACAAAAATGTAGTTCATAAAAATATCGACTTTATTAAAAACAATGTTAAATGAAATTAATATTAAAAATTAATTACTAACATATACTTAAAAATACTTAAATTAACTTATAATAATTAAATAATTAATGAAAGTTATAAAACAAATTACATCATATTTGTTAAAACATATATATATAGTAACATAATATAATTAAATAATATCCAATATTATTACCGTACAATAGCGGAAGTGTAAAAATTACTATACCCACTCCAGAGAGTGCAACAGTAGGGAAAGCGTTGGATAGCGTAGGGATAAAAATCACTATTCCCACTCCAGTGGGTGCAACAGTAGGGAAAGCGTTGGATAGCGTAGGGGTAAAAATTACTATTCCCACTCCAAAGAGTGCAACAGTAGGGAAAGCGTTGGATAGCGTAGGGGTTAAAATTACTATTCCCACTCCAGTGGGTGCAACAGTAGGGAAAGCGTTGGATAGCGTAGGGGTAAAAATAACTATTCCAACTCCAAAGAGTGCAACAGTAGGGAAAGCGTTGGATAGCGTAGGGGTAAAAATTACTATTCCCACTTCAAATAGTGCAACAGTAGGGAAAGCGTTGGATAGCGTAGGGGTTAAAATTACTATTCCCACTCCAAAGAATGCAACAGTAGGGAAAGCGTTGGATAGCGTAGGGGTAAACATTACTATTCCCACTCCAGTGGGTGCAACAGTAGGGAAAGCATTGGATAGCGTAGGGGTAAAAATTACAATTCCAACTCCAGTGAGTGCAACAGTAGGGAAAGCGTTGGATAGTGTAAGGGTTAAAATTACTATTCCCACTCCAGAGAGTGCAACATTAGAGAAAGTAAATACTTCATATATTATTTAAAAAAATATAAATTAATATCTGTAAAAAATTCATTAAAAGTAATTACCAATTTAATATAATATAATAATTAATCTATTAAAATTACTAATTAACATTAATTATTACAATTAGTTACCTATTAATACAAATTAATTACAAATTAACAATTAATTATTTAACAATTAAAAATTAATAAACAATTAATTCAAATTAAATACAATTAAATAAATGTAATTATTTAATTAATTATAAATAAATTACTTCCCACCCTATTCCTCTATAAACCCACAACCCGCTACAGAAAATAAATTAGTAAAATTAAAATAATTAGCAATTAATCAATTTAATTAATTGGCAATTAAAATGTTATTAATTACCCATAAATACTTAATTAACAATTAATTCTAAATAAATACCAATAAATAATTTAACATCTTTAATTAATCATAATTAAATCACCTCCCACCCAATTTCCCTATAAACCCACAACCCGCTACAGAAAATAAATTAGTAAAATTAACATAATTAGCAATTAATCAATTAATTAACAGTAATTGCCAATTAAAATTTAATTAATTACCCAATATAAATTAATTAACAATTAATTAAAAATTAATACCAATAAATACATTTACATATTTAATTAATTATAATTAAATTACTTCCCACCCTATTCCCCTATAAACCCACAACCCGCTACAGAATTAAATTACGCAAAAATTAAAAAAACAAAATTCATTAATTAAAATTAATTATAACATAAATACACACTTTTCACACATATAATAACATAAAAAACACTATAAAAATTCGATATTATTAAAAAATCGATAATTTTAATAACCTATATTATAAACTTCAATATTTTAACTTTCTATATTTTTAACATTCGATATTACATTACTTACCTTAAAAACGATATTTTTAAAGTCTATACTCTGTCCATTCGATATTTTGTCCATTCTATATTTTAAACTCGATATTATGTCCATTCGATATTTTGTACTCGATATTTTGACTGTTAACCATTTTTTTTACGGTCTGCGTGACGCCTCCTCTGTCACTGATTGCTTCTTACCCCAGTCCTCCATAGAACCTTTTTGTAGTTTGTTTAGTGAGTGGTAGGCTTAGCAATAGTATTGTCAGTCAGTAGCAGAACAACATATGTCGCAACCAACCAACAATTTGGTGCATGCACAAATTTATGCATGTGTCCTCCATCTCATCTATGCATTTTTGCTGGCAAAAATAAAAAGGAAATGCAGACTTACTGAACAATTGGCCCATCTGGAATAGGTGGTGTAGGTCAGGTGGTACTGGCTTCGTTAGTATTCTGCAATCAGAATGATTATGGAACATTTGATTAGTGTTCATATAAGTAGGCGGTCCGTGAATCCTGCAAGCCAGTAGTCGTTTAGATAGGTCAAATTTATTGCAATTGTTGTTTCCTAAAATGTTTGAGCGTTTTTTTAATGATTTATTTGTTTCACAGCACTCAATGTTTCTCTCTTACTTTATTATTTCTTACATGATCAGCACCCAGAGGCAAGAAGACGGGGTCCGAGTCGGCGGGAAAACCACCAGAGTATCCTGCTGCTGGCCCCAGTAAGTCCTACAGTGCTTATATTATTAACAATTATATTTCCCTAACTTTTAACGCACCTTATTTTTTCCAAACTATTAATTATGCTTCCTCCTAATTCAATTTTTAACAAAAGCTTCTTTGATCTTCATTATCTGTTTTCCAAATATTAGGTATCCCTGCCTTTCAGTTCCTTCAAACTGCCTCTGCTATGACTCTCTGTACTACTACTATTAGACTGTCTGTAGCTAAGCTTGCCCTGTTGGCCACTCTTTAGTTAAGGTTTTCTTTTGAATAAAGCTGTGATAGAACAATTGCTTTAGCCACTGGGTCCACTCCTGTCCTTTGCATTGTCCTCTTTATTCTCTAGGCTTTGACAATTCCCACCAACAAAATGCGCAACCAGTTGTTTGTCTAGTATTTTTTGTTAGGGTAGTAGTACATACTACTACTACTGTGTGGGTATTCTGCACAGCCACATACAGAACTATGCACAAGAAAATAGGATGTTGGTGATGGGAGGTTGGACCTTACTTATACCTCAATCAGAGAACTCAGAACCCACAATTCACTGACCGACTAGCTGTAGTGTCTCAGTCATTAGTCATTATATCCAGAACCCCCACACAAAGATACCCAATGATTTTATTACACAACCCAGAACATAACACCCTTTTGCTCACTCACTCGTGTAAGTCCACAACACCACAGACGCACCAAATATACCACAGAGTCTATGTGCAAGTTCAAAAGCTTTATTTTTTTCAAATAATAACAAGCTTCGTAAGTTGTTCCATGAAATTACATCCAGCTCCAACATTGCAAAAATAAAGAAGATTAAAACTAAACATTTGTACAACTAGTGCATGATAGAGATCTGTGTGAATTCTGGGAGACCCCTCACCGTTGAATGTATACTGGTTACATGCATCTTTCGTAAGCTCTGCAAATATCTGGTTCGTAGAATGGAATCTTCTGCCTATTATGAGAAAAATGGGGCACGTTAGACAGTATAATACAATTATGCAAGCTTTTTGCAGTCATGCCAAAAAGTGTAACATTATGGCTAAGCAATAGGGACTAACCGAACTCCATAAAAAAAAGTGGCTTGTTTTTCAACCTCTTCACTTGTATGCAACACTCATGTGGCCTCAAAGGCATCTTACTGCGCAACAAGCTGCGAGTTAACATCCGCAAAAAAGTAGACATGAATCTAAAATGGTTACATAGCTCAGGCTAACTTTCCAAAAACTACAATAAGAGAAGAGATGAGATGACCCCAGGGACCATATAATAATACAACTAATGTCTGTCTACTGACTCTACTGTAGTACGCAATATGGACTACTGATGATTTATGTTGTACTTTAACTGTTTTTTCAATCTTCCTTCCTGGTGAAAATGAGTAAAATAGGGGGAGGTAGACAGGCATCTAAAAAGGTGTACTGATTTTTATAGGTGTACTACCAGTACCAACCACCAGTGCCGGCGGGGCCAGCGGCGATGCCAATGCTGCCATTCAGGCGGGGGCAGTAGATGCAGCCCCTGCAGGAGCACCAGTGGGGGAGTAAACAGCAGCGGTGGACGGTGGTAAGTTATATTCATTACTTATTGGCATTACTAGCTGTAAGGGGAACACTTCACTCACTGTACTGTGAGACTTATTAAGTAAGTATGAACTTGAAGTTGTACTGAACAATATACAACGGTTGAAGAAGACACCCTTTACTTAGCATTACCAATGCATTAGCAATAGCATTACCAGCGTGAGTTGAGTAAACAAAGGCCTCTTCTATCAGACTCCAACTCAGCTGTGAAAGTTATGGAGAAGACTACCTTGATGGATGTGTTGAACAAAAAGAGAAAGAACTAGGGTGGAAGGAGGAAGGACGAAAGAGATGTAATACAGCTAGCAGAGAAGGATACTTTGGAAGCAGCATGCAGGTGGCTGATAAGAATCAGTTGCATGGGTTGTTGAAAGATGGGTGGAAGGTGAAAGAAGATGCCTGCCTTGGTGGGTGACACAATATGGGTGGATAGTAGATAGGAAGAATCATCAGCGTTGTTTGTATCAAACCCAAAGCCAAGGCAAGGAAGGAAGGAGTGGACGCATGGGTGGTTGTTGGTGAGAGTGAAACCAGCTAAGGTTTGTTAAGCGATACCTAATAACAAAAGAATGATAGACATTTACTTTTAGTTTGCTCCCCCCCAGCCTGCCCCTCTCCACGTCACCGCTCGCAAGCACTCCCACCTCTGACCGCTACTGGACTGATATGTCGTTCCATATAAGTAATGATTATTGGATCAGAACAGAAGTATATTATATTATTATTAATCTGCCTTTTTGAAGTCGCCAGGGCACAGTGAAAGTGAAATTGAGCAATTGCCCTTCATGTAACAGAGAGAGTATGGCCAGTGCCACCGGTAATCGAAAAATATACGAGCTTCCCCACCTGCAGCTTAGTTAATGAAAGTAACAGGCGTCTGCGTATTGACTCGTATGTTGGAGTTGGACTCAAGCTTAGCTGACTGAGCTGGCTTGCCGGCTACAGCCTACAACAAGGTTATCTAATTTATGTAAACTAGCGATAAGAAAAAGACTGGTGTTCTTCTGTGTACTGGAGTCCATCCATAGTACTAGGGCAAGTATAATGCCCGGAAAAAACTCCAACAAATGTTAGAGGCCAGGGAAGCAGGAGGATAGATACTTAAAGTTACCACAAATGTTATGTACTGCGCTTGATAGTGCTACTGTGCCACTATGTGTTGAATTTATTTTGTGTTACTGTTTTGCTAAGAGTTTTGGTTACAATTCTGTTTCTTTCTTTATAGATCCTCCTTCCCAAAAACCAACACGGAAGGAGTTGGCAGCCAGGTCCCGGCAATGGAAACTGCAGGACATCGTTGAGGAAGACCTCCGGCTGGTGGCTCAGGCCGAGGAGGAAGAGGCGGCGGCAGCAGCTGCTGCCTCTTCCAATCCCCCGGGCCCCAGCCAGGCCTCGCCTGTAGGAGTACGGCGCCGCGGTCAGGCAGCCGCCCACCACCGCCATTTTTCAACATCTGCTGCCCCCCCACATGGATGCAAATGTAGGTGCAGTGCATTTCGCCAGCAACTTCTCCTCCGGATGGCAAAACTGGAGGACCAATTAGAGGAGCGCGTAAAAATCCTAGTCGACAAACACCTTAAAGCTCGCCGATTATAGATGGACCCTGTTGATTTGCCCCTTTTTTTGTACTTTTGTTGGTGGGTGGGAATTGGGTGTTTGGGTTTCTCTTATTTTTTGGACATTTGTTGGACTTGGACTTTGGTTCGGCTATTTTTGTTATGAAAATAAATGTCACTTATTTATACTTACAGATACAATGTTAATGTTTTGTGTTGGGGTAACTGTTTCAGGAATTAATGTACGTCACAAGGTTACTTGCAGATGCAGGGCAGCAGCTAGTGTTTGATTTAAATAATCTGGTAATTTTGTAACATGCAGACAGATAGATGCGGTACCCCTCACTGAGTTATATTTGTCCTATTAGTACTACCTGTCGCTCCTCCTACTCCATTATACCTCCCAGCAAACTTATCTTACCTGTGAAGGAGTCACTTAAACACAATTCTATTTTGTAAACTTTAATTCTGTAAATCCAATCAATGCCGGCAATTAATTAGGATGTATTGGGTGGTCCCTTTGGAAAATTAATTGGCTTGTACATACACTGAGCATGGGTGGGCAAGCAGAAGAAGATCCTCGCCCTGCCTCGTTGACATTTAATTAGTGTTGCTTTCACCACATCTGACCCAGCAAGAGTGTGATCAATTGTTGGTGCAGATTTAATGTAGTCACATCACACTTCAATATAAAACCACACAGCCCGGGGGAAGCGGTTAGGGTTTGATGAATGGATGGGAAGGGGGATTTGAGGAAAGGTTTGACAAAGAAAAACAGTACGCATGGAGACAACAAAAGCAAAACAATATTTGAAGACGATGATAATCCACTATCCAATAAATCTATAAAGGTAGAAAAAGGAAATGCATGCATGATGAAGATAACTTGATGGTAAATGAGTAGTACTTAACTACTACTACACAATTCGACAGTACAGGGAAGAAGTATTATATGAAATTTGCCTTGGCTGTATGCCCTCAGAGAAACCCTAATTACCTGCTTAATCGGGCTGAAAGCTAGCAAAGAAAATAAAAAAATAGTTGTAGGGAGCAATTGGCAAACAAAGTCACACAGTCTTAAAATTAATGAAGACAAAAAAGGAATCAAATTATTAAAAAGACGAAAACGATACTAAAGTTACTGGATTTTCCAGGTCCAAATGTGTAGTTGTATCTCGTCATTCATCTTGGTCCTCCCTTCCATGGACACTCTGCACATCATTCTTGGGTGCCACTGGCTGGCTGATGAGGATTGGTAAGGTAAGTGTGAGTTGTTGCTACAAGTATAATAGCACTGGGTAAAAGGCTGGTCTGTAAGTGTTGATGGAAAAACGAAAGGGGTATTGAAAAATAAATGAATGAAAAAAAACATCAATTACGGTGTAGTGCAAAAAGACAAGACTCTTGAGCGAGAAGACTTTCAGACTGAGGCGGCTTGGATACATTGTGTCTACTCTACTAGTATTTACACAGCATTAATCTACAAGAACAACAAGACAGGAGCCAGCACAGAACAGGCCCACAGCACCGGGCCATGACCCAAACTCCATTTACCTTAATTTTTGACAGCGCCAGACAAAAGGCATATACAGCAACCTAGAATTTTCCAAATCAAGTGACTAAGTCAATGCGCCACTGTCAGTCATCATAACACTATTCGACTCCACCACTGCACAGACATGTAGCCTAGGTCTGCTGTGGTGCTTGTTGATTGGTTGTGTTTACCTTTTATGCCACTACCTGAAACGCATTCCATCAATCATCTCGGATCCAACTGACTGACTGCGTGCAAAGATAGTAAAGTCATCATCATCATCAGGTGTGGTACGTGTACGTGTTGTCCAACAGACCAACACCAACTCAGTCTGTAGTGAGTGACTCCGATTAAGTAAGTCCAGACTGCACCTGCAGTAGTAGGAGTACAATTGGTTATTATTAAACAACATGGAAACATTGACTATCACTTGAATCACTTTTACTTTGTTATTATTTTAACTACTACTATAGTTTAAATTCATGCACATTTGTTCAGAGTCAGCAAGCATCCAATGCAATGCATGGCATCATTCATTAATCATATACCTGTCTTGCTCTTCTCTTTGGCTGTCAGATCAGAGATGCCGAGCCTTCTAAAAGTGATGACGAGTTTACTTTAGTTTTGGATGCCTGCTCAAGTTCTGACAGTGAAGAGTTGTGTATGCCTGCAGACAGAGGTGGTAGTCTTAGGACAGTGATGAGTTTTGTATTGGAAACAAAACAGAAGATGGCTATAGTCACGTGCGTTTAACTTGTTATGGAGGGACTGTTAGAGGCTAAATTATTGTACTATTCTCCATCTCCATCCAATGTCTGGCAAGATGGAAATGTATTTAGGGTGAGTCAGGAAGATGGAACAGGTCTCTGAGGAGTGGAGTGGACAGTTAAATGCACAGATGTGTAACTCCAATAGGTAAATAAAAATAAGAGACGGTGGTGATGGATTTGTTGTGGTTTGATTTGAACCAGAAAGACAGATATACACACAAATAAAGGAAGGGAGAAAGTAACAATTTGAAAGCCTAGTTGTCAGGGAAGACGAGCTCATCCTCAAACCCTGGTGGTTCGGACAGAAGTAGGCCATGTAACCTACTACTTATGTCTTCGGAGTCGCTCTCCTCTTCCTGCTGTGATTCACGTATTTTGTAGTCCGGTGGTATGAAGTGCTGATTCATTTTGATCATGGTTAACCTCTCCACGCTTTTAGGCAAGAGACTGGTCCTTTTGACAGTTACAATGGCACCAGCAGCATTGAAAACACGCTCAGAAGAGACACGTGAGATAGGGCAAGCCAGATACTTTGGGCCCGATTCACAGAACTAACTTAAGACAAAATCCTAAACTTACTACTTTTGGTATTCACAGAAGTTAGGATTTTGTCTTAAGTTTGTCTTAAGACAGACTTAAGACAGACTTAAGACCGACTTAAGTTGGGATATTGTCTTACATCTGTCTTAAGACAAACTTAAGACAAAATCCTAACTTCTGTGAATACCAAAAGTAGTAAGTTTAGGATTTTGCCTTAAGTTAGTTCTGTGAATCAGGCCCTTTATCCCCAGCCTGCTGAGCACTAGCCATTGACTTCTTTTCCCATACCAATACACCAATGGGCTTTGTTCCATGAATACCTCTGTTGTGTCATCCAGATAGGCCTGGACCATGCGCTCAATATTCAGTGGTGCTCCGATTTGCTTGGCCTCTTTTGACTTTGCAACAGCAACGGACTTACCCATCCCTTTCTGTGGAAACCAACCAGCTATTTTTTTTGCTGTGTCTGATGAATCAGATCCTGTTGGTGCTGTTGTTGATGTTATTGGTAGTGTTGGTGACTGCTGGGAAGCAAGCACACTGCTCTCATGCTCTGAAGATGAACTTGACTCTGGATGCCCTGTAGTTCTTGCACTGTGCTGGGCTGGCACTGGCAGGCCTCTAATTGAGAGCCGTTCCTTTTCTAAATCAGTGGCTTCCTCAGCTATTAAAGTTTTGTACTTGGCAACATCCCATTCTGAAAAAGGAATTATTGCGTACTGTTCAGAAATAATTTGTACCATGGATCCAAAATTGTGTCAGTAATGTAATGTCGATGTGACACAATCTTATTTTGAATCCTTGTATTGTCAGATAAGCGGACGGCTAAGGCGTTCGCCAAATAACATGCATGTACTTTGTCTTCCACACCTTCGTATGTTTCAGACACCTCCTTCAGCTCTTGCTCTAGCATGTACAACAATGGGATAGCGTGGCCCATAGTACAGTCCTCCCTGCTGACTGCACATGTGAAGACCTCAAAAGGAAGTAGCATCTCTGTCAGGCATTTAATGAGGTCCCATTGCCACATCTCAACGGTCATGGCTTTCAGAGTAGGATCCCCTAATCTTCTTGTCATGACATAAGCATTATGTGGTATGTACTGCTCAAACAGACGATCAATCATGTAATAAATTGAGTTCCAACGTGTTGACACCTCCTGGATGAGTGCTTTGACTTGCATTTTATACTCACTTTGAATGACCCTTAGCTGCTTCCGGGCTTTAAAAGAATGGTTGAAATGTGTGCATATTCTTCTGCAGGTGGTCAGTAAGTTGCTGACTTTGCTTTCATTTTTTCAGAAAGTCTTGAACAACAATGTTAATGCAGTGTACCAAACACAGGACCCTGAATTAGCCACCATCTTTCATGGTCTTAACTACATTACTGCCATTGTCCGTGGCAACAAAACCAATGTTAAGCCCTCTTGGTCGCAGCCATTCAAAGACCTTGCTGTTAAACTAAGCCAAAATGTTTGCAGCAGTATGAGATTTCCATATAGCAAACATGGCTACAATTGCATGTCTGCGAGTCTCTTTAAAAATCTCAGCAGTGTCAACGCCTGCAGATAGCTTTTCTCTAACACCTGAAAAAGAGATCCAGTGTGCAGTGATGCACATGTAATCAGTGGCTTGGCAACTGGTCCACATGTCTGTTGTCAGGTGGATATAATGAACAGCACTCTGATGTAAGGCTTTTACAAGCAATACCAGCACGTTGTGATGTAGTGCTGGAAGAGCAACTCTGGCAAAATAGTAGCGGCTGGGACCCTTCCATTTTGGGCAGATGGTTGTCACAAATTCCGGAAAATCCACCCCTTCAACAAAAGAAAAAGGGAGAAGGTCCAGTGCTAACATTTTAGCCAGCTTAGCATTGTACAAACGTGCTATTGGGTGGTTGCGTTTGTACTTTTCCTCCTGCCTAGTAAACATGCTAAGAATGGTACGCTGCGTGGTATTTCTTTCAGTTCGGCTCGACGCAGCACTTTGCATCGCAGAATTCGCAGTACTCCTTGGTGTGTCCGGCTGACTCTAAATCTTGTGCCACTGAGATGTTGCTGATGCGGAGGATGTGAGCTGTACCACTGCAGTGCTGGAGACAGGGCTACTTTGTGTACCACTACACCTGGAGAACAACAAGGACCGCAACACCGCCGCCCTGCTGGACAACCTCACCAACCTCGGACTCAAGCAACTGGTCAACACCCCCACCCACTACGCCGGCCCCACGCTTGATCCCGTCTTCTCATCCAGCAAGCACATCGCCTTCAGCCACTCCACCGGACTACACTGGACAGACCACAGCTGCGTCCACTTCAACTTCAGAAAAACCACCACCCACCACCACCCGCAACAGGTTCCTCACAGAAGATGGAGCAAGATCACCGCCGACCAGCTCACCACCTCCCTCAGCCAGAACCCACCTGCCAGCACACCGGACCCCAACGAAGCAGCCCGCAACTTCACGCAGTGGCTGACTGCCTGCGCTGACGACCTCGCACCACTGATGAACCCCCCCCAGCAAACCCAGAAGCAAGAAGGCCCCCTGGTTCACAGACGAACTCAAGGACTCCAAGAAGACCTGCCGCACCCTTGAGAAAGCCTGGCTCCTCGACCGGACCACTGACAACATGACCGCCCTCAAAAACGCGACCCGCAGGCACCACCAGCTCATCCACACCACCAAGAAGAAATCACTGAAAGATCGACTGGACAACAACACCCACGACAGCAAGGAACTCTTCAGCATCGTCAAGGAGTTCTCCAACCCCAGCACCGGCAACAACGACATCACCCCCTCACAAGATCTCTGCGACTCCCTCGCCTCGTTCTTCCACCGCAAGATTACCGACATCCACAACAGCTTCGGCACACCATCCTCGCACCCTACCGTCGAACCAACACACCCCGCCACGACTCTCCGCACCTGGACCGCAGTGACCACCGAAGACACAGTCCGCACGATGAACACCATCCACTCCGGATCTCCGACTGACCCCTGCCCCCACCACGTCTTCAACAAGGCCGACTCCACCATCGCACCCCAACTCCGAGACGTCATCAACACCTCCTTCGACACCGCCACCTACCCGGAGAGCTGGAAGCACGCCGAACTCAGCGCCCTACTGAAGAAACCAACAGCGGACCCCACTGACCTCAAAAACTTCCGCCCCATCTCGCTCCTCCCTTTTCCTGCCAAAGTCATCGAGAAGATCGCCAACAGACAGCTTGCCGCCTTCCTCGAGACAAATGGATCCAGCGACCCCTCGCAGTCCGGTTTCAGAGCCAACCACAGCACCGAGACAGCCCTCATCGCAGCCACCGACGACATCCGAGCCCTTCTCGACAACGGGGAAACAGCGGCACTCATTCTCCTGGACCTCTCCGCCACGTTCGACGCGGTCTGTCACCGCACCCTAATCCAACGCCTCAGCAACACCGGCGTCCAAGAAAAGGCACTGAAGTGAATCACCTCGTTCCTCGCTGGAAGAACACAGAGAGTCCGCCTCCTGCCGTTTCGCTCCGAGGCCACCGAAGTCATCTGCGGCGTCCCGCAAGGATCATCACTCAGCCCCACCCTCTTTAACGTCTACATGAGACCTCTCGCAGCCATCGCACGCCAACACAACCTCGACATCATCTCCTACGCCGACGACACCCAGCTGATCCTCTCCCTCACCAGAGACCCCGACACCGCCAGAACCAGCCTCCACGAAGGGATGAAAGACGTCGCCGAGTGGATGAAGAACAGCCGCTTGAAACTGAACTCAGACAAGACGGAAGTCCTCATCCTTGGACCATCACCCTCCGCCTGGGACGACTCCTGGTGGCCCCCAGCCCTGGGCACCGCCCCCAAGCCGACAGACCACGCACGAAACCTGGGCTTCATCCTGGACTCCTCCCTCTCGATGACCAGACAAGTCAACGCTGTCTCCTCTTCTTGCTTTCACACCCTCCGTATGCTCCGCAAGATCTTCCGATGGATCCCGATCGAAACCAGGAAGACGGTCACCCAGGCCCTCGTAACCAGCCGGCTGGACTACGGAAACACCCTCTACGCCGGAACCACAGCCAAGTTACAGAAAAGACTACAACGCATCCAGAACGCCTCAGCCCGACTCATCCTGGACATCCCTCGACGCAGCCACATCTCCAGCCACCTGAGGAACCTGCACTGGCTCCCGGTCAACAAGAGGATCACCTTCAGGCTCCTCACCCACGCACACAAGTCTCTCCACAACCTAGGACCCAAGTACCTCAACGACCGCCTGACCTTCCACACTCCCACCCGCCAGCTACGGTCCGCCAGCCTCGCCCTCGCCGCCGTACCACGCATCCGAAGAGCCACCGCCGGAGGCAGATCCTTCTCCTACCTGGCGGCCAAGACATGGAACTCCCTCCCCATCCACCTTCGGCTGACCCAGGACCACCTCGCCTTCAGGAGACAACTCAAGACCTGGCTGTTCGAGCAGTAGCGGCCCCCTTCCCCCAAGCGCCTTGAGACCCTCCCGGGTGAGTAGCGTGCTATACAAGTGTCTGATTGATTGATTGATTGATTGAAGATATAATGTCTCCCTCTTCTTCTCCTTTGCAGGGGAGCTGGAGCAAGCCTGGAGCAACCAGGAAAGCAGTTTGGTTTCAAAGGAATGTCTTCAGGGGCTCACTAGCCAACGGGCTAGAAACCGGGAAGACGCGTCGAGCTGAAATGCATGAGCAGGCCCCACGCAGCACTCGTGGAGTGTGGAGGGCGGAGCTTCGGTGCAAATGGCGCTCTGGTCTGGGGCTTCTCGTACTCCAATGCACAACTGCAAGTTACTTCAGGAGTCAATGCAGTTAGCAAAATGCAGGATGTCCAGAGTATCCGGTCCCACGTCTCTCGTGTCCGCAATAGATCTCAGCTTTGCAGTGGATGTGGGTCGGAGTCAGAGAAGTCTGGAAGTCCAGTTCCTCTGTTGCTAAGTCTTCGGGTTCTGGCGGGAGCGTAGACAAAGCAGACCGCAAGTTACTGGTGATGCCTGTTTGCACAAGGAGGTCACTCCTTGACCACAAGGGAGATGTCTTCCGTCTTCTAGTCCGAATCGAATGTTGAAGGTCCAAGAGTTCTGTATCAAAGTTTCGTTCCAGGATAATCTAAAGTCCTGGGGACACAGCTCCTATACTTATACTAAGTACCTGCTAGGTCCCTCCTATGGGTGGACCTGGGAAGGGGGTGGTTACACCCCTTTCCCTTTGTCCAGTTTCGAGCCAGAGCGGGGCTGGAGTGCCCCAGCAACTGGTTTGAACCGGGCTATGCATGGAGCACATTGTGTGCCCCAGGCAGTGTCTCAAAAAGCATCTGCTGATGCAGCCCTCCCTGTCCCAATACACATCAGCCTGTCTGGGGAGGTGCTGGCACCTCCCTGGAGAGGAAACCTATTGTCCAGGCCTCCTCTGCCGGAGTTTCGTCCAGCAGCAGGAGGTCAGACTTGTGTCTGTGGCAGCAGCATACATTTTGTGATGCTGGGGCTCTGTTTAACTTTAACTGGGTAAAGCAGTAACTACATGTCTTCTCTCTCTAGAAGGGTGGAATGCTACCCCCGTCACGAGAACTGGTGGTGCCAGGGGGGTATAATTCCAAAGTGTTTGACACCTTACACGACATGTTTCGATAAAGCCAGTCCAAAGTTAGCATTAACCGCGAGGATTATAATGCACCTAAGAGTATATGGTATGGCTATATCATAGAACAGTTATAAGGAGATGGTTCCAAAAGCTGTAGAGGGGCTCAGCTCATGCTAGGGCACCCTCTCACAAAAAACCAAGCACTCTGCCTCCGGGATTGTCGAGGCCTACCATAAAAGTGACTTATAAGTGCATATGTGTCTAAATGTATAGGTCGATATAGAAATACTATATCTAAGTAAGGGGTGATTATACCACCTTACCCAAGCTGAGTGATCAGCCTGTGGTGTCAGTTTGGAGGGCCAGCCAGGGGTGGCATAATACACGCTGAAGCCCCTGGTAGGCCTTTGATGCACATATGCCCTGGGTACCTATAGTACACTATACAGGAACTCACAAAGGTGACCCAATACCCAATCTGGTATGTACCTAAAGTACATGGTATCAATTTAGAGAGAGAACAGCTGGGCTGTGGGTCTGATTAGCAGGCCCACAGCCACACTAAAGTCGAAAAACCAGAAAATCACAGCAAAAAGTGGGGTTGACCATAGGAAACAGACCCTACTCTCCTACATCCATTTCCTCAGGGCCAGGAATGATGCTTGTGATGACTGGGTCAGACTCATCCTCATTATCCTGCTGTTCTACATCGACCTCCATAAGTGTAAGGCTTTCTGGAACCTTCCTTTCCCTAGCCTGGTCTTGGGATGCGTCTCCCTCTCATGCTCAGGTTGTTGTGGCTCCCAAGTGAGATCTAGATCATCAGAAGGGATACTTGGTGAAGAACTCGATGGACTAACCCTCCTTTTCCTTGGTGGGGATTTGAAAGACAATGGATCTCCTGCCTGAGTGGCTTCCTCTTCTTCTTGCTCTGCATGAAGCTCAATTTCCTGAACTGCCCCTACTTCGGGAGGAACAACAACTAGTATTGCGGGCGGTGGTTGTGGTTGTTGTTGTTGTTCACCACTTATCTGCTGTGTTCCCTTATGTGTTGATTGTGTACTACTTTGAGATAGCGATAAGTTTAGGTCAGGCTCAGCCTCACTGCTTTCCACCATTAGGTTGGATACCTCTTCCACACTGATCTGCTTGGGCCTGGGTTGGTGGGTTGGGCCCACTGATGTGGAGGTGCTGGCCCCAGCTTGCCCCCCGGACACCGCTGCTGCAGGCATACTTCTTGGTTTCCCAAAAAAGGTTTTGGGGTCAACACCAAGTGTCACTTCCTTCTTCTGTTCTTCCTTCTTCTTCTCAACAACTTTCTTGGTCTTGGAGGACCTGGTACCTGCTTTCTTTGGGCTCATCTTCTTCAGATGTCAGCAGCACTCAGTTGCACAAGTTGCAGAGATGTCTGGTCAGGTCACACCACACGTCACGTACAACAGAAGGACGTCCGTCTGGCAGTACAACGGGCGATGAATGATGACAGACACCTCTTCCTCAGTCTTTTGTGCACCTACAAGCAAAGAAGGCAGAAGAACATCAGTCAAATGTGGAATTTGTTGAGCTTTTATTTTAATTACTAGTAGTGTTAGTACACTCAGTAAGAGTAAGAATAGCAAAGAACTAAAATACAAGTGTAGTGGAAGTGGAACTTGTTTATCCTCAATTTGTGCATCATGTTGGATGGATGCAGTATCAGTGACCTGCAGCCGATAGCAAGGGGGATGGAAACAGTAAGCCAACAGGAACAATGGAACGACACACAGGCCTATGTGGCAAAAACAAAACAGCACACTACTACTACCACCACCAGATGGTCACTCGTCACAGGCACATGGGTAAAGCCCAGAAAACAATAAACTCAAGTAGGCCAATATCCCTATATGGCCAGACAAAGGAGGATGCCTGTTACACATCACAGCTTAATGCAAAAAATAAAATCCCCAAGGCTAAAAAGGTTGCAAAGTTACACAACAACAACACATACAACAAAGGCATTTATTAACACACATCCAAAAAGTTAACTACACCCCAAACACCACATTTGGGAATTTAATCCAATGCCATCCATGCCCTAAATGATGTTTAAAATTCAACAGACAACATAGAAACAACTACATCAAGCACCCCGATAACTACCTCTGGGACTCTAGGCCTACTGGCAGAAAAGGACACAAGTTTGTAGGCCTATGGCAAAAGCACAGTGGAAGGTCACACAAAATGGCCGCCACCACATGGCCTGGCCACTCACAACAACATGAAAAGAAAGAGAAGACAAACAATACATGCCTATGGCAAAAGGACAATGCTTGGCTACACAAAATGGCCACCACCCACATGGTCAGCCCACCCTCAAACAACAAAGTACATACAAAGGACAGGAACAGGAAGTTGAGTCTCTGGGGAACTTCCTTCCTCTTTTTAAAAAAATAATGAAAACAGAAAAATGACTCCATGCTCCAGAAACCACAACCAAATGACAACCTGAGGAGTTTTTTTTAGCAAAATTAACAAAGTCATCATTTTCAAGAAGGTTTTATGCAACTCGAGACATATTGCTCGCAAGATTGCAAATTTGGCTTGTTCGGGAGCGCGAACTGTACAAAAAGTCATTATCGCGTGCCCGAGCATGCAGATTGAGCGCGCAAAGAAGACGAAAACTGTAAGGTCGCGTTGTCGCACTGTGTAAAGTTACCAAAACTATGCGAGCTGAATTCCTAGGGGTACCTACCAGCAGAAAAAGCCATATTATTTAACACACACACAAAACCTGAAATTCCACCACAAAAACCACATTTTGCAAATCAATCCAAAGCCATCCATGCGATACAAATTAAACACCACAAAAACAGTTGATTGACTTTCATGCACCCAAGTTTACTGTCACTCGAGTAGTACCTCTGGGCCTACTGGCAGAGTAGGCCACAAGCTTGGAGGCCTATGGCAAAAGCACTGTGACTGGTCCCACAAAAGGCTGCCACCACATGGCCAGGCCACCCACAGAAAGTACATACAATGAACTCAAGCAGGCCTAAACTAACTATATGAACTCCTAGGGTTACCTGTTGGCTGAAAAGCCAATATTTAATTAACACACACACAAAAACTGAAATTCCACTCCAAAAAACACAGTTTGCAATTGAATCCTACGTCTTTCACGATGATCATGTTAAACTCTTTGATAGATATTAGAGTTTCGATATCTAACGGTAACATCTAGTTCCGCCCATCACTCCACACAAACACTAATCTGTGTAAGCCCATTTCTAAATTAAGGGTGAGCGGGAAATCCGTTACGCCCGCGGATTTTGCGGATTTTAGGGAAATCCGCAATCCGCGAATTTTGCGGATTTCCTGCAAAATCCGCAAAAAAAAATCCGCGGACGTAACGGGTTCAAAAGTTGAACCCCCACTCATGGAACTATTTTACAATGGCGCCAGCAAGCTGCAGCGCCGTTGTAAAGTAGTTACAAAGTTAGCTTGCACAGGAACCACTAGATAAAACGAAGCAGGTGCTGCTTTATTTTATTTAAGTGCTTCCTGTGCAAGCTAACTTTGTAACTATTTTACAACGGCGCTGGCAGCTTGCTGGCGCCATTGTAAAATAGTTACAGCTCACAGCTCACTCAAGGGACCCCTGCGCCCTTCGGGGCGATTGCATAGTAACACACACATGGTCGCTCGAACTAGTTGATGCTCAAATTCAGTGACTCATTCATTAGCCCAAAAACAATCGTGAGCGTCGTCGAGGCTGGACAGGTGTGCCTACTTCCCAAATCTACCTTGGAAAATCAGCTGTGATGCTGGATAGGCTTTGCATCCTTGACTTTCAAGAGCGCAATACCCGTGCTGTTCCTGTGACCAGGAGCTTCTTTCTCTTCATCTGCTGAACTGATCTTTCTCTGACCTTTTATACACACAAGAGGCACATACCCTACTGGGCACATTGTGTTCGCACGGGTTTCTGCAAGGTCGCGAGCGTTTTGTACAATTTCGCAATTTGCGAAATTGTACAAAACCCTCGCGAACTTGCAGAAACCTGTGTGAACATAAAAAAAAAAAATCCGCGAGGATTCGCGGATTTTGCGGATTTTCGCAATCCGCAAATTCGCAAATCCGCAAATTCGCGGATTGCCAATCCGCAAAATCCGCCCATGCCTATTCTAAATGCAGATACTTACACTCAGAAGTGAGTAAGTTTAAACGTACAGAAGTATACATCTCACAGTAGTTACCAATGTTTAAGGCTGGTTCCTTTACACCCTATGGGGCCACCCTTTATTCCAGTTGCTCTCAATAGTTGCCCATTCCTCTGCCCAACACGGCCTTTTCTCCTCCTTAAACCAGAATATATTCTGTAATACAGAGACCCAGATGATTAAACTATTGTTAACTCTGGAGCCCCCATGCACACAAAGATATGATATCCATGTGTATTGCATACCTGTCTGTTTGTTTCTCTCTTTCAGGTCAAAGAGAATGAGTGGTCATTGAATACCTTATAAGTAAGCTACCTCTAAATACTACACGAATTATGTAAGTAATGATTCTATGTCTGTATGTCTGTGAGTCCTGACGAAAGCCCCGTAGACTCCGTTGAGCAAGAGGGGGCTGAAACATGTCGACACAATTTTTAATGCTATACTTCTAGATCCAGTAACACGATCTAGTATAAGTACTGTTTATGTTTTAACTATTAGATCCTCACCATTTATTAAAATTTGTTAGGTGTTGATCTATTTTTTACCTATTTCTTTCACACACCCTTACCTAACGGGGCAAATTTTTCATCTCTGGACACTGCAATCTAGACCAGAGGAGCCTCTGGATGAGGCAGGCACCCAGCACATTCTATGGTACCCAATGATAACTGCCACAACTACAATGTAGGGGCGGATGAAAAATATATACCGCAATACCAACGAACATTGAGTTTTTGAGGGTACCATAGTCATTTTATCCAATGGTTTAGAATTGTAACTAGTGTCCATTTTCTTGCACTTTGATTACCTCTACACAAGCTTGGAGGCCTATGGCAAAAGCACAGTGGCTGGTCCCACAAAAGGCTGCCACTACATGGTCAGGCCACCCACAGAAAGTACATACAATGAACTCAAGCAGGCCTACACTAACTATATGAACTCCTAGGGTTACCTGTTGGCTGAAAAGCCAATATTTAATTAACACACACACAAAAACTGAAATTCCACTCCAGAAAACACAGTTTGCAATTGAATCCAATGCCATCCATGATGTTTAAAAACTTGAAATTCAACAGACACCACAGAAACATGGTTGAACCCATGGGTACCTCTGGGCCTACTGGATGAAATTTCAAAGAAATACAACTTGGTCCCTCATGAAAGTACAGGCCTCCCTCAACAATAATTTTTAACAAGGATTTAAAAGCCCAGAAAACTGTAGGTAAAAAAAAAAAATGTTTAAAGCCCAAATCAAACAAACATGTACACACATTCTCCAAATTACTTGTAAAATAAAATTTCAAATCCAAAAGTCCTCAATAAATCCAATTCAATGATACGATGCAGCAGACATACACAAAAAGTGATCCTTCCAGCTCCAAATCCAAATGAAAGTGAACAGCACATGGACAAAGCACTGGGTGGAGCCTGCTGGACAGGAACAGAAAGTTGGAGACTCAGGGGCACTTCCTTACTCTTGAAAAAAAGAGTAGGAAAAAAAGAGGACTCCTTGCACAAGAGACTACAGCCAAATCACAATCTGAGGGGTTTTTCTGAGCAAAATGATTATTTTCCTAAGGTTTTATCATGCTCGAGAGATATTCTGTGCCAAATTGTAGTTTCTGAGTGTTCGGAAACGTGATTTTACCAACACTGCGCCGGAAGGAAGATCGCGCGTCCTAATGACGTGATCGCACATCCAAATGACGTGATCGAGTTCGGACAGTCTCGCAGGATTGTGCGGACGGATTCCAAACGTCATGGTGCACGCGACCGGGAGAGAAAATCGTGAAGGCGAACGCAGAACCACGGTAAGCCGTTTTCATGCACGCGAGAATGCTATTGAGCGCGCGAGGAAGAAAACAACTACGCTACACTGTAGATTGCGAAGTATTCGACAACTTCGCGTTCACTGCGAAGCACAAAGTTGCCGCAACTTCGCAAACTCCTCGAGCGGAGCGTAGTTCACTGCCCAGGGTTAATATTATCAAGACAGGAGATAAAATTATCGCCGCTTTAGCAGCAGAAAACTGCCGCTAAAACGTCAATAATGGGCTTGATAATATGCTCTATGGTATTCCAATTGAAGCTCAGGTTAGATGTCCTTCACATCTAACATGGGCTTCAATTGGAATTCCATAGAGCATATTATCAAGCCCATTATCGCCGTTTTAGTAGCAGTTTTCTGCCGCTAAAGCGGCCATAATTTTATCGCCTGTATTGATAATATACCCATAGTTGGATAATATAAAGAAGGACACAGTGGTATCAATTAAGCATGGGCGAATTTTGGGAATCTCGCGTTCGCGAATTTTGCGGATTTGCGAACTCGCAATCCGCAAAATCCACGAATTCTCGCGAATTTTTTTTTTGTGTTCGCGCGGGTTTCTGCCAGTTCGCGAGGGTTTTGTACAATTTCGCAAAACGCGAACTTACCTGTCGGGTCGCAAGTTTCGCGAACTTGTTGTTTCTACGTGTCCAGCCTGTTTGGGACACTCTTCTTCATCACTGCCACTCTCTGTCACCAATGCCACTCTCTGACTACTCATGCCACCCTCTGGCCCACCCATGCCACCCTCTGTTTCATCACAGCACCCTCTGGTTGTCCAGTCAGTGTACATTATTGTGGCAACGCAAGCACACCTTCCCTGCCTCAAGTGACCTGAATTAATTTGGGGCTGATTAATGTGTCACAGAATATTTTTTTAGCTGGCACCTGCTTCCTTAGTGCTTCCTGATTAGTGATCTTTTGCACTTGCTAAGTGCTTTCATTGTTGCAAAATTAGTTACAACACCTGCCCTGCCCCAACTGACAATAATGAATTAGGGGCTGATTAATGGATTTGAACCTCCAGCCTGGCTCCTGCTTGTCTCCCTTAGCTGTAATTCAGGACCTTTGTGGCATATGTGTAACTATTCTGAGGTTCAGAGCAGGGTCACATAATAGTTGCAACTGGCAACTGAACTCTGGAGGGGCCCCTCAGGAAGCACTACAGGAAATGGCTACTAATGATGAGCCTGAACTTTTGAACCTGGTAAGTAGTTTCAGTTTTGCTAAGATCGTATTTCTGCAATTTTGCGCTTATTCGCGGGGCGCGAAGTTGTACTGGGAAGCCGCGAACTCACGCGAACAGTGCGAGCAAGCCATGAAATCCGCTGCTCGCGGATTTGCGGATTTTGTGGGAGATTCGCGAATCTCGCGGATTGCGAATTTACCGAAAATCCGCAAAATCCGCGAGCGAAACGGATTTTCCGCCCATGCTTAGTATCAATGGGTTAGCATCCCTGAGGAAGAGAAGTAGGTCAGAACATGACTTAGGATGGACATCCCACTTGAATCACAGTGGTCACTAAGCTGAAAGGGAATTATGAAGAAATAGTATGACCCATCAGCAAAAACAAAACAAAAACACAAGAGTTCTACCCCTGATATTCTGAAGTCAGTCATAGTGCCTAGAAGAGTGTTGTGGTCAATCATGTCAAAGGCAGCCGAAAGGTCGAGGAAGCAAAGACCGGAGGAGAGGTGTCTGTGATTGGTTGGACTAATGAAGCTGGAGGTGAAAAACATGACAGTGCCAGCGGATGTGACTTTAGTGGGAACTGGCTTGCAGTCATACGTACTGCGACTAGTACAGGTCGATACATATAGGGTTTGATTGACTCTCTTGACGCTACCCTTTGAAGCTTTTCCTATAAATTGAAGAGGAGGCAATATCTGGAGATGAAGAAGTGTAACTTAAACATTCACGACACATGGGCGAGGTCCATTGCAGAGAGATGTTTAACAGTTATTTTGTTTTATTACTCTAGTAAACCAGCTCCTTGGAATCAGCAGTGTGATAAAATACCGGAGAAGGTTATCTAGTACACAGAAACGCAGTTACCGCACTTATACATATTGTATATCAGGATAGCGAGAACAGAAATCTTCAAAAAAATGTGGTGGCTAAAATAGAGAGTAACAAAATATCATGAAGGTAAGTGTATGTTGTTAGGTAAATATTTACGATTCTTAACTGTACATCCATGTATATATATAAATGTATGTGAACAAGGGCTCATGTAGCCTGAAACGCGTAGCTGTTTCTGTTGTGCAAGAATAAATCACAGCACCTGAGCCTGTGGTCCGTCTCCTTTTTCGCCGGCGCTGCTGAGCTGCTTGCCTGAGGTTCTGTGGAGTATATATATATATATATATATACATATATATATATATATATATATATATATATATATATATATATATATATATATATATATATATATATGTATATATATATATATATATATATATATATGTATATATATATATGTATATATATATATATAGACACACACACACATATATATACACACATATTACCTACTGGCGATAGCCAGTAAGTATATATAGTTAGGATTTTTTTCCTATGGGATTTCTGAAAATTCTATGTCGAATAACTTTGCCGTTTGTGGACGAAATTGGCTGAAATTTTCAGGAAATGGCACATTTTGTTTCTGAGCAGCCCCTGAAAATTTGGGGGGGTTCGTCAAGGGGGGGCCGAGAAAAAAGGGGGGTCCCAAAACGTGTTTTTAACATTGAGTTTTCCATAGGGCGGTTGGACTCACTTTTAGCTCGAACGGCTGAATGGATTTACACAAAACTTGGCAAAATTGTAGATATGGTTTGCCCGACGTGCCTTTGCTATGTCTCAATATATGTGCTCCAGTGGATTTTGAGAAATTAACTATTTAAAAAACAGATATATCTGTGACAGCGCTCCGGTTAGCGCCCCGGTTCGCGTACCTGACGCGTAACGGAACTTCGCGAAGCGAAGCTGATTGGCTCTCCTCTTTCTGTCAACAATCTAAACAGTCCGGATCGGCCACCATCTTGTCTCTCGGTAGGATCGAGAGACAAGAGGTGGAGAAAAACGAAGGGGGAATTTAATGAAAGGGGGCAAGGTAGACCCCTCCTGACCCCCTAGGAATGATGTGGGGGATATTAAAGGGTCCCGTGGGGCAAAAAATAAAAATAAAAATTTCAATTTTTCGCCGTAGAGGCGCGTCCCGGTACGCGAACCGGGCAGCTAACCGGCAGCGTAACGGGAGTCTGAGGAGAAGCTGATTGGCTGTCAACATTGTAAACAGTCCGGATCGGCCGCCATCTTGTCTCTCGGTAGGATCGAGAGACAAGAGGTGGAGAAAAACGAAAGGGGAAATTAATGAAAGGGGGCAAGGTAGACCCCTCCTGACCCCCTAGGAATGATGTGGGGGATATTAAAGGGTCCCGTGGGGCAAAAAATAAAAAAATAAAAAATTTTGATTTTTCGCGGTAGAGGCGCTTCCCGGTACGCGAACCGGGCAGCTAACCGGCAGCGTAACGGGAATCCGCCATCTTGTGTATTTACAACGTCCGGTTCGTGTACCGGGTAGCGTCCCGGAAAGCGTAACAAGGGGAAAACCAAGAGAAACAGTAAAAAAAAAATTAAGGGAATAGATTTCCAGCAAACTTGGCAAAATGTATGTATGTATGTATAGGCATTTATATAGCGCACTACTTACCCGGAGGGTCCCAAGGCGCTTCGACCGCTGCGAAACCCTTCCTGGCTTCCCTGAGAGATGGTCCCTTAATGGGTATCTCCAGGGTGAGACCAGGCATCCCCGGCGGTCTGGTGGGGCCGTTAGTGAAGATGAGGCAAGCTAATGCCCAGAGTTGCCGAGTGTGATCGCTGATCAGAGTGGGCACCGAGGCGAGAGAATTATCGAGTCCGCTGACCCTGGTCCAGAAACCTGCCGCGCCGGGAATCGAACCCTGGTCCCGGGCCGTCCTCTGCTCTCGGGTCTGCCGCCTCTAACCAGTGAGCCACACTACTTCACTAATTGTAGGGACTGTTTGTTTGATGTGCCTTTGCAAGGCCTCAAGATATGTGCATGTGTGGATTTTGTCTAATTAAGGTTAAAAAAAATATATATCTGTAAGCATGCTCCGGCACGCTTATGTTACGGGTTTTGTTTGCGCTGCAGATCCGATACGTCACGGTTATGCGACGCGTCATGAGGCGTCTCACGTGGCTACATGATACGTCACGTAATAAAGAATATATTTTACAGCTATAGATATTAGCTTTTAAAAAACCAATGAAATTCACTGAAAAAACCATAGGTTATAGACCATATATAGTTAGGAATTTGCATTTACAAAACCTTGAAAATTCACTGAAAAAAACCATAGGTTAGAGACCATATATAGTTAGCTGGACATTTTATTGACATAAAACCAATGAAATTCCATATATAGTTAGTTGCACTAACTATATATCGCGCACCCGCAATCCACTGCTGATGATGTCACATATTACATCATTCATGACATGGTCAGTGACATCACTGATGACATCACTGATGACATCATCCAGTGACTGTGTGTTTCTGTAAAGTTTAAATATGTTTTACATATTGAAGAATGAGTGGATGTATAAGTGTCTGGATGAAGGATTTAGTAGGTGCGTGACTGACTGAGTGAGTGAATAAATGTGTCTTACTGAATGCATGGGTTAGTTACTAAACTGTCTGAAAGTGTGCATCAATATGTCTGTTGTTGTGCAAGCTGCTGCATGTGTTGATCAGTAGCTATATCAGTGGCTATATGGGTTATTGATTGGTTGCCCAAGTATTTGTATGGAAGACTGAGTGTGTGTGTGGCTGGCTGGGAGGTGTGTGACTCTGTGCAGATCAATGTGTACTTGTATCAGTAATTGTATAAGAGAGTAAGTATGTGTTAGTATATGTTTGAAAAAGGAAGGTGTTCTGTGTTTAACTGTATAGATGAGGAAATCAAAGTGTGATTGATTTTTTACAGGACTGACTAGGTGTGTGAGTAACTCCATGGATGAGTGGCAGTGTGTGAGTGTCTGCATAGGTGTATGAGTGCATATGATAGTGTTGTAATAATGAGTGACTGTATGTATGAGTGATTCTATGGGTGAATGAGTGAATGTGTGTGTAGACATAGGAATCAGTGAGTGCGTATGTAGTAACTGTTATTGGTGTGTCATGATGTCATCAGTCATGTCATTTGAGATGTCATCAGTGATGTCATCAGTGATGTCATTTGAGATGTCATCAGTGATGTCATCAGTGATGTCACTGACCATGTCATGAATGATGTAATATGTGACATCATCAGCAGTGGATTGCGGGTGCGCAATATATAGTTAGTGCAACTAACTATATATGGAATTTCATTGGTTTTATGTCAATAAAATGTCCAGCTAACTATATATGGTCTGTAACCTATGGTTTTTTCAGTGAATATATATATGTATGTGTGTATATATATATATACACACACATATATATATGTATGTATATTCATATACACATATACATATATATACCTCAAATGTACGTAGATGTACAGATAAGAATCGTAAATATTCGATCACGTCATATGATCAAGGCTTGGAGAAGCCGAAACGTTATAGCGGCAGTTCACAACAAATAAAATAAACTCGCACCTACTTCTGGTCCGTGTCTGCGTTGCTGCGGTGGTGACAGGATTGCTGTGGATTGTGTAATATACATATATATATTACCTACTGGTGATAGCCAGTAGGTATATATAGTTAGGACCTAGTTACCATAGGAAATGCCAAACATTCTATTGGGAATAACTTTGACGATTGAGGGATCTGCCTGTAATTTTCCTTAAATTTGCCTCGCTGCGCTCTGCTCCTTCCCTGAAAGTTTCGGGGGGATTCGTCAAGCGGGGGCCGAGAAAAAAGAGGGGTCCCAAAACGTGTTTTCCCCAGAGTTATCCGGTTGCGAGGCATTTTGAGGCATGTCATAACAGCAAACCTCAATGCCTAAAATATTACGCAATTGAGTCCATCCCAGTAACCAAAAGAGGAGTGGATAAGGAGGCCTGCATGCGAAGAACTGAAACAAACTACATTATGGAATTCGATTCCAAATGGCCTGGAGGATTGAACAATACAGAAGATCTTCACACATATTTATAATCGAAATAGTAAAAAATCTTTTAAATGTGAGGTCTCCAAGGGGAATGTAGGATAGGAAGGGAAGGCATATATCATCCAATATTGTGATTAAGACAAACAGGATAATTGGGATATCAAATTGCTAGATTTGCACAATTTTGTACTGAAACATATTTATTTCTTTTAAACTATTACAGTTTTTAGATATATTACAGGTGCAAAATATATATATGCATTGACCCATGATTGATTCTAGCTGTCTTTTAGATATTAGGGTAGATTTTATCGTAATGTCTTTTAGATAGTTGGTTTTAATAATGTCACCGATATCCTTTTATAAATAGTTTGCTTTTACAATGTTGTTTTAATTCAACTACTTCTTACTTCCTCATCAATTATGGTGTTTTGTAAAAGCAGTAAATCTGATATATTGTCAATCACATTAAGTACTGTATAATTTAACTTGAAACTGTCCCCCGAACATCATTAGATACATGAATTTCCCTCCAAATATATCCAGTGCAACATTGGACAATGAATTGAACCTATATAATCATGAATTGATAATTGATGAGTCACTTTAGTTGCATTGCACTATTGCACTATGCCACTTTAGTATTATCATTGAAGGGGACCCTTCTTTGAACGTTAACTAACATATAATCATGTGTTAGACATAGTATGCATTTAGGTGTTACCTAGAAATATCAATGCTACCGAGAATGACTTGTTCATAGTGTCAAGTGACTCATATTATGCTTCTATATGTATTTCCTGTGCAGTTCTATCATAATACATAAGATTTATTTTTAGTAACATTAGGATTTTCTTAAGTTTTCTTTAAAAAGATTTATAATTTATGCACGTTATGGTGAGCACGTGTCAAATTTAATGCACATGGCAAATGGTTATGGTCTATATGGATTATATTTTGGAATATGGAATAAGCATTCAAGCTGACAGTATAAATTCGATTTGAAAAAACTGTTGTTTTTGTCCGAAATATAACAATTTACAATTGAAGTGATTTATTAACCGTCTTCTGTATAATCAAGTTTTCGTATTTATACGGATAGGAATGAGACAGTGAACTTGACTTTTATAATTGTATTTATACAGAAAGTATTTTGTCTATTTCCATTTGGACATGTGATGCACCTGCACTTTAAAATGGGCTGAGCATTTTGCATTGTCATGTGTCCAAGGCCGCAGGGACGGTCGAAACGCGTCATGACTAATTGTTTGTTGGGCAAATAAACTGAATGCTGCAACGAAGGTGGTCCATGCCTTGTAATTCACCCGAGTGGTGGAGCACTGCGAGGTATTGCAGATATATATATATATATATATATATATATATATATATATATATATATATATATATATATATATATATATATATATATATATATATATATATATATATATATATTTCCAACGCCGAGTCCCACAGTCCTCGGGACACGATTTTCAAAAAGAGCACTCAAAGCCGCTCCAGCGTGGTTTCGCCAAGTAGTTTTATTGCAGAAACTTCTTGCAGTTTTTGGCAAGGTTACAAACGCGTTTCGGCGTTGCCGCCTTCGTCAGTAGTATATATATTACCTACTGGCGATAGCCAGTAGGTATATATAGTTAGGACCTAGTTACCATAGGAAATGCCGAACATTCTATTGGGAATAACTTTGGCGCCGATTGAGGGATCTGCCTGTTATTTTCCTTAAATTTGCCTCGCTGTGCTCCGCTCCTTCCCTGAAAGTTTCGGGGGGATTCATCAAGCGGGGGGCCAAGAAAAAAGGGGGGTCCCAAAACGTGTTTTCCCCATGTTAATTTCCATAGGGACATTCTGACATGGCTACAGCTCGAACGGCTGAACGGAATTACACCAGATTTGGCAAAATGGTAGGGACTGGTATGGAGCAGTGCTTTTTGTATGATTGGTGTAAATCCCTCCAGTAGTTTATGAGAAAATTGAATGTGAAATTGAGTCCAATGCAATTTTCCATAGGACCTTTAGACACAGCTACAGCCCGAACGGCTGAATGGAATTACTGGCAAAATGGTAGAGCCTGGTATGCAGAAGTGCCTTTTGGATATTTGGTGAAAATCCCTTCAGTAATTGTTGAGAAAATCGACTTTTTTCAAATTATATATCTATAGGCGGGACACGGTGCGCGCCCGTGCGCGCACCGTCCTTACACTGTCCTTGCACGTGCGCGGACCTTAGCGTGCGCGAGCTGCATGCTGATTGGCTGCCAATGTCTGTCAACACTCCAAATCAGAAAGTGTTGGCAGCCATCTTGTGCCTCGGTAGACTGAGGCACAGGAAAGCAGAAAAACAAACGTGTAGAACTCAAAAAGAGGGCAGGAATGAAGTACCCTGACCCGCTAGGCCTGCTCAGGGGGCCCCACAAGGACCCCCTGGTGTGTAATGTTGATATAGGTGTATAAGTATTTTTGATAGTGTTCTATTGATCATTGACAGCATGTATGAGTGAATCTACAGGTAAGGGATTAGATGTGTGTATACATCTAGGAATCAATGAGTGGGTTTTTAGATACTTGTATTGCTGTGTCAATGGATTTAAATATGATACTCTGTATTTTACAAAGAGTGATGAAAGATTTTACTAGTGTATGAAAAGGTGTATGTGATTGTCACGTGGATGATGTCATCAGTGATGTCATCATTGATGTCATTTGAGATGTTATCAGCGATGTCACTGACCATGTCATGAATGATGTAATATGTGACATCATCAGCAGTGGATTGCGGGTGCGCGAAATATAGTTAGTACAACTAACTATATAGGAGCAATTTCAATGGTTTTTTAAATGGTAATTCCTAACTATATACGGCCTGAAAACTATGTTTTTTTCAGTGAATTTCAAAGGTTTTTTAAATGCTAATTCCTAACTATATATGACCTGAAACCTATGGTTTTTTAAGTGAATATATATATATATACATATATAATAAACCTATACTCACTTATATATATGCACCATAAAAATATTTTGGTACTGAATAATTTGGCCACAACATTTTGGTAGAGTGATATTTTGCCGATGACACTCTGGTATTGCACCCAATATGGTCATGCAAAATAGTGTAGCCTCTATATTGTATGTATCATATAACTGTGAAAACGGGGTTTACATTATCTGTTTTGAGAAGTATCATTTACTTGCATACAGGAAGAATGTAGACACATTATTTAATATTTAATATTATATAAAAAAGTTAACAGTGTCATGTAAACACAGCAAGTGAGATTACGATATATTATCATCAAGCAAATATGTAAATCTATATAAATAAATAATTCTTCTGTAAGCCGCAGGAGAGTAGAGCACGTTGGGACGTAAGAGAAAGCATTTATTCACATTGTCAGCATGTGTTTAGAAATAATATTTTATGCAATATCAAGTACTTCCTGTGTCAAATTGTAAAAGCAAACAATTGTAATGATAAAAAGACAATTTCCTCTGTGCTTGATCATGGATTAAGTACCCTGCTAATATGCACACCTCTTGGTTGCAGCCGAGACAGATTTGCACATAAATACAACCACGGAAAAAGATGCAAAATGAAAGGAGCATCCACAATGCGGGTGTTGGCTTTTGTGTATTAGAGATTTGAAACGTTGAGTAATTTACAAAAGAGATAGCAGATGGATAGAAGTAGCACATGCTGAGTGTAATCTGAATGTTTTCTGGTATGTATTTCGACGTCTGGCCGCAACATTACTTTACCTCTATTGACTGCCTCATATCATAAGCAAAAATACATGCATGTATATATTCACTGAATGTAGGTGCGCATTAAAATTAAGTTTATAGCTTAAAAGATTAAAAAAGAAAGAAATTCATTCAAAAAACCACAAGATTACAGTTAGGAAGCAAGCGGGTCAAATCCACATATTACATCACTGATGACATGTGCAATGGCATCATTGATGACATCATAGATGACATCTCAAATGACATCACTGATCACATCACGGTTGACATCCTCCACCCCAGTGCTCCTAAAATACAAACGACAACTTTTTAGAAAATAACAAATTTAAAGCAAAGAAATCAGCCATTCAACAGAAACTGGGAAACACAAATGTAGTCCAGCAAAGAGGTTTCAATAAAGGTGCAAGTTTCTTATCTGACTGTACTAAACGCAGCCATTGCCATCCAATACACTGTAAACATAGAAGTGATCGTCCTAAAAGACTTGTTCACATTAAAACACAACGAACGCCCCTGTCACCTATAGGTTCTTTCAATGATATGTATATATATATATTACTTTATATATATGTATATATATTCACACATATATACATATATGAATATATATATATAAATATCTATATATACATATTTATATATGTATATATGTGTAAATATATATATATATAAATATATTATATATATATATATATGTATGTATATATATATATATATATATATGTATATATATATATATATATATATATATATATATATATATATATATATATATATATATATATATATATATATATATATATATATATATATATATATATATATATATATATATAATAGCATTTACATCGTTGCTAGGTTTTAGTGGCTCACTTCATGTCTGACTTCAAAAGAAGAAAGGAAATCCATATACCTGTGGGGTTATATACTGTCCTAAGACCATAGGCCCTAGTTCTGATGTGCATTGTGGATAATACAGTTGTTTTTCATAGCCTAGGCTTAGGCTATGTTGTATATATGAATGAATAACTGTACTATATATAAAAAAAGAGAAAAAAATAGTGTGATTCACTTATCACTTGTTCACTGTCACTGTAGTTGCAATATCACAAGCTCTATGGGTAGAATAGTTCAGTATGTTTTATTCTACCATAGTATTGACGAGGGAGGCTGCGATAATGTATTCAAACAGATATTATCTCCTCCCCGCATTTGTCAACAATAGTAATAATAGACTTTCATCAAAGTGCAATATATTTATTTATATATCAGGGTGAGTTTTCTACTGTTAGATTAATTGCATTTATGCAGTTTTATCACCTAAGATGCCTTTTATCCAGTCTGTATATATTGATAGTAATTAACTGTAGATATATTTATTGTTGGTAGTATTATATATTTTAATAATGAAATTTAGATTCTAAGTTGATGAGGATATACATTATTATTTAATGTAAATACAATGTTATGTCTGGATGAAATTGCTTTACACCCTGTTCCTTGCACATGTATAGCTATTTAAATAGGGATTACCCAGCGATTTTCGAAGAAGCGGCGCGAGATGTCGTCTATGTCTATTATATATTGTGAATAGCATGTGACCTTTTGCAACCAACCACAACCTTAATTCAATTGCAATTGCACTTTAAATTCTGCCTTCCCTCTCCATGCGTCATGTGACCAAGGCCTCTGTGTAGGCCGAAACGTTATGCAGAGGTGTGCCTTCCACGAAATTGAATAAAATCACTGCTCACCTGCACTTGTGTCTCCCTCTCTTCTTCTGCGCCGCTGGTATCCAGAAATTGGGCTCCTGGTGAGAGAAAGCTGAGATTGTCTCTCTCTCTCTCTCTCTCTCTCTCTCTCTCTCTCTCTCTCTCTCTCTCTCTCTCTCTATATATATATATATATATATATATATATATATATATATATATATATATATATATATATATATATATATATATATATATATATATATATATATATATATATATATACTAATATAATAAAGAGAGAGCCCAAACCTTTGAGGCGGGTAATCTCAGGAACCACAGCACCAATCACAACACCCAATACAGCGTTGGAAAGGGCAGTTGCAGCAGAAGGACATAGGCTATGCAGACACCCACAATATACATTTAAAAGGTAAAAGTACTGTGCCAGCAAAGTAGTCCCTTGTGGGCGTGTCTGCTTTGTGCTGTGGGCGTGTGCTGGGGGCGTGACAAACGCTGGGGGAGTGTGGTACGTTCCGCCCTTCATGCCATGTCTCACATCGTGTGCTAATCCCACCCTCCTCCCTTTAAATACCCCTGCACCCCATAATCATAACCCACCCTTACTCCTTAAAATACCCCATAACCCTTCAACACTAACCCATCTTAACCCTATAAATATACCCTGTACCCCAAAACACAAACCTAACCCTAAAAAAGCCCCTGTACCCCAAAA
Source organism: Lissotriton vulgaris (assembly GCF_964263255.1). NCBI lineage: Eukaryota > Metazoa > Chordata > Amphibia > Caudata > Salamandridae > Lissotriton > Lissotriton vulgaris. The sequence continues at coordinate 296,518,068 of NC_141685.1, forward strand.
CCCAAACCTAGCCCTGGACCCTATAAATACCCTTGTACCTCAAAACCCAAACCTAACCCTGGACCCTATAAATACCCATGTACCTCAAAACCCAAACCTAACCCTGAACCCTAAAAATACCCCTGTACCCCAAAACCCAAACCTAGCCCTGATCCCTAAAAATGCCACTGTACCCCAAAGCCCAAACCTACCCCTGAACCCTAAAATACCCCTGTACCCCAAAACCCAAACCTAGCCCTGAACCCTTAAAATACCCCTGTACCCCAAAACCCAAACCTACCCCTGAACCCTAAAAGTACCCCTGTACTCCAAAACCCAAACCAAGCCCTGATTCCTAAAAATAACCCTGCACCCCAAAACCCAAACTTACCCCTGAACCCTAAAAAACCCTGGTGCCCCAAAACCCAAACCTAGCCCTGAACCCTAAAAATACCCCTGTACCCCAAAACCCAAACCTAGCTCTGAACCCTTAAAATACCCCTGTACCCCAAATCCCAAACCTACCCCTGAACCCTAAAGATACCCCTATACCCCAAAACCCAAATCTAGCCCTGAACCCTAAAAATACCCCAGCACCCCAAAACCCATACCTATCCCTAAACTTACCCCTGTACCCCATAACCCAAAACTATATCTGAACCCTTAAAATACCCATACACCCCAAAGCATATACCTCAGTACCCCAAAACATATACCCCTATACCCATACTTACCTTATCCAAACATTAAAAAAAACATGCTTTTACCATTTATGCATTTACAACGAATTTCGTTGTAAATGTATGCGTGGTAAAAGCATATAAAATGTAATGCCATGCGTTATAATGGCCTTGCGGAGTCATGGTACTTTTGTAATGAAAGTATGCGGAGTGATGATATGCGGTAAGAAAGTTGCGGAATAATGGGTGTTTACCCTCCCCGGTAAGTACATTGGTGGCACGGCGGCCCATATCTCCAGCAACATACTTATATTTTTTTACCACCCATTTGAAAAATGCACAGGTCTCTCTCATTAATGGCCAGCACCGACATACACTTTTAGACATCTCCCGCCACAAGTTCTAGAATTGCGAACTTTGGAGCTAGGGAGCTACGTTCGAATCTTGGCATCAGCTCAACATCCTGTGATTCCAGGCAAATCGCTTTGTCTCCCTGTGCCTACCACAAATGGATGTGTTCTTCTGTAATATAAATTGTGCTCATGCCATGTTGTCGAGTTTGTGCTATATAATATTGCAAGGAAAAATAAAGTAGGGAAACTCGAGTTCACACACTACTGAACGCGCACTCTTAAGTTCATCAGCAGTACACTGTGAATCAGAGCGTTTCACAGGCCTGTCACAGATATGAAATGCTATCTAAACGAAATCCTACAAAACAATATACTACTGGCCGGCAGCAATTCATACCCGGACAACGTCGGGACGGGCTGCTAGTATATATATATATATATATATATATATATATATATATATATATATATATATATATATATATATATATTTTTTTTTTTTTATATATATATATATTCCCACAACCTTCTCTCTCCAAGAAGAAAAGAAGAAATGGTCCGCACTCACAATGCCCGATGTTTCCACAATTTCTTTATTTGCAGCAAGGCTTCCGATTCAAACAGAAAATATATAGATATATCCGATCCCTCGTCAGTAACTTCGCTTACATGCTTGAAAAATGAGCGAGGACCCAATTTTAGTGCAAGATGTTGTTTATTGCCTCTAGACAAGTCCGCCATAATGCGTTTCGGCTGGTTCACGGCCTTGATCACATGACATAGATATCTATTCTTTTATTCATTTATTTGTTCACCCTCACCAGGGTTTGGATAAGGTGCTAATGCAACGTGAAGGAACAGCAAGCCTCACATTCTTAATCCAGCATCTGAATTATTGTGCTACCGCAATAAAAATCAGACGCATTTTGGCTGTCTCTTCCAACATTGCTCACTGATAGTGAGGCACCATATTGCTGGCATATTTACAAGGATGTATGACGTTACAACACATACTTTCACAACGCATACCATTACAACGCAACTTTTACAACGCAGGATCCATTACAACGAATGCCTTTACAGCGCATGACATTACATAGCAGATGCTATTACAACGCAAGCCATTACAACGTAAGTATAGGTAAGTATATTCTTTTTTTTTTAAATATAATAAATAAATATTTACTTAATTAATATTAAAATTACTTAAATTAATTTATTTAATTTTTTTAAAGTACTATTTTTAAAACGAAACCCTTAAAATACCCCTGTACCCCAAAACCCAAACCTAGCCCTAAACCCTAAAAATACCCCTGTATCCCATAACCCACACCTAGCCCTGAACCCTAAAAATACCCCTGTATCCCATAACCCAAACCTAGCCCTGAACCCTAAAAATACCCCTGTACCCAATAACCCACACCTAGCCCTGAACCCTAAAAATACCCCTGTACCCCATAACCCAAGCCTAGCCCAGAACCCTAAAAATACCCCTGCACCCCATAACCCAAACCTAGCCCTGAACCCTAAAAATACCCCTGTACCCCAAAACCCAAACCTAGCCCTGAACCCTAAAAATACCCCTGTACCCCATAACCCAAACCTAGCCCTGGACCCTAAAAATACCCCTGTACCCCATAACCCAAACCTAGCCCTGAACCCTAAAAATACCCCTGTACCCCATAACCCAAACCTAGCCCTGAACCCTAAAAATACCCCTGTGCCCCATAACCCAAACCTAGCCCTGAACCCTAAAAATACCCCTGTACCCCATAACCCAAGCCTAGCCCTGTACCCTAAAAATACCCCTGTACCCCATAACCCAAACCTAGCCCTGAACCCTAAAAATACCCCTGTACCCCATAACCCAAACCTAGCCCTGAACCCTAAAAATACCCCTGTACCCCATAACTCAAACCTAGCCCTGAACCCTAAAAATACCCCTGTACCCCAAAACACAAACTAAGCCCTGAACCCTAAAAATACCCCTGTACCCCATAACCCAAACCTAGCCCTGAACCCTAAAAATACCCCTGTACCCCAAAACCCAAACCAAGCCCTGAACCCTGAAAATACCCCTGTACCTCATAACCCAAACCTAGCACTGAACCCTAAAAATACCCCTGTACCCCATAACCCAAACCTAGCCCTGAACCCTAAAAATGCCCCTGTACCCCAAAACCCAAACCTAGCCCTGAAACCTAAAAATACCCAAACACCCCAAAACATATACCTTAATTTATTTTTAAAAAATACATAAATTAATATATTTATTTATTTTTAATAATAATTAAATTAATTAAATAATGTATAATTTATTTTTAAAAAATACATAAATTAATATATTTATTTATTTTTAATATTAATTAAATGAATTAAATAATGTTATGAATTAAATAAAAGATAAAATAAAATTATATACTTACCTATACTTACGTTGTAATGTCATGCGTTGTAATAGCATCTGCTATGTAATGCCATGCATTGTAAAGGCATGCGTTGTAATGGATCCTGCGTTGTAAAAGTTGCGTTGTAATGGTAGTGCGTTGTAAAAGTTGCGTTGTAATGGCTGTTTCCCATTTACAAAGGTGGGGTTTAACATAGTCACGGCCATTGAAAACAGACTCACTTCAAACATCTCATATTGTTGCAATTTATCAGCAATTCATCATGAGTCATTGAATGCATATATGAAATGATATACATACATTATTGCAGTGAAAAAATTATATGCATGTGGGTTATCACATATTTTTCAGTATACTTTGGCTGCTATCCTATTTTATGCGGTAGACAGTAAACTCAATAAGATTTCACTAACCCATTTCAATTAGTTTTAAATGAAATTAATAAAAACATTCATAATAATGCAAACACAACATTACGAACAGTCTAACCCAAGTGGGTCAATCATTTAACACCTTAGATGCGGCGCAAAGATCCCTCCCCAGTGCTGCGCTGTCCATTGGAACTAGTGCTGAATGGACGTCCAATGGACGTGCGCAGCACTGGGGAGGTAGTGCTGCCGTCGGCCAACGCCCCGACGCAGCACTTAAGAGGTTAAATAGGGAATTTTGTTTTTGCCATAATCTCATCACATTAGCCACAACATACATGGTTACCACATTATTATAAATACTAAGCCCTGGTGGGCGAGCCTTCAAGTTATTGAAATGTTGGTATTGGTGCCCAAGTTGGCATGCACCATACCGTTGCTAAATTAACTCTTCCAGCAAGGTGCTGGAGCAGCATGTAACAACGGTTTTCAGCTCCTTCATTGAGGAGAATGGCGGCTTAGCGCCCCGACAAGCAGGATTTCGACCAAGACACTCCACGGAGTCCGTTGTGGTGTCGGTCCTTAACAACCTTAGGGAGGGAGCAGACCAAAACCATCATCAGGCCCTGGTGCTCCTTGATCTCTCCGCCGCCTTCGACACGGTGGACCATTCCATCTTGTTGTCCCGTGTCGGAGCGTCGGGAATCCGGGGCTCGGCCTTGGTCTGGCTCTCCTCCTTTTTAAGGGACCGCACCCAGGCGGTCCGGCTGGGAGACTTTTCGGCTACCTCATTACCCGTCACTTGTGGTGTTCCTCAGGGCTCTTCTCTTTCTCCTCTCTTGTTTAATCTCTACATCTGTCCTTTGATTTTTGCTCTTCAGCAGCTGGAGGTCACCGTTTTTAACTATGCGGATGACCTCCAGCTTATCTTTAATCTTTCTTCCTCTTCTCATTCTATTTCTAATTTTCAGTCAGTTATGGTTTTCATCAGGGACTGGATGAACCACAACCACCTAAAGTTGAACCCGGACAAGACTGAGTTGGTCCTCACGGGTGGTTGCTCCAGTCCCTGGAATTCTCTATTTTGGCCCTCTTCTTTTGGGCCCCCTCCTTCTCCTTCTACCTCAGTCAAGACATTAGGTGTCAAACTCAATAATCAACTCACTCTTCATTCACAAGTTAGTCATGTTATTTCTTCTTGCTTTCTCACTCTCCGCACTATTCGCACTATTTCTCGCTTTTTTTCTTCTCTGGCACTCAAGCTGATTATGTCCGCTCTTGTTGTCTCCCGGCTGGACTACGCAAATGCCCTGTACAATGGCATTCCAGCGTATAGCCTACGGAAACTCCAGTTGGTTCAAAACCAGGCAGCCCGACTTATTCATGGCCTTTCTCGTTCGCATCACTGCACTCCTCTTCTGAAGGCTCTTCATTGGTTGCCTGTTAAAGAGAGGGCCTTATTTAAGTTGGGTTGCATGGTTTTTCACTCACGGCGGGGCTCGGCTCCCGCCTTCATCTCTTCTATGATCAGGGAGTATATCCCCACTCGAGAGCTTCGCTCTTCTTCCCAATCCTTGTTGGTGGTCCCCCGCTTTAAGTGCAAGAAGTGGGGTGGGTCGAACTTTTCTATGCTGGCACCCACCTTTTGGAACTCTTTACCGGACCACCTAAGACTGGCAACACATTACCTTCCTTTTCGGAAAGACCTCAAAACTTTTCTTTTTAAACAGGCCTTTCCTTTGTGATATGCTCTCTCTTCTTTTTAGGCCCACAAGTTCTTGGTTTGGTGGTCACTCTCCCCCATAGGTACCTTGCCCTCCATAGCGCCAAGAACCCGCTGGTGAATGCTGCGCTTAATAAATATTTTAAATTCAAATTCAACCTGCTGCTGCATATATTATATCCGTCAGGCACCAATGGCCCTGCATCATATTGTTGCTAAAATAACTCTTTTTTAGCAACACTCCTGCACAAATTAGTATAATTTAAATGGTAAAAATTCATGACACATTAAATAATATGTATGAGATATTGAAACTATATGGATGACAATATCAGCTCATGTCCATGGATGCACCTGTGATTAAAATATGTATTGCCTCAAATGACCCGTTTGAGAGGTGTTAGACTATTTAAATGAGTGTGTGGAGGTCTTCCTCCATGTTCAGGCCATTGGGAGTTTTACAATTCAATTATATATCTTGACTCCAATTTTTTAGAGGTTTTTCACAATCACCACCCCTGGGGTTTATGGGATTGAATCAATCACAAAGTATGTGAGATCAGTGTTTTTGCTCTTGTGTCTCTCCCCAAAGTGTACGGCGACAGGAGATGTTTTGTCACCATGATTGATTGCGCTGAGGTGCTGCAAAATCCTTTTGTGGACTGGGAGTATGGTGCTACCTACATATAATAACTTACAAGGACATTATAAGACATATACTGCAAACTATTCTGCAATTTAAACTCCCACAAATTCTTTTGCTCTTCATCGAAAACTGTGTTTTATACTCCCTGGTATTAATGCCATTTTGGCAGACCTTACACCTTCCACACTTTTAAACCCTGGACTACGGCCTAACCAAGTGGTTTATGTGGGTGAGTTAATCTTTGGACTGCTTTTCACCAATTATTGTCTCAAAGACCTCGCTCTTTTGAATGTAATTCCTGGTTTGCAGGAAGCTACTTTACACAGCATGGGATCATTTCTAAATAAATGCTAATGTTCTTGCATGATGGACCTCATTGCATTTTCTTGTTAAAGTGGCAGTAATAGGTAGGTATTAAAAAAAGCCTTAGAAATTCACTGAAGAAAACAAAGGTTAAAGGGAAATTATAGTTGGGTGAAAATGTCAGCCACATCTCACTGTTTTAAACAAACAAACCATTGAAATTCACAAGTTATAGCTATCTTAAGTAGCTATAAATGTTCTCTAATGTAGCTATAACTCACGCCATTGTCATGCTATGCAAATTACCTCCCATATTACATCACACATGACATGTTCTATGACATCATTGATAACATCCCTGCAACATCTGAGATAACTACATTGATAACAACAATGTGCGGCGGGCGTGAGTTGTAGTGACTTGAAATAACTATAACTGGTGAATTTCAGTTGTTTTGTTAGTTTAAAACGGTCTGTTTTAACTGACATTTTCACCCAACTGTAAAGTCCCTTTAACCTTTGTCTTTTTCAGTCAAGATATATATATATAAAACTATTACACTTTGACAGTCACTCATATGTAGTCATTGTTAGGTCAAACTTTCCATAGGAAGAGAGTCTTTTGTTTTGCAAATAACTTTAGTGTCATTTGGCAAATCTTCACAAAACCTTCCAAAAAAAGTTCATCCATCTCAGCTGCTTCCTGGAACATTTTAGATGATCTGTCAAGAGGGGCCCATGAAAGAAAGAGAGGGTCCCAAAAGGCTTTCTCCACAAGCAATTTTAATAGGATATGCAGTTTTTTTTATAGGAAAATTGAACAGCAATACCGGAAAACCTGCTGAATGGAATTACAACGAATTTGGCATAAAGTTAGATCGTTACCCAGAAAGCGTGATTTTGTGATTTTGTGTAAATCTCTTCAGTCATTTTAAAGAAATGAATCCTGCAGCAAATAACAACAAAAAAAGAAATAAGATTTAAGAAATCAGATTTTTAATCCTGTGGGAGTTCTGCAGGACCTAGGAACATGATAGGGGCCACAACATGAAAACAATTTTTGCAGCTGCTATAACAAGACTCAAGGATTCGATCTCTTATGCTGTAGATCAACATAATTCAAAAGACGCTCCAGATTATATTTAATATTGATGATAAAGTCATCTATATTGTGGAAGAGTCAAGGTGTTAAAGTTTGGCCCCAATGGTTTATTTGATAAGGGTTATCATCGGGACAAGGTCATAAGATAGTCACGAGAAGCAATCTAGAAAAGCAAAAATATAAAACTCATCACCGAGTGTGAAAAAGTGGGAAATGGGGGAAAGGTGTGCTTATCTAAGAGGGGATCATAGCGGACCCATCTACAACAACAAACGGTCAGCACGTAAAGGAGATAGGGGACCAATCTGGTAAAGTAATCACTTTTGTTAGCACAGTTACGAAGTAAGAGTAGGGAATGTCCAAATAGTAAATTCTCAAACAAACTGCATGAACGAAAACTAGAGTATAGGAGTGTAGAGTTCGTCTCTGTGGGTTTTCCTATGTTGCGTGGTATATAGAACCTGTCCTGAGTTTTATTCGTAAAAAACGTATCTTATCAGTGTTGTAGGACATAGTAAATTGAATATGGGAATTGGGTTCATTAAGCAAATTGTGAAATGGCAATAGCTCATAGTGAATAGTCAATATATTGTTCCCAAAATGTCATAATGATGAAGAAGGAGTTGGCTTCATTGAAAAAGAACTTATTTCTCAAAATGATCAATTTGCAAAATGGCCAGATTTGGACGAATTCTGCACTCATGGTCACACCCATTCTTTGGAAATAGAAATCAGCAAGAAATTTGAAAGAAAAATCTTTTTCACGACAGTGCTTAGAAAATGAATGATGGAATCTACCTGAACTTCTACAAGGGCTGGGTAGGTGTTAAATCCTGTCATATGACAGCAATAGCTTCTGGTGGGGAATATTTGGGGATTGAATCTCAAGGGTAACTGAAAGTAGTTTGCTGTTGTCAAAAGGAAAATTTTCAACATGATTTGTTAAGTCAGTGCTGTTGCTTATATAGGTTGTTTCACGAAGAGTTTGATAAAATAATCAATAACGTCAATATATAGTGACAAAGAGCTTTAGCATAGAACCGCATCCAAAAATAATAGGATGGGGGGCAGGTGTCATCTTTGCGACTTTTAGGTAAAGTATAGATCATGGATATCCTGGGAGATGTTATGTAAAGGAATTTAAATTCTTTATCACTACGGAACCACTGTCCTGTGGTTTCCATGGTGATAGTGTGAATCAATGTCGTAATTTTCTTGGTTGGATTGCCATAATCCTTAAGGTAGCATTGAGGTATAGATAGTTGTCCCGCAATCTTTTCATTATAATCATTGGTATTCCAAATTACTATTCCCCAACATTTGTCTGCTGGCTTAATTATAATTCCTGAATCTTTTAAAGTGTGTAAAGCAACATTCTCTTCGTAATTCAAACTGAATCTTATATAGGGCTTTTCTAGTCTCAACAATCTGAATTCTTTATGAATTTTATTTTTGAAAGCCAAAACCTCAGGGGAGATAAGTGTTGACCTAGCATGGTCATTGACATGCAAACAGTTTTTATAGCCTGAGTCAAGGACTTCAATCCCCCACTAGCACTATCCCTCAATTTCCCGGCCTCCCAGAAAATGTGGCACAAGTCAAATGTTGTGTAAATGAAGCTTGTGAAAGTGGTGGGAGGCCTACTAAGAACAGACTTGAAAAACACCCTGACTGATGCAGAGCAGTCACATTATTGGACAGCCTTGTTAAAGTGAAAGACCTGGGTCCAGATTTATTAAAAAGTGGTGCAGCGCAGGAAGTCCCCTTGCTGGGCTGCGTCACTAGAAAAGGGCAGGAATGCACTGCATTTAAGGTTGTACAGTACATGGCTTTCCTTTCTCCTGCACTGGCGCACAATGGGCTGCCTAGCACCAAAGCAGGTGTTGCTTGAATATGAACTTACCTTGAAAAAACAAAAGACAAGACGGGTTTGGCAAAACAGGAACGGTTGGTTTAATTAAACACTTCAGACGGAAGCACAGTTACAGATGCGGGTCTGAGGACTGTCTCAAAGTACAATCAATCAGAGCAAGGTTTTATACATTTCTTTGGGAATTATAATTTGTTTCCATTGATCCTTTTTTGGTAAAGAATGCAGGCCTTGCCTTTGGAGTCATAAGTAGGGCTCCTGATAACAAATACAGGTGGCCCTCGATCTTGCATGGCACAATGGGGGCCAGTGGGTAACGTGTCCAGATGTCCGGCATGAGGGGTTAGTGATTACTGCTCGTACTTTGTGTGCTGTGTCCTGATTGGCTGTGTGTTCCTAACTTCATGTGGCATCTGCCTTTATGGTGTTTTGGGAATGCGTGTACTACCCCTCCCCCCTGGCCAAGGGTGCTTTATTTATTTATTATTTATTGGTGCCAATCTCCCTGGACCACTGTTGTGTGGGATTGATCTGAATTTCCTGTTTATGTGTTTGTCTGCTGGCTATGTGTCTTTCGACCTATCACCTGCCAATCAGTAACCTCAGGCCTAGGTCCCAGAATTTGCCTGACCATGTATTTCTGGGTCTGGGTTGACGGAGAGTTCATGATGGGTGAATTCGATAATAGAGATGCGATTTCGTTCTTACATGTGAATGTATCATTATTAACATTGGCATCATGTTTTTTCAATATTAACATAGGCACCCTTTCACAATAATGGAAGTATGGCTGCATTGCATGCAGAATTATTTTTGTGCAGGAAGGGACAACTTCCTGCAGAAAAACAATCCTGAGAGGCTTTTTCCTTTTTCTATGTGTGCTGCTGATTGCAGCACACGTAGAAAGAGGAAAAAAACGAGGAGAAATAAAGATATATCTCCTTGCTACGCCTCTCTTGGGAGGGATATCTTTTTAGCACATTCTCAAGTTTACCTGTTCTTGTAAATCTGGGAACGTCTCAGAATCCATTGATGTTGGTGTGGGAACATCCATGCAACACCCATGGAAACACCTCCTGGTGCTGCGTTACAGTACTCAAGATTTCTGATGGTGGCCTTGAGTGGCTTCATGAATCTCATTTTTCATTTGCGTCACTCTTGCACCACATTGCGTGGTGCAAGAGCATTGCAAAGGAGTTCCTAAATATGCCCCCTAATGTCTAGACGCTATGGAATACAGGTAAATGAGTAGTCTTTCAGGTGGTAAATAGCAATGTGCATGCAGTGGTTGCACGATGAGCCATCTGTGTAACAACAACATTGGACCACATCAGTTATGCTGGAATAAAGAGTTGCACTGTTCGCATCATAAAACTAAAAATATACTGCAAATGCTACAAAATGAATGCAGCTGAAATGACAGGGTTGCCACAACAAAGTCAAAAGTCTTTCAAGCGTGTGATACAAATGCCCCAAAACAGTCAGGAAACAGAGAAGTGGTGGAAAAGACTCAAAGAGGTATGGTGTGCAAAATAAGATAGAATGGTGCACAACCAATGGAGTGACAAAAGGGAAAGAGTAACAGCCATGCCTGCATTGTGTCAGTAGCCTTGTGTGATACAGGTGCCACTTTCAGCATCACTGCAGCCACAACAACTCTACAATACTATCTGTGAGTTCACAGGGCCCGATTCACAAAACCCCTTCGATGCTCATGACGAGCTCAGCTCGTCATGAGGCACGGTTGAGCTGTGCTTATGACGAGCTGAGCTCGTCATGTATAATGGGAAAGCTCACAAAGAAGCACAGGAGGGGAAAACCCATAGCAGCCAAGGTGTTAAGACAAAATCCTAAACTTATTACTTTTGGTTAGGATTTGTCTTAAGTTTGTCTTAAGACAAACTTAAGACAGATCTAAGTTAGGATTTTGTCTTAAGTCTGTCTTAAGTCTGTCTTAAGTTTGTCTTAAGACAAACTTAAGACAAAATCCTAGCGTCTGTGAATACCAAAAGTAGTAAGTTTAGGATTTTGTCTTAAGTTAGTTCTGTGAATCGGGCCCACTGTTTTTGTACACTTTCAACAGAGAAGTAGGCAGCCACTTCAGAGTGGGGAGGCAGAAGGGCCATTCTTTCCCAAATGCCATGCTTTTTGAGGGCCCAACATTCATGCTACTAAATAATTATTTATAGATTTATTTTAAACAAGCATTGGCAAATCCAATGTGTCTCACCTTTCAGCATTGCCAAAGCTAATTGGCCAAGCAGTGAAAAAATGGATCATGACGCTACTTGTGCATAGCATGTACCCATTATGATGCTTGTGATGCAGTGTCATTCAGGAAACATGAATGAGGAATGACACATGTGTGCACATGCATCCACATGCATGCTCACAAATACTGATTCACGTAGGTGCCATTTTATTTAGCCATTCAAGATGGTGCTTGCCACTTGGAGCAGTACATTTGTTTTAAAAAATGATCAGCGTGAAAGTGTTTTATCTGGCATAGAATGTTTTTTTTTTTAATCTTCTAATGACTACAAGGAGTGGGTGAAAGGGAAGCAATGAAGAGTGGATGGGGAGATCAATGGTCAGGGGAAACAACAGACGAAGTGAAGAATAAGCAAAAAAATATGGGCCCGATTCACATAATGAACTTAAGACTCAATCCTAAACTTACTACTATTTTGGTATTCACAGAATGCACTTACTACTTTTGGTATTCACAGAATGAACTTACCACTTTTGGTATTCACAGAAGTTAGGATTTTGTCTTAAGTTTGTCTTAAGACAAACTTAAGACAGACTTAAGACAAACTTAAGACAGACTTAAGACAAACTTAAGACAAAATCCTAACTTCTGTGAATACCAAAAGTAGTAAGTGCATTCTGTGAATACCAAAATAGTAGTAAGTTTAGGATTGAGTCTTAAGTTCATTCTGTGAATCAGGCTCTATATTTTTTTTAAAAAGCCAAGGAGGAGGAGGAAGCAATGGACATGGTGGGGGGAGGAGGGAGCAGCACGGATTGAGTGCAGGGATTTGGCTGGGAGGAAGCGCACAATGTGGAAGAGATCCTGTAACAAGATGTACTTTCATGGAGTGATTAATGGAAAAGAAAAAAGTCATTTCCTAAATGTGAACAGTGGAAGTCAGCCAATCAGAAGGATGCTAAAGGAGCTATGCTCGAGGGGAGGGACAAACACAAGAAAAGGAGGGCAATCCATTGAATAAGAAGCAGCAAACGAGAGCAACAATGAAACCAACCAACGGTATGCAGTGGGTGGTTCCTAAGTACTTTTTTGGGACGGTCTTGAAGCTGTCTGGTAGGTGAGACCTAAAAGCTGCAGTCTTTATTAATGCCAAGGCAGCTAACCTTGCTAATTCCAGTCGATGATACTTGCTGCTGTTTTCTGTTTCCCTATAAGACATTTTTGTAAACTTTGAAAACAGGTTCTCCTCCTATGGAGGATCCGCCTTCAGTTTGATGGGCGGGGAACAGATGCTGGCAGGTTGACGGAGATGAAGCTCCGCCCTCCTTGAATGCTGCACCAGCAGAACTGGGCAAACTAGGAGAGAACATTGCAACCAGAATGGGAACGCAAACCGGCCCTGGCATTTGAGTCTGGCCGCCACGGGGGATGGATGGGGAGTGGTGCGTGTGTAAAACACTGCAGCTGCTTTTCTTACATGGGGGCGGTATTACAGCTTTGCTGCAAAACCAGCCCCCGGTAACAAAAAACGGCACCCCAGGGGTCCAAAACAGGCCCCCACCCTGGCAGCCCACCGGGGAAACGCCCTGTGCTCGCTACAGCCAGTCCGGCCCTGACTGCAACTTGCCTGAGCAGGGCTTCCTCGTGCCAATGCTATAGTCTGTGCCCCAGGGGCAGAGCCCTTCTCTCTTCTTGTACACCGCCATGAGCCCAGGAGCTGGGCATGTCATTAAAGCTGCTTTGTCCTCTCCCTTGATTGCCCCCTCCCAGCTTCTACCTCTCACAGCTAAGCATGAATGCATAGTGATGACTTCCAGATGTCCAGGGGCCTGAGAATTTGGGTTCATTTTTTAATTCCCCTTTCAAGGGTTGGAGACCATATTTCCAGCAGCAGCTGCCGCCCCAGAGCATGGCGTCCAAAACTAACATCCTCCCAAGGTTTTCTTTAAATTTGTGTTTTTCTTTCATGTCTTTGGCTCGGCGTTCACACGGCAGATATTCTACAGCACTTAAAAAACAAACCTCCCCTCCAAGCTCATTTATTTATTTCTTATTTTCTTTTTTTTTTGTGGTGGGCCGAAGTGCAACTCTCATTTCCTGCCCGGCCGAGAGATGTCCAGCCAGACACGTCCTGCCTGACAGGCAGCGGTGTTTTTCCTACGCCGCCCCGCCCAGCCCACGGATAAAGTAAGGGTTGAGTGTGTCCCTGCGCGTGCAGGTGCAAAGGGCCCTGTCAATCAGCTTGGGTGGGGGCATGAATGTTGTGATTGTGAAAGTAAAGTTGAAAGGACGGTCCCCACGCAACTCCCTTGGTGCCAGAGCCCTGCTCACATCAAACTTTGCTACCCGCGCTAGGCGCTTTTAAAAAATGTTTTCCTGTTTTTTTTTAAGTTTTCAATCCAGTTTTAGCTTCAGTCAATCAATGATCCGTGATTCCTGTCTCATGTTGTATTGTGTTCTACTGGCATTTATATAGCGCTTGCTTCCATTGATGAGGTGGTGAAGTGCCTACAAGCCAGTTTAATCAGATAGCCATGGGCACCTTCCACCCAACAATACTCACACCCAGAGCTTAATTGCTGAACGAAAGAGTGCCCGAAGCTCTGCTCAGAAGCTGGCGGCTGGTGCAATGAAACGCTGGTGCGCCGAATGCCAAGAGTATTTAATCCACTACCAGACACTGCCTACCCCTGCAAGACACATCCTACCCCTGCCAGAAATCCCTATACCTTATTCTTGCACTTGCAGGTTCCTGCTTTCTGTTTGGGATGGTTTTGCTTTCTTTCTCCTCTTCCGTCTTTCCAATCTGTGTGTTTTTGCCTCTCTTGCACTCAGTAAATATCTGATACTGGAAAAATAAGTGCCGGTCTCCAAAAGTAAGTGCTTTTACCCCCCCACCTGCTACCACTGGAAAAAATTAAGCACTGCTTATACCACACCTTTCCATTGCCACATATAATCAGTCATTCTCAAATAAAACAGGATGGAACCGACACCCTCAGGTGCCCAACAGGGCACCACAGACATTATCTAGCAAAGGAAGACTCCCCCGGCACCACAAATATGTACATCAGGTAGAACCATTCAGACAAACATAACTTAACACTTACTACAACCTTACACAAACAATATCATATTATAGCTCCTTATCTAAATAAAGATGATGTCCGAAAACAATCACCGTAGGTCGGGCTATGGGCAACCAACCACCTTGCTCAACGAAATGCAGCAAAGTCCCTCGGCTGCTCCCTCCCACATAACATATTGCATAGATCTTGAGCAGGATGGAATTAATTTTACTTTCATACCAATCAGCACAAACCATTACTAAATTATAAGGGCCTCATTTATGAGGCCGCGCGTCACTTTTAGGCCGCCGGTGCGTCACTTTTTGTGACGCACCAGCAGCGTAAAAAATGTGCCTTGTTGCACCATATTTACAAAGTGATGCATCTAGGTAGATGGGTCATTTTGTAAACCCCTGCGCTACATAATACCTACGCCAGGTATAATGTATGCAGGGGGGGGCGTTATGAAGCAAGAAAGGGTCATAGAAGTGACGCAGTGAAATCTATAAGATTTCACTGCGCCACTTCTAGGACACAAATGCGTCAATTTCTTACGCCTGCTGCACAGCAGGCATAATACTGAAGCAGGCCCTTTCACATGGGGCTTGCCCCATGTGAAAAGACACCGGGCCCGATTCACAGAATGAACTTAAGACTCAATCCTAAACTTACTACTATTTTGGTATTCACAGAATGCACTTACTACTTTTGGAATTCACAGAATGAATTTACTACTTCTGGTATTCACAGAAGTTAGGATTTTGTCTTAAGTTTGTCTTAAGACAGACTTAAGACAGACTTAAACCAGACTTAAGACAGACTTAAGACAAAATCCTAACTTAAATCTGTCTAAAGTCTGTCTTAAGTTTGTCTTAAGTCTGTCTTAAGTTTGTCTTAAAACAAACTTAAGACAAAATCTAACTTCTGTGAATACCAAAAATAGTAAATTCATTCTGTGAATACAAAAATAGTAGTAAGTTTAGGATTGAATCTTAAGTTCATTCTGTGAATCGGGCCCACATTGCTGAAGTTGCGTCACTTTTGTGACACACTCTAGCAATGCGTCACTTTTGCGCCATACAGATACATCAGAAATACTGACGCATCTGTAACTCCTTGCGCCATGATACGTCATACTATAAATATGACGCATCATAGGCGTTGCAAGTTGGGCGCAGTGAAGTGACACATCGCTGTTTTCACGCAGCGATGCGTCACTTTTCATAAATGAGGCCCTATATTTTTAGAAATCTTTACTAACTAGACTCAACCAAACAACCACCCAAAAGAGGAAATCTCAAAACTATATAAAAAGGACGCCCAGGTGAAGAAAGCACTAAACTGTTATACTACCATTAAAATGTGTTATATTGAAGATAACATATTAAAGCATTATACGTTGGCTGTTATTGTAATTGTAGTTATATAGCGCTTACTACCCCATGCGAAGCGTTGAAGCACTTCTCTGTGAGTAGCATGCTACTCTGGAACGCAAAGGATTAGTAATGGATTAGTATAAGGAAATATAAATTGTTAGTTTGAGCGTTGGACATGTGAGTCTGTTAGTTGGATTCCATCGGATAATGGAGGAATAGAAAGTGTTATTTGAGGGATCATATTAGTAAAATGAGGTTTGGGATGAGTCAAAGGAGTGCTCCTTTTTTTTGGAAAAATCTAGACTATCTACGCTATTTTTTCATAATATGACCTACACATTTTTTCCTGAAGAGTTACATTTAGACAAGAAAAGCACTCACCAATGTTGAGATTCGGATGCCAATAAAAGTGAATTACAGTGCCACAGTGTGTTGCGCTGTGAATCAAGTTTGGCGTTGTACAGGATACATTAACCCTGTACTCAGCCGACGCACTGTAGCCGCGCATCCAGCCTATGAATATTCATTGCGTTGGACATGTGCCGACATGTTCTGGCAAAGAGAGGCCTGCAGGGGGCTCTGCTGGCAAGGAGTAGGTGGGAGACTCAAAGGTGAAGCATGTGGCAGAGATTCCCAGGATCACAGACACTTATTCTGTCTCTTATTGGCCAGGTGCAGCATGCTGGTCACTTTAGCCGCTCAGTACTGGCTTCGCCCAGGAAATTACACAATAGCATTAGTCACAATAAAGTTGTCCTACATGTGTCAGCACCTCATTGTTACCGTGCAAAATCTACTTCTATCCCGATGAGTGCAAAATGGTTAATACTGCTTCCTTGAATGGCCCCAAAGGAGGCCTGAAAAACTTTCTGTTGAGTTTCTGCATTTCCACCAGGTATACATTTATTTCCCATTTCAATTATATTCTGTAAAATACATTACACAATAGGTGTGGCATTAAGGCTTCAGAGTCTCCATTTAAACCTAGCAGATCTCAAGGGTGGAAACATAAGGAGATCAGATTCTAACCTCATCAATAAGTGACCCATTCATCATAAAATAAGATGTCCATTCATAATGCAATATTACCCAGAGGAGAGGTATGTGCGTTTACAATTCTCCTTTGGACATTTGACCATATTTTACAATCACCTTCTTGAAAAGCAGGCTCGTATCTTAGCTGCACGCTACCAAAGGAGCAACTAGTATATTGGGGAGAGGGGTTCACTCAGAGTGGGATCCCCAGCTGATGGGATGAGACTATGGGCCCGATTCACAGAATGAACTTAAGACTCAATCCTAAACTTACTACTATTTCGGTATTCACAGAATGCACTTACTACTTTTAGAATTCACAGAATGAACTTACTACTTTTGGTATTCACAGAAGTTAGGATTTTGTCTTAAGTTTGTCTTAAGACAGACTTAAGACAGACGTAAGACACAATCCTAACTTAAGTCTGTCTTAAGTCTGTCTTAAGTTTGTCTTAAGTCTGTCTTAAGTTTAAATCCTAACTTCTGTGAATACCAAAAGTAGTAAGTTCATTCTGTGAATACCAAAAGTAGTAAGTGCATTCTGTGAATACCAAAATAGTAGTAAGTTTAGGATTGAATCTTAAGTTCATTCTGTGAATCGGGCCCTAGGTGGCTAACAGCTCCTAGCAGCCGCGGATGGTAGTGGGTGTGCCTTCCGGGCGGTGACGTGGGGAGGGGCAGGGTGGGAGGTGGGGGGTAGTAATCTATGGATGACGGCGCTTTACAGGTGAGTAAACATATAAATAAATAAAACAAGTTTTGTGAAAAGGGGGGCCCTCGGCCCCCCCGCCCGCATGTCAGTGCGGCGATCCCCTCTCCCCTTGCCTCCTGGTGGTGGGGCGTGACTTCCCGGCGTCCAATGATGACGCGGGGGGGGTGCGCCGCACCACCGGCTGGCTGGCGCCCGATCCCTGACCCGGAAGGCGTTATGCAGTCATCCGGGTCGGGGGGGCGGCGGCTGGGGGGGCGGGGGGAGGGGGCGTGCCGCCCCCTCCCCGCGATCCCGGGAATAAAGGAGGGGGGAGCGCTCAGGTGGCCCTCTTGTCACCTGGACGCTCCCACACACTGGTCGTGCCCCGCGCTCTGGGCTTCCTAATTTTCTTTTCTTGTATTTCAGGTTGTTGTCGGCGGTTAAGCGGCTGAAGGAGGCGCCGAATCTTGGGAGGACAGCGGCCGAAAGAGAATGCGGCAGCGCCTTGACCCAAAAAAGTCGTAATATTTTCCCTTTCACAGCAGGTCAGCGCCGAAGTGAGGACTGCTATTTGGGGTGTGTGGGAGTGCGACATTGGAAGCAGACAGTCTGAGCGTGGACCATACGTTACGGAGCATTGACCGGGACCGTGGAACACGCAGGACGTCGGTGGTAAGAGGAGAGCGGGGGGCTCGCATTTCATTGCTTCTCGTGGCCGCTGGGTGGGTCTACGTCAGAGTTTGGTCACCCCTGACAATCGGACAAGCTGGTGTGTTGCGGTCGCAGTTGCATGGTGCTCACAGCCCCCTGCGTATCCTCCTTTTGTTGAAGGTACAAGTGTGCACGGGTCGCGAATCCGGGCAGTAAGAGTGTTGTACAGTGGGCAGCAGAATGCCAGGAGCTAAGGGGGATAAGGGGACGAAAATGGAGATGATGATGCAGGCCATGATGCGTAGGATGAATGCCATTGATAAAAGGTTGGGTAAGGTTGACAATCTGGAAGCTCGCATGAATGAGAGGATTGATGGTATTGCGGGCCCACAGGCTAGGCAGATTACGGCGCCTTTGCCAAGGGGGGACTTCGACACCTCACCTAAGAGGAGCAAGGCCAAGAGATCTAGGCGCAGCGTACTCGCTCCTGCACCTCCGGCTGATCCCCCTACACCCGAGCCGGTAGTACCGGCTCCCGTGGCACCGGCTCCTGCCTTGCCACCGGGGGCACCTCCTGTGGGGCCGGCTCTGTCTGCCCCCGTTTGGCCGCTTCCGATGGCCCCCGTGCCAGCACCTATTGGGTTGGGCCCCCCGCCACCGGCCACCCCTTTACCTAGCCCATCGTCGCCGCCGGGCATGCCCCCAGGGGGGCCGGTGGTGCCGGCAGTAGTGCCAGATTCAGAAGCTCCGGTCCCGCCCGAACTAACAGCTCAGATAGCGGCTATATTGCCTTGGTTGCAAAAGGGGGGTATGTAGCCCTCAACATTGGATCATACAGCTGAGGCGGCTAAGATGGTAGAAAAAATTAGAGCAGCAATGGCTGGTGGTGGTGCTGCGGGCCCCTCTTCTTCTTCAATTACAGGTGCGAATACCGCCCAACCAAACAGAATCGAAGGTGGACAGGCTCAAGTGTCCGAAAATGGTAAGGAGGTGGCTCTGCCTCTCTTGGGGGACGGTTTAATCCCGTCCAGGAGTGAGGATCTAGCACAACATGTTTCCTGGGCTGTGAAAGAAATGATTTGGGCGGGAAAGTATATTTATATTTTTTCTCTGTTGCTGGACAATAGGGAAATGGAAAATGCCAAAGTACTTAAAGAATGGATGCATCCTAGCGAATGGAGGGTACAGTGTGCAAAATTCAGGGTGGAGGAAACTTTGCTTAATTGGATCAGGGCCTTCTCGATCCTTACGGCTATCACCGTGGAACGCCCTCCTAATGTACAGGCAGCAATGGCTTGCTACTAGAGCAGGATTGTAGGGTGGAGCGAGCAGTACCGTGGGGAGGCGTGGAAGGAGTATGATGTGAATTTCAGGAAATCTAAGGAATTTGACTCCTTATTGACATGGGACAAGGTTGACTCTTTGTCTTGGCATAAGCAGTTTTCAGGGAACACGGCCCGGCCCAGTCCACCAGTGCAGTCAAGGTGTTCTCTGCAAAACCTCAGCAGCCCTTTCGGTCAGCGCAGGGGAATGACTTCCCGGGGAAGAATAGGATGGGTGGGGGGGAAAGGAGGGGTGTGTGCTGGGACTTTAATAAGCGCTCCTGTGCGAGGCCGGCAGGCACATGTAAATTTAGACATGCCTGCGCAATTTGCGGTCACACCTCTCATCCAGAGACAACTGCAGTGCCAGAAATGGTAACCAAGGTCAGAGAGGGGGGAAGAAACCAGAATAGGGTAGAAGGCACGGTTGGTCCCAGTCCCATAGACGTCTTGGCAATGATCCCATGGTTGAACAGATACCCAGACCTCACAGCGGCTGCCCTACTGCAGGAAGGTTTCTCCCAAGGTTTCCGGATCCCGGCAGGGGGATACACAGGCAGCGCACAGTGCAGGAATCAGTTATCGGTACAGCAGAATCCTGCGGTAGTGGCTGCTAAAATTGGAAAGGAGCTGTCCTTAGGCAGGATAGCTGGGCCTTTCC
This sequence comes from Lissotriton vulgaris, assembly GCF_964263255.1. Lineage (NCBI taxonomy): Eukaryota > Metazoa > Chordata > Amphibia > Caudata > Salamandridae > Lissotriton > Lissotriton vulgaris. Next base: position 296,538,516 of record NC_141685.1, read on the forward strand.
TGGAGGTGCCTGTCCCCGACTTTGTGTGTTCATAACTAAGTGTGGCACCAAGAGGGGCATCTTTGAATGGTGCGATAGATGATGGTGTTTGTAGTGTGAAGTACGCTTCATTTGACCAGGCCGTGGAATTATTGCGGGGATTAGGGCCGGGCGCATTATTGGCTAAATCGGACATTGAATCTGCTTTCCGTCTCCTACCTGTCCATCCTTTGGACCACCACCTCCTGGGTTTCGCTTTTGAAGGCAAATTTTAAATGGATAAGTGCATGCCTATGGGTTGTTCCATATCATGTGCATACTTTGAGACTTTTAGCTCTTTTCTAGAATGGGTCATGAGGCAGTCGACGGGCCACAAACAGGTCATGCATTATTTAGACGATTTCCTTTTTCTAGGAGCGGCGGGTACTCGGGAGTGTGCTTGGGCATTGTAGGAATTTTGCGTGCTCATGCGGGCTATTGGGGTCCCGCTGGCGCCGGGGAAGACGGTTGGCCCGTCCACCTGTTTGGAATTCCTTGGCATTGAAATAGATTCGGTGGAGGGGTGCTTCAGGTTGCCCAGGGACAAAGTGTTGGGGTTTAGGGCTGCGCTGCGTCAGTGCCTACTCAAAGACAAGGTTACCTTACAACAACTGCAGGAGACGGTGGGGCAACTGAACTTTGCATTGCGGGTCATCCCAATGGCACGCCCCTTCTCACGCTCTATTGCCCAAGCCATGAAGGGATTGCGGGAGAAACATCACCGCACTAGGTTGTCATCTGAGGTTCGCCAGGATATGCGGATATGGATGGCATTCCTGGAGGACTTTAATGGCAGGATAGTGTGGCCAGCCCCCCCCCCCACTGCATCAGCAGAGTTGGGTTCATGGACAGACGCTGCTGGTAGCGTGGGCTTTGGCGCCATCCTGGGGACCAAATGGGTCGCCCAGAGGTGGCCTGAGGAGTGGAGGTCGTGGGGTTTGACCACCAACATCGGCTTTCTGGAACTGTTCCCGATATGGGTAGCATTGATGGTCTGGCCAGAACACCTATGCAATCAGTCGGTGGTGTTCTGGTCTGATAACATGAGCGTAGTGGAATGCATTAACCAGCAAGCGGCACGATGTCCATTCATACTGCGCTTGGTAAAGGAAATTGTGCTGCAATGCTTGAAATGTAATGTCGTTTTCAGAGCCAAACATGTGCCAGGCGTCCTCAATAATGCGTCCGACGCCCTTTCTCGCTTTAAAATGCAGGTATTCAGGGAACAGCTTCCTGTAGCAGACCCCTCGCCCAGCAAATTTCCCGGCTGCTCTCTAGCGGATTGGTGCCCCAGACTACCACACCCCGTGGCAGCTAGCTTAGCCCCCAGGACCAAGGCAGCATACGAAGGGGCGTTCTTGTCTTACCGTACTTTCTTGGGGCACGGGTGGGAGTTTAGCTGGGCGCAAGAGGACAGTTTTGTAGCTTATCTGGAATTGATGCACAAGGAAGGGCGCTCAGTGGCAGCTGCAAATAGGCATAGGGCGGCTGTCTCTTTCTTCGCACAGGCCAAGGGCATGAGGGATCCTACGAACACGTTTGTGGTGTGCAAGGCTTTGAGGTGTTGGCGCAGCATACAGGGACACTCGACGGATACGAGAAAGCCGATAGGTCTGGTAAGGCTCACAGCCTTATTATCGGCACTTCATGACGTTTGTAGCTCAACATGGGAGGTGCTGCTGTTGAAAGCTGCGTTTGCACTAGCGTTCTATGGAGCTCTAAGGATAGGTGAGTTGGTAGCGACGTCAAAAGGTGATAAACAGGGCGGCCTCCAAGTGGCCTGCGTTATGATCAAAGAGGATACAATGTGGGTGACAATTCAAAGATCAAAAACTGATCAAGAGGGACGGGGGGATACCATAGTGCTCCATCGGGCTCGGACCAATCCTTGCTGCCCGGTCTCGCATGTAGAGGTCTTTAGAAGACAGCGGGAAGGTACGGCAGGGGGGGCACTATTGTGTCACGCCGACGGTACACCACTGACCAGGTATCAGTTTAGGAGAGTCTTGGAGTTGACGGTCGCAGGAGCAGGCTTAAATTCTACGGAATTTGGTACCCACTCTTTCAGAATTGGGGCAGCAACTGAGGCAGTTGTAAGGGGACTCTCAGTAGAGAAGGTTAAGAGAATTGGAAGATGGTCGTCTGAATGTTACAAACGATATGTACGGATTGACATGTTATAACATGGCAAGGTGACTCACGCCTGGTATTTTCTGGTCTTTGCAGTTTCTCAAACCTGTCACGTGGGAGAGGAACTCGCCGATGGGCGTCAAGGAACGACGGCTACTCAACTCAAGCGACATGAAGATCAACGGACATTGGTGACTTGGATTGTGGGCCACTCTTATGTGCGGCGCGCTAAACATGTTTTTCTTTCAAGTGAAAGGAGGAGAAGGGCGGAGAAAAAGGGGTTTTGTGTTTCCTTCTTTGGGAGGGGGGGCCTATGCATCAGCCAGTTCAGAGATTACTTATAGGAACTCTTATCTCAGCAACCCGCCCCCCCGTCAGTGGTGATACTTTACCTGGGGGAGAACGATTTGGCCAAACTGGGGAGGCGCCTCCTTATAGAGTAAATCTTCTCCACTGCAGGGGCATGTGGCCAGGACATGCCCGGGTTGCACGGTAGTTTGGTCTCAACTTATACCTCGGTGGCAGTGGCTCGGGGGAAACTCGGTCAAGGCGTTGAATCACTCGGTAAAGAGGATCAACACAAAATTGGACAAATTACTTCGAGCCCTCCGGTTGCAGACGATACCTCATGGGTGTATTTGGGGGGAACATTTCTACCTGTGGGACGGGGTACACTTGACTGAGGCAGGGAACGTCCTGTGGTCTAATAACATATTGGCATGGCTAGAGGGATTTGCGAGGTGAGTATGACCTTTCTTAGGAGTAGGTAGGGGGAGGCCAGATCGTCGGGTAACAATGCTGGCCTGTGGCGGTAAGGTCATGACCAGTGAGCATCTATTTTAGGGTCTGAGGGGGCAGCATCATCCTTTGGAGGTGTCCGCCCAGGGGGAGGGGTCACTGGTCCCTCCTAGAAAGGGCGCAGGTAGGGGAGTCACGGTGTCCTTAGGCTGGTAGCCACCCCGCGCGTACTCATGACGTCAGCGTATGATGCGAGTAAGGGCCCTCCTTAAGTGGTTAAATGGAGTTCACGGAGTAGACCGCGCAATTAACGGGCTCGGCTGCACGGGTGGACCGAGTAATTAACGGGCTCGGCTGCGCATGCGCACCTGCGGTAAGGGCGCAGCTTGTAGGCCCTGACACCAGTTAGCTACCTCGCCATATGGCCAGAAATGTTAGTATGCAAACATTTTCAGAGGAGGATGTTAGATTCGGTTTGGAAACAAGCTGTATTAGAATCTTGTTACGGTTAGCCTATCATACTTGTTGATATAATTCCCCGCCTTCCAAAGACAATCACGTTCCGTGTCAATGTGTTCTGGGTTGATGTGGGTCCACAGGGAGGGGGACGGTAGCCGTCACTGACCATGTGAAAAGGGGGGCCCTCGGCCCCCTGCCCGCATGGCAGTGCGGCGATCCCCTCTCCCTTTACCTCCCGGTGGTGGGGGCGTAACCTCCCGGCGTCCAATGATGACGCGGGGGGTGTGCCCGCACCACCGGCTGGCTGGCGCCCAATCCCTGACCCGGAAGACATTGTGCAGTCTTCTGGGTTGGAGGGGCGGGCGGCTGGGGGGCGGGGGGAGGGGGCGTGCCGCCCCCTCCACGCGATCCCGGGAATAAAGGAGGGGGAGCGCTCAGGTGGCCCTCTTTTTGCCTGGACGCCCCCACACACTGGTCGTGCCCCGCGCTCGGGGCTTCCTAATTTTCCCCACCCACCATCCCTGGAACATTGCGGTGTTTTTGTATATTGTATACCTGTCTTATAGTGTGGATTGACGTGCATTAATTATTTATTTCCCATTTAGGAAGTGGTAATAAAGCATAAATGTCGGTTACAATGTTGTGTGGTTCATATTGTTTTACCTGTTTATTGTGTGTATTGTCGTGTATTAATTATTTATTTCCCATTTGGGAAGTGGTGTTGAAGCATAAAATGTTGGTTGCAATTTTGTTTAGGCCTTTTTTCCCCTAGTAGCCTGACGATGGTATGTCATGACATGTTGATTTAGATAGTGTAGTTGTCTTTTAGTCCATTTTTCCACAGGTCGTTGTATTTATTAGGGCATGGACATGCGGTAAGCAGCTATTTTAAGGTCTGGGGGGCGGCATCATCCTTTGGAGGTGTCCGCCCCGGGGGAGGGGTCACTGGCCCTCCTAGAACTTCAGGGGCAGGTATAACTGGTGCTGCAAAGGGGCGCGGGTAGGGGAGTCACGCTGTCCTTAGGCTGGTAGCCACCCTGTGCATACTCATGACGTCAGCGTATGACGCGAGTAAGGGCCCTCCTTCAGTGGTTAAATGGAGTTCACGGAGTGGACCGAGTAATTAACGGGCTCGGCTGCACGGGTGGACCGAGTAATTAACATGCTCGGCTGCGCATGCGCACCAGCGGTAAGGGCGCAGCTTGTAGGACCTGACACTGGTTAGCGACCTCGCCATATGGCCAAAAATTTTAGTATGCAAAAATTTTCAGAGGAGGATGTTAGATTCGGTTAGGAAACAAGCTGTATTACAATCTTGTAAAGGTTAGCCTATCATACTTGTTGATATGATTGTATCTAATGTTCCTGAATATTTTTGCATAAAAATGGTATCATTTGTTTAATAATTTTATTATTTTGTATCTTAATAAATACCGCCGGGGGGTCTTGCGATCCCCCGCCTTCCAAAGACAATCACGTTCCGTGTCAATGTGTTCTGGGTTGATGTGGGTCCACAGGGAGGGGGGCGGTAGCCGTCACTGACCATGTTGCGTGCACTGCATTGCATTTGGGGATGCAGTGCATGCAACGAAATTTGTTTTATTTATTTATATGTTTACTTACCTGTAAAGCTCCGTAATCCATAGATTACTACCCCCCACCTTGCCACTCCCCCTCCCCTCGTCACCACCCTGCAGGTACACCCACTACCGACCGCGGCTGGCTCTTAGCTGTATCAGCACCAACGTGAATAGCCGCTCACCCACTGTGGCAGAAATGACTGAGCGTATTAGCCAAAGAGGAGCTGCTCAAACCTATGCTCTTGGAATGCCTTACAGCAGGGGCACAGGGAGCGTGCTAAGGGCCAGCATGGGGTCAGCAGTGGGCGGACATGGCACTTGCAGCCCCAGCCAGGCATGAGGGCCACCCACAATACTTGGCAGCAAGGTGTAACCTAGAGGCCTTAAGAGAAGTGCTAGACCTGCTGAGAAGGGGCATTGGCCCAGGGCGCTGTCAAAAGGCCTGTGCTGTTAAGGTTTAAAGATTGAACTTGAACTCCAAGCAAGAAAGCGTGTGCAACTGGTTTAAAAATAGATTGCATGTTTTGTGTGACAATATGTAAATAAAAGCTGCGCTCTTTTGCACCATCACCAAATTGTGTTATCTGTGAGCACAAGGGAAAGAGGGTGCATGGGTGCATGCGTGAACCGGGGAGCTCAAGATGCTTGCCCACCGCCTCCTGGGCCCTGGCTGCCTCTGCTTTCATCATCGGACCTAGCCTCCATTGGCACATACTGCGTCTGCACCTGCCCTGAGGTTCGCCCCACTTCGGCTGGCGTCAGTCCCTGAGTGGCCCCTGGACTATTGGCCCCTCTTTTGTGCTCCCGCATTCTCTTGCCGAGGCGGCGTTTCTGCATGGTCGGGCGCCCAGCTGTTCTGCATCATTGTGTGTGTCGCCGGTGTGACAGCTCCAGCAGCCTTGCCCTCGGACCACGTGACGCGCACAGTAAAATCCTCTGGGGCCCCCCTCCTGCTCTGGTACTCCTCAATTCTCTGGGGCCATTGGCACAGCGGTGCTGACCCTTTGCTGGGTGACACACTGCTCCTCTTGTTATCCTGCGGCCTGATTTGGTGACTTTTTCTCCTTCCAGCTTGAGATAGCATGCCCATCCCGCTCCCCCGCTGGGTCTGTGAGGGACGCATTTGTCAACCTGCTGCACTGTTGGCCTGGCGCCTTCGCCTCTTGCCACGTCTTGTCGTCACCTCACTGATTCCATCACCCACAGTATCCAACCCTTGCCACTCACTTGCACTGGTGGCCTTGACATCTCTCCTGGTTTGTCCGCCACAGCTGTGTGTCTGTATTCTGTCTACCACAATTTCGGTCGCTGTTCCCTCTGGTTGCTCATCCCCACCTGCTCTTGCTGCGGTACCCCTGTTCTGCCACTGCACGCCATGGGGAGGAATGACCCTAAGCAACCCAATATCGCTTATGATCAGCGTAGATCGACACAACAGGACGGCGCGGGTCCGGATGGTGGCGACCCCACGGCCATCATGGACGGCCTTCCGGCGCGTGAAGACAACCTGAGGGCGATTATGCTCGACGTCAAATCTACAGTCATGGGCATAGCGACCCAGCTCGATCAACTCTCCGCCCGCCTGGGCTCCGTAAAACCTCGAGTGGAATCACATGATGCTCGTCTGCTCCATGTCGAATCCAGTGTTTCTGACGTCGAGGACGACGCCGCGCAGGACCGCCAAAATTTATTGCAGATGGACAAACTACTCGACGTCATCCGGAATAAAAATTAAGACTTGGAAGCACGTTCCTGGAGGAGCAACCTCCGCATCACGTGAGTACCTGAATCCACCAATATCTCCCACTTGGAGGATTACATGGAGTAGCTCCTCCGGGACCTCTTTGGCGACATCCTCTACCCAGTCTTCGTTGTCGAGTGTGCACATCGCTCCCATGGCCCACGCCCTACCCCTGCATTGCCAGCTCGGCCCATCATTGCGAAAAACCTGAACTTCAGAGACCGAGATGCCATTCTCTGTGCAGCACGAGAAAAGGGCAATATACATCATCAGGGCAACTCGTTTTCTTTCTACCCTGACTACACCATTGCGGTTCAGGCAGCTCGCCGCGAATTCCTTCCAGCTAAGCAGATCCTCCAAAAGCACAACGTCTCTTATTCATTGGCCTATCCAGCGAAGCTACGTGTCTGACACGGTGCGAAATGCTTGTCTTCCCAGATACGCTCTCACTTTTGCCAAGAAACTGGGGGGGGCATTTTGTATTTTTTGCGGTTGGGGGTGGGACGGTTGGGTTGGGAGTTTTATGGGGCTTGTTGTCTCCTTTTGAGGCTTTGTTGTTTGTTCTCCTTGCATTTTTGTTGCTCTATTGCATGAATGACATTATTGCTACGGCACTGCTTTGTCACATCTTATTGCACCGCCCTACTTGCTCTTGCGAGCACCGTGCTTATTCCAGTTTGCCCGCACATCCATACTCATTCACTTAGGAGCTCTGGCCATACTCACCGCACTGTGCTTCACTCTTACCCGCACTTTAATGACATGACAGACACTGTATTTTGGACATGGAACATCTGTGGTCTAAATGACCACCGAAAAGCTCGGCTGATATATGCACACCTCCTCTGGTACAAAGTGGACTTCTGTCTGTTACAAGAGACCCACCTACTACCTGCATCTGCCTCCAGGCTGCATTCCCGACATTGGGGAGAATCTCACTCTTCTTTCTACTCCAACTACTCTCGGGGTGTCAATTCTAATATGCAGCGGACTCCCTTGGCAGACTACCCATGTGATCACTGACCCTGATGGGCGCTACGTTATCCTCCATGGCTCCCTTCAGACCCAACCTTTAACGATAGCGGCTATATAAGGCCCTAATATTGATGACCCAGATTTCTTTGCGTGCATTTGGCATCACATTTCATCCCTTGGCCCTGCCGCGAATTCAATGTGACACTTTCCACAGTCTTGGACCGCTAGAGCCCCTATGTCTCCCCCCCATGCTCTGCGACGCTCCTTAGCTCCATTCTTGGTGACAACTCCCTATACGATGCTTGGTGCCACACGCTTCAGAAAAGGGGGGTGGTGATGGACAGAGTATCTGAATTAAACAGAACACTCGTACCCAGTCAACAGATCAGGGCTTGATCCATCACCATTTTTTAGCTCACTGCACCATCCCAACTCAGAACCTGGCTACATGCAAATTATTCTGTCCCTGGCCTAGTGCATCATGGGAACAGGGCAGACCAAACTACCAAGCCAATTCTTTTACTGGGAAGGAAACAAGCTTCCGGGGACCGGTTTCTGGCATTACAGCCGTCTTCGGCCCGGCTTGCTTGAATCCTGATGGTGCAATGAGCAAGGGACTCATGTCTGAGCATACCCTTCCACGCTTATGGTGGACAAAACGATTCAGAAAAGGGGGGTGGTGATGGACAGAGTATCTGAATTAAACAGAACACTCGTACCCAGTCAACAGATCAGGGCTTGATCCATCACCGTTTTTTAGCTCACTACACCATCCCAGCTCAGAACCTGGTTACATGCAAATTAGTCTGTCCCTGGCCCAGTGCATCATGGGAACAGGGCAGACCAAACTACCAAGCCAATTCTTTTACTGGGAAGGAAACAAGCTTCCGGGGAACGGTTTCTGGCATTACAGCTGTCTTCGGCCCGGCTTGCTTGAATCCTGATGGTGCAATGAGCAAGGGACTCATGTCTGAGCATACCCTTCCACGCTTATGGTGGACAAAACGATTCAGAAAAGGGGGGTGGTGATGGACAGAGTATCTGAATTAAACAGAACACTCGTACCCAGTCAACAGATCAGGGCTTGATCCATCACCATTTTTTAGCTCACTGCACCATCCCAACTCAGAACCTGGCTACATGCAAATTAGTCTGTCCCTGGCCCAGTGCATCATGGGAACAGGGCAGACCAAACTACCAAGCCAATTCTTTTACTGGGAAGGAAACAAGCTTCCGGGGACCGGTTTCTGGCATTACAGCCGTCTTCGGCCCGGATTGCTTGAATCCTGATGGTGCAATGAGCAAGGGACTCATGTCTGAGCATACCCTTCCACGCTTATGGTGGACAAAACGATTCAGAAAAGGGGGGTGGTGATGGACAGAGTATCTGAATTAAACAGAACACTCGTACCCAGTCAACAGATCAGGGCTTGATCCATCACCGTTTTTTAGCTCACTGCACCATCCCAGCTCAGAACCTGGCTACATGCAAATTAGTCTGTCCCTGGCCCAGTGCATCATGGGAACAGGGCAGACCAAACTACCAAGCCAATTCTTTTACTGGGAAGGAAACAAGCTTCCGGGGACCGGTTTCTGGCATTACAGCTGTCTTCGGCCCGGCTTGCTTGAATCCTGATGGTGCAATGAGCAAGGGACTCATGTCTGAGCATACCCTTCCACGCTTATGGTGGACAAAACGATTCAGAAAAGGGGGATGGTGATGGACAGAGTATCTGAATTAAACAGAACACTCGTACCCAGTCAACAGATCAGGGCTTGATCCATCACCGTTTTTTAGCTCACTGCACCATCCCAGCTCAGAACCTGGCTACATGCAAATTAGTCTGTCCCTGGCCCAGTGCATCATGGGAACAGGGCAGACCAAACTACCAAGCCAATTCTTTTACTGGGAAGGAAACAAGCTTCTGGGGACCGGTTTCTGGCATTACAGCCGTCTTCCACCCGGCTTGCTTGAATCCTGATGGTGCAATGAGCAAGGGACTCATGTCTGAGCATACCCTTCCACGCTTATGGTGGACAAAACGATTCAGAAAAGGGGGGTGGTGATGGACAGAGTATCTGAATTAAACAGAACACTCGTACCCAGTCAACAGATCAGGGCTTGATCCATCACTGTTTTTTAGCTCACTGCACCATTTCAGCTCAGAACCTGGCTACATGCAAATTAGCCTGTCCCTGGCCCAGTGCATCATGGGAACAGGGCAGACCAAACTACCAAGCCAATTCTTTTACTGGGAAGGAAACAAGCTTGCGGGGACCGGTTTCTGGCATTACAGCCGTCTTCCGCCCGGCTTGTTTGAATCCTGATGGTGCAATGAGCAAGGGACTCATGTCTGAGCATACCCTTCCACGTTTATGGTGGACAAAACGATTCAGAAAAGGGGGGGGGGGGTGATGGACAGAGTATCTGAATTAAACAGAACACTCGTACCCAGTCAACAGATCAGGGCTTGATCCATCACCGTTTTTTAGCTCACTGCACCATCCCAGCTCAGAACCTGGCTACATGCAAATTAGTCTGTCCCTGGCCCAGTGCATCATGGGAACAGGGCAGACCAAACTACCAAGCCAATTCATTTACTGGGAAGGAAACAAGCTTCCGGGGACCGGTTTCTGGCATTACAGCCGTCTTCGGCCCAGCTTGCTTGAATCCTGATGGTGCAATGAGCAAGGGACTCATGTCTGAGCATACCCTTCCACGCTTATGGTGGACAAAACGATTCAGAAAAGGGGGGTGGTGATGGACAGAGTATCTGAATTAAACAGAACACTCGTACCCAGTCAACAGATCAGGGCTTGATCCATCACCGTTTTTTAGCTCACTGCACCATCCCAGCTCAGAACCTGGCTACATGCAAATTAGTCTGTCCCTGGCCCAGTGCATCATGGGAACAGGGCAGACCAAACTACCAAGCCAATTCTTTTACTGGGAAGGAAACAAGCTTCCGGGGACCGGTTTCTGGCATTACAGCTGTCTTCGGCCCGGCTTGCTTGAATCCTGATGGTGCAATGAGCAAGGGACTCATGTCTGAGCATACCCTTCCACGCTTATGGTGGACAAAACGATTCAGAAAAGGGGGGTGGTGATGGACAGAGTATCTGAATTAAACAGAACACTCGTACCCAGTCAACAGATCAGGGCTTGATCCATCACCATTTTTTAGCTCACTGCACCATCCCAACTCAGAACCTGGCTACATGCAAATTAGTCTGTCCCTGGCCCAGTGCATCATGGGAACAGGGCAGACCAAACTACCAAGCCAATTCTTTTACTGGGAAGGAAACAAGCTTCCGGGGACCGGTTTCTGGCATTACAGCCGTCTTCGGCCCGGATTGCTTGAATCCTGATGGTGCAATGAGCAAGGGACTCATGTCTGAGCATACCCTTCCACGCTTATGGTGGACAAAACGATTCAGAAAAGGGGGGTGGTGATGGACAGAGTATCTGAATTAAACAGAACACTCGTACCCAGTCAACAGATCAGGGCTTGATCCATCACCGTTTTTTAGCTCACTGCACCATCCCAGCTCAGAACCTGGCTACATGCAAATTAGTCTGTCCCTGGCCCAGTGCATCATGGGAACAGGGCAGACCAAACTACCAAGCCAATTCTTTTACTGGGAAGGAAACAAGCTTCCGGGGACCGGTTTCTGGCATTACAGCTGTCTTCGGCCCGGCTTGCTTGAATCCTGATGGTGCAATGAGCAAGGGACTCATGTCTGAGCATACCCTTCCACGCTTATGGTGGACAAAACGATTCAGAAAAGGGGGATGGTGATGGACAGAGTATCTGAATTAAACAGAACACTCGTACCCAGTCAACAGATCAGGGCTTGATCCATCACCGTTTTTTAGCTCACTGCACCATCCCAGCTCAGAACCTGGCTACATGCAAATTAGTCTGTCCCTGGCCCAGTGCATCATGGGAACAGGGCAGACCAAACTACCAAGCCAATTCTTTTACTGGGAAGGAAACAAGCTTCTGGGGACCGGTTTCTGGCATTACAGCCGTCTTCCACCCGGCTTGCTTGAATCCTGATGGTGCAATGAGCAAGGGACTCATGTCTGAGCATACCCTTCCACGCTTATGGTGGACAAAACGATTCAGAAAAGGGGGGTGGTGATGGACAGAGTATCTGAATTAAACAGAACACTCGTACCCAGTCAACAGATCAGGGCTTGATCCATCACTGTTTTTTAGCTCACTGCACCATTTCAGCTCAGAACCTGGCTACATGCAAATTAGCCTGTCCCTGGCCCAGTGCATCATGGGAACAGGGCAGACCAAACTACCAAGCCAATTCTTTTACTGGGAAGGAAACAAGCTTGCGGGGACCGGTTTCTGGCATTACAGCCGTCTTCCGCCCGGCTTGTTTGAATCCTGATGGTGCAATGAGCAAGGGACTCATGTCTGAGCATACCCTTCCACGTTTATGGTGGACAAAACGATTCAGAAAAGGGGGGGGGGGTGATGGACAGAGTATCTGAATTAAACAGAACACTCGTACCCAGTCAACAGATCAGGGCTTGATCCATCACCGTTTTTTAGCTCACTGCACCATCCCAGCTCAGAACCTGGCTACATGCAAATTAGTCTGTCCCTGGCCCAGTGCATCATGGGAACAGGGCAGACCAAACTACCAAGCCAATTCATTTACTGGGAAGGAAACAAGCTTCCGGGGACCGGTTTCTGGCATTACAGCCGTCTTCGGCCCAGCTTGCTTGAATCCTGATGGTGCAATGAGCAAGGGACTCATGTCTGAGCATACCCTTCCACGCTTATGGTGGACAAAACGATTCAGAAAAGGGGGGTGGTGATGGACAGAGTATCTGAATTAAACAGAACACTCGTACCCAGTCAACAGATCAGGGCTTGATCCATCACCGTTTTTTAGCTCACTGCACCATCCCAGCTCAGAACCTGGCTACATGCAAATTAGTCTGTCCCTGGCCCAGTGCATCATGGGAACAGGGCAGACCAAACTACCAAGCCAATTCTTTTACTGGGAAGGAAACAAGCTTCCGGGGACCGGTTTCTGGCATTACAGCTGTCTTCGGCCCGGCTTGCTTGAATCCTGATGGTGCAATGAGCAAGGGACTCATGTCTGAGCATACCCTTCCACGCTTATGGTGGACAAAACGATTCAGAAAAGGGGGATGGTGATGGACAGAGTATCTGAATTAAACAGAACACTCGTACCCAGTCAACAGATCAGGGCTTGATCCATCACCGTTTTTTAGCTCACTGCACCATCCCAGCTCAGAACCTGGCTACATGCAAATTAGTCTGTCCCTGGCCCAGTGCATCATGGGAACAGGGCAGACCAAACTACCAAGCCAATTCTTTTACTGGGAAGGAAACAAGCTTCTGGGGACCGGTTTCTGGCATTACAGCCGTCTTCCACCCGGCTTGCTTGAATCCTGATGGTGCAATGAGCAAGGGACTCATGTCTGAGCATACCCTTCCACGCTTATGGTGGACAAAACGATTCAGAAAAGGGGGGTGGTGATGGACAGAGTATCTGAATTAAACAGAACACTCGTACCCAGTCAACAGATCAGGGCTTGATCCATCACTGTTTTTTAGCTCACTGCACCATTTCAGCTCAGAACCTGGCTACATGCAAATTAGCCTGTCCCTGGCCCAGTGCATCATGGGAACAGGGCAGACCAAACTACCAAGCCAATTCTTTTACTGGGAAGGAAACAAGCTTGCGGGGACCGGTTTCTGGCATTACAGCCGTCTTCCGCCCGGCTTGTTTGAATCCTGATGGTGCAATGAGCAAGGGACTCATGTCTGAGCATACCCTTCCACGTTTATGGTGGACAAAACGATTCAGAAAAGGGGGGGGGGGTGATGGACAGAGTATCTGAATTAAACAGAACACTCGTACCCAGTCAACAGATCAGGGCTTGATCCATCACCGTTTTTTAGCTCACTGCACCATCCCAGCTCAGAACCTGGCTACATGCAAATTAGTCTGTCCCTGGCCCAGTGCATCATGGGAACAGGGCAGACCAAACTACCAAGCCAATTCATTTACTGGGAAGGAAACAAGCTTCCGGGGACCGGTTTCTGGCATTACAGCCGTCTTCGGCCCAGCTTGCTTGAATCCTGATGGTGCAATGAGCAAGGGACTCATGTCTGAGCATACCCTTCCATGCTTATGGTGGACAAAGCGATTCAGAAAAGGGGGGTGGTGATGGACAGCGTATCTGAATTAAACAGAACACTCATACCCAGTCAACAGATCAGGGCTTGATCCATCACCGTATTTTAGCTCACTGCACCATCCCAGCTCAGAACCTGGCTACATGCAAATTAGTCTGTCCCTGGCCTAGTGCATCATGGGAACAGGGCAGACCAAACTACCAAGCCAATTCTTTTACTGGGAAGGAAACAAGCTTCCGGGGACCGGTTTCTGGCATTACAGCCGTCTTCGGCCCGGCTTGCTTGAATCCTGATGGTGCAATGAGCAAGGGACTCATGTCTGAGCATACCCTTCCACGCTTATGGTGGACAAAACGATTCAGTAAAGGGGGGTGGTGATGGACAGAGTATCTGAATTAAACAGAACACTCGTACCCAGTCAACAGATCAGGGCTTGATCCATCATCGTTTTTTAGCTCATTGCACCATCCCAGCTCAGAACCTGGCGCCAGCGAGGGCACTTGCATCACCGGGACTCGAGGTTGCTGGTCCCGTCTGGATCTCTGGATCACCTCACCGAATATCCTATCCTGGCTCACTACTGTGGACCATATGGCGCGTACTCGGATCACGCGGTGGTACAGCTTAGTCTCCGACTTCCTCTGTCCCCTCTGCGTGGTTTTACCTGGCGACTCCCCATGAATGCACTACAGGATACTGTCTTCTGTGACGAGGTCCGGACCTCAATCACAAACTTTTTTGAGCTTAATGGCGGCTCCTTTGATTCTTCCTCCATTCTCTGGGAGGGATTCAAGGTCGTCATTTGCGGTGAATGCATCTCTAAACAATCCGGGGTCTTACGCTCCAATCGCAGCACTCTCGACAAGCTGGAATCAGAAATGTACTCTTTAGACTTCCTCCATTCCCTTCTCCCTAGTTCGGAAACACTTGCTCGTCTTCGCGAGATACACACTGAATTCACAGAGGAGGCAACAGAGAGATCTCATTCCTTGGCAGAGAGGTCCGGGCATGCCGCTTCAGTGAGGACGATCGGCCCGGCAAAACCCTGTCCAACCTACCTTGCCCTCCTCATGCCGCTTCCTATATCACAGTACTTAAGATGGTGGCCCCATTCAGACTACCTCCCCTGACTAAATCAAGGCATGCTTCACGGAATACTATGCACTATTATACACTGCAGGTTCCACCCCCCCAATGGAGCCGGCTACCCTTGTCCCTGGCCGGGCACATAGCTATTGCCAAGATGGTGATCCTCCCTAAATTTTTATATCTTTTTCTGAACATCCCTTTTCCCCTCACTGCCCACTTTTTTTGTAGGATCTGCTCGCTGATTATTTCTTTAACCTGGGCCGGTAGGCAACCCAGGATTGCGTGTGACACTCTTACCCTCCCGATGTCGTGCGGTGGCCTGGGTGCCCCCAACTTTAAACTTTACGCACTGTGTGCTCAGGCTAGTTTTTCGCACTTCTAGATTCATCCCACTCCCTTCCAGCCGCACGTGGCAGTTGAGGTGGACCTCGCTGCCCGTGGCTGCTCGCCACCGCCCTGTTCGCCCCTGCCAAACCCCCCCATTACAGAAATAGACACGGTCAAGACCTTGCTCTGGACCTGGGATGGTCTACACCATATGTCTGGCGCTCCTGCTCCCTCAGCAAATAACATGCCAATCATTCGGCATCCGGATTTTCCTCCTCTTCAGCCCTCTGGTATGGCTAAACACGCGACTCGCCTGGGGTTGACCACATTGGCGGATCTCTACTGGGGGAACGCATTCTATTCTCCCGCTGATGATTCTGGTCCCATGGACACTTTACTTTTTTATCAACTTAGTGCTATCTGCAGGGCGCTGCATCCTTCGCTCCCCTTGCCCCCCTTTTAATGACCACTCTTGACTTTCTGTATTCGTCTACTTCTCATCTGAAGTTGGTTACCAAACTCTATGCCCTCACGCTGGCCGCCACCTTCATCTCCACTGATAAGGCTCGTGTGGCATGGGGCGAGGATCTTAGTGTTGATATCTCCCAAGCCGACTGGTTTTATTGTTGCAACCAAACGAAGCAACTATCTCCAAACTATCGCCTCCACCTAATTCAGTTTAAATATTTACACAGGCTTTACCGCACCCCCGTTCAGCTACAAAAGCTGGGACTCCAGCGATAGATGCCTGTGCTGTTCTGCTCCCGCAGTCGATTTCTCCCATCTCGCCTGGTTATGCCTCAAGGTCTCTGACTATTGGCGTTAGGTCTGTACCGCTATCTCTAAGATCACTTCCTCACCGTTCGGCCCGGCCCTCCGCTTTGCCTCTTAGGCTTTGTTAAATATTGCCCTGACGCCTCCCGTTGCTTGATTGCTATGCTGCTTGTCCTCCTGCAGCGTAGAGTGTCCATGTGCTGGGGGCGCAAACCTGCACCTAAGTTCACCCAAGGGCTCGAGGATGCATCGCAATGCAAGACCCTTCTACCTGAATTCTGAGCCCTTATGCCAGCCATGTCTCGTCCACTGGACATATGGGACCCCCTAGTGTCATACCTTAACGCTCACACCCCCCACAGTCAGACTGTCTCTTCCGCGCTCCCCGCCGGTACTCCGCCAGTGGCGGCCGGCGGTGTAGGTCAATAGCCGCCCTGTGCCCCATTCCTATTCCCTTTCCGGTCCGGCCCGCTCCCTCTCTCACAACTTGCCTGATGTATATCCACTGTTGCTCACTGTCCTGATGTGCATAAGTAAGGTCTACTTAGCCTTTGTACTCTGCTGGTCTGTGTCATTGACCTGTGTGTATATCCTCGAGCATTGCTCTATATATGTTGCTTTGATTTGATGCAAGATTGTAATGTGTGTATGCTATTTTGTCAATAAAGCTATTTGAAAATTAAAAATAATAATAAATAAATAAATAAATATTTTGTGTAGTGCATATATTGTTTGCAAATAATTGGTACCCGCTAGCTTCACAACACTGGTTGCTCCCCGTGCGACAAACTCTTTTGGGCGTCCCTCCCCCCCAGGACCTCCTTCTACACGGGTTTCCTCACTATCGTTCCACAACAGTGCCCCACTCATCTCTCCATAGCCCCGCTATCACTTGCATTTCATTTGTTTTATAGCGCTACTCATTTCAATGTATGGTGTCAGAGAACCTTCTTTCACACACACATTATACAGAACCAATGAATCATACATATGTAAATCAGCCTATAGTGAATGTTACATTGTATTGTATTGTATTGTATTGTATTGTATTGTATTGTATTGTATTGTATTGTATTGTGATTGCATTTATATAGCGCTTACTACCCCTGACGAGGCGTCAAAGCGATTTTTCGGCGGGTAGCACGCTACTCCGGGACCCACAGAGGATTAGTGTTGAATTAGTATAGTGAAACATGCAAGTACATTTTAAGTGGTGGATAGGTTAATCAGTTATTTGGATATGAAATGATAGCAGAAGGATAGAGAAGGACAAAGGTTTGTATTTATTTATCGCTCGCTTGTTGACGCATGCTATTCAGGGAGCCTATAGCGGATTAGTGGTGAATTAATATGGTGAAATATGAGGTAATTTCAGTGGTGGATATTAGTCTGTTACTTGGAGTGAGAAGGATTGCGGATGGATAAAAGGGGAAGAAAGATTTGCATTCATATAGCATTTGTTACCCCTGATGGGCGTTGAAGCGCTTTTCTGTCGACTAGCACGCCACTCCGGAACCCACAAAGGATTAGTGTTGAAAATTAGTATAGTATAGATATGAAGTAATTTGAGTAGTAGATATGTTATACAGTTATTTGGGCAGTATATTAGTATAGTTGAATATGGAATATGGAATTTGAGAATAGAAAAGTGAAACATGTTAGTCTGTTAATTTTTTATTGAAGAAGGATAGTGGAGGGATAAAAGAGTGAAGGTTTTTTTTTAAAAGTCTTAGCAGTAGGAAGAGGCTTTTGGATGAGTAAAAAGGAGTTTTGGAGGGAAGGAGTCAGAGGGGAGAGTTTAGAAAGATTTGTTTTAGGGGATCGGTGTAGTAAAAAAGGTGTCAGATGATGCAAGTAGGGTAGAGCAGGAGAGAGTCTAGAATGATCCAAGTACATGGAAGGTACAAGGAGGGTAGAGCAGAAGAGAGTCTAGAAAGATCCAAGTACATGGAAGATACATATATGTACAATGGAAGTATGTACATTAGACCAAAAATGATTTTTATTTATTGATGATTATTATTATTATTATTATTTTTTCTCTTAACAACATAATTGTTTTACATGTTTTATAAAGTAATACACAAAGATAGGTACATATCTATAGTGAAAACAAATGCTTATATACAGAGGGATATGCTGTAAATTTCTATTTCTGTATGGTTCTTATGTGGGGAAGAGCCAGATCATGAGTAGTTTTCTGAAGATAAAGTGGTTGTCGGTAGATCTTATGTTGGAGGGTAAAGAGTTCCATAGTTTAGCTGCTTGAACAGAGAAGGATGTGCCACCCATGTTTCTTTTCTTGTATGGTGGGATTTTGAGGCGAGATGCTCCTTTAGAGCGTAGGTTCCTTTGTTGAATGTGTTTGGTGATTTTATTCCTGATGAAAAGTGGTCCTATTCCCTGTATTGCTTTGTGGGTAATACAAAGCAGCTTGAACGTGGATCTTCTGGCAACCGGTAACAAATGCAGGGCTTTCAAGGCAGGGGAGATGTGGTCTTGTGGTTTGATATGCAAGAGTAGTCTGGCAGCTGAGTTCTGAATCCGTTGTAGTCTTTTCATGGTCGTTAAAGGTGATCCGTGGTAGAGGCTATTGGCGTAATCGAGTTTGGATAGAACAAGGGAGATGGTAGCTTGGACCTTGTGTGGAAATCCCAAATGAGGGAAAATTTGTCGCAGCGTTTTTATAGTAGCAAAGCTTGATCTTGCTAGTTTATTTACTTGGACATTCAACGACAGCTTGGAGTCCATGGTCATTCTGAGGTTTCTTACTTCCTTCGATACTTTAGGCAGTGATGCCAGTTCATCAGGCCAAGCTGCCAGCGGGTTGTAATTTTTCCAATCGCCACACATGAGTATTTCAGTTTTTGAAGCATTCAATTTGAGATGGCTCCAAGTCATCCACTGATCCATGGCTCTGAGACAGCTGAAAATTGGTGATTTTCCAATGTCTTTGGGGCATTCCAGTTGAAGGAGTATTTGCGTGTCATCTGCATAATTGTAGCACGTGAGGTGAAATGTATTGAGCAGTACTGGTAAAGACTTCATGTAGATGTTGAAAAGCATGGGCGAGATGATAGAACCTTGAGGGACCCCTGCTATTGTGGAGTACGGTTTGGACGAGAAAGGTGGGGTGTGGATGACATTAGTTCTGTTTCAAAGATAGGACGCGATCCAGTCTAGAGCAGTTCCCTCTATGCCGGCTTCATAACGTCTTTGTTTCAGAGTGTCATGGTCAACCATGTCAAAGGCAGCTGAGAGGTCCAAGAGGAGTAGCGCAGCAACCCCGTTGTGGTCAAGTGTATTCTTTAGGTCATCACAGATGGCAAGGAGGGAAGATTCAGTGCCTCTTCCCGGACGGAATCCTGTTTGGAAATCTGAAAGTATGTCATTCTCTTCAATGAATTGGGACATCTGGGTGAACGCTGCTCTTTCTATCAGTTTGCCCAGGAAAGGTCCATTTGTAATGGGTCTGTAGTTGTCGGGGTTCAGCGGGTCCAAGTTTGTTTTCTTCAGTAAAGGGCGTTTGTATGACTTTTTGAGTTCTTCTGGAAATATTCCAGTAGTTAAGGAATCGTTGATGATTCTTCTTACTGGAATGGCAGCAGAGGTTGTTAAAAGAATTGTTTTGAAAGTTTGTGGCGGACAGGGGTCAGAAGGGCTGCCGGCAGGCCTGCTTGCTTTGACCAGGTCCATAAATTTATCGTGTGAGATGTGTTGGAAGGAACCAAGAGGCTTGATTAGAGCATTCTTGTATAGTTGTTTTGTACAAGGGTTAGTGCTGGTGCTTTGTTTCTGTTGTAAGTACGAGCCCAACGTGTCTGCTTTGTCCTTGTAATGATTTGCCAGTTTGTCTGTGAAATCTTGAGTAACAGGATGAGTTTCTTCTAGGCAATTAGGTTTTCGAAATTCATTAATTATTTTATAGAATTCTTTATTTGCACATTTTGCGTTTTGAATTCTGTCTGAATAGTACCTTTTCTTAGCTTTTTTGATAGCCGATTTAAATAATCTGTTAATTTTTTGTAGGTGAAGTTTGTCTTGTTTGGCGTTTGTATTGAGCCAGGTACGTTGCAGCTTTCTAATTTGTTGTTTTATGTTTTTTATTTCTATGTTTCTCCAAGGCGCTTTTTTCCTTTTGTTCTGTTGTGTGGTTTTGAGTGGTATCAAGATGTCAAAAGCTTCCTGTAGCCACTCATATAGATTCTGAACAGAATTTATGGTTTCCAGATTTATACTGGATGTTAGTTGTGTTTCCAAGTGTTCTAAATTGAGTTTGTTCCACGGCCGATAGGTGGATGGATGTAAGGTAGTTTTAGGTGAGTCGCTTAGTGTTGTTTTATGTTGGAAAGCAAGTAAGTGGTGGTCTGACCATGTGACTGGAGTTATAGTTTGAAAGGTAACTAGTTCAGTATTAGCAAAAATGACATCTAGGATATGTCCAGCGATGTGTGTCGGATTGGGGACAATCTGATGCAGGTTCAATGCGTCTAGGCCAGTGATTATTGTTTTTGGATGGGTCATATTGGTTTTATCAAACCAAATGTTAAGATCACCCAGAATACACAGGTTGGAGTGTATTGTTATCAGATTTGAAACTGTGTCTAGAAGTGCGTCTGGGAATGTTGCCTTGCTAGGTGGAGATCTGTAAAGGAGCAGGAAGTTACAGGTGGAAGACGGTGTAGGATTGCATCTTGTTAGAAGAGCCTCACAATTCTTTAGGGAGATATTGTCAACTTTAGTGATATGTATTGTTTGCCTGAATACAACAGCTAGACCACCTC
Organism: Lissotriton vulgaris; assembly: GCF_964263255.1. NCBI lineage: Eukaryota > Metazoa > Chordata > Amphibia > Caudata > Salamandridae > Lissotriton > Lissotriton vulgaris. The sequence continues at coordinate 296,559,325 of NC_141685.1, forward strand.
CTTTTTTGGCCATAAAATTTTGGGTGATTATTTGATAGCCTAGAGGAATGGCTTCATGCAGGACTGGAGCCATATCCTCTCCCAACCATGATTCGGTTATGAATAGTATGTCTGGTTGTGCATCGGTGAGAAGGTCGAAGATGTGATGCTTGTTTTTAGAGAGGGATCAAGCATTTATTAGTAGACAGTTTAGTGAGTGGCCTTTGGTGATAGTGGGACTTTGTTTCGTAGAAGAGTGATCAGTATTGTGTGGGTGTGTAGCAGGTGTGTTTTTAGTGCTGGTATTAGCTATATTAGGATAGCAATCGTGTAGCTGTTCTGTATCGTGTTCCTCATCCAGCATGCTAAGAAGGCATTTTGATGGGTCTGCATGTGTATGTGTTGGAGATGGTGTTTGAGAATGAGTTGGAGTGCTCTGTTGCTTTTGTGGTGTAACATTGTTGTGCAGTAGACTTGGGGAAGCAAGTTGTGAGGTGTGGCATGTTGCTTATATTTTTTGCGTATGTTGAAGGCGGAAGGTGTATGAGTCATGGGAGGTGGTGCAGCATATGGGTCATGTCGTAATGTTTTAAATTGTCCAATGGATGAGAGGCGGTTAGAAGAGAGGTGCTGTATTGCTGTATCTGTGTTAGGTGTGGTGGAAGAGTGAAAGCTTGGCATTGGAGTTTGTTCCTTTGTGTGGTTTGAAAGGTGGTTATATGTTTGTATTTTGTGATGGTAAGGATTATGAGGTGTTGCGCTTTGAAGATCTTGTTGTGCAGGTGTGTGTGATATGTTTTGCTTTTGAGGTGTGGGGAAAAGGGGTGCTGATGTATATGTTTCATGCACCTGATTTGGTTGTGTAGTATTGTTTGTGAGAGGAGGGTGTGACGTAGAGGGGGTGGTGATGTGCTTATGTGTAAAGTGTATGTTGTGTGTAGAAGGGAATGAAGTAGAGGTAAGAGTGTTTATCTTAGACTGATTTGTTTCAAGAGTTACAAAGTGTGGTGGTTTGCAGTGTGTGTGTTGTGTGTTAGTGTTATTATGGTAGAAGGGAAAGGAGGGTGTTTGTTGGACAACTGATGGAAGAATCATTATATATTTGTTAGTGATAAAAGGTGGACTGTTAGGTGTAATTACAGCAGGGAGAGTGTGTCTGAGTGGGATGCAGTTATTTATGGTTTTGATTGGCGTTGTGTTAGTGATGAGTGTATCGGTTAGTGGTATAGGATAGAGTTGTGTACTGTTTGTGGGTGGTGGTGGATATGTGTGGTAGTTGGGATAGTAGGGTGTGTAGATGTGGTTTGGTTGGGTTTGTAGTGCAGGCTGGTACATCAGTCTGTGCATAGTGTTGAGTGTGGTGTATATTTGGTGTGAGTGTATTGCTCTGTTTGTGGTTGTGGATGGTGTGGGCTGGGTATTGTTAAATGAGAAAAAGGGCAGCATTTCTGGGCCTAGTCTCGACCAGGCTCGAACAGGCAACTACCCTTGTCCTCTACACCCTTAGCCTCGACGCCCGGGCTGAGACGCCCTAAGCCTGCCCTTTTTTGTAGCCCTAGTAATCATGTGACCCCTTCAGCCAATGGGAACGCTAGCCCTAACACTATCCAATCACAACACTAGTCCTAGCATCTAGAACCTATAGGAGACCAGGACCTTGCAGCCAATCTTAACCCTAGTCCAAGCACCCAATCAGTTCAAAAACCCTGATCTGTACGTCCAATAAAGGCCTTGGCCCTACCACTAGTCCCAACCCAAGTCAAAACACCCACTGGTACAGGTAGTCCTAGTCCTTACTTCCAACAGAAAGCCATACCCTACTCTTAGTCCCACAACTTGTCCAACAACCAATCACACCAGAATCCCTAATCACTACTTCCAATTAAAGCTCTAACCCTAGCTCTAGTCCCACCCTACTCCCAACAACCAATAACATAGGAAGCCCTAGTCCCTACTTCCAATAGAAATCCTAACCCTAGCCCTAGTCCCAACCTTGCAATGATTGATTCACAGACCGAGAAACCAATCAGAACCCTCAAATACCCAACCAATGAGGACATTAACCCTAACCCAATAGAAACACCAGATACAACCACCAATCAGTGTACACATGTGCCAACCACTAGCACACCATATAAGGTCCCAGCAACCTCAGACAAGGTTTGCTGGCCAGGGAGTTGGAAGCTGCTTGCTCCTGTTCAGAATCTCCTAGGAGACAGACAGGCTCAATCCACAACTTTGGACTTCAGCAGGTAAAGGCTTCACTAACTCGAAATCTAACAATACTGATTGAATAAAGCTTTACTCCCCCTGCTGGCCAAAAAACGAAGTGCACAGGCCCAAGTAAATACAGTTTCAACAGCTCACAGAAGCACCTTCTGATGTAGAAAATCCCTGTTGCTGGGGGGGTGAGGGGGAGGTAGGGGGGCTGGCCTCACTGGCTTGTGAACACAAAATGGAGGCTGGGGGTGCACTGTTTGAGCACACAGGCCTAAGCACAGAGCAAAGGAGAAATTAGGAGGGAAAACAGATTTGTCACCAAGGAATGAGAGGGACAAACTACAGAGGTTGGACTGCAAGAAGCACAAACTCAGGATTTAAAATGTACCGCAGTGGTTGAGGTTGGCTTTACTAGTAAGAATGTATTTCTACTCAAACTAATCCTTTTTAGCAACATTGGGCTAATGAAACACTGGAGAAGAAAACATAAAGTTGTAACTTACTGCATGTGGTTTGAACGCAGCTCTTTGATGACAGTTCATAGGCCACTGCTTTATACTAGGAGAGTAACTTATGAACAGTAAGTAACAAAAGTATTTCTGTGGCAAAAGCAATAACCCGCTGAGCTATCCACATAAAATACAGTTCTGTGATCTGCATGTTACACGACCTTTGCAGCAGGCATAATAACCTGTGCTACTTTATGATGGGTCAAAACTGCCATGAGACAAAACTCGATCTCTTTCCAGCAGGAACATTAATCACCAGAGTTATCTTGACATTTTTATTGTTACCTGAAACTTGCTGGGCACATAAGGAACTCTTCAGCAGGTGCGTCTAAACCCAAAAGTTATTTCTAAACACAACTCCTCCCGAGCTCAGCTCCAGGTGTGGCTGCACCGGTAGCACCGCCCTAAAGCCGGCCCTGCATCCCTGTGATCTAAACACCATATGATTAAAGCCCAAAAAGAAAAAATTTAGAGATAACTTGGCAACAATGTGGATTTCCTACAGTTGCGAATTGGCTGACAGGTGATCTCATGAGTGTGAAATTGACCCTGGCCCAACAAGGCCCTTATTATGCAGTGACTGTTGAACAGAGAGGGCAGGGTTATGACTTGTACATTTTAGACCTACTTCTTAAGGTGGTTAGTGCATTCCTTTGGCATAGCTCTTCATCCTGGCCTTGGAGCTGGAGCACACTGATGTGGTAGATTTGGGTTGTTGTTATTTGCAAAGGAATTGGTGCAATCCACTGGTACATTGTAAATGTGTTAATGCAGCATCCATTGCTGTATTGACGGTTAGTGTTGATTGTAGTGGATGCTTTGTGTCCTCTGTGACACTTCATAACTCTTTTCTGGTCTGTGTAAATCTGTTGTTGGTGGTAGAAGCTCGTTCACCATACAACCTTTGGCATCTTGCCTCTCATGGCGTGTTCACTGTCGGGTTGGGGGTAGTCCTATGATTCATTTTCTTACTGTGTAAATGTCAGTTGTGTTAAAATGGGTTTAGTGAGTGAAATATGTCTTGTTGGCCTCAGATGTTTGGCCAAGTGTGTTATGTCACAGCTGGCATCCTATTTGGCTGCTTTTTGAACATGTGTGTATTTCCGAACGTAGCATATGATAGGTGGTTTGATTAAGAATTGACTTTGTTGAAGTGTGAAGGTGCTAGGTGGGCATCATTTTGTTATCAGTGGTATTGTATTGTAGTTGCAGCTGTGTCCGTTTGCATTTAGTTTGTTGTTTTTGTAGCTCCTAACTGACTGAATTTGGTCCTGTTTATTTATTCATTTATTTACGTGAGAATTTTAGATAGCGCTGGCTGGACCTGGGGGTATTAGAGCACTTTATAAGACATGTGAACAGAGACCACAGCATTAATAGAAGGATTCAAGGTTGACATAGTTTATCCAGAAGGAATAAAAAAATAGTGCAATATTATACAAGGAAATCATAAAGTGACAAAAATACAACATTATCCATCTGAAGCATTGATGACATAGTAAACGTTGAATTGGGTCAGGCGACCATATCAAATGATCCTGTTGGTGTAGAAAGGTCCGAGGAGTGAGCTGGAGGATTTGTTCAGCATTAGTGATTTGAGGTTTCGTTTGAAACAAGTATAGGAAGGATTACAACGGAAGCCTTTAGGAAGAGAGCTCCAAATCCAAGAAAGTTTCTAGAATGTTTTTTCTGCAGTTTTAGAGGGATGAGAAGGAGTGAGTTAGAGCTTCTCAGGGCCTGATCTCTACCGACTCTCTTTAGTTTGTTTTCTAAATATTTAGGGTTTGTAGTGTGAAGGGCTTTGCGCGTGAAACAAGCTGTCTTGAAGATGCATCTGCCTTCTATTGGGAGCCAATTGAGACTCTTGAGAGCAGGTGAGATGTGGTAAAATCTTTTGGTACATGTGAGGAGTCTAGTGGCAGCATTAGGAGTCATTCTTAGAGGATCAAGGAAAATTTTCAGGGTCGAGGTGATTATGGTCTTCCTGTAATCAGGCATTATCGAGAGGACATTCTGAAGATTCTTTAGATCTTCAGGCGGGATAACCTGTTTGATTTCTTGAGCTCTTTAAGGGCGTTGTGTGCCCCTTTGGCTGAATTGTTGATGTGTCCTTTCATAGACACGTTTTTCTCCAGGGTTATACCCAGTGACTTTATCATGTTCAAAAGTAAAAGAGGACAGTTTACTGTGTCCAAATTCTTGACCCATTATTGGATTGGTAGAGGATTATTTATTGGGGAGAGGAGTATTAGTTCAGTCTTGTGGGGTTCAGCTTTAGGTGATTGGAGTTTAACCAGGTTTGTATCTTATTTGTGTGGAATTTAGATGACATGTCTCTGGGAGATGTTATTTTGTAGTAAAGTTGTGTGTCGTCAGCCTATAGGTGATATTTGACCCCTGATTGATTTAGAATAACTTTGAGGGGTCCCATGAAGAGACTGAGTACGGCTGGAGAGAGGATTGTGCCTAGTGGTACACCTTGTAGAACTGGATTAGGCCTCGAGAGACAATTGTTGATTTTTATTTGTTGAGATCCATGTTGCAGATAGAACTTAACCTTCTCAGGGCTGTGCCATTGATACCAGCGTGGTTCTTGAGTGTCTCAAGTAAAGCTTGATGATTTACTGTATCAAATGCCGCTGATAATTTGAGTAGGATTAGGAGCCCGCAGTGGCCTTCATCTAAGGATCTGTGAATGTCTTCTGATATATTTAGCATTGCAGTTTCGGGTATACAGCCTTTCCTGAATCTTGATTGGAATGTGACGTGGAGGTTGAATTCCTCTATGTGTTGGTTGGGTTGTAGTAGGACACACTTCTCAATTGGTCTTAGGAAAGGAAGATTGGTGATAGGTCTGATGTTATTGAGGTCATTTGGGTCCACTCCTGTTTTTTTTTAAATAATGGGTAAGACTTGACCTTGTGGGAGGGAGTTGGGTATGCGGCCTGAAGGGAGAGAGGCATTGATGATTTTAGTCCAAAATGGAGAGATTACATATTTTACTAGGGTGGAGGAGAGTGGGTCAAAAGTGCGGGAAGTGGGCTTCAAGTTCATAATTATTTTGAAGGCTCCATCTGTTAGAGGTTTGAAATCAATCCAGTCAGGATTAACTTTCAGTTACAGGATATTATTATTGACTTTAATTATCTTTGGGGCGCACCGTTCCTTAGTTGAATATTGGGGGAGAGTTTTCCTGGTGGTTTGTGTGTTAATGGGGCAGGTGGGCTGGGAAGTCTGACTTGTGTTGTGGATAATAGATTGTTCAATATTTGCAACTGTGTCAGTGTAGAAGTTGGCTATTTCTTCACATCGTTAATTGGTGGCTATTGTTGCATGTTGGGAGGTCAGGGTGGTTTGTTGTTTTCTTATGTTGAAAAGCTCCCTTGTTCTAGTCTTCACGCTGTCAGGTTGATTACAATCGAAAGTGGCTTTCTCCCTAAAGATGTAGAAGAGCCTTTTAGATCTAAGGAATGGCGGATGTGCTGGTGAGGTGTTCTGTCTCCACTTTCGGTCAGTCAACTTGTTGGTCTGCCAATACCCATGCATAGCAGTGCATGGATTGGCACGCTGTTTGACAATGTATTCGTATGGTGTATCTGCATGTGTCATTTTTGGGACCTTGTTTTGGTTTTGCAATACTCGCATAAACTTCACATGTAATGTTTCACCTGACATTTTATCTTGTTGTCTCGCATCAATTCTTTTACTTGTTTCTTTTTGGTCAAGCTAATCTTTGTGACTAAGGGACGGTCTTGAATCCTATTTCATTTCCTGTCGTGCTCAATTTAAACAGTAGAATATCACAGGTCCTAAGTGGTAATCCCGGAAATCGGAGAAATTGTAATAATTAAAACATAAACTTAAACCAACATAAACCATAAAACACAACCAAACCGAGCTGGAATGAAGTTGAATGGCCGCCATCATTGAAAGGTCAAAACGTTGTGTACTTTTAACTACATCCACTCCAAACAAACCATTTGCCTGGCCTCCACCTTGGGGGTGCCCAGGAGTGGACGCCTCACAGGGAAAGCCAAGATGGGTTCCACAGCGGTATTCGTACAAGCGCCTTGAGACCCTTGCGGGTGAGTAGTGCGCTATACAAGTATCAATTTTACATTTACCATTTAAAAAAATGTTTTAAAAAATATTTTATTGGTTTTCAAACAAACTATTTCTAAACGGTTCACTGGAATGTCCATAGCGGGCAGACGTAGACATATGTTGCTAACAGGGTGGGCACACACCTTAGGAATGGATGGCAGCAACTCGTCTAAACTAAAAGCCACTTCTGTGAAAGTTTCTCTCTGCCTCCGCCTTCACCAGCCATCCAGGGGGTTGGCTGTGAGTGTGCCAAGCTGTCAGGGAGGAAGAGGTGAAGTCACTCAAAATAACGATATTTTAACAAGAAAAAGGGGACAAAATAACAGGTAAAGAAAAGGGATGAATGGAAGGAAGAAATAAAAACAGCAGAGGGGCAGAAATAGTAAAAGAAACGGTATAAAAATAAACGTGTGCAGAAAAAAAAGAAACAGGGCTGCCTGCGTCTGCTTTGAAGGTTTTTATTTGGCCAAATTCGGGTATGAATGGGCTCTTTTGTCCCCGGCACCGGCTTATTTCTCCCTTTCGCTGCTTTTTTGTGGTGGGGGTAGATGGAAATATTTCTACAAACGGTGCCCATGCAGCCGGCTGCTTTTCACAGCCTCTGCCGTTCTCTCTTCCGTGCCAAGGCCGGGACGCTTTGATTCCTGGGCAGCTGTAGGTGCCTGAATGCGCACACTGAGCTTATTTTTATGACCCCTGGCCGGAGGAGTGCGTTGGCATTTTTTTTCAATGGTTTTCATTCATTCGTCGGCTCGGCAGTTCGTTTTTACCCTGTACTTTGTAAAAACGTGAGATAAATGGTTCTGTTTCTTCCCGCCAACAGCCTCCCAGGTCAAGTGAAAATGAAAATGAAGTCGACTGAAGTAGCCTCTTGCCAGGCGCGTGCGCCGCTGAATCGGAGTTACCGTAGGCCCGGTAGACATTCATGTGCGTGACTAGGCATGGATTAGTGGTAATGCGCGTGGCTAGGCCTGGGGCTTAGGGGAACAGCATGATGCTTAGAGCATTCTGCAAGGGAAGATGTGTTGCAGATTTATTGAGTGGGAGAATTACGTAGTAGGGGCCCGATTCACGGAATGAATTTAAGACTCAATCCTAAACTTACTACTATTTTGGTATTCACAGAATGCGCTTACTACTTTTGGTATTCACAGAAGTTAGGATTTTGTTTTAAGTGTATCTTAAGACAAACTTAAGACTGACTTAAAACAAACTTAAGTTAGGATTTTGTCTTAAATCTGTCTTAAATTAGTCTTAAGTCTATTTTAAGTCTATCTTAAGTTTGTCTTAAGACAAATTTAAGACAAAATCCTAACTTCTGTGTATACCAAAAGTAGTAAGTTCATTCTGTGAATGCCAAAAGTAGTAAATGCATTCTGTGAATACCAAAATAGTAGTAACTTTAGGATTGAGTCTTACGTTCATTCTGTGAATCGGGCCCTTAGTGTCTCAGAAAGGCAAGGCGCATAGGCTAGCTTTGCTTGTGCATATTGCTTTAATATAGATAGTTCGGGAGTTTTGAGCACAGGTGGCTTCTGTGGGCAGCTGTGTTTTGGTGCCGTATTACCACATAATTCTGAGTTCCACACCTTTGAAGGGGGTTATTTCGGTAATACCGCTTACTTTTCCCTGTTCCGAGTGCTGAGGCACAAAAGTTCTTTGTGGAAAGTTAGCAGCGCACGATCATTTTCCTATGATTTAGCATCGCAATTCGGGTGCAAACTCCAATGTGCTCCTGAATTGTGATATCCGCAGGACTAGAGATGAGCCTGTATGTTTTTCCGGGGAATCCAGAAGAGGGTAAGCAGAATCTGTTGGTTTTAATTAATTTATTAATTTTGTTCTCTATTTAGTAGGATGTTTTATAAAGTGCAACACACCTAAAGCTGTCCTATAACCCTTCTTATCAATTCACACCATCCAACGGAAGGTAATGAATGAAAAACCTAATAATAATAATAATAATAATAATAATTCCTATTTGGAAAGCCCACACATATCACCCCCTTAAGGGTTTCAGGTGCTGGGGGCCATCGGGGAGACTAAGTGAGCTTTTGCCCAGAGTCATACGATGCTGAGCTGCTCCCGGTGCCAGGGATAAAACCGTGAACCCTGTGCTCTGAAGTCACCTGCTCTGGATGCTTTGGCACACCTCTAGAAACCGTTCTTGTTTTTTTCAATCCCTCATACCCTTCAATAGTGGCATGCTTTATCATCGTATCTCATCCACGAACCCAGGAACCATAAAACACAGGATCCGAGTCCTGAATCACAAAATGGAGACTGCAACTTTTCCCCTAGGTTGCGGTCATCCAATCATGGCATTGCTGTTGGCGCGTGGATCTGCATCCCTAGATATACCTAAATCTTTTTTCTTTAATAACTCGAAGACTACTGAACAGATTTAAACCACATTATAAGAAGCACTCTTTCTGGACAAAGATCTAGCTTTCTGCCAAATTTGGTGTAATTCCGTTCAGCAGTTCGGGCTGTAGTCGGGTTTAAAATCCCCCGAGAATGCCTCTCAATCTTTGTCGCCGTGTTAAAAGGGGTTCAAAGACAACCAGTAACCAAAGACCCCTTTATGTTGCCCGGCGGTGTCGCCTCTATGACCCACCAATATTAATCAATGAAGAAGCAGGCGCTGGAGACTGGAAGGCAGGAAACGAGGATTTTATTCTCTCCGGAGGAGAACACATCAATTCAGACAGCAAGTATCGTCACGAGGTGCTCTAACCACATCTCTGAGGCCTGGCCTCTTATACTAGGGTTTATGACCTTTATTGCACGTAACACATTCTCGCAACACTTTGATATTTGAAAGAACATCCTCGGAATCTCCCCTTCAGGCCCGTTCCCACATACATTTACAGTTGAATTCCCCACCCCGGTCACAACAGGTGATGATTGTCGCGCAGCAGGGCATTCCGCCGATTCACGGAATGCGTGGAGTTGATCGGATCTCATAGGGTGGGGGCTTTGATCGGCTCGAGGGTCTTTTGATGGGGAGGGGAAGCTTCCTACTGTACAGGGTAATAAACAGTATCCGCAGGGCCAGGTGGCGGCCTGGGAACAAGGAAGACAAACGGGGACACAGGGAAAGGGGGTTTGCATCAAAAGGGTCTGAGACCATGAAAGGGATGAGGGGAGGTGTCGCGCTGGGAACAGGATGGGATTCTGTGGTGAAGCTGCGCTGAAGAGGGGTTTATGACCCAAGGCATGAGAGAGCGGGGGTTGTCAGCGTGCGGGGGGGATGCTTGCGAGGTTAGGAGAGAGAGAGAGACGCGCTGGCTATCAGCGAGGGGCAGGGAGGCCATGGTGCTCAAAATGGCTGCCGCTTACGCGCACGAATGGGCTCGAAAGGGGCAAGATGGCGCCGATAATGTTGACGTTTGCAGTCTAATCTTTAACAGTCCTCCCTTTTCAACATATCTTAGCCAACTTGCTTACTCAATGTCAATCTTCATCAAATTCCTAACCTCGGCATCATATATTGCTCTCATATGTTCGTTTCCAAAGTCCACAGTCTTAGGGCAAATACAATTTACGCATAATGTACACAGAGGTGGCAGACATTGAATTCCTAAGCATAAACCGCATATTACAACTACAGGAATCAGGATAATGGTGAATAGTCTCCAGCCCCAGTTCTTAACGGTGCTCCAGAACCAACCACCAAGCGACCATTCTTCTTGTTCTTGGTGGACTTCTGAAGAGAGTCTATGAAGATGTTCGATGGCTTTGTACACTGAGGGTGAGTTGTCCGGTATGTACGTACAGCAGCTGGACCCAATAATGCGGCATGCTCCACCACGATCCGCAAGAACCACATCTAGGACAAGGCGGTTCTGGAGGGCCACCAAGCGGACCGCTTGAAGTTCAGCGGTGTTGTTAGCAAGGATACCAGCCGTGATGTTCATTGTTGTCTCAACTGCTTGAGTCAGATGTCGGATGGCACGGCTGTTTGCCATCGGGCCCCAGAGGGGGACAAGTCCCTTCATAGCATCGAGGAACTGCGCTCCTGTTGAGTCGGCTTGTTCAATGTCCTTGGCTCGTTTTTGTCTGTGATGATTTGCTGGTGCCACATAAGTCGGAGGAAGGATGAAGGAAATGAAACAAGTGCCCCCCCAGCCTTTGGGGAGCCAGGTGTAAGCCTTCGTGCCGCAGACGAAATACGTGTTTGGAGATGCCACAAAGGAAGGTGGGTCAGTGGAGTCCAGAGTTCTGGAAAACCGGCAAGCACTGTGGCCTACCAGCTGAGTCCCAAGCCCTTCCATGCACATGTGGCCGGTGACGTTGATGACTGACAGGGCCACAGTCAGAGTGGCAGCCGTTCGTTTTCGCAGGTAGGAGAAGGTGGTTCTGGTTGGATTATTGAACACTTGCATTTCAATTTGTTCTTTAGCAGGGATGTCCAAGTGGATTGTGTTGTTGGTGGTCTGCGGGCAGAAGTGTGTCTTTGTTCTGTTCCGCCAGACCCCGTGGTAGAAATGCGTTACGGTTTTGCTGGAGGTGGCATTGTCCTTAAAGCTTTCTTGCAGAAGCATCAGCCAAGCAAGACAGGAGCCGTGAACTGAGAAAGGTGAAGGGATGAATGGTATCGAGTGTCCAGTGGCGTGGGGTAGCAACCCACAGATCCAACAGTTGGTGGCATTGGTGGCAAGGTTGTGCTGGTGAAGTAGTTGTACGAAAGAGTTATTCCAAAATTCCTTTCGTCTCTCTCTGAGTTGGGGAGAGAGCGAAATCAGATAATGTTCCTTCATGGTGGTAGGCTGAGCAGTGGTCAGGAATGTTTCGTGAGCAGGTGCATTTTCTTCCACGATCCAGAGTGTGGTCATGAGGAGAAAGCAGAAAAGGATTGTGATGAAGAGTGCAATTGTCTTTGAGCTGTGGAGTCTGTCTGCTTTTGGGTTTCTGTGGTGGGTATTTCCTGTTGCCTCCATCATCTTCTTATTTGGCGCTTCCATCATCTTCTTATCTGGCGCTTCCATCATCTTCAAGGTGTTCGGTAGCGGGCAGAACCACAGACTTTGTTTTGCTTCTCTCCGGGTAACCCTTGGTAGTGTTTAGGTCACCGTTCTGAGATTTAACTCAGTCCGTGGTCTACTTAGCCGAAGCTCCCTCCTTTCGACGCAGGAAATACCCTTCTCTCGATGGCACAGTGGGATCAGAGAATTTTGAAAGTTCAAGTGTTTCGGTATCAGGATAGCAGGTTAGTGACGGTCGGTCCTTGTTCAGGAGCTCTTCTTGGTTGTCGATGTTTTCGGTCGAGGTCAGGGTCGAGGAGACCTTCTTACAGTGGTGTGCATGCAGCCAGTTGCGTTTTCCCTCCACTCGAAGTGCTGTTCGGGTGGTGATGAGGACTTGCCAGGGGCCCGTCCACCGGGGTTCCAGACTCTTGGCACGCTGGAAGTTCCGGATCAGGACGAAATCCCCAGGCTGGATGGTGTGTCCGGGACCCCTGGAAGTGTCAGGGATGGCATGCAGCACCTGTTGATGGATAACAGACAGTGTTTTAGTCAACTGGCATAAGTAATCAGACATTAGGACGTCCGGGACGTCATGAATGGAAGTTGGTTTCGGTGCAGACCAGACATTCATAGGCCGGCCGAATACAACCTCGTATGGTGTCAAGTGGTGTTTGGTAGGGGTGGAACGCATTGAGAGTAATGCCAGGGGGAGTGCGTCTGGCCATTTCAGTCCTGTGGTAGCCACTATTTTGGCCAATTTTAGTTTCAGTGTGGCGTTATGTCGTTCAACTAGTCCAGCAGATTGGGGGTGGAAGACTGCGTGGAACTTTTGTTTTACACCCAACCCCTTCAAAATGAGTTGGATAACTTCGGCTACGAAGTGGGGGCCATTGTCGCTCCACAAAATTCGACAAAGGCCGTAACGGGGGAAAAACTCCTTTAACAGTACCTTTGCTGTGGCCATAGCAGTGTTGTCACGGGTTGGGTATGCTTCCACCCATTTGCTAAATGCGCATACCACAACAAGTACATATTTCAGGCCTTGACATCTGTCTAGTTGGATGTAGTCCATCTGCAGGACTTCAAACGGGTGATTTGGGACCCCAAACCCTCCCCGGGGTACTACAGTTCCTTTCCCGGGGTTGTGTTGCAGGCATATCAAGCATTGTTGGACCAGACGCTTGGCGGACTCTGTGATCTTATCATTGTGCCAAACTCTGGAGACAAGTTCAATCATGGGGGCTGATCCTATGTGGGCAGGGGAGTGTGCCATAGTCAGTATGGGAATCAGATACGAGTCAGGTAGCAACCATTTGTTTGTGTCTTTTGTCCGCCAGCAGCCTTCGTCATCTTTCAATCCCACCCGTGTCCATTCAGTCAGTTCGTGTTGTGTGCTAGCCATTTGAATGTCTCTAATAGTGTCCCTAGCGTCAGACCATTTTTCTGCTTGTGACCTGGTCACGTACATGCGTGTTGTCGTCCTATTTTCAGCTGTCGTTCGGGCAGTGATGTCGGCTAGTGCATTTCCCTGTCCAATAATGTCTGTCACCTTTTTGTGTGCCTGGCATTTGATGACTGCAAGCTTTTTGGGGAGAAGGACGGCTTCGATCAAGGCGGAGACTAGATCCCCGTGTAAAATGGGGGTGCCGTGTGAGGTCAAGAATCCCCTCTCCCTCCAAAGGAGCCCAAAATGGTGAACCACCCCGAAGGCATACTGGCTGTCGGTGTAAATGTTTGCTGTGGTTCCTGCTGCTAGAATACAGGCTCGTGTCAGGGCAATCAGTTCCGCTGCCTGGGCAGATCGTTGCGTTATGCGGGCTGTCTCGACTACAGTTCGAGCCGTGGTGACTGCATAGGCAGCTGAAGTGGTGCCATCGGGGAGTTTGATGCAAGAACCGTCCACCCACAGCTCTCCGTCGGGGTCGGGAAAGGCCGTGTCTCTGAGGTCAACCCTACTTCTGGTCTGTTCGTCTGTGAGGGTCACACAGTCGTGTACAGGGTGCGCATTGGGATCGTTTTCTGGTAAGGGCAGCAGGGTTGCTGGGTTCAGTGTGGTGCATCTCTTCAGAGTGATGTGGGGTGCGAGCAGAGTCAATTCGTATCCAGTCAGTCGTGCACTCGTCAGGTGTTGCGTTTTGGTTTGGTTTAGGAGGGTGTCAACTGCATGGGGTACCAGTACTGTGAGGGAATTCGAGAGCACGATCCCCTCACTCTGTCGGATAGAGATCGCAGCAGCAGCTACAGCTCGAAGGCAAGCAGGCAGGGCTCTGGCTACAGGATCAAGGGTGGCTGAGAAGTAAGCGCATGGTCGTTGCTTTGAGCCGATGGACTGGGTCAGGACAGATAAAGCGCACCCCTCCCTTTTGTGAGTGTAAAGGGAGAAGGGCTTTGTGTAATCGGGGGTACCCAACACAGGGGCCGAGCAAAGGGCATCTCGTAGTTGCATGAAGGAAGCCTGACACTCAGGGGTCCAAGGGAGTGGGAAAGGGATATCCTTAGCTAGCAGTGAAAGCAGTGGTTTTACTACGAGGCTAAAGTTGGGTAACCACTGTCGGCAGAAGGAGGTGAGGCCTAGTAGGGAGCGGACCTGTTTCTGGGTCCTAGGGATGGGGGTGTCGAGAATGGTTTGGATCCGGTCAGGAGTCAGTTTCCTTCCGTCTTTGGACAAAAGGTGGCCTAGGTAAGTGACCTGGGGTTGGCAGAATTGCAACTTCTTTTTAGAGACCTTGTGGCCATTTTCTGCAAGGAAGTGCAGGAGTTGAATGGTGGCTGTGACAGCTAGTGGAGTGGTGTCGGCTGCCAAGAGGATGTCATCGACATATTGCACTAACACCACTCCATTGGGTAACTGGACTTGATCCAGTTGTCTCTTGAGGGCCTGGCTGTAGATGCTAGGGCTTTCTGTGTAGCCCTGGGGTGCTCGACAGAACCTATATGAGCGGGCTTTTAGGGTGAAACCGAAGAGATATCGGCTGTCTGGGTGGATGGGGATGGAAAAGAATGCGTTTTTGAGGTCAATGACAGTGAAGGTGGTGGCAGTGGAGGGAATCAAAGTCAGGATGGTGGTAATGTCCGAGACCACAGGGTACTGGGGTACCACCACTTTTTTGATCTCTCGAAGGTCAATGATGAAGCGGTATGCTTTCTCATCTCCTTCTCCCTGTTTCTTAATGATGGGCAAGATTGGGCTGTTGCAAACGTTGCTAACCACTTCCTCTACCACTCCTGCGTCTATCAGTGATTGGATGATTTCTACCAATGCCTTCTCGCCCTCGGGCGATATCCGATATTGTGGAAGTTTTGGGAGTGTTGCATCTGGTCGAACAGTAATGTGCACTGGGTCGATCATCATGCGCCCTACATCCGAATCCGTTTTGGCCCACAGATACGGAGGCAGAGTGTCAAGCAGGGAAGTGTCAGCGTCGGTGATGGAAAACATGTGTCTGGGGGGGCAATGTCTAAGCAGAACGGGATTGTCGTAAAGGAAAACTCGGACTCCATCTTGGGAACATCTAATCGTTGCTCGGAAGTGTTTCAATAAGTCGAGTCCCATAATTGCGTCAGGGCTATTGGAGGAAAGCAAAAACGTGGTGTCAGTGGTGTTGTTTTCTAAGTCAAAGAGGATCGGGGCGGACAAAGGGTTAGTGGAGGGCGTTCCATCGAAACCTGTCGATGTTATTAGTGAGCCAGACAAGGGTGCCCTTGGAATCAGTCGTTTAGATAATGCACTACGTGTTGCGCCAGTGTCTACCAGGAATGGTGACTTTGTACCCAAGACCTTAGCAGTGACATAAGGGCCTTGCTGGTCAACATGGAGCTCGACTGGATCCCTCCCTTGCCCTAGGCAGTCCTATGCAAAGTCATGAACATCATCGTAGTCAGATTGCTGGCATTGGTTCTGTCGGGGTCGGTCAAATGTGTTTGGTCTACCTGATCTATCATTAGTTGCGTCGTTTGGGGGCCCTCGCTGTGGTCCCCTATTTCTTGGTCCACTTGCTGTATCCCTAGGATCTCTATTTCTGATGAGTTCCAAAAGAACTGGGCACTGAGATTTCCAGTGGCCCGTTCCTTTACAGAAAGCACACTGGTCCTCTCTAATGTCTGTACGTCCAATGTGGGGAGTCGAAGTACGGTCCTTGGGAGGTGCAGTTTTAGGGGCGTTCATCTGATGGTTTCCCCGGTATTGGTCTCGTCCCATAGTCACCCCTTGCAGTTGAGCCATCATCACCCTCTCCTTTAAGTCTTTCTTCTTTCTCTCTGTTGTTCTATCGTTTTCGTTTTTCTGATGTTCATAATATTGGGCCATCTGGAGGATAGCCGTAGGTTTGGAGGCTGCCCAACTACTTTCGCTGGCCTGCAGTTTCTGCGAGACCTCCGGTGATAAACCCTTAACGTAATTCTGGACAAACAGATGGTGTCCGGTTGCAGTGGTCAAGTCCTGGCCGCTGTAATCGGAGAACACCGTTTCAAACCGGGAGAAGTATTCCGATACATCCTCCTGAGGTTTCTGGCGACAGGCCGTTACTATCGACCAGTCCACTTTCTTTTCTGGGATCAGGGTTTTTAATTTCTGTACGATTTTATCCGGGAGGTCTAAAATGGCTTTCAAAGGCTTTTGTCCGGGTTCTCGTTGTCTGTCTATGCCATCGAGTTGTGACCAGTTATGTCCAAACAGCTCAGAGTGGTCGACTTTCCGGATTTGCTTCCACACATCAGCTGGTAGACATAACCCGAAAAACAAGTCGATGTCAGCCAGAGTCATAATCGTCGATCCTAGGGCTGTACCCAATTCAGTATAGAAGGCAGTGGGGTTTTTACGTAGGTCAGGCAGAGATTTCCGGAAGGTCAGAATCTCTTGCCGGTCCCATGGTTGGTAGACCCAATTGTACACTACCCTTCCCTTTGCATCTTTGTTGTTTGCGTCATCGTGAGTCCCTTCACCTCGTGGAGGAACCCAGTAAGGGGCAGCCTCTCGTATCGGCATCATGGTGTTAGATCGTTCAGTTTGTGGTTCGGTTGCTACGGATGTTGTGGATTCGATTTTCGGCTTTTGTTCAGTGAGGTGGCGGAAAACCTCAAGCGTATGCGTAAGGAGGTCCGTCACATCACTCTCATTCTCATCCCCGATATCGACCTTCCGGTACAGAGTCGTTAGGCTCTGGGGACCTTTTTCTTGATATCGGTCCTCGTATGCGTTTAAGACGTGGTAACACAGTTGTACAGTAAAGTGTCGTCTGTGACTCCCTGTATAAGAATTAAACACATCCGTGACGGACTCTTCATCTTCCCTCTTCTCTACCAGTATCTTTGCTATCTTGTCGACCCCTGCTCGCTCATTTTTGCTTAGTCTGTATGTTCTTGCAGGACCAACCCTCCGGGCCTCTGGGTCGCCCAACGTTGTCGTTTGCGTAGCATCTAATACAAGGAGTTCAGCCGGCACAGAGGCCATGGGGGCTGAAGCCGTGGTGCTACTCTCGCTTGTACCTGGGGGTAGTGGGTGCTGTGCTAAGGGTTGGGAAGGGGCATATGGAGGGGGCATGTGGATGATCGGAGGACCTAGCAGCAGATCATCGTTGGTTCGCTGTTTCGAGTGTAATTCAGGGTAGAGCGTGGAGGGTGTTCTAACCAGACACTGGCTTGACGTTTCTATTTCTAGTTTCTGTTTGGTATCCTCTCTTTCTTTTATCTCTTTCTCTAGCTTCTGGGCCGCTAGGTGGGCTGCTTTCCGCAGCTCTTTTCCCAACCTACTCTCAGTTCTCTTTTTACGTTGTTCGGCTTCTTTTCTCCACATGCCGAAGCTGTCAAGCATAGTGGGCGTCGTCTTGTTTTTACCAAGGGCTGTTTCTAGTGCGTTTATTTTATCGTCTTCAAAGGATCCTATCAGTGGCCACTGACTTTCTTGATCCTTTTTCGTATATTTATGCCACAGCTGGCTATAGGCTATAGCGATTAATCCATGCTTCATGAACATGTCCTTATTAGGGGTGCCTTCCAGCGGAGCCGGATGGTTCATCTCTAATAAGCGGTCCGGGCTAAACAGGCTACTAACCAGTGGGGAGAAGACAGGCATGACGGATCACAATGGGGATAATAGTCAGCACTACCTATCTTATCACTGCGTGCAAAGACTAGACAGAATATTTCTATTCTACGTTGTTTGCAGGCAGTGAATACCTCATGAACCAATCTTGAGCACTCAATGTTAGGTCAAAAATAAAAAATCAATATGGTCAATGGGGAGAATAAGTAGGCTCGCAAAGGTCCGCGTCACCTACCCTTTCACTATCTGCAAAGAGGGGACCTATTCTTCCCTGTTTGCAGACAGAGAATCTCCAGAAAACAATCTATAACAGTTAATCAATGGGGGAGGGGCAATTGTTCAGTGGGGGAGAAAGATAGGTCCGACGGATGCGTACCTATCCTTCACTGTTTATAAAGGGAGAGCCTGTTGTTTCTCCGTTTGCAGACAGTGAATCTCCAAATAAATTAACAAAAAGTAATACTAGTATTTTCTCATCAATTATCAATCACTTTCGCAATTCGTCGTGTTTACACGACCTTACCCGGACCGCATGGACAGTTTCTTGTCTTCCGAATCCAGCGCCCGATCGTCCTCTTCTCTTCGTACTCCTTGTGGCACTCCTGATGGTTCCCAGTCAGGACCGCAGATCACTCGAGAGAGGTCTGTTCGGAACCAGTGAAGTTCGGATGATCGGCTGTCAGACGAGGGTCTATCGGACAGGGTACCTTCCGATCGTTGCAGTCGTTCACTCTGTCGTCAGGACCTCTCCCACTGGATCCACGAGTCACTGATGGGCCCCACGCTTGGGACGCCAATTGTTAAAAGGGGTTCAAAGACAACCAGTAACCAAAGACCCCTTTATGTTGCCCGGCGGTGTCGCCTCTATGACCCACCAATATTAATCAATGAAGAAGCAGGCGCTGGAGACTGGAAGGCAGGAAACGAGGATTTTATTCTCTCCGGAGGAGAACACATCAATTCAGACAGCAAGTATCGTCACGAGGTGCTCTAACCACATCTCTGAGGCCTGGCCTCTTATACTAGGGTTTATGACCTTTATTGCACGTAACACATTCTCGCAACACTTTGATATTTGAAAGAACATCCTCGGAATCTCCCCTTCAGGCCCGTTCCCACATACATTTACAGTTGAATTCCCCACCCCGGTCACAACAGGTGATGATTGTCGCGCAGCAGGGCATTCCGCCGATTCACGGAATGCGTGGAGTTGATCGGATCTCATAGGGTGGGGGCTTTGATCGGCTCGAGGGTCTTTTGATGGGGAGGGGAAGCTTCCTACTGTACGGGGTAATAAACAGTATCCGCAGGGCCAGGTGGCGGCCTGGGAACAAGGAAGACAAACGGGGACACAGGGAAAGGGGGTTTGCATCAAAAGGGTCTGAGACCATGAAAGGGATGAGGGGAGGTGTCGCGCTGGGAACAGGATGGGATTCTGTGGTGAAGCTGCGCTGAAGAGGGGTTTATGACCCAAGGCATGAGAGAGCGGGGGTTGTCAGCGTGCGGGGGGATGCTTGCGAGGTTAGGAGAGAGAGAGAGACGCGCTGGCTATCAGCGAGGGGCAGGGAGGCCATGGTGCTCAAAATGGCTGCCGCTTACGCGCACGAATGGGCTCGAAAGGGGCAAGATGGCGCCGATAATGTTGACGTTTGCAGTCTAATCTTTAACAGCCGGATGGTGATGAAATCTGGAGAAATACTAACTGTTGTGGTCCTGACAGTGAAAACGCACCACCACAAAATTGAAAGAGCGCCCAAAGCCGTCTGCTTTTTGGGACCAAAGCTGTGTCCCTCTTGTCTTCTTTCAGAGGAGGAGATTTTGTGCAATATTTAGCATGTAGCCAGTGACAATCAGGGGTACCCTTCCATCAAGCTTTCTTGGTCAATGGCAAAAATAAACAAAGTTGATCTGAGTTATCGGATACCAAGAACCGCCACCCGACCCTAGGAAGCAGAGTTGCTGCTGTCAACCTACAGTCCTTCACTGTATGGAGAGTCATGGTCACTGTACTGGCGTCTCCGGTCATGCTACAATTGGGAAAGTACGGCTGGAAGTAGGAGCACAGTGACTGTTTTATGAACATTACTGCTGCAGTTTTAACATGACCACGTTCGAATTTAGCCTTCTTCAACTCACCTTGAGTTACGTGAAAATCCAGGCTAAAGGTGACGTTCATCCCGGCTAAACAACAAGCTGCATGATGGGAGTTGCAGTTCTCCATCTCAAACTGCACAAGTATTTGCGCAGCCAATTTGGTCCAGGTGTGATCCCGTCACTACGAAGGGAGGAGCAGGACTATTTAAACAACACTGAATAGTAAGCCCAGGCACGTGAGGCATTACAGAAAGGCCAATCGCCAAAACGCGTCACGCCAGAAGGGAGAATAAACAGCTTCAAGAAGCCTCACTGTATCCCACTTGTCTTCTTTCAGAGGAGGAGATTTTGTGCAATATGAATCATAATGAGTATATGTTTTTAAAAATAGATCAACCAGTGACACTAGTTTTTTATTTGATACCCAAAATTCATAAAGATATTAGCAATCCCCTGGGTCGCCCTATTATATCTGCTATAGGTAGTGCATATGAAAAAACTTCAAAATATGTAGATTCTTTTTTATCAGAGTTGGTGCGAACACTTCCATCATTTATCCAAGATTCAAGTGACTTCCTTAGGAAGATTTATGATCTCCCATGGGAAGAAGACTACCTCTTGATTACAATTGATGTGTCAATGCTTTAAACTAGCATCAGGCACAGAGATGGCCTTCAGGCAGTCAAACATTTCTTAGGTACACGACCAATTAGATTGTGGTCACATACAAACATGATCCTGTGAATGATAGAGCTATGTCTGAAAAGTATTTTTTTTCTTTTTAATGATACCCTACACCATCAAATCTGCGGGACTGCGATGGGCACCTGCTTCACCCCCAGCTATGCTAATTTGCATAGGGGCTGGTGGGAGGAGCAGGTGATCCAGACGCAGTTCCAGACAGAATGGGAGCATAACATAATGCATTGGAGTCGTTATATTGACGACCTATTTCTGGTATGGAAAGGTTCAGAGAATGAGGCTAAACTCTTTATTGAGAAAATTAAACATAATGACCTCAACCTTAGCTTTACCAGTGAAATCAGCAAACTAAGGTGCCGATTAGGATGGCGGACGGAAACTGGTCCGACCGCCATGTTCGTGGCAAATTACTCCCGACCGCACCGCAGACAAACCGCCGGTGTGATTAGGATATTCATGTCATCAAACACCGACCGAGGCGGACGGATAACATCAAAGACCGCCGCACGTGGACAGAACCACAGAAAATCCGTCCGCCGCGGACGCAATGACCGCGGAAACAGGCCTAACTGCCGCCGGACCTGTGGAGGGTCCGGACGCACGATTAGGATAACCCCGCCATCCCAACGGAACTCACCACCGTCCTCGACCGCCGCGAAAAAAAAGCATCGACAAACGGAGCATGACTGCGGAAGGACCAAATGAACATCACCCCTGCCGTCAAACCGAATCAAAAATGGCGGACGGAAGTAAATAGAAAACACAAAAAACAGAACACAACGTCACCTGGAACACCCTCCCCCAACAACTACACACCCCAATGACACCCCCCAAGCACAAACAAGAGCACCCAAGTTACCACACCCACAGAACACCTGAATGCCAAAAACCATTGTGACACAACCACCACACAGAGTATAAAAGGAATCCTTCCCATCACCACAATACTTTGCATCACAGCACAGCTGGAAGAAAGAGGCAGAATATCACAAACAACAGTCACAAACAAACACACATACAACCTGCACACCAACACACCCACCACACAACCCCCCACAACACCATCCCTACATACCACACACCTGCACACCCCACCCCACCCCACCCCACCAACACCTTGCATATCACACACTATGGCACCCAAGAAAACCCCCAAGTTCACACAGAGTGAGTTGAAGGTCATGGTGGATGAAATCATCCATGTTGAACCACATTTGTTTGGTACCCTAGTGCAGCAGACCACCCTGGCAACTAAAACCACTATGTGGAACAGGATAGTGACCAGAGTCAATGCTTCAGGGACCCTGCCACGCACCAAACACGACATCCAGAGGCGGTGGCACGACCTCAAGGCAAGGTTCAAAGGCATCAGTTCCAAGAACCAACTGCGGGAACACGACACTGGCGGTATCGGTCCCGCGGAGCAAATACCATACGCCGAATGGGAGGAGTAGGTGCTAGGCATACTGCACCCTGAGAGTCCGGAAGGAATAGAAGAGGGAGTTGAGACGGGTAAGTACAAACCAATTACCACTATCACACTGTCATGTTCAGCCTTGCACAACTTCTAAGAAACATCTCCCAGGCTCCAATCCATGCATGTGGACCACATAGTCACCCAAATGTGAAGCCCTGGGCTCAAATGCACCCACCATGACCAACCACAAATGTAGCCTCCTACGTTCCCAGCCTTGCATGTGGTCAAGCAGCTAACACTACAACTCCCAACAGGCACCCATGTCTACAGGGAGGGTGGGGTTGGGGGGTGGGCCCAGCACTAAAACTCCCAACAGGCACCCATGTCTACAGGGAGGGTGGGGGTGGGGGTGGGTCCAGCACTACAACTCCCAACAGGCACCCATGTCTACAGGGAGGGTGGGGGGGGGGGGGTTGGTCCAACACTACAACTCCCAACAGGCACCCATGTCTACAAGGAGGGTGGGGGTGGGGGTGGGCCCAGCACTACACCTCCCAACAGGCACCCATGTCTACAGGGAGGGTGGGGGTGGGGGTGGGGGTGGTGGTGTTTCCAGCACTACAATTCCCAACAGGCACCCATGTCTACAGTGAGGGTGGTGGTGGGGGTGGGTGCAGCACTACAACTCCCAACAGGCACCCATGTCTACAGGGAGGGTAGGGGTGGGTCCAGCACTACAACTCCCAACCGGCACCCATGTCTACAGGGAGGGTGGGTCCAGCACTACAACTCCCAACAGGCACCCATGTCTACAGGGAGGGTGGGGGTGGGAGTGGGTCCAGCACTACAACTCCCAACAGGCCCCCATGTCCCATCCCAGAGCAAGATGGAGTCCGCCTACCATGTGCTGACCACTGCATCTCCCTCTTCAAACTTACATGTAGGTTGCCATCTTCACAGGGGCACCATCCAATGGCAGGACAGGACCACACATATCCAAGTATTGTCTACCCACCTCCACACCCCCATAATGCACAGTACTGTGTAACACACCAATTTGATGACACCAACAACCATGTCCTGATTCCCTAGAAAATAGAAATGTAACAACAACAAACCTGTCATGTCCACTGCATTGATTCTCATATTCTTGTCCCTCAGGTGATCGATACTTGACAGTAGAAACCAGCAACCGCCAGCACCAGTCGCCCCCCTCACAGCCTGGACTCTCAGGTTATGATCCCGTGGATACCTCGGGTGCGGAGGACGATGCCGGTCCAGCGACACTCCCAGGGCCATCAGGCTACCAGGACATCCCTGCCTCCACCACCTTGAACACTGGACCAACAGCAACTACTACCACTGTGACCTGTGCAGCTACCACCACCACCACCACTCCTGTCAGTGCCATCCTGCCTGACCCATTGGACGATGATGGACCATCAATATCACAGTCCGGCAGGGAGAGTGGATGAGGGAGGACACAGGTGAGGCCACAGCTCACAAACACGAGGGCAGGTGCAAGGCAAGGTCGGGGACAAGACCTACACAATCCTGGGACAGAGACCCTGGATGCCATTGCAAGAGTGCAAGCAACGTACGAGCGGTTGCAGGCACAGGCAGATCGGGCGCGCTAAGACTCCCTTGACACCTGGCAGCTGTCGCGGTCCATGAACAACCGTATGGGCCAAATGGTGGACCTCATGGGGCAGCAAACAACTCTTTGGAGGGAGTGGTTATCCCGCGCCACACCACCTCCACCTCCCCCAAGTGGCCCACTGCACAGGACACCACCACCACCGCCAAAATCACCTGAGGCCACTGACAAGGATGTGTCCCCCGAACAACCTGCCCCCACAGCTGGGTCCACTCAGGCTCAAAGAGGGAGGGGCCGTCTGAGGCTGGATCCAGGACCGAGCACTGTCAATGCACCAGCCACCCGCACGAAGAGGGGCTGCCACTGATTACACCCTTCGATGAGCCTGGCATTGACTCTGTGAACTATCCTGCTCCACATTGCCAAGCATTGGCACACGTCTGTTTTACTAGGTGTACATCACACAATGTGATGTCCCCACTGTGGTGTCATCTGACATGACCTTCAACTCACAATTCCCCTCCACCACCCATTTGTAAATGTGTACTGACACAAATCCACACCCTGTAAATAAAAATCACTGAAACACTCAAGGCTGTGTGATCTCCGTGTTTAAACACAGGTTTGTCTCAGTTGTTGTCTTCAGCAAGTGCAGGGATCAATGTTGTCTGTAATCATGGCTCTGTGTGAGTGACCTAGGGACAATCTGAGAACAACAAGCACAGGTCAGGAAACTGAATCACACCCATCACACAACAACGTACTGCAACCTTCCACAAACTACAATCATCACAAAGTAAGCTGATCACAGGACACACATCAGGGAGCATTGCTTTTACACCATGTCCCACACACATGTGAAAACAGAACATAACAGAACAGACAGCATTCACACACCACATCCACCAATCACCAGCAGACATACATCACGCATTGAACTGCAGCACAAGAGGTAGTTACTCACAATCAAGGAAAGTAGCGATCAATGAGCTGATGCCTCTGGTCCACACCTTCTTCCTTCCCACTATCCTCATCACTGGACATGTGTGCGATGGGAGGCGGAGCAACCTGTTGGTCAGCAGGGTCCATGATCAGTTCAATATCCTTGCGCAAGGCCAGGTTGTGGAGCATGCAGCAGGCAACCATGATTTTGCATACTTTGCCGGGTAAGTATGGCAGTGCCCCTCCGGTTTTATTCAGGCGGCGAAACCTACACTTCAGCAGTCCAAAAGTACGTTCCACCACCCTACGTGTCTTCCCATGGGCCTCATTATATCGCATTTCACCTGGGGTAGTAGGAGGGGGCTTAGCAGCCACGGGCGGTTTGGGTACGCAGAGTCACCTAGGTGGGTGGATGACAGACACATACATCATTATAAGGAATGGTGTGAACAGCATGGCACACATACAACACAGTAGTCATCACAGCACACTCACCTACAAGCCACGCACGTTCTTGACGCAGATTGGCCATCAGTTGGGGGACACTGCTGCTCCGCAGGATGTGTG
This sequence comes from Lissotriton vulgaris, assembly GCF_964263255.1. Classification (NCBI taxonomy): domain Eukaryota; kingdom Metazoa; phylum Chordata; class Amphibia; order Caudata; family Salamandridae; genus Lissotriton; species Lissotriton vulgaris. The sequence goes on from NC_141685.1 coordinate 296,584,466, forward strand.
AGTCATGTGCGGACCCTGGAAATCTGGCACACACATGGGAGATGATGTTGGCAGCCAGGCACACCACTTGCACATTGATAGAATGGTAGTGCTTCCGATTGCGATAGATGGGTTCACGTGCCTGGGGTGAAACCAGACCAATATGTGTGCCATCGATGGAACCCACTACGTGTGGAATCTGGCCCAGGGCATAGAAGTCCTCTTTCACTGCAGCCAGCTCTGCCGGTCGTGGAAAATGGATGTGATCATCCTTGTAACGCATCAAGGCTTCCAGAACATCCCGCAGTACCAGGCTGAAAATGGATTGGGACATCCCCCCAGCATGACCAACTTTGTACTGGAATGTGCCTGTCACAAAGAAGTGAAGTGCCGCCATCACCTTTGCTGTGGGTGTAATTGCTCCAGGATATGGCCTGCGTGGCTGCAGATGAGGTGCCAATTGTGCCACAAGGCCCTGCAATGTCGGTCGGTCAAGCAGGAATTTGCGGATCACCTCCTCTTCAACCATGTCCTCCAGCACAGTGTATGGTTGATGCACATTTGGAGCCCTCCTGTGTGGGAGTAGATGGTAGCAGATGTCAATTGTATAACACCGCACAGCTGTGCCACACTATCACATCTTGACCAACACAATACAAATCATACATGTTGCAGACACTGATTGGATGTGTGACGTGACAGAAATATAATGCACTACAGATAACTACACACACACTGTTCACCCACAAACAACATCCTGTGTGCAAACATGTACAATGCTACGTGCACACATGTTGAAAGTACAGCCAACATCACATGACTGAGGGCCCATGTGTGGACAAGCATCCCCACAGACACACATGGATGTGCACTCACAACACGAACATGTAACACACCCTCCTTGTCTTCATGCACCCATGACCCCACCAACAATGCTGTGCATTCTCACATGACAGGCATGGACATACAACAGACGACACACAGACGCATACACAGAAAGCATGTATACCCCCATCATTCTTACTTGCACACACAAAACACACACTCCCGACTGCTCCAAAATGTCAGTACACAGCCTTAATGGACTGTGTAGATGTGTACAATTCCAAACGTGTGACCTCAAAACCAATATGTCACCACATTGCCATGCACATCTGATGCAACTTGGGCTCACATCACTGTGCTTTGTAAAGCACTGGCCAGGTCATTGTCATGATCACACATGCAACAAATGGACATTATTGTGACACGTGGACAGGGGCCATTCACATGACATAACGAGTATTGTCATTTTCCTGACATGGCCTGACACACATGTACACCTACAATCATAACATGTGTGCGGAGACATGCAGTGTGTATACACGGCATCCGGGTACGCCTTCCACCATCACAGAACATGATCCTTGACACTGCAATTCTGCGTACCATTGGCTGCATGGCCAAGGTCCATCAGGGTCACACACCGCCAACCACCGCCGGGTGTGGGCAGTCACCCACCACCGGGTGCGGGCGGTGGGTGACCGACCGCACCAGGCGGTGGGTGACCGCCCACACCAGGCTGTGGGTGACCACCCGCACCAGGCGGTGGATGACCGGCCACGGCCATCCATGCCAGGGTAACATCAAGACACAGGGCGGTCACCCACCACCCGCACCCGGCAGTGTGGTGACCGCCCACACCAGGCAGTGGGTGACCACCCGCGCCAGGCGGTGGGTGACCCGCCATGGCCATCCATGCCAGGGTAACATCAAGACACAGGGCGGTCACCCACTGCCCGCACCCGGCAGTGTGGTGACCGCCCACACCAGGCAGTGGGTGACCACCCGCGCCAGGCGGTGGGTGACCAGCCATGGCCATCCATGCCAGGGTAACATCAAGACACAGGGCGGTCACCCACCGCCTGCACCCGGCGGTGGGTGACCACCCACACCAGGCGGTGGGTGACCACCCGCACCAGGCGGTGGGTGACCACCCACACCAGGTGGTCTGCGGTGGGTGCTGCAATATGACTGAAAGGGGGGGTACCAACTGCCATTTCCACTTGCACATTCAAATGTATGTGCTAGCCTGCCCCGCCCCCGCAGAATGCGTGCTCCGCCATTGCGACGCCAGTGAGTGATGATTTTCGAAAGATGCACCATTGCGGTAGCAAGCACATACGGTTGGCGGTGTGTGACCGTGATGGACCTTGAACATGTAGCCAATGGAAACAGGTAACGCGGGACGCGTAAGCGATTTCAAAAATAGCGGAAGCCGTGCACCGCCACAGCAGGGCCACTCATTGGTACATTTTGAATGAGGCAGCCCGGGAACACCAATTGCTGCAGACGTGTGCCACTGATATCAGCTCAGGGCCCTATAAATGTGTGAATTTCAGCAGCACACATCCACTGCTTCCAGCCACTGCTAACTGCACACATCACCTCTACCTGCTGCTGCTGAGACCTCCAACAACTGCTGCTGTTGTGCCACAGTCCTGGACCTTGTCATGCCGAGAGTTCGAGATATCCAGCCTCGTCCCTTCACCGCAGCGGAGCTGGAGGTCCTTGTGGACGGTGTGCTCCGCCACTATGAACGGCTCTACGGTGCCCCCGGACAGGTGGTAAGTGCAGTTAGGGACATGTTGGTGTGCATGAGGTGGTCATTGACTCCTGGCTTCTACAATCTTGGCGGTGTGCTGTGGGACCTTCACATATGTTATACTGTGCATGGCTGCTGAAAGATACGTGTTGCTCCTATCTGTGTGAATGGACAACTGTCCACTGACTTGCCCCCTCTTGTCTCCCATCATGGTAGGTAAAGCTGCACCTTCGCAAGGCTGTGTGGAGGACTATAGCACGTGATGTATGGGCAGTGGAGGTGTGCAATAGGTGACACACACACTGCCACAAGCGGTGGGACGACATCTCCAGGCTCAGCAAGAATGTGGCAGAGATGACACTGGGGATGATTCCAAGATCAGGCCGGCTTGCACGACGTACCATCACCCCTCTAATGCTCCGTATCATAGCTGTGACACATCCTGACCTGTCCGCCCGGTTGAGAGGGGAGCAGCAGCAAACTAGCGGTAAGCACACTGAATGGGTTTGTGACTTGTGAGTGCATGCATGTATTGCTGCTCGGACACAGTAGTGACATCCGAGGAGGATCTGTAGTGCTGCAATTGCATGTTGGTGCCATTAGCGGAATGGGCGTTGATATCCATGTCAGCAAGGTGGACATACCAGTTGCATTGTAGTGCAGGGTCCATGGACATGCCATTGAGGTCTGGTGTCCCATGGCATCACATATGTGGTGGTCTGCATGCACTTGCCCTGTTTGTTTGATGTACATGTTTCACAGGCACCCCCGGTTCTTTGACATGAGGATGTCTGGTAGGGGTGCTTCGTGTGCAGGATGGGTGGTACATGTTGGTCAGCAGTCAAGGAAGTTTTGATTTTGGAATTTGCAGTAAGTGAGTGTGGCACTTAGGTATACCTCTTTTCTCTCCTTTTCAGCTTTGGACGAGGGCACTGACCCACATACGACGGAGCTTAGTGGTGGCAATGCATCCGGAACAGAGATCACACTCACGCAGACTGAGACTGAAGAGAGCAGCCCCGGAGAGGGAGACAGAACTGTCCCTGCGGACTCACATGTGGAGGACCCATCGTCTTCATCTTCAGACAGTGATGGTAAGTCTGCACTGTTGTTGGAGACAGGGAGTGGACAATCGACACCTTCAGTAGGTACACAGTACACTGGGCCCACACTGCCACCAACTGCAAAAAGTACTGCTCGTGCTCGCCAGAGTAGGGGGAGCAGAGTGGCCTTCGGTGCAGGCACCGCTGCTCCTGCCCCTGTGACACAAAATGCCCTTAGTGCTAAGGCGGTTGATCTACTGCAACAGCTGTGTGTAGGGCAGACAAACATGATTAATGCATTCCTGGACCACGATAGGAAGTTGGGTCAGAGTGGTAGAATTTATGGAGGGGATGCATGGCGATGTTGCAGGTCTCCACAGAACAGTACAGTCATTATCCAACACAATGTCTGCAGCCATCCAACAGTCACATGGACAAGTTCCAATTTCAGTTCCCCCATCCACACCACTTACTGTCTCAGGGGAGAGTGACATTTCAGAACATGCCTCATTTTCTGGCTATTGCACTAGAAGCAGGTACAGGCAGCAAGGCAGGGCACGGAGGCCACAGACACCATCCCCTGGCACAGGGAAATCTTTCACAGAACACAACACCAGCTATCCTGGAGTTGACACACAGGATCCTCAAGGGGTGTTGGGGGACATGGATTCACATGGCATACATTCATCCCCCTCACAAAGTACTACAAAGGCAAGGGCACCTCTCAAGGCAAGGGCACCTCCCAAGGAAAGGGCACCTCCCAAGGAAAGGGCACCTCCCAAGGACAGGGACACTCCCAAGGACAGGCACACTCCCAAGGACGGGGACACTCCCAAGGACAGGGACACTCCCAAGGACAGGGACACTCCCAAGGACAGTAACACTCCCAAGGACAGGCACACTCCCAAGGACAGGGACACTCCGAAGGACAGGAACACTCCCAAGGACAGGGACACTCCGAGGGACAGGGACACTCCCAAGGACAGGGACACTCCCAAGGACAGGGACACTCCGAACGACAGGGACACTCCCAAGGACAGGCACATTCCCAAGGACAGGGACACTCCAAAGGACAGGAACACTCCCGAGGACAGGGACACTCAGAGGGACAGGGACACTCCCAAGGACAGGGACACTCCCGAGGACAGGGACAATCCCAAGGACAGGCACACTCCCAAGGACAGGGACACTCCCAAGGACAGGGACATTACAAAGGACAATCCAACTGCCAGGGACAGAGCACCGCCCACGGATAAGGCACATTCCAAAGACAGGACACCTCCTAAGGCCAAGGCGTCTCACATGGCCAAGGCAACTCCCAGGGAGCAGGCACCTCCCAGGGCCAAGGGTTCTCCCATGGACACAACATCCACCAAGGACAGGCATACATCACCCCTGCATCCCCTGAAGCTGGTGTTGGTGAAGGAACGTAAACCACAAGTGTCAGCGGTGGAGTCCCCCATACCTCAACTCCCATCCACACCACGGTGAAGCAGAGGATGGAGTACACTGTTGGTGCATCCCCCATTACACATGATGCAGAGGGCAGAAGGCAGGGCCACAGCAAACGTCAAGCTGGGTCCAGCACGTCCCCAGAGAGCAGACCCCCACCGGCACATGATCCGCCTTAGATGGATGATGTTTCTGATGAGCCTGCACCACTTACCAGTCCAGTCATGTCCAGGGTGCCCTTACATATCCCAAAGAAACAGAAACATACACCAGTGACACCTGACCACCCCTATGTCGCTCCAGTACAGCTGTCCCCAGCTCACAGAGCCACCCTGCCTCCTGGACCATACAGCTCTGTGGCTCATCATTTCAGTGGTCCTAGTGGGTCAGCTGCAGTTCACTCTCATGGGTCAGATAGTGGGACTGTGTCAGTTGTGCCCTCTCCTGTTTCAGGTGCTGCCACTGATGCTGACATGGTATTTGTTGGTCACTGTACAGGGAAATGTCCAGGCAGTGTGTCTGGGTCTATGGCTCATGTGTCAGTCAGTAGATCTGTGGCTGTGTCTCACACTCCAGTATCTGGTGCTGCCAGTGGGTCTGGGTCTATGGCTCATGTGTCAGTCACTAGATCTGTGGCTGTGTCTCACACTCCTGTATCTGGTGCTGCCAGTGGGTCTGGGTCTATGGCTCATGTGTCAGTCACTACAGCTGTGGCTGTGTCTCACACTCCTGTATCTGGTGCATCTAGTGTGTCTGGGTCTATGGCTCATGTGTCAGTCAGTAGATCTGTGGCTGTGTCTCACACTCCTGTATCTGGTGCTGCCAGTGGTTCTGGGTCTATGGCTCATGTGTCAGTCACTACAGCTGTGGCTGTGTCTCACACATCTGTATCTGGTGCTCCCAGTGGGTCTGGGTCTATGGCTCATGTGTCAGTCAGTAGATCTGTGGCTGTGTCTCACACTCCTGTATCTGGTGCAGTCAGTGTGTCTGGGTCTATGGCTCATGTTTCAGTCACTGTTACTGGGCCTTTATCTCCCATTCCTGTATCAGTTCCTGCAACCGTGTCCGAAGCTACGAGCTCACACAGTCCACCTGATTCTGTGCTGTGAGGTGTAGTTCACATCACTGAAATATGATTGTAATTGATGTCAAGAATGTCCATTGTAACGACCCTTGTATTATTATTGTCCATAGAACGGTGCGCATGACACACGTCCTTGTGCTGCCTCAGATGTACCTGTTCTGTACCATTGACTGTTGATGCACTTAGCCCCTCTCATGTGCTGCCTCAGATGTACCTGTTCTGTACCATGGACTGTTGATGCACTTAGCCCCTCTCATGTGCTGCCTCAGATATACCTGCTCTGTGCCATGGCCTGTTGCTGCTCGTTGACCCTCTCATGTGCTGCCTCAGATGTACCTGCTCTGTGCCATGGACTGTTGCTTCTCGTTGACCCTCTCATGTGCTGCCTTAGATGTACCTGTTCTGTACCATGGACTGTTGATGCACTTAGCCCCTCTCATGTGCTGCCTCAGATGTACCTGTTCTGTGCCATGGCCTGTTGCTGCTTGTTGACCCTCTCATGTGCTGCCTCAGATGTGCCTGTTCTGTACCATGGACTGTTGATGCCCTTAGCCCCTCTCATGTGCTGCCTCAGATGTACCTGTTCTGTGCCATGGACTGTTGCTGCTCGTTGACCCTCTCATGTGCTGCCTCAGATGTACCTGTTTTGTACCATGTACTGTTGATACACTTAGCCCCTCTCATGTGCTGCCTCAGATGTACCTGTTCTCTACCATGGACTGTCGATGCCCTTAGCCCCTCTCATGGCTGCCTCAGATGTACCTGTTCTGTGCCATGGACTGTTGATGCTCGTTGACCCTCTCATGTGCTGCCTCAGATGTACCTGTTCTGTACTATGGACTGTTGATGCACTTAGCCCCTCTCATGTGCTGCCTCAGATGTACCTGTTCTGTACCATGGACTGTTGCTGCTCGTTGCCCCTCTTATGTGCTGCCTCAGATGTACCTGTTCTGTACCATGGACTGTTGATGCACTTAGCCCCTCTCATGTGCTGCCTCAGATGTAGCTGTTCTGTACCATGGACTGTTGATGCACTTAGCCCCTCTCATGTGCTGCCTCAGATGTACCTGTTCAATCCTATCCAGTGGCCATGCTCCTGACTACTGTAGGACTCGTACTCTATTATGTGCAATAAAGCAAGTTACTCCTGTTTAGTGGTTCCTCTGTCTCATTCCTGGTTGTCTCCTTGCATTGTTGATATATTGGTGCTATTGTATGTGCTGTGTCTGCCACTTTCACATTACCATTGCCCTGTACTGTTTCCTTTCGTTTGGCTGGGGGGATAGTCATGTCAATGTGGCTGTGGACTGTGCAAGGGTGGAGGAGGCACATTGAGGCTAATTTTGGGACAACAGTGCCTTCCCATGCAATGCAGGTTTTGTGGATGTTTTTATTTGTTGCATGTGTCACACTCATGATTTGTGGGTACACAGTAGGTTGTTCAGTGTCGACTTTGTCAGTGTACATGTCAGGGCTCATCGTGTGTGTGTTGGTTGTTTATGTGTGTGCAGCAGTGTTGTTTTTTGTGGTGTCTGGTGTATGGGGCCCTGTCTGTTAGTGGAGTAGGTGTGGGGTTGGCCTGAGGGTGGGCCAGCATGTCTCCTTATGTGTGGTATGTCTTGTGTGTTGTTGTGTGTATGTGGGCTTGTGAGCTGTGTGGCCTAGCCATTCCTGCCTGCCTGCCTTGTTGATTGTGGGCACGGTTTCCGTTGTGTGCTCTGCTCCGTTGCGTTGTCCGTGGTGTGGCAGTTTGTTGGCGGTGCGTGTGTGTTCTGGGTGGGTGGGGTTAGACTTGTTCAATTTATTTATATGGTGGTTTACCTGCATACATCCGTTTACCATACATTGTTAACCCCCAACTTGCCCCTCCCCACGTCACAGCCCCGGCAGGTACTCCCCTTCCGACAGGGGTTGTTGTGTTTACATACCTGCGTCGGCGACGGTCTATGACTTGCTGGTGGTGGAGCACGAAGAGTAGCGGAAATGCGTTTAGAGCTGGGTCCATGACGGCGGTCTGCCTGTGGTGGGTATCTCTGCTATGTTTTGCCTCTCCGCTGTGGTGAATCCGCCGTGTTCAGGCTGGTGGTTTCTCCGCAGCGATTTGCTGTGTTATTTCCGCCATCGTGATTTCGAGGATGGTCGGAGACGTCATTACGTACGGCGGTGTCTCTGGATTTGTTACGTCCGCCGCGGGGTCGGGTGTATTTCTGCTGCGGTGCATGTACTTCCGCGGCGTATGGAAAATTAACAGTGATTCCCATCCTAATGTGGCGGATGGACTAACCGCGGCTGGCAGACGAAAAAGGCAATTTCCGCATACTCCAGGCCGGGGGTAGTCCTTCCGTCCGCCATCCTAATCGACCCCTAAGTGTGAACTTTCTGGACCTAACACTATATATCCAAAATGGCAGGTTAGCAACAAAGCTGTATAGAAAGCCAACAGCGGGCAATACGTGGCTACATGCGACCAGATTCTATCCTATAAATCTCAAAAGAAGCATTCCCTACGGTAAATGCCTGAGAACTAAATGCAACTGCAGTGACAATGAAGTGAGCAAAAAAGAACTTGACCATTTACGTGGCAGGTTTAGAAGTAGAGGGCATCCCAGTAAATGGATAGATGAAGTTAATGGTTAAAGTGGAGAAAAAAAAAGGGAAGGGATCTTGTTTGACAAGAAAAAAGACAAAAGCGCAAAAAACACAGTTGATGGACAGAATGCAGAACAATGTCTTACATTCACCCCAGTACAAAGATCTGGGCCTAAATCCATGTTTTTTTTCATCCAAAAATGCAATCGTCTTTTCATGTATTTGGCTGCTAAACTACAAGTTTAAGGAATTGTCATTCAATATATTGATGAATTCTCTGGCTTGTCCGTGGGTGCCTTTCCATATACAAAAAATATCATCAATGCACCGCACGCAGAGGACGATGTGGTTCTCAAAATGCCTGATGTTACTGACAACTTGCTTCTCCCATCAGCCCAGGTTCAACCCAGCATAGGTGGGGGCAAAGCAAGTTCCCATTGCTGTTCCCTGGGTCTGCCTGTGCATTTGATTATTAAACAGAAAAAGTTGTATGTTAGACAAATGTGAATCATTTCAATGAGCATTTCTGTATGTAAAAGGTAAGATAATGATCTTCCCTTAAGGAAGTATCTGCAAGCCTCTAAATCGTGCGGAATACAAGTATACAGGCTGTCGACGTCTTAGCTCATTAGTAAATACTCTCTACTCCATGTGATATCACTTATAAGACTTAAAAAATCCTGGGGATCTCTCACATATGAGGGTAGAGCATGTACATAGGGTTGAATAAAATAGTCAACATACTTCGATGTATTCTCTAGCATGCTCACCCTTGATGGCACGCTGGGTCTCCCTGGTGGATTGAGACGTCTTCTTGCAGTTTGGGTAATAGGTACAGGGCTGGGATTTCAGGAAATTTACAATACAAGAATTGATACTCTTCCCATCTATATATATCTACACCCCAGACACATAGAGGGCTGTAATGCCATGTCATTGCAAGTCACTACATCACAGGTAAGTTTTTCAACAATTTTGCCCGGAGTCACTACATCTCAAAGGAAATTCCCAGCAGGTAAGTACAGAAGGTAATACATTGAAGATTGTATCACATCAGTATTTGAGAAAATGCCCTCAAGTTGTTCACCTCTGATCCAGCGGGACTAAATAATTTTCATCTAGACCCAATTCAATACTTTACAAGTCCCTTTCACGCTGGGTGAGTGAATACCAAACTTACCAAATCACCATTACCAAATGATCTTCATATTATCCTTGGTGATGCAATCTTCATAATGTAATCAGGGTTTGACAAAATAATAATTTGATCTAGAAATAAACCATTGTAAACTATTCATATAACCAGTCAATAACACTAATAAAGACAAACTAATTTATGAGCTAATAATTTTCATCTATAATAATGTGATTGCTCATCAAGAACAATACAGCTCGAATCATAAATCACCATACAAGAGAAACCTTCAATGAAAATGACATAATAACATCTCAAATACAGTGCTCTGAGTGAAGGGAAAGGCGCAGAGACAAAAGAGTAGAGGCATAAGTCATTTGCTAAATTGTTATGCAAATTTAGAAATTCATACTAATCCAAGTTCAAGAAATTTGGAAAGCTACCCTCTGGCCGTGAGAGTAAGCAAAGCCCCTCAAGAAGAGTTAAGGAGCAAAGTTTTGAATTCAGGTTTCAGCAGAACATCAGCCAGTCCACAGAATTTAGGAAACAGCAACACAGCTCTCTCCTCTCACAAAGTAGGAAAATCACACCAACCTAACCCGACCAACCGGGTAACTAAGTTATACTCTAAATTCTTGAAAGTCCAACCCACATTGTGTCATAACACGCAATTTTCAATTCATTCTATTGGTTAAAATAGGGGTGTTCAATCACACCACTCTCAACGTGACAACTCTGTAAAATAATCCATTGTCCGTTTTGTTCATTTTATTAACTTCCAGCCACAGAGATACAATATTAAACTTCCACAGTTTGTACACTTCTTCCATCTCGGTCATGCATCTATTTTTGTGCCTTGATTGTTCTAATGCACCGCTCACTGAGGAAGTGTTCTGTCTCTTGTATTCATTTTGTTTCCTCCAACCAAATTTTGGCAGATACACAGGACTCATGAAGGACGGACAGTTTCAGACTCCCTTCTCTTGCACATTTTAAACACACATTTATTTTTCTAAAATGACTCTCAGGCCTTTTCTGCAGAAGAACACACCAAAACAAGAGCCAACTTCCACAGCTGCATGACGATTGTCTCTAACTTGATAAAGGACAATTGCCTGAAGCTCAATATGGATCAAATGGAAGTGCTGATCTTTGGCAACAATACAACCCCTTGGAACGACTCCTGGTGGCCCTTGGAACTAGGATCATCCCTCAAACTGACCTTCAGAAACCTCAGCGTAATCCTGGACAGCAAACTGACCAGGAATCCCAAATGAATCCAGTCACCTCTGCCTACTTTTGCACAATTCACATGTTACATAAAGTATTCAAATAGCTCCCCCGAACACCAGATGTACTGTCACTCAGGCTCTAATCACCAGCGATTAGACTACAACAATTCACTCTACAGTATGATCACCACACACTTCCTGCAGAGGCTTCAAGTTCAGACCATATAGAACTCTGCTGCAAGATTCATTCTCAACCTCCCCAGATAGATCCGAATCACCCCCACCTCAGAAAACCTCACCTGCTCACTAAACAGAAGAGACTCCAAGGGCATAGGTGGTGTGATCCTGATGCAGGTTTGCTGTCTATTGTTCTATCATTAGTACAAAAAATATAAGAGACAGTGGGCATCCTAGTCTGGTGCCTCTTGAGATTCTTATGGGATGTGGGATGTTGGGCGACATATTTGTTTCATACTTTGCATAGTGGTAGATAAGCATCATTCTACTTCTCTACCTAATTGTGTAAAGCCTGTTCCCAGCTAATGAGTGCAAGTGTTCACAACATGCTTTTGCTCCTCTTGGGTCTTAGGAGTGTAGTAGTAGTTTGCTCATTATGGATGTTTGTGTAAAAGATTAACACTGTGTGAAGGTGCCTGTTGATGACTCATGAATAGTATGTTGAACACAAGTAATATGGTTTTACTAAACGTTTTCTAAAAAGGCAAAGATTCTATGTTGAGGATAGTAAGTCTTTATAAGCAGCTGTGAATGTGTTGAAAGAATCCTCTTAGCATAAAGGTTTATAGTTTATATGTACAACAGAAGATTGTATGTACCAAGTACTTACCTATGTCCATGTGGTCGATTAGCCACAGAAGGTCGGCTACCTGTAAAGTTTTTAGTATATTAAGAAGTATATCAAGAAGGGTTTGAATATTATGTCCTTTAGCCCCTTCAGGCTTTGTATATGTAAAGTGATGAATCTCCCCTTTTTAGAGGGTTAGGATAGAGTCAACACTTTTCTAACAATTTGTTTAATTTCACATATTAGTTTGGCTATCTGCAAACAGTTTGCCACAGGGAATACTCTCTCCACGTGGTCAACACTTTTTTATAGTATCCATTCTTGTACTGATGTGCACTCCATTTCTTATGAGAGGCTGAGTAACTGGAAATGTCTAATACACACTAAAGGTTGTCCATGGAAGGGAAATGGTGATGTTACGGGGCTTGAGTGACTTTATTAAGGATGTTTTGTCTGAACAGTTGTAAACAGACTCAACCCTGTGTGCAGTAGGGGCTACCTATCGTTGTGTGGTTGATTGTCAACCTGGGTTTTGCTACTCATGAAGTGTATGGCATAGGGTCAATGTTGTACATAAAACAACTTGCTTCAAGTAGGGGCCTTCTGTGTGTGTACCTTAAATGGTACTTTATATTATTCTGAGGTATTTGGTGCTTACTGTTATAAATCTATTTATGTACTCCCTTATAGAGTATTGTGTAAAAAAGCAACTTGTATTATGTCAACAGCTGCTGTTGCTCCAGAAGTGGATACTTGCTGAACACTTCTCTGCATTTCAGCACAAACCAAGCATGTTGGGTGCATAGGGCCCGATTCACAGAACTAACTTAAGACAAAATCCTAAACTTACTACTTATGGTATTCACAGAAGTTAGGATTTTGACTTAAGTTTGTCTTAAGACAAACTTAAGACAGACTTAACAGACTTAAGACAAGTCTGTCTTAAGTTTGTCTTAAGACAAACTTGAGACAAAATCCTAAATCTGTGAATACCATTAGTAGTAAGTTTAGGATTTTGTCTTTAGTTAGTTCTGTGAATCGGGCCCTTAGACTTCACATGGCTCAATTTTTCAGTGGCTCCAAAGCTGTACTCCTTTTTTGTGCCACATGAAAATTCTTAATGGCACAGCTCTGTGCTTGGTGACACTTTTGTTTGCTCCTGGAGCAATTAAAAAAACATTCCAGATGAGACGCCCTCCTCTATCGATAAGGTGGGATGTGGTGGTGTTGGATCCTACTCTGATTATGAAGAAGCTGGCATCTTCTGGTGTTCCTTTAAAGATTCATAATGAATATTCTGGAAAGATGGTAGCTGGGCTCAGGTAACCATGATTACACCTCACCGTACTGTTCCAAAATGAGGAAAAAGTGGTGAGCCCTTCCTGGAATAAATTTCACATCGATTTCATCCAATGAGAAGTCTTTCATTGGTGTGTTTAGGCTCATGAGACTCTTTGTGAGACTCTTACGAGTTTCCCGTGAGATGCTGGTGAAATCATACATTCAGAAAAGTAGTATTATTGTCTTCTAGATATATCACCTCATGTGCTATTTGTTGTTTTAATAACAGTTTAGCATTAGGGTTTCATTTAAATGTCCATATTTCACTAATTTATACTCTGAAAATAAAGTTCTTGTGAGAGGACCGCGAGAGCCTGTCACACACTCCCCTGCAAGTACTCCGAGGGGGTGGAATTTCAGGTTTCGATCTTGCAGACTTCTCGCAAGACCGTATACTGCAAATAAAGTTGATAATAACATATTATAGAAATTTGAAATAAACAATAAACCTATACATTATCTAAACAATTGAAGAATTGAATGTACATGATAACATTGTAAACCTAAAATTAGTTTTTGCTATCCTGCAAGCCACTCGCAACACTATCAAACCACTTGCGAGAAGGCCACAAGAGTAAAGACACATCCATCAAAGACATTTCATTGGTTAAAATCAATGTCATCATTTGTTAGAAGAAGTAACCACCCTCCTTCTCTCATTTGGTATTTTGATGTAGCTACATCTCTACAGTCTATTCACCATCTACTCTCCAGTGTTGAACATAATAGAAGAGAAGGTAACACGTCTTCATCTGACTCAGATGAACAGGAAGCAGTTCAACCACCTGAGCCTGCTAAGCCTCCAAAGGAGTCCATAGCGGGTCAATTTCTTTGACATGCAACACAGGAGGCACCATGGTGTCTGTAAAATTTGTCACCTTCAAACTTTGCCACAAAGAGTTACGCCGAGGGACAAAGAAGCAGTACAGCTTGGGCACAACTGTGATGTTGCATCACTTAAAGGCCGTGCATCGAGCTAGACTTGTTCATGCTGAGATGCAGAGAAGTGCTAAAATAGCGACCTCATCAGAAGCTTCCACAACTTTTCAGGCAGGCCCAACAGTACCATAAAATGTTTTGGCAATACAGGCTGATACAAACAAGGCCTACTTAACTAAAGCAGCATTCTGCTGCCTGTGCAAACAAATACATTTTTCATCTGAGCTAACTTGAATAGCCCAAGACAAGCTGGCACAGGAGCACAGAGCCCTCTTTAGGGTTTGACCTATTATCATTCCACGTTTTGACTTTCTGCTTTTTTACAAAGTTACTTCTGTTTTCCACTCAAAAGACCACAAAAAAGAATACTAATGCCCACATGCATCAAACTCCTGTTTTGTGATTCCTAATTTGCGATTTTTACTGAATCGCAAATAAGGAATCGCAAAACGGGATGCATGATTGAAAGTGCATAATATTTGCGATTTGGTAAAAATCACAATTTTTACCGAATCGCAAATATTATGCGCATTCCAATTTGCGATTTCGCAATTCCCATTGATTCCTATGGGCCAAAAGGCCCATAGGAATCAATGGGAATTGCGAATTCGCAAATTAGAATTCGCAAAATGTTGATGCATTCCATGGGTGCAGGGGGGGTCCAAAGGACCCCCCCTGCACCCCTGAAATGTATTTTGAAGTGCATGTTTCAAACACACATGTCCTAAGGACATGTGTGTCTGTAACATGACAGTGTATTTAAATGCAAATTTGAGTATTTTAACACATTTTCGCAAATTACCACGAGGTTCAACCTCGTGGTAATTTGCACCCCAGATTTGCGAATTCGCAATTTTAAAATTAATCATGCATTGCTTTTAAGGAATCGCAAATTTGCGATTCCTTAAAAGCAATCGCCTTTTTGGAATTCGCAAAAAATAGCGATTTCAACAAAAATGCTTGATGCATCCCAGAAACCTATTTAGGAATCGCAAACGGCCGAATTTTGCGATTCGCACAGTTTGCACTTCCTAAATAGGTTGATGCATGTGGGCCTAAAAAACTAAACAAATGGCTCCCCTAAGAGCCACCTATTCAGATTAAAAGAAAGTGATAGTTTTTTGTTGTTTGTGTTGTATGTGTCTATATATTGCTATTCTCTTTTAGAGTGCTTCCACAGATTTTTTTATTTTATAAAACTTAACTCTAAACTTATTAGTGAATCATTGTTATACTTACTTATAATCTTAGATTGATATTCTCATAACAATGGAAGTGTTTTAAATGTTGTTCCTATTATTATTTAATGACATCATAATTTGAAACTGAAAATATTGAAATAATGAGGATGAAGTACACAAAACTTTATCTCACTGCTGAGCAGCAATTAATCTTGATGTGCTTCGTTGTGTGGAAATAAGATGGTAGAAATTAACCACAGACACTAAGATATGGCTCATATCTTCTGTCTGTTAGCACTTTGTGCTGCTTAGTAGCAAAGCAAGAACCTTTGCACCATGGTTCAAGGGGGCCTACGTTAAAGGCAGAATTATTTTCATGAAGGAATGCATTCCTTTCTGCACTAAAATAATGCTGTTTGTAATGCTGGCACCCTTGTACCATGTTGCAAAAGTCCTACATTCCTACTCAATAGCACACAGTGCACCAGTATTAAAACATATAACAAATGCACCATATGTAGTAAGATATGGTAAATTTTGCAGTCTTCTAGCACTGAAGCACTGTGTGCTGCTAAGTAGCAATGCAGCAAGTATTGAACCGTGGTGCAAGGGTGCCTATGTTGCATACAGCATTGTTTTTAAGCAGTTAGGAATTCCTTTCTCCACAAAAACAATGGGGCATATTATCAAGGGGGTTTATCTCCGCTTTTTTGGCTTTAAAAGCCAAGAAAGCGGAAATAAAATTATCTCCCTATTACCTAGCTGTCGCTAACACCAGTTAGTGAAGCTAGTAGGAGATAGCGACCATCTTGGGCCCGCTTTGCATGTCAGTGAAATGTATCACTAATGACATGCAAAGTGGGCGTGCCAAGATGTTAGCGACTGGAAACAGTCGCTAACATCGCTATCTCCTATTACCAACTTTTGGAGATATTTGCGCTAAGCGCGAATATCTCCAAAAGTTAACACCTGCCCCTGAGCAGTTCTTAGCCATGTTATCCAATGGTAGGTGAATAACATGGCTAAGAGCATTAGCTCAGTAATGCATGAATATCGCGGACTTTTCAGTGATATTCATGCATTTCGGCCGATTTTTATCGCTTAGGAGATAAACCTTGATAATAGCAAGGTTCCTAAGTGATAAAAATCGCCGCAGCTCGGCGATAAAAATATTGCTGCTAAGCCAACATAGCGATAATTATCGCTAGTTGTTGGTAATATGCCCCAATGTTGCCTATGGTTGGGTTACCTGTAAGCAGCATACGTTGCATCAGTGCTACATGCCTGCCAACGTATACATACATTTGACAGTGCGAAGAGAGAGCATAACCATGGAAGGGGAGGAGCCTCATGCCGAGAGCTACCTGAGAGGCAGTCTGGCCTCCACAATACACCCACTCTCTCCCAAAACTAAAAAATAAAGGGTCTGTGAGGCTGTCACCGATAATAGGGTGTTTACACACTCCTTAATGGACATTGTCTGCTTACAGCTGTAAAGCCACTCTGGTCACTGCTTCCCAGCTTGTCTTCCCTGCCACTCTGTGATTTCACTTAAATATAATGGGAAACCTAATCTACCCTTGAGGGCTTGGGCAAGGAAAATGAATGGGTAAAGGGTGCCTTCAAGGGATTTATTTCTAATATTCAATTGTATTGCTTTTAGCATATATTCAGGTGCAAGAGTTATTTATAAAATTGCTAATACATTTCTTTACAAAAACCTTTTTGGGAAGTGAAGTGAAGTTTTTTGTGTTCCTTGTATAGAATAAGAACCAGTGACACAATCACAACCAAAAAATATTTATACAAAAAAACAGAAAAACACAGGTGTATATAAAAAAAGATTTTGTCTTTTGAAATTAGTCAAGGGTACCACACAATTACATACACAATGTAACAAGGAGAAAGCAAATGCGATTATACAGTCCTTCAATGTCACTAATGTAAACAGTTTTTCTATCGTTAATTATTTGCCAGAAAGAAGTGTTAATTTCAACATTTCGGTCTCTACACATTCGTCCATGAGACCATCTTCAGGACTGTCATGTAAAAAAGTTGACCCCTGCCCAGTACTTCAGGCGATTCAAAAAGTCAAATATACGTTTTATCGGCGACTTCTGAACCTAGGCAAAGTCGGTCGTGGCTCTGTAGCTTTTATTTAAAAGGATGACCGCCTCCGAAAAAGGGATATTCAAGTCATGGCACTTCACGGGTGGTATTTCTCAATTTACTGGCCACAGAGCCTTTTCAGTCATAGAGATTTAATCTGTTATATGGATGTGTGTGAGCAAGATTCTCAATCGTTTGTCGGATTCTCCAGGTGAACGTGTGAAGGGAGGCGAAATCATGTGATACACAGTGTCATTGTGTGAGTTGGCAGGTCTGGTGCTAAAAGACTGCAGAAACCCACCATATCCACAAAAAAATGGCTCATTTCTGGTATCTCTTAGCACTTGACACTATGTGCTGCCTAGTGGTAATTCAGGTACCTTTCTTCCATGGTACAAGAGTGTGATTGTAACAGCCAGCAGTGTTTTATAAAGTAACATATCTCTACTTCTGTAGAAACATAGGGACATATTTTCGTTACTGGAGCAGCACTTTTTTGATGCTCCAATGGCGTAGCGCCATTTCACATATTTCCAAGTTGGTGCTAAGCCACTTAACGTGGTTTTTCGTCACCTTGTAAATATGCCCCTTAGTGCCAAAGTCCTCTGGGACAAAGGGGCATGCAATGGATGTTGCAGTGGGCATTGCACCGCAACACCCATTGCTTTTTGACACTGCCTCAGATTTACAAGGCTAAGGCAGCACCAAAAACGAATGCCAGGGAATACCTGGCCTTAGTATGGCGACACAGTGTGTCAATGCTAAGAGAAAGCAGAAATGATCTGTTGTGCCAACAATTGAAGGCCGATTCTTGCATTTGTTCTCAAGTATTAGACCAGGAGTATTTTCAACTCAATAGTTCTTTATTAAGGAGTGTATTCCATATATAATACACTGCAAATCTTTAGCAACATTCTACTCCATGAGGCCAGATTCTCCCTGGCTCATGTAAACTGCTATTAATTATTTACTACAGCAACAGAAACACTGGAACAGCATTTGCCCATTTCTTATTCTAATGGTACTTCCCTCCTTGAGAAGGGACGATTAAAGTCTCTGATATGCTGTTCTGCACTGCCTCTACCTTGTACATAACTGTGCCAAATACATACATTCTGTACAGGGAGAGTAAACAGAAATACTGAGAACATTACAACATCTGAAATGCAAAAGCAGATGTTTTATATCAACTCATTTATCTACCATAAATAATAAATGTATTCACTGGTAAAACTGTTTTTTTTAAATTTCTCAGAATATGGCACTTACACCGAATGCATTCTGGTCTTAAGTATGTATACGTTTGTATGTATGCCTTTGGGTCCTCCCCATGGGACCTAGGGAGACAGGGTTTGCCTACCCTGTCCCCTTATATCCGTTTTTTTCTACATGTTGAAGACAATGGACTAAGTCGACTAATCCTGTAATGGCTGCCAGCAACATTTATCTGATGTAGCTGGCACCCAATCAGAGTGCTCGCTCCCGCAGGTGTCTGACTCCCGTGGGAGAGAATTGAACCAAGGGAAAAAGCTCTCTAGGTCTAGCAGAAAGGTCCATTTTTAAATTGGTGCTCCCATAAGAGTATTTCGAGCCTCTTGCGGACCAAACCTTCCAGATATTTATATTCTTTTACATTTTTGTTTCTCAATGCTATTGAACGGGTTTACACCAAATCACAAAAAGCACAATCTGCGTAACAAGATCTTGCACCCTGCCAAATTTGGTTTAACTCTGTTTAGCAGTTTCGCTGTAGCTTTGTCCAAAGAAGTCAATGGAAAATACGTGGGAATTTTGTGTTTTGAAAACCCCTCTTTTTTCTTGGTTCTTACGCGTTGGCCCCCTCCCAGAGCCATTAAGGACCCCATCAAAAATTATCCTGCCTACTGGGTGTAGACGTTTGATCTGTTTTCCTGCCAGCAATGAAGCAGGCAGGGAAACAGATCAAAATATTGCTCTGTCCTGAAGGGAGCAGTATTAGGAGCTTCTCCCTGCGGGTGGAAGCAATGATGGCTCCTGCTGTATGCAAGGAGCCGGCTGGAGCCACAGGGCTCCACCCATTGCCCCCAATGAGAGTATGGTGGGTGTCCTGGGTGGGCACAGGGGCACCCTCATTTTTTAAATATGGGCCCTGGGGGAATCCCCAGGGCCTAAAGATGCTTAGCGAGGGGGGCCATGGCCATTCTCTGCAGCCAACGCCCTGACATGCAGGGCCTTTGGCAAGGGATTAGATTTACGTATGGTAATTAAATATTACTTTTAGTTAATAAAACCACAGAATTTCACTGAAGAAAACAAAGGTTAAAGTAACATTATAGATAGGTGAATATGTCAGTGACAACATTAACATTTTAGACTAAAAAACACAGAAATTTACCAGTTATAGTTAGCAAAGCTAACTATAACTTGTGCCCCAGCCATACACCTCTTATGACCTCACATATTACATCATTCATGACATGTTCTATAGCATCATTTATGACATCACTGATGACATCTCAATTAACATTTTAAACAGAAATGTGAACAAAAAAAGCTTGAGTGACATCATCATTTATGTAATTTGAGAAGTCATCAGTGAGGAAAATACATCTAACTTTTATGAACACCTCATTAAGGCATTTTGTTGTCTTCCAGTTTGTTTATAGAATATTTACAGACCATCTAGTTTATGTGCAAGTCAAAACAATCTTCGGCTATCAAGTTAAAGAGGCAGTTTAAACCACTATACTGGATCACTGTCTCCTGTTTTCTCACAAATATAATTTTTTTGTTTGTGCTTTGTAGTGAGTTAATCTACAGCAAACAAACTTTTTCAGGAATGTTTGCAGATTTTGCAGCAAATACACAATTCCCTTTGTAAATGTCTCTAAAACATTGCTAGTATTGGAAATATCATGTGGATCGCTACACTCTCCTCATTTGGCTTTTATGGGACAAAGTATGTCATCAGATTATCATCTATAACAGAGGTCAGTTCCAAATGGCTATCTCTTAATGATGTTTTATTTAGATTTTGTTAATGAAGAACTTGATTTTTGAGAAAATACAACCTTCTTGCTAGATTACCCATTTTAATGTTGTTCAGAGACCACATCCATATATGATGGAAAGTGCTGTCACAAATCTGCTGTGATAAACAAGCCAATGAATGTCCCTGAAGGTTTGTCAGTTCTAACTAGACAAGGATCAAGGCATTGTAAGTTTTTTTCATTTTTTGTTTCACTGTTCCACTGCTGTACTTACAAAAGAATTTTCTAAGTTTCAGTGAGAAATTAGGTTGTTGGTTGAGGGGGTGTGAGCCAGAATCCCTGTTAGGGTGAACCACAGAAAGTCACTAAATGAACCAGTGCTGGGACAAAACAGTCCGGCATAACTTAGAGGCAACGTGTAAAATGTTTATGAAGCAGTCAAAAAGCAATAAAATTAAAACACAAAACAAGAAAATTCCACTCTTTTTAGAAAAATAGAGTACAATTTATTAAGTAAAATGACACAAATTACAAAAATAGAAGTAAAAGTAGAACTGGAGGTGTGCAATTTTAGAAAGATTGAAGGTAAAGTATAGCGTCTAAAAGTACAAAGTGTAACTCGCAGAAACCTGCTTGTGTGAGACCGGGTGAAAGTCACAAGTTCAGGCTGACTGCAATGGAAGGAATGTTGTAAGTAAAACAAGTGTAAATGACAAGGATACCAGGTAAATTATTGTTTACACTATATACGAAGGCCCTACCTGGTTCTGGTCTACCGGGCCTATCCCCCCTTTTACAACTGTGCAATGGAAGGAAGGCAGGATACAGGGACCAAGTTAGTCCAGTTGAAAAAATTACCTTTTAAAATCCAGCACAAAGAGTTACGTTCACAACGGAGCAGGCAGCAAGGAACAGGGAGAGCATTCTGGATGGTCATCACTGTAGCACAAGGATGGCCCTCAGCATAGTGCAAAGCTCCTGTTAGGCATCGTAGACGTTTGTTGCTGGAGATTCTTGTTGACTGTCACCGCAGGCTGTTGATGCTGTGATCTGCACTTCGCATGCAGATCACGTTTTGCTGATGGTCTCTATAGCCCGAAGAGTCAGGTTCACTCGAGCTTTCCATTGTTGGTTGGTGCACACGGCAAGATCATAGCACGAACAGGCTAGTTCGTGATCACGAAGAGCCTAAATATTCACAATTTCTCCTTTTTGAGTCGGAGGTGTTCACTCTGATGCCAGCCAAGCCTCCAGGGACTGGGTAGGCACCTCTTGGGGAACAGGGACTCACTCAGGCAGTTCCAGTGCAGGTCCAGTTGCAGATCCAGGTGGCAGGTCAGCTGGGCAGATGCATGGGGGCCTCTTGAACTCGTTATAGACCTGTAGCTCAGAACAGGAGATCAGTCAGATGACCCTTGTAGTCACTCAGCCTGGGATGAAGGGAGCAGGTCCAGTCTTCTTTCTCAGCAAGCAGGGCAGGCCTCAAACAGCTGAGCATCCTTCTTCTGTAATATCCATAAGTCCTGGAGTGTACTGAAGAGTAGGTCTGGAAGTCCCCTTTTTATACCTGGTACCCACTTAGAATTGGGCGAAGCTTCTAGAGTTTCCCTCTACAGAGGTGTCTGAAATTTTCTGCCTCCCTGCCTGGTCCCAGTCTGTCTGGGGCACAGTAGGCTAGGGTGAAGTCCTTTGTGTGTGAGCTGGGCCCTTACTTGTGAAGTGCAAGTGTGGTAAGTGACAGCCCCCCATTCTGCTGGAGATGGCTCATCCTGCCAACTCCGAGACCCTCTATTGTGATGCTTTTTAGGAGGAATACACAAACACTAACGGTCAACTACACAGAGTCATGTGACCCATGCTGCAACCACCGAATGATTACGAGTAGAAAATGCCAGATTTTTTAAAAGTGGCATTTTCAGAACTGTGACTCTAAACCCAACTTTACCATTAAAGGGTGTTTTAAATTACAATTCATCAGACGCCAATCAAAGTATTCCTACTTGCTCCCAAACAAAAGTTATCACTTAATAAATGCCCACTGCTAATCTCGTCCCATAATGCTTTGCTGGGCCTTTGGTTGGGATTGTTTTTTTGCCAATAACTGTGCTTGGGGTGGTCCTAAGAGGATGAGACCACCACCGAAGTTTAACAAGATGTGATTTTTGTTTATGCTCATTGTGTTCAAGGCATCTGCTTGGTCCTCCCCTAGGTTAGGGGGGACCCCAAAGTCATCACCGTGCTCATTGCCTAATGGTTTCATTGAAAAAGTTCACTTTTGTGAATTGGTTATTTGCGGTTTAGCATGTAAGATTGTTTAATCAAAGCATCTGAGAACGGTGCGCTACGCTATGTGTAATTTGCAGAGTGCAAATTAGTACAAACTACATAACAGGGTGTCAATTGTCTATGGTAGAGTTTATTGAAAGACTGGTTCCTTTTCTTATAAATAAATACAGGGTGAATACTTCAGTTTTATGACAATATCTCTGCTTAGAATTCCCTACAGTGTAAAGGTTGGGTGTCAAACCCTTTAATGAGGAACTCACCCATCTACAAACACCTATTTTTTGGGTTAACAAGACGCATGATTGGGTTTCCTACGAGCACCTTCTCTAGTGACACCTCAGCACAAACAAAGTAAGAGATCTGGGTAGAAGGTTTTAGCAAAACACTAGGGGGCATATTATCAAGAATGGCGTTAAAAATTATGTTCTGGTGTGAACATGGGCTTCTATTGGAATTCTGCAGGGCATATTATCAAGCCTGTTATCGCCACTTTAGCAGCAATTTTCTACCGCTAAACTGGCGATAATCTTAATGTCGTCCTTGATAATATGCCCCTAGGCCCTTTGTTGTCACATATTAACAGAGTGCAAATTCTGTATGGTAGAGTGTGATGTAAGACTATCTCCTTTTCTTACAACTCTATACAGGGTGAATGCTTGGGTTTTATGACAACATACCCTGTCTGACGATGCCTCTCTACAGAGTGAATGCTGGGTGTGAAAGGCGTTAGGGGCATATTAACAAGGCAGCGATAAATATATTATCGCCGCTTTAGCGACCGTCTTCGGACGCTAAGCAGCAATAATTTTATCGCCGTATCAACAAGGCCACTTAGCGTTGGTTTTCAACGCTTAGCGACCGGATTTATTATCGCCTAGCCTCGCATTGCTAATGAGATGGAAGGTAGGCGTGTGGTAGGCGTATATGGGAATACTTCAGGGAAATCTATCACTAACGGGGATTCGCGATATTAACAACGAGGGCCTGTCAGCGTTAGCGTTGTGATTTATATCGCTAACAGGGGCTTAACTCAGGAATTTAACGTCTGCCAAATTCCTGATTTAGGCATACCTGTAATGGGGGTGGATTATGTGGCTAAAACCACAGGCCCTATCAACAAGGTTATCGCCATTTTCAATGGAATATTGCTGGAATACCAAAAGTAGTAAGTTCATTCTGTGAATGCCAAAAGTAGTAAGTGCATTCTGTGAATACCAAAATAGTAGTAAGTTTAGGATTGAGTCTTAAGTTCATTCTGTGAATCGGGCCCCTAGTGAGCTGAAGAAAAAGGTGAAAGGCACTATGACAGACCAGTAAATGAATAGGGCTGACTGAAAGTCCCAGTAAATAAGAATGTATTGCTAGATATGTTTTGATTAAAATGAAAAGGTTATGGCTAACACCAGATCGAAAAAGCAACACCCAAAAATAATTGGCTTCTTAGAATCTTGCCATATTGTGCCATTTTATAGAAACAGATCTAAAGCCCCTTTTAATGTTGTTGACCATGCACGCATATTCCTAAAAACTACACTCCTACTCATGGTCCTGGTTCCTCACACAGGGGCGAAAGGGCCCTCACAAATATTCTGTTGCCGTACCCAGAGAAAAATAATTAGAGGGAGTATTGGTGAAAGCTGGATGTGAATTGTTTTTCTGAGGAACTCTCCCCTCTGCAAAGACCTTTTCTCTGGATGAACAGGGTTTGTGATTGAGTGTGATAAGAGGATCCTCGCTAGTGACTCCTCAGCACAAAGTAGAAGCTATGTGTAGAAGGATTTAGTAAACACTAGGCCTTCTGTTGTCACATTATAACAAAGTGTAACATCTCTATGATAGAGTTTTATGCCAGAGTGGTTGCTTTTCTTACAACTATATACAGGCCAAATGCTTTGGTTATATGACAATTGGCATCTCTGCTGAAACCTCTCTACAGACTGAAGGCTGGTTGTGAAATGCTTTTGTGAGGAACTCACATCTCCTACAAAGATCTTTGCTCTGTGGAACAGGGTGTATGATTGGGTTTGCTAAGAGCACCCTCTCTAGGGACACCTCAGCACAGAGTAAAAGATCTGTTTAGAAAGTATTAGAGAAACACTAGGCCCTGTGTTATCACATTTTAACAGGGTGCAAATACTCTATGGTAAAGTATAATGGAAGACTTGCTCCATTTCTTACAACACTATACAAGGTGAATGCTTGGGTTTTACGACAACATGGCGTCTCTGCTGAGAACTCTCTACAGGGTGAACTGAAGGCTGGGTGTGAAAGGTTTTAGTGAGAAACTTGCCACTCTGCAAAGTCCCTGTGTTTGGGTGAATTGGGTGTATGATTGGGTTTGCTAAGAGCAGCCTCTACATTGACTTCTCTGCACAAATTCTCTTTGGTAAAGCTTAAAGAAAGATTGGGTCCTTTTTTAACAACATCATACAAGCTTCAGTTTTATGACAGTTTGGTCTCTCTACTGAGACCTCTCTACTGGTTAAGGGCTGGGTATGAAAGTCTCTAGTGAACTCACTCCTATGCAAACGCCTGTTCTCTGAGTGAACAGGGTATCTGATTTGGTTTGGTAACACCACCCTCTCTAGTGACATATGATTGTTTGAAACATGATACCAACATATGAGACCAATAATCTAACTACTGCTTAAACTGTACTATACATTTTTTAAATCAGCTTATTTACAATATGGACAAAGTTATTACGTGGACATGTAATACATCTTTAACTTCCAAATTTGTATTTAGTCACTAGAACGCTTCGACAATACATCAACAACTCCTGGAAGACATCTACAGCGCAATACTAAAATCACTGAATTACTACATATAAATACAGTACCATACCACACATATGCTAAACTAAGATTCAGTAGCAAAGTCTGTTCTTTGCTATATGGCACTTATTTTTGTTATAATTTTCCGATTTCAACAGCAACAAACACAATGAAATGAATACAAATGACAAATAGGAAAGTTTCATTACCTTCAAAACACAAATAAGTCTTTTTTCTTTTGAATATCTATATTTTCTGAATATTTTTAATATAATTGGATTTTTAATTATTTAAATTCTGCCAATCACATTTTAAATGTGAAAAATAATCATCACTCCCTTAATAACCACACAGTTTAAAACTGTAAAAACATGGTATAAATCTTAACTCACAAACTCCATCAATTAATTACAGTATAGGTTGTAGTACCTACAAAAGAAGCTATATCTTCAAAGTAGCTGAGTAGACTAATTTATTTTACTGCCAAATCAAATCACCTGTGCTGAGCACAAGCCAAAGAGATTACACCTGCTACTCCTCTACAACAACAAGGGCCATCTCCGCTATCTTTGTTTATAGAAGAGATATAAGTATCTGAACCTCCAAGTCTTGAAGCAAATCACATCGTAACTATTTTTTAATCATGTAGTGGGCATGTCAATTATTAGTGGACCTCACTTTTCCTTTCTTGACACAGCAAATCTATCTCTGCCACACTACATTTACCATAAGCCACCGTAATCAGCTTTCTATACTTTTATCTTAACATATTTCTCAACCAGAAGAATGTGTAGTAGATTTAGTTTATTTTGTGGTTGTTTTATACACTGTATGATACTAGTGCAGTCCTGATTAATAATTTTTGTTAGTCGTCTCCATTGGAACTCATGGGACTCTAAAGGGATTGTGAAAACACCTCATGGCAGTCTAGGCATTTCCTTGCAACTCCTGATAGAGTCCTGCAGTATCATACGGAACCCAGACTGTAAGCTGTACTTGCAGAAGCTTGCAACAGACTCCCACAAGACTCTCATAGAGCGCGTTAATAATTTAAAAAACAACAACTATAATTAGCAAAAATATAGACACACACTTTTTTGTCTTTATAAACTACACTGACTATATTTTTAGTACATACATTCAGTGTGTTGATTTTTATACCAGTTTCAATACATACTTTCACAAACAGTGCAGCATACTACATTTAACTTTCACAGTTCTTTTTTCCTGCTTAGACCATCATCTATCTTATAAAAAATATATAACCTAGACAAACGTATACAAGGAAGACAGACTAAACTCTCGCCCCTCTTACCCTCCTGCAACCAATACCACACTCCTTTAGAAAACATTCTTTAACCGATCAGTAAACACCATACAAACAGTTTTTCACAGCCTAACCCACTGTTTTGATTGATCACAATCTAACAATAGCATGTTTACTTTTTCTACCATCCCTTTTTTACCCACTGATTGAATTTCATGTTCTTCCAGAATTTTACTAATTCTGCTGCACACTCTTGTTGTGGCACTCATCTCCATACTGGATCATGGTTCACCTCTAGATTGTGGGTGACAGCTCTATCCACAGGGCTAGAGATTATGTCATAAAGTGTGGTATTGACAGAGATCTTGGAGTTTCTAAGTTGGACTCACTTGGATTGGTCACAGTGGTATGAAATGACATCAATTGTTACCCGTGGTTGAGAGCATTTTTGATTGTGAGCACCCAGACCTCATGACAGTGCACTGTGGTGGCAATGCCTTAGGCACAATTACAGGGATTGGACTTAAATTCCGAATGAAGGAGACCTTTTCTCAGTCTCTCTTTCCTCAAACAGCCTTTGTATATTCCAAAATATGTAAGTCAAAAATCTCAATAATCAGAACACTTTTGTCCTAAAATGAGAAATCCTGGAGACATGTTAATAAAACAATTTCTGTATTCCTCTGTGACCCTGGTATAGACTTTATTTTCACAATATCATCCGTTTTGATATGTCAGGTCTCTACAGGCAAGATGGTGTGCAAATCACTGCAGGAAAATCAGGATCCACCTTAATAATGTTAAGGAATATATCCAGTTCTACATATAAGTGTTCTTTACACACTATACACATAACATCTCTTTTCACAGCTGCCTTACTTGCACATTATCTGACTGTTTTATTTTAAAACTACCATTTAAAAAAAAAAGTTAGCACCCGCTGGAGTCAGGTGGGAGCGGGAACACCCACACAGCACCCACTCCCTTATATATTTTTCCTACTTTACATGAGTCTGGCTATCTCATACATGCCATCTACAGTAACTGGCAGAAAACTGTGCAATGCACATTATGAGAAAGGAGAGGCCTCTCTGCAAAGAGATCTCCCCAGCACAAGAGACATGCATAGTGGGGAGTTTGAAGAGACTATACTCAAAGCTTGGACCTCTCCCCAGGACAGCAGATGGGTGTAGTAGTATGTCAGGAGGGACTAACCCCTCCCCTGGGCGATAAGTGTACCGAGTAAGGTGTGAGATTATACTGGCCTTTATGCTGAGGCCCCTACCCAGGGTGATAGTCATGCATTGTAAGGTGTGAGACGAGACTGGCCTCTCTGCATAGGCCTCTCATTGTTCAAAAACATACCTGTGATGAAGTGACTTGCAATGCCGTGGCAGTACATCTCTCCATGTGTTGTGGGTGCAATGTTGAAGTTTTCATTTAACAGTAGGGTGATATAGGGGAAAGGTTATGGGCAGAAGATAATCCATAAATATGGGGATAAGGGTATCAATCTGACTTGAATATATCATATCTCATAGAGCACCAGGATAGGTCATGGCTGTGGAAGACAGTGATCTAAGACGATTATTAGATAATTTCAAAGATGTGTTTAGTGAGAAAGTAGGCTTAATAAAGGGGTATAGGCTAAATGTACTAAGATGTACTAAGATGTGATTAGCAGCAAATTACATGCAAACTTTTTGTTTTGTAAATTGATAAATTGATAAATTTGTGAACCCAGTCTATGATTGTACGGTCAGTTTGAAAAGTAAGGAACCGGAAGGGCTAGCAGAATTACCCACCTAATTTAAGTTTATTATGTGGATCATTAATTGTGGCTCCCTCTGATTGGCTAGTGGTAGTTTGCAAGGGACAAAAGACCACCATCCCCGTAAAAATATTTAAAAATAGATTTTTTTAAAGCAGCCAGAGTTTCTTAAAGGTATCAGCGCTGTTTAAAAAAAAGTTATTCCATTTGAAAAACTTTAGCTAGAGTAGGCAGTGGACCCTGGGATTCAAGTCGCTACTTAGCAGATCTCCACTACTTCTTTAAAAGTGTGGTTTTGTATCATTAAGAAATAAGCGTGAGTATGAGTCTGCTCACCTCTTACTGCCAGCCCTCTGATCAACCAAAAGAAGGAGATCAAAATGCCAGGAAATGCCAGGAAATTAAAAGTTCAAACATAACCTAGGCAACAGCATCAAAAAGCTTAGGTCCACCTGTGGAGAGGTGTAGTGCCGCGACCAGGGCAGCTGACTTCAGAGCACAGGGTTCACGGTTCGATCCCCAGCTCTGGTGGCAGCTCAACTCAGCACCTTGTGACTCTGGGCAATACCTCACTTAATTTCCGCGAGGGCCCCCAGCACCTTGAGACCTCGTAAGGGTGAGTAGTTTGTGCTTAACAAATATGGATTTATAAGAATAAACTGCTTGATCACTAGAATGACTTAGCTGATGTTGAAGCTGCAGATAGGGTCCTTGCAGAAATGAGTAGGAAGCTAGATTCATCAAGCATTTTTGCGGGTGCGAATCGCAAAATTCGACCGTTTGCGCCCGCAAAAATGGCATTTGGAATTCATCAATGGGTCATGAACTCGCAATTTGAAAAATCGCAAATAATTGCGGTTTCTCAAATTGCGATCGCATTTAAGGAATCTCAATTAGTGATCCATCTATCATAACATTATCTCATCAACCAGTCCCCATTCCATGCATGTCCTTGCGTACCCAGACATGCCAAGTGATTGAATCATGTACCTTCCTTACAAACAGGACACATGCCACACAGACACCACCATAACTTTAAGCACTACACAACATCATTTGTGTAACCATAACTTAAAATTAACATAGTAAAATCTTACCTTTGCTACATGATGAAGCCTGATCCCGGAGCACACACGGGTGTAACAAAACATAAATAAATTACCATAGGTTTACCATAAATTACCATAGGTGCTGGAAGTAGGCATGATGTGGGTGCTGCAGCACCTTCAAAATAATCATGCTGGAGTTCTGAAGGTGAATGAGCAATAACGATTCCTTTAACTTTCGTTTTTATCTTGTTGCACTTGCTGTGCTTTCAAAGACAGAAATCAAATGTCAGGCTATGCCACATTACATCTTATTTTTTCATCAGAGAGATTTGTGTTTAGTTTTCTTTCTCTGACTGTTAAGTTAGAGGAATTTGCGAAGTAAACTATCTGAAAATCTTTCCTGGGTACAATGAGCATTAAAGGATGTAGGACATTGATTTTTTCCTATCACACAACAACATTTAAATTACCTGTAAAATAACTCTGCAAATATTCCAAACTATAACAGCAGTTTGGAATGCACAAATGATTCACATTGCAGCTATTTTAATATGATCAGTACAAATCAAGACCCTATACTTGGTAATGTGTAAATGATACATATTTTCTACACTTCCACACATTATCATTTGTACGCTATATGGTTTTATCAGTAATACTGCATGTCAGTGCAACTTTTGTGGCCATTTCTATGGAAACTGTGCTATCTGTACATTACCAAGCGATGCCACACCATGCTTTAGTAATATATTAGCTTCTGTGTTCTCCAAAATTCACCCCTGCCTACATACCACACTCTTACCATTTGCCTGCTGAATGGACGTGGCTTATTTTGCTATAATTGTTCTTTGTCTGATAGTTGGCTATTTTGCAATGCCAGTGACTTCAGTGAAGTAATATTGATGGCAGCACCCCCACCCTGAAAATTGATCTAGCACCACTATCTGGCACACAAATGCAAAAAGAATGGTAGACAATACCAGACTTGCAAATCTTGAAATTCTCTTGCAACAGGATTCTCATGTTCCCCGCACTGGAAGTGCCCAGGGGATATAGGACCAGGTGCATCAACACACCGTTTTGCGATTCCATAATTGCAAATCTTTGCGATTTGCAATTAGGAAATCACACAAAAAATGCATGAAAGTGTGTTGAACACTTTCTGCGAGTCCTAGGGGATCGCAAATGACCTACCTCATGAATATTAATGAGGTAGGTCGCATTTTGCAACCCCGTAGGAATCACAAAAATCACAGGGATGGTGGCCTGCTGGGCTCAGCAGACCACCATGTGATTGCTATTAAATAAAGTATTTTTTTTTTGTAAAGCAGCCTGTTTTCCTTAAAAACTGGGATGCTTTACAAAAAGAAAAATGAAAAGTTTCCCTACTAATTTTTAAGACCAGGGAGTGGTCCATGGGACCACTGCTTGCTCTTAAAAAATGCTTTCACAAACATTCACAAATGGGAAGGGTCCCATTTTGAATGGGTTTCCACCTACATGAAGTAGGTGTTAAAATGCTAATGTTTTGTGACCGCTTTTGAGTCACAAAACATTCATACATACAATCCAATTCGGTAATAGGAAGGGACGCCCTGAACAAGCCACTTCCTAATACCAAATCTCAGACCCATTTTGAGATTCGGTAACAGGTTACCGAATTGCAAAATAGGGTTTGCTGCATCTGAAAAGCATTTTTTGCATTCGCAAACGGACCGATTCTGCATATTGGCCCATTGCAAAGATAAAAATGATGCTTGATGCATACGCCCCATACTTCTTACACCATAGAGCATTGGGTAGTAGTGGTAACAATTATCGTGCCTCGTATAGAAGCCACAGAGCAAATTGTGGGGAAATTGTCGGTTGGGAGAAAAGCCAAGTATAATGGAGGCGCTGTAATGGTTAGAGCACCCAACTACCAGAGGTGCAGAAACACAATGAGGGCAAAATCAATGTGTGAAGCATAAGTCATACATAAAACCAAAGTACTCTCCAGTGTATTAGAACAGGAAGTGTAATGTCCAGACAATACGGACTTCTTAACAAACACAGGGGCATATTATCAACAATTAGCGATTAACTGCTGTTAGCAACAGCTTGCTAATAGGGCGATAAAATTATTGCCGCTTTTTGGACGAAAACGGCCGGAAAAGCGGCGATAATCTCATATCGCCCGCCTTGATAATATGCCCCACAGTTTCTTATTTATTTTAACACATATGTAAAGATGTGGTTAACAGACACATATAATTATAACATATGGTTAGTGAATTTGTAATCTTCAGAAGTAATGGATGTCTTAGAAAGAGACAGAAGATAGATATAAAGACAAATAGAAAGATGGCCCAAGATTTTGTGAACAGAAATCCATGAAAGGTGCAAATAGCCAAAAGATTTCTAAAAGAATTGAAAAATAGAAAATAGCAGTATACAATGAAGTACAGTTCTGTGAGAAGTTTTGAAACTTCAAAAGAGAATCAGATACCCAAGTGTTGTCTACTATGAAGAGCAAGACACTCGGGGAGGAACCTTCACTCTGACATATAAAAAACCATAGATGATAAAATAAGTTAAAATGATGTGCACCCATATAGAAGAGTCTCGATAACATAAATGGACATAAGCTCAATGTGTAAGTCAATAACCCACTTCAAGGAAAGAGAGTAAGATAACAGGATCCAAATGGTTGTCCACAGCGAGCTACAAAAAGTCACGTCAGAAAGTCTTTTCGGAGGCCAAAGAGCTGCATCTAGATGGAGTAGTCCAATAATCAAAACATGATAGGGGTCTTAGGAAAAGGAAAGTACGTAGCTATTAGTAAATATGAAACATGTGCTCAAATTGCACAAATGCTTAGTTATAAGATTCTGAGTGATGGTATCAGCCAAGACCTGGAACGAGCTACCAGCAGACATCAGACGCGCCCCCTCCCTGAACACCTTCAGGAAGACCGTCAAGACCTGGCTCTTCAGTTAACAGCTCTGCGGACCGCCCCACCCCCGGCGCCTTGAGACCCTCACGGGTGAGTCGCATGCTTACAATTACCCTGATTGATTGTATCCAGTCATAAATCATAGAACCTCGTTTGTTATAATCGCTCATAAGTATTACAAGGTTAAACCTGTTTTGGTCACACTGCTTTGACAGGCTCAAAATCAAGTGGAAAAGTAGAAAATATGTAACATGTCGTACAACAACAAAAGGTGGTAACAGCTACCAGAGAAAGTAAGACATAACAGGCATATAAAAGAGGCAGGAACTACATTTCAGTACTCTCTGGGTTTGTAGGTAAAATGTTCTGCAATGCCAAGTAATGTATTGACAAGATGTTCTGTAACATCCGTGTCAATTAATTACAGTCCTGAAAAAGGATTTAGAAGAAAGAGAACTCAATAAGTAAAACATGGCTTAATAACGTGAAATACTTCTTACATAAACACCACACTATTTGACAGGAGACTCGCATCCCCCTCCCAAATCCCAGAAGCTGTACATTATATGTAGATCTCAAATCAAGCAGATACCATTCTTCACTTCCCCAAACTACCAAATATGCCTTTATGTACATGCCCAGACGTGGATCACATACACAATGTGTCACTGGAACCAAGCTATTCCTGGCTGATGACCCTAAGTGGGGCAAAACTGATCCTGGATCGATTATGTTCTGGTTCAGGGTGGACCCTATTCATTAGAGCAGGATCAAGAATGATTTGCATATGGCTGGGTCCAAACTGAGGTGTCATGGTGTGCAAAATAACAATGGACTGGGAAGCGTCCAGAGATACTACCAGTGACTGAGATTAAATCAACCATTCGATTCATCATATTTTGTATATTTTAGTGTATCGCTCCAAGTGGGATGAGTATGCCCAGACGTGGGTCCCGCACACACTGTGTCACTGAAAACAAGCTATACCTGGATGATGAGTCCTAACTAGGGCAAAACTGATCCTGGGTTGCTTTTGTGCTAGTTCAGGGAGGACTGTTCCCAGCGGAGCAGGGTCAAAACTGATTTCCATATGGCTGGGTCCAAACTGAGGTGGCATGGGGTGCAAAATAATGATGCACTGGGATGCTGTCTAAGTAATTACTAATGATTGAGATTAATTCAAACATTCTATCCATCACTTTTTGTATAGTTTTGTTATGTACATCAGGGCCACCGTAAGCAATCCGAAACACCACCAAGGAAGTATGGGTACTTGGTTCTTCCCCAAATCCACCATCCTGATATCTGTCTAAGTTGATACAAGTTAAAAAAAATCACACAGACTCCTTATCCTCTATGTTGTATGCCTTCAAAGACAATCACTGTGACCGATACCACTGGGGGTTCTTCCTACTAATATTTCAACTCCTCACATCCAAGTCTCATATCAACTGCTATGTCTATACTTTGAACCATTCGTCATTCTTTTCTTGGGACTTTCTTATCTGACTGTGAAATATCTTTGGTGCCCCAGGCTCACACGTGCTGCATCTTCAGTAGTGGGGTAAGGACCCGTTTTTGAGGATCACCCTCAAGCTTTCCATGAACCGCAGGTGGGTCCAACATACACACCCTATGTGACAATAACAGGTGGGGGGGCTGCTCCTTTCAACAAGAGGTTCAACTATAATCATCACCAAGAACTCTGGGCCCGATTCACAGAATGAATTTAAACTTACTACTATTTTGGCATTCATAGAATGAACTTACTACATTTGGTATTCACAGAAGTTAGGCTTTTGTCTTAAGTTAGTCTTCGGACAGACTTAAGACAGATTTGAGACAGACTTAAGACAAAATCCTAACTTCTGTGAATACCAAAAGTAGTAAGTGCATTCTGTGAATACCAAAATAGTAGTAAGTTTAGGATTGAGTCTTAAGTTCATTCTGTGAATCGGGCCCAAGATTTGCGCTCTAGGATGGGGGGGTCGATTACTTGTGGAACCATGGTGGGCTTGTATATACATTTACAGCATTGTTTTACCTATACCTCCATGTAATCCATAGACTATTTATTTTTGTTATTTCCATAGATATATTCTCCATTTGTTTTACCATGTATCACTTATTCTGTTGATTGTTGCATCGGTGTGTATAGTACCAGCTGCTTTCTTTGTTTTCGGGTGTTTGCAGGTTTATGTGACCCAGCTACTACTTTTGGTAGTGAGGTACAATCTTCTCACATATGATACACCAGGTTAGGGAGAAACTCCTTTGCACAGATTTTTCTGTTATTTTCTTGTTGTAACTATGCTTGCCTTTATTGAACCAAATCTTACCCCAGTAGAGCTTTTTGTGGAAACTTGTGTTTGTAGATGAGCACCCCGAAACTGGCTAAACCCTTACACACCTTTGTCCATACCGGAGATAGGGGTTTGAACTATGGTTGCTATACTTAACTACAGTGAACTTTGAACTCAGATACATCATAATGACCACATGAAACAGGGAACTTCCTGGATTTGTGTGGAGTTTCCAATGCATTGCCGCCAAGTCATCCACGTCATGTGTAATACTTCCTGCCAGGTCCTTTTAAGCCACTACCACTTTGCAAGCTATTATTTTTATATGTACTCATAAAATGGTTTAATGAAAGCCCGTCAACCTGTTAAGTCAGTGAAGGCCTTTGCTGCTACTCCGGCGGAGGTCTACTGATTGGCGCCTTGCTATTTGATGAATATCAATATGTTGATATTTCCATCTCATCAGGGTGAAAAGCTGTGCTAAATTCAAAACCCCGTGTTATATGTTTAGAATCAAGAACGGCTCCCAAATACTTGCAAGACCTGGTGCGTCCATATCATCCCGCCTGCATGTTAAGCTCTTCCACAGAAGAGAAATTTGAAATTCCCAGGTTCAAAATGGTGAGAATGGGAGGGCGCTCTTTCTCTTTCCTTGGCCCAACCCTGTGGAACTCTTTACCTGACATGTTGCGGAAAGAGAATTTGTACTCCAACTTCCGCAAGCAATTAAAACTTGGCTTTTCAACCAATAATTCTAATTTGGGTTTTTAGAATTTCTTTCAGGCCTGCGCTGGGAAACCCTTGTTGGGTAGCTGTGCGCACTAGAAAATTAAATTAACATAACATAACATAACAATCTCGATTGGATTTCAGCAACAAACCCCTAGAAAAGGTTTTTTTTGCTGAAGAAATGGAAAGATGTCTGTGATGCATAGGGAGTTTTCTCCCTTCGAGTCACAGACAAATTTACATTTTACTACCTGGGACCACCGTGTCCCAACTGAGGTGATCTATGGCTTCAACGACAGAAACCCAGCAGTTTCTCACCTTTAAATGGTGCAATGGTGGTAACACGGTTTTAATGGTCCCGGAACAGCATCAGTTCGGGGTTGTGCTAACTTTCAGCTGAACTCTAAATCACCCACATAGGGGCCGATTATGATCGCGGACGGACTTGCGTCCGTCCGCGATCACTGAGGAGGAGGGGACGTCCGCATGGGCTACGGAGTCCCCTCCTGTGCGATTAGGATGTGACCGCCACCCTGGCAGTCACATCCTCTATTTTTAACATTGCAGCGGGTGCGGCTTTAAGCTGCACCCGCGGCAATGTTAAAAATGCAGTCATTGCATTTGCATGCAGAAAGAGGCAGGCACCTATCGGTGCCTGCCGCTTTCTGCACACAAATGCAGGGGGTACCATAGGTACCCCCCATGTGCACCCCCCAACCCCCCTTTACCTAGGGGGCCCGCAACAGGCCCCCGCAGTGAAGTTACACATGCTTTTCCACGGCGGAAAAGCCGCCGCGGAAAAGCATGTTTTACATCCCATCCTAATCTGCCTGACGGTGTCTGAGAGACACCGTCACCAGATTAGAGCTTTTCCGCCGCGGTTGTAAGCCAACCGCGGCGGAAAAGCTGCGGACGGAAACCAGGACCCACCAACCATCCTAATGTGGAGGTGGGTCTTTGGTCAGTCCGCTGCGGTTTTTCCGCATTCTCTGGGCCGGCGGTGGCTTCCGCCGGCCCGAGGATGCGGAAAAACCGCAATCCTAATGAGCCCCTAAATGTTGTGAGATATAAAGCCAGGACTAGCAGAAAGTGACATGAATCACATGGATCCAGCACACCACACCATACCATCCAATCAGTGTCTGTGGATAACCCATTAGGAAAACCCATGTATCATGTGTACACTGGACTCAAAACAATTGCCAACACCTTCAGCAGGCACCCCAGTAGATGAGATGCTGTGGCCTGATGACCGATGATCAGTTGTATGACGAAGAGGGAAAATCGTGATCCATGCACCATTTGGCTGCTATTATTATAAATCACTGCTGCTTCTCTCTTGCAATATATGTATGCTTGTGGAGTCGGTTTCTTTTGGTCAGTTTGCACTTTCAAGTTCATTATACGTAGAAATTGTTGAGGAAAATGGTGTGAGATGGCATGTTATGGTACGCTATGGAATGGTTTGGCATGATATGGTGAGGTTACTTATATAGCAATTATTACCATGATGAGATACTACAGCACTAATCTGATGGGTTGCACTCTACAGTTGTTGGTTTAATAATGCATCCAGTTGTATTGTCATACTGCTTCAAACAACCGTCATGCAATAGTAATAGTCTTGTGATGGAGATACTACAGTTGTTAATAGATGTAAGTTATAACACATTATCTAATTGAGCTATAATCGATGCTTCACATCATTAGCGAGTTCATCATGCACATACAGATTACACAAGCCATGCTATTTATAGTACAATATAAGGTTGACACAACATCAGCAGAGGCTTATCTACACCTTTTGTTCTGGAGGGCAGGCACGGCCTGTGCCGGGCGTTATACTGGGGAGGTGACATCAGGCAGGGGAGGGTCAGGGTGGGGGTTTGGAAAATGCGGGATTTGGACCATTAGAGGTAAGTACCCAAAAATAAAAATAAAACGAATTTCATTTCCCACGCTGCGTCACATTTGGCGATGCAGCGTGGGCAACGAAATGCATTTTTTTTTTTTTTAGGTACTTACCTCTAAGGGTCCATATCCCGCATTTTACAACCCCCCACCCTGACCCTCCCCTGCCTGACGTCACCGCCCCAGTATAACGCCCGGCACGGGCCGTGCCTGCTGGAGGGTTATCCTTTGGATTAGATACTTATGGGTATTCTCACCACAGTGATTTTGTCGTGCATAACGAGACTATAGGTATAGTCTTGCTCGTTATCTCATTCTCATGCTGTTCATACACAAATCATCTAGCTTTTAGTTCTGGATGTTACGTTCAATGAGCATTATTAGACTTTACAGCACTTGGAGGACATGATTAGACATGCAGGGTTGTGTAACAAAGATTCATAGTTTTTTGGATGGATTACAAAGAAGTGTACTGGGATCATGTAGGGGTAACCTCACCTATATACTTGGTTCAATTATGGCTGGTTTGTCCCTTCAAAGTTTTCCCAGTGCCCAATGTGGCTATTTGAAGACAATTTTGTGTAAATTAATCCTATTCTTCCATTGACGTGCCAGGGACTGGATTGAGTGATCATTTAGGTTTCGGGTAGTGAAAAGCCAGGTCTACACCATCTTCAGGAATTTCAAATGGTTGTCGGTAGCTCATAACTGTGATGGAATGAAGTCATTGAGTTTTCCTCCTTGTGTAGATAAGAATCTACCACTAATCTTTTTGAAAGGTGGTATGGTTAGATTTGGTGCTAATCTCCAACAGAGTGTCCTTTTCTTGAAGTATCTCTTATGATCAATTTGGAGGAAAGGTTGCCCCATTTCTGTTTATGGTCTAAAGCGTAAGGCACACACTGTTGAAAGTAGATCTTCTAGTGAGGGGGAGCCAATTGAATGCCTTCAAATCAGGGAAGATGTGTGTTTAGATTTACAATTTCTCTCTGCAGTATTCTGAATTCTTTAGAGGCATCTCAAAGTTGAAATTGTCACTTCCTGATATTGGCTGTTTGCATAATCGAGGCACAAAATGACTAGACAAGTGGTTGCTTGTCTCTTCTGAGGAAATTTAGGTATGAGAAATACTGCCTTTGGGCCCGATTCACAGAACTAACTTAAGACAAAATCCTAAACTTACTACTTATGGTATTCACAGAAGTTAGGATTTTGTCCTAAATTTGTCTTAAGACAAATTTAAGACAAAATCCTAACTTCTGTGAATACCAAAAGTAGTAACTTTAGGATTTTGTCTTAAGTTAGTTCTGTGAATCGGGCCCATAGTGTCTGCATCGTGGGAAAAGCTATTTTTGTTCCTTGGTTTACTTGAGTATTCCTAGATAGAGAAGACTCCACAAAGAATACTAAAGTTCTTACTTCTGTTAAAGTTATTGGTGGTAATCCCAATTCTTTGGACCGTGTTTCAATGGATCATAGTTTTTCCAATCGCCATATGTGAGAGTGTCTGTGATTTGTTGCCATCCAGTGTTCAACTGCTCGGAGTTAATCATCTAGCTTTGAATTTTCAAAGACAGTGGGCCCGATTCACAGAATTAACTTAAGACTCAATCCTAAACTTACTACTATTTTGGTATTCACAGAATGAACTTACTACTTTTGGTATTCACAGAAGTTAGGATTTTGTCTTAAGTTTGTTTTAAGACAGACTTAAGACAAAATCCTAACTTCTGTGAATACCAAAAGTAGTAAGTTCCTTCTGTGAATGCCAAAAGTAGTAAGTGCATTAGGTGAATACCAAAATAGTAGTAAGTTTAGGATTGAGTCTTAAATTCATTCTGTGAATCGGGCCCATTAGGCATTTCTAGTTTTATGACTATCCTGACGGGACTGGTCCAGACATTAAAAGTGTGTATGGAGATAATGGAGCTCAATGCATGCCTTCATGCAGGGGAAGTAAATAAAGGTATCTGTCTTGAAAGTATGAGGAGATTAATTTGATGAATTTCCTTTGCAGCCAATTTTGTTACCTATTTAGAAGTGACTCGTGATGGACAGTGCCAAAAGCTGCACAACTTGCACTGAATAGTAATGCTGCAACTCTGTTTCTATGTATTGTGCTGTCCTTATCATCCCATGGAGAGATCAAAAGAGATCTGGTACCTCCTCCTGGGTAGAAGCCTGGTTTTGGCCAGATAGGGGCATGTTGTCTTTAAAAAAATTTAACATTTAGGAGAAAGTTGCTCTTTCAATTAGTTTTCCAAGGAACTGTCCATTACTTTCAGGCTTGCTCTTTTAAATAGTGATTGTACCTAGGATATCTACTAGGAAGGCAACTGTGGTTAAGGAATTATCGATTTTGTTAATTGTATGGAAGCTGATGTGATAGTAGGAATTTATTGAAGCGTCAAGCGGGTCTGAGGGTGATCTGGGTAATCCGCTTGCCTTTAACAGGCCATCGAACAGGGATAAATTGTTCGAAGGAGGCTAGGATTGGCATCTGCCTCCTAGGCATAAGTCTAATTGGTTTCATTTCAAATTGATGGTTTGCTGTTTTATTTTTCAGATTGACTTCTAATGTTTTAGCTATGGTGATAAAGTGGTCTACCATAAATCCACAGAAGTATTGTGTTTTCGGTATTGTCATGGATTTGCAATCTGGGTTGCAGAAGTCAATTAATTTGTGGTGGCATTTTTTGTTTGGGTTTCTGTATTATAAGAGTTAGTTTTGCATTTTTGATGGTGGAGTTATAAATGTTGGTTTTTGGAAGAGTATTTTGTATTGTGGACTTCTGAGTTGTATCATTGACTTATAGGGATGCACAGTGCTCTTTTTTACTACTTTATTGAGTCATTCAGTCATAAATGTAGTCATCTGTTTCTGTCTTCAATAGGGGTTTGTTGGTTTGCACTGCTCAGTCCTATGCAACTTCCATTTTAAAGGTACGCTTTTAGCTTGCATAGTTTGCTGTGTATTTGCTTGATGACTACATCCCTTGTTACTGAGTATAACATTATGAATGCAACAATATTTTGCCTGACATGAAAGGGCACCCTATCATATTTAGTATGTGACTGCTCCAGCATCTTTTGGTTCGGTTCTGGTTAGGTTCAATATAATGAGGTTTACTAACACATAATCCAATCTTTCAAAATTATCCTACGCCCTTACCCATGGTGGTCTTTTTCTTTACTAGAGATGATTCCAAACTAGGTTGTCTAAATTTCCACAAAAGTACCTAGAAGAGGTCTTATAAAATCAGTGCTCCACAAGCAGTAGTCGTCGTAAATTGTTTTGTATTGTATTTTAGTTACATTAGTATAACTCTTCAGACCCCTGACAAGGTGATGAAACCCTTTCACTGAAGAGATAGCATGCTACTCCATAGGCTGTGCATAGGTGGAAGAGTGTGTGTTCACAGAGCGGTGTATGTGGGAAGTGTTTTGGTGTCGTGCTTGAGGGAAGAGTGGGGATTGTAATGTGTCAGATGTGGATTCACTTCTGTCCATGATCTGTAGTACAGTTTTTTGGCCAATTCTTTGGTCCACAAGGTGTTTTTGCTGTGCCCAGTTGTAATAAATCTAGAATGAGTAGGAGGAGATTTGTGCTCCACAGAGCTATACATTACAATTGTGTACACATAGAATTCATGAAAACAGAAGACAGTAAGACATGTCTAGACTATTCTAGGCCGCATTCTCCTGTTTCTGTGTCCATGTTATGTTAGTGCTTGGAGGCATTTCTTGTCACCACCAGCTCTCTTCGAGTGCATTAGAACTGAATTTGTGATTGTGTCTTTTGACACCCACAACAAATCAATACTAATATTCAAAACATAAATTTTACAGATTGTTTACCTAATTATTTTGGTGAGACAGTTTGGGGTGAACTCCGTGTGTCAGGGTAGTTCGTGATGGGGTAGTTTTTTTCCATGCTGTAATGTTTAAGTGCAATGAGGAGAGCTTTGAGGGGTCAATTGATTTTATGAGAGATGTGATGGTGATAAGGCTGCTAGCATGCGCTAATGCATGTTAGCACTGCCTTGTATATAGGGTGAAAGCATTATCTCCTCTTTTTTGGCTTTTAACGCGAGAAAAGCGGAGATAAGGCCCTTGATAATATGCCCCTATGTTTGCCCAATATCTAAATATCAGGATGGAGTGTATTGTGTGAGGAGCACAGATGAAATGTTGGACTGTGGGCAAGTCTAAGACGTTCTTCCTCCCCCTACAACCAGATTTCCCAGTTTTTGAAGTGATTTTGTGAGCCTCCTGCTATTAGTCCCCGCTGACTACGGTCGTGACCAGACCCATTTTGAAGACCGCACTGCAGCAAGGAATGAGGACTCTGGGCTGCTTCCTATGTATTCCTGGAGGATCGGGTACC
Organism: Lissotriton vulgaris; assembly: GCF_964263255.1. Taxonomy (NCBI): domain Eukaryota; kingdom Metazoa; phylum Chordata; class Amphibia; order Caudata; family Salamandridae; genus Lissotriton; species Lissotriton vulgaris. The sequence continues at coordinate 296,626,323 of NC_141685.1, forward strand.
CTCCAATCCAAATTGCACCAGTACTGAGCACACTGCCCAGCCCCAAAATCTCCTTTTCTGAACTGATTGCCAGATTCTTCAAGTAGTGGCTATCGCATCCTTAATTTATGTGCATGAAGACTCTAGTGGAGGTTTGCAGACTCCTTATAGTATTGCGTAATCTGATGGGTGTGACTGGGTGTGGTTAATAAAGTTTGTGATGCAGGGTGTCAGTTAACGGTTGCATGCTGACGAATAAAGACATGCAAACCAGAGCTCAGTGTGTGGCGTGGTCTGTTACATGCTTCCGGGCTGGGGACGTCACTACAGTGGTCAGGTCACCCTTGGTGTTTCTGAACACAGGGGGTTGTTACCTTAGCACAATGTCTGAGTGTAAGCTGTCACAATTTAAGAGATATAACATTGTCTTTTATTGGGTAGAAAGCTAATAAAAGAAAAAGCTGATCCATTATACTCTGTCTTGAACCTCTAGTGAATAAAACATATCTTCATTTTTATTAGATATAGGACATGTGTTATAAAGTTGTTAGCTGTATCTGAGTTTCTAAACCTACTTCACCCTCAAAGACTGACGTACACGCTTTGTCTCTCCACCTGTAAGGCACAAAAACGTAGCTGGAGGTACAAGGGGTTAGGAGGGAAATCTGACCTTTTTAAGTATACATATAGAGGGCAGAACCCGTCCAGTTGACAGTGAGATGGGTCCTTTGGTCAACTTTCTTTGATGGCTGCAATCATGAGCGGGTTTTGCTGATGGTCAGGGGACGGGATGCTGATCATGAGCTGCAGGCTTGTGGTGACTATTCTGCCTAGAATTGATACTGCTTTCAAGGCTGTGTTGTGAGTGCCTTATAATCTAGGGCCTTCGATACCAAAAGATGTGTCCCCACGTTTTCCCCACCTAATCTTAGATAGGCAAACATCATGATTGGTGCTTTGTTTGTTTTTCAGTCCTGTGACATATGTTGAGTGCTGGGTTCTGATCGGCACTAGGTGCTCTTGTGATGTCTGGGTCACTTCACAGTACTCGGGTTAGTGGCTGTGGCCCTGTGTGCAGCACTCAGTGCTTGGGTGATTAGCCCGATCATTTCGTAGTGCTTGATCTAGTCGCTGCGCCCCTGTGTGGTGGAACTCACTGTGATTGGGGGATTAGCCCGTACATTTAATAGTGCTTGGTTTAGTTGCTGCGCCTCTGTGCGGCGGCATTCAGTGCTTGGGTGATTAACCTGGTAATTTCATAGTGCTCGCTTTAGTGGGTGCTCCCCTGTGCGGCGGCACTCAGTGCTAGAGGGCCCGATTCACAAAACTAACTTAAGACAAAATCCTAAACTTACTACTTTTGGTTTTCCCAGAAGTTAGGATTTTGTCTTAAGTTTGTCTTAAGACAGACTTAAGACTAATTCCTAACTTAATTCTGTCTTAAGTCTGTCTTAAGACAAACTGAAGACAAAATCCTAACTTCTGGGAATACCAAAAGTAGTAAGTTTAGGATTTTGTCTTAAGTTAGTTCGGTGAATCAGGCCCTGAGTGATTAGCGCAACCACTGCACAGTGCTCGCTTTAGTGGCTGCTCCCCTGTGCGGCAGCACTCAGTGCTTGGGTGATCAGCCCAGTCATTGTACAGTGCTTTGGTTCAGTGGGTGCTCCCCTGTGCAGCGGCACTCAGTGCTTGGGTGATCAGCCCAGTCATTGTACAGTGCTTTGGTTCAGTCGGTGCTCCCCTGTGCAGCGGCACTCAGTGCTTGGGTGATCAGCCCAGTCATTGTACAGTGCTTTGGTTTAGTGGGTTGCTCCCCTGTACAGCGGCACTCAGTGCTTGGGTGATTAGCCAGATCATTGCTCGGTTTAGTGGGTGCTCCCCTGTGCAGCGACACTCAGTGCTCGCCTTCATTGCTTCTCTCGTGCCTCACTCTTGTTCACAGGAAGCAGGCAGGGTGTGTGTGTTTTGGGAGGAGGGATCCCAGCCCAGGAATCCGAGAGTAGCATGCGGCCGCTGCTCACTTGTGCGGGTGCGGGTCCTCCCCTCCACTGACTGACGGCTCAGGCTTGGCTTCAGGCCCAAGACTCGTGCAGCTCCTTGGGACCGTTCAGAGACGCAGGGGACCGTGAGTGGGGGGCACGCTACAGGGCACTCTGTCCCAGGAGGACACGCTGTATGCATCAAATCTGTTTCCGGAGGGCACGCCACCTTACAGCCTCTCCCGGAGGACATTTTTCCTGTGCACAGCCTGTGTAGGGCACGCTTTAGTTGCACAAGATTTTTATTAGGACAGTGTTTGTTCTCTGAGCAAAGACTACAACAAGCATTGGCATAGCCAATACGTCTCGCCTTTGGGACCTTATAAGTGTTTAGCCATACAACAGTTGATGTTGTTGCACCAAGGATATTGTGCTGCATAGCTAAATACTTATAAGGTCCCAAAAGCGAGACCTATTGGCTATGTCAATGCTTGTTCTCATTGTGAGACACCTCTGTCTAGCTTGTTACTATAGTAAGTATTTGTGCAAGAACGTCTGCAGAGGATTCTTTGAGTTTGACTCATCCTAAGGTACTCAGCCTTGCTAGTCAGTTACTTTTTGAAGCAAATAAAATGCTTCCCACCTAACAGGTAGACACCTGGGCCCAGATTTACTAAACTTGTAGACACCACGACGCATCAAGGGAAGTTGCTGTTCTGCTTGTGTGAAAGGGAGACAGTAGATATGCGCCACATTTACAAAGTTGTGGCGCACTTCTGCTCTCACTTTGCAATGCTGCGCTTGTGGCAGCCTAATACCAATTCAATCAATAGTTTGGGGAACCAAATGTACCCTTGGAGGCTTGGGCAATAATATAAATGGTAAACGGAGCCTACAAGGGATTTGATTCACAACAATCTTTTCTTATTGAAAGATAAATCAGGGAGTTAGTCCTAAATGAACAAACGCCAAAGTGTCATTAGACAACATCAAACAAAAAGAAATCTTAGCATGAAACGGGAAAACCTAGTAGTTTGAAAAATATATCTTATTTTATATATTTTTGTTAAAAAATGGAGTACAAGTAAATAAGTAAATAAAATCAGCACAGAGTCATGGAAAGAAGTAAAATTAAATTGACCTAACAATACATGACTGCACAACTATTCCAATTAAATCATAAGCAACAAATCTCTAATGAGAATACAAATTGCTCCAGAATAACAAATTTTCGTAGGAATAGAGAATGCCTTTTCGGTCTTTTCGGCTGTAGTCCATCAGACCATCTTCAGGACGAGAATAATTATGGCTGTGAGGAAAGACTCTTATTAAACGTATTGAACAACTGCCTAGTACCATGTACTGGATCTATGGTTACTGCTGCAGAAGAAGTACTGTAATGTAGGAAAGTTAATTTCCTGTACTTGTTTCTTGAACCAAAGTCTGTATACAAACAGATGAATGGCTGCAAGATGCTGTATGTATATACACAATCTTAGTCGAGTAACGGCGTTTCCACATGGAACAACACAGCATGTAGCTGTGTTGTTCCATGTGGAAACGCGGTTACTTGACTAAGATTGTGTATATACATACAGCATCTGTGCTGATTTTATGTACTTTTTTACTTGCTCTCCATTTTCTAACAAAAATATATAAAATAAGATATACTAGGTTTTCCCGTGTGTTTCATGCTAAGATTTATTTTTGTTTGATGTTGTCTAACGACACTTTGGCGTTTGTTCCATTAGGACTAACTCCCTGATTTATCTTTGAATAACAAAAGATCGTTGTGAATCAAATCCCCTGTAAGCTCCGTCTACCATTTATAACACCAATGCAGGCACCCCTGCGCCACAATGCACGGGTGCCTGTGTTGTAGTCAGAGCCGGACTGGCCGGAGTAGGCACTGGGCGTTTCCCCGGTGGGCTGCCAGGGTGGGGGCCGATTTTGGGCCCCTGAGGGAAATTTTTGTTACAGGGCCGTTTTTGCAGCTTAGCTACAAAATTGGCCCCTGTAACAAAATCGGCCGAAAACCGCCCTGGCAAGCAGCTCGGCTGCACCCCCAACCCCCAGGGTGGCCGGTCGAGCTCCCTACCAGGGCCAGTTTTGGTTGCAGTTTGAATAGTTTTTGTGCAGAAAGGAAAACCTTCCAGCACAAAAACTTCTTCTTTCTTAGAGGATCATTCGCTCTTTGTATGTGTGCTACAGAATGCAACAGACATGCACAGAGGAAGTAACTAGGAGAAATAAAGATAGTCCTCATTACGCCAACCTCGGGTAGACACACCATTTTTGTACAAACCCAGGTTTACAGACTTTAGTAAATTTTGGTGTGCATCAAAATACACTGGTGGATGCAAAGGAACGCACAGGCTGCACCCATGTATAGCCTCCCCCACTCAAAGTAACGCAAGGCACTGCTATATGCTGTGGTGTGTTACTTTTGTTTTACAGTACTATGCAAATCAGGCTTTGCGTGGCTTCGTAAATCCCAAAATACATTTTGCGTCGTGTCTGCGCCGAAAAAATGACACAACCACAACACAAAATGTTAGTAAATCTGGTCCCAGATTCGCTTTGGAATGACACAGACGGAGGTACATTTATTCATCTACATAATTTTCACCCCGAGTGGGATGGGTTTGCTCAGACGTGAGTCCCAGGCACTCCACATCACTGGAGTCAAGCTATCCAGGCTGAAGAAGGCTGATAGCCAGAAACCGGTCCTTGGATACTTGATTCGGGTCTAGGAAAGACATGGCTTGGTAGTTCGGGCTGGACTGTTCCCATGAGGCACAGGGTCAAGGCTGATTTGCATATAGCCATTGTCTGACCTAGGGTGGTGTGGAGTGCAAAAAAACGATGGATTTAGGCCCAGATCTTTGTACTGGGGTGATTGTAAGACATTATTCTGCATTCTGTCCATCAACTGTGTTTTTTGCAATTTTCACCCCAAGTGGGCTGGGTATGCTCAGACGTGAGTCCCAGGCACTCCACATCACTGGAGTCAAGCTATCCAGGCTGAAGAAGGCTGATAGCCAGAAACCGGTCCTTGGATGCTTGATTCCGGTCTAGGAAAGACATGGCTTGGTAGTTCGGACTGGACTGTTCCCATGAGGCACAGGGTCAAGGCTGATTTGCATATAGCCATTGTCTGACCTAGGGTGGTGTGGAGTGCAAAAAAACAATGGATTTAGGCCCAGATCTTTGTACTGGGGTGAATGTAAGACATTGTTCTGCATTCTGTCCATCAACTGTGTTTTTTGCAATTTTCACCCCGATTGGGCTGGGTATGCTCAGTCGTGAGTCCCAGGCACTCCACATCACTGGAGTCAAGCTATCCAGGCTGAAGAAGGCTGATAGCCAGAAACCGGTCCTTGGATGCTTGATTCCGGTCTAGGAAAGACATGGCTTGGTAGTTCGGGCTGGACTGTTCCCGTGAGGCACAGGGTCAAGGCTGATTTGCATATACAAAAACACAATAGAGTAGACCAGGTCTAATGGGGTGTGCTGCCCAAGGGGTAACATCATTTTGAGACACACTCAACAAATCTTAGCAGGACCCACCAACAGTACTCGTCGTGGGTGCTCCCTCTGGGTTTAACCTTGGAGTCAGTTTCTTGATGACGCAGATGGGTGTCTATCACACGTTTTTTGGGTTACATGTGTAGTGCTATTAGGCTTGGGCACAGTAGAACTGCGTGCTAACTGTGTCCTTTTATTTTCTACACACTAGAGCGGGGCCTCTAATTCCCGAGCGGTTGCCGGGTGAGGTGAGGCCATCACCCACACAAAGCTGGGTGAGTATCACTACGAGGAAATGCCTCCATGTGATAGAGCTACTATGCTTTTTAGAATGCGGAACACAAATTGTTCTCGCAGGTGTGCACTGTCTGTGTGGTAACTGTGTGATTATGTGGTTGTTTGGGTAAAAACAAGTATACATAGTGTATTTTGTCTTTGTACAGGAAGAAGACTGTTTGTCTGTCTCCAGTGGACATTGGGGCTCCAAGTTCCTGGTAGATATATGACTATTGAAAGTACAACTACATGTTAATTCCATCTACAACTGTTTGATCTTATCAAAGTTTGCAGTAGCTAAACACATATTTAGGTCCTGAAGAAAGCTGGAGTAGTTCTCCAAATAGCTGAAACATGTCGACCGATCTAGCATAGCGCCTTGATGTAGTTTAACCCTTCAACTATTAGGCGTATTTTAATCTTGACACCGAGACTAATTTTCTTTTACAAAACAAATTTTTGTAGTCTTTGTAGTCATTTTTATTGAGCACCATCACCTGAGCACTGCACTTTAACAGTACTATCTTTTGAGCAATACACTGGCTAGCGTCATGACCAACTCCTGCACCGGCACTTGCATTTTTGGGGCAGTGTCTGGATTGACCACCTACTCCCACATGATGAAACTCCGCCACGAAGGTGGACTGATGGGAATCTCTAGCCTAGTGTGACTCAAATACAAGTTTTTGGGCATGTGACCGCGTGATCTTCAGTTACCCCTTGGGCAGCACACCCCATTAGACCTGGTCTACTCTATTGAGTTTTTGTATCTTGACAGTAGGGGCACGAGTTGACAGGTCGGTAAATTATTTCCCCTTGACCCTCCACACACACTTTTTTTGATAATGATTTGCATATAGCCATTGTCTGACCTAGGATGGTGTGGAGTGCAAAAAAACGATGGATTTAGGCCCAGATATTTGTACTGGGGTGAATGTAAGACATTGTTCTGCATTCTGTCTATCAACTGTGTTTTTTTGCAATTTTCACCCCGAGTGGGCGGGTATGCTCAGACGTGAGTCCCAGGCACTCCACATCACTGGAGTCAAGCTATCCAGGCTGAAGAAAGCTGATAGCCAGAAACCGGTCCTTGGATGCTTGATTCCGGTCTAGGAAAGACATGGCTTGGGAGTTCGGGCTGGACTGTTCCCGTGAGGCACAGGGTCAAGGCTGATTTGCATATAGCCATTGTCTGACCTAGGGTGGTGTGGAGTGCAAAAAAATGATGGATTTAGGCCGAGCTCTTTGTACTGGGGTGAATCTAAGACATTGTTCTGCATTCTGTCCATCAACTGTGTTTTTTACATTTATTCATCTAAAAATAAGGATGAGAGATGGCTACTACGATGAAAGGGGTCTTGTGCATACTGTGCACCGGGTGATGATGCAAGTCAATTTAAACACAAGCATTGGCAAAGCCTATAGGTCTGGCTTAAGGTGCCTAATCATCAACACGCCTAACTTTTCTAAGAAAAGTGCTGTCCGTGCAGCACATATGTACCAAATTAAAATGCAGTCATATGGGCCTGTCTTACCATTATCAACATTTTTATTTTGTTTTTACTGTAATAAATGCTATATTACCAGAGCACTATGACCACGTTCATGCGCATGGCTTAGAAATCCCTACCACATACCTCAACATGTCTCTCTAGTATTCCCTTTTAAATTTACCTCTTGCAAAGAAACAACAGAATAGATGCGTTTCTAAAGGCCTTTTGATGTCACTTCCTTCCTGTGATGGCATATAGATTCAATAAAATCACTTCCTATAATATGTCACTTCCAGCTATGTCATCGTAGGTTTGGCAGGTGTATGATTTAACTTCCACTACCTCTACGAGTTTGGCAAATCATTGCCCTTTTCCACAATGATTTAGGTTTTGATTTTCCTAAAAATGTTGTTTCAGGATTGGTTTGCCTAAAAAATCTGATATTCCTGTGTTGTTTTAGAGTATCTGCCAATACATTACATACTTTACCCTACCCACAGTTCCTTTGAATATAATTTTGACAGTATTTATAGGGTAAATTTTAACAACACTACGGGGCAGATCTTCTATGATATTATGCCGTGCTTGCGTCACAAAAGTGATGCAAATCAGCACAAAATCTTTTTGTCTGATTTTCTTTCCAGTGCTAAACTTGTTTAGCGCTGGAAATAACGTGAAAGTAACGTGTGCTGCGTTGCATTACTTAGTACCAAGAGGATGTATCTTGAGTGGTGCATGGGCCTTCCCATGCAACCACTCAACTTTTCTGACGCTAAACCCAATTTACTAAATAAAGTAGACAGGGTTTAGCTTCAGAAAATAGTGCACACTTCAACCAGCAGCTATGAAGGAGAAATGCTTTTTTTCTCCTTTAATTTCCAACTTTGCTGAATTTCACCCCATTGCCCCGGCTATGAGATGTTACCTCCCCTGAGACCCAGGTCTATCTGCACTGTTCCCCACATACAATACCCGCTCTGATGATGTCCACCTTAAATAGACCCCTCCACATTTTGTCATGGAAAGTCAATGGCTTAGTAGACCGCATAAAACGAACTGCAGTTCTTTGCAGCGGCCAAAGCCACGCACCTGACATCCTCTTTCTACAGGAAACGCACCTTCTAGGAACTCATTGCACTTTCCTCGCCCATTATGGGTTTGACAGGGTCTGGCATTCTGGTTTCACACGTGGCTCCCGGGGGTGGCCATACTGCTTCGTAGGGGTCTTCCCTTTACTTTGACACAGGCTGAAACTGACACACAGAGCCGCTATGCGGCCCTAACCGGCAAGATCAAGGCGCATACTTTCAATATTTTTGCTATCTATATTCCCCCTGCCACAATGCCCTCTACCCTTCGGCGCCTCATGCTCATAATCTCCACCTTTCCTCAGGGTCTGACAATCTTCAGAGGCGACTTTAACGCTGTCATGCATTCTCCTCGCGACACAACAGGTGCTCCCTCTGCATCCTGTCTTGCCTCAGCTAAGCGCCTATCTGACTGGTCCTCCGCCCTGGGTCTCTGCGACGTTTGGAGGGTGTGGAATCTCCGCCAGGAGCAGTATACTCACACTTCGGCGGCCCACCATACTCACTCTCATATTGACCTGCTCCTATTGCCAGCCCCAGTTTGTCAGTTGGTATCCGGGGCTACTATCCTAGCCCGAGGCATCTCGGACCACTCCCCTGTCTCCCTCCTTCTCGGAAATTCTCCCAATGGTGTTCGCACGACTTGGCGAATGAACACTCGGTTTCTGCAAGATGCGGAATTCGTTGAATCCCTCGGGCGGGAACTGAGGCAATATTTTGTGATCAATACAAGATTGGTCCCCTCGCCGGGTACATTGTGGGAGGCCAGCAAGGCCACTGTACAAGGTGTGGCTAGAGGCTTAGTCCACGTGAAGCACACGGCTCAGGTCGCCCGCCTCATACAGCTAGAGGTCCGCGCTGCTCAGTTTGAAACAGCCCAGGCGTCTATTGAAAGTGCTGATTCCGCCCGACAGCTCGCACTGCTCGGTGAGGAGATCTGTAAGATCTCCCTGGACTACGGCAAAATGCTTTGGCGCTCCTCGGTGGCGCGTGTATACGGCTGAGGTGATAAAAATGGCAAATTACTCCATAACCTAGTCGCTTACCCCAAAGCCAATCGCATCATCCCCGAGGTCCGTGATGGGGCCGGCACCCACCACTTCACCTCTCGGGCTATCGCCCAAGCCTTTGTGGGCTACAATGCTAATTTTTAAGCGGGCCGACCTTCCGAAGACTCCCTGGCTGCATTGTTGTCAGAGACAGGGACCCAACTGCCCCGTCTTCCCCAGGCGGTCTCAGAGACTCTGGATCTCCCCCTTACTCCGGAGGAAATTCACAAGGCCATCTCTCTCTTGAATTCCAGCAAGACGCCAGGACCGGATGGCTATCCTCAAGAATACTACGCAACCTACCGCGACTTGCTGGTCCTGCACTTAGTGGAATTGTTTCACCATGTGGTGAACATGGGGTCCTTTCCCTCGGAGATGGACCTGGCGACTATTGTGGTCCTCTCATAGACACAGCCGCCCTCTCTTTCCTGTGCAGACTATCGTCCCATTTCCCTCATCAACACCAAGGTGAAAATCTTTGCCACTGTCTTGGCCCAACGTCTCCGCCCCCTATTGCATGACTTGGTCCATCCAGACCAATGCGGTTTCATGCCTGCCCGGGGTACACAGCACTGCATATGCCGTCTCCACCTCACCCTCGCACATCGCCAACATCTCACTCCGTACTTGGCCCTGCTTTTCATTGACTTTGAAAAAGCTTTTGATACGGTTGATTGGAGCTATCTGCAGGATGTGCTAGAGGTGATGGGTTTTGGCCTTTCGTTCTGGCGCCTCATCTGTGTTCTATACTCCAGCCCTAAAGCGAGGGTTCTAATTAAAGGTGTGCTGTGGGAGACATTCCCCATTCAGAGAGGCGCTCACCAAGGGTGTACCGTCTCGCCGCTTTTATTTACGCTAGCGATGGAGCCCCTGGCCTCTCTCATACATCAAGATCCCTGCATCCGAGGTTGGCTTGGGACCCCTTTCAGGTCGATAAGGTCGCCCATTACGCCGAAGACGTTCTCGTCTTCCTGGCGGACCCCGAGAACTCTGGCCCACGGTGCTTGGACGTCCTCTCCGCCTTTGAACGAGTCTCTGGCCTTCGGCTCAACCTAGCGAAGTCCACTCTGGTTCCCCTCCACCCGTCTCGTGCCTGTTTTTATTGGCAAACGAACATTGCCCTACGTAGCCAGTGCTTCAAGTATCTGGGGGAGTGGGTTGCTCTGCTTCTATATCTCGAATGGGCCCTGGATATTATGCCCTTGGTCACCAAGGCCAAGGCTGACCTTAGAAGATGGCAATCCCGTCCTCTTAACCTCCTTGGCAGAAGTGCCCTTTTTAAAATGATGGTTCTCCCCTGATTCTTATATAGACTCCAAAATATCACCTTTCACCTCTCGGGGAGCTGGTTTCAAGAGATTGATAGTATCCTCACCCGGTTTTTATGGGGGGGCGGAAGATCGCGAATGTCCCTGGCACACTGCTGCATACCTCATTATGACGGGGGCATCGGTGTAACCACGAAACTCATTGTGGTCCATGACTGGTTCACGGGCGGCTGGTCCGACCCGGAGTATCAGATAGAACTCCGAACTTTGAACTTCCCGCAGCTTCAGGCCTACTTGTATGGAGCTCCCATACTGCAAGACCTCCCCCCCATCACTAGGTCGGTCCTCTTGGCTTGCTCTGCGCCACATGAAATGGGATGGGAAACTTACCAGACAGATGCCCCTGTGGTGTGGCACTTGGCTGCGAGAGGCCTCGTCTCTTCGGGACTTCCGTCGGTGGGACCACATTGGGATTTTGCTTCTTGGGGACGTCTGGGTGGGGGACCGTGTCAGAACCTTTGCAGACCTACAGCACCGCTATTCCCTCCATTCCTCCCAATTTAACAAATATCTACAGCTTAGTCGTGCCCTCTGGTTGCACATTCCGTCTCCCACCTCCCTCCCTGAGTTTAGTCCCCTCGAGGCCCAAGTTATGATGGGGACCCTGGGTAGAGGTGGGGGTGTCACGGATTTATCGCTCCCTCATGAACAATGGCCCCGCAATCCTAGATTCGTTGTGTGCACGCTGGGAGGGTGGGTTGGGCCCCCTGGAAGATGCGAACTGGAGGGATGCTCTTATGGCCCCCAAGACTTTGACGACCTCATCCAAACTGCGTCTAGTCCAACTCTATTACCTACACATGGCATACCTCACCCCTGTGCCTATACAAAGCCCGGCTGCGGCCCTCCCCGGCCTGCACGCGCTGCAACCACGCCCCAGCGGATTTTTATCATATGATCTGGAAATGCCCTGTCCTTGCACCATTCTGGGCAGGTGTGAAACTAGAACTCACAGAGACCCTGGGGTGGACGGTTACCCATGACCCATTGCATCTGATTCTAGGCGTGTTTGATGGCCTGGACAGCTCTCAGGCTGACAAGCACTTCCTTGGGAGAGCGGTGGCGGTGGCGAAGCAAGATATAGCGGCACTCTGGTCCCAGGCTAAACCCCCTACTATGCGGAGGTGGAGACGGGGGTGGGCTGGTGCGGAACTCAAAAGGAACCCCTCTTTGAAGCCCGGCACTGCCCTGAACTCTTCGCAAAGATATGGGGTAAATGGTTCAACCTATTGTCCTGAAAGGTGTGTGCGTTTTTATGATTCGTGATAACCCCATGCATGATTTTACCCTAAAGAATGATTCACAAGTCTCTGTCGTCCCCCATACGGCTGTACATTATCCTTATATTGGGCCCGATTCACAGATTGAACGTACTACTTTTGGCATTCACAGAATGAACTTACTACTTTTGGTATTCACAGAAGTTAGGATTTTGTCTTAAGTCTGTCTTAAGTCAGTTTTAAGACAAACTTAAGACAAAATCCTAACTTCTGTGAATACCAAAAGTAGTAAGTGCATTCTGTGAATGCCAAAAGTAGTAAGTGCATTCTGTGAATACCAAAATAGTAGTAAGTTTAGGATTGAGTCTTAAGTTCATTCTGTGAATCGGGCCCAATGTGCTTGATTTTGCTGCCTATGTAAATTGGTGGTTCGTTCTAGAATCAATAAATTTGATTACCAAAAAAAATTTCCAACTTTGCATGTGTACTGCACTGTACAGCAGACATACAAAGTATACAAATGTTTAAAATTTGTTTAAGCATAGTATTTTGTACTGGAAGTATATCCTTCCAGTACAAAACCTATGCTTGATTCACGGAGACACCCTTGCACTATGACACAAAGGTGGCTCCATGGTGCACGGCAGCTAATCTCAGCACCGGCGCTAGGAAGAGGGGAGGAGAGTGCCTTATTTCAGTAAATGTGGAGTTCTCCCTGCTCACTCTTTCTCATGCAATGCTGCATTTGCAGCGGCTGCACTGCGATGCGTTAGAAATTGGTACATTTGGCGCTCAAATCCATATCTAAAATGCAACAAAATTTCACAAGTCCCAAATATTTGAAATTTTCACAAGCAAAATGTTAAAATGTTCCTGCTTAGGGGCAGTCTCAGGTAATACACACTGGTGGAATCCCTAGATTCAGCCGCCCAGAAACCTACATGAAGGCCTAGTATCAACACTGTGCTCTTTGGTAAGCCCTCATTAGAGGTAAGGGCTCACTTCCTATCCCTGTGCTGTATCCATTTTCTATTGAGAACGCAACAGTTTGTGGGCGTGGCTGAGCCTTTCTGCCAATGTAGGCCAATTTCTGCACGCTGCGTGCTTCCGCGCCACGTGGGCTGCGCGGCCCCACAGATGGGCCCAGGGAGCCGTCAGAGCGCGGTGAGTCACCGGCCCGAGACAACACGGGGCCTGAGTGCGTCACAGCCAGGGCTTCACAGCGCGCGGCCTTTCTGGCAGCCTCATGTCCATTTATTTATTAATGGACACTGGAGCTTTGATGCTGTTATATAACTCGGTTTGTGGGAAGCCCAGCAAGGGATTAGGCGCGCTCAACAATGGGGCGATTCACTTGTCCTTTGCCACAGACCTTGTGTCCGAGGCTCCGAGGGAACCGGCAGCGGCGGAGGCGTGTGCGGATTCAAAGAGATGTCTGGTTAATGAGTGACAGCACGGCTAATTGTGGCTTCTCAAAGGCCTGCACCATGCTTTTCAAGTCAGTGTTTCCAAAAGAAAAGAAAAGACGCATGTGCTTCCAGCATGTATCAATTTATGGGCCTTGTCTCTTGAAGAAAGGCTCCGGGACACTTCAATAAATTATTGTAGGAACTTTATGTACGTGCTGAAATAATTGAGAAGTGCAAAGGCTTTTAATGTGCATGGGGGGCATGCTATTTCCTTAAGTAGGCAGTTTTCAGAGTTTCCACTGTATGACTGGTTTTAGGCATGGTCCCCAGCTGGCCTGGATTTTTGTAATGTCACCCATTCACCCTCTAATTTAACCCACACACGCTCTGACATTTTCTTCTAAGAGTTCCATTTTTTTAATTGCATATTATTTTCTTTGTACAAAACACAGGACCCATTACTAATCATCATGGCCACTGGAATTATGCGGTAGGGAAGGGCCAAATTATGCGGCAGAGTTGAGTAAATTATTTGCTAGAAAAACCGAACTATGCGGTATAATGAAGCACATTTTTTTGATTGTAATACTTCATTATGTTGTCATTTTCACACTTGTTAACACTGCCTGGCCATTGGTTGCACCTCAATACGAGTTTAACACCCAGATATAGCAATAAGCAACAGAAAGGTGACCAGTCAAGCTTTGCAAAGAGACTTCAACTGCAAGGCAACAAGTGTCACTGCACTTTTTTAAACCATTTGAGCGAGAAACATTTTTTTGTTAAAACCTGCAGATTATGCAGCAGATAGATTATGGGGCAAATGCAGAAAACCTACAATTATGCAAGAAACGCCACGGCTGCACAATCTCATAATTCCAGTGGGCCTGCTAATATGCAAAAGAAACGGTAAAAGGCACCCAGAACAAGTAAGGCAGCCATTTTGGCAAAAGAGTGTGTACACTGAACGGCATGGTGAAATATCACTTCTAAGTGTATCAATTCAAAATGGCTACCTTGGGGCCCACATCATTGCTCCAACCACCACACAGTGACTGTATCTGGTGGTCAAGTGGATGTATGTAAACAAAGCATATGAATGTGACAGTGTGCCTCCTTTCCCGCCAGCCTCTTATGTGGAGCATGAAGAAGGGGCGCACATGAACAAATAGAGAATAACTGAGGCCCACACTTACTGAGGCGTTACACCAGCACAAAGTAATGCAACACATTTACTATCCAGTTCAAAGGGTGTTTTGTGCTGCAAAGCTGCCCTTTTCTTAAACACAATCCAATCCAAAAAACACAAATAAATGTAGTTCTACTTTGCATCATTTTCGATCAGGGGGCTTTACTGGGATGGATCAGTGCAAACACCCATAGATAGAAAGTTAAATCTAAGAATGCAAGATCGGATTTTACGCTAAAATCTAAAGACTACTTAAAGTTACTGTAAGGAAGTGAAAATGTGATCCTTTCTTTGGAAAACAACTCAATGAGTTCTGGAGTGCGCAACACACACCTAATACGTGGGACCTGTCTAAATTTGTCTGGGCACAGGAATTTACACTAGAGGCGTGTGCTTCTAGTGCTTCTACTTTACTAGACAGCTCAGACTTGGCTCTTCACCATGGTTCAAGGCTATGTATTGCGCAAGGCAGCCTCATTACAGCATCACCGCACATGATGAAAACAGCAGCAGACCAGACTTAGTAAATATGGCTCTGTGCTGTGTTTCCCCCATGCATAATTCAGTGCTGCACATTTGGTTGCTCATCTGCATTACCTGTAAAATGTGTAAATCTGGACCATAGAGTGCAAAAGTATACACCCAGAAAATACAGAATATAACAATATCAACTGCATCTACATTTCTTCCTGCAAAACTCTAAATGTGTACTTAGACCCACTATCAAGCAGCTGTCCCCAAATATGTGTAGCCTGGAGGTAGAATAGTATTGACTCAGTTCTATAATAAATGTAAAGTGTATTTTGCCCAACCTGCGATTTAAAAATAATAAAACATTATTGTGTAGAGATATTTGTGTATGGTGACTATTTTGATATTATATATTTATTTTTAGTCTACCTTCTAGTTTGCAGTCTATCAGTATTTGTGTTTTTTTTTTTTAAATATTGGCCTGCACATCTGTTTCCAAGGAGGTTTGTATGTGGTTGGTTGCAGCTTGTCTCCAAGTCTGTGTCATTCCTGAGCTATAAAAGTCCGACAATTCGGCTTAGGCTCATTTAATTAGATTTGGGATCCAACTGAGCCTTTGATATCTTTACACCCACCAGTGAAAGAGCACAATAAATATATGTACACTCTTGTTTGGCAATTTAGGTTTGGCTTGGTTGTTGCAAGTTCTTTAAACTATACATCCAGTGAACTTTGACTCCGCCCACTAGAGTATTTCTTTCTGACCTCTAAATATTGCCTGTTTGGGCTTTCATTCCATCTAGCATTGAGTGCTTGCATGCAATGCACGAGAGAGTAGTTTACATTTCAAAAGTGCACAGAATAATCACACATTAACATTTTTGTGATTTTTCACTATAGAAAGCTCTATTTAATGAATTAGTCAAGGCACACATTTGGCAAACTGGAATGCTTCCTATACGATGACAAACAAGATTTGGTAAAGACAGCAATTTTACCTTTAAATCACAGCCCAGGCTTTTACAAATGCTGCTTGCGTGCTCACAGGTGAATCATTTTATTGATATATAATTATCCACTTATGAACATGCAAAGAGCATTAGTAGATATTTTTTCAACTTGTCCGAGGAGCAGATGGTTCAGAGATCTATTTTTCTTGTAAAACACAACCCACTTGTCTTTTTTTGGTGCCATGCATTGATGTTAGAAATTATGGAAGCATTCTCATTTTACTAGAGCTGAAAAACACTCCGAGCCTCATTTATGAAAAGTGACGCATCGCTGCGTGAAAACAGCGATGCGTCACTTTTCATTGCGCCCTCCTTGCGACACCAATGATGCGTCATATTTACAGTATGACACATCATTGCGCAAGGAGTTACAGATATGTCAGTATTTCTGACGTATCTGTATGGCGCAAAAGTGACGCATTGCTGGAGTGTGTCACAAAAGTGACGCAACTCCAGCAATGCGTCTTTTCACATGGGGCAAGCCCCATATGAAAGGGCCTGCGTCAGTCTTACGCCTGCTGTGAGGCAGGCATAAGAAATTGACGCATTTGTGTCCTAGAAGTGGCGCAGTGAAATCTTATAGATTTCACTGCGTCACTACCATGACCCTTTCTTACGTCAAACCGCCCCCCTTGCATACATTATACCTGGCGCAGGTATAATGTGGCGCAGGGGTTTACAAAGTGACACATCTACCTAGATGTGTCACTTTGTAAATATGGTGCAACAAGGTGAATTTTTTACGCCACTGGTGCGTCACAAAAAGTGACGCCCCGGCGGCGTAAAAGTGACGCACAGTCTCATAAATGAGGCCCTCCGTGTATAATGGAGCTCATATTAGTCTTTGTATTCTAGCAAGGCTGTGATGTTGCCACCTTTATGCAAATCTGCAAACGGGCTGGAAGTAGGCAAGAAGTGGTGGACCCAGGGTTGGAATGCCCCGTAAATATGTGTGCACTCATAACTAACAAGTGTACTGGCATTCACCAACTCCTCTCCAGTCTCTTCCTCACTGGAAAAAGTTGGACATTTACTCAGAGGAGTAAAACATTTTTCACAATGGGCAAAAGGGGGGTGAGGGTAAAGTGAATTTGCAATTAATCAGCAGGTTTTCACATGAACAAATATAATTAGGAATATTCACTCATGCAAAAATGAAATGCAAAGAAATTTGCTAGAAGTACGGTTGTCAGGCCTACTACTGTAAATTATTGTGAATTTCTTAAAGTTGAAAATCGGGGCAACGTCATCTATTTGCAAGTGCACTTTTGTGACCTTCTTTTAGAATTAAAACCCTAATTTACTTTCTTGTTGCCCATAATGCGTTTGCACTGATTCTCTCCATTATTAGTCATTTACATATCAACCTGCATCAAACATGTTTTCAATGGAAGATACAACAGAGAAATGGAAGTTTAAAGATGCACAATCTATACTAATATAATAAAGAGAGAGCCCAAACCTTTGAGGCGGGTAATCTCAGGAACCACAGCACCAATCACAACACCCAATACAGCGTTGGAAAGGGTAGTTTCAGTAGAAGGACATAGGCTATGCAGACGCCCACCATATACATTTAAAAGGTAAAAGAACCGTGCCAGCAAAGTAGTCCATTGTGGGCGTGTCTGCGTTGTGCTGGGGGCATGACAAACGCTGGGGGCGTGCGGTACGTTCCGCCCTTCATGCCATGTCTCATATCGTGTGCTAATCCCACCCTGCTCCCTTTAAATACCCCTGCACCCCATAATCATAACCCACCCTTACTCCTTAAAATACCCCAACACCCTTAAACACTAACCCATATTAACCCTATAAATATACCCTGTACCCCAAAACTCAAACCTAGCCTAAACCCTAAAAATACCCTTGTACCCCAAAATCCAAACCTAGCCCTGAACCCTATAAATACCCCTGTACCTCAAAACCCAAATCTACCCCTGAACCCTAAAAAACCCCTGTACCTCAAAACCCAAACCTACCCCTGAACCCTAAAAAAACCCTCTACCCCAAAACCCAAACTTACCCCATAACCCTTAAAATACCCCTGTAACCCAAAACCCAAACCTACCCCTGAACCCTAAAAATACCCCTCTACCCCAAAATCCAAACCTAGCCCTGAACCCTAAAAATAACCCTTTACCCCAAAACCCAAACCTAGCCCTGAACCCTAAAAATAACCCTGTATCCCAAAACTCAAACCTAGCCCAGAACCCTTAAAATACCCCTGTACCCCAAAACCCAAACCTACCCCTGAACCCTAAAAATACCCCTGTACCCCAAAACACAAACCTAGCCCTGAACCCTAATAATACCACTGTACCCCAACACCCAAACCTACCCCTGAACCCTAAAATACCCCTGTACCCCAAAACCCAAACCTAGCCCTGAACCCTTAAAATACCCCTGTACCCCAAAACCCAAACCTACCCCTGAACCCCTTAAAAATACCCCTGTACCCCAAAACCCAAACCTAGCCCTGAACCCTAAAAATAACCCTGTACCCCCAAACCCAATCCTAGCCCTGAACCCTAAAAATACCCCTGTATCCCAAAACTCAAACCTAGCCCTGAACCCTTAAAATACCCCTGTACCCCAAAACCCAAACCTACCCCTGAACCCTAAAAATACCCCTATACTCCGAAAAACCCAAACCTAGCCCTGAACCCTAAAAATACCCCTGTACCCCAGAACCCAAACCTAGCCCTGAACCCTTAAAATACCCCTGTACCCCAAAACCTACCCCTGAACCCTAAAAATACCCCTGTACCCCAAAACCCAAACCTAGCCCTGAACCCTAAAAATACCCTTGTACCCCAAAACCCATACCTATCCCTAAACCCTAAAACTACCCCTGTACCCCATAACCCAAAACTATATCTGAACCCTTAAAATACCCAAACACCCCAAAACATATACCTCAGTACCCCAAAACATATACCCCCATACCCATACTTACCTTATCCAAAGAAAAAAAAAACATGCTTTTACCATTCATGCATTTACGACGAATTTCGGAGTAAATGTATGCATGGTTAAAGCATTTAAAATGTAATGCCATGCGTTATAATGGCATTGCAGAGTCATGGTACTTTCGTAATGAAAGTATGTGAAGTGATGGTATGCGGAAAGAAAGTTACGGAATAATGGGTGTTTACCCTCCCCTGGTAAGTACATTGGTGGCACGGCGGCCCACATCTCCAGCAACATACTCATATTTTTTCACCACTCTTGAAAAATGCACAGGTCTCTCTCATTGATGGCCAGCACCGACATACACTTTTAGACACATCTCCCGCCACAAGTTCTAGAATTGCGAACTTTAGAGCTGGGGAGCTACGTTCGAATCTCGGCATCAGCTCAACATCCTGTGAACCAGGCAAATCGCTTTTTCTCCCCGTGCCTACCACACATGACTGTGTTCTTCTGTAATGTAAATTGTGCTCATGCCATGTTGTCGAGTTCGCGCTATATAATATTGCGAGGAAAAATAAAGTAGGGAAACTCGAGTTCACACATGACTGAACGCGCACTCTTAAGTGCATCAGCAGTGCACTGTGAATCGGAGCGTTTCACAGGCCTGTCACAGATAGGAAATGCTATCAAAACGAAATACTACAAAACAATATACTACTGGCCGGCAGCAATTCATACACGGACAACGTCAGGACGGGCTGCTAGTAGTCTAATAAAATGTTTTCTCAAGTTCCATTCTTTGTGTGCATTTTATTTTGAAAGCTTATGCATGTATTTGCATATAACCAGGGAGCAGTCTGGAAGCATTATAGCTAGCCTCAAATTGTTAAATATTTCAAGTACGTTTACACATTTTTACTATGCGAGACACCTTTTTTCAGTGCAGCCTCATGGCACAAGTAGGCTTGGGAGGCATCACTCTGAATGCAACCAACTGATGGATCCACTTCAGTTACCCACTTGGGCATATTTAAAAGCCTCCCTTTTCACTTCCCTTCTATTGTGGGATCCTGTGTGGTTCCATGTTAGTTTTCTATATCCTCAGAAGTGGTTTTAAAGTGTCATTTGGATACCTGACTGGACCAGGGTGCCACCAGCTGGCTGTATACAATTACATTTCACTTTTGGACTCATTGGACACTCTCTCTCTCACACTTTCTCCCCCTCTGTCTCTCTTGTGGTACCCATCACTTCAATTTGGCAATGGTCTTTTGGCCAAAAGTGTCACAAGACAGCTTAAATTCAGTGGATGCTGGTATTCGAAGGCTATTGGAAGGAGTTGCAGGGGGTGAATTTAAATAAATAATAAAATGCTCACCTGTCTGTCGCCCGCCATCGGCACCGCCTCCTCTGGGTCCTCTTCTGCCTTCTTCCAGGGCAGGAAGCACCTGGCTCCTAGCCTCCCGTATCCAATCACAACACTGCACTGCAGCGTTGTGATTGGTCTGAATGACGTGGATCGGCGCTCAGCCGGGGAATGGGAGGCTGAGCATGTTCTCCATGCAGACTGTAATGCGCCTACACGGAGAAGACCGGCGTGACCGGCCAAAGCGCCATGCGCACGTGGAATGGGCAAATCCCTCCTTCTCTGCCTTGCGAGCAGAGCAGCCCCGCCCCTACCCAGCTGTGCATGGGGAAAAAATGATAACAATGACTTATTATCATTTTATTTTTTCCCTTTTCGATCTTCTCAGTCGGGCGATGGTCCTCCGCCTTAGCGGATGAGCCGCCACTGTCAAAATTAGAGCCCGGATAGTGAATGTTCTGACCCTTTTAAAGTAAGAAGGAAACTGTCTCTCTTCACTGCTGTTCAACAAGTGAGGTCAGTCACTAATTATACTGCATACATCTACCCTTCCTATTCATCTGCTTCTCATTTTGTGCTTATAATTAGTTCAGCACAAAACATACAAATTAACGAGGACCCAGCACAAGTTGCATTAGTCAAATGAGGCATGCGCTTCAGCGTGTGATCATCGTTGTAACGCTCACATTAATGAGCAATCAGCTGGCTCTCTCTTTTCCATGATGGTGTACTCTTGTCGATCTTGAGCAATTTATCTCTGATCTGCTATGTGGTGATGTCTGTAGCTGCCTTCACTGTGGATCTTCAATAAAGTTGAATAGGGGAGGAGGAGCTTCGCGGGCAACCAAGATGGCCGCGTAAGCTCGGAGCTCCGAAGACCCTCCGATCCTCCGTATTGATCCTGTCACCTATCCTGTCCCGCGACGGTGGGAATCAGTTGCGGTGTTGATGCTGAAGCGGCGCCCGGTATCAGATTGGAGATCCGAGCTTCCTGGACCGAGTTACACCGTCGGGAAGCCTGGTGACGACGACGCCATAGCTGCCTAGCATTGTTGGGGCGGTGACGGAGCCCCCGTGCGGTGGCATTTCGAGTGGGACTAACTGATTTGCGAGGTCCGGCGGCCCTGCTGATCTCCCTGGAGGCTTGCTGTTCCCTGGGGACGGTGGAGGGACTCGTTGGTTTTGATCGAGTGGAGGTGGCGTTATTGGCTTGCCCCATCTTGGATCGTACGTTCCCCGTCGCCCAACATGGCGGGCAAAGGAGTTCCAGACAAAGGGAAGCCCCCGAGGGTCAGTAGGAAACCCCTCCACTCGCAGTCCACCATCCCTGAACGATTCTCTCACTCTAGAGGTTCGCCAGGTGCATCGGGCCATACCAAGGACCCACAGCGGGACATGTCCCCAGAAGATACCGAACCCACCCTCCGGGACGTGATGGGAGCCATTGCTGGCGTGAAGGCCAAGATGCACAGCCAACACGAAGCGCTGTCCAGCAAGGTTGATACCCTTAAGATCGAGCTCAACCACATCAGGGCCGACCTCGGGAAAACAAACGACAGGGTCAAGTCACTCGACATCAAGACGTCGAGCCTGACTACTGATGTGTCGGACATGCAGATCGAGGTACGGGACTTGAAGGTCGCTAATTTGATGCTGGCGCGCCGGCTTGATGATTTTGAGGGACGGGCACGGCGCCAGAACGTCCGCATTACAGGTGTGCCGGAGGGTGCGGAAGATGATGCCGCGGATTTGTTTGTGGAGGACCTGGTGGTGAAGCACTTGGCGCCTGGAGGCCTGAGTAAATTCTTTTCGGTCGAAAGAGCTCACAGACTGCCTGGTGGCCAACCGAAGTCGGGTGCGTCCCCGCGCCCCATCATTGCCAGACTGTTCAACTATAGGGACCGAGACGCAATCCTGCAAGCGTCGAGAAGTGGCGGTCCGCTGCGGTTTCAGAATGCTGACGTGAACTTCTTCCCCAACTTTACTCAGGCGGTACAGAAACGTCGCCAAAGTTTTATGGGAGTGAAACGAAGACTGAGGGAGATGGGGTTGAGATACTCCATGCTCTACCCAGCGAAACTGCGAATAGAACATGGTGATCGGACGCTGTTCTTTGATTTGCCAGATGCTGCAGGGGATTGGTTGGACACTCTGCCTCAGCGTCGGACTACTCCGGAGGATCTGTCGGAAGGGGCGTCGGGAGGCCCAGGTTCCCAGGAATAAACTTTAAAATGTTGATCTCCTTTCTGCGAAGGGCACTGCGGATGGCATCATTCATTGACTTTTGTTTCCTTTTTATTTCTCCTGTTTTTTCAACTTTGGCGGGTAACGGGGGGTGATAGGATGTCTCCTTCTCCTCTGGGGGCTTTTTGTAGGTTAGTTTCTACGGGGCGACAGGCACACTGCTAGTTGGGGTGGCTTTTAGTCTAATGCAGGGGTGCAGGGTGGGGGGCAGTTGGGTTGTGTGTTCTTCTTTTGCTTTTCCTTTCCTACTTTTCTCATTGCGAGGGAACTACTGTCTTAAATACATCGTTTCGGTGGCTGCTTTCTGGGGGGGATGGATGGGACGGGGCATCTTTGACGAGGGGGGGTAAGACTTTGAATGTACTCAGTTGGAACGTGAATGGGTTGGGGGATCGTATTAAACGTGGTGTTGTGATACAAATGTTTAAACGTTGTCTTCCAGATGTTATTCTCCTGCAAGAAACTCATCTCGTTGGTAATACTTGTAAGGTTCTGAATAGAAAAGGGTTCAAAATGGTGGCCCATTCCGGGTTCTCTACGGGATCCCGAGGGGTGGGGATAATGGTGCGCATGTCTCTTCCCCTGGAGGTGGAGTCCACAGTGGTTGATGATAGGGGCCGCTATGTTGCCGTGGTGAGCAGGTGGGAGGGCCGTACCCTGGTTTTGGTTTCTGTTTATGTCCCCCCGGGGTTGCAGACGGCTACCTTCCAGGATGTTGGAGGCGCCATTTTGGGCCTCCCGGAGGGGCTGTTAATACTGGGCGGGGACTTTAACTCTGTGGTTTCGGGCACTTTGGATCGTTTTCCGTCCAGAGATCTACGCAGCGCACGAGCATGGCTCCCGGACTTCATGAGTACCATGGGCCTCATTGATTGTTGGCGACTTTTACATCCCGCCCAACGACAGTACACTTTCCATTCCGGGGCCCACGGTAGTCTCTCCCGAATTGACTACATTTTGGCACCCGCGGTTCAGGCACAGACCGTCTCTGGGGCTCGCCTCATGGCCAGGGGTATATCGGATCACTCTCCAGTTTGGGTGTCCTTTGACTTTGGCATCGCGGCGGCGACCAGGGTGGTGCCGGTCAATCCTTGGTATTTCCGCAACCCCAAGACTCGAGACCTCCTTGCTAAAGCTATCGATCTGTATTTCACTGAAAATACAGGTACGGTAACGTCGGCCCTTTCCCTCTGGGAGGCCTTTAAGACTGTCCTTAGGGGAGAGGCTTTCTCCTTGATAGCTGAGGTGCGCAGAAGACGGGATGAAGATATGGTACGGTTGGAGTCGGACATAGCAGACCTGAACTCCCAATTAGCGCTGGGACCGACACCTGAACTGTTACACGCTCTCTCCCTGAAGCAGTCGGAATATAGTGCCACTGCAACTGATGCGGCCAAGGCGATGGGCAGGGAGCAGCAAGGGAGGATTTACGACGCCGGAGACAAGGCGGGCAAACTCCTTGCCTGGCTGGACAGGAAGGAGCTGGCTTCTCGTGTGGTGCCTGAGATCCTGGGTGACGACGGTCTGGTTGTCACTGATCCCACTGCTATTGCCGCGGCATTTGCCGACTACTTTGAGACGGTCTACACATCAGTCTCCGCTCTGACTGAATCGGACTCGGCCTCCTTCTTAGAGGGGATTGAGCTCCCTTGCCTGTCTGATACTGAGCGTGATGACATGGACCGCGGCATCACGGTTGACGAGGTGGCGTTAGCAATAAAGTCTTTGCGCTCCGGGAAAGCTCCGGGTCCCAATGGTCTCCCGGTGGAGCTGTATAAAATCAAAGCGGACACTATCGCCGCGCCCCTGCGGAATATGTTCTTGGAAGCCCGAGACGCTGGTGTACTCCCAATGGACCAACGCCTGGCTACCATTGTGGTCATCCATAAGGAGGGGAAACCTAGAGACCTTTGTAGGTCGTATCGCCCTATTTCTTTGCTGAACGCCGAGCCCAAAATCCTGGCTAAGTTGCTGGCCAATCGGCTCGTGGGCATGATCGCTGACTTGGTCCACCCGGACCAGTCGGGTTTCATACCTCACCGTAACACAGCCCTTAATCTTAGAAGACTCCACGCTGTCATGGCGCGGGCGCACATGCTCTGTGAGTCAACAGTCCTGGCTTCGCTGGACGCGACGATGGCATTTGACTCGCTTGAATGGAACTACCTCTGGGCGGTGCTGTCTAAGTTTGGGTTTGGCCCTGACTTCATCAGCTGGGTTCGGCTCCTCTACTCCTCCCCGATGGCCAACATAGCGGTCAATGGCCGCGTTTCAGCTTCCTTTGCCTTGCGCAGGGGTACTAGACAGGGTTGCCGTTATCACCGCTCCTCTTTGCCCTTGCGCTGGAGCCACTTGCTGCTTGGATCCGCACTCATCCTGATATTAAGGGGATCACGTGGTCACCGGGGTTTGAAGATCGTGTTTCGCTGTACGCGGACGATATTCTTCTTTACCTCACCTCCCCCTGTCGGTCCTTGATTGTGGTGTTTGATGTACTGGGTACCTTCGGTGGTTACTCAGGCCTGGTTATTAACTGGTCCAAGTCCTACCTTTACGTGCTACGCGGGGACACTCCGCGTCTTCCTAGGGGCTGTCCAATACAGGTCTCGCAACAGCGCTTCAAGTACCTGGGCATCTATATTTCAACGGATGCCAGGACACGATACGCAAACAACTTGCTCCCTCCTCTGGCACGCCTTCGGCGTGACGTGGAGGGTTGGAAAAGATTGCCGCTGTCCTTGTTGGGCCGTGCGGCGTTGTTCAAAATGATGTCCCTGCCGAGATTTCTGTATGCGCTTCAAAACACGCAGGACCCAGTACCTTCTAAATATTTCAGAGAGGTCGAGGGCTTGCAGCGTACCCTCTTGTGGGATGGAAGGCCGCGCATTGCCGTAGTCAAGTTGACCATTCCGTGGTATGACGGCGGTATTGCCCTGCCCGACGTGCGCCGGTACTCCTGGGCTTCTCAACTGGCGGCCATCAATCATGGCTTTTATGGACCGGTGGTCAATCCGGGGTATGCCATGGATCGTTGGCTCATGAACGACGGGATGTACTACAGAGCGCTGTATTCTAGATCTCTGGACCGGAAATTGACTGGTCCCACCAGGACCGCGGTGCACTTGTGGAGGGCGGTCACTAAGACTCTGGGGTGGAAGGGTAGGCTCACCATGGCTACTCCCCTTTACGACTCTGACTTGCTGGGGAAATTGTGGCACTCCAAAGGATTTGATCGATGGGACCTCATCGGTATATCCAAAGTGGCGGATGTGATGGCCAGGGGGGAAATTAAATTGTTCGCTGTTCTACAGGCGGAATTCCAACTGGGGGCCACGGAGTTTTTTCGGTATGCACATTTGAGGCATGCCCTTACGTCCTCCTTGCCCGTCGGTGAAAAAGTCCCCGAATCATCCCCGCTGGAGGACAGGGTGCTGGACGGTCATATGCCGGACAGTGCCATCTCCCTGACCTACAAAAAACTTATTAATGTTCGAACGGACCTGTTGGTGAAAGTACGAGACCTCTGGATGAATGATGGGATTGAGATGGATGACGAGGACTGGCAGTCTGCGGTTTCCTCCCCTAAGGAGGTAGCTATTTCGGCCAGACTGCGCCTGGTCCAGTTGAAAGTACTCCACAGAGTGTATGTCACTGGCCCCAGGTTGATTCGTATGGGGCTTTCCCAGGATGGCCTTTGCAGAAGGGGATGTGGTGCGACGGCCACTTTCATGCATACTATTTGGGAGTGCCATGCCATATCCTCCTATTGGGAACGAGTGCATGCGGTTATGCGGGTTGTGACTGGTGTGGATTTGCCTGCGGAAGCTCGACGCTGCTTGCTGAATGTGTGGGGTCCGACCGACTACAATACCGCTCAAACCCGCTGGGTCACCCTGGGGAATATGGTGGCCAAGAGGGACATTGCCCAGAGATGGGGTGCTCCGGCCCCCCCCACTGTGAGTCTTTGGAAAACCAACATGGACTGGTGCATGCTCCGGGAGAAGACTGTCTACTTAGCCCGGGGTAAGCCCAAGATGTGGGGGCGGGTCTGGGGCGCCTGGAACTCGTATAGAGGTGACATCTGTGTGCCCCCGGAGATAGTCCAACCGGAAATTCGTCTCTCACCATAGATAATCCCTCCACCCAGGTTTTCACGTGACGTAATCCTGTTTCTTGCTCCCCTTACACATGCGTGCTTCTTTGACATGGTTATTTCATGATGCAAAGGTTCCCGCCTCTCCCCCTGGATATGTGCCTTACCGATTTTCTATGCTCCTTTGCCTTGCCATCTTCTTCTCCTTCTCCCCCCTCTTTCTTCCCCTTCTCCTTCTTTATCTTTGTCCCCTTTTTTGGTTTCACCTTGTTCAGCGAGTTCACTTTCAATATTATAAAATTAAACCTGATTGCTCCTCTTATTGTTTTGTGCACACTTCCAAGTTGCTTTACAATGCTGCCTGGCCTCCGGGATGTACGGCTGAATAGCGGTGTACTTTGTATTACAAATAAAGGTTTTCCCAAAAAAAAAAATAAAGTTGAATAGAGTGACTTGTCAAACCTTTTTTGTGTGCAGCGCCACCTATGGAACGAATAGTAAAAACTGAACAGGAAAACAATATTGTCATCATGTGCTGAAATACAGCCATTGTTATGCAACACAACTTATTCAGTACATTTTTTCAGCAAAATTCTTATATTTCCAGCGTGTTTACTGATTTAAAATACAAAAAAACTATCCTACTAAAAAAATCTCGGACCTTTTTAATGGCATCAAATCAAGACAATGGATACTTCACAAGCTGTAACTGCACCTCCATTAGTCCTACAAAATTCAGATTCTCCAGAGATCAGATTAAAAGATTGGATTGAGATCTTTAATTGAAGCAATACATGGATTGGCTTTCTTGCCTGACAGGAAGAAGGCATTATTAATTATTGCTCTTGGAAAGAAAGGCCAGAATGTGCTTAAATATATATTAGTGGTAGTGGATTTCCAAAGGGTTGTGATACTGGATATCTACAAAGGAGCAAAGTTAAGATTAGAGATAAAACTCGCCAAAATAGTAAACATTGCCAGTACACACCACAAATTCTACACTCATTTTCAAAGCCCAATAAATCCATGGATGGATTTGTAGACACATTCAGGGTGATGTCTTCAAAATGCCATTTTGGACCAATGACAGATGAACTGATTAAGGATCAATTAATTGTCCAATGTGCCAGCAACAAAATGCAGGAAAGACGGTGGGTTGCCAGTACTCCTTTGTTAAAAACGCCATTGCAGTACAAAGTGGCAGAAGAATGTGTACTTTGCATGAGGGAGATGCAGTGGTTGGAGATCAAGAAATACAGAATTAAAATCCCTGGAGAAGTGCACAAATTATGTGAATGCTGTTAACAAACATTTGGGGATGACCAATACAATAACATTATGAAGTAGAGGTCATTTAAATCGACTAGGGGGTGTGGAAAAAAAACATATCCAAAAATTGTCAAGTATGGTAGTATTGATCATAACGCAGAACCCAGGTTGTGTTTTGCAGTCGTCAAAGAGTGCAGACTTAATGAGAGGAAAGGCAATTATGAACAGAGTTCGATAGGCTAGAAACAGTACTGACTGCAGAAGACCCCAATGGAGGAAAGGGACGGAGGTGCGCCCTTTGTTGAGTTTACTATTAGGGAAAAGGTTGTAGATTTAATGGTTGATTATGGGTATTATAGGTCAATGGCTATTATAATTCCAGAATCCATGTTTAAAACAGATTGACCAACAGAGCAGTTGAATCCCAAGGAAATCAATCCAAGGCAGAAGTATTGAGGTACTGGGGTATATGTGGGCAAAAGTTCTTTAAAGACAGATTAATCATAGTAAAAATATATGTTGCAGTGGCCCCAATTTTGGGATGGGTTCATTAGTGTGATTTAGACATAATCCCAGGGCTCCCAACCATGTAATGGTAGTTCAAGATACTGATGTGGAAAATGTCTTGTGCTGGGAAGGTGTTCCAAGACTCATTAGGTACGATCAAGGTTATGTCCATAAAATTGTACTGAAGTAAGCTGCTTTACCAATGAGACACAGAGTGAGAAGAATTCCTGTTGCCTTAAGGGATTAAGTGAAGAGAATGCTGGAGGAAATGGAAAAGGAAGGAGTGAATGAACAAGTGGATGTGAAGGAGTCAGTGCCCCCAATCATAAGAACAAAAAAATCAGAAGGAAGATTAAGGTTTTGTGCCAATCCTCGATGCCTGAATAGATTATAGTGATAGACAGTTTCACCTTTCCCAAAATAGATGAGATGATCTTGCTGTTGGAAGGTGGAAAGCATTTCTACAAGAGAGACTTGAGGAGAGCCTATCACCAAGCCAAACTGCGCTTGGACAAGGTCTTAACAGCTTTCATCACATCTGAGTGAGTATATCAAAGTCACTAGGTTGTCCGTTGTGTTTGGTCTTGTACTGACTACATCATCCCAGAGAATGATGACAGACGTTTTGGGGAATGGACAGAGATGTGTTCTTTCAAGGTGATGTGTTAGTGTTTGGGAAACCATTGAAGAATATAACATGGTTCTGAAGTCATATATAGATTGTCTAACATGGGTATTATGTTGAGAAGAGGGAAATATAATGTTCTGGTCAAAGAAGTAGACAACATGGGATACAAGATTTGTAATGCAGGAATTAATCCAAAGAGGGACCTGATGAGTCCCATAAGAGTTGTAGCCATCCCAGAAAAAAGAAATCAGTTATGATCCTTTATGGGTCTAATAGAGAAGTATGGCAAGTTTGTGAACGGTGTTGAGAATGAATTAAGAAGTTGACTTGTCTGCTGAGGAAAAGGAAGCCATTAGTGTGGGACTGCAGATGATGGCTATGTGTAAGGTTGTTGCATATCTACTGTCCTCTGAAAATTCATCTTCACATTCTTTGGCAGTATGACGATTTGACAAACAATTTTTATTTACTGCTTTTTTTCAGGAAGAGGAAGACACATTTTAGTTTGAACAAGCTTTCTCACAGTGCTGATTTTCATTGGTGAGCTTCATAATTGAAGTGACGTGTATGGGAGAGAGAGAGATAGTCTTAGGAGTTCAAAAAGGTGTAATTTATTCATATACAGGCTAGCTGTGGCACTCTGGTCCAGTCAGATATCCAAGTAACACATTAAAGCCACTACAGAGGATTTAGGAAACTAGCATGGAATATTGAACCACACAGGGTTCCAGAACATATATAAAAAAGAGAATACTAGACATCTTCTTACCTTATACATGAGATCACAAAATTCATATATAAACAGCAATTGAAAACCTACCACCTAACTGAAAGGGTATCATAATGCAAAATAAATAAGAAGACAAAGTGAAACATATATATATAACAAGACAACATTCTACAAACATTCCACTGAAACCTGGACTCTTCCAGAACATACTCAGCCAATCATGCAAACAACTAGAAGGGTAGTAATGGTTTTGTTGATCGCATCTCTTTCTGCTTTTTCTTTGTTCAAGCCGTGGTCATATGAACCACCCCAGCTTCAAACTGTTCGTCCTCAGAGAATACTCTGCTCAGCTCTGGTGTCCAACTTCCTGGCCGACAGCATCACTACTCCAACAGCGTAAGTAAAACCTGCTGCACTATCTTGTTCACAATCACAAAGTGAGACTGGCCGCCCCCGCTTTCTACCTACACTTCAGGCTCACACATTCCACCAGTATCACCCGGGTCCCGGCTCCACTCTCAACAGACCAGTTTGGTGACATGATGTTAAAAATGGAGGGGGTTATGGATGAATAACAGTGAAAGCTTTTGCCACGCCCCTGTAACAGGAGAGGAGGGGAGGAAGAGAAACTAACTAAGTAACCATCTGAAAGCTGAGGCAGCAAGAATGAGGAGAGAAAGGAGAGGTGGGCAGCAGAAAGAGTTTACAAAAGAATGAAAGAAGGGGTGAGCTGAGTGGTGATTGCCAGTAAACTCCGCCACGTGGCGTAGGCGGGGATTTTGCCATTTGCCAAACTTTGTGCTTTGAGTGAACACACAGTGTCAAAAACTCTGCGAACTCCGCCCACGTAGTGGAGTTCACCACCCAACCCTAGTTACAGGGGTTGTCCTCCATACACTCATCTACAGATATATAACACATCAATGGCATAGTTCTTCTGAATCAGGGATTAAACCAATTCTGCCTAATCAGTCTAACTATTCCATTCCCATTACCATTCCTTCCAATGGATGCCAGATGTTGTGAATGAAGACAACACGGTTTTAGTACAAAGTTGATAACTCTTTATTCAGCCCACCAAGACGTGACCTCTCCATTTACAGCCTTAGAACCAACTGCCCTTCCCATTTAAAACCCAATATTCAGAACAGAACCTTGGTGTTAAGGGTCTTTTCTGACCTCACAAATACAAACCATCTTCCCCCTTTCCCATAACAATGTGAAATAAGGTAGACAACCAGAAAGTAATAACAAAAATGCATGAAAGGATTCAACCTTAGATATGAGGAAAGAATATTTCATGTACAAAGAAACAGGCATGCAAGATTTCTAAAAGAAAGGAAAAGTGGAGGTTAACATAGCATAGGACATTAAAAAAATTCAAAGCAACTACATAGTTTTCACCGAGCCTTTGCAATACTCAATCTGAGCACAGCTCATGGTCAAGCAAACATGCGGTGATTCTTTTTTCGCTGCATACCTTAATCCTTCCTTCTCCCTCCAACACCTCTCGAGCCTCACTGCTACCAGAAGCGCTGGTATCACAGTCTCTTTCACCCTCTACACAAGTGGGCATTGCCTCTTCTATAAACATAAAACCACTACAGCCATCAATGCTCCCTCCTATTATTCACTACATTCACCACCCTTCTAAAACACCGCCACTCTGTGTCTATTCCACTTACTACCATTCCCAAAGACAACGTACGCCTCACACACCTTCGACCCTGAAAGGACCTCTGAATTTAAACAAGCCCCTGCCAGGATGACCATCCTTGACCTTCCCCCAATCACCGTTCTGAATCTTTAAACCCTTAGACCCATTTCTAGGTACAGACAGCTCCACTCTGCATCCCAACCATCCAGGAACCACTGTGGTCTTAGTTTTATGCCCCTCATAACCTTGCTATGAAACTGGGCCAAAAAAGCTCCCACGTCTGACGCAATGGCATCAACACTGATTGCACCTACTTGAGGTAGGTCTATTGGTTGACATCTTCTGTATCCTTTGAGCACTCTTCCCAATAGTCCCAACCCTGTAAATAGTCTTCCCCACATTGTCTATCACAGCCACCCCACCACTTTCATTTGAACCAGTCAATGATTGTTTGCTCATCTGTCTCATGCAGAATTCGGACTCCTCTACCACTTCTTTAACACCTTTGAGACTCATGACGAGCTCAGCTCGTCATGAGCCACGGTGCTCGTGTGCTCATGACGAGCTGAGCTTGTCATGACCGTTAGAACGCTCGCATACTGGGCAAATTCCCGTCATAAGCCACTGTGCTCGTGTGCTCATGACGAGCTAAGCTCGTCATGACCATTAGAACGCTCGCATGCTGGGCAAATTCCCCTACTGTGCGAGCGTTCTAAAGAAACGGGTGTGGTCATGACGAGCTCAGCTCGTCATGAGCACACGACCACTGTGGCTCTCATCATGAGCACGGGGGCACTGTGCGCGCCCACCTCTGCCCCCCAGCACAGCAGGGGAATTTGCCCAGCTGTGAAGGGGTTAAGAAAAGAGTTCTTAGCCGCCCACAGCCGTTCTTGGATCATCCAGCTCTTGCACTGTACCATGAGTTGATCTCTAATCATCTCATCCCCTATCCCACCAAACTGGCCTTTTTCACTGAGAGTTTCCTTAACCTGGACACAAACTCATTAATTGTCTCCCCTACACGCTGAGGTTACATATAAAACGTATAACTAGCCATAATCATGTTTGCTTCTTTTTCAAATCTGATGCTCAATCTACACTTAGCTTCTGTAAACAAATGAGCAATCCTTGCCCCATTATCCAATGCCGGTGGTACAAACTTAAACATCCTCTGTGCTTCAGCGCCCAGACAATTCAAAAGGATAGCTTTTTTCCTTGCAGAACCAAAATCCTCACCTTCCAGGGCTAACAGGTAGTTGTCAAACATGTCTATTCAGTCTTCCCATTGAATAGCTGGCGTCCCTTGATGCTGCAAAAACGGTGGTGGTGCCACACTAGAAACTTGCTCCATGATTCTTTCTTTTTTCTTTTTAACACTTCAAGGTCCAAATGAATCTGTAACCCACCACACCCTAAAAACGTGACACCGACCTGGAATTATTCATTTAAAAACAACTGGAGCATGATGAAAGAGAGAAGAAATCCAAATCTGTAACCCCCTCCCCCCAAAAACACTGGTATGTAGATCACCAAGCACAACACAGCTCTTTTCTTATCTCTCTTTCTTCTTTTCTTTTTTTTGACAGTGGAATCCTCTTTTAAATGGCGTGCGCATCACTGCACACTTCTGCCTAGAAGTAAAGAATACGTCAGCCCCACATACCAAGGGGTTGTGTGTCTTTAGGAAGGGTGTGCACGTCTCAGTGTTGAGGTGCAAGCTGGGAATCCCAAGCCCAACAACGATCCGCTAAGCAGCCGCAGGCCAAGCCCGTTGTGAGCAAATCCACAGCTCTTTCTCCACACACCACAGTAGTCACAACACACTCTACATGTGCCAAATAGACCAAGGATCCAGAAGTCAGCCACAGTAGTCGGCACGCCCCCTAAACGGCACGGACAGCCAAGGAGTGTTCCAAACCGGAGGCCAAAAAAGCTTGGTCCCAGACATCAGGTACAGGGTAATTCCACCTCTGGCACACGCAAATTGCAGGGCGTGCACCACGACTAGGTAGGCGCAACTACATCACTAGGCAAACTGGCAGTCAGCGATATCCCAAGTAGTAAGGATCGTCATGTACATACACCGAAACAGAACCTGTGAAAGGGATGGATTGGATCCAAAACCCTTTAATATCCAACCAGAAGTTTTCTCACGACGTAGCCAGCATTCCCATTCCTGTTCCCAGGCCGGGTTCTTACTGTCACGCTGCAGGCAGGCTGAATGTCACAAGAGGCATACCGTCAATCGGCAAAAGTGTTGTAAATGAAGACAGCACTGTGTTTAGGACAAAGTTTATTCATCTATATTCAGCCCACAAAGATGTGACCTTTCCCTTGACAGCCTCAGAACCAACTGCCCTTCCCATTCAAAACCCAACATTCAGAACAGAACAGTGGCATTAAGGTTCTGTTCTGACATCATGAATACAACGCAGGGCCATGTAAATGTTGTGTCATGGGAACCAACAGTCTATCTGGCAACACTGGTCTTCCATCAGTTGAATCCCAAACGTCAATAGCATTTTTAACGCATCCTGCTCTGATCCGTCCTTGCTGTTCTTTCGCTGAAACCTCTTCCTGCGTTCCTTTTATTTCTTCCCATGTATC
This sequence comes from Lissotriton vulgaris, assembly GCF_964263255.1. Lineage (NCBI taxonomy): Eukaryota > Metazoa > Chordata > Amphibia > Caudata > Salamandridae > Lissotriton > Lissotriton vulgaris. The sequence goes on from NC_141685.1 coordinate 296,660,356, forward strand.
AGCCACTGACAACATCGAAAAGGTAGCATCCTCTTCAGATGTACTTGTGTATTCTCTGTTAAATGTGAATGCCACAAGTGCACAACATTGTGCAACTTCATTAGCATGTCTATTTCCAATGGTGGCATAGGCATTGCCACTTCTGTGATATGCACATTCAACTACAGCAATCTCTTGGGATAACTGTGAAGCTTCTAATAATTTCATTACATGTCCCATTTCTAATTGGGAAGCCAGAAGATTTCATGTTAGACTTGGCATCTGTTGGCCTGTTTCTCCTGTCTTTTTGCTTTCTGACCTGATGGTTTTGACTTTGTTTTTGCTGGTTTAGTGTCTCTGCACACTTTCTCACTGCTGTTCAGTGTTGAAGTGCAAGTGCTTCTGTTGTAAATTGTGTTATCGATGGCAGTTTCCATGAGTGGCATATTTGATTCACTATTAAGTCCCTAGTACAGTGCACTGAGAGTATCAGGGGCGGTAAATCAAATGCTACTAGTGGGCCTGCAGCACTGATTTGTCACCCACAGAAGTAGCCCTGAAAAGGTAATTTAGACCTGCCACTGCAGGGCCTGCTCACAGTTTGTAACTGCCATGTCGACCTGGCAAGTGCACCGACTTGCCAGGCCCTAATCTTCCCTTTTCTTACAAACAAGTCACCCCTAAGGTAGACCCAAGGTACCCCTGTGGGCATGTGCTGTGTATGTTAAAGATCGAACATGTACTGGTTATGTGTAACATGTCCTGGTAGTGAATTACAGTGCGTTTCGATTTTCTCTATGGAAAAGGTATCTGTCCCATAGGGTAGAATGGGAGTTTTACTTATAACATCTTATAAGAATAACTTCCAATTGGTACAAGATATGGAAGTGGGGTTTAGTATGCCTGGACTCAGAATATAAGAATGCATCTCTTAGTAAAGATGATTTTTATATTCTGTGTTTGAAAATACCATTCTTTGAAAGTAGGTATTTTCTTGCTTAGCCATCCTGTGTGCCTCAGCTGGGTTTGTGGATTGATTTTCTAGCTTTGGAGTGACAGGGTCTGTGGATGTTCATTTTCTTCAAACAGCCACGGGGGATCGAGGTATGTCCTGCCTTTCCTGGATGAGTGAGGCCTGGGCTGAATAGACCTGATCTGTATTTAGAGTAGTGAATGGGCCTGGTCTGCTGTGGACAATGCTGTCACCACCTCGTGCTTGGAAGCTGGGCCAGAGAGGGCCATACTGGTTTGGACTAGACACAGACACTTTCTGCCTGAGAGAACAAAGGAATTTTGAGTACAAATATTGGGGCCCAGACTCCAGAATTTTAGAACTCTTTTAGAACCAAGAAGACTGCCAAGAAGAAGAGCGGGAGAAGCTGTGAGGAGGGACTACCACTTTGATGTGTGCGTTGCTGTGTTGGCCTGCAGTGGCTGCTTCTGTTATGGGCAATAAATGGACTGGACTGACTGAACTTTCTTCAACTTCTTTGTGTGATTTTGTCCAAGGGCTTGAGGTAGAGCTTGCCCCCTGTTCAAGAGAAGTCTCAGGAACAGCAAAGTCTTAAAGTTCATCTGCTACCAGCACTGGGGACTGTGTTTTGTGCTGCAACAGAAGAAAAAGAAACCTGACGCTGTTAATGACGCTGCTGCCGACTTCGTGTCCTGAAGGCATTGCAGAGGGCACCGACGCACCTCGCACCACAACCCTGGTCTCACCGACGATGCCAGTGAGCTGCCGCTTGCACCACGAACTGTGGGCATCGCATTCTTCACCGCTTCGCTTTATGCTGCTGCCCTGGTATCACCGATGACACCACTCCACGCTGACATCACCAACGCTGCTTCCACCGTAGTTTGAGGGCACCACTCATAAGGTACATCACTCCAGTTTATCAACCGATGACAGCGCTTCAGCAACAAAAATGCCGCTGCTTGCGCCGTCGCCCTGGTCTCACCTATGCCGCTGGACGACCGTCACTGAGGTACTGCCTGCACCGTGACCTGAGGACACCATACCGCTGCATTTCGCACCGCAGCCCTGAAACCTGCAACCGTCGGCGCTCCTGACTTCAACCGCGAGGAGCTCGATCTGCAATGCATGTGACTTCAAGTGCCCGACGACGCCTACACCAACCTCTGGAACCGGTGCCTGCGGACATCGGCTCTTCAGGGCTCATTGAGAGGTCGCTGACGCTCTGCATTTCTAAAAGGTACTGTTTTACCGGTCTTCCCGACACCGTAGCTGGCCCGGGGTCAGCCCGAACTGTTTGGATTTGTTGTTCACAACACTGTGATAGCCCAGGATGGAGCTATCAACTTCAAGGAACAATATTTTAAGTCTATGTTTGATTATTGAGATTCCTGAGAACTGTATGGTAGATTTTTATTGTTTTTCGTCTTGTTTTAGATATATAAAAATATTGGATATTTTTCTAAACTGGTGTGGTATCCTTTTGTAGTGTTTTCACTGTGTTACTGTATGAGCAAATGCTTTACACACTTCCTCTGAGATAAGCCTGACTGCTCGTGCCAAGCTATCAAGGGGGTGAGCAGGGGTTATTTTAGGAGTGTAACTCCCTTACCTTGACTGGGAAGAAGGGGCCATACTTGGAGAAAGGGGCAAACAAATACCAACTTGAGACCCCAATATCTAACATTATAAATCCCCTCTGTGACCATTACTGCTCTAAATCATTGACCACGCCAAAGCCGTATTGACCATCAGTAAATATAGTCACTATCAATTGAGCTTAAAGACAGGAAGCTCTTGAAAGGGCAGTTAATTCTGCCACTTGTTCAGATGTAACAACTCAAAGCAAAGAGGCTTCTACCACTTCCTGAATGGTGCAGACAGCATACGCCACTCTCAAAGTTCCCTCATTGTCTCATAAACATGAGCCATCCACAACAATTACATAGTCTGGCTCATCGAGAGGTTCATCCTTAATGTCTAGTCTTGTTGCATAAATCCTTCACATCCAGGCAGTCATGTTCTACTTCGTCTCCATCAATTACACTTTCAGGCAATGGTAAACCTGAGTGTTTGACATCTTTTGAAGACATTATCAGCAGGAAGTATTTGATGTTCATATTTTATGTCTGCTATTTGTCAAATACTGAGTTTTAGTAAGGGTGAAAAAACAGAGTGAGGGACCATCACTGTAAATCGCTGTCCAATAGAAGTGGATCAGGCACATCTTTCTGCATCAGATTTTGGTAAAGGCTTGGCCAATAGGGAACATTAGGTATCCACTGTTTACAGTAGCCAACCATTTCCAGGAACATCCTGACTTCTCTCTGAGTTCAGGGTCGGCTCATCTTCAAAATTCTCTCTATTCTCTCCTATTACACCTTTCTCACTCCCTCCTCAAAGTGATGCCCCAAATATAAGACTTCTTTTTGACAGTATTGTAATTTGCTCAGGGATTCTTTGTGTCTGTTCTCAGCCAAGTATTTTAAATAAACAGTTGTGTTCTGTTTACAAGCTGTAGGAAGGAAGGATCCTTCTGCATGGTTACCCCCACTTTTTGCCTGGTGCTAAGCTGTTATTGATTAGTCTGACTAGGATCCTGCTAATCAGGACCCCAGTCTATCTGCTTTCTCCCTAATTTTGTATGTTCAGTACTTAGGTGCAGATTGGATACTGCTCTACCCTTATAAGTCCCTAGTAAATGGTACTTAGGTACCCAGGGCATTGGTATACCAGAGGTCCCCTATGGGTTGAGGCATGCCTTATACCACCCATGGGAGGCGATTAAAAATGGAACTAAAGGCCTGCCATTGCAGCCTGTGTAAGCTAGTGCTAGCACCACTTACTAAAGTTATAGGTTTCCTATATCTAGGGTCACTGCACTTAAAACCTATAAGTCACCCCTCTAGCAGGCCTTTGCAATCCTGAAGGCAGGGTGCTTGGTTCTGAGTGAGAGGGTGCCCCTGCATGAGCAGGACAACCCTACAGCCTACGGAGTTCATTTGCCCGAGTTGTCAGTCAAGCAGCCAAATACCCTATAGAGGGGCACCGCGTAATTACGCAATGACCATCTTGGAACTGCTGCATCGAATCCTATCATGTTTGGTATCAAACATGTTGGAATCATACCCCACTGGTATGATTCCAAGCACTAGAAGCATGTTGGAATCATACCTCCCACACCGTAAACGGTGTGGGAGGTATGATTCCAAGCACTGGAAGAGCCCTCTGTTAGGCTCTCCATGTCCCCGGTACCAGTCTTCTAGACCCGGACAGCGCAAAATGCTTGCTGCCGACCAGAGACACGATGCTGCCCTCATGCTGCTGAGCCAAACTCGAGCAGGGGAAGGCAGAACAATAGGCATCCTGTCACAGGGAGGTGTGACCACCTCCCAGACAGTATTTAGTGTGTTGTGAACAGGGTGAGTGCACTTGACAGCACCACTCAGTCTGCTTGTGGGGCACATTTGGTGTTCCCATGCATAGTCCAGTTCAAATCAGTCCTGGGAGCTGTTGGGTCCCACTCTGGCGTGAAACTGGACAAAGGACATGAGAGTAACCTCCCCTCTGTCCGGACCCTCCCCTGGGAGGGTCCCCTGAATCATTTGAACCATTTCGCTCAAGTACTTAAGGGCTTGTTTGGGTGTAGGTCCCTAAATTTGTCGCTGGACGAGATTCTTCTTCTACCACCCGGGCACTCTGGAATTCACTGGACTTTGTTTGGGCTCGACTTTGTCTCCCTTCCAGTCTACTGCATCGTCTCTGCCTGTGTACCATACAGGAACATTCCAAGGCATGTGGGCATCAAAGAATCAAGGAATCTTCCTTGGAGTGAAGGAGTCACTTCCCTGCATTCGCAGGTACTGCAACTAAGTCAACCGGTGCGCTAATCCTGAGTTCCTTCAGACTCGTAAATGTTCTGCAACTCAGGTGGTGGTTTTCCACAGCTCGCGAGGCCTGCCCTGCCCTCTCACCAAGTAGGAGGCCAGTATCCCTCACAGGGGCTGCAATAACCAAACCCCTGTGCACGGCGCCGTTGGATTTCTTCTAAGAAGATCTTCGGGCTCCAAGTAGCCCCAACCTCGAGCAATACTGAGAGCAGAATCTTTGGCCACACCACACTGTGTGCATCGTGGCCTGCATATTTTAGTGAACTGCTTGAGGTCCTCTTGCAAATCCAGTTCATCCAACCTGTAGGTCCATTTGAGGGTCCCTTTAATTCTCTTGGGCTCCCCTGATTGCTCAGGGCCTGCCCAGATTCCCTGCTTTTGGTGAGTCCCCTGGACCTTGCCGGTCCCAACATTTCACCTTCTTTGACTTCTGCATTGGTTACATTTGCTAAGGCTTATTGGTGCTCCCGCCAGACACCAACCCCTCTGTAATCGACATCCGACATGGGACAGCTTGTGTACGACTCCTGGACTTCCTCAGCATCGTCTGGTCCTCACAGCTGCAGAGTCAAGGTCCTCGTCAACTGTCCTACAACACCTGACATCGGAGAGCATTGGGCTTCCAAGTCTCCTGGTCACTCCTGAGTGACATAGACTCTGTGGCCTCTGCTTGCAGGTACTTCCCATCTAGAATCCCTCTTTGGATTCCACAATACACTTTCTCCTTTTCCAACAACGGCACTTTCGTGAAGTCCTCCATTGGGAACGACCAAGGTTTCAAACACCACTTCACACCTATGCACCCCCATTCCCTGGTGATGGTAACGTGGCTCTCCAACCTTCTGTCTTCCACTGGGTTTCTTCAGGGTCCACTGGAAAGGGTCCTTAATCTTTAAAAATCCAACTACGACTTACACATAGACTTGTACAGAGCACGCAGTTGTGTACTGACACTACACACGCTCTCCGTGGGGTACCTAGTCACTCACTTTGGGTGGTTCCTTGGGTCCACAGCACTTCTACGTCCTCTCGACATTGTCTTGACCCGAGTCTTGGTTCTTATACCACTTTCCTAGTATATGGTTTGGTCCCCCCCTGGGGTCCACTGTATTACGTGCTATTTACTGTTTGTTTGCAAAGTATTGTGTGCATTGTGCATATCTCCGGGTAGGGGATATTTGTATGTGTTAGAGAGTATTATATAATAAATACATATTTAAAAAATATTCTGTGGTTATTTATCACTTAGTCTATACTATAAGATTGCATTCTGCTAAAACAAGCTGCTATACACTCCTTCTGGACTAAGCCTGAAGGCTGCTCCCCACAGCTACCACTTAGAGAGCTTTCTATGGTTGTCTAAGACCTCATAAATCACCATAAGGGTTGTCTGGACTAGTTCAAGGTGTCCACTTACATAAGTGTACATCATATACCAGACCATTTTATCACACAAGCTTCTTGTGTACTTGATGTCACAAACAGGTCATCAATGAACTGCACAAGAATTGAATTGCCTAGGCATTGGCAAAGCCTCAAGACTCTTTTTCAAGATATGATTAAAGATTGAAGAACTCTCTGTATATCTTTGTGGAACTCTGCACCATGCCAAAACTCTATCTCTGAACCGGAATGAGAACAGGAATTTACTGCCCTGGTGCAATGGAATAGAGAAAAAGACAAGGCAGAGATCCACAACAGTAAACTACTCTGCAGTGCAGGAAATTTGAGTATTGTTGCTGGATTCAGTACCACGGGACAAGTATGTTTGGTAATTTTTTGAAGATTGTGTACAATTCTATATTTCCCATTGGGCTTCTGTAACCCATGATAGGGAAATTGCAAAGACTTCTGTCAATTTCTTTTAAAATCCCTTATTTTAACATGTTCTCAGTCACTGGAGTTATTCCAGCTATCATCTCAGGTGTTGGATTATGTGGCATTGTTCTCTGGAACACTGTGTTTGGCTCTATTGTGATTCGGACAGGTTCTACACCTTTTATTACACTGATGTCCTTCCCTGAAAAATCCCATACTTCTGAATTTACAGTCTTTCGTAAGTCAAGCGGTAGATCATCTACCCTTCTCACGGGACCTTCAAGCTGTTCCTTGTTGGGCCATTTTAAATTCAACATCTTCATCTTGTGTTTGAAATTCAAGACCATCTGGTGTGCAGTCAATACTGCAAGTTAACTTGTAGAAAATAAATCTCTCCCTAACAGATTTACAAGAGTTGAATCACATACCACAACTTGGTGATCTTCCTCAAATGAACCTACTTTTACAGTGACTTTCTTTGAAACAGGATTAGTTATTTGTTTATTTGTTAACTTGGATCTTCTTTCCAGAGAAGGGTAGGTCTGAAACTTCTGCTGTTCTAACAGTGGAACAAGTAGCTTCTGTGTCGATGAGAAATGACACCAGGTGTCCATTAACCTCTCCTTCTACAAATGGTCTACTTTGGTCTACCTCTAAGACTGCACCAAGTAGGCAATCTTCCTCCTCCCTCAGACAACCTCATTGGGAATTGTCAGAATCAAAACTCAAAGTGTCCAACATGGGGAACTGTTGAAACGGGTTCTGTTTTTGGAATGGATTTGGTATTGCTCTTTTTACTAGATTCATATTGATTCTGGGATTACCCTTATTCTGTGGAGCCATCGGAGCTTTAGGGACCTGCATTATAGGGACTTATGACTGCGTTAGCATCTGCATTAGTTGGATTGGAACCTGAACTGGAACATGTAGCATTTATAGTTGATTTACCCCTTGCATTTGCCCATCACTACTTACTCTACTTTGGATTCTATCTACACTCTCTCTTCCAATGCCCGAGCCTCTTAATATAGTTAAGGGAGTTGACTTCTTCAAAGTTGCAATGTCTACTGCAGAATTTGTATCAACCGGAACACCTCAACCTCTATCCTAATGTAGCATCTGATTGTTTCTTTTTCTTCCCTGTTTCTTTACCTATTCACTCTCTAATCTGTCAAAATCGCTCCAGTTACGATTTTGGAGGCTCAGTACATGGCCATTGCACTGTTATCTTACATTCAAGCCACAAATCACTCAGTACCACAATATCAAAGGAAGTCTGTCATAAATCCTTTGAAATTTTGGCAAATTTTTCAACTTGTGGATACCACTGAGTGGAATTCTCTCTCAATTTTAGAAAGTTGTTCATAAATGTCACAAGATCACGGTACATGAACCTACCCTCCATCTGGTATTTCCATCATACGAAAGGTTAAAGCTTCATCTTCTTCTGGGGGTGCTGGTGGTGGCTTACAATTTGTTTCTGTTGTATCTGATTGTTTATTTTTTTCCCCTGTTTCTTTGCCCATTCACTCTCTAATCTGTCAAAATTTCTCCATTTATGAATGCACTATACCAATTCCGCAATGCGTCATCTCATTCCTGAAGATCGCATTGTCACAATAGCTTCATCATCTAACTGTGCCCTTAAACATTTCTGTAAAGGAACACTCTTGGAGAGATCCACCTCATATTTTCCTGCCAATTCAGTTAATTTGTCATGCACATCTTGTGATCTCTTTACTCAGATATATTAATACGTTTTGCTGGTATTGATTTAAATGTGAAATGTCTAAACATTCTCAAATCATTTCCTCTAATTTGACCTTCAATTTTGTAACAACTAGGGTTCTCACTCTTTCCTAGCTAGTAGATGGTCTCTGTTTCTCCCACCCTCTTATTTTCTGTGGTTTCTTCAAACCATGGGGGAAAAATCCCATCATCAAATGGTCTAGTTTCTCCCTGTTGCAATTGGTGTTGTAAACACAATCCTCCCATCCGTCAATGATTGAACATTTGTGGTGGCATCCAGGCAACAATCTGTGAGTTTTGAAATGTTGGGTCGAACCCTGTTGCAACTGTTCCTCCTACCTCATCTAAAACAGTAGAATTCGGGATAATGTTTATTGGTGCAGTTACTGCAGGAACCCCTACAGGTTAAGCTGATACAACGTATGTCACAGGTGCTGGAACAGTCATAATAGAAGCAGTAACACCTGGAGCTATTACCGTAAGGGCTGCCTCAGAAGTTGCATTTGCAATCAGAAGTACCAGAAGCAGTCTTTCAATCTGAGTTGTAATGAGGTCAACAGGGTCTGTGGCCACTGTAACACTATTGGTAGTAGTACTATCTGTACTGGTTGTAGGAGCCACATATAGAGGTGGACATGAGGGCAATAAAATGTCGTCCACCAAATCACTATTAGTCAGTATTCCTTGCAGCTTCCTCATCATAATTTCCCTGTTTCTGATTCTTTTTAGACTTTTCAGTAGCTAAAACTGGGTACATTCTAGCTAACTTGACTACACATTTCGTCCAGCTCTGCTGTCCTTCATCCCATTGAGCATCTGCATACTTTTGCACTGGTCTATGTGCTCTATTCTGGTACTTTAGTTTCGCCCTAGCATGTGCTACTCGTTTCCAATCATTTAATGCTTCATATTGTGTAGGTTGAGGAGGTGGCTTCATTTCATATAATTTTGCTGTTAATGTTCAATAATTTTTAAATCTAAAGTACCATGTTGTGGAAATATGAATGGTTATTCCATGTTGTAGAAATGTATATGGTCCTTCGTTTTTAGTAATTTTAAACCATTTACAAAGTCACAAACATGTATGGAGCTCTACATTTTTCACCATATAATGAGCTGGCGTACTTCCCGGTTGTGCCTATTCACGCTCCAGACTGGGCCTCGTACATCAACCCTCATCAAATCTCAAAAAAGCTTTAAAAATTCAACAATAAATGAACAGTAATCAAATTTAGAAAACATCAATGTTTTTGTTCAGTTTTCAATTTTATATACGTCAATCTGTTCCTCCAATTGAGTCACAATATTCCTTTCATAAACCTATTATAGCGTATTACTTGATGATTCGTCAACTAATCTCAGTGCGTCACCACATCAACTGACCTATCCCAGCCAGGCTGTCAAGCTGGCAATTGAGGTTGCCTCGGAAACACCATGGAATTGGAGCACAGTCCACAACTCCCCCTCACCGGTTCACTCACCGGTTCACTCTGCACCAAAATATATATACACTGGTAGCAAGATGTGATGCCTGTGTGGGGAAAGCAGGGAAACAAAACAAGGTAAGGAGGGGAAACACAGAGTCTTCGTACACAGTAGGTAAGGTAGCCTGCTCGAGGGACAGGGAGGCTTCTGTTAACCTTTTCCTAGAAGACAAAGAATGAAGGTTAATATCAATCCTTATAGGTCTGTTATGATTATGTGAGGGAGAATGGTACATGCGACTACCTGTTCGTTATGCTGGATGTGTGTATATTCTTAGAGATCACCAATGTCCTGTTCACTCCACAGCACAGAGGTAAATAGGGAAAAGAATGCTGGGAACACCCTGTAAGGTAAATGTATATTATGAACCCTGGTGTATATTCTATATAAGAGTTATTATAGCTGAAGGGACCTGTGGGTACCTGAGTGAGGGAATGTTGGAAGATTGTCAATATTCTCTTGTTGTCTCCACAAGAGAAAATAGAGGGTAATGGTACTGTGTACACCCTACAAAGCAATATACAAAACAAATTACTGTTGTTAAACCACACTAGCCATGTCTCTCTATTTGTATGTGTACACAGCCCTATTTTACCTGTGTGGGGATATTCAGGAACTTAAAAACAATCTTGGGACTACAATATACACTGAGCCCAATAAATAATAAGAGAGCTAATCGCTCTAAACCAAAAACGGTACTGCTAAATAAACAATAACTGGCCAAACACAGGTTCCACTACTAAGATCCAGTAAGAGAAACGGGACCAAAGGCAAACTGCTATAGCCTCAAAGAACGTAATGCTGCACACAGAATCCAGGACAAGAATACCTGAAATAACTAGAAAAACAGGATTCGAAAACGCCACCACGTGACCCGGAAGCAAAGCAGAACTTCAAAACCGGAAGGAACGCGAAGCGTTCTCCAAACAGCGAGGATGGACTTTAAACTTGTTTCACGCATGCGATAACCTCCGCGCATGCGTGTTGAGCGCTCTCGATCTCTTGCCAACCACTCCTGCCGCGAGAAGTGCCAACCACGTTCATGCTGTTCGTGCAGGCATGACACAGGCACACTCTGATGTAATTTTTCACTTCTTACAGCAGTTCACCCTCCTTTACAATTTTGTCGACCACAAAATTCTACAACTCTAAGCAAGCACAATAAACAAATAACTTTCGTCTGCTCCAGTAAAGATTTTAAAGTAATTCATCCACACAAGAAAAAAATCTGAAATAAGGTTTTAACCCTCTGACTTCCCTACACCTACACATACAGGCAAATGAAATCTCGACCAGTGGAAAATCACCCTGAATGATACAGCTTTCCCTTTACTCAACATTTTCTATTAACACCAATCAATATTAGTACGCTCACAACAAATTGTTACAGTCCCTATCTCAATTGTGTAGTTGATGGTACCTCACGAATCTGCACCCCATAAACACTACACATTATTTTTCAACTTACTTAACCTTGGATCATGGACTGCTTTGAGTCCGAAGACAACTTCAAATGCTCAACATCAAAGCATAAACACAACTATTCTAGCAGTTTTACCAAACACAAAATATATACTTCAAATAAATGACAATCTCCAAATTAGACAATTGTGACATATAGCCCTATTGATACTCACACCTCCACCCCTGCAACCGCCTACAAAACTGCAAACTCCTTCAATCTTCAAGTTCGAACTATGGACTTTAGGGACATGGGTCAAATTATTTCAGCTCCTTTTTTATGTGACATAAACCGTCCTTTGCTACCACTTGAGGATGCAGGGTTTTCTATATCTTAATCGCCTGGTATATTAATTAAATAACCCCTCCACTGGTCGTATGGGCCTTTTGTTCATCGACAAGAAGAAATAAGGAACAATCATCTACATAAATACAAATAATCAATTATAAGCCTTTTAGTTTTGTCAATAAAGAGAATTAGTGTGTGGTAAAGGGTTTTATTTTCAAATCTTTTAGTTTTTCATCATGTATTCATTAAGTGTTAACCTTTAGATCTCAGCATTACAAGTTAATATAATCTGTCAATCGATATTTGATTATAAAATAGAACACAATATATGTTAAAATAACAGTTAAAATGATAATAATAGAGGAAGCGTGTTCCATAAAGGAAAATTCCCTATTCTAAATTACTTTTGAATAGAAGAGAGAAAAGGCATCAGTACAGATAGCCACAAGGAGTACTGCTGAGAGAAATCAATGTGTAAACAGAAAACCTTTGCATAATAAGCTAAAAACTATTCTCAGCTTTAAATCATCAGACTATCAATGAAGATAAGTAAGGTAACCTCTCATGAAGAGAAGTATTAGAAACTCAAAGATGAGTCTCCTGTCAGAGAGTAGGGGGAATGAAAATACAGAATCTCGCTGCTACTCTAGGAACACGCACTAATATAAACACACAATATTCTATTTGACATTATTTTCTTTCATCTCTTGAGTCCAATAGAATTTGAGTAACCTCCTGGAATAGGCAAACTCCCCATTGTTCCAGACTGGTACAATAGTCTTTAGCCACTAGAGAAATTACACTGCTGATGTTTTTGTAGTCCAGACTGTTCTTCTCATGACCCATTCTCCCTGTAGCCTCCTCTCCTACCAGTGAGAACTTGCTGCTAGTTGTCTAATTTATTTATTTGAAAAGTTTTATATAGCGCTACAAAAAAATGCCAATCACTACCTAAAAGAAGACTTCTGAAAAATACAACATCTGTAACAGAGAGAAAAACATCGGGGCATATTCTCAAGAACGTGTGATAACCATCGCAAAAGTAATTTAACGCAACTTCCAACATCGCAGGAAAATTACGCCGTGTTAACGAAGCATTCTCAACACGGCAGCACTATGCGATAGTCTCCAGATAACGTGTCAACTGACCGCGTTAAAATCAACGCCACACCGCAAAAATACAAAAAACGTGAATGCAAAAAAAGCTGCGATGAGGCTAATCGATATACAACAATCAGCGAAAACCAGCGACAGGCCTGCAATTCACACGCGTCAGGCAGGAAAAATCACCATAAAAGTAGAAAAAACTGACAAACAAATGCCAAACAACAGCGAAGCACAATGGATGTTGCCGGAGCAAGTACGGAGGAGAACCAGAACCCCACAAGCCCCCAGAGGACCTGCCTGGGACCTCGGGATCAGGGAAGGCCAAGGAGAAGAAGAGTAGGAAGAAGCACTTCAGTCTGCAGGAAAACAGGATCCTGATAACGGAGGTGGTAGAGCACCATCAACAACTGTTCGTCACCTCCACTCTGTCATTGGCAACTAAAAATAGACTATGGCAGTCGATCGTGGACAAGGTGAATGCAGTGGGAGTGCTGAAGAGGACAATGGAAGAGGTCAAGAGGCGCTGGAATGACGTCAAGAGTAAAAACCAAGCTAAAACTTGCCAACAACCGGAAGGCAGCAATGCAGACTGGAGGTGGGAGTCCTGCGCAACAGGAGGAGCTGGACGATATGGAGGAAATGGTGTCCACAGTCATCAGTGGGGAGACGGTGGCTGGAGTTGGGGGACCGGACACTGCTCAACATGACCGGACACAACAGCAAACAAAATAGCCAGACAGATTTGTTTTTTTAGATTTTTGATACCACCCAGCCTATCAGTTCTGGGGGATCACCTATTTTATTTTAGCATTTTTATATTTTTAGAAAAACATTTTACCATTTGATTTGTATATGTCATCAAACAGACAGTCAGCGAACAGTGAAAAAATACATACAGACAAGTAAAGTGTGCATAAATATACAAGTGCTATACAAGTGCTCAAAATCTATATAATCAATACTATCAGTTCATATAGGCAACACCAAAAACAATTTAATCAAATACCTAACAGTTAATTTGCATTAGGAACCAGTCCTTTGTATAGCAGTTGTATATTTATGTACACTTTACTTGTCTGTATGTATTTTTTCACTGTTCGCTGACTGTCTGTTTGATGACATATACAAATCAAATGGTAAAATGTTTTTCTAAAAATATAAAAATACTAAAATAAAATAGGTTATCTCCCAGAACTGATAGGCTGGGTGGTATCAAAAATCTAAAAAAACAAATCTGTCTGGCTATTTTGTTTGTTGAGTATATTTGAGTGGTCCAAGCCAGTTCAGATACAGGACCCAAACCTTCCTCCTTGCCCCGGACACAACAGCGGCAGGGTGAGCTACGATCAGGTACTGGGGTGATGGGGGGAAAAGGGCACAATGGCACACACGCACAATTGAGCTGAACACATCTGCAGACAAACCAATGTATCCAAGTATGCAACATCTCAGCACTGTATAAGCACAGAAGGCAAAGGCACATCGCAAAAAAGGGATAAGGGGCAGCAAAATCATAGCAGCAGGGGTCACTCCCCCAAAAGGCAGCACACACACATAACATGCAGAGCACATCAACACTGACAACAGTGTGGCACAAACTGCAACACGTCCACAACAGAACACAGGACACAACTGGTGCCGACTGGGTGTAGACACTGGCCAATCACAATTGGCATTGCAGGGAAATGTGAGTTGATAATGTACAAGTACAAACACACATACGTCTGTTGTCGCAATGTCCACTGTCCCCCATCAAATAGGCAGCACCTCCCAAACAGCCACGATGTACACTGTCATGCAGTCTGTATGTAAACATGTACAATGCAACAACATACATGTGAACACGATGTGAAACTGTTTCTCCCCTTCACATTGCAGAGGGAAAATCAACACCTCCTGCAGAGCAGCCTGAACCTCTCTTCTCTGATAATGAAGAGGACCACCACAGCTTTGTCTCCTACGCCCTCCAAGAGTTCATTAACAGCCTCCGCAGCCACCTCCAGCAGCAGGGAGGTCTAGCTGCAATGAGGATACCTCACCCCCTGCACAGACCACACTGCAGGCAGCACCCACCACCACGGCTGCCTCCCAGAACCCCCACGAAGAACACATGACCTTCCAACGCCGTGTATTGGGATGCCAGGTGCAGCTGGCTGAACAGGTGTGGATGGGCTTCGACCGCATGGCAGAAAACTAGATGCCATACGTGGATGACTGCTCACAGTCCCTAACGGACACCCACAGTCCACTCCATGCTCTCCAACGAACCATGGCTGACATCGCTGGAGCCCTGACTCAGAGACTAGAACAACTGTCCAGTCAGGGTGGCTCTAGCGATGTCACCCAGGAGTTGGGACACATGCGGAGGTTAATGGAGACCATGGAGCTGGCCAATGCGGAAAGAGCGGCTGCCACGGCTGCACACCAGCGAGTGGTAGCTGGGTTCCTCAATGACCTCAAAACCATCCTCATGGCATTGCTGCCACAAGGCCTGGCGCTGATGCATGCTGCTGCTACCACTACATCCACATCTCCGCCCCCTGAAGTCTCAGTGCCACACAGTGCGGCAGACATTCCACCTCCGGCCCCTGAGGTGTCACTTCCACTTCCACAGTGCTGGAGAAAGGCTAGTAACACCCGCACACGAGGCACATGGAACAGCAGACATCAAAGATGCAGATGAAACCGCCTTCATGGGAAGAAGGACGCAGTAGCATTCAACTCCGCCATATGGCCGGTTTCTGCTTGGTTCTGCCCTCTGCATCATCACCTTCCACTGTCCCCCAATGCACCCTCTGACACTCACCTTGGACCTCGACATGGACTGCCATTTACTGTGTGATCGCCAAGGACACAGCACTCAGACTGTGGACTGAACACCTCCTCTTTCTTTGGACTTGTCATTCCCTGAAGGACTCTGGCTGGCCCTCCAAGGGCCAACATTGTAAAGTGGGGTTTGCATGAGTATTAAACATTCCGAATCACACAAATGTCGGTCTATGGTCTTTCAAGTGTGGTAGTATGGATGAATGTAAGGTCAGTGAATTCCTCTTACGTCCATGTGGCTCATGTCGTAGAACTTGGATCACAGGGTGACACATTGCCGAATGTTTGTTACTTCCTTGTCCAGCTCCATACGGAACAATGCCCAGAGCCCCAGGGTCATTGTTCAAACCCTTATGCTGGGCTGGAATACACCAGGCCATCCCACTATGCTGGGCTGGCATACGCCAGGCCAGCCCACTATGCTTGCGCACACATGGGGGAACGACAAAGCTACATGTGCCCAGACTTCCCTGTAGTGATCTGCTGATCACACGTCTAGTTGTCAGCATGCCACGGCCACTCCCTCACGGCTGGTATACATCCACACCACACCCATCCAGTACACACATCACAGGACATGTGACCCTGCCAATAAAAATGGCCAGGCGCACGTGCTCGATGCCATTTCCAAACTCTCTCGGGGTGTATCCGTGTGGTAGGTATGGGGGCCGGGGGGTCTGTGACATCACATTCCGCCAGCCTGGCAGTGACATGATGGCGTCCGCACCATGATACCCAATCATAGAGGGTCCATGACTTGCGGGGCACAGACTTGGTGGCACCAGATACACTGCGGCCGGCACAGACACACCACCACGGGGCGGTGACCTTCGGTGCACTGAGGTAGAGCAACTTAAGTGCTGAGCGGGTGTGCAGCCTGCAATGATACCCCATCCTACCGGTCCGGACTGCTCAGGTTTTGTGTGCCCTGCTGGACCGCAATGTAGGCCTGAGCCAGCGAACAGTGGGGGCCTACCGCCACATGGCATCGCCTCGTGGATCACAGAGTTAGTGGCACCTATGAGGCTGAGCAGGTGTGCAGCCTGCAATGATGCTGGGTGCACGGTATGTCCTCTGCAATGGCGAAATTAAGACCCAGAATCAAAAGTGAGACCTGGTGGCCTGCGGAGCGGGGCTGCATGATGTCGAGGGTGCCATGTCTGGGGGCCCTGGACTTGTGGCTTGCAGCAGTACGTGGTGGCGGAAGGTGAGCAGTGAGGCCTGTGTGCGTAGGGGCGGGCATGCACTGCTGGGAGGCGGGATGTGCTGGGGTGCAGCTGCCTGGGTGAGCAGGGGTGGGCATGCACCGCTGGGCGACGGGAGGAGCTAGGGTGCAACTGCCTGGGTGCGCCGGGGCGGACAGGCGATGATGTTGTGTGCAATTGTATGTACTGTGCCATTCATGTATCTGGACTAGGCCTGGGCGGTAAATTCCGTTCCGCTCGAGAAATTTGGGTAATTTTGCGTTCTGCAGCTTTGTGAATTTTTTTGCTTGTTCGCGTTCTCAAAATGCGTGTTTGCGAGATGTTTCTCCCTGAGCACGCAAACAGCGATCGCGAACAGGAAAAAAGCATCGCGAACAAGCAATTCCGCGGGTTCGCAGAATTTCTGTTTGTTCGCAGAGATTTTTTACCGTTTCGCTTAACTTTGCATAGTGCGACTTCGCAAATTTCACCCACCCCTAATCTGAACTCTGTTTCTGATGACAGGTCTGTTTCAGCTGTGGGACCTGGTGAACTGCACTACATACGGGTACGTGGTTGGAGACACACCAGTGTCAGCAGGTGAGCAGTGAGGCCTGGGTGCGCAGTGTCGGCACTCTCTCTCCCTGTCCGTCTCTTCTGTTATCTGTGTCTCTCTCCCCCTGTCTATCCGTCTATCTCTCTCTCCCACTCGCTGTCCGTCTATCTCTCTCTCCCCCTCTCTGTCCGTCTTTCTCTCGCTCCCTCTCGCTCTCTCGCTCTGTATCTCCCTCTCTCCTTTGCTCTCTCTCTGTCCTTTGATGTGCGCAAGACACACCTTCTCATCATGATTTTTGTCTTGCAGGCTGTGATCTACGAATTGTCCCATGGGGAGTCGCCATGTGTCTTCATTTATGTTCTGTGTTTATTTGAATGCATTTTTATTTGTTGATTCGAAGGTGAATGTGTGATGCTCATTTTTGTGACGACACATGCATGTCACCAGATGTGGTTGTGCGACATCAGGCGGATTATTTGGTGCATGATTCTCCGTGCAGTTGATGTAGCATGTCTTTGGCCGGGGGGGGAGGTCCTGGGGGTGGTGGTGGTGGGTGTTGTGGTACTGTTTGGGCTCCCAGCTACATGATCAGTGGCTCCATGGCAACTGTTGCCCCTTCGGGTGTGGCTCTGGACTGGGCGTTCCTTTTGTGGTGCAGGCTGTGGTCCGACTTTACACCAGGTCAGAGCAGGTGTTACTTTCCTGCTGCGAACGCGCCTTATCGCATGTTTTGTGGTCAAAACTACGATCTGGCTGGTCATTGAGAATGTTGTGGAATGGTGTTGTCGCTGCTTTTGGCACGGAACATCTACTCTGCATCTCATTAGCGATAGTTGTGGGGGTCATCTGTGGCGATGTTTTTTGCGGCTGCTATCGCAGGTAAACTGGTGCTATGGGTTGTTAGCACCAGCTTATGAATGGGGTGATACATTTATTGTGACTTTGGCTGGGATAAAGTGCGGCCATTAACTCGGCGAAAACTCCTTTCCAATATGCTCCATCATGCGCTACCAAGTATTCAATGGGAATTTCACTATTAATGCATTATTTTTAGTTAACAAGGCATCGACATTTAAGTTTACTTAAGTCAGCACTTTTTTTATTTTGCAAGCCTATATCATTCAAGTATAATTACCTACTACAAATGTTGCACTTAATATATTTTTACTTAATTGTAAGCTTTGCACATTTTTTATGTGAACATTTTGTTAACAAATACAATTCGCTTCAACAGTGCTGTGTACTGTGATGAATACTTGCCTACTCTAGTAACAGGAAAAGGTTGGTCTTCAGACTCTCCCATGTAATTGTGTGTAGTATGTCATAACTTGCCATTCTGGTTATATGGAGAGTTCATGAGAGTGCTTTGGTACATGAGAGGTTTATCTAGCCACTAGATTGTAAGGTGCTCCATGGGTTTTGGGTGCAGTCAGTACTGCAGTCTACTTTTCTCCTTGCAAGTCCCCATGCATTGCTCTACTGATTTCACCTCCCTAGGCTTCTTTGACATCTTTGCAAAGACATCTGTATGGCTTTGAATTAACATCCTGTTGATGTGAACAAAGAAATGTTTTTGTGCTCACTTGGCTTGAACCAAGCCAGTTCCAAAAGGTCACACCATGGCGTGACAAGATAACTTTCATTCAATTAATATGGCCACAGGAGAGGCCAAGGACTGCCATGAGGCAACATGAGGCAACATGGGTAGTTCCTGGCAACCCTGTAAACACTTGGCAGTTGCCGGCAAGCAATCACCCTGCACATTTCAATCTGCATAACTTGGAATACTGGTAATCCAATGTCATATAACACTCATGCTTTTAAGTGAACGTGAAGGATGTCACCGCTGTGCATTCTAGTGGCAGGCGGCACATTACGGTGACATCAGCATGGGGAGTACTTTTTTAACTCCTCACTCCGCTAGTACACCCGGATAACATCTGAATCCGACCTGAGTACATTACAATGTAGCAATGGCACCGTTATGTGTTTCTTGCACAGGTTACTCACATCTAGGAGTTTCCATGACGGACTCGTGATCTTTGACACGCCGTCATTTGATGCTCGACGGTACGACCACTACAATCGAGCATAAGGTATTTATAGCGCTATGCAGCCACCGGCAATGGGGTGGTGTTGTGTGCTGTAGCCTCTTTTATTGACTCACCAAATGACCACTGCTGTGCTCTGTTTTTTAATGTGTGTATGTGTACAGGTCCTCATATGAAACAATGGAGGATTGAGAATAGAGACCCAACTACTTGCCCTGACGAAGTTGCCAATGACAAGGCAATGAAACATGTCGGTCCAGTCACAAAAATTAATGGTATTAACTTAACCATTTTTTAATGGTGGAGTTTGGCAGCACCAGAATAAAATCGACTCAGCCAGCCAAACCTCACATTTTATATTTGTTGGTTGTTGGGTGTAGGTACTTGTTATTCTTTTCTAAGCACTTTTTTCTGTCCTACCAGGTAGTATATTTGTACACTCCTTGTCTGTCTCTTTCTCTATTCTTTCTTGTGCATATCTTTTCTGCACTTGTTTCATCCTCCTAGCAAGAAAAGTAACCGATGATGAGAAGTGGGTATACCGGTGATTAACAAACCGGGAACCCCCTCGGGTGTTACGTCCGTGAGGTACTTTCCTTGCCTTCTCACATATTTTCTCTATGTGGGTGAATCTGTGCACATCTATTTTCATATTTCAAGGCATGTCCGGACCTGTAACACAACAGTGGTTAAATTTAAATTTTTCTTGGTGAGCCAATATGAGGTGTGGCCCCAGAAGTTACAGAGTTTGAGAACTAAACCATGCAGGCTGAATAGGGCTTTTTGTTTCATATTTGCTGAGTGGGGGGCTGCCCTATATAGCCTTTCTCCCCCTTACATCCCTTTTTGAATGATTGTCATTTACAATGCCAAAAGCTTAATCTCTCGCAAATGCGAGACCTATTGCATTTGCACCCACACAGAGAGCCACACACACACAGAGCCCCACACACACAGAGCCCAACACCCACACACACAGAGCCCCACAACCACACACACAGAGCCCCCCCCCACACACACAGAGCCCCCCCCCACACACACACACAGAGCCCCCCCACACACACAGAGCCACACACACACATACACAGAGCCCCCCCCCACACACACACACACAGATCCCCCACACACACAGACCCACACGCACGGAGCCACACAGAGCCACACACACACAGAGCCACACACATACACACAGAGCCACACACACACACACACACACACACACAGCCCCCCCACAGAGCCCCCCACACACACACAGAGCCCCACACACACACACACACAGAGCCCCCCCCACACACACACAGAGCCACACACACACACGGAGCCACACACACACAGAGCCACACACACATACACACAGAGCCACACACACACACACAGAGCCACACACACACACACAGCCACACACACACAGAGCCACACACACACAGAGCCATACACACACAGAGCCACATACACACATAGAGCCACACAAACACACACGGAGCCACACACACACACAGAGCCACACACACATACACACAGAGCCACACACAGAGCCACACACACACACATACAGAGCCACACAAACACACACAGAGTCACACACACACACACACAGCCACACATACACACACAGAGCCACACATACACACACAGAGTCACACACACACACACACAGCCACACATACACACACAGAGCCACACATACACACACAGAACCACACACACACACAGAGCCACACACACACACAGACACACAGAGCCACACACACACACAGACAATGCTCGATTTCAGCAGCTGGGCAGCGACCTTGCAGTGGGAAAAGTCACCATCTTAACGTCGTTCTCGGATGGGGGGCATACGGCTGGCCCAGTGACATCACGACTGATCTCTTTAAGCCAGCTTGACTGTAAAAAATTGACAGGCTGGCAATGTCAAAACTATATTTTACCATCACTATGGGATGACGGGGTAATGTGTGGCGTAGTATGACCTTATGAGACGTTTTTTAAATTGTTTACCGGCTTTCGTTGCAGCCTCGTCCTGAATAATAAAGATGAGACGAGGGCACCAAGTCTACCTAGGCAGCTCAAATATAGTTTGGAAATTATTAGAACTTATAGATATTATACAAAGCGAAACTAATTCCGATTTGTAAAACCGTTACTGCGGAACCAGAATGGTGCGTCATTAAACACAGAGGAAGGACTGTGGTTGCTCATGCAATTACATTTTACGGCGTTCCATATAACTGTAGTGTAGTTCCTATTTTCCCAATAGGCCCTGCGCATTGGAATAACATAAACAGTAGTATGGACGTAGAAGTGCGGATCTTCCAGGTCTCCACTGACTATGCTAAACTTAATTGGGTTTGTTACCAACTAGCTCAGAGGTCACTGGAAACTTTCTTTACTGAATAGGAAGTGATCAGCTTCCCTGGTACAGACAAGAAGGGATTCAGTTTTCCAACAACCGCATAAACATGACAACTTTGCTCCTTAGAATAAGAGTCAATCTCTAGAGTCGTGTGAAACAATAGACAGTCATTTTACGCAGTCAGTTTTGTGCAGATTACTTTCACCAATATGCAGAGAATAGGGAGACGGGCGTTTTCAATAAAAAGGTATTATTTATTGAACAGTCTTTCTTCTCGTACAAGAGAAATGTATTGCCACAATTGCAAGACTAGTTATTATAAAAAGTGCGTACAGTAAGATGAGTATTGCGAACTAATACTGTAAAAGCATTGATATGGTTTCTTAGCCATACAATGGTTTAAAATGAATAAAACATATATACATTCATATATACATTAGGCTAACGTACTCAACTAGTGCTTCTAACTACGCCTACCCCAGTGTACCTGACCTAAGCCTAATACTTGGGAGGGGAGTAAGTAAGTAGCTTTAGTTAAGTTGGTTTTGCAAAGGTTTGCTTCAAGAATTCTCTCTAAGGGTTTAGTCAACACCATACCTCTGGAATAGAATGTTGGAGGTCTTATATCTCCTTCCAGGACTCGATATCCCAGTCACTCGCAAGAGTAGGCTGGAAACGCCGGAGCTGGATTTTCTCAGCAAGAGAAAAGACAGCGTCTCTCTCAGCGCGTCGAGGAAGAGGAGGGGCAGCGTCCGCGGGCAGCTTGCATCTGCTGGGCTCTTGCAGGGGACAGCTGTTCTGCTCCTATGTGCACCACACCATCGTTCGATCGTTAGCAGCGATAGTAGCAGCCGTGTTAGGGTCAGCTGCATCAGCGATGGTATCATCAGCATTTGCTTAAGGCAACGTTGGTAATATTTATACCTGAAAGGTGCCTGGTTTGACGTAAGTTTTTGGACATAAGACGTCAATAAAGATGTCACTAGGAAGTGATCGTCTCTCAGTGCTCATTAGAGTTCTATTACTAATCAAAACATCGCAAGCGGGGCTTTCCCCGGTTGCTGAGTTTTTATCTTGTTGAAGAACTCGGAGTGTAATCTAGGAATCTTAGATAGTAGCTTCTGCTGTGTCATTTGCACTAATGAGCTGCAAAGGAAGTTGCAGAGGAAGCGATTCTGAAATGTGGCTCTGTTCGTGTGAGGCCAGAGACGAGTTTCTGAATATTGCATTTGATCGGTTATGCCAATATAGGGGTACAAAGGGATTATAGCCGTATAGGGGCATAAGGTCACAGTATTGATCGGGGTCCTAGATTAGAACGCGACACCCACTCCATGAATTTATGTCCATCAATTTACTAAAACTATAGCAAAAGATGCATGTGTAACATTACCCACCCCAAAATACATATATGCATTTGAAATGGCGTATTCGTAGTACGTGGTAATTTTGGTACTGTACGTCTTTAAACATAGAAATCATTCAAAATTATAGCATATGTAATCAATGAACGATTTTGCGAAAAAATTACACATGAAATATCTCTTAATACAGAAAAGAAGGTGCGAGATAATTTCATCACATATAATTGCATTGCAGTAAAATGTGCTAGAGGCTGATGTAAAGTTATTATGTCTCTAGATTTACCTAAAAATAGAAGTAGAAGCTTCTGTTCTTTATGAATAGGTCTACTTTAAGCAAAGAAATTTCGTGACAGAAAAAAGGTGAATATTATTTAAAAAGTGTTCAATTTCAAAAAATTCCAACGCTTTTTTGCAGTTTTTGTTGATCAAAACTGAAGGCCGAATTCAGAGTTCATGGGAACGCTGTGTGTCGGAATGCTTTTCTAAAGTTATTGTTTCTGTTCGGGTGAGAACATCATATCAGACAGGCTCTCAAAGAATTGGTCTACAAAATGAGGTGACAGTTCGACCAAGTTCGATAGTGCTGTAACTTGGAGAAGTGTGGCTCACGGTGTAGAGCAGGCAGACCCGGAAGCTGAGGTCAGACCCGGGACCAGGGTTCAATTCCCGACGCGGCAGGGTCTTGAGCTCCAATGTCCACGGACTCGATAATTCTCGCTTCGGTGCCTGCTCTAATCATGGGTTCTCACTCTGCAACTCTGGGCATTAAGCTTGCTTAATCTCCACAACGGCCCCCATGCGGCGGGATGCCTGGCTTTCACCTTGGGGATGCCCTGTAGGGGCTATCTCACAGGGAAAAGCCAGGAAGGGGTCCCAAAGCAAGCGCCGGGAAACCTCCGGGTAGCTGTGCGCTCAATAAATGCAATAATAATAATAATAATAAACTTGGCAGGTGTGAGAATGATTGCTGTCATCAAAGTCTGGATCAGCAATGCTCACAGATGGTCGTACCTGGGTGATGTTGCTTTTATTTTTCGCTCCACTGTCTCCACCTAGTCGTAGCACAGGAGTCTCAACGAATGCCGTCATCAGGATTGGTAGCTGCTGGGGACAACACAATGCGTGAGCCGTTATCGGACTTAGCAAAGTATTGATATCCATTGGTACTGCTGATGGAAGTGCAAGACAGATGTCCAACATGCACTCATCTCCGCATAGCATACATCGAAGCACAGGTAAGATGCAAGATTGCCATATTGGTCTGAATGAAAGAAACCAGGTCATGTTTAGATCTCTCAGCCTGGCCAATCCAAGGACTCTAGTTATTCTGTCCCAGTAGCGGATTGCTAGGATCGTTTCTTCCATCCTTGTAGGAGTCATGTCTGAGCTTTGGCTTGCCATATCGGAGCAGGAGGGTCAAAAATAAAATCCCTGCTACAAGTCCCAAAATAAGGGGTATGCCACCAAAGACTGAATGTACAAAATTAGGATGATTCCCAGAATTGCTTTGAATGGTGTTAGCAGTCCCGTAAAAATTGTCTTAAATATGCCTGGGATGCCTGTGGCACTAGACATGTTAAGGAGTTGGCTAAGCATTTCTGTGAAATGCACGGGGCAATTTGTTGATAAAAGGTCATGAATCTCTGTAGCCGTCCTTGCAACTAGGAGATCATACGTCTCTTTTGATGACGTGATGGGCACTGTTGTCTGCAAAAGCACAGACTTCATTCTGCTTAAAGTATCAATTCGTTTAGAAGAGACATTCAGACGAGGCCATAAGGGAGTCTCGGTGGCTCCAGGGCCGTTTGGAAACAATGCTTGCATACAGCATTTGACCATGGATGTTACGCTTACGAGATAGGCTTTTCCTGGCAAAAGGCCACAACATCTGTGATCCGTTCTTAGAATGTAACTCCCATTTGCGAGTTGCATAAAGAAAGGCTCTATCTGCGTTGCAGGTGTGACATGCTGGTGGCATGAAAGGTTGTTAGAATTACCTTCACAGGCTCCGTGTAAATTAATACCCTGGCACAAAAGTATACCGCTTAGTGAACGTTTACAGTTTTCACCACTAAGAAATACATTTTTGTTGCTGTCACTATAGCATGTGTGTGTGTATGGTAATTTCTATGTTGACTTAATGTATCCTTTACCCAATCGTTCATACTGGCCAGTAGGTATGTATTCAAGGCACTTTTTAAATTGGAAAGTTGTTATCGGAATTGTGATAATCCCGTGTATTATCCATTGAATGACAGGACTTTCTGACATTGTCAAAGGTAATCTCTCAAGTTTTTCGATGCTCAGGATTGTATAGTCTGCTCCTTTCTGTGCCAAGGTGATTTGTTTATCAGTAAGGTTAAAGATGGAAAACAATGACGTTGTGTTGATTAAACGCCAAGGCACATAGCCTGAACGAAGATTTTGCAGCGTCCAGCCTAACTGTACAATAGAACGCAATTGTGACTGGCCATGCTGTAACATTAGCAAGTCTTTGTCTATTATATCTATGGCAGATGATACAATATTGTCCAATGAATATATTCTGGAGGACAGAGTCATTAACCCATTGTCCACTACAGAAAGTGATTTTTCCAGCTGTTTTAATTTGTGTGACTTTCCAAGCCTCGTTGTATGCAGCATAGATACTGGTCGCTATGAAGCGTTTTTGACGCCTTTTGCGTGGTCCCATAATAAAATCGCGCAAATCAGCACCATCTTTAAGTAAAGATAAGTGTTGCTTAATTTCAGCCAGTGTGGATGATTCTAGCTATTCAAGGCACAGCTTCCCAACACTGTATGTTGTTACTATCCCTGGATGTTGTCTCTGGGAGTATCTAGGGTCTTGTCTGGACATTGTTAACCCCTGTGTTTTGTTCAGGAATCTATCTTGACAGTTGTTTGTGTCAATAGGCCAGATTAACCACTTTTTCCAATCAGGATGTGTTCTGTTTAAATGTAAAATTTTAGATACGTCTATCTCAATATCTGTTGTTGCATTATCAGGTATTGTCTTCGGAATAGACGGTTTGTTAAGGTCTTTGATCATAGCTAGGCCAAGACAGGTTGTTTGTTGAATTGTTTCATTTAAAAACATTATTTGTTCTGGGATCATGCAGGCTCGAAATAGTGCTTCTAGGCCTTGTAACTGCCACTCTTTTGTACCCCAGATGGTTTTTGTTTCAATGTTATTTTTCCAATAATCAAGACCAAATGTCATCATTTTTTCATAAAATGCTTCTGAATATATCAATTTAGTATTTGTCAGCATTGTTTTCAATCCTGTTTTATCTAACAGTTTGTAATAAAACGTTTCTGCATCACTGGTGTTAAACCCTGAGAAGTACTTGAATTTCTCATAGAATGTTTTAGAACTGCTTTTAGGTGGTGTAGCACAATGTTCCCATTGGTTATACTTAAAAACATTTCTAGGCTGTGCAGATTTGTGCATGTAATGATCACCATAGTGTGTGTAGCAGAACATCTGTTCATAACTAGACGAACCTTGTAAATAATCATGATCTGTGAATCTAGCTGACATTACTAAATCAGACATCATATTATTAATACTTTCAAAGTCCCAATCATCAGAGAATGTACTAGGTTTTACAAAGTCACTTAATGAAACCTTGAATTGATGAGGATACTTCAGGATTTCGACCGGACCATATATTTCATAGTCAGTTTTCTCCCATACTACCCCACCGGGTATTGGAATGGCTGTGACATTTACTGTTGACAGTTCTCTTTTCTTCACGTGGGATGATCTGTGTGGTTTGAGGACTAAGTTGATGTTCTGACTTGCTGTGTCCATTGTTTTGTAATAAACTTTCCTAAAATTAAAACTAAAATTAGGCATAGTAGGAGTATAAATACCCCTGAAATAATCCAATGCTCAATCAATGGTGCATCCAGATATACTTCTTTGATTTGTTGAAAGAGTTCTGTTGCTTTTTCTTTTAAAATTTTTTTTTACTTCTGGCATCACTTCGCGGTTGCTTTGATCCTCAGAAAAGTTGTCGAAGTTGATGAAGTAGCCAGAGGCAGTTCTGTCAATTGTTAGAATTGTTCTTTCAATTTGTCTTTCGGTAGCACATTCTGATGCCACATCATTGTAGACTGGTGGTTCTTGACGAACTGTTTCAATCTGTGTTTCAAGAGGCACGAGTTCCATGGCATTATTGCGTAGTCCCTCTCTGTGCACTGCAGGCTGATCGAATGTAATTAGTCTTTTAGTTTGAACCTCTTGGATTGTTGCAAGTTTGGGTATTCTGTTGTTTCTCGGGAGTCCACTGGGCCTACTGTTGATTATAGGCCACATGCTTGTGGTTTTACCAGGTCGATTGATACAACTCTGTTCTCCTTTTTACCAGCAAGGTGTGGTAGTACTACTGATCTTGTTCCGTTGATTGCTAAGACAGGTACTGCTTTTCTGTAAGAAGGCCCAAATTCCTTCTTCACCGCTATTTTTTCTCTGACTAGATCCCCAATCTTTGGAATCCAGACAGGCCTTGCTGGGGCTGGTGGTGCCTCGTCAGTGGTAGCTGGCTGTTGCTTTAACTTTATGTTGCTTAAGGATTTTCTTGTTTCACTCAAGTCCTGTAAAACAGCCAAACAATCTTTGATGTCAAAGTCCGTTTTCTTATCTTCTACCACTGATACTTGACTATCTAAGTCCTGAATTCGCATTCTAGTTCCGAACAATAGTTCGTATGGGCTGAAACATTTTAGAGAATTTCTTGGCAAGTTGTTTAGGCTTAACTGGACACTTATTAAATGTTTGACCCACCCAGCACCCGAACCTAATACCTTCGCTTGTTATAGATTGCTTTATGTCCCGGTTTTTTCTTTCTACCACACTGTTCCCTTCGGGGTGTGACGGACAAGAATACCGCAAGCCAACGCCCATGCTGGCCATGGCCTCCTGATAAGCTCGAGAGCTGAAAGCAGGACCCTGGTCAGAATGAAACATGGCAATTGCGTATGTGCCGATAAAGACTCGCAGATCTTTTATAACCATTCTGGCGTCAGCCGAGCGCTGGGGCCACATTATTTAAGTGGATTTAGCCTTAATGATTAATAGGACGCTGGATGGCAGGTAGACAGCATTATGCCTACCATGGCATTAATGCGCTTGACTCATTGCTGCGATCCCTGTCGCAGTCCGGGCAGTTCTTTACATATTTGTAATGGTGTAGGCTCATTCCTGGCCACCAGTACACTGATTGTAATTCTTTCAGAGATTCCCTCATCTGTATGTGCCTAGGACCTTCACCCATGTGTGCGTCTGCTATTAATAACTTTCTCCGGTTCATGTTTGGAATTACCCTATCCCCCACTCCAGGGATTCGAGCAAAAGGAACGGAGTTTGCATCAATTACGTATGCATAATTGAGTGGATAGTTCACGGGTAATGCTGCACAGTCGCCTTTTACAGACGTTTTGACTGCCAGCATGGTTTCCCCGTCTATGTATTTTTCTGAACGCTTTTTTGTGGCTACGGAAGCCGGTTTAGTTGCTTCCGCTGTGGCTGTATTAGCCAATGAATTCCCTGCAACGTGAACGCCATCACGTTGAAGACTCTGTGCGTGTATCACATGAGTCTTTTGTAGTTCTTTCTGTAA
Source organism: Lissotriton vulgaris (assembly GCF_964263255.1). Classification (NCBI taxonomy): domain Eukaryota; kingdom Metazoa; phylum Chordata; class Amphibia; order Caudata; family Salamandridae; genus Lissotriton; species Lissotriton vulgaris. The sequence goes on from NC_141685.1 coordinate 296,689,068, forward strand.
AAGAACTACTTGTTTCCAGAGCAATTTATGCTTTATTGTGGCACCTGTGTCATCTTTATAATCATTTTCAATCCAGCTCTGCAGCTTATTGTTGTAAGAGTTGACGCAAAAATGAGAATCGCACATGATAAGTGTCGGGAATTCACGTTCTGCATTTTCGAGCGCCATCTTTAAAGATCTGATTTCAGCTCGCTGAGCCGAACAGTTTCTAACTGATTCAGTTTTTGTTATTTTCGGTCTGAATTTACCGCACAGCCAACGACCTTTAACAATCGCACAGGCTGCATCGTAGGATTTGTTCTCTACTTTGAAATGCTGTACAAATCTATCTGTATAGATTATACAGGCGTACTGTGGGAGAGGCAGAAGTTCGATTGGCAGAGGATATTCTTCTTCATATTCTAAATCATTCAGTTTTTTGAATTGGTTTACTGGGCTGAATAGCGCCTCGAAGGCGGATTCCGCTGTGAGGATATTGATCGT